>NC_141685.1:178146734-179346734 GCF_964263255.1 Lissotriton vulgaris
GTACTATCACTAGGTCCCTCCTATGGGTGGGACCAGGAAGGGGGGTGGTTACACCCCCTATCCTTTGTTTGGTCTTGCGCCAGAGCTGGGGCTGGAGAGCCCCAGGAACTGGTTTGAACCGGCATATGCACAGGGACACCTTGTGTGCCCCAGGCATGTCTCATTCTATTCAGCCCTGTCCTACCCAATACACAAAATCCTGCCTAGGGTGGTGCTAGCACCTCCCAAGGCAGGAAACCCTTTTTCCAAGCCTCCCTCGCTGGAAGGACTCCCGGCAGCAGGAGGTCAGACTTGTGTCTGTGGTGGCAGCATCCATTTTGTCATGCTGAGGCTCGGGTTAACTTTAACCGGGGTTCACAGTTACATACATGTCGTGTCCCTCTAGAAGGGTGGAATGCTACCCCCGTCGCCAGAATTGGCGAGGGGGTAGTATTCTAATTCGTATGACACCTTACTCGACATGTTTTGATAATGCTATACCAAAGTTAGCAATAACCGCAAGGATTATAATGCACTTAAGAGTATATGGTATAGTGTTATCATGGAAACAGCTAAAGGACTTGGTTCCGAAAGCTATAGACAGGCTCAGCTCATGCCAGAGCACCATCTCACATAGTTCCAAGCCCTCTGCCTCCAGGATTGTTAAGGCCTGCCATAGGAGTGACTTATAGGAGTATATGTGTCTATTTTAGGGTTAGATATAGAGATACTATATCTAAAGCAAAGGGTGATTACATCGCCTTGCCCCAGCTGATTGATCAGCCAGTTGTGTCAGATTTGGATGGCCAGCCAGGGGTGGCATAATACATGCTGCAGCCTCTGGTAGGCCTTGGGTTCACTTATGCCCTGGGTACCTATGGTACCAAGTACAAGGACTTACAAGAGTGACCCAATGCCAATTGGTAAATGCACCTAAGGTACATGGATGTCAATTTAGAGAGAGAACAGCTAGGCTGTGGGTCTGATTAGCAGGCCCACAGCCAGGGAAAGTCGTAAACCAGTGAAGCAAAAAGCAAAAATCTGGGGTGACCATAGGATTGCAGACCCTACTCTCCTACAGTGGGGCCTTCACTTTTACAACAGTGTATACAGACCAGTTCTCAATCGTCTCCTGTTGCTGCTTCACTTTCACCCGGTGGGGAACTATCCTCTGGATCTCTCTGTGCCTTCTCTCATCCATTTCGTTGGTTTTTTAGTTTCCTTTTTGCCCTGCCAGGCACCAGCTGTCCAGCCAGTCCCAAGCCTCTTCGGGAGTGGCGAAGAACCAAACCTTCCCTTCTGACTCCACTCTCAATTTGGCCCAAAAAAGCATTACGCATTTAACATTCTTGTCTCGTAGCGCCTTCTTTACTTCTAAAAAACTGCATCTCTGTTGTTGCACTCTGAGGGTGAAGTCCGAGAAGAAAGTCACCTTCCTATTGAGAAATTCAATTGGGGGTGCTGCAGGAGCTGTCTGCAGGATGATGTCTCTATCTCTATATTTAAATATTCTTGCAAATATAGGTCTGGTGGGGGGGGGGGGCACAGTTTTCGGTCTGCCCCCGGGCACCCTGTGCGCTCTCTCGACCATGAAGAATTTTGACAGTCTTGTTGGTTTCAGGTAGGTAGTGACTAGGTTCTCAACAAACACATCCGTAGATGGTTCCTCTGCTCTTTCCAGGACCCCCAGTATGTGGACATTATTACGCTGTGAGCGTCCCTCATACACGTCCAGTTGCACCTCCAACCTCACACTCAGGGTCTGGAGGTCGTCCACCCTCCGCTGCAGGGCGGTCGTATCGGTAACAAGAGAGCACTCTGTTAATTCCACGTCCTTAAGTCTGGAATTCATGGAACGCATGTCTGCCCTGATAAAGGAGACCTCTGATGACACCTTATCCTGGTCAATCCTGGACTCCAACGATGTCCTGACCGTCGTTATGGCTGTAAGGATATCCTGCAGTGTTGGTTCTTCTGACCCATCCGCTGACTGCTGCTTCTCAGTTGAGGCTTCACTACCCTTGTGGGTGGGGCCGGTGCCCTTGTCCCAGGCATATTTTTTCAGTTTAGCCTGCACGGAGGCCTTAGAGTTATGACCCGTGACCAGGCCTCGCAAGACCAAATGTAAGTAAAAGGAAAGGCAGTCAGACAATTCCTCTGTGGCGCATGATACAACTCTGCTGGCTGGTACCCTCCCTTTAGTGTTGTGCGTGGTTCAGTTGAAGTATTTATTTCTGCCCCTGTGTCCAAGTAAGTATATTGATGAAGATCAGCATAGTTTCAGATTGGAGGGTGTGCAGGTGCAGGATTCCCGGCGGGGTCGTAGGCGTTCTCCTAAATCTCTGGCAAACACACAAGCCTCAGGACAGGTTAGTCCAGTGTCTATGCCCACCTCTCCCTGCCGCTCACAGATTAAATAGGCCCAATCTCCCTCACTGTGCTGTCTTCAAAGGGTTTATGTCTGCTGTTGCCTTTGGCGGGCAGTAGTGGCGAGGCCAGGCAGCAGGAGACTCTCACCTTTGCAACTGCCTCTACGACTCACCGGTGTCCGGATTCCCTTGCTGAGTCAGGATAAACACCGTTCTCCTTGCGCAGGGTTTCGGTGGACGCAGACTTCTGGATAGGTCCGAATCTGCAATGGCCACCTCCCGTACCTCCTGGGATGGCCTCTACTGCAGTCTGAAGGATCACGTCACCTCTGCTACGGGAGAAGCCCACAGGGTGCACCGGCCTCGCACTATTTTCTGATACGCCGGCCCGGGAGTTTAAGCCAGACCCAGTGCCAGGATTACGCGTCCCCCACACTCCAGCAGGCAGGCCTCAACAATGGCGGACTCCACCCTTTGCCTCCAGTTTTGGGCTGAGCAGTCTCGGGCCACTCACGTTCTTGGCACCCCGCCGGGCGATGTCGCGGCTTCTCCAACGTCTCACTGGAGCCTAAAGGCGCTCCGCTCAGATGCTCCAGTAAGTGGATTAGCTGCAGGCTCCACTTGTCTCACATGATTTCCACGCTGGCGGAATGAGTGCGAATGTAGACCAGGGCCGGCGCTCCCCTCCCCCACCATCGAAGCGACTGCCACAGGCTGCACACGTCATCGAGTCTATCTCGGCCAATTCGCACATAAACCGGCAATGCCGCGAATCAAAAGACTCATGCTGGATTCATGTGCACGAATCTGTGACTTATCCCTCTTCATGCACAGATAATTAAGCGGATAGTCACCAGAACGGTTATGCTCGGACGGAGCCATCTCAAGGTGCGGCCATGCTTCTCGGTGGTAGGCCACGCCCCGGGTTATAGGTTTTAAGTATAGTGACCTCAGAAGTAAGAAAATGTATATCTGTCGGAAGTGGTGCTAGCACCAGCTTACACAGTCTGTAGTCACAGTTTGAGTGGGCTGTCATGGTTGTCATAGTACATACTGCAGCTCATGGGAGACCCTTGGTGTACCTACGCCTTGGGTATCTCAGTACTATATACTAGGGAAAAAAGGGGTACACCAGTAGCGAATTATGGCAGTGCAGAAGTACTTGCCTTGATCGAATTAGGGAAGAGGCTCAGTGACTGGGGTCCTGATTAGCAGGATCCAAGTCTGACTAGGCAAAAACTCACTGACACCAGGCAAGAATTGGGCATAACATGCTAGAAGGATTGTTCTTTCCTACACTGATGCACTGTGCTTTGCATTGCTTTCCACCATTTACTTCCTGTATAACATGTCTGGTCAGAGGGCTGTCTTTTCCCTGAAGCTGGTCGCCAATTCTTGCAAAGTGAATGCTCTGACAGGTTTTTCTTGAAGGTAAATCTTTATTGCAGCATTGGTGTGGGCAAGCCACTGAAAGCTCGAGCCACGCTCGAGCTTGAAGCCTGTCTCTGGTTCAGGTCGAGGTCCTGTTATAACCTGGACTCTATAATGAGTTGAGCTTTCAAGTGGCTTCTGCCTGCCACCCTCGTACTACCCAGGGTGTGACGTAACATCAGACCTGCTGACTGTGGAAGTGGGGGAACCAGATTTGAGTCTCCGCATCGGCTTAACAGCCTGTGATTCTGGCCAATCACTTTTCCTCCCTGTGGCAACAAACCATGCGTAAGTAAGAAATCCCTGGTGAAGCTCAGCATGGTTTCAGATTGAACCATAGTACTGAAATGGCTCTGGAGGTCGCATCAGAAGAGATCGGAACTATCTTGGATAATGATGGAAAGGAGGTTATGGTTCTCCGCGGTCTGTCTGCGGCCTTCAATACAGTGAGTCATTCATGGTGTCCTCATCGATTGTTTGTCCAAATTGGGATTCACGGACCAGCTCTGGACCTTTGCCTCTTTTCTTTCCAACAGGGAATAGTTTGTTTGTCTTGGGGATTTCAGGTCAATCTTTCTCGTTACTGGAAGCAAGGGAAAAAGCAGGCCGGAAATTTAAAGCTGCATCACTGCCTGAACCAGTGATGTCAATAAATTCGGAAAGGGGTGCTGCCCACCTCAGGGTGCTGCCCACCTCAATGGACAGCTGCCTATTGACCATCTAATAAAAGATAGGTGTACACACGATTGTTGAGAAGCAACACATATATCTAATTTAAAACAGTCATTAATACATATTCCATATTTAGATAGTACTCATAGTTCTTCATTGCTGAAATCAATCTTGAGCTTTAATTTATGTTTGTTCAGAAGCGTTTCTCCTAACAAGGCTTCATTAGGGCAAAGAAATATAATATATGTCAAAGGAACGTGGTAAGAAGAGTAATTCTTCAGAATAGGTAGTGGTAGTCAGTAGTATCCTCATCAATTATTCTTGGAAAAAGTCATTCCACTGTAGGAAATGGGACCCCCGGCCGGCCAGGGCTTGCGCCACAGCCAGTCAGAGACCGCCACTCCTATATAAAGTCGACCCCTGCTCGCCCTCTAGGTAACGCGGCGCGGGCAGCCAGGCCTATCTCGGAGGACATGTGTGAAGCATTTGCGCACGCACCCACCAACAGCAACATCCCAGGCCTCCCACAAAAGGAACTCCACACCAAGTATATATGAAAATAGTCTTTGTATTAAGAAGGACACATAGGAACATACACTTTACAATGAGCTCGAGGCACGGCAGGGGTTACAAGGGAAAAGGTACAGGCCAGGGCCAAGGGGCCACTGCCAGGAAGGTGCACATGATGGAGTTGGCATTTAGAACATATAACAACTGGGAGTTTCCTCGTACTAGGACTAGACACATAATCGCCAGGAGCTTAGCATTAGAATAGTCCCGCCCCGGGGTCTCATAGGATTAGCAATAGAACTCACTCTAACCAGCATAGACATACATGAGGCAAGGTACATAACACAACAGAGGCCCCCATCAGCAGGGCAACACATAAGAATTCTCAGCATCCCATTGGTAATAGTCAGTAGCACCCCCTAGGCCCGATGGCCTTCCTGGGCGAGGGCGCCTGAGAGTCTCGATGTCCAGAGTGGGCTGTAAGGGGCCCGGGGCAAACCTAAACGTGGCAGCGGCCCACTAAGTGCTGGGCCGCTGAGGGACTTAGACACAGCCCTGCAGGCTCGGGGGGACAGGGGGGCAATGGTGGAGCCGCTCGCAGGGTCAGGGACACGTGGTGGGGCCTCTCGGGGCCCAGGAGTAAGGACACGTGGGAGCCGCCTCGGGGCTCGGGGGGCCAGGGCACGTTGGAGCCTCCTCGGGGCTCAGGACAAGCACTGTGGGCAGGCGGGGCCCCCCCTCGGGGGGACCCGGCATCAATGGGGGCCCCAGGGGGCCGTGACAGAGCCTCGCGGGGCTCAGGACAAGAACTGAGGCAGGCGGGGCCCCCCCCTCGGGGGACCCGGCATCACTGGGGGCCCCTCGGGCCCTGAGGCGCATGCGTGCTCGCGCTGGAGGGGAGGGGCGAGCACCGACAATGTGCTCCGACGCCCCGCCTCCCCTCCTGCAGCACTCACCGGTGGCGGGCAGACGCGCCGGTCCTCCTCGCTCTCCCGGGCCCCCTCTCGCTCCTGAGGGCCCCGGGGGGGGAAGCGGCAGTGGTCCTGGTGGGACGCAGGGGCGCGGAATAGGCTACCGCCGACCCCTGCCTTCGCGGCTCTCTCCACAGCTCCCCGGGCCGCCGGCCAATCAGAGCGCGGCCCGGGGAAACGTCATCAGCTCAGCCCGGGCCGCCAGCCAATCAGAGCGCGGCCCGGGGGCGGGCTTCACGCGGGGTCCCAGGCTGCGGCAGTGACACACAGGGGAAATTGACGAGGGCCAGGCTCCCTCGATAAGGCAGCCAGGAAGGAGATAAAGCGAGGTAGGCACTCGCTGGGGTTGCAGAGCCTCTGTAGCACGAGGCAGACGCCGGGTGGGCACCGGTCTTGTTGGATATAGCGCTCCCAGCGCGAGGGCATGAATGAAGCGCCCCAAGGCGCAAGAGAGTGCTCCCGAGCGCTAGGAGCATAGATGAAGCGCCCAGGGCGCTAGGACCGCAGGGAAGCTCTCCCACGGGCTAGGGCACGGAAAGCAGAAGCCATAGGAAGTTCGGGGAGTCCGTAGTTCAGGAGCAGAGCAGGGCCCAGGGGGGCACGCCCTTCCCTGAGCCCAAGCAGCAGCACGACCCAGGCAGGGTCCCAAGCAGGAAGAAGAAGAGAGAGAGAAGAGGGCCCACCCTCCTTTTATACAGGAGCTTCCTTTGTCTCCCAAAGGGGCAGGCAGGGAGAGAACCAGCCAGAACTGGTTATAAGGAATTTCAGGTTACTGGCCAGGCCAGGGACACTGGACGCACCCCAGGGGGGTGGAGCCAGCCTGGTGGGGGAAGGCCCGGCCAGTCTCAGCCAATCAGGCGCCAGCACACCTACTGCACACACACACCAAAGTCTAGAAGTGGCACTTCCTTTCTAGTCACACACATGCCGCATACATCATCTTGTAGCATTCAACCTCACGAGCGCATACATACCAAACACGACCCGGCACGTCACACGCACCAGGAACTACCCGAGCCACATACATTCCCCATGCATTCCTATGGGAGGCAGGTCTCTCTCACCACACACACACTCAGAAGGGGAATCACCATTCCCCGGACACATATAATGAGCACAAAACTTCAGGGGTGGACCTGCCAGACGGGCCAAGTCCAACACATGCCCCTCCCAGCCCAAACGCAGGGCAGACCAATCACTACCGTGATGGACTTCCCTGCTGCAGGGCGATAGAACGTGGACGCGGCCCGGACCGATAGACATACACAAACTGAAAATAATAAAAGTTACAACCACACACAACAAAAAAAATACAAAAAAATGAAGACATAGGCCCAACCAGGCTACCCACCTGGTACTCCTTAGTTGTCCATGACTAGGACCAGGCCCTAAGCCATCCAGATACCACTGGTCCCTGCTAATCCGAAGTGGGGGTGGTAACCCCTGGCCCACAATAGCCATTCTCCACTCCCTTTCTCAGTGTAGCCACGACTACCACTGTTCCTTCCACCTAGGGTCCGCACCCTCAGGTTTGCCAGAGGTCACGGGCAAGAATGCCCCACCCTACCTCTACTTCTGAGGTTCCGCGTTCTCCCAGGAGAAACACCCTCAGAACACACTTTCCTACCAGTCTTGGAACTTCCTCCCTCCACTGGTCTTCCACCTGGGAACTAAGCGTTTAGCTCTCCCCTAAAGCAAGCCGCGGCCGAGCCAGCAGGTCTTCCTTGACCGGGATACCACTTAACATCAATTCAGCCAGGGCGACACCTGACGCCTAAAACACAACAGGGATACCACTTAACATAAATTCAGCCAGGGCGACACCTGACGCCTAAAACACAACAAGATGAGCCGCGGCAGCGCCAGCAGGTCTCAGTGTTCAGCTCTCCCCAAGGCAAGTCGCGGCAGCGCCAGCAGGTCTTCCTTGTCCGGGATACAACTCAACATAAATTCAGCCAGGGCGACACCTGACACCTAAAACACAACAAGATGAGCCGCGGCAGCGCCAGCAGGTCTCAGTGTTCAGCTCTCCCCAAGGCAAGCCGCGGCATCGCCAGCAGGTCTTCCTTGTCCGGGATACAACTCAACCTAAATTCAGCCAGGGCGACACCTGACGCCTTAAACACATTCAGCGGGGTAAGGAAGACATGATGCGTCAAACACATTTAGCGGGGAAGAGGGGGGAACACCTGACGCATCAAACACATTCAGCGGTGTACGGAACACATGATGCATCCAACACATTTAGCGGGGTAAGGAAGGACACTATTGTCGTTGAATCAGCAAGCTCCCCATCCCAGAGAACTTACACTCCATTCCTCAGCACACCTCAACATTCATCCACACCCCGTCCCCTAGACTGGTAAGACAGTTTTCCACCGCCCCTGATTCCTCAACCTGACCCTTGTGGCACAGGTACCATTACTCTAGGGAAGGGACAAGGACCATACACATTTGAACACAACTACGCAGTCACCACTGGATCCCACCCTTCTGGTGAATCCAGAAAACCATATTGTACTAGGGAGATGATTTACCCTCCCAAGCTAGGGGCACCTAACTAACAGTGTACCCGCACACTTTTTCCACAGAACAGACATTTAAGCAACCTTTAAAACTTTCCACAGTACAGGTATTTCTAATAATCATTAAACATTTCCACAGAACAGACATTTTTAGCAACCTGACCATACACATTGAAAACAATTACACTACTACTACTGGATCCCACCCTTCTGGTGAATTCAGAAAACCATATTGTACTAGGGAGATTATTTACCCTCCCAAGCTAGGGACACCTAACTCACAGTGTATATGCACACATTTTTCCACCGAACGGACATTTAAGTAACCTTAAAAAACTTTCCACCGAACGGGTACTTCTATTAATCATTAAACATTTCCACAGAACAGACACTTTTTTTTTAGCAACCTGACCTGACCCCTGTGGCGCAGGTATCATTACTCCAGGGAAGGGACAGGGACCATACACCTTGAACACAATCACGCTGCCACCACTGGATCCCACCCTTCTGGTGAATCCAGAAAACACATTGCACTAGGGAGTTGATCTACCCTCCCGAGCTAGGGCCACCTAGTCATAGCGTACCAGAATACATTTTTCACAGAAGGGACATTTAAGTAACCTCATAAAAACAATAATCTCCTTTCTTTGCGACCATTTACCATGCAGAGTTTTGTAGAGAGGCCAGTTATCGTTGTGGTACTGCGCAAACACAAGTCCGGATCCCACCGCTAGCCACCAGTGTAGGAAATGGGACCCCCGGCCGGCCAGGGCTTGCGCCACAGCCAGTCAGAGACCGCCACTCCTATATAAAGTCGACCCCTGCTCGCCCTCTAGGTAACGCGGCGCGGGCAGCCAGGCCTATCTCGGAGGACATGTGTGAAGCATTTGCGCACGCACCCACCAACAGCAACATCCCAGGCCTCCCACAAAAGGAACTCCACACCAAGTATATATGAAAATAGTCTTTGTATTAAGAAGGACACATAGGAACATACACTTTACAATGGGCTTGAGGCACGGCAGGGGTTACAAGGGAAAAGGTACAGGCCAGGGCCAAGGGGCCACTGCCAGGAAGGTGCACATGATGGAGTTGGCATTTAGAACATATAACAACTGGGAGTTTCCTCGGACTAGGACTAGACACATAATCGCCAGGAGCTTAGCATTAGAATATGTCCCGCCCCGGGGTCTCATAGGATTAGCAATAGAACTCACTCTAACCAGCATAGACATACATGAGGCAAGGTACATAACACAACAGAGGCCCCCATCAGCAGGGCAACACATAAGAATTCTCAGCATCCCATTGGTAATAGTCAGTAGCGCCCCCTAGGCCCGATGGCCTTCCTGGGCGAGGGCGCCTGAGAGTCTCGGTGTCCAGAGTGGGCTGTAAGGGGCCCGGGGCAAACCTAAACGTGGCAGCGGCCCACTAAGTGCTGGGCCGCTGAGGGACTTAGACACAGCCCTGCAGGCTCGGGGGGACAGGGGGGCAATGGTGGAGCCGCTCGCAGGGTCAGGGACACGTGGTGGGGCCTCTCGGGGCCCAGGAGTAAGGACACGTGGGAGCCGCCTCGGGGATCGGGGGGCCAGGGCATGTTGGAGCCTCCTCGGGGCTCAGGACAAGCACTGTGGGCAGGCGGGGCCCCCCTCGGGGGGACCCGGCATCAATGGGGGCCCCAGGGGGCCGTGACGGAGCCTCGCGGGGCTCAGGACAAGAACTGAGGCAGGCGGGCCCCCCCCCCTCAGGGGACCCGGCATCACTGGGGGGCCCCTCGGGCCCTGAGGCGCATGCGTGCTCGCGCTGGAGGGGAGGGGTGAGCACCGACAATGTGCTCCGACGCCCCGCCTCCCCTCCTGCAGCACTCACCGGTGGCGGGCAGACGCGCCGGTCCTCCTCGCTCTCCCGGGCCCCCTCTCGCTCCTGAGGGCCCCGGGGGGGAAGCGGCAGTGGTCCTGGTGGGACGCAGGGGCGCGGAGTAGGCTCCCGCCGACCCCTGCCTTCGCGGCTCTCTCCACAGCTCCCCGGGCCGCCGGCCAATCAGAGCGCGGCCCGGGGAAACGTCATCAGCTCAGCCCGGGCCGCCAGCCAATCAGAGCGCGGCCCGGGGGCGGGCTTCACGCGGGGTCCCGGGCTGCCGCGGTGACACACAGGGGAAATTGACGAGTGCCCGGCTCCCTCGATAAGGCAGCCAGGAAGGAGATAAAGCGAGGTAGGCACTCGCTGGGGTTGCAGAGCCTCTGTAGCACGAGGCAGACGCCGGGTGGGCACCGGTCTTGTTGGATATAGCGCTCCCAGCGCGAGGGCATGAATGAAGCGCCCCAAGGCGCAAGAGAGTGCTCCCGAGCGCTAGGAGCATAGATGAAGCGCCCAGGGCACTAGGACCGCAGGGAAGCGCTCCCACGGGCTAGGGCACGGAAAGCAGAAGCCATAGGAAGTTCGGGGGGTCCGTAATTCAGGAGCAGAGCAGGGCCCAGGGGGGCACGCCCTTCCCTGAGCCCAAGCAGCAGCACGACCCAGGCAGGGTCCCAAGCAGGAAGAAGAAGAGAGAGAGAAGAGGGCCCACCCTCCTTTTATACAGGAGCTTCCTTTGTCTCCCAAAGGGGCAGGCAGGGAGAGAACCAGCCAGAACTGGTTATAAGGAATTTCAGGTTACTGGCCAGGCCAGGGACACTGGACGCACCCCAGGGGGGTGGAGCCAGCCTGGTGGGGGAAGGCCCGGCCAGTCTCAGCCAATCAGGCGCCAGCACACCTACTGCACACACACACCAAAGTCTAGAAGTGGCACTTCCCTTCTAGTCACACACATGCCGCATACATCATCTTGTAGCATTCAACCTCACGAGCGCATACATACCAAACACGACCCGGCACGCCCCACGCACCAGGAACTACCCGAGCCACATACATTCCCCATGCATTCCTATGGGAGGCAGGTCTCTCTCACCACACACACACTCAGAAGGGGAATCACCATTCCCTGGACACATATAATGAGCACAAAACTTCAGGGGTGGACCTGCCAGACGGGCCAAGTCCAACATCCACGTTGAGTCTTCCCTAAGCCCAAAGACAAATATTATCAATCCTGGCACAGTTATCACATGAGAACGAGTGCACCACACGTCTTAAACATGTGATCCCCTCCTAATATTTCCAAGAGAGTATGTGCCAAGTACACCATGCCGTTCTAGAGGGGTTATCTAGGTGCGGCGCCTGCCATTTCTGTTCGGTACTCTCGACCAAATTGATGAGGATTCTGCTGACTACTACTACCTACTCTGAAGAATTACTCTTCTTACCACGTGGGGTCCCCATGCCTGCTTTCCATTGCTGCTGTGCCTTCACCCTTGTATGGGACATTGGAACTCGTGCTCTTTTATTTTCCTCATCACTGTTGTAACTTGTGATGTTTTACTTTTCTCATTACTATTTGTTTTCCTCTGTTGCTGTTATTTCCTGTTTTTTTACAGCCACTCTGCCCACTCGCCTTCCCACCATTTTGCTTTCCCTCTAGCTTCCCGTCCCTAGCAGACTCCCACCCACTGCCTAGGACCTACATATGGAGGCCGCAGCATTCCACAGGCAAGCCCGTCCATGCTCGTCCATGCCTGGACTGCGCCCAGCACCAGGAACTCTGCCCCTTCCACCCCGTACTGCTACAATACCGCACACCTCCGATCCATGAATGAATGAAATAAGTTTGAATGAAATAAGTTTTATATTGCGCAAAACTTTGCCCAAAGGCATCAAGGGGCATAGGATGGAAAGGCTGGGAGCAGTGCAAAAATCAAAGGGGAAATCTACAGGTATGCTTTGGTGAAGAGCAAGGTCTTTAAGGCTTTGCGGGATTGATCAAGTGATGCAAGGCCCTTGAGCTTGTCAGGGAGGAGGTTCCAGAGCTTAGGGGCAAGGGCAAAAAAGGCCTTCCCTCCCCATCTGGTCTTCTTCGTCCGGGGAGTGGACAGAAGGTTCTTGTTGGCAGAGCGCAAGACCCTGCCAGGGGTATAAAGGGATACAAGAGACCTGATGTCCTCTGCACCGGATTCGTGAAGAGCACAGTGGGTAAGACAGAGAACCTTAAAATCTATCCTGGACAGCATTGGGAGCCAGTGGAGATGTTTTCTTATGGCCGAGCCTGAGGACCGCCTAGGGGCGTTGACGACGAACCTGGCTGCAGCGTTCTGCACAACTTGCAGGCGTTGAACCAGACTCTTGTTTATGTCCAGATAAAGTGCATTACAATAATCTAGGTGTGAAGAGATAAGGGCCACCGCAAGTTGTTTTCTGGAGTCCAAGGAAAGATAATTTGACAGTTTACGGAGGATCCTTAGAACCCCGCAGCAGGTAGAAATGGTTCTATTTACTTGTCTATCGAGGGAAAGTGTGGTGTCAAGTATAACTCCTAGATTTCGAACTGCGAGGGTGGGCGTGTGGCATACTCCAAGGGCCGATGGCCACCAGTCAGCTGACCAGATCTCTTGTTTCCCTCCGAAGACGAGAACCTCCGTCTTTTCCCCATTTAGTTTTAGGAAATTTTTGGTCATCCATCCTGTTACAGCTTCCATACAGTTCCTGAAATTAGATGCCTCGGTCTCCACAGGTTGATTGAGGGAGACCATAATCTGGGTGTCATCGGCATACGATAGTACTTCCAAACCAAATGATCTTACAAGCCTGGCAAGGGGGGCCACATAAATGTTGAAGAGGGTTGGGCTCAAAGATGAGCCCTGCGGGACCCCACATTGCACAGGCTTGGCAGGAGAGAGGAAGTCACCCAGTTTAACCCTCTGCATGGGTTGTTTGAGGAACGAGACCAGGAGACTCAAGGCAGGCCCTTCCACTCCCATCTCACTGAGGCGAGTGATCAGAATAGAGGGGGACAGGGTGTCGAACGCAGCTGTAAGGTCAGGCAGGATCAGAAGAGTAGTCTGACCACTGTCGACCTTAGCGTAGATGTTGTTAACCACCACTGTGAGAGCTGACTCCGAGCTGTGCGCCTTCCGGAAGCCATGCTGAGAGGAATCTAGCAGGCAGAACTTATCCAGGAAGGCGCTGAGATGGGAGTTAAGGTGGGCCTCGAGTAGCTTGGCAGGAGCAGGTAGCAGGGATGTCGGGCAGAGGTATTTTAAGATGGTAGGGTCTAGGGAGGCCTTTTTGAGGAGTGGCTTGACTGTGGCCATTTTTCAAGATGCTGGGAAAGCGCCCTTGGAGATAGCTTGATTCATGATGTCAAGAAATGGGGGCAGCAGAACCTCTTTACACTCCTTCAGGATTTTTAAGGGACAGGGGTCAAGGGGGGAACCAAACTTAAGTTTATCAAGGAGTTGGTAAAGGAGCACCAAAGTCAGAGGGGGGAAATTTTCATGCTGCCACGGGGCAGAGACGTCAAATCTTGAGGGGAGGGAATTATCGGAAGATGGGCAACATTGGTGTTAAGGTTGCAGTCTTCTAGAGCTAAGTATATATCCTTGATTTTAGTGTGGAAAAAAAGTGGAAATCTGGTTACACAGCTCTTGGGATGGCACAATAGGGTCAGGAAGGAGAGCCATGGATAAATTATCCACGATTTTAAATAGCTCTCTGGGTGATCTGAGGGTGGTCGTGAGGTTAGTGAAGTATGTCATTTTTTCCGCTAGAACTGCTGCCTTGTATCTTTTGAGCATGTCCTTATGTTTGGTTCTTTCATATGGATCAAAATAGAACCTCCAAAGGTTTTCTTGCTTCCTACAGTCCTGTCTGAGCTGTCTGAGGGAGTCGGTGTACCAGGGGGCCGAGGGGCGCTTTCTGGCAGAATAGTGAAATTTAGCCGGAGCCAGAGTATCAATGGCCTTTGAAATGGATTTGGAGAGCTCAAGGGAGGCCATATCTATAGCTGACATAGATGAGAGATTAAGATTGGCAATAGGAGGGCCTAGGGCTTCGTTGTTAAGGCCCTTGTAGTTCCTTTTGGAAACCTGATGGCTAGTGGGCCTGTCAGGGAAGGCCGAAGGACAGAGGGTGAGCTCAAGAGGGACTGCCATGTGGTCAGTCCAAGATAGGGGAAGGAGAGCGCCTATGAGTAGCCTGGAGTCGTTAGTAAAAACTTCATCCAGGGTATGCCCTGCAGAGTGAATGGAGCCTATTACTTGTTGCAAGAGGCCATAGGATGCCAGAGAGTTGAGCAGAAGAATGGAGTCAGCAGAATTAGGGTTTTCTAGGTGAAAATTAAAATCACCTAGGATGGTAAGGTTAGCTTTATCGATATAAGGCTCCATTAATTGCAGGGATCCATGGATCCCGGATGCGTCGACAACAGCTACTGTTGGAGGAAAGGACTCATGACCTGGTTGGTCAAATGAGATCACCACACAGCACTCCAGTGCCGTGAGAGTCTTGCCGACCAACTCAGACCCACACCAACTGACCACACACGCAACCTAGGCATCGCCCTAAACAGTGAACTGGCCATGAAACAACAAATCAACGCAATCTCCTCCTCCTGCTTCCACACCCTTCACATGCTCCGCAGAATTAGCAGATAGATTTCAGTCAGCACTAGCCCTGGGCGGAGTTAGCGTAGTGCCTCTATGCGGAGTTCCACGGAGTTATGAAACAAATCTACGTCCTGCGGCCAGCAGAGGGGTCCGTGCGCCCGGGGCGCAGAGTCCTTGAGCTCTTCAAAGGGCAGGCATGAACCCTTTTGGCGAAGGCTCAGTGATGGGAAAATTAACATCCTTCATATCCGGCCATCTGGTCGTGCCTTTTTCCCTCGGTCATCTGGTCGCACACAATGCTTTCCAATAGGGGGACCAGATGGCCGGGCTGGCCTGGAAATCCTGATGAGGGCTCATCCCCTATCCCATCTGGGGCTCCAGGAGTTCAGGCACCCCCGTGCCCAGGGTCCCCTCCATCACTTGATGAGCACAATTTACCAGCAAGAAGGGTAGCTTTCCTACACATTACAAAAAACAACTTATCCCCAAACCCCTCCTCACACTAGCCATCTCACCTAGGAACCAGATGAGCTGGGCCAGAGCCCCATCAGTCCTGGGAAGTCCTCCCCTTGCCATCCGATACGAAAGCTCTCGCCGGGTACTCCCACCCCGGGCTCCATCCCACGTCCGGGCACAGGCTGGCCTTTGCCAGCCCAGGCCCTGGATTCGGACCCCGCTTCTGAACCCAGATGGGGAGGGAGGAGGCTCCACGGGCACCAGGGACTCCTATCCCAGGCAGAAGGACCCTTGGCAGGCCGCAGGACGAGGGCTCACACAGGCATCCTTCGGGCCCGGCCATCTGGTCGCACCTTTCTTCTTGGCCATCTGGTCACGCACAATACTTTCCAATGGGGCGACCAGATGGCCAGTCTGGCCTGGAAGTCCCGATGAGGGCTTGCCCGCCTCCCTGATCCCAGCCAGGGCTCCAGGAGGTCGGGCACGTCTGTGCCTTTGGTACCCTGAGTCTTGCAGTGCGCACAGGTTACCAGAAAGGGGGGTACCCTTCCTCAGGATTATTAGGGACAGGGTACTCCGAAATCCCGAAATCGGTCAGGCGGGCCTCAGCCAGCATCTGGATGGGCTAGGACGTCACCCAGGCCTTAGCTCCATCCCTTGGACAAACGTGTGGTGTGATGCTCAGGATGGGGCCCGCGGGCCCAAGGAGGCATCCCCTGGGCGCTGGTACCCTGATGGAGTCCAGGGCTCCTGGGCTCAGTCTCCTAGCTGGCTACTCCATCAGGGGGCATGAAACGGTGTTCCGATGGGCCCTAGGAGCCCCCCTCGCTTGGCTGGGTTTAGGAGCTCAGGGGCCCCCCACACCGGGCTTTGTCCTCGGGCTTGCTGCATGGCAGGGCACCCGGGTAGGCTTCCCCTGTGCCTCCGGGTCGTGCATGGCCGTTCTTAGTTGGTGGAACCGATTTGTCTGGTTGATTCTGATAACGAACGAGACTCCTCCATTCGAACGAGTTACGCGACCCCCAGCAGTTGGCGTCCAACTTCTTAGAGGGACAAGGGTGTTCAGCCACACAAGATTGAGCAATAAGAGGTCTGTGATGACCTTAGATGTCCGGCGCTGCACGTGCGCTACACTGAGCGGATCAGCGTGTGTCTACCCTTCGCCGACAGGTGCGGGTAACCCACTGAACCTTTTTCGCGATAGGAATTGGGGATAGCAATTATTTCCCATGAACAAGGAATTACCGGTAAGTGCGGGTCATAAGCTCGTGTTAATTAAGTCCCTGCCCTTTGTACACACCGCCCGTCGCTACTACCGACATATGAACTAAATGAATAAACTAATCTAAATGAGTGTGGAAATGTTTACTAAAAGTATACCTTACACCCAGTCTGCGGGAGGGAGGGCCTGCAGCTAAAGTTGTACCGTTAATTCCTCATCGGATTTCAATCCCTGAAATATTCTGGTGTTCAACATTAATATGTACCTCGATTCCAATCTCCTTAATTGGAGCTGTCTGTTTCCTCCCCTTGGGCTTTTGGGAACAGCGTCAATGACAGAATATACTAAATCCTTTGCGTTACCTTGATGACATTGATTAATATGTCCTGCTACTGGGTAGCTTTGGTCATCATTGGCAAATGTTCTAAGATGTTGCAGTATTCTAATGTGAACTATGTGTATAGTGCTGCCCACATATCACTTTTGCAGTTATATATACCTCTGATCTCACTCTATGTTACTCTGAGGTACTCCCCTGCATTGTTTTTACACATAGCACGGTCCTGCCCCGTGCTCAATGACTATTAGTCTAAGATCTTGAACTTGGTGGATCAGATTGTAGGGAGGTCGGCCACCCCATCCCCTGAACTGGGTATTTTGAGTTATGTTAAGGATACCCCGCCCAAATCAAGAAAATTGCATGCACTACTCTTCCTTTTTGCTAAAAGACAGGTGGCAATACACTGGGGCAGACGAAGAGCGCCATCAATAAAGGGCTGGCTTGCCAATGTCTCTTATGGACACACACAGTTGGAAACATTTTGGAAACTCATGCCAACAACTTCTCGACCTCGCAACATTTGGGAGCAGTACATGCAATGGTTACAGAGGCAACACAATGAGGATGGGGCTGACAAGGCAGCATATATGTGACAACTGGGGTAGAGAAAATAGATACAGGATAACTAAGAATAATGGAATACGCCACTACTGCTATAACCCTGGTGTAGGACGGAAAAAATGGAATGAATATATACAAGATTGCATGCTGTTGTAGCAACCCCCAAAGGTGTTTATGCTACTGAAATTATGTATAAATAAACTGCCATTGTGGGCCCCTTGAACCTGAAAAGCTGACTAAATGTGTGTACCTTTATTGTTGAGATGACATGATCATATGTGCAATACTTATACTATTATATGACACATGTTTGCACCATGACTCATGACAGATGTGACAAATAACTGGCTTGTTATGTAGTTAATATGCTTTGTATTTGATCAAAATGCCAATAAAAATTATATTCAAAAAAAGTATGTGAATCTATGAGCAGTAGTGCATAAATGTGCACTGTGTTGTACATTGATGAGTATTATGAAGTTCTTACTATTGGTTTTGACATGGCCGGATGTCATCCTGTTTTCTGACTCTCCTTGGCTTCAGATTTTCTGCGTGAACAGCCACGCTTGCAAGTTGTTTGGGTTAATCACATTCAAGGATTGTTTTGTGAGAGATTGTTTTAGGCTTTTGTGAGCTTCGTCAAGATAAAGGCTGGAACATGCGAGATTTGAGAGGGAACGTGAGAACATTGGAATGCTTGCTAGGAAGCTGGCCAGTTCTGGTAAGATTCCTCTGGCGCAGGGGCAGGTTTCTCTCGAACCTTCTACTGTGTTTTGAGAGTATAAAGCTAAGGGTTGTTGACTTAGAGACCGGGGTTTTGGAATCCGAACTTGGACGGACGCTTCTATTTCAAGACAGAAGCCTGGCTGCTGCGCTCTTAACCCCGGCTGTGTGAATCCTCCGGTCAGGAGTGGGCTAAGATGCAGATACAGTGTTTGCACCAGGTGAAGTGTTGAGTTTTGATTATTGCCTTTGTGGTGCTTTGCCAGTGGCTTTGATCATTTGAGGTGTTTTCTTTGTGATGTGTGAGTTGAGGTGCACATCCAAAGTAATCATTTGATGTATCTAGTGCATTTATATCTTTCATCAGAAAGGACGTTCAGTATGTTTGCTTGAGACGTATCTCATATTATTTGCTGCTTGTTTAGTCATCAGTATTATTCATGCATTTAACTGCTGCATTTACCAAGTGTGTTATTATTGCTTGCCTATAAAAATATATATCTCTATATACATTTGCGTTTGGCTTCTCGGAAAGCCTTTCTGAAAGAGAGCATTGTATAACATAAAACCCCAAGCCTTATTCTAAAGAGAGAGAGTCTTTGCATTTTGTAAAATAAAACCCTTTTCCAAAGGTGTTTGTATTGTGTTATGTCTCCTGCTTCGCCCTGTGGGTTTGAGCTACCGTGTGGAAGACTCTGTATTATCTGAGAGGCGAAAGCAAGACACTCCATACGCTCCAAAGGAAGCGATTAGTGCCTCTCAGATTGAGCAATTCTTCAATGACATACCCCCAAGAACCATATTGGGGGAGGACTGAGAGTCTTAGGAAGCCCCTCTGATGCTGGAAGAACTAACAGCGGCATTGTCAGCACTAAAGCCCAGGAAAGCACCGGGTCCCAACCGGTTTCCAAGTGTGTTTTACAGAGTTGTTCTGGCGGTCAGTGAGGCTTGCCTGCCTCCAGATTGGCAACTTACCAAAATCGCTGTCTTGTTTAAACTGGGAAGTCCCCCAGAATGCCAAACTTGATACTGTGCTGTCTCCTCTCTAAATATAGAAGCAAAGCTGCGGACTAAGACCCTGGCTAATTAGCTCCAGCCTTATCTGTCTGCCTTGGTGCACCCAGATAAGGTGGGCTTCATGCCCCACCGGGTAACATGCCACGACATTCAACAGGCCCACAATGCAATAGATGCTTTTGGTCAGTAAAAACAGGCCGCCGCCATGCTGTTAGCTGACATTGATAAGGTGTTTGATTCGGTTAGCAGTACATACCGCTTCATACTCCTAAGCCGTGTGAATTTTGGCCCACGCTTTCGGACATACATTCCATTATACTATACTGATTTAATGGCTACAGTGTGCGTGGCTGGCGGTGTCTCTTCACCATTTATTATTGGTCATGGCACTCAGCAGGGGTGTCCCCCATCTCCCCTTTTGCTTGCGCTGGTTCAAATGGATGCCTTGGTCTGTGGAGATCTCTGACCTCATTTCCCTATATGCCAACGGTGTCTTATTCTTTATGGATCCCCATAGATTGGGCCCAAAGAACCTACAGATTATGCGAATCTCTGAGGAAACGTCGGGCCTTTACATGAACATGGGGAAATCTCTTATATGGCCGCCACGGGGGACGCTGGGTGATGGTCGGTGGGCCATGGACATACTGGGAACTGAGGTGGGTCTAAGATAGCTGGAAGTTTTCTTGTCTGATACATAGGGGATATCCTGGGAGCACAATTTCACCCCTACAATGAATAAGATCGGTACCAAGATAAGCTCATGGTTGGGTTTGCTGCTCTCCTTATATGGCCGGTCTGCTATATTTAAAATGGATTCCCTTCCCCGCTTACTTTATCACTTACAGAACCAACCCTACCCGATCCCCTTCTCATGGTTTAGACAGATTAACGCTCTCTTGG
The DNA here is from genome assembly GCF_964263255.1 of Lissotriton vulgaris. Taxonomy (NCBI): domain Eukaryota; kingdom Metazoa; phylum Chordata; class Amphibia; order Caudata; family Salamandridae; genus Lissotriton; species Lissotriton vulgaris. Next base: position 178,166,890 of record NC_141685.1, read on the forward strand.
GTTCGTTCTTGTGGCGGGGGCATCCTGGTTGGCTGTACCAGCATGCTTTCTTTCTATGTACTGTGGGGGCATAGCAACTGCTGATGTTCAATTGTATCATGCTCTCCAAACAACAAGGGCAACCCTAGAACAAGAACCTGGGGCAGTATCTACTGTATTCTAAACAGTAGTTCATGAGCTAAAATAACAAACTATAAATTAACGCGTGTGAAAAGAGAAAGGAATTGTGCAAAAAAGAGAAAAGAAGCTGTGCTGGCTTAATTTTTCAAAAACCATATACATAAAAATCATTGAAAATTATTTTTTATATAAATTCAATAAAACACAGAGGAAAAATAAAATATTGAGGGCGCTTGTGTAGACTGAACACACAATGGCAGAGAAAAAACATGGAACAACACCAAATAACAAAATACACAATATAACAATTGTGTCCTCTCTTAGTTAGGCCACATTTTTAAGCATCGACGGAGTTTCAACCCATGGGTACTTTGAGGGTCATCTTCAGGACAAAGACATCAAATATGAGAGCGTCCACTTTCTTTTCTACAAAAATGAAATGTATACATGGATTTGCAATAGAAAAAAAATTATTTGTTTTTATACTCAGCATAAAGAATGTGACAAAAAAATCGGGAAAGGGTGATTTTAAAGACAAAAGCACATAGAGCATGACCTAAAATCCCAGGATTCCAAAGTTTGTGAAAAGAATCCGAAAACTGTGAAAAAGATGAAAAAAGAGAATGTACAAAAAAAGGCTAAACTGTCACCTCACTAGATCTCTGTATTTTACACGAGGGCACCAATCTTTGTGTGTTGGGCAAAATTGCCGGGTTTTGAGAGGAGATCCTAAAGCTGTCAAAGATTAAAAAGATAAAGGCATATTTTTATTTTTTATTTTTTATTATAACTTTTACAAAGTCAGTACACATCGCTGGCTGCAGCGGATAAACATTTATCAAGCATTCTCACCCTTGGGGTACACAGCCATTCAGCCGACAACCCGGAGGTCCGGCGGCGCACTGATCCATGCCTTCAAGATTAATTATTTGGTTATGTATTGCAGAATAAGATTACAACTAGACCCCATCGCATACTTGTCCAGTCTTAATGCCTGTATATGGCGGTCATCCCATGACATGCTTTTTCTATATATGTAATCTGTGCCGCTTCGCCCAGGACTCGTGGCAGTGTGTGTCTAACTAGAACGAGCCCATATATCCTAGGCATCCCCCTATCCCCACGTTCTCAACCCTAGCAGCCTTCGACCCGAGTCCAATTATTGACTTCCTAGCCAATTAGTGCTATGCGTGACGTTTCAGTGTCCCAACACCAACCCAAACTGCCCCCGCACTACCCATGCGTCCCAAAGTAGTGAAGGGGGAGGTCCTCCGGCAGCACCAGCATCCCTCCTCCAGCTCTTCACACTCGTCTCGACTTCACTCTACCCCTCCAAGTCCGTTGTTGCATTCCCTGTCTACATCAAGATCAAGTGTCTCCTCCCCCGATTCCTCTTCCCTTAGCGCCCCCGGCGTACCTGTCTTCAAATGTGTTTGGTAAAGTCCCCAGAAGTTCTCGGGCCTACTGGTGGGCGGCAATAGCTCGCTATGGTGCTCTGATTGTGTGCATGAATACAGCATGTCGTGCGCCCAGCGGTTGTTCGTGGGTAACGGGCCCCTCATCCAGCACAGGGCAACAACACGTCTAGCTATCAGCATTCCTATGTCCATAACAGTCCACTAGTCTCCTGGTTGCCATCAGGAGTGTTTTCGAGTAACCCAGCAGCGCCAGCGCTGGGTCCGGGGCAAGCGTTATTCCTAGTATCTCATTAACAGCATCAAAAATACTTAGCCAATATCTGTGTATTCCGGAGCATCCCCACGCAAGATGCATGAAGTCTGCCACCTGCTCGTGACATCGTTCACATTCAGCCGTGGGGGGCAGCCCGTATCTATGTAGTCTCTCTGGCGTGTAATACACCCTCTGCAGGAATTTAAAGTGGACCAGCCTGTGTCTACTATTTAATGATATCTGCTTGGTGCTCATACAACAATATCGCCACATCGTGTCACCAATAGTGATCTGTAGATCCCTCTGCCACGCCATTCTGGCTTTCATCGGTCCCTGTTCCCTGCGGGCCAAAGCTATCTTGTACAGGTTCGTTATTATCTGACGGGGTGACTCCGTTTTGATTACATAGCTAAGCTCCGGGACATCTGGAGGTTCAGCAAGGTCCGGCCCCAGCAATTCCAGTAGGGAGCTCCGGACCCTGCGAAATTGGAATCGGGTCAGCAGTGAGCAGCATTCTCTGTTAATCGCTGCCTGCTCCCAGGTCTTTGCCTCCCCGTTCACGAATAGATCCCCCATCACTTTAATGCCAAGTTGCTGTAATGCATGATGGAAGGTGGGGGGTAGTTGGAGGAGGTAAGGAAGGGGGTGATGCCACCTGGGGTGTGAGGAATAAGCTGTGGGACCACGAACTAGTGAGTCTGAGGGCATGGACATGCTGGGTCAGACATAGTGGTCGCAGCAGATAGGCTGCGGAATGGTTCCAGCCTTAATTCAGCAAGATGGTGGACTGTTGTTGGTCTAGAACATTGAGTTGCTCTGGCATGGTAACGGGTGGAATATGTGGCAAATGTGAAGAGTGGGATCTCTGAAGTCAATGGCGGGAGGTATTGCGCCCTGTATACAAGAGCTGGTTTCAGCAGACTGCTTCAAATAGTAAAATGACGGCAGGGGTGAGACAGGGCAGATGAGTAAGTGTTAACATTTGTGTGAGAAGTGAACTGAGCGACCTCTGCCCACGAGTGCTATCACTGAAGTAATTTCTAGCGGGGGGATCACTCACTGAGTGTGTTGTTGGGGATGGGGAGAGGAGTATTTTGGGGCACTTGGAGACCATGTTGGGGAGGTCTGCTGTGGGTGGGGATAAGAGGTAATGGGGGTTGGGTCCTGCTGGTTAGTTGTGGGGGTATATGGTTTTAGTTTTGACGTGCGACACACACTACACTTCCGCGCTGTCGGCTGGACATTTCAAGGGGGCGAACCATGCTAATGACGACAGGTACTGAGAGACAGGAACTGAGGACGACAGATTTGCTGAGGGCAGTGACTTGGAATGTTAGGGGACTCAACGACTTCCGTAAAGTGCGTAAAGTGGAGAAGTGTGGCTCACTGGTTAGAGCAGGCAGACCCTGAAGCAGAGGTCAGACCCGGGACCAGGGTTCAATTCCCGACGCGGCCGGGTCTTGAGCTCAAATGTCCATGGACTCGATAATTCTCGTTTCGGTGCCTGACCTAATCATGGGTTCACACTCTGCAACTCTGGGCATTAAGCTTGCTTAATCTCCACAACGGCCCCCCCGCGGCGGGATGCCTGGCTTTCACCTTGGGGATGCCCTGTAGGGGCTATCTCACAGGGAAAAACCAGGACGGGTTCCCAAGGCAAGCGCGGAGATACCCCTTCGGGGGTCGATTCTGGCGCTATATAAGAAATAGACAAAAGAGATTGCTGTACTGTTCCTACTGTGGAGAATTTATCTGGCATGACCGCAGATGTTGGAATAACATCCTGGGGCATCCATTTTGTTGGATGGAATAGCCTCACACACCCCGAAGGATGTCATGCTTCATCATCGGCAGTTGCTCCTCGTCGGGGAGGCGGTGCAATCCCCGACGGGCTCACCTCAAAGAGGGGCTCTTTAGCGGAGATCTTTTTTCCAACTGCCTTTTGGTGAGTGGGGGTGTGTGGGCTGGACTAGAAGTGATGGTGTGTGGGATATTAAAATGTAGCAAGGGGTACCCGGACGATATTTATTCTGTGGGTCCCCTGGTTACAGCTAAAAAGGGGTTAGGCTCACTAGGTGGTCAGCAGGTTAGGTCAGGTGACCCTAGTTGAGGCTAAAGGTGATGGTGGTCGACATGTTTCACGCTATGGGTGTAATTACCCGCGATTCATCAGGGCAGTTGGAAAAAAGATCTCCGCTAAAGAGCCCCTCTTTGAGGTGAGCCCGTCGGGGATTGCACCGCCTCCCCGACGAGGAGCAACTGCCGATGATGAAGCATGACATCCTTCGGGGTGTGTGAGGCTATTCCATCCAACAAAATGGATGCCCCAGGATGTTATTCCAACATCTGCGGTCATGCCAGATAAATTCTCCACAGTAGGAACAGTACAGCAATCTCTTTTGTCTATTCAGTGCCTCACACGGACACAGCTGTTACTGGACCTTCCTTCCATACCCCTCCTGGGAGGTAAATAGTGTCCGTTGACCTATTGGTCACCCATGCAAATCCCTCCTTTTTGATAGAGATCTGAGCACGGTTTCGACCGTGGGAGCACCTACTTGGCGGGTAAACTTGGTGTTGTCCCCCACTTCTAGACGTCACACAACAGATGTGAATAGTCAAAGTCTCACAACCAACTCCTGAAATTGGAGCTGAGATTTCTTCTTTTTTTTCCCCCTTTCCCCCCCCCCTATTTGGAACTTTCCAAATTCTTTTTAATAACAACCACCTGGAGTGGATCACTCCGACTGACCGAAACCGGCCCCCCTTGACCCGTCCATTATGGAGGGCCAAGGACTGAGTTTTGGCGAGGAGGAGGCAGCAGCAATAATGAGGATACCATCTCTCTTTGGCATTGATAACGAACCTGCAACAGGGAGCAACACCACTGAGTGGCAGTCGCTCTCGGACTTAAAAAGGGAATGGATTAGGATTACGATCCATGGGACCATGATGGCCCAATACTTTAAGGCTAAAATAGCACCAAATGGGTTGATTGTTAAGAACTTCCCCAGGATCTTCTGGGAGGATGGCCAATTTAAAGTGGAATGGTCCCAAATCTCATGGAAGTGTACCCACGACCTTTTGATTCTCATCGTGAACACAGCCAAGAGATTAGCAGACGCTCTTCTGGTTAGGATACAGGCAGCCGAGGCCGCGCTGAAAAGCGCGGTTCAGAACCCAGGCTTTAAAACCAAACTGGCCGAGATCAATAAGGAGATGTCTGAGCACAAAGAATACCTCCTTAACCAGAAAATAGCCAAACTACAAAAGGACATTACAAAATTCTCCAAAGAGAAAGTATACCCATACCTTAGGGAAGACTATGCCCCTACAAGCACCAACTATAATTCAGATTCCAGCACAACTTCCTCCAGAAGGGGTTCCAACAGCGGATCTGACAGCAGTGGGGATAATACTCCAGCGCAAATGCCCCCAAGGGCTAAGAGGGGAAGAGGACGCGGCCAGAACACTTTCAACAGTTACCCCAACCAGGGACAAGTGGTCGGTGCCCCATTTTGGCAGTACCCCCAATTTCCACCCTTCCAACCACCATATGGTCCACAGTACCCTCCTTTCTACCCACCAACAAACCCGACACACCCACCTTTTTTAGGCAGAGGTTGGGGCAGAGGGCGAGGGCGAAAGAGAGGGAACGCGCCAGAAAAAAGAGTGCAGTGGGAGGACACACGCCAACACGGGATGGACACGAGGAGTACGAACCGGTCAGGACCGCAGTAAGCCTCGTGGTCAATCTATCCGACCGCCTCCTCACACCTAATGAGGAAAACGCTCTACAAAAAGGTTTGGGATTTGTACCCACACCTAGGATTGACACCTTTGAACAAACTAGAGAACTGAAAGCCTTTTTCAGAAAAATAAGACTAAAAACCTTCTTTGAAGGAAGGCCGTGTGAACCCAACACTGACTCTGGGCTACGGAACCCCTCCACCTTTACACCACACAGTGGTATGGTGCCAAATGAGGTACTCACTTTTGAACAAGCGGTCCTCAAGGATATCTCTAAACTGAATGTGAGAAATGGGTACTCCAATATATCCAGGAATGAGTTGACAATAATACAATCTCTAGCGGAGGACCCATCGATCACTATCAAGCAGGCGGACAAGGGGGGTGCAACAGTGGTGATGAACACCAAAGACTACGAACTGGAGTGCACCAGACAACTGAATGACAATAGATACTACACTCTGCTTGCCAGTGACCCTACCACACGCTTACAAACGAGAATAACAAGCATGGTCATGGGCGCAGAATGCGAGGAATGGATAACCAAACATGAGGCAGAATTTTTGGTCAAAAAAGATCCAAGGGTCCCATATTTTTATATCTTACCAAAGATACACAAAGCCACAAGACCAATCCCAGGGAGACCGATCGTGTCAGGGATTGACTCGGTATTGGAGCCCTTGTCGCAATTCTGCGATCACTTCCTCCAACCACTAGTCAAAAAGATTCCGTCCTACGTCCAGGACACCACAGACGTACTACGTATACTAATGGACATTGAGAACCTGGAGGAAGTAGACCTCTTGATCACCCTAGATGTGGAGGCCCTCTACACTAATATTCCTCAGAGGGCCACCCTAGAGGTGATCGAGGAAAGACTTGGACAGGAGACTTGGAACTCTAACACGCCACAGGCTTTTATAATGGAATGTGCCACCTTGGCTCTCACCGAGAACTATTTCGAATACAAAGGCAAATATTACCACCAGACCCAGGGGACTTCCATGGGCAGCACCTTTGCCCCATCGGTGGCCTGCCTGTACATGGCAATGTTCGAGTGGCAGCATATACACCATGAGACCAACCCTTTCAAGGACAACATAAAACTGTGGAAACGGTTTATTGATGATATTCTGATCCTGTGGACTGGTCCTCCAATGTCACATGAAGCCTTCCTAATCTGGGTCAACACTTTGAATCCCCATCTACACTTTACCATGACCAGTTCCCCGAAAGAGATCGCCTTTCTAGATTTAACTATTAAACTAGAAGACGGGGGAGTCAGCACCACCATGTACCGCAAACCCACTGACCGCAACAGTCTTTTACATTTCTCGAGCCACCACCCACGGGCTCTGCGTACTAATCTGCCCTTTGGGCAATTCCTAAGAATTAGACGCAACTGCAGCAAAATATCCGACTATAAAAAAGAGTCAGGAATTCTATCTAGGAATCTGCTTGACAGGGGTTACCCAAGAGGCGATGTACTGAAAGCCAGGAAACGCGCCAGAAACAACAACAGGGAGGCACTGCTAGAAAGACGTGAGAGACCTTTGGCTGAGGATCAACCCATCACTTGTGTCACCACATATACCCCCCTATCCTCTAAGATTAGGGGTACCATCAAACACCATTGGGGTATCCTCAACACTGGGGAATTGACACTGGAAGAACCGAGGTTTGCTTTTAAGAGATCCAAGAACCTGAAGGACATCCTCATTAGTACCAGACCCAAGAACACTAGGAAGGAGACCCAACAGACACTCTGGCACCTACCCCCAGTCACGGGCCACTTCCCTTGTGGGATGTGTGGGGTCTGTAAATACACCATGACCTTGAAATCGATCCAACTTGCGGAGAACTTCAAGTGGGAAATCAGACACCATACAAACTGCAACACATCGCATTGCATCTATCTCCTCAAATGTCCCTGTGATCTCCTTTACATCGGGATGACCTCCCGACCGGTGAAAACAAGAATCATTGAACACCGAAGCAATTTTCGTTGCAAAAAAACACATACGAAAATGTGCAAACATTTTGTGGAACAAAACCATGACGAGGATTCCCTCAAATGGATAATACTTGAGGCCAGCCCCAACTGCCCAAATAATGCCCTATTCCGCAAGGAACAAAGATGGATCCATAGACTGTCCACAGACAAACGTGGCCTTAACGAGGACATCCCTTGGCACTCACTATAAACTACTCCCTGTTCTGTAACTCTAATCACCTTCCCGACACATGTGTCTGACTTCCACCTGTGACACTGGAAGACAAGCCCCATTTTCCATTTTAACACCCAGGTTGACGTAAAGCCACACACATATGACATATCTTACGTGACCAGTTGAATATTTCAACACCCTTGCACCTTTCCAACTATAACAACATAACACTGGTGCCCCCCACCACAATCAGCACCATATACTCTACTTACCTACTCAAGATGGCCGCCATAATGAGCCCTTCGACCACGTGACCGTTCTTCTGGACGAGTCACTACATATGCAGACCCACCGGGCCACATAACATCTATCTACACTTGGCAATTAGTTTCCCTTGCCGACGGAACCGGTAATACTCAACAACTTGAACTCCCATCGCTTTGCCCATAATACCACAACAGGCGTTCAGCATTACGCGAGGCGTGATCGAGAGCCACTCTAAGATGGCCGCCGCAATATGCGTCGCGATCACGTGACCTGAGGTAGAGGGCGGAGATTCGCTAGATCCGGTTTACCGGGTAAACACACTATATATCTCCCCTGCCGCCGAGCTCCCACATCTACTCGAGCTCGGCGGTGAAGGGTAGGTCTAACCACATGGACACGGCAGGATAGAGGTAAGCCCTTCTAGTCATGGGGGACACTGGAGCAATTCCATGCTGCTCGCTATTACCTTGGTTGTTATCCATACGACTTTTCCAAACTCGGGCACCTTGTTTTTTGTTGTTACTCCCAGCATACTCCTTGGGCTCTCCCCCGATGTCCCAAACCCCGCCGACCCCTCATGTGGCAGGTAGTCCGTGACCTTCAGGTGAGTGGGTCATGTGTGCAGGTTAATTAATTAATGCACCGTTTTTAGACACAGCATGGATTGGGTTTGAAGTGTTACTAGGTGCACGCCTGTGTCCAGAGTATGACAGTCTAGTCGATTATTAATAAACTAGCCAAAACCTCATAAAATGATAAAATGCTGCAATGAGAACCACACCTGTTTTTAATAGGTTTAAATTCATTCCTCAATAATTGATTTTTTAAACCATTGTTTTTAACCCACACTTCCTCCACTTCCCTCCTCACAGATATGATCACTGCTGTGTGTACTAGTCACTGCTCACGTGTCACACACAGACCAGTTTACAAGGCATGCTTACTCACAATGTAGAGGCATGCTTTGTGATTATTATAGTTATGTTCTGGCATTTCTACTGCAACTCCCATACGTGCATAAAATAAGCATCTAATGTGTTTTCCTCTCTCTTTTTCTCCCTATATGTCCAGGCATAGGAATTCCACACAGAGGTAACACTAGACACACTTGACACTTGCATGTGTGTCACACCACTCTAACACGGTCCTGATGAATCGCGGGTAATTACACCCATAGCGTGAAACATGTCGACCACCATCACCTTTAGCCTCAACTAGGGTCACCTGACCTAACCTGCTGACCACCTAGTGAGCCTAACCCCTTTTTAGCTGTAACCAGGGGACCCACAGAATAAATATCGTCCGGGTACCCCTTGCTACATTTTAATATCCCACACACCATCACTTCTAGTCCAGCCCACACACCCCCACTCACCAAAAGGCAGTTGGAAAAAAGATCTCCGCTAAAGAGCCCCTCTTTGAGGTGAGCCCGTCGGGGATTGCACCGCCTCCCCGACGAGGAGCAACTGCCGATGATGAAGCATGACATCCTTCGGGGTGTGTGAGGCTATTCCATCCAACAAAATGGATGCCCCAGGATGTTATTCCAACATCTGCGGTCATGCCAGATAAATTCTCCACAGTAGGAACAGTACAGCAATCTCTTTTGTCTATTCAGTGCCTCACACGGACACAGCTGTTACTGGACCTTCCTTCCATACCCCTCCTGGGAGGTAAATAGTGTCCGTTGACCTATTGGTCACCCATGCAAATCCCTCCTTTTTGATAGAGCTATATAAGAAATATAATAATAATAATAATAAAAGTGCTAAGCTACCTCAACAGAAAACACATTGATGTAGCGCCACTGCAAGAGACACATCTCCCACAAACAAGTAGCATACTGCATAGTAAGGGATTGTTAGGGAATATTACCTCGGCTGGTTGCACAATACACGCCTGGGGGTGTTACCCTGGGTAAACCTCAAGTCCTATTTTTCCATTGAGCTGGTGGATGCGGATCCCAATTGAGGCTATGTCATATCGAGATGTCGGGGTGTGGGCGATGTGACTTGATCACAGTAAATGTGTATGACCCCACCTATGATTGTCCTGAGTTTTTTGCGCAGTTAGTCACCGTGACTCGACAGCACCAGAATGCGCAGTTTTTATGGGGAGAGGACTTTAACTTGGTGAGAGACCCAGCACTGGACAGGTCGGCAGGCCCAAGTAGGAGACCAGCGGCTGCGGCTAGGGAGCTGGTAACAGTGATGACCTTTATGGACCTCGAGGATGTGTGGAGGGTGCGAAATCAGGGACAAGGGGGTTACACTCATTGCTCAGCCTACCATAATATTTATACGCGTATTGATTATTGGCTGGCCTAGTCTGCGCTGGTGGAGCATGTCTGGTCTTGCACGGTGCTACCGCGCACACTCTCGGATCACTACCCAATTCTATTGGCGTTGGCCACCCCCAATAAAACGTTGCCACCGTTCACTTGGCGTTGATGAAAAGCAGCAAGATTCCCAAGACTTTTGATGCCACTTGGTGCAAACCACCTCTAATTCACCTTAAGATTAGTGATCAAAATACCGAGGCAGGCGCTGAAAACTGGAAGGCGAAGAACAGGTTTATTTCTCCATAGGAGAACACATCACATCAGACACCGGGGCTATTGTCAGGAGGTGCTCTAACTGCATCTCTGTGGCATGGCCTTTTATACTAGTTCTTGCCATTTTATTACATGGCCAATCATTCCTGGCAACAGTTTATTGCATATTCAAACATCCTTGGAATCCCCGCCTTAAGCTAGTTCCCACACAGACCTTGCAGCAATTGACCCCCACCCAGATCTAACAAATGATCGCTATCTTCCAGCTGGACATTCCGACAGGATCTAAAACATGTTGGATCAGTCAGATCTAAGGGGTCGTGTCCCTGATTATTCTGGCCCCTTTGTTGGTGAAGCAAGTTCTGTCGTATGTGGGTAATAAACTATGTCCACAGGGGTTGGTTACTGCCTGGGACTGGATTGAGTGGCCAGGTGCAGGGAAGTGACTCCGGGGCATTGTCATTTTGACAAGGTTTTACGACCCTGGTACATGTTTTCAGGCTTGGTCAGAGCGCGGGGGATGATGGCGATGTCAGGGTGAGGCACAGGTGACCAGCAGTGTATGAAATGACCGTGGTATAAAATGGTTGCCGCTTACGCGCTCGCAAAGGCCTATGTTAAGCAAGATGGTGCAGGCAATGTTCATGTTATCATTTTACATTTCCATAGTCGCCCCTTTGAACATATCCTAGCCAGCTTGTCAGTTCACGTCAATGTCCATAATATTTTGTATCTCCCTGTCATACAGTGCTTTCATATTTTCAAATCGAGTGTCCAAAGTCTTAGGGCATAAACAGTTGAAACAAAGAGAACACAAGGGCGGTATGCATTGTATCCCCAAGCAGCAGCCACATATTACAAAACCTGGCACCAAGATAATCATCAGTAGTTTCCAACCCCAGTCTTTCAAAATGCCCCAAAATCAGCTTCCAAGTGTCCAAGTCTCCGTTTCCTGATGGATCTCTGATGCCAGCCGATGAAGATGCTCAATTGCCTTGTAGACTGAGGGTGAGTTGTCAGGGATGAAGGTGCAACAGCTGGCACCGATGATGCGGCATGCTCCTCCACGATCCGCTAATACTACGTCAAGAACAAGGCGGTTCTGTAAAGCCACCAGGCGAACCGCCTGCAGCTCAGCAGTGTTGTTGGTGAGGATGCCAGCTGTGACGTTCAAGGCTGTTTCTACTGCTTGGGTCAGGTGTCGAATGGCACAGCTGTTTGCCACCGGACCCTATAGCGGGATGAGTCCCATAGCCGCATCGAGGAACTGTGATGCAGCGGAGTCTGCTTGTTCACTATCCTTGGAGCGCCTTTCTCTGTGGTGGTTTTCAGGTGCTTTGTAGGTTGGAGGCAGAACAAAGGCGATGTAGCACGTGCCCCCCCAGCCCTTTGGGAGCCAAGTGTAGGCTTTCGTACCGCAGACGAAGTACATATTTGGTGATGCAACAAATGAAGGGGGTCTGCAGTGTTCAGAGTCCTTGTGATAGGGCAAGAGCTGAGGCCCACGATCTTCGTCCCGTGGCCCTTGATGCAGATAAGGCCTGAGACGTTCACCACAGATAGGGCCACTGTCAGAGTTGCGGCAGTTCGTTTCCTTAGATATGAAAAGGTAGGCCTGGCTGGGTTGTTGAACACTTGCATTTCAATCCGTTCTTTGTCAGGAATGTTCATCAGAAAGGTTGCATTTGAGGTCAGAGGGCAAAAGGGAGTGGATGTTTTTCCAGTCTTGTTCAGCCAGAACTCGTTGTAGAATTGTTTGATCGTTCAATTGGATGTGGCATTCTCTTTGTAGCTCTCTTGCAGGAGCATTAACCAAGCAAGGCAGGACCCATGAACAGAGAAGGGTGAGGGGATGAAAGGAATGGAATGTTCGATTGCGTGTGGTAGCAGCCCACAGATCCAACAGTTTGTGGCATTGGCGGCAAGATTGTGCTGGTGCAATAGCTGCACGAAAGAATTGTTCCAGAATTCCTTGCATCGTTCTCGGAGGTAATGTAATGTAATTTGCACTTGTATAGCGCCTATCACCTAGGGGTCTCTAAGCGCTGTACGAATACAGCTGTGGAACCCTTCCTGGCCTGTTCCTGTGAGGTGTCTACTCCTGGGAACCCCCAAGGTGAAGCCAGGCATCCTAGCGTTGTTAGGGCCGGTGTGGAGATTAAGAAAGCTATTGCCCAGAGTTGCAGAGTGGAACCCATGATTAGAGTAGGCACCGAGGCGAGAATTATCGGGTCCGAGGACATTGAGCCCAAGACCCTGCCGCGACGGGGAATGAACCCTGGTCCCGGGCCAGACCCCTGCCTCAGGGTCTGCCGCTCTTATCGGTGAGCCACACCAGATAGTGTTCTTTCTTTGTGGTGGGCTGCAGGGTGGGTGACATTATCCTGCAAGCGGGATCACTCTCTTCGATGATTTAGACTGTGACCATTAGTAAGAGGCAGATGAGAGATGTTGCAAAAAGTATGATTGTCCTTGTGCTATGCAGCTTGGCAATTTCGAAGTCTTTGCGGTGTGTCTTCGGTCGTCCGGGATCTTCCATCACCTTCAAGAGGCTCGTTGACTGGTAGGACCACATACTTTTGTCTAGCGTTTCTCCTGTTAGCTTTTGTAGTGTTAGCTACCGCTCTGAGACTTTTGACTCAGTTAGTGGCCTGCTTCGTCGGAGCACTCTCCATACGTCGTAATTTGTACCCTTTCTTGAATGGTACCTTGGGATCGGGAAACTCTGCTAGTTCAAGTGTCTCTGTATCTGGGTAACAACTCAGGGCTGGTCGATCTTTGGTCAGCACTTCTTCTTGCGTGTCCACCTCTTCGTGCATTGCCAGTGCTGGGGATATATTCTTACAATGGTGGGCGTGCAGCCAGTTTTTCTTTCCTTCCACCCGAAGAGCGGTTCGGGTGGTGATCAAGACTTGCCAGGGGCCCGTCCACCTGGGTTCCAGACTCTTCGACCTCAAGAAGTTCTGTGTCAGGACGAAGTCTCCAGGTTTGATATTGTGTCCTGGGCCCCTGGATACGTCTGATATGGCTTGCTGCACCTGTTGGTGGATAAGAGTTAGTTCGTTCATCAATTTGTGCAAGTAGTCGGACATTAGTATGTCCCGGACATCATTAATGTTTGTCGGTTTTGGTGCCGCCCAAATGTTCATTGGTCTGCCTAAGTCAACCTCGTAAGGAGTCAATTGGTGTTTGGTCGGGGTGGAGCGCATTGATAGCAATGCCAGTGGGAGGGCATCGGGCCATTTCAGCCCAGTTGTGGCGACTATTTTTGCTAGCTTCAGCTTTAGTGCGGTGTTGTGTCTTTCTACCAGGCCCGCAGATTGGGGGTGGAAAGCGGCATGGAACTTTTGCTTTACCCCCAATCCTTTCAGTACGTTCTTTATGACCTCTGCTATGAAGTGGGGGCCATTGTCGCTCCATAAAATCTTCCAAAGGCCATATCGGGGGAAGAATTCTTTTAGCAATACCTTTGCAGTAGCTAAGGCGGTATTGTCGCGGGTGGGGTAGGCCTCCACCCATTTGCTAAAGGCGCACACGATCACTAGGATGTATTTCAGACAATGGCACCTCTCTAGCTGGATGTAGTTCATTTGGAGGACTTCAAAGGGATGGTCAGGGACTCCAAATCCTCCCCGTGGTACTACTGTTCCCTTCCCTGGGTTGTGTTGCAGACATACTATACATTGCTGTACTAAGCGTTTTGCTGATTCGGCTATCTTGCTGTTATGCCATACTCTGGTGATTAGTTCGGTCATGGGGGCAGAGCCTATGTGTGCTGGCAAATGTGCCATGGTCAATATGGGGATCAGATAGGCATTAGGTAGCAGCCATTTGTCTCCGTCTTTTGTCCTCCAGCAGTCTTCCTCGTCTTTTTGTCCCACCGAGCCCATTCAGTCAGTTCGTCCTGTGTGCCTGCCGTATGTATGTCCCTTACAGTTGTTCTAACGTCAGTCCATTGTTCTGCCTGTGACCTGGTCACGTACATTCGTGTCGTGGTTCTGTCCTGGGCTGTGGTTCTGGCAGTAATGTCGGCTAATGCGTTTCCCTGTCCAATGAGGTTGGTCACTTTCTTATGTGCCTGGCATTTAATCACTGCTAGCTGCTTGGGGAGGAGGACTGCTTCTGTCAATGCGGAGACTAGATCTCCATGTAGGATGGGTGTGCCGTGTGAAGTCAGGAACCCTCTTTCTCTCTACAGGAGCCCAAAATGGTGAGCCACCCTGAAGGCGGACTGGCTGTCGGTGTATATGTTTACTGTCGTACCAGCTGCTAAAATATATGCTTGTGTGAGGGCAATTAGCTCTGCTGCTTGGGCAGATCGTTGGGCAATGCAGGCTGTTTCGAGGATGGTTCGAGCTGTGGTGAAGGCATATGCGGCTGAGGTGGTGCCATCAGGGAGTTTGATGAATGAGCCATCCACCCATAGTTCCCCGTCTGGCCCTGGAAGGGCAGTGTCTCGAAGATCTACTCTACTCCTTGTCTGTTCGTCGGTGAGGGTCACTCAGTTGTGTAGGGGAGTTACACCAGGGTCATTTTCGGGTAGAGGTAACAATGTGGCTGGATTGAGAGTGGTGCATCGCTTCAGAGTGATGTGTGGTGCTAGCAGGGTCAACTCGTATCCTTTCAGTCGTGCGCTAGTCAGGTGCTGGGTTTTTGTCTGGTTCAGTAGTGTGTCAACTGCATGGGGTACTAATACAGTGATGGGATTGGAGAGCACTATTCCTTCGCTCTGGCGATGGACACTGCTGCAGCTGCTACGGCGCGCAAGCACGCCGGCAATGCTCTAGCTACTGGGTCGAGAGTGGCAGAGAAATATGCACAAGGGCGATGTTTGTGGCCAATTGACTGGGTTAAGACGGACAATGCACATCCCTCCCTTTCATGTGTGTAGAGGAAGAATGGTTTGGAGTAGTCTGGGGTTCATAGAACTGGTGCCGAACAAAGAGCATCTCGCAATTCTTTGAATGCTGACTGGCATTCGGGTGTCCAGGGAAGAGGTGAAGGAATGTCTTTGGCTAAGAGGGAGAGAAGAGGTTTGACAATAAGGCTAAAGTTCGGCAACCATTGTCGGCAAAAGGAGGTGAGGCCTATCCAAAGAGCGGACCTGCTTCTGATTCTTGGGAACGGGCGTGTCTAGAACTGTCTGAATCCTGTCGGGTGTAAGTTTCCTCCCTTCCTTCAATAAGAGGTGTCCTAGGTATGTTACTTGGGGTTTGCTAAGCTGCAGTTTCTTTCGGGAGACTTCGTGACCAGTCTCTGCAAGGAAGTATTAGAGTTGGATGGTGGCTGTGATGGCTAGTGGAGTGGTGTCTGCTGCTAGTAGGATATCATCTATGTACTGTATCAACACCACCCCGTCTGGTAACTGCAAAGCGTCTAACTGTCTTTTGAGTGCCTGGCTATAGATGCTTGGACTTTCGGTGTACCCCTGGGGTGCTCGACAAAATCTATATGAGCTGGATTTTAGGGTAAATCCGAAAAGATAGCGGCTGTCTTGGTGAATGGGTATGGAGAAGAAGGCATTTTTGAGATCGACAACGGAAAAAGTGGTAGCCATGGATGGAATTAGGGTTAGGATGGTGGTGATGTCAGAAACTACTGGGTACTGTGGTACTACGATGTTGTTTATCTCTCGGAGGTCAATAATGAAGCGGTAGGATTTTCCATCTCCCTCTCCCTGTCTCTTGATGATCGGTAAAATAGGACTGTTACAAACATTGCTTACTATCTCTTCTACCACTCCTGCTTCTACCAAAGACTGTATGATATCGGTCAATGCTTTTTCGCCTTCTGGCGATATCTTGTACTGGGGTACTTTCGGTAAAGTTGCGTCTTGTCGTATTGTCACATGTACTGGGTCAATCATCATTCGTCCTTCGTCTGAACCGGCCCTGGCCCACAGATGCGAGGGCAAAGGGTCTAGTAGGGATGAGTCTGTCTCAGAAATGGGATACATGTTTCGGGATGGATTATCTCTCATGTGCTGGTGATTGTCATATAAGATGACTCGTACTCCATCTGGCGAACATCTGACAGTCGCACAGAAATGCTTCAGTAAATCGAGACCCATAATGGAGTCTGGGGTATTGGAGGAGAGAAGGAACGTCGTGTCGATAACATTGTTTTCAATTGTGAAGGGGATCGGTCTGGACAAAGGGTTGGTGGAGGGCGTACCGTCAAATCCTATTGAGGTTATGTGTGAGGCAGACAAGGGTGCCCTTGGGATCAGTCGTTTGGATAGTGCACTACGTGTTGCCCCTGTGTCTACCAAAAATGGCAACTCTGTGTCCAGGACCTTTGCAGTAACATAAGGGCCTTGCTGGTCAACATAGAGCTCGACTGGATCCCTCCCTGGCCCTTGGCTGTCCGATGCAAAGTCATACGTGTTGTTGAAATCGGACTGCTGATACTGATTCCGTCAGGGATGATCAAATGTGTTTCTTCTCGCATTTACACTTTAGACAACATTGTGTCACCCGTTGTGGATATTGTACAGGAGGATGTAGCTGTGCTGTATCATGGTCAGAATCAATTGAGATCTGTGATGCAGTTTGCCTGGACTTTGCAGACCCTGAAGCAAGGTTGCGTACCTTGGGATTACATGAATGCCACTTTAATGTTTAAACCATTTAATTTGACTGTCAAGGAGCAATTCATGTCTATGAAGGATGCCACTTTCTCCTTATTACATATTGAGAAACTAGAACCATTACCTTTTTCTGTGGCTGAAACTAATTCGGCTGTGTGGCTTATTCATGGGTTAATCACATTGCCGTTCGCGCTTTTTAAATTTGAAAATTGCACGAGGCATTATGCTATAGGCCGATATGAACCCTTGGGTGGCGCTTTCCTTCATGAAGTTTTGAATCTGCCCTTTACTTACAGATGCATTAGAGATGGTACTGAAGTTTATTTAAATGGTATAGATTGCACCACTAGTCCAGATCATTCACTGATATGTAGAAATTTACAATTGCATGGTTCATGTAATGTTTCAGCCCCAAATTTAGCTAGCCTTTTGAAGGGAACTCCGGTCCCAGCTATTATTCCGACTTTTACATTGCTTGCGAATGGAAGTTATTTGTTATTAAACAATGAACCTTGTTGTGGGATGGTTCCTGGTGTGCTTTATGTCGTAAGCGTATCAGAGCGTGTGGTGTGCTGCAAAAATGTTCTGTTCCCACCTGCGCATGGGAGGCTCGATGTTTCGATTTGGCCTTACATTCCGACCTTGAAGACAGAGTTCAACAAGATGAGCTGAATAAAAGCTCTGTTGTCCCAGAAGGAGGTTGCTCTCACATCTGCCCGTGAGACATTCGTCCTTCACGTTGCAAACACTAGAACAGAAGTTACTACCCTTTTAAATACGGACAAGGCCCTGCATTTTGGTGCTTTGATCCACACGATTTTGAATGCCTCGTCCACAACTGGCTTGGCACATTTGTTTAAAACTGTATGTTCTAGCCTAGTCACTTCCTTTCAGACTATATTTGGCGTGATTCCTGCATGTTTTCATTCGATTTTTTTGACTGTCGTTAGAGGTTTTCCTCTTTTGCTAGCGATAGGCGCAGGCATTCTGCTGTTATTCTGTCTGTTACAGAATGGATGCGCTTCATGTCCCAGAAGAGCTCCAGCCCCGGCTGCTCCAGCTGCGTGACCGGATGTTAGAGTTCTATGGTCCGTTACCTCTTGCGACTTTAAGTGTGACGTATGCACTATCCTTCCGGTTTACTTACTTCACATGTGTGCAGCCAGTCTTCCATTGCCTCAATTGCGACTTTGAATGGGCCCTGGAATTGTGCCTCTGCAACACGGCGTCACCTGACCTGGATTTTAATCTCTTAATGAGTCCCTTAGCGTCTCATGAAGTGGATTGTTCTGGTGTGGGGTTTATGGTCTGCACATGCGCACATGGGGTCCTCGGAAATTGGAACTTTTGAACTGCGGCCAATGACTTTCTGGCGCGTAGTTACCTTGTATTGATCCCGAGTTGTCCTCTGATTGTGCTAGAGGCTCCGGTGATTGAAGAGCACGTTTGCTAATTTCCTTTATTAAATTGGATGGCTGACACATTCATGGATGCGAACAATGACTTCCTCTTGGAGGCTGTTGCTACATATGGTGCTTATACCCTATTGGATGGATGAATATTTTTTAAGATTCCCATGGCAACTTCATGTTAGGCCCCTATTGCTGATGTTGTCTTCCCATTAGGTTCCTTGAAGTCTTGGAATTGTATCCTTTTTTATTCTTTACGTTTCACTCTTTTTACAGACATTCGTAGGATGTACAAGAAATCCTGAACTTGATTCAGTCTCAATCGGACGTGAACTCTGCGTTCTGGCCAGTTTATTTGTGTACTGTGAGTTCCACGTCCAACGGGGGGTGTTGTGTGGATTCAGGCCATCTCATGAGCAATGTTCCCTCTAATTTTTTTCCTCTGTGTGCGGCAGTTTAGGGTCTCTGTGCGCTGCAGCCATGGCTATGTGCGCCGGAAACCAGACTGCGCGTGTGTGCAGCGCCTAATATCCCTCCAAACTTTTGTTAAAAAAACTGAAAATACTGTGCTTTTCAACACCCACGGCGCCACATTAAGGGTCTTAAGGCAGATTTGCAATTTGGATACACAGAGGCTTATGCTTGTTTAAATCCGCTGAGTGACGTTAACCATGGTTATGGAATGAGGCTATGTCATCTAGAAGTGCGTTTACACGTTGGTTTTCTTTCAAGGCAGCTATCATTTTGCCTGGCTGTTGCTCCGCTGCTTTTATACGTCGGTGTGGTTACGTCTTTCTGGGTCCCTTGATTTCTGGCCGTGCACCGGCGCTGAAATGTTGCTCATGCACATTCGGTATAGCTGCGGTTTCTCTACGTTGTCGCCTCCTTTGAAACAACAGCTGTCGCCAAAGCAGGGATGAGAAATCCCAGCCTGTGGTTGGTTAGGGCGGTGGGTGGCGCATGAAGTGAAGGCCGAGAGAGAGGAGTTACAGTGTCACTGGTCCGATCACAAGGAGCTGGTGTTGGTGGATATCTATGGCCTGCCAGCTGCTGTGAGGCATACTGTGGGAGGGGTGGCACCATGCCACCAGAGCTCAGCTACTACCGACAACGGCGCAGTTCCTCTTCGTCCCACCTTCACCCTCCACCCTCGGTTCTCTTTTTGGCACTTATTCCCTAATCGGCCTGCCTCCGCCCTGGCTTCTGTCTCATTGTCACCTGTCCCACAATTCTCTGTGATGCCCAACCTCTTCTGGTGTGCTAATAATAATAGCAGGAACAATAATGTGTTTTTGTATAGCCCTTTATATACCACGCCTCATTTAAAAGGACTGGAAATAGCAAGCAATATTATGCAATCATGTAAACTCCAAATGCACGTGGATGTGGGCAGTGAGCGTTTTATTAACTTCGGGGTGATGCATGGCTACATTGTTTCAGGCCCTCCGTGCCCCATCATCACAGCTATTCCAAGATATCAGCATACTCTTTCTTTCACATAAAGAAAACTCTGACATTCTAAAAGTATTACTTCTTGTACGTGTGCAAATTTCTGAATATTAAAACAGATATTATATACAGTATTTTATATCAGAGAAACCCCCCCTGGGGCCAAATTCTGAAACATTTTCAGGTCCACAGGAGTACAGGGGCCGCATTGACTCCCGCAAGACTCCAGCAGGATGGGAAAAACATTATAAAACAAGAATTTGCAGTGCAATAGGTCACACATTTTTGACGAGTTTGAGCTACTGGTATTGTAAATGACAATGCCTTTTATTTATGTGTTGACTTTTTCTTCAGGCATTTGCCAGTTGTCTGGTGCTCATTGGATGCTGGGCGGGAGGTGTGTATTCAAGCTGGTATGCTAATAAGAAAGATAACACGGGCATCTGGGTACTGGAAGATGTCCCGCTAATTGCACAGTGTGTGATATGGCTTCTGTCTCAGTGATCGCGGCGTGGCTATGGCTACCTGTGAGTGGGGGAACTCACTGTCCATCCTTAAAAACACTGGAGGCGGGCTGGGGCCATTGGGCGGTAAAACCCTATTCCAGTGGCCCACAGTGGTTCGTGCCCTGATCTTGCCAGTGCCTGCAGCCTCCTGGGTGGCCTTGGCAGAGTCTGTATCGCTGCCGCCAATGGCAATGGAGAGATATAACCACCGCAATCGGACTCCCATCTGCAGCCGAAATATGTTAAATTTACTAGCCTGTGTCTCGCACCGCGCGATCAGGTGCTAGCTGGTAGTAATGCTCAGAAGGTGTAATAGGTGGCCGGACCGGCGCCGTGTGAGGTATCTAACTGCATGTTTCATGTTGTAGGGCCTCTCTGACATCGGTTCCCTCTTGGGCCGGGTCACTCATGTGACATCAGAGAGAGGCCCAGACCCTATGTTTTCCTGATTTTCATGGGAAGGAGGGGCCCACAACAAAGGCTGGCAATCTGTGTTTGGCAAAGGCTGGTAGCAAAAGCCTCCAAACAACAGTGCAACCAAAAAAAAACAGCTCCTAGGCTAATGTACAGAGTCTTGATTTAATATATTGCAAATGATATTGGTATGACTCCAAGTGTATGACTTAGACATGAATAGCACGCAGTCTATGTAAGTAGGTGCTTGGGTACCCCACATTGGGGGGGTGAGGGGGACTAAGTGGTATACAAATACTACAGTGCAATGCGAAATCCCATATGCAAATGGCATAATTATTTTTAGAATTTAACATCTTCTGATTGCATGCTCTCAAAAGGCCTCCTCTGTATTCCTAAAACTATGCAACTCTATAGCTTTTACCGAGGGGCAGCGGTAGTACGTCACGTCCTGCTGGCTGACACTGCCAGAGCGGGTAGTTTGGTTGCGAGGAACTTAGGCCGTCCAGAATCATGATGCAGCCCGGTCTACAATGCTACTGTTTCCATATGGCCAGCCTGTCCACCGGTGCTCTGCTTTATTTATGATCAGCGGCATTCAATTATAATTTCCGAGCAGGCCGAGGACAGCCAGCAACCTGGACCAAAGTCTAAGACCAAGGCAGATTTCCGCAGGGTGTGTGGCTTGCGGCCTGAGTACACAGCTGCATTGTTGCAGTATGACTCGCTGACGGGCCAATCTGACTAAAGATCCGTAAGTAGACAGTGTTTTACCAGTTGCCAGCCCTGAGTTTTTGTCATTGTTAACACAAATGTACTGAGAGGGCAGGGTCTCGAATCTGAGGTCATTGTGCTGGTGCTGGGTCTTACCATCATCTTTGCCTGCAGTGTCGGCCCGGATCCAACAGCAACTCCAAGGCTGAGCTGGAGGTCACTGTCAGAAGCGCCTGTAGCTCAGTGTTAGGCTGCCTGCAGCAGCTGATGTGATCTGGTGCCTGCTGCTGGGCAGGTAGGGGCACCGCTCACCAATTGGGGTCGGCCACCCAGCTCGGGTAATGATGTTTATTGGGATTGAGGCTCCTAAACTAGTCTTTACATAATGAAATACAGCCTGTTATCTGTGCGTGCCTCAGCCTCACTCTCCTTTGTAATTTCTAATATTTTAATGTTTCCCTCGTCTTCATTGCTTGATTTTCCTCACGAGAAATTGTCAGTCATAGTCCTTGAAATGTCACTCATAATTGTACTGAAATTATGAAACTGTCACACATGGGAATCTTAAACCTTGGCAGCTATGCCCCTCCCGCTCCGGCCTCTCTTCCCCTGCTCGGATCCGCCGCCCTCTTCCTCTCCGAGCCTCTGTCTGACAGGGCCTCCTCCCTTTCTCTTCAGAGTCTGTATTCATATTAATTGCAGCGCACACGGAATGCAATTAATATGAATACTACCTCAATGGCCCTCAATCAGCCCCGCATCTGTGCACTGTTTAGAAGAGAAAAAACAGCACACTTAGTGTTTGAAACTCAGTTTTTCTTTTCTTAACAGTGCACAGATGCGGGGCTGATTGAGGGCCATTGAGGTAGTATTCATATTAATTGCATTCCGTGAATACTAACTCAATGGCCCTCAATCAGCCCCGCAGCGGTGCACTGACAGGAAAGGAATCGTGCAAGTGCAAGGGCCATTTGCACGTGAACGCGAACAGAAAATTGCGGGTTTTCGCGCCGCTCGCACGTTAATAGCGGCGGCGCGAACAGTCTCAGAATGTGCGCGCTAAATAATGAGCACTGCGCACTTGGGGTGCCTTCAATGCGCGCGAGCGCAGGCGCGCAGGTTATTGGGAACAATGCTCATGAGTGTATGTTGTATTAGCATGGCTTTTCTGGTTTAAACACCATCTTTTTCCTTTGCTTGCCTTTTTGCGCACAACACTGCTGCTGAGTGTTTTTGCAAGTTAGCATTTCAGAAGGTTCTCACAGGGAGGAGAGAGTTTGTTTTCCTTTTCCTAGACATACAACATATCCACAGTCTGTACAGTGAGTGCTAGTCCTTCAAGGACATCATAACGTGTGAGCCTGTTTTTCAGCATGCCCGTGGAACACTCTAGACACAATACCTGGCAGCTGCGAGCTGAGTGAGATTCTGCCGCGTTTATCTTAGCACACTGAGCATGATCTCTTACACTTGGAAGAATCCAGGAGATGCAGAGTGACCTGACTGGCTCCGATGAAATTCACACTTATTGAGAGGCGAGGTAATGGGATCCCCCGAAATACTCATGAGACCTTCTATATTTTAATATAGAAACAACAGAGATAGGGAGGGTGTATAACTAGGCAGTAATTTTTACCTGTTTGCACGACTATTGTAATATGGTTCCTCCTTTTGTGTTTTATGGAATTGTAACCCTGCTTATCTAAAGTACTGCGCATGAGAACACGATGTTAAATTAAAGAATTTAACCTTACAGTTTCCTTTTATTCCTTTCGTTGCGAACCTTTGTGAGTGTAACCAAAAGGTGTCTTCACTTCCCACTATTCCCGAGATAATCCTGAGTCGCATGTTCTGGATGGTCTAATCATTGGTTTCTTTGCTATAGGACAAAGTTCTGATGTGACACTGATTGCTAGCTGGTAAGGGTTTTGTTAGGCACGGAGGTGAGTTTTTGGCGCACCATAACTTACTAATGTCCTAACGCTCTGTGCACCGTTCTGTATGTGAGCAGAGATCCATGCAACACAGTAGGTAGCACTTACCACTACCTTACCACAGAATTCTCAAACATCAGTAAAGCAGACACAACTCCTCTACCCTTCTATCAAGTTCGGGTTGAGCCTTATTACTCTCCCAGCAGTAAGTTTTAAACGGAATTCAATGATCCCTGTGCTTATCAGCTAGAATTTCATAAAACTGTCCTCACTGTGCATTTGCTCTTTCACACCTAAAGTCCCTAAACTTGTGATGTGCGACAACACCACTTGTGATATGCGCAGATACCACAGCAGTATACGACGATACTACCTTTGAAACAGACAAATGACTGTGTGACTACGTCGCCACACTTCCTCTGCCTGCAGACAGAGTGACCAGCTTCATGCAATACTCGGAAGCTTTTCAAAAAATATAACGCAATAAGAACTCAACAGATATTAGTCATAATGTTATACAATAAAACATTACCCTAGCTATTTCTATAGCAACCACTACTCTGCTACCAAGTTATCTGATGCAGCGCAGCTCCTAAAACACCTGTAAACCATGTCACTTATTCCTTGGAGTATCACAAAATCACACATTACTCGTCGGTGGGGCCCATGAACACAGAGAGTACACTCACCCAGTCACTTACGCGTTACTCCATGGATCAGTGATTTTCACAGGAGCTGCTGCATTTATGGTGGAGTGTCTAATCTGTAAACAAAATCCTCATCTATTTACACCTGCAGTTTAACTAAGTTTTGCCATGGTTTAGAACATCATTAATTATGACACACCACCATTAGGTGATGGACCTGCTAGTAGTAAAATAGACGAAGGAAAACTCAAGACCAGCTTTTATTTCCCATTTTATCTATTTTATTAAAGCAAATCTTAGCATGTCAAATGTTTATTTTCCGGTTTAATTCTTTATTCAAAGTAAACGATTTTATTTCAAAATGATCATTTTCATTTATTAAAAGATTTTCAGAAAATAGACATCATTAGAACAGGATTTCGAATAAGCACAGTTCAGGAAAAGACAAATAGTTCCCAACTCTCAATTTATTCCTAACATCCCTAGCTAACGCCCTAAGTCTAAGTCAAAAATTCAGTCAGATTTAAAGTTCATGCTTACATCCAAAATCGATCATCAGTCCGACAGAGTTTCGGGAGGAAATCAGAAAAGTGGCTGCTGCTAAACAAAATCCGGGGTTTTTCTACACTATTTCGCAAAAATTAATCTACCTAAAAGTAACTTTTGCTGCAAACTCGGGTTTGGATTGGACAACTTAGGGTGAGCGGACATCACCCCATACGTTTAATATTCATTCCGCATTCACTTTGGCAAACGTAGAATGTCCTATTGTTCGATCACGTTTTCAACATTAGCGCATCTTTGCTTTTCAACAGTGGGATGCTTTCCCACGTTCACACTAACGAGTCCATACAAAATTCTTGGCACTCATGTCAGCTTCCAGGACAGGTCAACCTTAAACTGTTCTCGCACAGGTAGCTCACATTCATTTTTCTCGCTTCCGTGCGGCGCATGCTCGGTTTCACTTTGGTTCACCATTCTGCAGCGCGGCCATTTTCTAGTAGGCCTGACGGGCACATTTGGGAACTAATGTCAAGGAAATAAGAACAGATATTAAAATAAAGAACTTTAGCCCTTATGTTTACCTCCCCCCTTACTAAGGAGTCTCAATTAGTTGTTACCTAGCAGAAAAGCCACATTTATGTTGTTTATACTTACATATCCTTTGGTTCTCTGCCACAATAACAAAACACATAAGCATGAATATGCCACATTTATTTACTTTTAAGCGTTGCATTATTTCACAACACGAGCACAACATATATTAATCGATTATATGATTTCATGCATAACAGATTAGTATTTCCCACGTTTCTGTGTAGGTGCATTTTTACACTAAGTTGATTAGTTAAATCACAGCATTCACATTAGTTCAATTATAGTTATGGAAGAACGACTTCAGGAGGGGGTACACAAAATGTTGCTCTCCACATCGCTCCGTCATTTTGATTGTAGTGAATGTTCTGTTGCTCTGTCTCTTTGTTGTCTGTAGTTTACGTTTTTTCCAGGAAAATGCGCCGGGACACTTCCGTTGGAGGTAGCTGTGCGCTATACAAGTATCTCAATAATAAAAGGCGGTGGCAGTGTTCCTGGATATGGAGAAAGCATTTGATTCAGTAGAGTGAGCTTTTATGCGTCAGGTGCTTACCAGGATGGGACAGGGATCAGTATTTTTACAACTGAACGGCACACTGTATGATAGGCCTACGGCTCTGATCCGTATAGGTAATCTAGTAATGGGCCAGTTCATCATCTCCAGAGGCACCAGGCAGGGCTGCACACTGTCCCCACTGTTATATGCCTTGGTTGCGGAACCATTGGCATGAGCCCTCAGGGAAAACCATGGACATGAGGGCATAGGGTTCCCGTCGTACAGGATAGTGGTGACTACGTATGCGGGCGACACTTTGCTGTATGTGAGAAATTCAGAATGCAACCTGTCTACCATGCTCAGGGAGGTGGTTCACTTTGGTGCGGTATCAGGCCTGAAAGTTAACTGGGCTAAGTCCATAGTGTTCCCGCTTATGCCGGCCACAAATGAATTTGAGATGGACTATCCGCTGCAGTGGACTACTGATGTGGTGCGCTATTTAGGTATTAGATTGCATACGGACCCTGAGATAATACTTAGAGAGAACTACGGCATTGCTATAAATAAGCTGGAGGATGATGTGGAGGTCTGGAGCAAACTTCCGCTTTCATTGATGGGAAGAATCTCAGTGATGAAGATGTTGGGCTTACCCAGCCTACTAATTCTGTTCACAAACATACCGATAGTCTTGTCACTGCCTTTGTTTCAGAGACTAAAACAATTAATGCTAAAATTGGCATGGGCAGGCAAGCAGGCGAGAGTACAGTGGCAGGTTCTCGCCGGACTTTGAGCTCTCCTACAGAGCGGCGCAAGGCGCGCATCTTCATGCTTGGATCCATGGCGATTCTGAGACCCCATATCTGCGAATGGAGACCCTATTTGCTGCGCCGCTCACGCTGCCAGCTACAATCTTGGAAGCCTTTGACCTCAGAGCCGGGTTACTAGACTCCATGAATGCTACCAGACATGCATGGCACAGTATGCTGCAGCAGCAGGCGGAAGCATTGCTATACTCGCCAGTTATGCCAATAGAATGGATGCTCTGGTGAAATCCGTGCAGAGATAGGGGAGTCATTAGCGCACTTCAGAAGCTGAACATTAAGGTTGCAGGGGACTTATTTCAGGAAGGGGTGGCGAAAACTTGGGACCAAATAGAGGGGGAGGCAGATGCGGGAACACTGTTGCAACGCTTTCAGTATCACAGGGTGCGGAGAGGGATGCTTGGAATGTTTGGGGAGGATATGTGTGAGCCATCTGAGGTACCGGAATTAACATACATCATTAAATCCGAATCCCTCCGTAAGATTATCACTAAGATAAACAAAATAGCGATGGCACACAGAGCGAATCAATACACGAAAGCCAGGATGGCGTGGCAACGAGACCTGCAGATCAAAATAGATGATAAGATGTGGCAGTATTGTTGCTCGAATACTAGGCGAGTTTCACTAAATTGCTGACACAGGCTCATTCATTTTAAGTTTGTCAACAGAGTATACACCAGAACGCATGTGTAGGTACAGGTTGCGGGAGGACGTGTCCTGCGAAAGATGCAGTGCCTTTCCTGCGGATTTCATGCACATGGCATGGAACTGCCCGAACATCTTAGCATTTTGGGAAGACATATTTAGTGAACTGGGTAGAATAGTGGAGGTAGAGCTGACCCCGGACCCTGCAGTGGCTCTACTAGGATACTCGCAGAAACTGCCTAAGGCAATACGCAGACTTGTTGAAATAGGGCTCCTACTTGCAAAACGGGCGGTTGCACTGTGCTGGATGAGAGGCCCAGTTCCTACAGTTAAGAGGTGGTCACAGGATATGTTATATTTCTGCACACAGATGGAGACTTATAATGAGCTACTCCCCCCTCCCGCAGCCGACCGAAGAATATTTGGGGTTTGTATATGGTGTATA
The DNA here is from genome assembly GCF_964263255.1 of Lissotriton vulgaris. Classification (NCBI taxonomy): domain Eukaryota; kingdom Metazoa; phylum Chordata; class Amphibia; order Caudata; family Salamandridae; genus Lissotriton; species Lissotriton vulgaris. Next base: position 178,194,587 of record NC_141685.1, read on the forward strand.
AACACAGGAGGGCTGGGGAGGTAGACGACCAGACAGAGATGCAGACAACTGAACCAGATGTGTACGACACAGATGCGGCAGACGGTTAGACTGGCGGGGATTTGGGGTCAACAGGTGTAAACACGGAGTGTGAGTGTCAGCTGGGGGAGGCTCAGTCGGCCGGTGGGGGACTGTGCCCTGACGGATTCGAGGATGGGTTGCTGGGGTACAGATGGGTCAGTGGCGGCAATCCTAGCATTAACAGCTCAGTGGGGTGTCCGTAGAGTGAAAAGGGTGATAAAAGTGGTACGCGAGGCTATGGCGAAGGGGAAGTGTCGACAGTGGAGAGAAGTTGCGGCCCTACAGGCTGGCCAAAGCTGACTGTGATAACTGTCGCTGCCTGCCCGGTGTGGGTTGTTGGCTGAACAGCTGTGTAAACTGGATTCATTCGTTTTATTTTTAAAAAAGAACATTTTTTGTGTTCTCATATGGGATTTGGTAAGTGTGTCGCATGACGATTGTAAGTTGTAGTGTTTAAGTGCAATAAAACTTATAAATAAAAAAACTCTGCTTCAAATCTTCCCCCATTTGGGATTTTCACACAAGGTCCAAGCTACCATCTCCCTTGTCATGTCCAAACTCGATTACGCCAATAGCCTCTACCACGGATCACCTTTAACGACCATGAAAAGACTGCAACGGATTCAGAACTGAGCTGCAAGACTACTCTTGTATATCAAACCGCTAGACCACATCTCCCCTGCCTTTAAAGCCCTGCATTGGTTACCGGTTGCCAGAAGATCCACGTTCAAGCTGCTTTGTATCACTCACAAAGCAATACATGGAACTGGACCACTCTTCATCAGAAATAAAATCACCAAACACATTCAACAAAGGAACCTCCGCTCTAGAGTGGCACCTTGCCTCAAAATCCCAAGATTCAAGAAAAAAACATGTGTGGCACATCCTTCTCTGCTCAAGCAGCCAAAGGTTGTAATTCTTTACCCCCCAACATAAGATCCACGACAACCACCTTATCTTCGGAAAACTACTCCAGAATTGGCTCTTCCCCTCATAAGCACCATACGCAAACAGAAATATACAGCATATCGCTCTGTATATAAGCATGTATTTGTACTAGAGATATGTACCTATACATGTGTATTGCTTTGTATAAACATGTTGAATAATTATGTTTTTTTAAAAAGACATTCTTAAGCACAACACTTTGAAATCAGAGTAATTCTATTGCCTTTTTAATCTCCATATATTTACTTCCTTTATGCATCTACATACCTTCCATGTACTTGGATCTATATTACTTTTCTCCAAAAAAGCATATTCAAAGCACTACCCTATTTCACACCCTAAACCTCTATCAATATCTTTAATCTACATATCCTTACTTCCTTTATACATCTATAAACTTTCCATGTACTTATGGATCTATATATTTATTACTTTCTTCTAATATAAGCAATATCCAATGCATTACCCTATTTCCCACCCCATACATCTATCAATATATCCTCTACATCCACTCTCTCATTCATCCAAAAACCCCATACTACTACTATAACCCCAAAAATAGCCCTTTCTAGACTCTCCCCTACACTACCCCTCCTTGCACCATCTGGCAACTCCCAAAAACAAGCCTTTCTAAACTCTTCTCTCAGACTCTTCCCCTCCACATTCCTTTTTACTCATCCCAAGCCTCCTCCTACTGCAATGACCTCTAAAACAAACAAAGCCTAAATCGGTGCCTCTTCTATCCCTCCACTATCCGTTTCAAACACTTCTCAAATTTCATATTTCACTATACCAATTCACCATCAATCCTCTATGGGTCCTGGAGTAGCGTGCTACTCGTCGGAAAACCGCTTTGATGCCTCGTCACGGGTAGTAAGTGCTATATAAATGCAATTACAATACAATACAATATACCAAGGACTTATAAGAGCACACCAGTAACCAATCTGGGATGTACCTAAGTACTTACCATAACCAATTTAGGGGAGAGAGCACAGAGACTGGAGTCCTGAATAGCAGGATCCCAGTCAGGCTAGTCAGAAACAGCTTAGCACCAGACAAAAAGTGAGGGCAACCACAGAAGCAGATCCTACTTTTCTACAGCACGTATTTTACATGTTGGTCCCTCTGTATCCAGTTTATCAAGGCTCACTGTTTCGTGTTAGGTTAAAACATAATGCTAATGGCAGTACTGACTCCGTGACCTCTACGCAGTGCACAGGAATGGGCATTTGCTGCCTTTGTCTTGTAAACTGCAGTGCACATAGATTACTATAAGTACACCAAAAGGCAGTACTGGGTGCACACATTTTTTATAGTGCAGTAAACACAGTTCAGTGTGCACAGATGAATCAGAGAGCAGTAAAAAGCAACGCGGTGTGCACTGACCTCTCACAGTAAAGCAAAATGCAGTGCAGCATGCAGATTCCTCGTAGTGCAGTAAGATGCAGTGCACAGATCTCCTCTTTAACAGACATGATGCCCACAAACACCCCCTGGGATGGAAGGAAAGCCCCCCAGACGTCCCCGGATAGAAGAGCCCTGCTCAGCCCCAGGGGCCCGGATAGAAGAGCAAAGCTCAGCCCCAGGGGCCCCAGATAGAAGAGGCCAGCTCAGCCCCAGGGGCCCCCGGATAGAAGAGCCCAGATCAGCACCAGGGGCCCCGGCTAGAAGAGCAAAGCTCAGCCCCAGGGGCCCCAGATAGAAGAGCCCTGCTCAGCCCCAGGGGCCTCCGGATAGAAGAGCCCAGCTCAGCACCAGAGGCCCCCGGATAGAAGAGCCCAGCTCAGCCCCAGGGGCCCCCGGATAGAAGAGCCCAGATCAGCACCAGGGGCCCCGGATAGAAGAGCAAAGCTCAGCCCCAGGGGCCCCAGATAGAAGAGCCCTGCTCAGCCCCAGGGGCCTCCGGATAGAAGAGCCCAGCTCAGCACCAGAGGCCCCCGGATAGAAGAGCAAAGCTCAGCCCCAGGGGCCCCAGATAGAAGAGGCCAGCTCAGCCCCAGGGGCCCCCGGATAGAAGAGCCAAGCTCAGCCCCAGGGACCCCCGGATAGAAGAGCCCAGCTCAGCCCCAGGGGCCCCCGGATAGAAGAGCAAAGCTCAGCCCCAGGGACCCCGGGATAGAAGAGCCCAGCTCAGCCCCAGGCATCCCCAGATAGGAGAGCCCAGCTCAGCCCCAGGGGCCCCCGGATAGAAGAGTCAAGCTCAGCCCCAGGGGCCCCCGGATAGAAGAGCCCAGCTCAGCCCGGCTCCCCAGGGGCCCCCGGATAGAAGAACCCTGCTCAGCCCCAGGGGCCTCCGGATAGAAGAGCCCAGCTCATCCCCGGGGGCCCTGGATAGAAGAGCCCAGCTCAGCCCCAGGGGCCCCCGGAGAGAAGAGCCAAGCTCAGCCCCAGGGACCCCCGGATAGAAGAGCCCAGCTCAGCCCCAGGCATCCCCAGATAGGAGAGCCCAGCTCAGCCCCAGGGGCCCCCAGATAGAAGAGTCAAGCTCAGCCCCAGGGGCCCCCGGATAGAAGAGCCCAGCTCAGCCCGGCTCCCCAGGGGCCCCCGGATAGAAGAACCCTGCTCAGCCCCAGGGGCCTCCGGATAGAAGAGCCCAGCTCATCCCCGGGGGCCCTGGATAGGAGAGCCCAGCTCAGCCCCAGGGGCCCCCGGATAGAAGAGCCAAGCTCAGCCCCAGGGGCCCCCGGATAGAAGAGCCCAGCTCAGCCCCAGGGTCCCGGATAGAAGAGCCCAGCTCAACCCCAGGGCCCCCCGGATGGAAGAGCCCAGCTTAGCCCCAGGGGCCCCCGGATAGAAGAGCCCAGCTCAGCCCCAGGGTCCCCCGGATATAAGAGCCCAGCTCAGCCCCAGGGGCCCCCGGATAGAAGAGCCCAGCTCAGCCCCAGGGGCCCCCGGATAGAAGAGCCCAGCTCAGCCCGGCTTCTGCAGAGATTCCCTCCAGGATTATTCAGTGTATTTCTACAAACACAGCAGAAGGTGCTGACAATCTCCTACCTGAGCAGAGAACTGTGCAGACATGTCCAGGCTCTCTCCTCCTCTGGGGGCGAGGACTGGGGCGGAGGGGGGCAGATCTGGATTCTGAGGGAAGGGGCAGATCTGGGGCCTGAGGGTGGGCAGATCTGGGGTCTGAGGGGAGGTGGCTCAGGGGTTAGAGGCGGCAGACCCGGAATCTGAGATCGGTCCTGGACCAGGGTTCAATTCCCCGCCCCGGCGGGTCTTGGGCTAAAAATTCCACGGACTCGATAATTCTCGTCCCGGTGCCTCCTCGACTCACGGGTTCACACTCTGCGACTCTGGGCAATAGCTTGCTTAATCTCCACAACGGCCCCTCGCGGCGGGATGCCTGACTTTCACCCTGTGGACACCCTGTCGGGACTTCTCACAGGGGAATACCAGGACGGGTTCCCTAGGCAAGCGCCAGGATGCCCTTTGTGGTGACAGGTTGCGCTATATAAGTATACCTACATTTACATTTACACACACAGGTCTGTGAGGGTCTGAATATGAAGGTAACTGCCCACCAGACAGGGCTCCTTCCTCCTCTTCAGCAGGCTGTACATAGGAGGAGAGGCCGGAAGTGATGTCAGCACCGCTGCTGGTGCTGTCTCTGCCACCGCTGACCCAGAAGAGGAAACCCTTCTCCGTTCATATAATGTGCAGCTCAGTGGGTTTCATCAGCGGGCGAGGTGCACTCTCTGGTGGCCTCTGACGGAACCACCGCCTCCAGGCTCCAGCAGGGAAACAAGCATTGGCACCTGTAATTATGTGGGTGTTTAGATGTGTGAGTGCGACCTGGACAGCAGTGATGTTCATTAGTGTGTGCTGAAGGCAGCGCTGCTCTGGGTGTGGAGATCTTCTTGGAATGAGCCCAGTTTTTTTTGATTGTTTGTCATTTCTCGGTAGTGGCAGTGCCAACGTTCTCGAACCACAAAATACTGTCTCATCTCTATAGCCAATTTAATTATTTACAGAAATAGATAACAACATTTTAATTAAAAACACATGACGGTCTCTATCCAAGTAAACTTAAGTTAAAACTCCAAACTCTAGTGCAGTGAGTTGGCCACCAAAGGCGCTGCGGCTTTTAATCAGACATTTGACGTGCTCCATTAATGCAGTCACAAAGCTGCTCCAAACTGACCAGCCACCATCATGCTCTCCATCTACTTCCACCACATTTATCTGCGGATTACGATTACCATGAGCTTGAGACTCCCACCCTGTACAATCTCATTAGAATTATTGATTAACCCCTTCGGCGCGGGCAGAGGCGGGCAGCGCGCGGCTCAGCGGTGCTTTTGACAAGCACGGCTAGTCATGCAGCACGGTGGTGCTGTGCTCATGACGAGCTGAGCTAGTCATGACCACGCCCGCTCATTGGAACGCACAGCAGAGCAGGGGAATTATCCCCGCGTGGGCGTTCCGCGCCGGTTATGACGAGCTCAGCTCATCATGAGCACAGCGCCACTGTGTCAAACCCAAAGTGTTAACTCTCGATAGGGCCCAGTCTGGAAAAATGCGGCCATCTGGCTGTGGAATGCAACTCCTGTCACATTTGAGGTGTACTTACTCTACTGCGAGGTTCCAGGACTGTTCCATTCAGACCTTCGACGTTCTCCTGAAAAAGTGCCTTTTGTGCCTTCAAGTGGAGGTTCCATATGCTTGATAGCGTTCGCTGTATAGGTCCTTTCTGCACATTATGACATCCGAGAACTTCTTGGGATCAATACAGATTCCAAAGCTCTCGGAGGCAGAGTTGAAGCCCCGCCCATCTTTTTAATTGGTTCACACCACTGTGTTTTCCGCAGTTATAGATTTGCTCAGTTTGCCATATATTCCATCCCCTGCAAATTTTAACAAAAAAAGTTTGAGCTCAAATGGTTCAAAAGTTACTATAAACATAGCAGTGCGTGCTACTACACAGCGGAAGGATCCTAGCAAAGCTTCACTGGGCACCTTCATGTTGCTTATTGCTAAGTATTTGGGTGTTAGACTGGAAATAATGATGTGCAACCCAATGGCCACGCAGTGTTAACGGGTGTTAAAATGATAAAATAATGAAGTAATACAGTCACAAAATGCGCCGCATAATTTGTCTTTTCTTTCTGCATAATTTACTCAACCGTTCCACATAAGTTTCCCTTCACTGCCGCATAATTCCAGTGCCTTGGTGGTTATAGCCTCATATAACCAAGGAGAGACCCAGGTGGGTGTGGTGTCTTTGTTACATCTGCACTCTGCAGCCACAACCCTCTGAATAGTTAATCTGAGCTCTGACATACTTTCACCTTTTGACGGGCAAACTTAGTCTGTCATAAGTGTTTTGATTTGCTGCGGTGTAGGCTTCATTTCTGCATGTTCGTGGTTCCTTTTAGTTTTGTTTACTCTTGTAGGACAGCACTTCTGAGGAACGTGGATTAACTAACTACCTCCAGAAAAATAATCACGCACCGCACTCAGCTATCCTCCCAATACGATTGCGCCTGACACCCGTAAACAAGCGGCTTACCGACATGTCTTAGTAAAATAACCTCACCTAAAACACAGAAAGAACATGCATTTAATATGCAATAGGTCTCGCCTTTCATTAAGTTAAAGCCATTTGCTTTGCTATACTGTTCCATTAGCAAAGCAGATGGCTTTAACTTAATCAAAGGCGAGACCTGTTGCATTTTCAATGCTTGTCTGTAAGTGGTGTGTATTTAATTTTCTCTGGTATTCATCTGCCAACTGTACGAACAGTAGATTATTTACACTTATACTGGTGGCTCTGCAAATAGCAAACAAGCTTCATTATTCACCAGCACTGTGCAAAGTTAATGTATTTTAAGTTGTACTTAAGGTATTTTTTGAGCGCACGATTACCAATCAATCAATCAATCAGTGACACTTATAAAGCGCGCTACATACCCGTAGGGTCTCAAGGCGCTGGGGGGGTGGGGGGGGTGCCGCTACTGCTCGAACAGCCAGGTCTTCAGCTTCTTCCTGAAGGAGAGGTGGTCTTGGGTCAGGCGCAGGTCGGTCGGGAGGGAGTTCCAGGTCTTGGCGGCCAGGTAGGAGAAGGACCTTCCTCCTGTAGTCGTTCTTCGGATGCGGGGGACGGCGGCGAGGGCGTGGTTGGCTGATCGGAGGTGGCGTTTGGGAGGGTAGAAGTTGACTCGGCTGTTGAGGTAGCTCGGGCCTTGGTCGTGTAGGGCTTTGTGTGCGTGGGTGAGGAGGCGGAAGGTGATTCTTTTGTTGACGGGGAGCCAGTGAAGGTCTCTCAGATGTCCGGAGATGTGGCTGGTTCGTGGGATGTCGAGGATGAGTCTGGCTGAGGCGTTCTGGATCCGCTGGAGTCTCTTCTGGAGCTTGGCGGTGGTACCGGCGTAGAGGGCGTTGCCGTAGTCCAGTCGGCTGGTGACGAGGGCCTGGGTGACGGTCTTCCTGGTCTCGGTGGGGATCCACCAGAAGATCTTCCGTAGCATGCGTAGGATGTTGAAGCACGCCGAGGAGACGTTGTTGACTTGCCTGGTCATGGAGAGGGAGGAGTCCAGGATGAAGCCCAGGTTGCGTGCATGGTCTGTCGGTTTGGGTGCGGTGCCCAGGGCGGGAGGCCACCAGGAGTCGTCCCAGGCGGAGGGTGAGGAGCCCAGGATGAGGACCTCCGTCTTGTCCGAGTTCAGTTTCAGGCGGCTGGTCGTCATCCACTCGGCTACCTCTTTCATCCCTTCGTGCAGGTTGGCTCTGGCGGCGGCAGGGTCGTTGGTCAGGGAGAGGATCAGCTGGGTGTCGTCGGCGTAGGAGATTATGCTGAGGTTGTGTTTGCGTACGATGGCCGCGAGGGGGCTCATGTAGACGTTGAAGAGGGTGGGGCTCAGAGATGATCCTTGGGGGACGCCGCAGATGACTTCGGAGGCCTCTGACTTGTACGGTGGTAGGCGGACTCTCTGTGTTCTTCCGTCGAGGAAGGAGATGATCCATTCCAGCGCCTTGTCCTGGATTCCGATGTTGCTGAGGCGCCGTACTAGGGTGCGGTGGTAGACCGTGTCGAATGCCGCGGAGAGGTCTAGGAGGATGAGGGCCGCTGTTTCTCCATTGTCCATCAGGGCTCGGATGTCATCGGTGGCGGCGATGAGGGCGGTCTCGGTGCTGTGATTGATTCGGAAGCCGGACTGTGAGGGGTCGAGGGATCCGTTCGTCTCGAGGAAGGCGGCCATCTGCTTGTTGACGGTCTTCTCGATGACTTTGGCTGGAAACGGGAGGAGCGAGATGGGGCGGTAATTCTTGAGGTCAGTGGGGTCCGCTGTTGGTTTCTTGAGTAGAGCGCTGAGTTCGGCGTGTTTCCAGCTCTCAGGGAAGATGGTGGTGTCGAAGGATGTGTTGATGATGTCTCGCAGGTGGGGTGCGATGACAGCGTCGGCCTTGTTGAAGACGTGGTGAGGGCAGGGGTCGGTCGGTGATCCAGAGTGGATGGAGTTCATCGTGCGGATGGTGTCTTCGGTGCTGATTGGGGTCCAGGCGTGGAGGGTGGTGGTGGGGGGTGGTTGTTCGGTCATGGTGTGCGTTGGTTGGTTGTTGAAGCTGTTGTGTATGTCCGCGATCTTGTTGTGGAAGTATGAAGCGAGGGAGTTGCAGAGGTCTTGCGATGGGGTGATGTCGTTGTTTCCTGCGCTGGGGTTGGAAAGCTCTTTCATGATGTTGAAGAGTTCCTTGCAGTTGTGTGCGTTGTTGTCCAACCGGTCCTTGAATGCTGTTTTCTTGGCGGCGCGGATCAGCTGGTGGTGTTTCCGGGTGGCAAGTTTGAAGGAGGTCCTGTTGTCCGGTGTCGGTTCCCTTCTCCAGACTTTCTCGAGGGCTCGGCAGTTCTTCTTGGAGCTCTTGAGTTCGTCGGTGAACCATGGGGCCTTCTTGCTGCCGGGTCTGCTAGGCGGGGTCCTCAGTGGGGCGAGTTTGTCCGCGCAGTTGCTGATCCACTTCGTGAGGTTGTCGGCGGCCTGGCTGGGGTTCGCTGAGCTGGCAGGAGGGTGCTGGCTCAGGGAGGTGGCGAGCTGGTCTGCTGTGATCTTGTTCCAGCTTCTGCGGGCGGCCTGTTGCTGGTGTTGGTGGGTCGTCGTTCTCTTGAAGGTGAAGTGGACGCAGCTGTGGTCCGTCCATTGAAGCTCTGTGGCGTGGCTGAAGTCGATGTCTGTGCTGGAAGAGAAGACTGCGTCGAGTGTGTGTCCGGCGAGGTGGGTGGGGGTGGACACCAGTTGCTTGAGTCCCAGGTTGGCGAGGTTGTCGAGCAGGGTGCTGGCGGTTCCTTGGCTCTAAGGATGCAGACCCAGGAGGGCAGGGGGTGGGTACTTAGAACGGGAAGGCTTGTGAGAAAAGTAGAGTCTTCAAGACTTTGCGGAACTCAAGGTAAGAAACCGAGGATCTGATAGTGCCGGGAAGGGTGTTCCAGAAAGTGGGGGCAAGGACAGAAAACTTCACGCCCCAGGATTTTTTCTTCCTAAAGTGGGGTACAGAATGAAGGGACCGGGTGGAAGAGCACAGCTCTTGACCGGGAGTGTAGATTTTGATTGCCGAATTGATAAAGGCTGGAGCAGTTCCAGCGCGGGCCTAAAAGGTCGTGCTGCCCATCTTGAAGAGGGCGCGCTCCCGGATAGGGAGCCAGTGCTGGGATTTAAGTGGGGAGTGACATGATGAAATTTCGGCAGACCATAAATGAGGCGAGCAGCCTGGTTTTGAACCATTTGGAGGAGCCGAAAAACATAGGCAGAGGCCCCATTGTACAAGATGTTGCCATAGTCGAGGCGTGACAGGACCATGGCCAATAGGATCAGTTTGAGAGCAGAAAAGGAAATAAAAACGGGATATCTTACGAAATGTGCGAAGAACTAAAAAACAGGATAACACCACTGAACTGATCTGAGAGTGAAGAGTGAAGAGTGAGATGATTGTTAAGTGTGATCCCTAGTGTCTTGACTGAAGAGGAGGGTGAGGGAGGGGTACCCAAGGAAGGGGGCCATTACAATGGGGTCCAGGGACTAGAGCTTCCACCTGTAAGTAGTAGTTCGGTTTTATCTGGATTTAACTTAAGGTGGTTGCAGTTCATCCAGTCCCCGATGAAAATCATAACCAATTGAAAACTGTGAATGGGCTCAGGGGAGGAAGAGCGATTGAAAATCAGCTGGAGGTCATCGGCGTGGTTGAATACCGTGACCTCCATCTGCTGTAAAGCAAAAATGAGAGGGAAGATGTATAAATTAAAGAGAAGAGGGGAAAGGGAAGAGCCCTGAGGAACGCCACATTGGGCATTACGTGGAGGAGTGGAAAAGTCGGCCAGGTGGACGGCCTGCGTTTGACCCCTCAGACAGGAGGTAAGCCAGGCCAGAGCATGTCCCCTGATGCCGGCAGCCTTACACAGGAAAGAAGGATGTAATGATTAACCGTGTCGAAGGCGGCGGACTGGTCATGAAGGACCAATGCGTGGGGCGCGTTGACATCCATCCCCTCTCTGAGCTTGTCTATAATGGAGAGAACTACCTTTTCAGTGGAGTGTAGTGGGCGGAAGCCCACCTGACATGGGGCTAAGCTACCGCTATCCTCCACAAATGCACTGAGAACCTTAGTAACGTGGGAGGGAGGTGGGACCGGCGCTAGGCTTCTTAAGAATAGGGATTATGGTTGCTGATTTATGAGGGCCAGGAACAATACTCTGTGTCATGGAATCATTGAGAAAAGTCGTAGGAGGCAGGGGACAAGCCAAAAAGATCTCCCTCAAAACATATGCCGGGCAGATGTCAGAGGGGGATCCTGACTTGACTCTGATAATCAAGGCCAAAAATGTTTCCCTGGTCAGAGGTGGAATTTGATCCAGGTGAGACAGATTAGACGGGGGTTGGGGGTCAGTGAAGGACGGGGAGGGCGGTGAAATGTTGGATTTGATAGCGGCGATTTTCTCAATGAAGCAGGGCCGGCTCTAGGCTCATGGTGGCCCTGGGCAGGGAGCGTAGGTAGGGGGCCCGGAAGAGGGTGTCCGGGCGGGGCGGAGCTCGCAGGCCAGTAAAGAGGGGAGGGGGTCAGGGAGTTTAGAAGTGGAACAGAGCCGGAGGCCGCCAAATCCCTGCCAGGGGCCACGACGCAAATATGTATCCATCCTCAGAGGATTAATATATTAAGGATATATATTGGCGTGGTGGCCCCTGGGGTTTGGTGGCCCTGTGCAGGGGCACAGCTTGCACATGCCTAGAGCCGGCCCTGAATGAAGTAATCATTGAGAGAGTCACAGAGGGATTGGGAAGGGGAAGGGTTAAGGGTGACCCTGTCTGAGGAGGCCAGCTCATGGACGGTAGCAAAAATTTCCCTGGGTTGATTTTTGGTCGAGAGAATTTTTGAGGAGAAATAGTTGGTCTTAGCAAGGAGAATGGCTTTTTTATATTCATTAGAAACAGAAATGTACTGCAGTTTTAGCACGGGGCAGTAGGCGCGTCTCCAAGCAAAACAAGCAAACAGCAAATAAATGTACGTTTTTACCGAGCTTGCTGCTAACTATAAGAAGTTATGCATGGTTTAGCCAGAGGCAGTGGAGACTGCAAAGAACTTCACAATTTACCTGGCTGCTGGCTGTCACACGAGTCTGCACTGTGGACTCGCTCCTTATCAATAATAAACACTGGCTAAGGGGCAGATATTGAATCCTATCTGGATGGTGGACGTGCAGACGGCAAAGAAGCATTACTATTCACCCAGCTACTGGTTACACATAGGACTTATGCACAATCTGGTCAGTGGTCGAGCAAATTTCAAGAAAACTTTACTGTTTACACAACTGCTGGGGAAAGAGCAGATATTATGGGCTCGATTCACCAGGATAAACTTACACTTGGGCATAAATTTACTCTTTTTTTCACTCTGATTAGCGCCTGAGTACATTAAACCATCTGATTGTGCTCGTTCATATTTTGTTCTTGTCTGGGAGCCAGGTGCATGCTGTCAGCGGTGTGAGAGCAAAGGTACTATACGTTGTGTAAATTGGTAAAGCGGTTCGGTCAGGATTTCTCAGTTGCATCTGCTATTTGTCAGTGTGGATGAGGGCGATGAGACTGAGATGTCAGTGGCTGCGCTGGTATCCTCTTAGACTTTGTTCTATTATAGCGGTGCCACTGATTCACAGGGTAGGAGCGACACAGGAGACACATGAGTAAACTATCCCAGATGGTATTGGTTATTTTGAGAAAACACGTATGAAAGTACGTGAGCGATGAGTGATGATTGGAATGAGCGATGAGTGATGATTGGTATAAGTGATGATTGGTCTGAGCGATGAGTGATGATTGGTCTGAACGATGAGTGATGATTGGTCTGAACGATGATTGGTCTAAGCGCTGAGTGATGATTGGTATGAGCGACGATTGATGATTGATATGAGCGATGAGTGATGATTGGTATGAGCGATGAGTGATGATTGGTATGAGTGATGATTGGTCTGAGCGATGAGTGATGATTGGTCTGAGTGATGATTGGTATGAGTGATGATTGGTCTGAGCGATGAGTGATGATTGGAATGAGCGATGAGTGATGATTGGAATGAGCGATGATTGGTCTGAGTGATGATTGGTATGAGTGATGATTGGTATGAGCGATGAGTGATGATTGGTCTGAGCGATGAGTGATGATTGGTATGAGTGATGATTGGTCTGAGCGATGAGTTATGATTGGTCTGAGCAATGAGTAGTCTTTACGACTTCCACAAGGGGTTAACCTCTCCCAGTCCCTTCGAGGTAATGCAGGCAATAACAATTAGAAGGGAGGTAGCCCGGTCCTCACCAGGCTCCTCTGTGTCGTGGATGAGGCCCCAGGTGTGGGGGCACGGTTCGTTGGCTCCGGTGCGCTTCCTGCTCGTACTACGGGCCCGGCCTGCCAAAGCTCACGCTTCTCGCGTGAGACGCGTAGGGCACGGCCGGGTCAGACAAGGCGTACGAGTCGTACCGCAGTGTGCGACTCGTACCAGAGGGGCAGAAGCTTCACGAGCGTACTAGGTGCCCAGGGGACTCAGAGCGGTGCGAGCTTCTATGAGTATGCGGCTCGTACCGCGACTCGGCTCCCACTCTGCGGGGCTCCCGGGGGCTGAAAAGGTCAGAGGGCGGTGCGAGTCGAACAAGGCAGGATGCTCGCACCGCAGGGACAACAGTACCTTCTAGGACTTGGAGAGGGTCGAGGCGGCAATGCCGGGGGTCGGCTCGGCTATCCTCATCGCGGTGTCTTCCTTCCTGGTTTGGAGCGAGCGGCGGCTCGGCTCGGCTGGGAGGTTGGCGTTGCGGCGCGGACCGGGTCACAGGGACAGAGCGCCTCGGGGATTCTTACAGAAGGTGGCACAGGCAGTGGGCGGCGATCCGCAGAGCACGCCGCAGGCAATCCAGGCGGCGTTCTTGCACCACACGCCGCAGCTGTTTCTCGGACAGCGGCAGGCGAGTTCAGGGGCACAAGACACGAAGGGGTGCAAGCAGGCACCGGGCACGACCTTTCTTCACGTTGCGAGCTGCGGCTCGGGGCCAGTCACGGTGCTCGGATCAGCTGGGCTGGTCTTTGCGATGCTTCTGGGCCTGGCAGGCGGCAGTCACGGTGTTCAGAGGGATGGCAATACCCCGAGCTTGATGGAGAGCGCGATGGGCACAGCGCGCTCCGCTTTTCCCGGATCAGCGTGCAGGGGGAAAGCAGCGTTTCCAGCGATTCTTCTGTAAGGGGAAGTAGCGCCCAATGTTCCTGGGGCGCAGTTCAGGGGGCAGGTTCCACAGCAAGCCCTTGGAGATCTTTTAGCAGAGTTTGGCACAAAGTTCAATAAAAGCAAAAGTCTCTTGTAGTCTTTTCTTTCCTCTCCTTCTGCAGCAAGGCACCAGACACAGACCAGAGACAGCACTCTTCCTTGTAGTCTTCTTCCAGGTCCTTCTCTTCGGGCAGAGTTTCTTCTGTAGCACAAACAGGATCTAATTTACAAGGAGCAGGGCTCCTACTTTTATACAGAGTTTTCTTTGTTCTCCCAGGCCAGGGGGGCCTTTGCATAATTTCATTCAGTCTCTGAGCACTTGTGGGTGTACTCTGGTGTCTTCATTCAGTGTGAGGGGCAGGCACATCAGACGCTCCGCAGGAGGTGGAGCCAGCATTGTGTGGCCAGGGGCAGCCAGGAGTACCTTGATGATGGTGCTTCGCCCTTCCTAGGCCAGGTGCCGGCTGAGTCATCAGTCGCTCCCCAGGGGGGCAGAGCCAGCATTGTGGTGGCAGAGCACAGCCTGATTAGAAGTCCAGGGCCACTCCTACCTCCCACTAAGGTGTAATCCTTGCATTCACCACCTGTCATCCCCCAGCCCTGTCACTCACACATCCCAGACAGTCAGATACACATACTAGCAGAGGCGAGCTGAAATGGTTAGGCAAGCAAATGCTAACTTTCTAAAAGTAGCATTTGCAAACACAGGATATTAAAATAAACTTTACTAAAAGAAGTATTTTATTATTCTGAGTTCAGGCATACTAAACATTATCTTCTACCATGCTCCCTGAGCCTGCTGGGATTATAGAGTGTAATAATTCCAGCAGCCCATTCTGGCCTAAAGGGAGCAGGTAGCCTTACAATAGTGAAAAACGAATTTGGCTGTAATTCACTATTAGGACATGCCACACACATCAGGGCTTGTCCTACCTTACACTTACAATGCACCCTGCCCTAGGGCCTACCATAGGCAGACCCTCCAGCATTTCGAAAAAATCGCGAAATCGGCAGATTAGCGCGATGGCCGCGATATTTACTGATTTGGCCGCTAAAAAGGGTCTTCCTGAAGAAAGGAAATAATGACGGCTTCTTATTGGTTGCACGCGGCACACACGCCACTAGGTGTCGCTGTGCAGCCATAAAAGAGTTGCTTCCTGGCTGCCAAACTCTGCAAAACTCGGTGTAAAGCGATCTAGTGTAAATATGGTGTGAATGAATTTCACTGCTGGGCGGTCTGATTACAGTGACTGATTACCTCTTCCTTGGAAAGCTCCATTTTTATCGAACGCTTCATTTGTAAGAGCGTGATTTTAGTTAAAGAGAAGTATGAATAAAAAGATGGCAAGACCGATCTTTTATCATTAGCAGAACATGTATGCATCAGCCTTGGCTCAGCTTGCTAAAAGGGCCCGGTTTCCTTCATTGATCTCCAGTTTCCGCCAAATATCCAAAATGAATTTTTAACTCCCAAAGTCCTTTTCTTGGCATCTGGCAAGAAACCAGTTCCAGTGTGTTCTATTCAAGTAGCTTAGGTATCACCCGGAATGCGAGAGTTCCAGTGTGCAGAATACTTTAAAGGTAAATTGAAATTATCAGTGTTGTGTGTCCCTTCCAGAGTGCATCACCGGTGGGGGCAGTACCTGGGGGTACCGGTTCCTTGATTGTGCATGACGGGGTGAGTCATCGGCTGAGGCCCCAGATTCGGAACTTGTTGCCTTTGGTAAACTGTAACTCACTGTAATACATCTAGTAGGAAGGCAAGTGCTCCTATACCTTACAGGGGTTGCCTACTGACCAGCTAAAATATATTAGGACCAAAGGTGTGCTGCACCCTATATTTATGATGTTATTTTGTGATCCATGTACTTAAGGTGACATATGGTGATTTATGTGTTTCAATTCATGCACTGATGTTATGATGTATGTCATTTTAATTCTTGAACTGTCCAGAATAGTGCGAACTATCTCAGTATTCCTCCTGTGTGCAATGTAGGGTAACTTGCGGTTTTAGACAGGTGCGAGGTCTCCACCCGGAGTAGCATCGCATTCCTAGCTGCCTTTCTGACTACCTCTTGTCTGTCATGGCTGGAGAACAGCTAGAGCTAGGAGGGAGCGACATGCAAAGCGTGTTACTCGATCACCATCTTGCTTCCAAGCAGTAGATTCTCAAAGGAAAGTAATTTTATAAACTGCTTGTTTTATTGTCATTGTGACTTCGTAGAAGTAGACAGTATGGTGTGCTGTGCCATCCAGGTATGGCACCCTGGTTACTGGGTGGTATGGTAGGTTGTACTGTTCGATTATACTGTATTATTGTGTCATAATGCTGTCATGTCTTAAACATCTACATGAGAATACAAAAGTGAAACATGAAAAGAATGGGCATGCAAAGAATGCTGCTACAATATTGTGTACTTGCACTTGGATGGTTACAGATGTATGAGTATTGCGTGCGTGCACGTCAAAATTTGTGTGCATAGTGTTCACTTTATTGGCATTTGTGCATACTTTGGAATATATGTACACCGATGCTGCTTACTATATTGGTGTATGTGCATTCTACGTAATGTGTGACACAGGTGGTGCTCAATGTATTAGAGTGTCCGTGCACAGAAATGTGTGTGCACAGCGGGTAATCACTGTACTGGCATCTAAGCATACTTAAGAATGTGTGCACTGTGGGTGTTGAATGTACTTGGATATATGAATACTTCGGAATGTGTGTGCACAGATGGTGCTTACCATACTGGCATATATGCATAGCTTCATGTTGTTAATTAACTCAAAAAACAAAGATATTTGTGTTGGTTGTAGGAAAAATGGCCAGATAAAATGCCGCTAAATTGCCGCTAAATTTCCATGTTTGTGCCGCTAAATTTGCATTTTTGTGCCGCTAAATTTGCTAATTCATGCCGCTATATCCTGGGGGGTCTGCATAGGGGTGACTAATATGAAGTTACGGGAAGGTTTAGGGGCTGGCAAGTGTGTGCACTTGCCCAGCCAGCATGACAGTACCAGACTGCACGCAGGTTCTGCAATGGCAGACCCTAGACACATTTTACAAGGCTACTTCTGTGGGTGGCGCAACCAGCGCTGCAGGCCCACTAGCAGTATTGGCATTCACAAGCCCTGGCACTCCTGGTGCACTTTACTGGGGACTGACAGTAAATCCAATGAACCAATCAGGTATACCAATCACAGTTATACTTTTCATAGGGAGCACTTGCACTGCGGCAGAGGTTGGCCGTGGCGCAGTGCCCTGAGCGGCGGACACCAGCAAAAACATCTGAGGCACATCAGCAAAAAGTGGAAGGGAAACTCACGCCAAGGTGCCAGGTCTAACAGTATGAGTGATGATTGGTATGAGCGATGAGTGATGATTGGTCTGAGTGATGATTGGTATGAGTGATGATTGGTCTGAGCGATGAGTGATGATTGGTATGAGTGATGATTGGTCTGAGCGATGAGTTATGATTGGTCTGAGCAATTAGTAATGATTGGTCTGAACGATGATTGGTCTGAGCGATGAGTGATGATTGGTATGAACGATGAGTGATGAATGCTATGTGCGATGATTGATGATTGGTATGAACGATGAGTGATGATTGGTATGAGCGATGAGTGAAGATTGGTATGAGCAATGAGATGATTGGTATGAGTGGTCTGAGTGATTTTTTTAACTGTATTTTAATGATTTTTAACCCATACATAACCCCCCATACAAGGGTCATCATCAGTAGGGGCACTTTACTGGATACATTATATATAGAGTCATCTTCCACTGTGGAGCTTTGCAGTCGTTTCAGAGTCAGTATCACAATACGCTTCCCAGCCTCAACTCATTTTACCAGTATCGACACCATTGCAAGTATCCAAAATACCCCACAATATGAAGCGAGCTCAACTTGGTGCTCCCGCAGTCATTTGCCTCTCCCCCCCAACCACTTCCACCGGTGTGCTCCAAGTATTCAAAACCAGGATTTTCGATCATCAGGATAGTGCCAGGGTACGCCAGTGTCCTATTGCGTGTGTGGTGTTTCCCAATTCCTGCCAAGCTCGACCTTGCTTCCTTTCCCCAACAGCCACCCAAAGCTTATCTACATTCTGTGTGCTCTGACATTTTCCTGCGTAGCCTCCACAGAGTCAGAGTCCGAGTCCAGTTCTGGCAATGTCAACAGTGCCACCAGGGCCTCCCATGCCTGTGCAGTTTCCATCGGCTTTTCGTTGTTCGCTCTTCTGGCCTGTTGGATCCTGACCATACACTCACTGGCTGCCCTGCTTTCAATCGCTCCACACTAGGTCCCTGCTTGGATTTCCACTTTCTTGTTAGTTCGCGTTTGGCCAGCAGCAACCCCTGATCCATGAATTTGCATGTTACCTTAGTTCGCACTGTATGAGGAAACCAGTGCAGTATGCATGCCCCCATGGTGGGTTCTAGCTGCCTATCCGTCACCCCGCAAAGGACCTCAAGTACCTCTTCCCAGTAGGTTCCAAGCTGCGGACAGCTCCACATCATATGATGAAAGTCTGCTGCAACATGGCAAATCCACATTAAAGTATTTATTTATCTGCTCTGGGATTAAGTATGCCCTGTGTATGATATAGAAATGGATAAGCTGAAATATAGCATTCCGCGTACTCTTCCACGCCCTTTCCACTAGTTTAGCCCAAGTCAATTCAGGTATATTGTTGTATTCTCTGCACTTATGTTTCTCTGTACCTCTTTAAGTCCTACATTCCATTTTCCCTGATGTCATCTTCTCCTGTGTTCTGCCCAGTCAGTTAGCTCCCTGCTTTCTGATGGGAACACCAGTTATTCTCTGTGGTGCTTAATAAATGCCTATTAAGCCTTACATCTGTCCTCTGGCTTCATTTACAACACATGGCGACGATGAGCAAAGGGAGCTGAACAACCACAGAGGGAGGAGAACTCCACTGGTGAAAAGAACCACGCAAATTTGGAGGAAAAGAAGAACCTCGCACTTCAAATCCAAAAGAACTGTGAACAAGGAACAGAAATGTCTTTGTAACTTTAAAGATTGTAACAAAAAAACGACAAGAAACCCTACGCTTAAAAGACAACAAAAGAAGACTGGAAGTTTCTCAAAACAACTGGTGAGTTTGAGGGAACAATCGCCTGCCTATACCTTGCATCTAATTGTGACTTTGTTCGTATTGGCTTTGTAAAAGGTGCAGTGCAGAAGAAATTGAATTCGTTGCTAAACGGAGTGAACTGTGACAGTGATGGTGTGCATCTTTTGTAAATCTTGGATTCAGATGAAACTTTAACCCGTTTTGGAAATTGAGGAGAGCGCAACATGTGCAGAGCAAACAGAGTAATTTGACCTTTTTGTGTTGTATCTGTACTATTACTGCATGACTGTAGACATTTTTTTTTTTTCAAAGTTGACCGGCATCACCAGTACAAACGGAGACAATTTCGAGACTGCATTTTTCAAAATCCTGCTTGAGCATAGAGACACGAGCTTACTCACCGTTCGAATCCGGTGACATTTTTTCCGAACGGAGCCATTGATGCTTCTGCCGGCCAGCGTCAAGAAGGAAGCATTCGGCACTGAAAGGAAACAAGCGTCATAGGCGGAAGTGACGTACCGGCAGTGACGCAGTGACGCAACGTAGCGTACGTAGCGGCCATCTTGAAGCTTCACTTGGTAACTAGGCAACGAATACCGTTTTCGAACAACTAAACAACGCATGGAACAAACATCGTAGCAGATAGAAAAGGACGCTTCCGGTGGCAAATTTACTTAAAAACGAGTGTCTGCAAACAACTAAGAGGGAGAATTAAAGGGTGAGAAAATTATTTGGAAATCGAAATAGCTTTTCTTTTAAGGTTCAAAGCTAATTATATTGATAAGTTGCCACTAATACAATCCACATTACTAGACTATAGAGTCTAGAATTTATGACATTGAATTGATTGGCCTACCTTGAACATTTTCATGAAATAATATTGTGAGATACTGAACAGAAAGATTGAGGAAAGCATATATTCTTTTGGGTTGCGCGTTTGATGTGGAAGAGTAGACACATCAATTAAGACTGATCACCTCTGTGTTGAGGAAAGTAGTGCCCTTACTATTTAATTTTAAAGAATTTTGAAATGGAAAATCTTAATGTCATTGTACCTCCTATGTTCCTACAAACTAATGGAGATCCACCCATCGAGTGGGATGAATGGATAGACATTTTCGAGAACTATATTGAAGCACTTGATGGGAAGGATTTCAGTGCAACTAGAAAAAAAGCTCTCTTGTTAAGCGCATTAGGCAAGGAAGGTCAACGTTCTTTTAAATACCTTCCGGTAGGAGTAAACCAAGATGGAAGGGCAATAACCAATGTGTACACAGAAGCTAAAGCTCGCATGAAAAAACAATATGCAAAGGAAGTAAACATCGTCATGGCGAGGCACAAATTTTACACTCAACCCCAAAGGAATGAGGAATCAGTAGATCAATTTGTGGCTAGGTTACGTGAGCTGTCAATTAAATGTAATTTTGGAGAGATAAGGGACGAAATGATACGAGACCAGCTGATAGTGCAATGCCGGAATAAAAAGATGCAGGAAAAACTGTGGGCTGCAAAAAATCCTACCTTGCAAATGGCCATTGACATTGCGAAAGTGGTTGAGGAATCGAATGCATGTATGAGAGAGATGGAAAGAAAGGATAACACAAAGGAAAATGTACAAGGGAATGGAGTTTCTTGTGTTGAACATGATGAAGTTGCTGCTGTGAACAAGAAAAGTGTAGATCTGGGAGAAAGAAGTCAAAGGAGATTTAACAATGGGTTCTCAGGCAATGACAAGAATAGATTTCAAGGAAGAATGTGCAGTAGGTGTGGGAGTACTTTCCATAGTTCGGATTTCAGGAGATGTTTTGCAATTGATAAGATGTGTAGGAAGTGTGGGAGGAAAGGACATTTTGCAAAGATGTGTAGAGGTGCAAACGCTGATAAAGTGGCTGTTGTCGAAAACAGGGAAGAAGTAAGAGACATTATCAGTGTTGAGGGTGCCAACAAGATATTGTGTCTAGGTGAGGATGGTGTGAATGAAGGTGAGCCTGGTAGAAGATATAGGCCAAAAGCTCTATTTCTTATTGATAAAATTGAGATCCAGTTGATGGTTGATCCAGGGTCTTTGTGGACTATTATCCCCAAGGATATGTATTTAGCAAATTGGAAGGATGTGCAACTGTTTGCTAGTGATATTAGTCCCTGTGGTTATCAGGGTGAGAGTATAGATGTGATTGGATTTATGGTATGTGTAATATCATTCAAGGACCGTTCCGCTGAAGGAAAGGTGTATGTAGCCAAATCTGGTCCTGCAATTTTAGGATGGGGGCAACAGTATGACCTTGGTATAATCATAAATCCCAGGGCAGCACAACAGGTGATGGTTGTAGATAGTATAACCACGGATTCAATTGTTGAAGGGATGAATGGTCTGTTTGATGAGCATATTGGAGAGTTGAGAAGTTATGTGCATAAAATTGTTCTGCGAGATGATGCCATACCTATGCAACACAGGGTGAGGAAGGTTCCATTCATTGCACGCGAAGAAGTGAAGAAGATGCTGAAGGAGATGCTAGACCAGGGGGTGATAGAGCAGATCGAAACGTTACCCTGGATTTCTCCCGTAGTTATTACGACCAAATCTGATGGAAAATTTCGTTTTTGTGTGGACCTTCGCACCCTGAACCAGAACATTGTAGTAGACAACTTCCCTTTACCGAACATCAACGAGTTGGTTCTATCACTAAAAAGGGGAAAGTACTTCTCTAAGTTGGACCTTCGCAGCGCCTATCATCAAATAAAACTACACCAAGACTCAAAGGCACTGACCGCGTTCATAACAACTGAGGGAATATACCAATTTACACGAATGCCTTTCGGACTTGCCTCTGCAGCTGGGGTGTTTCAAAGAATGATGGGGGCTGTACTGAAGGGCGTGAACAACGTAGTGTATTTTCAGGACGATGTTCTGATATTTGGAGCGACTGTTGAAGAACACAATGTGATTTTGAAAACTGTTTTGGAGAGGATGGAACAAGCAGGATTGACTCTTAAGAAAGAAATGTAAATTTGCGGTGGAGGAGGTTGAATATCTAGGATATACTTTGTCTGTTGACGGGGTAAAACCCAAGAGAGACTTATTGGACTCCATCAGGAATGCACCAGCTCCATGTGACAAAGATCAGTTGAGGTCTTTCCTCGGCCTCATTGAGTACTACGCTAAGTTTGTCAGAGATTTTGCTGAGAAAACCGAAAAGATCAAGGTGTTGTTGAGGAATGGATGCAAGTTTGTGTGGGGTGTGGAACAAGAGGAGTGTTTTAAAAAAATCAAGGTTGAAATTTGTGAGGCAGGCATCTTAACACCGTTCGACACTAACCGCAAGTCAGTCTTGACAGTGGACGCGAGTGCTGTGGGGGTTGGTGCGGTTTTGGCTCAAGTACACAAATCTGGACTCAAGACTGTAGCTTTTGCTTCAAGGAGAGAAAAACAAACGTCCGGGTTCGTTGGACAGTTTAGATGATGTCTTATTTTAGTGTAGAACTAATGGGTCTTTCCTTTGACACCCTAGGATCATTAATTGTATCTAAAGGGGTATGTTTTCCAAGAGGGAGGCAAAAGCTATACACTTGTTCCTGAGATAACATATAAATGTGAATATTCTACTGTTGGAAGATTGAATCAACGTTATCAAGGTAGGGTTGCTAGCAACAAGAATGGGCAGATTTGTTAAATAAATTTTCAAACAAATAACCGTGTTTTTCTGATTAAGAACATATCACTACTAAAGTTCGGTAACAAAATACAAGTTTTATTACACAATACAATGTTCTAAAAAAGAGTACAATTAAAACCATTACACAGTGTACATGATCATCACAATGTTGTTTAAAATACAATAAAAAGGTCACAGAATCAAAAGGTTGACGCAGCGTTTCGGCTTTTTCTAGTATGCCTTCATCAGGACTGATTCTAGACAGTTAAAATAATAAAACACAAAGTTACCAAACAAGTAAAAGCGGTCTGTTCACATTATTTGTCTGTCGTTGTTGCTTCTGACCCCCCTGTTTTAAGATACTCTTTTCTCTTAGTCTATATCTGTGTGACATTTTTATTTTACACAAACACATAGTTATATCAGAACCATTCATGAAGTTTCTTACTAGACTAAGTTTACAAAAAATATATGTAGTCTTATCCCTGATTGCCTTCCCCTTGGATAGGTCACAAAGACATAGAGGCCTTTGAAAGATCCATAGACAAGAGTGTAGAAAATCTCCTAAAACAAAAAATTTGGACACCATTCAACCTAAGTAGAGAGGAGAAAAATGCACTACAACTCCTAGAAAGAAACGAAACCCTGACGATCAAACCAGCGGATAAAATGGGCAGTATTGTACTGATGGACAGTGTAGACTATAATAACAGAATGTACAAACTCTTAAATAACAGAGACCACTACAGTAAATCAAATAGGGAGGAATGGCAGACCTTGAAAGAGGAAATAGGAAGATTGCTCCGACATGCCAAAGAGGACAACATAATATGCGAGGAAGAATATGCATTCATGATGAATTCAGATCCCCTAATCCCAGCTCTATATGGCCTTCCCAAGGTCCATAAAGATCTAGAAGACCCCCCCATGAGACCAATAGTGTCATGCATAGGGTCTCTCACAGAACCTCTTAGTAAGTATGTTGAAATATTCCTACAACCCCTAGTACAAAAACAAAAAGCATATATCAAAGATACCACCCATATGATCCAAAAAATTGAAGGCCTCACGTTCAATCCAGACACACAGGTACTAGTGACTTTGGATATAGAAGCACTATATACCAATATCCCTCAGAACAGTACTATTGACATCATGGAAGAAATATTAGACTCCCAACAGGACCTATCTTTACATCATCAAACATTCATTTTAGAGTGTATTACATTAATTTTGAAAAATAACATATTCCTGTTTCAAGATAACCTATTCAGGCAAATCAAGGGGACCAGCATGGGGGCCACATGTGCCCCCAGTCTGGCTTGTCTGTATGTCTCCAGGTTCGAGGACAATCACATCTACAACCCTGTTGCCCCCTTCTACGAGAACATCTCAGAATGGGGGAGGTATATAGACGATATTTTCTTTATATGGACAGGTGATGTGGAAATGTTGGATGAATTTCTTCTATGGTTAAACCTGGGAGATGCCAACCTTAAGTTTACCTCACACATCAACAAGCAATATGTAGAATTTCTGGACATTATGATAAAACATACTGAGGGGCACCTCACGGTAGAACTCTATACCAAACCCACTGATAGGAATACGATGTTGCATTTTCAGAGCAACCACCCGGCCTCACAGAAAAATAATATCCCTTTTGGCCAATTTTTGAGGCTAAAAAGGAACTGCACGTCTATGCTAGACTATGAAAAACACGCGACAAATCTAAGGAATAAATTCTTAGAAAGGGGCTATCCTAAAAAAATGATTAGACATGCCTACAAGAGGGCTAAGTATTTTAACAGGGACAATCTATTCACACCTAAAGAGGAAACTCAGGATCTCCAAAATTCTATCATGTTTGTTACGAATTTCTCACAAGTGAGCCACAGAGTAAAAAATATCATAAATAGAAATTGGCACCTAATTAAAGATAAAACACAGATTCCGATCCCCAAACCAATCTTCTCATATAGACGAAATAAAACCATCAGGAACTGTTTGGTACACACATATAGAGAAAAGGGTACAAACAATCAACGTACAATCAATGAGAATCCCATACCAACTGGCACATACCCATGTTCTGGATGTAGCAACTGCATAAGTATCATCAAAGGGAAAACAATAACATTTAATGACAGATCAGTAAACGTGAAGAGTTTCATGAACTGTAGAACCAAAAACATTGTATATTTAATCCAATGTCCATGCCAGAAATCATATGTAGGCGAAACATCGAGAGAAATTAGATTGCGCTTGAATGAGCATAGGTCAGCCTTACGGACCAACAAACTAGGGGCACCACTGACTGAGCACTGGAAAAATGCAGGTCATCAAATTGATGATCTAAAATGGTGCGGCCTAGAAAGAATCACAGGTAGTAAGAGAGGAGGTAATCTAGACAACAAAAGGAAAAGGAGGGAACAATTCTATATGTCCTCTTTGAACAGCGTAAGATGCGGCTTAAACTCAAGAGAGGATTGGGAAAAAATAATCCTAAATTGAAAATGCATTGCTACCGTTTAACATAATATCTAGCCTGCCAAATACATTAAATAATATAACTGGAACATCCTGACTACCTTCTCAGGATGCAATATAAAAGGATCAAATATATAAAATATTATAACTGCAACACCCTGACTACCATCCAAGGTTGTAATATAGCGGATACAGTACTCAATCTATAGACAAATTGCATAATAAGTGCTACATCCCACACAGAGATGCCTGAGAGGAATGAGTTAAAGATAACAGTTTGGACAGTCGGCAGTTAATAGTCTTGAACCCAACAGAAACATAAAAAACCTGAGCTTTAGGACCCTATGGAAGAACCAAGGATAATATGTACATCATACAATATTAAAAATAATACGAGTCATTCGACCGTATTTATTGATGAGATTCATCTGTATAGGATATCTACAAAAAGTGGCAATTGCAACCACTGTTAGAAAATGTCATATCCGCCGGGTTATAAGAATGGTAGGACATCTAGAGAGTACCCCCGGCAGGATTAGAAACTGCACATTGAGCATTAAATACATAGGAACACACTAACTGAGAATCCAACCAATAGTAGTGAGCCTAACAAAATTTAATAGGAAAGTGCCGCCCATAATAACAACTCAGGGCTCGCATGTTTATATAACAAGCAAAAGAGTAAGTTTGTAAATAGACTCTTTGACAAACTCTAATCATTGGCGCCAGTAAGGACAAACAATAAACACCAAACCCGCCACACTAAACAAAATCAATACAATGATGAGAGGTGTAAAAACGGGACGATATGACGTAGAAAGGTACAATCTCGGTACCATGGTAACCCGTCTGCGTAGCGCTAACCATACCGGCTTCATAGAAGAGCAAAATAAGCCAATAGGACTAAGCCTAATAAAAACTCTATCCAATAGGAACGTGCCGCCCATAGTAACATCCCACGTATACTACATAACAAGGAGTAGAGCGCGTCTGTAAATACACGTTTGAACATGTCTAATCATAGGCGCTAAGTAGGACAAATAACATCAAAACCGCAACACTAATAAAATTAAAATTAATATAACGAAGGGAGATGTCATAAAACGGGAAGAGAATACGGATAAGGGAAAAACCTCGTTACCAAGACAACGCGTCTGCGAGCGCTAGTCTAATTGGCTGCATAGAGGTGAAAACAAGCCAATCGTTATAACACAGCAACCGGTTGTTGTTTACGCCATCCATCCAATGAAATGGAAGATGTTAAGGCGCCCAATGAACCTATAGGGAGTATTTAAGTCACCGCACGGCGAGTATCGTTCTACTCTGAAAAACGCCGTGCGGTAAACACAAGGACGGGCTGCCAGGAAGGAAGGAGCAGGGAGGCCGACTGCATTGAGAACGGTAAGCCAACAAGATGAAAGCACAGAGGGCTCATAGTTTGCTTAGTATTTGAGGTTTTACTAAGGGTAATTTCTGGTAATTTTTCATTGATTACCATTTATTTTGAAGGGGTTAATAAGGCAAAATGCTCAAAGTTACAACCAAGGGCTACTTTGAATATAACATCTGTATTCTGAGTAGATTAATAAACCATGACCAAATAAAGATACTTCTTAGATCACGGAATTTATATGTAATTATTATTAAAAAATAGTGATTTTAGCTGTAAGTCCATAACACTGGGATAATATCCTATACAGGTATCATCCAACTGAAGAAGATATCTCACGGGACAAGTACTGCAAGTGAGATTTTCTGTTACCCAATTGAAAAGGGGTACTCGGCAATATAATCTACACCCTGACTCCAATGGTGAGTGTCTCTGAGAATATAGATAATATATGTGAGAAAATGACCAAAGTGATAAAAGAAAAGAAAGAGACTATATAAATATTAATCCCCACAGGGAGGCCAGAGCTAGAAGGTTCAAAACTTAGGACGGTGGCTCCTCCTGGCAGCTAAAGAAACGGTTAATACAGATCCGTATGAAGGTATGTGCCTAAAATAGCAAAAAAGATGGCAATGATTATGAAAAGTTTTTACAAATAACAAGACCCTCAATATATACAACTTAATATCCACAGGCAGAAAATGAGAGTATCAAACCTCGTACTGAAGAATTCTGGATACACTGGTCTGAAAGTCAAGGAAATTTAACAAACCCATGACTTTGGTATGTAATGAAAAAGCGTCTTCTAGTGATTTCAGTCCAGATATGCTTACCCACTTATCCATATGAAAGGGTCATTAATTATTTGTTCTCTAATTAGGAGATAGAGCAGCTTTACGGATATTGAATAAGCAACGCATCAAGAGTCCAAATTGAAAAGCGACTCCTCATAGAACCAAGTAGTTCCATCCAGGGGGATAATAAAATTCAACTGGACCAACAAGGTACGCACCTGATCATAGGAGGTACTTCTCTTTTAGTGAAGGAATTAATGGGTGTCTCTCTTATAGATGTGGTAGACCTATCCAAGGGGAAGGCAATCAGGGATAAGACTACATATATTTTTTGTAAACTTAGTCTAGTAAGAAACTTCATGAATGGTTCTGATATAACTATGTGTTTGTGTAAAATAAAAATGTCACACAGATATAGACTAAGAGAAAAGAGTATCTTAAAACAGGGGGGTCAGAAGCAACAAACGACAGACAAATAATGTGAACAGACCGCTTTTACTTGTTTGGTAACTTTGTGTTTTATTATTTTAACTGTCTAGAATCAGTCCTGATGAAGGCATACTAGAAAAAGCCGAAACGCCGCGTCGACCTTTTGATTCTGTGACCTTTTATTATATTTTAAACAACATTGTGATGATCATGTACACTGTGTAATGGTTTTAATTGTACTCTTTTTTATAACATTGTATTGTGTAATAAAACTTGTATTTTGTTACCGAACTTTAGTAGTGATATGTTCTTAATCAGAAAAACACGGTTATTTGTTTGAAAATTTATTTAACAAATCTGTCCATTCTTGTTGCTAGCAACCCTACCTTGATAACGTTGATTCAATCTTCCAACAGTAGAATATTCACATTTATATGTTATCTCAGGAACAAGTGTATAGCTTTTGCCTCCCTCTTGGAAAACATACCCCTTTAGATACAATTAATGATCCTAGGGTGTCAAAGGAGAGACCCATTAGTTCTACACTAAAATAAGACATCATCTAAACTGTCCAACGAACCCGGACGTTTGTTTTTCTCTCCTAAATTTTCCCCACCGTCCTCTACTAAACCAGAGTGGGGTCCTCCTATTCGTTTATATGCTTTTGCTTCAAGGACACTCACTGCGGCCGAGAGGAATTACTCTATAATCGAGCGTGAAGCCTTAGCTGCAGCATGGGGCTGTGAGTATTATAGGATGTACTTGTGGGGGTTTAAATTTACGTTATTGACAGATCACAAACCCTTAGTTAAAATCCTTTCACCTGGCGGGGCTGGCAAGGGTTCTGCCAGGTTAGCTAGACTCGCTGCTAGGATCCAAGAGTATTTGTACACTGTTGAGTATATTCCGGGTTGGAGGAACTGCCAAGCGGATGGACTCTCTAGACTTCCACTACCTTGGGAGATGGTGGACAAGTTAGGAGTAGAATCCCTCAATTCAGAGGGCTCTGTGGCCGCTGTGGATGAAGTTGTAGATATGTGTGCTGGGGCAATTAGTAGGAGTTTGTGGAATACCTCCATGGCTAAGGACGTGGTGTTGAGTGAGGTCAAAGACCTGATTGTGAAGGGTCCAAGGAGAGAGAGTTGCTTATCTCCTGCTCTTCGTCCTTACTTGAAGGTTCTGGAACAATTGTCTGTCTTGGATAAAGATGGTTTCATGATTTTAATGGAAGACAAATTCATTCCCCCACAGGAAGTGAGATTTACTTTATTTAAGTTAGCCTATGAGTGTCACCTAGGGCAGTCCCTCACTAAGAGGAGAGTCAGAGAGAACTTTTGGTGGCCCGGAATGGACTCCGAAATCTCTCAGTGGGTGGAGAAATGTACAGATTGCTTGGAGAGTGAGAAGAGACTTAAGGTTGGTAGTCATACTGGTTGTGGCTCAATAGTAGACCCAGGGTGTCCATGGCACACCATATGTCTTGATTTCATTGGCCCGTTTTACCAGTTGAGTCAAGATATGAGGTTTGGGTTAGTAGTAGTTGATGTTTCTTCTAAGTGGTTAGTAGTCAAATTCTTGAAGGAGATCACTACGAACAGCACCATTTTAGAGAGGAAGGCTTTCCCACAAGGATCATTACTGATAATGGGACGCAACTCACTTCCCTGGAGATGGCCAATTTCTTGGGAATATGCGGCATTGCACAATCAAGGACCTCCCTTTACAACCCCCAGGGGAATGGCATAGTTGAGAGGGCGAACCGGATGGTTAAAGGTGCCATTCAGATGGCGATCTCTTCCAGGACGGATGTGAGAGGTTTGGTTAATGACCTGGTTTGGGCCTACAGAACTACTGAAAATGGTGTGACCGGTATGATTCCGTTTTGTGTCATGAGGGGGCGTTCAGCGGGCACTATGCTTGTTGCTGCATGGATGAAGGAGTTTTTGAATGCTGACGTTCCTGTTAGTCCTGGTAAGCCTGGCACTGTGTGTGAACCAGATGGGGAGTGTAAGTTTGCAGTGAATGATTGGGTGAAAGTCAAAAAAATAATTTAATCAACAAGAGAGTAAGGGTTATAAGAAAACCACTCTCATGCCCCTATGTATTCATAATTCAAACAACAAGAGAGTGTTAGTATCCACAACAGGCAAACTCTGCTAGCCAGAATTAGTTGTATATACCACTAGGTTTAATAGACAGAGTTGTTATTGTCAGTTGGAGAAAATAGAAAATAGAGTGCACGTGTTTAAAGAACTAGCTAAAAGGACCCTCAGGCCCCAGTGAAACACTGGTAGCCAGTTGTCTTCATTGGGCCCCTTATATCGCTAGAGAGGTGAAAGTGAATCTAAAAAGAGTATACGCTACTCCTCAAAATTATTTACTAAGAGGGTAGCTCTAACTCTATTAAAAACAGTGATCGAAAACCATGGCTGGTTTTTCTGGACTACTCAGGGTTGTGCAAATTTGAACCAGATAGTCCCATTAGTGAAGTGATAAGAAATTAATTAAAATACGGTCAACATGTTTCTGCCATTTGAGTTCAATTTGCTCGGCATTCGTCAGGACCAGAAAAAAGAAGAATGAACTCACTGTTCTGGGCACCCTAAAATGCGCAGATACAGAGAGTTGTGACATTTATTGATACGACCTGCAAGTGTCGAAGTGCCTAGTTGGACATTCTTCCCCCAAGCTGCTAAAGGCTCCTTCTTATAGGAGACACCATTGGATCTGTGAGGGTAGATAAAAATGGAAGGAATCAGAATATGGAATATTCAGCTTTTGGCACCATAAAATATATACTTCTACCCTATTATGGCTCCATTCACATGCACTTATTTGTTCATACAAAATGTGTCTTTATTTCGAAGGGGGAGAGGTTGTACCTTCAAAATAGTAAAGTAGACCCGTTTTTATCGGGGTGTCCACCTTTCAAACAACGTTAACGAAAAAGACATTGCTTTATATTGACAGATATTGTATACCGAGAGTATGATTACATAAAAACAGTGCTTCGATGTACCAAATGGTCATAAAAACTGGGTGAATTAGAAAACCCAACCAGATTACATTTAGAAAAACACACGCACACTTCTGCAAGAAGACGGTAGAGCACAGAACACTTCAAAAGGAGGTGAGCCTAATTGTGCACTTACTACTCATTTGGTGTAGATAAACTCCATGGGCAATGCGGCAGGAGGAATCTTCACGTTTGGGTGCTAGAAAGAAATATTTATAAACACGCATTTTAGCGTATTTCCAAGGACTGTGAAAGTTTAGAAAAGAAATCTAATCTTGTGTTCCTGCTGGTAGAGAACTTACTTTCTACCAAACGACTCCCTGCTGGAACACCTGAAAGCAGCCACATCCGCCGCCCGTATCATTCAACGCGGTAATGGCGCCGTGTTCAAAATATACGCTTAGGACGTGCAAGGCGTCTGAAGCGGTGACGTCAGTCACGTGACCCTTTAGGATCGCGTTATTTTTAAAGGAGCCACTTTATTTATCTGCAAGAATAAGAGGCGATCTATGCACCGACGGAAACTATGAGGGAGACCTTTGGGAATCTAATGATTTTCGGAAAAGCCGCTTTGTTTGTTAACATAAAGCGATTGTTGTGTAAAAGCTAGCAGTTGGGCACCTCCAGAATCAGGGTAAACAGCGTGTTTATGAAGTACAGTCATATGCCTTCATTCCCATTTGTTTTTCACGCTTGAAGAAAAAATAAATGTGTCATAATGTTATTGTTTTGTAGGTGAAACAAAAGTCCAAAGGTCTACTGTGTATGACGTGTGAATAGATCATACATAGTTTAGTCATATTAACTGGATAAACAAGCACCATGAATTGTCAGAGCTGATAGGCAAATAATCTGAACTAGAATATTAATTGTAAAGGTGGGCCATTTATCGACGCATTACCGATCCCCAAGGGATGTCGTCATTGAGGCCCTGTTTATGTGTGGACAAACGGTATATCCAGCGCTGCTCCTTTACGAACAGTGTATTCTCATCGATGTCATTCAGCTGTTCAATTACTACCCACTTGACGTCATTGGCACAGTGGCCCTGCTCCAAAGAATGAGTAGTCATTTTTGTAGTTGTTCTGCCACATCGGATGTTACTTCGATGCTCTCCTATTCTAGTTTTGATTCTTCTCGTGGTCATTCCTATATACCTAAGGCTACAGGGACATGTAATCATGTAGATGACGTTACACGAATTACAGTTTGTATGGTTGGCGTTGGATTGACAAAGTTCAGGGGCCCATTTAAGGTCAGGTCTGTCCATAAAAGATTTGTGACTCTATTTAACGGCGAGAGTTGGAATTTGAGGCGCGTAGCGCTGTATAAGAAAGCTGAGCGTGAAAGTAATGTGCCTTCCAATGAGACTAGTGTTAGTAGAACTCTGAGAGTGAGAAGACCTCCGGGTTACTTACGTGATTTTGTTTGTAAATAAGGTCTCTCCCTGTAATGAAGAGCATGTACTTAGTATTTTTTGCTTTTTTATATAGCCTTTTGTTTGTTTTTCTATATGAAGGGAAGAGGATATGTTGTATTCTCTGCACTTATGTTTCTCTGTACCTCTTTAAGTCCTACATTCCATTTTCCCTGATGTCATCTTCTCCTGTGTTCTGCCCTGTCAGTTAGCTCCCTGCTTTCTGATGGGAACACCAGTTATTCTCTGTGGTGCTTAATAAATGCCTATTAAGCCTTACATCTGTCCTCTGGCTTCATTTACAACATATATCTTTACCCAGGTCCACCTCCCATCTCCGCAGCTGAGCCAAAGGCTGAAGTCCCTCCTCTACCATTCGCCTACACAGGTACGTTACTGCCTTTATCCTCCCTGCTGTCATTACTACATATTGGCATGTCAGGGATGTTTGTGGTTCCAGCAGCCCTTCCCCCCAGTATTTCTGAATCGCTGACCCCAGGACGGCGTGCTGCAGGAAGTCACCCCTGGGCAAGCAGTATCTGTCTTGCAGTGTCTGATAAGGCAAGAGAGCTCCCTCCTTTTACAGGTCACCGACCATCTGCAACCCCAGTCCTTCCCACTCTGCCAGTGCCGACCAGTCTCCTCCGTGCAGGAAGGCCGTGCACATTGCAAGAGGTATCTCCGGTGCGTACGGTTGAATACCACTCACCCTACGCCTGCTTCTATTCCAGCTTGCCCTCATCGCTTTCTCCTCATAGGTCAATGAATCAACCCGCAACTTCTGACCCAAGATCACAAAGGATAAAACATGTCTTGAAAACCATTGGTCCTCTGGGCCGTCTGGCCCCCTGAACTCTTGAGCAACTGCCTGCGTGAGCCACTGTAGCTGGGCCACCAGATAGTACAATTCGAAGTCTGGGACTGCCAATCCCCCCTCTGCTTTAGGCCTCATCATCGTGGTCAACGCCACCCACCTCCTGCCGCTTCCCCACAGAAATCTCCCTATCATCGTTCTAATCGTCTTGAACACCAGGCCTGGGATCCAAATTGGCAGCGTCTGGAAATAATATAATAGTCGGGGTAGAGCCACCATTTTCAGAAGCGCTACCCTTCCTGCCACTGAGAGTGGCAGAGTACTCCAGAACACCATGCTCGCTTTGATCCCTCTCACTGCCCTATTCACATTACCCTCCAAATTGTCCACCTGCTTGTGATAAATGTTAGTTCCCAGATACGGCAGACAGCTGGGTTCCCATCTTATTCCATTCAGTCTATCAGGAGCTCCCACAGCTCGTCGCGCCGGGAACAGGCTAGTCTTCTTCCAGTTCACGCACAGCTCCGATGCCGCCCCAAACATCTGTTACAGCGCTATTGCTCCAGTTAAGTCCTCCCCAGGATCTGCCATAAACATCAGCAGGTCATCTGCGTAGAGCAATACATGAAGCATGTCTACCCGCATCTCCAGCCCGGTATAATGCCTCCCGATCTGGCTTGCAGCGCCATGGGCTCAACCACCAGCGCGAACAGCAGCGGAGAAAGCAAACAACCCTGCCGGCTCCCCCGTCCCAATGAACATGGAGCTGATACCGTCCTCCCCGTTCGCACCCGGGGTTTCGCTGAGTTGTATAGTATTTAAGTCCATCGCACGAACTCAGCTCCCAGTCCCATCTTGCGCATAACCTGGAAGAGAAACGGCCATTTAAGACTATCAAATTCCTTCTCTATGTCTACCGAGAGAATCAAAGCCAAGAGCGCCAAATCTTGGCAGTTTTCCAGAATTCGCAATAGCCGTCTCACATTAATAGCCGTATTGCGCCATGGGAGAGGGAGTAAGGAGAGTATCAATGGCGATGGTGGACATAGCATGAAGAGCAGGTCGGGTGTCGCAAACTGTCGGGCTGGAGATTTGCATTGGTGGTCTTCTAGATTGATTGATGCTTGCTGTGTAAGGAGATAGGCAGCAGGGGCTCACGCTGAAGTTCCGTGCGAGCAGTGGGATTCCGGTGCAAACTGGCTCATTTGCAGTCATGAAGAGTTCAAAAGCTTGTTTTAGGAGAACACTGAACCACATCAAGGGTCTAGGGCCTGACAAGCACCATTTGGGAGCAAGGAACCCGCTGAAGACTGGTCCAGGAGTTGCTTGGGAGCTTGTTTTGTCCCTGGGGCTCAGATCAGGATGCCAAAAGACTAGCCCACTGAGTCACTCGGGGTCCTAGGTTCAAGATAGATTTGCAGACCTAGATATTCTTTCCCAGACAAGAGTGCAGCAGCACAGTACAGTAGGGCGCAGTTCCTTATGGAGCAGCAGTCCAGCATATTGGCACTCCTTGTAGCGGCACAGTAGTCCTTCTTCCTGGCAGTGTCCCCAGCTCCAGAAGTGTACTGATTTGGTGGTGTCCAATGTCCTTCTTTCATACACAGTTGTGCCTTTGAAGTGGGCCGAAACCTCTTGAGGCATACCTTTGAAGTGTACAGATGCCCTACCTTCCCTGCCCTTAGTCCGGACTAACTAGAGGGACACTACAGAGCCTAAACAGGCCCTCCCTCCTATCTTGCCAGTGATGTCCTGTGCAGTGGCAGGCTTGAGACATGTTTAAAGGGCTCCTTAAGTGGGTGGCAAAAGCAGTGCTGCAGCCCACTAGTGGCATTTAGTTTACAGGTCATGGGCACATGTAGGGCTACTTAACTAGGGCCTTACAAGTAGATTAATTATGCTACATAGGCAGAAGTATATGTGACCATGTTTTAAGAAGAGAACACAAGCACTTTAGCACGGATTAGCAATGGTAAAGTGCACAGAGTCCCAAGGTTAACAAAACAAATTTATCAAAAAGTAGTAGGAGGAAGGCATAAAGTGTGGGGATGACCCTGCAAAAAGGGCAGATCTAACACAACCCCCTCCAGGCTAACGACAGGGGAGTTTAATCAATACCTTGATAGACTTTTCTGCTTAGGCGATAGAACGGGGACAGTGGATCTCTACTTCAGAGGCACTCATCAGTCCTATGCCCCTTTGAACTCTGTTGGATACCTCTATCTATACTCTCCTGAGCCACTGAACTGAACCACGGGGAACTCTTCTCCTCATCTGTGCATCACCTAACACTAACTTGTTCACAGATACTTCCCAGGTGGCAGACAGTACCACCATGTGATCTGGCTCGTTACACCCCTTGGATCAGACTTTTGTCCCCAACCCAAGGAAAACTCTGCGAATAGAGACATCAACCAACAGAGGCCCCTGACAGCGGTCAGCTGACAAAACCATCAAAGACAAACGGGTATGTGCCAATACACAGATGAAGAGACCAAAAGTTTCCATACAGACCATGCTAGCACTACCTCCCATTAAAACTGATGTGGAAATTGCATCTCATGCTCGAGTGCCATCGAAGGAGATGCATTTGAATACAGAGGCAAAAGTATCATCCGTGACGAATTCACAAATTGCAATACTACCAACGTAATATATTGTGTAATATGCCCATGCCAGCTTGCATACGTAGGTAAAACAACTCAGGCAGTAAAAAAGAGGATCACTCAACACAGATCAAGAATTAAATGCAAAGTCCTGAATGCACCCATGGTACAACATTGCGAAGAAAAAAGACATGGGGCACAAGACATAAAAGGGACAGTCCTAAAACATGTAAAAAGATGTTGCACTGAATCCATACTATCGCGTTTCGAAGCAAAAACTATCCTACGTCAGGGCACAACTGACAATGGACTCAAAGAGAAGAGTGAAATAATGCATTGCATTTGAGGAGCCAACTACATAACCTACAGCATAATATGCATGTAACATACGAACTGATAGTTTTTCACTAGGTCTTGGCGAATTGCCACTGATTCTCCAGACTATTAAGCAACAAACATGTCGACCACTTAAGAGTAGAGTGCAGTTATCCCGAACCATTAATTCAGATGGTCTAAATTCTTCCTCTTAACCAGGTGGGGAGCTAATCTTAATAAAAGTCATTATTTGGACTATCCAACCTGTTTTAATCACTTTCCATTACATCTCATCTACACTTTATAGGTCCCTTACCTCCAATGCACCAAACGGCATAGAACAAAAGAGCACCACCTAAGAGGCCTAACGAGGAGCAGGCCCAAATGATGAAGCATGGCACCTAGTTGGCTGGGTGTGTGAGGGCCACAAACACATTAAGATTTAGAAAGAAGGGGGGTCCTGAGGAAAGTTTAAAGACCAGCACAGTTATAATCCCCAAAACTGACAGTGCTAGCTAAAGGGACAAAGTTGGAGGGTCTTTTGAGCCCAGTATTTTGTTCTGTTGGAGGTGCTGTCTCAGACTTTGAAAAGAAAAAATGGAGTCTTATCTTACGAAAGAATGTAGACAGCTCTACATTAGTTTGAAAAGGATCTCCTGTCGTTGTTTGCACAAATCCCAGACCTCGGTTTAGGACTTTAGTTTCATCAGGGGATAGGACTTTGGAGCTCAGATTGATTATTAAACTGTCCCCGACGATGTTCCTGCCCCTTCTTGTGGTATTTTCTAGACGAAATCCACAAGGACAAGTCCAATGGAACCTCCCGCCACAATCGATGGACCTACGGCGCGGAAAGAAAATACCACAAACTAATGTAAGACTCCATTTTTTCTTTTCAAAGTCTGAGACAGCACCTCCAACAGAACAAAATACTGAGCTCAAAAGAGTCTTTGTCCCTTTAGCTAGCACTGTACCAGCTAAGGTGATCACTTTTGAAGAGGCAGTATCACATGACATCCAGAGCCTGTTTCTCCAAAAAGAAAGACCTTTTGTGAATTTACCTAAGGCAGAACAAGAAGCCCTTTCCAGATTGCACAAGGATACTTCCTTAACAATCAAGCCTGCTGACAAAGGAGGAGCCACGGTCCTTATGGACACCACTGTTTACAGAGATGAATGCTTAAGACAACTGCACGACACCAAATCCTACAGCCCTCTACTTGAGGATCCTACGGAGAGACTCTCTACCAGCATTGGAAATTTGGTGGAAGAAGCACTCTGTGAAGGCTGGATTACCCCTAAAGAAGCGTTTTTTTTACGCACAACCTGTCCAGTGATGCCGTATTTTTACGTGCTTCCGAAAGTACACAAAGAAAAACGACCACCTCCAGGACGTCCCATTATATCGGGGATAGGGTCTCTTCTAGAACCTTTATCAACGTTTGTTGACATCTTTCTAAGACCCATGGTAAAATTGATGCCTACCTACTTGCAGGACACGAAGGACCTATTGAGACTACTCCCAGAGATAGAGTTTGATACCACCAAAGACTTATTAGTGTCCTTCGATGTAGAATCACTTTACACCTCAATACCTCAAAATGAAACACTAGAGGTAATCGAAACACTTCTACGAGAGCAAGAACTGGATTCTATCACCCCGGTATCTTTCATAATGGACCTGGCCACTTTGGCCATGAAAGAAAATTTCTTTCGTTTTGAAGACTCCATGTTTCTTCAGGTGTCCGGAACCAGCATGGGCAGCGTTTTTACCCCAAGCTATATGTTCATAAGTTTGAACAGGATCACGTTCTAAAAACCAGCAATCCGCATTTTCAGTCTGTGCTCGTATGGAAACGCTACATAGATGACATTCTGGTAGTGTGGCGTGGAAGCATAAGCGAGCTCAAGTCTTTTCATTCCTGGTTGAATTATCAAAATGCTTTCTTACGATTCACGATGGAACATGACGATTTGAGCTTAGCCTTCTTGGATCTCCGTATTACTGCAACATCTGGTGGCTTAACTTCTGAGCTGTATAGGAAGCCCATGGCTCGCAATTCATTGCTCCAATATGACTACTGTCACCCTAAGGCACTGAGGGACAATTTACCCTTTGGGCAATTTCTGCGAATCCAGCGCAACTGTACTACCAGAGAATCCTTTGGGATACATGCAGACAACCTAGAAAATCAACTAATACAGAGAAAATACCCCAAGAAATTGGTACGCAAAGCTAGAAAGAGAGCCTTAAATAACAACTGTGAATCCTTACTAGAACCAACTCTACCTAAACCAGCAAGCGATAGGATAACCTGTGTCAATACTTTCAGTACACGGTCCAATGCAATCCAACGGATCGTAAAGAAACATTGGAAAATCCTCAACACAGGCACAGACAATATTGAATATCCCTTATTCGCTTTCAAGAGAGGAATGAGCATTAAGGATCGCCTGGTACATACTAGACCTCAGGCGAAGACACTGCACCAAACAGGTACTCTATGGAATATGCCACCAGTAGAAGGACACCACCCATGCGGCAATTGTACCGCATGCACACAAACAACAAAATCCACGAGTATTGACATCGGAACTCGTTATCCATGGCAACAAAGGCGGTTTACAAACTGTAATAGCAGTAACCTTATCTATTTGATCACGTGTCCTTGCCAGCTCAAATATGTTGGGATGACAACGAGAAAAATAAAAACACGGATCTCTGAACATAAGAGTACTATAGGATGTAAAAAACAAGCAACCCGTTTGACTAACCACTTTCTGGAAGTAGGACACAAACCTACAGATTTTATCTGGACAGTACTAGAACAACCCTACATCCCTTCTCAT
Source organism: Lissotriton vulgaris (assembly GCF_964263255.1). Classification (NCBI taxonomy): domain Eukaryota; kingdom Metazoa; phylum Chordata; class Amphibia; order Caudata; family Salamandridae; genus Lissotriton; species Lissotriton vulgaris. The sequence goes on from NC_141685.1 coordinate 178,233,199, forward strand.
GTAACAGACATCTCTAAACACCTATTCAAGATAGAACAGAAATGGGTCTATCGGCTTAGCACGGACAAAGAAGGTCTTAATGAAGACATACCGTGGATGTCACTAGAACTTTAAACCTAACATACAATATACACTCTGAACACTGTCAAATGAAGGTTTTTTACCTTATGGATTTGTGCACTCAATAGAGGTGTCTTAACAGTACATCGATCATCCATGCACTATATGCTTCTTGAAAATTAGCATGTTCATTGCGTTGGTTTTTAAAAAATGGAATATATGAGGTGTATCACTCACTATATCACCATCTATAACTCGACCTGAACAAATTGTTGGTCACCTATTCTAAATCTTACAGATACTTCCAGTCAATACCTCTTTTGTGGTGGACATTTACCAATCTTAATTATTGACCACCAAGTTAAATTTATTATCAAGATATATAAACATTGTGCTTGGCACCAGAATCAATTGAACACCTGCCATCAGAGCAATACCTTTAATGTTGCTGCAGACGATCGTCATGACAATATGTACACATGACATATAAATACACCCACAATATGACTTTGCTGATATTCGATGGGGGTTTTCTTTTTTCATTTGATTTTGTTATGTTATATATTTTTGACTTTCCTTCGTAGAAGCAAATGACTTATAAACCGCTTTTGAGCGTGTTAAACAAACAAGAAACTACATTCCCCGCGTTTCTCCTCAGTCGCGTCATTATGATGTGATACTTAGTAGTTTGTGTATCTCTTTTAAACCACATTTCCCATCACCCCAGATGATGCTCAGTGATGATTGCACATCTAACCAATGAATGAGCGTACAGCCAAAAACAAATATGGCCGCAGGACCTGTTCCGGTACCTCCCCACCAGCTCAGATGCTGGCTTGGTGTACCTACGGACAGGTGAGCGCTTTCTACCTTTTCTCATTTGTTTTGACCTCTGTACATACCGAAGGCATCGGAGTTTTTTATGCTTTGCCTCATACGCTTCCAGTAAATTCATTCTGGGTAATATTTTATATACACTCTCTTCGAGTGTGTATTTCACTTTGCCTTGGCCGGACCTGGCGGCGTTTGGTCGGCGCCCCTCGGTGCGCCACTTCACTCCGTTTAAGGATCCATTGCATAAATATCCACTTTATTAGACACGTGCCTTGTCACAAGTCCGCGATATATGTGTGTTTGTCTCTTCAGCAACCGGACCTAAAGAAAGCGTATGCCTCCTTGATATATACGATACTCAATTAACCTAACGTTATCAAGGTTACTTGATTCTGCCTAAGACAAGTGTGATCTGTTCTCCTAGACTGAGTGCCAACGTTTATTCAATACATCCGTCTTTAGACATGCGTTGATAAGGTTTGCCTCCGTGTCTTAGAAGAATGAATGTGTATTCTTGCCAAAACATAAATATGAATTGTACTTTTCAAAGCTAGTCTAGCTAACATCTTAATACAACTAGACAAGTCGCATTCATATTTCAGAGTGTTTTTTCTATTCAAACTAAAAACTTAACCTCTTGAATTAGTGGTCGGAAAGCCTTATTTCTCCCTACTCCGTCTCTTTTTTTCCCACTTACTAAATAGAGCGGTCCTCCCTGATCCTGAGCTGTAGCCAGGTGAGGTGATGAATATGCCTCTCATACTTAAGGTGAGTCACAGCATGGTCCGTCAATTATGGACTAGGTTATTATAACTTTGGTAGAAATAACCTGGAAGGCGCTCAGAACAATCCAGCTTCCACAAGTTGGGTAACCATATCTAATATGTTATGTGTTATCTTTTGTCTGTTTCTTTCTCTTCCTGCTCTCTATGGATTCCTTCGGTTCCTCTTGTTAATCTCCTGCCAACATAAACCCATCTACATGGACAAAGGAGTGAGAGGACTTGATGAGGTGATATAAAATTATTTGTTACTTTTCACCTTTGTTTTTCTTTATATACACTTTATGTTAGCAGTAGCAAAGATAGTACACGGTCCTGAGGAAGCAGTAGATACCAGCTGGATCAATAAATCTGCAGAAACATGTCGACCTAATACCTTACACAGTAGATATTTGTTAGAAACTACTGGTTCTTTGCACACCATTTATGTTTTAATATTTGGGAGTAGATGGCCCACGAATAAAGTTGTTATTGCATCTATTACCCAAATTTTAATAGAGCACTTTTTTCTCACTCATATATTTTTTTGAGTCTTGCACTGCTTTTTCAGTTACTACACACACAGAAAGAGTCCCTGTTACAGCTAGCCAGACACTACATGAAGCAAAATCTGTTTGTGTCTGCTACGGGGACTCTTAGCTCTGTGCAGCTGACCCAAATGATGATAAAAGGGCGGCACAGTTTACGTAACTGATGGGAATCTTCTCGCACAGATGAGAGTCCTGTTGTAGGCCATACATACTACATAGAAGACACCAGTCAGCAGGTTAGAACGAACACATTAGACCCATGGGTGTGTGAGGGCCCTAGTTCCGAAAGGAGGAATTCCCCTCCTGCCGATTATTTTAGGACTGCCGTTTCTCTTGGTGACAATATATTGTTGATCTCTCTTTACTTATCTTGACCAACCTAAGGAACTGCATACCCTCTTCTCTAGTGTTGGCCTGGGCATGTATGCTGGACCTTCCAAAAGCCCTTCTGTCCCCCCCCCCTCTTGTTGATTAACATAAGGGGATTGCACGCTTCAAGCACTACTATGGTATGAGCCCTGGCACAATCAGAGAGGCTACGTCAGAGGTCTTATATTATGAGATTGCTGACATAATTTGCGGCTGCACTACATGGCACCAAAGGGACAAGTGGATTTTGTTACAGGACAAGTAAATTTATGAAGCAACCTGCCCCATGGATGAGTAGATATTACATTAAATTGCACCCCCCGTAACTGACATTGTTAGAATTGCAGTTAGTATGACTATTCTGAATTTAAGGAGTTATTAGATAAGATAATTTGCAGAGGACTTCCTGGTAAAAGGGCTGATGTGTATTGGCCACAAGGGGAGTGACCCGTAATCCTGGGAAGATTCTACAAGGCATTTTGGGAGGTGGTGCCAGTTCTTAGTGATCTAGTGGGTACTAGTATGTTTCTGAAGCTGGTGTTTTGCTTAAATGAGAACAGAGGTTAGTCAAAACTAAGTTTGTTGCATGTAAGGATACACCAGTTTCTTCATTTGGCACACTGCTATGCTTGGTTACACAAATAAGTTATTTTCGGTCTTTTCTGTTTTGAACCATTAGGAATAATTCTTTGCGATTATTATGAGCCCTTTTATTTAATCCCTGAGTCAAATGTTCCAAAAGCGTGCCCATCTAAAAGTGTATTGGTAAGTATGACAGCTTCTTGTTTGTTATCTTCAATCTTGGAGCATTTTCTTGTTATCCGAAGAAACTGTCCAACTGGTAAATTTTCCAAAGTGCGTGTGGGTGTGCACTTTGAAAGGGGAGGAGGCTATTCTTATCTGTAGGTTTTGTATAAAGTTTGATGACCAATCTACTTTGCTCATCTTTGATAGAGATATCAAGAAATGGTAATTCATCAATGCTTGCAGTCATGGTGACTCTGAATTTGTTTTGGCTGTTAAGCTAATCTAAGAAGCAGGTTGCATTCTCCAAGGTGCCATGTCAGATGATGAAGACATCATCTATGTATTGGCACCACAGACGTAGCTCCCGTTTAAAGGAGGTTATTATTTCCTTTGTTCTGTTGTTTGAATCGGTGTCCATAGAGACAGGCTATGCTCGGCGTGAAAGTACTTCCCATTGAAGTTCCATGTAATTGTAAGTAGATGGTATCTTCAAATTGAAAGAAGTTCCTTGTTAGGGTGAAGTACGCTAGTTGTATAGTCCACTTGACTGGTGCTTCAAATGCCACTCCTTTTCATTTAGGATGTCTTCAAAGACTCGAAGGCTTTATTCTCTGTGAATGCTTGTGTATAAGGCTTCCACATCAAGGCACATCATAAGTTTGAAAGTCATATCACAACTCTTGATCCAAGATGATATTCAACATGTTTTTGTGTCTTTAACGTAGGACCTCATTTCTGAGAAAAGTGGCCATAAAAACCAATCCACAAATTTGGAAAGGGCTCGAGAACTGAACATATGCCAGAGATAATAGTGCACCCATGTGGATGAGTTCCCTGTTTATGTATTTTAGGAATATAAAAATAGGGTATCTTAGCTTTCACTGCAATCAAAAATGTAACTTCCTTTCCAGTGATCCATCCTTCATTCTTGGCCTCTTCCACCAAAATATTAATCTCTTTTTGAAGTGTTTCAGTTGGATTCGTTTTCAATACTTTGTAATTTCTGGTGTCTCCTAATAGGGTAAGTCATGCCTCTCTGTAGGTATCTGCTGTCTGAATCACAATGGCGCCTCCTTTAACCACGTGTGAGGCTTCTTCGCCAGATCTTCCCAGGGCTTTTCTTTCAATCTTTGTGAGATTATTGTAAATGGCTTTCCTTATATCTATATTCTCAATGTGCTTTATCACAGCATCTTCAGGCCAAAACCTCAGAGGGGATACAACGTGGTTGGGAATTAAAAGATAATTCCAATTTCAAATCTGTGTACCCTTGACTAAAGTACATGCTAAGGTTTATTTTTGAAAAAAGGCTTTAAGTCTTATCTTGTGGAAATTAAAACACTTGCCCGGGATCACTTCATTTGAAACCAATTTAGGGGTCGAGAGCATTATAATTAGGTTGAGTAGATTATTTGAGTCACTAGACCTGCAAGTCTTCTAACATTTTTAGGATTTTTCGAGGCCTGTGTGGGACCCGACTGTACCAAACAATTTGAGAGGCCCCAACGCGGATAATCTCAGCGGCCTGCTAATAAATTATCATAACTACTTAAAGTAACTACAGTCAGCTAACTTGGAGAGCTGCCCAGCCCGCCACAGCACTGGGCAAACCAAAGGAGAGTGAGTAGCTGAGGTACACAGGATGTAATTTTTTCAAAAGGCTTCAGCTTAGCTGCTAGCTCCCTAAAATAATTTAAATCAATTTTACTGTAGGCAATATGCCTAATCTGTTTATTAATAAAAGCTATGCAAAAACATATTGTCGGATGTATTTTTTGTGAAAAGCATATGTTAAAAGTGCCTAGGGATGTATTATAGGAGAATTGCTATTACACTGCATTAAATCCAGCAGAGAGTTATTTGTTATCACAATCTCACATATTACCACAGAAGACTCGTATTTGCTCTAGTGATCAGCTTTTGTAATAACAATGGTCTCAATGAAATAGGCTGTAATTGCTGTGGCTTTACTCAAGCCAGTTTTAACTACAGCTTTTATAATACAAGTAACTTACGATTAACCCCTTCCATGCTGATGACGAACCCCAGCCGTCATGCACCACGGTGCTCTTGTGCTGATGACGGCTGGGGTTCGTCACGGCCCGCCCCTGTTCGTGCTGTTTACAGCACACCAGGGGAATCGCGGCCGCATGGAAAGGGTTAAAAGTTATATATTTGTCCAAAACAAAAACATGTCACTTAAAATGCTTTACATAGATTGTGTATGATGAATATCAAATTTTGATCTTATATTTTTAGCATTGTATGAATTTAGAAGTACCAAGTAGAGAAGGACAGAATTGTTCCTTTTAAAACAAGAGTTAGCGAAAGAGACGGTAAACATGTCTGTCTTTTGGTGCTTGAGAAGAAGTGTTTGTAAAGGGCTGCAGTGTGTGCAAGTAGAAGCGTGTGTGTGGGATAAAACTGTGACGGCAGCTACGTCGTGCCTGTGCACTGAAGCACGATAAAAGAGTAGGCGTGATCTGTATCCCCAAATGGGCACTTCCACAAACTGAATGGGAGGTGAGGAACAGCACCAGCCCTCACTGCACAACCTTCTGTTGATTGTAAATACAAGAGCAAGTCTTTAAAACAAATATTTGCTGCAAGTCCCAGATCAGCAAAAAAAAAAGATGCTCATGTGGACACTCTTGTGTCAAAAACATTTATAGATGCGGGCAGCAATGGGTAAAGTCTGTGGTTGCGGTGGCCCAGGAGAAAGGTAAGAATGTGCAACTTGAGATACGCCGACTACGACGGCATTCAGAATCATGCCTGAATACTCCAAACACAAATTTTACACGAGTCTCCCGTTTTTGACTATCTTGTAATGCATTTTACATACCAGTATATCTGACTCCCCTCGTGTTACATTTTGAGATTTTTCTGTCTTTTATCGTATGAAGCCTCCAAAAGCAGCCCGCCGGAGCCCGAGGAATTGAACAGTTCTGAGTTCCTGGCTGCTAAAATTAAATTATTAACAGTCTTTAGTCTACAGACCCAGTGAGTCCAGGCCCGCGGCGACGAGGAGTCTCCAACAGCCTGGTCGCAGGGCATTGGATTTATTTAGAATTTTTTTTATAGCGCATACTTTACCCAGAGGCGTCAGAGCGCTTTACAATAGAGTGTAGTATATAGGTTTAGATAATATGGTAACATATTTACAGAGTTGTAACCGGGTGAGTCGGTCACCCCCTTCCTTATCGACCCCTGGTCCTCAGCTCGAGAGTAACAGCAATGACACGCACCTCTTGTCTCCACAGTCCCACGAGCAGCTACAAGAATGGTGGCGACCCGACATACAGGAGACAGACTCTGAGGATGAAGAGCGTGGTTCCTTTAACTGGAAGGCGGCCGGAGAATGGGCGGAGCCTATCACCTCATCAAAAGCCAAGACTTATGCAGACCAGGTGTGCTTGTTCACTGGAGGACGCGAGAACGAAGGAGCCGAGAGAGAAGTAGACGGATCGGAGGAGCTAACGGACATATCGGGGAACTGGACCGGAGGAGAGGCGCCACCGGAGCCCAGAGAGCCAGGAGGCCAACGACAACACGAGCCACCCAGCCGCACGCTAGGAGGAGGCGTGTGGCTCCGCGAGGTATGTAGCCGAATCGCGGGCTGGGTTAGAGGCAAGGAAGGCACGGGGACGTGACTGAGGCTCTGGGTGGCAATCGCGGTATCGTAATCCAACTGCCCTGCCCTTCACTAACACTCGTAGCCGTTTGTTCACTTTTGGTGTGCCCTCACTCTCTTCCCTTACACGACTGCTATTGGCCAGCTGACTGATATTTTCCCTCTCACTTTTTGTCTCCCCGCCTCGAGCGTGCTGTGGGCGTCACAGAGTCACGGAGGACGAAACACCGCAGAAGTCCCACCCGATCCCCTAAGGCAGAGGAGACCTCGGGAAGACATCGAACAGACAGAAGCTTATCCCCAAGACGTGTGTCTGGTCGCCCTACTTGCACCAACTTTCTGTTAACTAAAATAAAACCACCAGTAACTAACACTCGTATCCTGCCCCTTCCTTCCGCCAAGTTTACAGTGGTGGAGAATGCGGGCAAACCCCCTATCTGTCTAACCGAGATGGAAGCCGTAGTACAGGAGCTGATTAAAGGCCAGGAGCGTTTGGAATGGGCAGTGGAGAAGCAACTCCAATTAGCGCAAGATGATCGAGAAATAATGAAAGCCGCGATGACAGCACGCACAGAAGCCTCGAAGAGTTGGACGACAATGGGAGTAGGCGAAGAAAGAGTCATTCCTCACAGTGGAGGCGGGGTCTCGTCGCAAAAATACCAAGTGGGAGAAGACCCTGATTCTTTCATGTTGAACTTCGAGAGAGCTGCTAGGGCCTGTGGTTGGCCCGCCGCTAAATGGCCGTTCTTTCTAGCTCCCCTCCTTGTAGGAGAGGCCCAGGCGGCGTACCAGGTCGCAAATCCCAATGGTGATTCCACTTACGCAGACATCAAAAGAATCGTCCTAGATAATTTAGGGATGGATGCAGAGGCGTACCTCCTCCGTTTTCGGAAGGAGAGGGGCGCTCCCGGGGAAAACCCAAAAACCTTATTTGTCCGACTGAAAATGGCCGCAGACAAGTGGCTCACCCCGAATACAAGCACCAAAGAAGAAATAATGGATAAGGTGTACCTTGAACAATTTCTGGAAGCATTGCCTTACGCGACGCAGAAATGGTTGTATCAACATCATAATTTACGACTGTCCAGGCGGTGGAAATGGCGGCTAAGTTTACCCGAGCTCAGCCTCGTGCACCATCCTGGGAGTTAGAAAAACCGTCCAGACCTCCCCCCGACCCATAGAACCACCAAGATCACGCATGTGGAAACCCGAACCCGCAGGGAGTACAGGGCCCCAATGCTTCGACTGTGGAAACTGGGGTCACATCGCGAGGTTATGCCCTCGTCGGAGGACGTCCGAAGAACCCATGGAGGTCGGCTACCTTCCAAAGGTGGTACTCTTCTCAGCAGAGATGGGGAATTGATTCAGAGTGAGTGTACGGGTAAACGGGTCCCTTATACAAGCATTGTTAGATTCTGGCTGCAGACAATCCGTGGTACAGTCCCAACTCTTGAAAGAATCCCAATATATCCACAAGGAGAGGCTCAATATCCGTTGTGTTCATGGGGATGTGAAACAGTATCCTGTAGCCAACTTGCCATTGGAACCTTTACAGGGACACCCCCACACCGTTAGAGTAGGAGTTCTGGCTACATTACCGGAGGACTTGATTATAGGGACTGACAATCCTGATTTCCTCCGCATGTTCCAACAAAGCCTTTCACCCGTAAGAGCAAGCAGGGGTTTAGGTGGTACAACCAGTGAGCGACCCTTCCCTGCCTTTGTGTCTCCAGACCCATGGGTACTGGACCGCAGTTTTCGCTTTGCACAGATCAATGACCCCACTTTGTTCAATGCCTGGGAGAGCGCTCATAAGGACCCAGGTTGCAAACCCTTTCAGTATCCCAGGTTCTTTATCAAGAACGAACTGTTGTATCGACAAGGACAGAAAAATGATCCAGAACAATTGCTGGTACCCACTCTTTCAGGAATCAAGTCCTGTTCTTTTCGCATGCCCACTTAGTCGCAGGACATACCGGAGCAGAGAAGACATCCCAGAACATTATACGCCACTTCCACTGGCCAGGCATCTACAAAGACACAATGACATACTGCCAGGAATGTGAGCTCTGCCAAAAGAAGAATATGACCAGGCCCCCGGCGGTCCCCCTGCAACTCCTCCCTATCATTAGGACTCCCTTTGAGCGTGTAGGTATGGACCTTATAGGACCATTGCCAAAGACCTGCAAAGGATTTCAACATGTATTGGTGGTTGTCGACTACGCCACGCGATTTCCTGAGGCGTTTCCTTTGACGGCAACCACAACCAAGCAAATAGCGGATAAGATGGTGGAGTTATTTTCAAGAGTGGGTTTTCCCAAGGAGATTTTAACGGACCAGGGAACCCCGTTTGTCTCCCGACTGAAGAAGGACGTTTGTAAATCCTTGGACATCCAACAAATTCGCACCTCTGTCTACCACCCTCAGACAGACGGCTTGGTGGAGCGCTATAACCGAACACTCAAGGCCACCCTACATAAAATGTTAGAAGTCAGCGGAGCAGAGTGGGATCAATTGTTACCGCTGGCCCTTTACGTGAATAGGGGTCAGAAACAAAGCAGCCTAGGGTGTTCGTCGTTTGAGCTACTGTATGGACACCAGCCACGCTCACTGTTGGACATGACCAAGGAGGCTTGGGAGCGGGAAGAACCAGAGGAAACAAGGATGACTCTCGAATACACCCAAAAGCTGAAGACGAAAATGGGGAAATTAAGAGATCTAGCGTTCACCAACCTGGAGAAGAATCAGCAAAAACAGAAGGTCATATATGACAAAGGAAAACGATGGAGAAAGTTAGCCGTGAACGACTGGGCACCTTGTTCTTCTTCCCTCCTCTACACAGAAATTTAAGGCCGAATGGGTAGGTCCTTATCGGGTTGTCTCTACCGTAGGCAACACCAGCTACAAACTACAAGTGACTCCGAAAAAAAAAATGTATCACATTAACATGTTAAAAAAATGGTTGGGTTCCCCACCTGCTGGAGCACATCTGACATCCTATTTCCCCCCTACTGATGGTCCACCTTCCACCATTGACAGTCTGGTAGTTAATGACTAACTGAGCCAACAAGAACTAAAAGAGTTGAAAGCCACGTTACGGGAACACTCGGGTTTGTTCTCGGACTTACCGGGAAAAACCACCCTCACGGAGCACAAGATAGAGACACCTGCAGGCAAGATAGTGCTGATCAAACCCTATCGGATTCCGGAAGCCAGGAGACAAGACATACAAAAAGAAGTTCAAGAGATGTTGAAGATAGGTGTCATCAGACCCTCCACGAGTAACTGGTCCAGTCCCATTGTGATGATACCAAAACCGGATGGGTCACGGAGGTTTTGTATGGATTTTCGCGCACTCAATCATATATCCCAATTTGACGCCTATCCTATTCCTCGGATTGATGAGCTGATAGAGAAGTTGGGGGAAGCTACGTTCTTCTAGCCAAGCCCTCGCCACTGTACCTCGCATCAACAAGACCACCATGGGAGGCAGATCCTTTTCATACCTGGCTGCTAAAACATGGAACTCACTCCCCGCTTACCTTCGCCTCACCCAGAACCACCTAGCGTTCAGAAAGCAGCTTAAAACATGGATATTTGACAAATAATCCTCCTCCCCTTCCTAAGCGCCTTGAAACCCTCTGGGTATGTAGTGCGCTATACAAATTTTATGACTTGACTGACTTGACATATCAACGCTCGACCTTACCAAAGGATATTGGCAGGTGCCGCTACGGGAAGAGGATCGCCACAAAACCGCTTTCTCCACAGCGGAAGGACACTATGAGTTTACTGTCCTGCCCTTTGGGTTGCATGGAGCCCCAGCGACCTTCCAGAGGTTAATGAATACCATATTAAAAGACATGACCCAATTCTCCTCGGCGTATTTGGATGATATAGTCATCTTTAGTTCGGACTGGGATACCCACCTACAACATCTGCACCAGGTATTCATGACTCTCGACAAAGCAGGATTGAAGGTGAACGCCAAGAAATCCAGAATCGCCTACCAGAAGGTGAAGTATCTTGGATACGTCCGGGGACATGGCCTTATAGAACCTGAAATTGAGAAAGTAAGAGCTATCGAGGACACCCCGTTTCCTTCAACCAAGCGGGAGATGAGGGCCTTTTTGGGGCTCATCGGATATTACCGCCGTTTCATTCCTCAGTTTGCCCAACTGGCTGCACCTCTCACTGACACCCTCAAACAATCAATAAAGCAAGCAGTATTGGAGAAACCAACCCCTGAAATGCAGGACGCTTTTCACCAATTGAAACGCCTCATCACTTAAACCCCAGTCCTATCATTACCGGATTTCAGGAGACAGTTTGTCTTACACACCGACGCTTCAGATTACGGAATAGGCGCTGTATTGTCCCAAGAAGGAGACGGCGGCCTTCAACATCCCATCCTATACATCAGTCGCAAACTCTTCCCCAGGGAACTCAAGTACCCCACCATTGAGAAAGAGTGCCTGGCAATTAAGTGGGCAGTAGAAAAGTTGGCATATTATCTGGGGGGTCGACACTTTTTGCTTTACAACGACCACGCCCCCTTGTTGTGGATGTCCCGAGCCAAATCTAACAATGCTCGGGTTATGCGTTAGTTCCTTGCCCTTCTGCCCTTTGCTTTTTCTGTACGTCACCAGAAGGGTTCTGACAATACAGGGGCAGACTTTCATTCTAGACACCCCTTTCCCGAACGGAAGCGTCCTGGGGGGATGGTGAGTAACCGGGGGAGTTGGTCACCCCCTTCCTTATCGACCCCTGGTCCTCAGCTCGAGAGTAACAGCAATGACACGCACCTCTTGTCTCCACAGTCCCACGAGCAGCTACAAGAATGGTGGCGACCCGACATACAGGAGCAAGACTCTGAGGATGAAGAGCATGGTTCCTTTAACTGGAAGGCGGCCGGAGAATGGGCGGAGCCTATCACCTCATCAAAAGCCGAGACTTATGCAGACCAGGTGTGCTTGTTCACCGGAGGACGCGAGAACGAAGGAGCCGAAAGAGAAGTAGAACAGACAGAAGCCGATCCCCAAGACGTGTGTCTGGTCGCCCTACTTGCACCGACTTTCTGTTAACTAAAATAAAACTACCAGTAACTAAGAGTCGTATCCTGCCCCTTCCTTCCGCCAAGTTTACAAGAGTATAAATTCGCTAAAAATTACACAATGCAAACTAAAGTTGGACCGATTAGGGTTCCAAAAGTACATATTCCACAGTTGAAGAGTAAGGACAAACTAGTTCTCCAGTGTGGAACATGAAACAGTCAGAGGTATTGGGAGCCGTGTCTTTGAAACAGAAGAGTTTTAACCCCTTCACTGCGGGGCTGTTTCGCCTGTGCGACCTGAATTTGGAACTCGCTTCCTCCCTACCTCCGCACTGCCACCTCTTTCCGCATCTTCCAAAAGGACCTTAACCCCCCCAGTGCTCATGACGAGCTCAGCTCGCCATGAGTTACGGCGCTCCGGTCGCACCCGTTTAATGGAACGCTCAGCACAGCAGGGGAATCAGCCCAGCGTGCGAGCGTTTCAACGGGCATAACGAGCTCAGCTCGTCATGAGCAACGGAGCGCCGTGTCTCATGACGAACTGAGCTCGTCATGAGCACATGAGGGGTTAAGGTCCTTTTGGAAGATGCGGAAAGAGGTGGCGGTGCGAGGGTACAGAGGGAGCGAGTTCCAAATTCTGGACGCACAGGCGTCGGTGCACGCAGGAAATCAAACTCAGAAATATATGGCGCCCGCTCTCTATATAATGCACGGCCTCCAGTCTGGGCATGTTTGCTGTTTTGACCCCGCCCTCACATTCACTGACCCTGCCCTCACCCCCACAGACCGCACATCCACTGACCCCACTTTCCCAGACCCCGCCCACACCCCCACAGACCCCGCCCACCCCACATCCACAGACGCCGCCCCCACAGACTCCACAACCACAGGCCCTACTCCCACAGACCTCGCCCCCACACTGACAGGCCCCGCCCCATACCCCGGGCTCCGCCCCCTTGCAGTTCCAAACATAATCTGTGGTGGGTGGTAAGAATGCCGCCGCCAGTGAGAGCGCAGCTGGGCCCGGCCGGACCCGGAAGAGGAGGAGCGTTCACACCACAGGCCCCGCCCCCACCTGACTGGGAATAACAACTGCGCATGCGTTCAAGGACGGGGATTACCTTGCAGCAAGGTTTAGAATAGTCAGTCTCACGCGCCGTGTGACTGCGCATGCGCAGAAACCAGACACTGTCTCCTGCAGGGAGCGTGGGTTAAAGCGGGTCTAGTATTAACAACTGCGCATGCGCAAAGATTATAGTACCAGTGGGGCTTGGAAACTTGGATTAGAGTGCTTAACCTCTCCTTTTGCACCGCTCAGTGGAGGCTGCAGGGCCTGGGGAGAGGGGTGGCACCCAGATGCCTGTGAGGAGTGTGTCACGGTGTGTTCTTGCCCCCGAGTGACGCGCGCCCTCTCACGCTCCTCCACGAGCCACCATCGCGCCCGAAAAAAACATTACGTCTCACGGCGCACGCGCAGGACCGCGCGACACGGCTGCGCATGTGCGGAGCGAGCACACGACTTCCTATCGCCGAGTTACGACCTTGTACGGAGTGCAACCTGTGAACTGCCCTGGACAGAGGGCGCGCAGCCTCACTGCGCCTGCGCAGAGCAAAGACCCCCCCCCCCCCATAGAGGAGCCGAGCCGAGGAGCTCTGCACTGAAATACATCTCAGCGTGTGTGGCGCGAGGCGCCTCGTGCTCCGCGGCGGGAGGCGGTTGTTGCTTCTCACTCGTTCTTGTTCCCTGCGCGGCCCCCGTCCCACCTGTGTTGGCTCTGAGCTGTCGGAGCCTGTGCTGTGAACTAAACAAAGAAATCTTTCTTGCACCGACTTCTGGAGTTGTAACAGTGCGTCCGTTCTCCGCGCATGCGCTTTTAATTCAGGCCTTTCTGAACTCGCACTCCGCGCGGGAGGCGGTGTCTGTCCTCAGCGCATGCGCAGTTGTCCAGCTACGGGCCTCTTTAACCCGCGCTCATAGTTCAGTCCTGGGGTTACACAAAGACCTCAGAAAGCTCAGCCCGACCCCAGCAGGGAGCACAGCACCCACAGCAGGGAGCCCAGCACCCGCAGCCACATGAAACCCCAGGTGAGGCGAAGAGATACAAAGATTGTCTGGTGCTGGGGGGGTCTCGAGCCTGCTCTCCGGGATTCATCTGTTGTTGCATCGATCGATGATTATTTTGTATCCACAATGCTCATTGGCTCTCTCTGCTGGAGTTGGGTCACTCTTTTCAAGGCCTCAGCAAACAGTGACAAGTCTGTGTGATGAGACGATCGACTTGAATTCCGTTTTTCACCAGAGTAAGGTGGACTATCCATCGTCTTGCAAGGCACGTGGAATAAAGGTTTCCACTTCAGGTAAATAAAAAATCATTGGAATTTATGGTTGATGTGTTTTAAACTTCACCAAGTCACTGGTGTTGAGTTTCAACAAAAATACAGGTCTAATATATGACTTGTGGAGTTGGTTTTTGTGCCAAACTGGCTTTTCTCCCTGGCTGTGACCCAGATAGTTAGTTGTGATCACCTAATGTGTTGTACAACTAAATGGGTAGAGATACTCATTTAATGGTTGTTGTTCTATGGGGTTTTGTCCTAACCTCACAAAGACTGATTAGATGCGCTTTTTGTTGGAATGGGTCATTTGGATCCTAATACTCTCTGTTTTTGTTCATCACTTCACAAGAGTCTTGGTTTTTCGTTTTGGTTTCTTGTGTGGGTGTTCTCATGGCCGAAGTTGTCATGTGGTGTGCACCATCAGAGGCACTGTTTCTTTTCTGGCTCAAGAACATTTCCACTATTGCATTCATGGTGAAGGGTTCATGATCCTATGTGAGATAGGTATTTATGATCATTGATCTGTTGTTTTTAACAGCCCTGATGAAGCCTTTTGGGGTGAAGCGCGTTGGCTGTGTGGATCAAGAATAAAAGAAGAATTTCTCATGAAGACAAGTCTCCTTATCAATCTGTGTGACCTGTCTGCATATTATATGCTATTTACTTTATGCCTCTTTGAGCGAGTGTAGTATGTAGTTTAATTTAGGCCCTAGGGCAGTGGACCTACAAAGGAGGGCACAAGCTAGATTACTTAATGAGCCTACATTCAGTGATAGAAGAGTAAGTGCGGCTGTAATTGTTTTCCCCCACTGCCTGTTCTGTTCTCTATTTACTATACGAATGACATCGCAGATCGCACATAGATTTACGTGCATCCGTAGCTACTCTCAAAAAGGTGCCAATGCGCAAGATCAATTCAACATTGTCCAATTTAAATTTGCAGTCAATAGCGTCTGTTAAATTAATAGGTGACAATTTTTTAAAATACAGAATCTACAACCATTGTGCATATTTCATATAGTATTTACTAAAGACTTAAAAGTGTAAAAGTGTTTGACCGGTGTGAACATCACATGGACATGGCAGGGAGTCAAGTTTTTCGTTATACCCATAGGGAAAACAAAGCAAATATCTTACTGACCCAGCTCTTGGACGGAATAGGAGGCCTCTCTCCCATTGGGACATGGGTAGTGCAATATAACTTGGTAGACAATGCTTAGGGTACGCAATGAATATACATTTTGCAACAATTTGTTTATTCAATTCCCTTTCTAGTCTTTCTGCGCTATAAAGTGCGTACAATGCTGTCTTTAAAACTTTTTTGTCCATTGTTACAGCTGTTTTTGAATTGGCAAACAGTCTACCAAGGTTAACGCTTTCCAGACTCTTGACTACCCCAGGAAGCCATGGAATATCCATCCCTTTTTCACAGCGAAGACTATCATCTATTATGTCCCTTGTGAGAGAAGCTTCGGTAATCTTCATTATGGATAGCCAAAATAGTGCGGGGTAGGCCCTTATGATGTCTTCAATGTATCCTAATTTCAGTTCGCCTTGACATATGTACAAAGCGGTGGAGATTGGTGCGCCCAAGAGTTTTCTACAAAATCTATTTTCCTCTGATTGGATGCAAGAGCATTTGGCAACACTTCATACCTCTGCCCCATAGGTAGCTATTGGTACACACTGGATCTTAAAAATCTTTAAAAAGGCTGGAATTGTTCCTGATCTTTTAGGACAGAGGAGACTGAGGATTGAGTTAAAAACCCTCGAGAACTTACTTTTACCATATGCCAAGTGTTCACACCAGGTGCCGTTCGCAGCAAAGACCATTCCCAGATAAGGGAAAGTAGCAGTGCAAGTTAATCTTTGGTCACCAACAGTGATAACATTTAAAGGACATTTCCTTGGCCCACAAGGCATTATAAAAGATTTCTTAAAATGTGTGCATATATCTAGGCCGGACATAAAATCTGTGAAACCTCGAACTAAAGTGCGTAGTGCATTTGGTGTGCGACCAATTAAAACCGCATCATCTGTGTATAAAAGCACTGGGAGAGGTTTGCCTTGAATTCTGGGAACATCATTAGTTAGTGGGATCAGTGATTTCTGTAAATTGTTTTTATATATGATAAATAGGAAGGGGACCAGAACACACCTCTGTCTGACCCCTCTATCTACACTGATGTCATTGGAATCTTCTCAGGTCCGTATGGAGATAGGCAAAAAAATGAACAAGGGCCTCATCCAGTCCATTTTCTAAAAGGATGGGCCATAGACGGGACCTATTGACAAAATCGAAAGCTGGGGACAGGCCCATAAAAGCTAAGTAAAGTGGCGAGTGCTGTGCAAAAGTGTACTTTCCTAAGGTCTGAACTTGCTGAGGCCTTCGTTAGCATAGGGGGGATAAGTCGGTTGTGGGAATAGTACACTCAGTTACTGGCAGGGCATGAGGTAACTAATAGCAGGATCAGTATTTTCCTTTAATTCGGATACATGGAAGCTTCTATGCCTTGATAGCCAGTCCGCACATTTATTGCGAAGCAGGTCCCATGGCTCATGCGGATCCCTCTTTAAAGTAGGTACTCCTGCCAGTACCAACACCTAAGGGCAAGCAGCGGGCGACAGACTCAGGACATCCTGATTAGCCATTGATACTTGGGGCGGCAGGAACATTAATGCACAAGGTACTAGACAAAATGTTCTGATTCGAGCCCTTGGTCCTGTTTAACCTATTAGCACCATCCCTGGTGGGGTTGGTATTTGAAATGGTTATTGGTATAGGTGGGTGGGGGGGGTGGAGGAGCCGTTTCTATCTATAGGCAATTGACACAGCCCCTGGATTGATTGTATATCGGGTGAAGGGTGATTGCGGGACCAGTAACTCTGGCGGCTTGCCACACAATTTCGGCATCTAAAATACTCATACCAACACCTATGCTATCGATGACCCTGCTTCCATCAACCTCTTTGATTTCAGCCACCTTTTCCCCCACTGTCCCCTTAAAACGCTTGGCTACTAAAATAGCCATTGGCCTTCTTATCCAGGGTAGATGAAAAGAACTGCTGGGGAAAGAGTCGTGACCTCATTCTATGCCAATCTATGGAGAGGAGCTGTGTCTCCTGGAGGAGGCACACATCTGCCTCCATGTTATCCAGGTAGGAAAGAATGGACCTCCTTTTATTGGGATTGTTGAGACCTCTCGCATTGAGAGTGAGAATTTTCAGTGTGGGCTGGGAAATAGCGTGTCATAGTGAGTGCACCAGCTTTGGCCAGTATTTGGGTCCCTTTGATCCCTCTTCCCCCTGAGCTCCCAACGTCTGCCCGGCCTCCATTGCCGCTTGATCCTCTCTTCAACGCCTTCAACCTGCATACCCGTTCTCCACAATCCTGTGGGTATACACACTGACCACAATCAGTGCTCTCACTAATGCCACTCTCTCTCTAGCAGCAATCTCACTACACACCGTATCCCTCCGGTGCTCTCACAAGCCACAATCCTGTGGGTATACACACTGACCACAATCAGTGCTCTCACTAACGCCACCTTCCCTAGCTTCGATCTCACTACACACGGTATCCCCCCGGTGCTCTCATTAACGCCGCTTACCAACGACGATCACTTTCCTATGAATACCTTCAGCTCTCTCTCTCTCTCTATGTTGGGAAGTTTCTCTCACTATTCACTAGAGGTTCACTACTACAATAATATTATGGAATGGCCGAATTACTTAGTGTATAACTTATTTTCCTAGCTCAAGGGCTCCTCTCTCTCCCTAATTATTCAGTGGCTACTTACCTGATCAGGGGTAGCATCTGTTCTGGCAGTAACACCTGACTAGAAGAAAAGGTTACCTGCACTATAAGAACAAGAGACACACACTGTATGCAAAAGTTATTCCCTGATTTAAGAGCTCCTACTCCCTTTTGATCCATCAGTTGCTACACAGCATCTGGTTAGAAGAAAGGTTAGCTCTATCATAGGAACAACACATGCACACTGGTTCACTAAGAACTGGGGTATCTTTATTCCAATAACAATAAAATGGGAATAGACACATACACAGATCTGCGGGGTCTCTGTAACTAACAGGAACTGTAAATAAACTGCACACCACTGAAAGAAAAAGGATTAGACATACAATAGGGACAAGGTTAATATTTAAAGATAAGGAAAGGTATCACATGAGGAGTGTGAGGTCTTGCTCGAGCTGTCATCTGGGCTACTCTCTCGTCTGTGCCTTAGCTCGTCTTAGATCCTCTCCTGCACTCTTGGACACACATCTGCGCTGATCACTCTGCGCTGGATTTCTCTCCCCCACGAACTCTCTCCACCTTCCAACTTCAGTCTAATAGTTTCTGCCGCTCTGATAACCGTTCGCTCCACTAGCTTCTTCACTCTATCTGATTGTCTCTGTTCCAATGTCCAATTCACTCCAGCTGCTCCCACAGATTAATCCACGATATAACTTCAGTCTCTTCCAAAAGGCATTACTTCAGACTCCAGCGGTTCACAACTCCTCCTGATAAGTAACTGCTTCCGACTGCTTCCTTCAGTTTCAGCTCACTGACTGTCTGTCTGTCTTCTCTCTCTTCCAAGCATCTTCTGTCTCTTCTCCTCTGCTCCAACTCCTCTCCTTCTGCACTCAACTCTTTCTGCTCCAATCATCAACTGAACTCCTTCCAACTCAAACTCTTTCTGATTCTCCACTCCTTCTGCAACTGCACTCCTCTCCTCTGCTCCAAACCAACTCAACTACCTGACTCCGCCTCTGCACTTCACTAATATGGAATGCTGTCTCCTCATGGAAAGTTCCAGCCAGTAGCCTCCTCCCACCAGGTCCATGCACCAGGCTCCTTGCTCTAGACGCTCTCACAGTGATCAACTGCTTGTTTCGTCTAGAGACCTGAGCCCAGGGACACTTCTTGGTAAGATTCAGCTCTGGCCGGTTCTCTCCGGTTCGCTTAGGACGAACAACAGCTCAAAACTAAAACATTACCTTTACCCTGCAAGCATCTCAGTTCTGCGGGGACAGAAAGCAAAATGGAGTCTCTTCAGTTCTGGGCCTTATAGGCCTGAGAAGGATGAGCTCTATCAGAGTACCTACACAAACCATACCAATATGTAATATAAAGTCAGGACCACAGGATCCACCCTCCACTATAGGCATGATGATGAAAGGACACATAATTATGTCAAAGCCAATAGGCAATAGATGGATTAGAGTCAAGAATAAGGGATCTATCTTCATATTAAGCAGCTATTCTCTAGTTTATGCTTCTAGGTCTGGAAAAAAGGGCTTAAAAGGGCCAACACAAAGCAAGAATACAGATTCAAGATGTTAGCAAGCTTAAAGTCATCATCACTCAGAAATATAGCCAAAAACCATGTCAGAACAATCCTGGAGCACAAGATGTCTTTTTGGACCACTGCGGCTAATTCCTGCACTGGCCGTGGCCTCCGGTTTCCTCTGACTTAGCAGTCAGCCCCAGAGAGACTCATCCATGCCCTTGCCCCTCATCCATTGGCACCGTGTGATTCTTACAGCGTTACAGTTCATATCTAATTCTCCTTATTGGATTTTGTCGTTTTAGTGTAATTTTGTTCAATACATTTTACTTTATTTTTCTATTTCGGTTTGGTTTTTTTTTACATTTTGACTTTTACTTGTTTGGTTTCTGCATAAATGTTTTTCATATTACCTTAAGTTAAGCCTGCCTGTTCGGTGCTTAGGTACCAGGGGGTTGATTGAAAGGCTTTGAAAGTTCACTCTGACAACGGTTGTGATTGTTCCTCATCTACCGCAACTAATAATTCAGTTTCTTACTGAAACTATCTGAAATTATCTGCAAAACAGGCAGTTGGTAATCTACCAGGTTGAAACATCCTGTGGACAAATTGGAATATGGGCCGAGTATTGTGTGGCAATAGAACCTCTAGAAAAATTCAGCTTGCAGATGAACCAAGAATCACGCTTGAGTGTCACAACTTTTAAAACAAGGTAGTCAGGAAAGTGTGGCGAATATATTGCAGCTCTTTGCATTTTGACAGCCCCAAGCAAATTTGAGAACAGAGTGGATGTATGTAGCAGAGACGAGTCTGTTCACCCAATGTGAGTGGTGAGATCTGCATTGCTGGTCTGCCTGAAGTTATGATGCTGATGACAGTAGCGTGTCTGCTAAAAGCGATGGCGTGACTGGTGGAACAATAAAGCCAAATAAGAGAAAGTTATCTTCCGACACCGCAGTCTTCGTGACTGAGACCAGTAACACTGAAGACTCTGAGACTCACAGCAGTATTTTCTCCTTTCAGAGCGTTATCGCTGCAGATGGAGTGAAGCCAAGAAGTAAGCACATTACTAAGGTACCAACAAAGTTTAATATTGTTCATTTGTATTAACTGTTTCTCTTTTGAAGCATTTGGAAATGCATTTTGGAGTGTGGTGTAACAATATGTGTGATATACGGCTCCAACCAAGACGATCCCGAAGTCTTTGAAATATTGGAAAGGGAACTGGCAACCTGGCCCGCTCCCATTCTGGTATGCGGGGATCTGAATATATCAGCTGACCTGGTTAAGAAAAATCCGTACAGAGGCTGTAAGCCTAGGGTGTTTAGGGCGCTTTGCTCCCTGATGCAGTCGCACAGGTTAGTGGATGTATGGGTATAAAGGAGCCTGATGATCCCGGGTTTACATATTTTTCATGCCCATACCAGAAGTACACCAAACTAGATTATTTTCGAATTTCATCCACAGAAATAAGTAAAGTCAATATCAGGAAGCTCCCCAAGGTTCTATCGGACCATAGTCCGCTGGCAATAAGCTATGATGGTTTAGGGCCAGCTAGGAAACAAAGGGTCTGGACATTTAATAGAAAACCTTTGGCAGATACCCTATTTACTGAACATTTGAGGAAATGGGCTCGGGAATTCTTCTAAGCCAACCGGTACAGTGCATCCAGAAATTGCGTATGGGATGCGTTTAAAGCTGCATTAAGGGGGGAGACAATTAGCTATACCGCCCAAACTAGGAAAAAGCTACAAGTAGAAAAAGACAGGCTCCTAGCGAATTTGGCAAGAGCGGAAAAACAACATTGTCATGATATAATACAAGGGAAGGAAGGAAAGGAAAGTCAAGTCAAACTAGAATTTGTTCTGCTAAAGAAGAAATACATAAACAGATGGCGGAAAAAGCGGCTTCAGAATATTGGACATACAGAGGGAAGATGTATGAAACAGGGGATCAGGCAGGATAACACAAAGAATATAATAACTAGCATCCAGGAGAATGGGCGTGAGTTTGCTGAACCGCAGGAGATACTTGGGGTATTTGCTAATTTATATCAAACCTTATATAAGGAAGAGGTAGTGGGTGAGGAGCCGCATGAAAGCCATCTGGATGGAGGACCCAAATTGGGTGAGCTTGAGAGGGAAAAGTTAGAGAGCTATATGACGGTCGACAAAGTACGTGAGGCGCTATTAGACCTAGCGACCGGCAAAGCAGCGGGGCCGGATAGCATTCCTTTAGAGGTATATAAGTGTCTATCAAGTGAGGTGGTCCCAATGTTATTGGACCTGTTTAATGGAATAATGTGTACTGGAAAAATATCTGAAACATGGAAATACACAAACATCATGGTCTTCCATAAAAAATGGAAGCCGAAGGAAAATCCAGGGTCCTATAGGCCAATCTCGCTTATAAATGCAGACAATAAACTGTATGCAAAAATCCTGGCGTCACGTTTGGGGAGGATCATCGACGGTCTGGTATCCCCTTGGCAGCAAGGCTTCATTCCGGGTCGAGGAACAACAGATCATATCAGAAGAGCAATCTCTCTGAGGCCCATGCTGTCGGGGGAGGGGGGGGGATCGCCATGATCCTCCTTGACGCGGAAAAAGCCTTTGATCGCGTCAGGTGGCACTACCTATGGAATGTCCTCGAAGGGAGAGGTTTTGGCCAAAGAATCCTGATGGCTATAATGTTATGTTATGTTATGTAACGTCTTTTATAGCGCACGGCTACCCCGAGGGGTGTCCCGGCGCTTTGGCAAAGAGACCTGAGACAGAAGAACACAACACAGCTACTCGCAGGGGTCAAGAAGCATCAAACGGAAAAAAGCCAAGTCTTCAGCTCCTTTCTGAAAGAAAGGAGACTGTTGGCTTTCCTAAGGGCAACATAAAGGCTATGTATTCCGACCCGGTCGCCAGAATACAGTTGATGGGTGAGTGTTTGGATAAAATTGAGATAACAAGTGGCACCCGTCAGGGGTGTTCCTGCTCCCCCATCTTCTTCGCGCTTTACATCGATCCATTGGTTAGGCAGATTTTGAGGAATCATGAGATCAAGCCGGCGATAGCCAATGGATTCGAGAGTAAAATATTAGCCTATGCTGACGATCTGGCAGTGATCTCCTCAGAACCTGCCGAGGCTATGCGGATATTGGTGGAATTCACCAAGGAGTTCGAGCGGCATTCTGGATACCGTCTGAATGAGGGGAAAACCCAAGTGGTATGCACAAAGACCGTCATCAAGTCTGATCATAGATATGTAAATTCGGCAACATATCTTGGAGTGATAATTAATGCAGCAACGAAATTAATTATAAAGAATAACTTTGATCCAATGTTAAAAACAATAGAGAAAGACCTGAAAGGAATGGATACGCTGCATTTATCTCTTATAGGCTGGTCAAATGTCTTGAAAATGACCATGCTGCCCAAAATTCTCTACCTGTTTCACTCCATCCCCTTCTTAATCGAGGAGGGGATGATAAAAAAAATGGAATCAATCTTTAATAGTTTTTTGTGGCAATACGGTAAGATCAGGAGGTCATTAAAATATATGACTCTCCCACAGGAACGTGGGGGTTTGGGCGTTCCGAATTTAAGGTATTATCATTGGGCCTGTTTGTTGACACAGATGTCAATTTTGTTTGATCCAGCGTCAAGCAAGGGATATACTCAAGATCCGGCATTTGAGATCTACGATATTCCCTAAATATATGAGTTATTAATGGGAAAGGAGGCGGTAGGTGCCTTGTTAAGAAAAACCGATTGTAGATACTTTAAGAAAATGCGCCACAAGGTATCTATAAGCGCTTGGGAGTTGTGGAAAACACTCCAGAAAGTGCTACAAGTCCCAAAGATTAATCTGTACACGCCTTTGTGGAAGTCGGGCCATTTTCCCAATCTGAGCCTGAATGGAGCATGGAAAAGTTGGGAACAGCAGGGCATTCGGGGACAGTGGGGGACATAATGAAGGAAGGCAGTATCATGCGCTTCGATGCCATCCAGCAGAAGTACGTTATGTTTAAACAGGGTTTACCCAGAAATAGTCATTGGGACCTGGGTGGATAATTGTTATAAATAAAGGGGTCCCGGACTAGGAAAGAGAAAAAGTTTGAGAAGTTAGACAATATATATAGCATAAAAAAGGAGAAAAGAAACAAATATAAAGTACAATGTTTTTATTCACAAGGGACTGCACACCTTATTACTAGTTGTACGATATATATTCAGAATTTTTTTCATTTTTAAGGATAAATGTGCCCCTAGTACAAAGGAGAAAAAGGAAGGGGAAAGGGGTAGTGATGTGGGGGGGTTCGGGAAAAAGATGAAAAGATAATACAAACTTCATTCAGGTGACAAATAAATCCAATTTTTCTTTGTTTGTAAATACAATTTTAAAGTAGTCCCCTAATAAGGGGCCACATTAACCTGCAAAAGTCAACACATATTTTTCAAAACCAGGCTTCTATTACAGCCATACACCTGGTGGGGGGGGGGGGTTCGGATGTGTATTGCTGCAATCCAAAACCGTTCCTCGGGTTCCCCTCAGTGTGCAGTCCACTCTACCCTCGACCTTATTGTTTCAGTATGCATTTCTTTGTTCTCCGCATTTCGGATCAATCGACAAACTCCATTATCGATAGAAAACCTTGTGGGCAACCGTCGGGGACAGCCTTCTACAAATGGAACGGACTCCATTCCATTTCTTTCCTTGGTACCACACGAAGTACCCTCGCACTGACCTACATCAAGTTTGTAACTTATGCCTCTCTCCGGAGCACAAGGAGGAACACTGCGATGCTTGTAAGTCGTTTCGGTCCAAGAGGACTCTACCTGATCATCAGGCTCAAGGACGAGAGAGGCAGCGTCAAAGCATTCAACACACTCTGGATATCTTTGCAGAAGAATCTAACCTAGAAGAGATAGAAGTGTCCTCTGTTGAAGATGATATAAACAAAAAACAATAATGCCTCTGGATGAATAAAGATACTCAATTGTAAGATAAAGAGAAAATGAATTTGAACTCTTCCTACATACACTTATGTTTTGATTCAGATTATTCTGTATTGAATTTCATTCAGTATAAATCCTCTTATTATCGACACAAATACATTAATACCACATATATATATATATATGATTCAAGTTCCTGCTCCGTTCTTACTCGAGGAAAAGCATTCTGTGAACAAAGAAAGCCACAGGTACAGACCACTCCACAGCGCTATAGTTGCAAATCAAAGGTAGTTTATTCTCTCGTTGTTGCCAGCATGACGCGTTTCGGCTACGTCACGGTAGCCTTGATCACATGCCAGACAGAACCAATAACAGTGAATAAATAGGGTGCACAATTAACACGAAGGGGACGTATACATCCATAGACACTGAAAACATATAAGGTTTACAAAATATCCTATTAAAAAACAGACTCAGTGTTGACCATTGTAAAAAACATAAACCTAGTCATAAATGTTAAATTTGCATATTATAAACAACCTATCTGCTTAAATTAAGCTTGGTGGTTAAATGTTTATAAAATCATGAGAGGGCAAACACTATTTACAACATAAATTTCATGTTCATGTCGGTACCCTAATCAAAATAGAGGGTCTATAGGATAAAATGAATTCCAAGGTGTTAGGATGCATTATTATAGTATCTACTACCCTTAAGTGTTACTAAAGTGCAAGTGCTAAAAATCCATGGTCAATATGTGCAAACACGCGTGCAAAGTGCAAAGTTAGCCATGACAAAGAGACAGATCCCTGCCTCAAATATAACTCATTGGTCATTGGCTGATAATACAAAAAGAGGGGGGGGAGGACAAGAGCGAAAAAACACGTTGAGCCTATTATGAGGTTTACATGTCATGATCAACAAAATCAATCAGTCAAGTACCTATACCCCATTTTAAAAAGTAGGATTTGCTAGACTCATGGAATGATGACTTTAAATCAGAAACCACCTGAGGGAAACAAAGACTTATGGCATAGTGCCCATTTCATCCCAACAATTAGATTCTGACACATTGTGTATTTTTCAATACTGCTCAAAACATCAAGGTCTTCGATACGAATGATTTATAAACATTAGGTGGAATGGCAATTATGTTCCCAAAATCAAACTTCAAAACGAGGTGAATTGTAGCAAAACATAATATAAAAATCTTTTTCCTTTTTGTGAATTGCTAAGTAGTACACATATCCATTCTATAGAGAGAGAGTTCTGTTAAACCTTCTCATAAAAAACCCAACAAATAAATGAGAAAGGATGAAAAAGGCTTAAGGGTGTTGAGGGGGTTCCAACCTGCAACCAAAATCGAAGACTGCCACTCTTCTTATTTACAACCCATTTTCAGAAAGAAATTTATAGAAAACAGTGAAGGTCCTCCCCTGTATTCAACCCATTGGGAATTCTAGTGTCTAAGAGCAGAATGTACTTGCTTTCCAGCTGGCTTAGTAATTTCTCTCTATTTCCACCTCTGATGTTTTTAGGAATTGCGTCAATAATGAAGTATTTTAAATCATTCACATTTTTCTGATGGACTAAACCAAAATGGCATGCAACCGGATAATTCTCATCAGAATTGACAATTGCCCTGAGGTGTTGTAGGATACGGTTAAAGGCCTGTAGTTTGGTGCTTCCAACGACTAGATCTAACCAGGGCATCCCTCATGGAAGGAGCCCTTCTAAAGGTTATGATTGGTTCCTCTGGTAACAAAGGTGCCACACTGATATCTGTTTTCAACAAAGGCCAATGTTTTTTTAATATCCCCCTCACTTTCCTTTACTCACTGTTGAAAGTCGTGATCAAACTGATTCTATCAGGGATTTCTGTTGTTGGCTCTTGTCTAATTCTGATGGCTCTAGTGGAATTAAGGTATTCCTCCCGGTTCACATTGTTAGCTCTATTTAAAGACTCCTTGAGTACAGATGCCTCTAGCACAGAATCTAAGGAACGCCTCATTTTGACATTTCTCCAAATCTACCTTGGAACTGCATATTCTACGTATACGTAGAAATTCCCCATAAGGAATACTTTTCACAAGGTGACCAGGATGTGCACTATCGGCGTGCAAGATGGAATTGCCCCCCGTAGGCTTCCTGGGGATTCGGGTATGCAATATCTCAACTTGGACATAGATCTCAACATCCAAGAATTGAATCATAGTTTTGCTGATTTGTGATGTAAATCTGAGATTCAATTGGTTATCATTGATGACTCTAACAAATTCAGCTGCTGATTCTTCCGAACCCCTCCAAATCATGCAAATATCATCAATAAAACGCCAAAAATGGGCAATATTGTTGGGAAACATCCTGGCAAGAGACCCCATGAGGACATGCTCCTCCCACCACCCTACATGTAAGCATGCATAGGTGGGGGAGAAACATGCCCCCATGGCCACTCCTCTCAATTGTTGATAAATTTCTCTATCGAACAAAAAATAATTGTTGTTAAGGCATAAATCCAACATCCTTAGAAGCATATTACTGTGCTGACTGAACGCAATATCTCGCTTTCCCAAGAAATACTTAATAGCATTCAGTCCGTCCTGATGGGCAATGCTTGTATATAGAGAGTCTATATCCAAAGCTATCAAAACTGACTCATTATCCCACACAATGTCATTAATCTTAGACAAGAAATGTCCTGTATCCTTAATGAACGAGGGCAGTGCCTCCACATATTCATGAAGGAAGTGATCAACATATCGTGAGATAGATTCTAACAAGCTGCCCTGGGCCGAGATGATGGGCCGGCCAGGGACTGGAGTAGTCTGCTTGTGAATTTTAGGAATTAAATAGAAGAAAGGGGTCACCGGGAAATCATTTTTCAGGAAAGCATGTTCTTGCTTGCTTAATAATCCTTCACGCTTCCATTGATTGAGTTCCTTGTGAACCTTATCCTTAAGGCGCAGGATGTCAATGAAGCTGCCTTTCTTATAACATGCTGGATTACTCAAATGTCTTTCAGCTTCAGCCATGTATTGTGTGCGAGGCCAGATAACAGTGTTGCCTCCTTTGTCCGCTTTATTTATGATGAGATTAGAATCACTTCTCAATTTTTTCATAAGTCTGTTATATTGTTTCTCTACGTACTTAATACGTTTAGTTTTTCTTGACAAAGTGTGCTGAAGTTTTTTCAGATCCTCCACAACTATATCCCCAAAAGCATCTATGTTGTCTTTAGGCATTATTGGGTAAAATGTGGAGGGAGGTTTAAATTTCGTAGCACAAGGTTGATTTGTCATGATGCCTGCATTCATTAGATTTTGTTGGGTGGCCCCTGCCACAAAATCCTCATCCAGGGCCAATTCCTGTGCAACCTTCAAAGCACTAGTGTCAGAAATAGAGAATACTCTAGAAGGATGGGACCTTTCCACAATATCAGAGGCTTTCATTTGGGCATTTGATAACTTGAAATGCTTTTTTAATTTGAGTTTCCGTATAAACTTGAATACGTCAACACGGGTTTGCACATAATTGAACGAATTTTTAGGGCAATAAGACAAACCCAAAGATAATAGCTGTAGTTTGGCTTTATCCAAAAACCGTATCAGATAGATTGATCACTGTGTTAACCTCTGAATTGTCCGGAGTCTGCACCTCAATAATCGTAGTTGAGCCTTCATCGTCACTACATATTGACGTGGAATTAATGTTTGAACCAGTGGTAGGTGATGACCCAACACCTGAAGTTACCATTTCTTTCCTCTGCCTCTCTTCGATGCCCCTCCGCCTCCTGCATTTCCTCCTTGCGCTGCGTTTTTTGTTTGCTGCTCTTCGTTTAATCTCCGATGCTGCCGGGTTTGAGGTCGCAATGTTTTGAATCTGTCCTCAACCATAAAACCCAGCTCCTCTGACGGAGTATATTTTGTGTGCACTGGACACTGATTGGAACTGCCTGCTGCTGTGTCCTCTGAGTCACTTCCACTTGTAACAGAGCTCAATTCTGGTTCGGACAAATCCATGGTTCTTTTTAGACATTTGTGCATTAGCCTTGGGTGCCATAGCTTGCCGCTTTGTGTTATCAAACTTGCGCGCAAATGTAAAAATTCTACCTGTTTCGTAGTCATTTTTGTCGCGTGCGAATTTGTATTGTTTCCTCGTGCTAATAGTTTCCTGATGTTTAGCAAGTCTGATATCAATCTCATCCCTTGATTTTTTTATGAACTCTTGATCTTTCTCAGCTTCTAGTTCTTTATTGAGCTTTTCAATTTCCTGTAAGATTTCATTGCGATCGATTTCAGCATATTTGATCAGTAGACTGACCATGTACATAGACGCATCCAAATTTCCCGTTGCCCATTCTTTCAGCATAAGAGGATTGGTGTTCTCAAACGATGGAGCAATGAGAATCCTCAATCCTCTAGGAACACGGCCCACTTCCTGGTACTTTTCTAATGACCGTTTCTCCCACCATTTGGTAGTCTCAGTTTTGAGCAGTTTTTCTAATTTTTTCATTTTGGTTTTTAAATCTGTGGCATCATTTCCAGGTTTTACTGAGTCATTCCTACTTACAGGTGTCGGTAGGTTTACGAACATAGCATCAGCTAATGCCTCCCGGTTCCGTAGGGCTTCTGCTGGCGTCGACATTGCGAGAGACAATAAACAATATGCCTTGAAACCCGGCTGACAATACTTTCAAAGCCGGGAAATCACTGAACAAGCGCGTCTCCTTTCTCCCGTTACAAATGGCTCCTTTGCCTTAATATCGGCAAAACCCAGTTCGTCAGCTTACCCCAGAGTTCGTCCGGCGGTACTTCCTTGGCGTCCTCCGACCCCACGGGAAAACTCACCAACGATGGCTCCAGGTACTCCGGCAAACTGAGCTGTAAAACACCAGACGGGGGGCTGTTGGCTCAATGTACTCCTTCCGGGTCAATTGAGAAAGTGCTTCCGCTTGTAGACCGCATAGCCTAACAGCCCAAAATTGAAAGGAGGGTCCGTAAAGAAGGCAACGGTCCAGTACCTTCTGTTTGAAATACGATTCAAGTTCCTGCTCCGTTCTTACTCGAGGAAAAGCATTCCGTGAACAAAGAAAGCCACAGGTACAGACCACTGCACAGCGCTATAGTTGCAAATCAAAGGTAGTTTATTCTCTCGTTGTTGCCAGCATGACGCGTTTCGGCTACGTCACGGTAGCCTTGATCACATGCCAGACAGAACCAATAACAGTGAATAAATAGGGTGCACAATTAACACGAAGGGGACGTATACATCCATAGACACTGAAAACATATAAGGTTTACAAAATATCCTATTAAAAAACAGACTCAGTGTTGACCATTGTAAAAAACATAAACCTAGTCATAAATGTTAAATTTGCATATTATAAACAACCTATCTGCTTAAATTAAGCTTGGTGGTTAAATGTTTATAAAATCATGAGAGGGCAAACACTATTTACAACATAAATTTCATGCTCATGACGGTACCCTAATCAAAATAGAGGGTCTATAGGATAAAATGAATTCCAAGGTGTTAGGATGCATTATTATAGTATCTACTACCCTTAAGTGTTACTAAAGTGCAAGTGCTAAAAATCCATGGTCAATATGTGCAAACACAAGTGCAAAGTGCAAAGTCAGCCATGACAAAGAGACAGATCCCTGCCTCAAATATAACTCATTGGCCATATTAAAAAGTAGGATTTTCTAGACTCATGGAATGATGACTTTAAATCAGAAACCACCTGAGGGAAACAAAGACTTATGGCATAGTGCCCATTTCATCCCAACAATTAGATTCTGACACATTGTGTATTTTTCAATACTGCTCAAAACATCAAGGTCTTCGATACGAATGATTTATAAACATTATGTGGAATGGCAATTATATTCCCAAAACCAAACTTCAAAACGAGGTGAATTGTAGCAAAACATAATGAAAAAATCCTTTTCCTTTTTGTGAATTGCTAAGTAGTACACATATCCATTCTATAGAGAGAGAGTTCTGTTAAACCTTCTCATAAAAAACCCAACAAATAAATGAGAAAGGATGAAAAGGGCTTAAGGGTGTTGAGGGGGTTCCAACCTGCAACCAAAATCGAAGACTGCCACTTTTCTTATTTAAAACCCATTTTCAGAAAGAAATTTATAGAAAACAGTGTTGGTCCTCCCCTGTATTCAACCCATTGGGAATTCTAGTGTCTAAGAGCTGCCTTAGTAATTTCTCTCTATTTCCACTTCTGATGTTTTTGTGAATTGCGTCAATAATGAAGTATTTTAAATCATTCACATTTTTCTGATGGACTAAACCAAAATGGCGTGCAACCGGATAATTCTCATCACAATTGACAATTGCCCTGAGGTGTTGTAGGATACGGTTAAAGGCCTGTAGTTTGGTGCTTCCAACATACTTGAGGCCACAAGTACATTGGAGCACATAGACTACGAAATCAGTGCGGCATGTAAAATGCCCTTTAATTAGAAAACGGTGACGGGTCAAATGCAGAACAATACTCCTTGGTAGTAACACCAAATTTGCATGCTCTGCAAGAGATGCATTTATAAAACCCCGATTTGTCAGATAACCAATTTTTCTTGATGTTTACCTCTGGACTAGATCTAACCAGGGCATCCCTCATGGAAGGAGCCCTTCTAAAGGTTATGATTGGTTCCTCTGGTAACAAAGGTGCCACACTGATATCTGATTCTACCAAGCTGTGGAAAAGCCCGCAACAGGTAGGTTTTTGCTGACATCATTTATTGAAGGTTTGCCGTGCACAGGAGAAGTATATGCCTCAACCCACTGGGGTATTTGAATGGAGAATAGAGCGCATGAAGGCACACGGCTCACTGTGGTAATAATCAAGCACCGCAAGTACCAGAATTCACTTTGTGGATACGCCCACTGAGGCGGAGACTTGCTAACAAACTCAGGTGTTTAAAAACGTGATGCCTCGAAGTAGCTCACTACCCAGAGTCCCTGAGGAAATGCCAAAGAGCATGAAACGCGTCGGACGAACATTGAACATTGTAGCAGACAAAACTATTCTCCTGTGCACGGCAAACCTTCAATAAATGATGTCAGAAAAAACCTACCTGTTGCGGGCTTTTCCACAGCTTGGTGAAGTTTTGAATTTTATATATACTAGACCCTTTATGGAATAATATAACCCACACAGGGGTAATATTAAAAACAAAAATGCGGATTTAACTGTCTGGATTTTAACACATTGTAAATAACTAAATGTATATACAAACGCCTAAATAATGTAGAATTGTGAAATGGTTTATTTTGCTTTATTTTGAAATAATCGACAATGACTTTAATTGTCTTTTATTTAAAGCGGATATATAAAATGTGCAGTAAACATTAAGAGTGTTGTTACAAACGAAAAATGGTTGTATCACAAAGAAAACGCTGTAAAATTCCAGTGAGTTTCTAACTGGTAGTCATGACTACGGGGAAACCATTCCGAGATCCAATGAAATGTTGACATGTTAAAAGCAATGACGTAATGTTGCTCTGTGTTGTGAGCAAGGCGGCTGTGACCGTCGAAACGCGTCGATCCAAGCACTAGAGAAAATAAAACTTGTTTCTGAAATGAGACCCCACGGAGTCAGCGCCTGATTTCTAAAGACGGACTGTCAGGATTGGAGAGAATATATATATATATATATATATATATATATATCGATAGATATATATATAGATATACACCAAGATCTTCGCTGCTTACACCAGGAGACTGGAGGTAAAAGAAACGAACCGGACCCAACCAAGTATTTTCAGAGCGTATCTTCTATACTCTTCGTGCAACCTCTCGTCCGCCATGACGCGTTTCGGGCCCTGGAGCCCTTGATCACATGACGTGGTGGTATATCACCTCGTGATTTTAAAGTGCAGTTACTGATCACATGATCCCAGGCCTATAGTTATAAACAACATACTTCCGCCTACTCCACAGTTTACAACCTTCATCTGTATTTTGTAAGGTGTTGCATATAAATTCTCTATTCTTCACGATGTTATTATTTACAACTCCCTTGTTTTTGTACCACCAGATCTATGTGCAAAATTCACAATAAATAGATAAATATATAATAAATATATATAAATGTGCAAATTTAAAATATTGAACAATCTCCATCAAAATAACAATAAAAATCCTACATAACAATATTTAATTATCTATATATATGTTTTTTCATAATTATCAAAAGTCCTGAATACATATAAAATATATTGAATTCATTAACCTCAACTTCGATAACAAGATTTATGTGCAAAATCTGCATATAATGTGCAAACATTCGCTACTAAAATCTATTTAGTCTGGATTTTGTGTACCAAGAGGGAGGAAACGTGGTGCACTGCCCAAGTGGGCTTAACTAGCCTGTGGAATACTGCTACTACACTGCGTGGGAAATCGGTGTTGACCTGTACCAATATTAAAGAAAAAGAATTGTGTGGTTTCTCATAGTGAAAAAATTAAATTTAATAATTAAAAAAAGCAGTACTAGATGTTTTTAGTTTGATGACCTCATTTGCTCAAATTACTGATGAGCATGGGTACACTTGGGCAACTTTGTATTATGTGTCATTGTTAGTTGTTGATTATAGACATGTGTACAGATCTTCTGTCGCGTTGAGGCCATTTGGAGTCTTGGTATCAAGCTCCAGAATATATCTGGTTTCGAGTAATCTTAAGTAAGCTTCCCTGTTGCCCCCTCTACGAAGTGGCAGCACCATATCAATTGCATAATACTTGAGGCAATTCACGTCTCCTCTGTGGCACAAGTTAACATGTCTTGCCACAGGATTAGCTTCATCTTTGTTGATTACCCCTGTCATGTATTGTAATCTGCGCTTGTGCACTTGTAGCTTTGTGCTACCAACGTAACACAGCCCACAGCAGCATTCCAACACGTAAATGACATAGTCCGATTTACATGTCATTTTTTTAGTATTTGAGATCGCGGCCTCATTAAATAGGGACTTAAATGATGTTTTATTTTTCCCTATGGTGCAAGCCTTGCACACGGCGCATTTCAAGAAACCTTTACTTTTTCTGAGCCAGTTGTCCTTAACTGCTATTTCCGGGCTACTTTTCACCAGCATATCGTTCATCGATCTGGCACGACTATTGGTTATAACTGGATGATTCGCCACTGTTTTGCCTATCACTGGATCCCCTGTGATTATCGGCCAGTTTTTTCTCACAATCTTTTGAAGTTGTTTATGTTGGTGACTATACTCAGTAATGAGTCTAGGTTGACTGCCAGCACTGTTTGTCGCTATGTTTTTTTACCTCCGTGCTGCCTTCTATAATGGGAGAAATGTTAGCTTTATTTGCCCTTTGCATTGCCTTATGCACCAAGCTCTCTGCATAGTCTCTTTCTAAAAACCTTGTTTGGCTGTCATTTTGTGCTGTTAAACAGGCATCGTCTGTACTGCATATTCTTCTGATCCTCAGAATCTCCCCATAAGGGATGCTTCGGATCAGATGATTGGGGTGCTGGCTGGATGCGTGGAGGACCGTATTGCCCCCGCAGTGTCAGTGATTGTATGGGTGAATGAGTGAATGTGTGTGTAGACGTAGGAATCAGTGAGTGCGTATGTAGTAACTGGTATTGGTGTGTCATGATGTCATCAGTGATGTCATTTGAGATGTCATCAGTGATGTCATTTGAGATGTCATCAGTGATGTCATCAGTGATGTCACTGAAGTATGGTGTTCTGTGTTTAACTGTATAGATGAGGAAATGGAAGTGTGATTGATTCTTTACAGGACTGACTAGGTGTGTGAGTAACTCCATGGATGAGTGGCAGTGTGTGAGTGTCTGCATAGGTGTATGAGTGCATATGATAGTGTTGTAATAATGAGTGACTGTATGTATGAGTGATTGTATGGGTGAATGAGTGAATGTGTGTGTAGACGTAGGAATCAGTGAGTGC
The DNA here is from genome assembly GCF_964263255.1 of Lissotriton vulgaris. Taxonomy (NCBI): domain Eukaryota; kingdom Metazoa; phylum Chordata; class Amphibia; order Caudata; family Salamandridae; genus Lissotriton; species Lissotriton vulgaris. Next base: position 178,267,742 of record NC_141685.1, read on the forward strand.
GTATGTAGTAACTGGTATTGGTGTGTCATGATGTCATCACTGATGTCATTTGAGATGTCATCAGTGATGTCATCAGTGATGTCATTTGAGATGTCATCAGTGATGTCATCAGTGATGTCACTGACCATGTCATGAATGATGTAATATGTGACATCATCAGCAGTGGATTGCGGGTGCGCGATATATAGTTAGTGCAACTAACTATATATGGAATTTCATTGGTTTTATGTCAATAAAATGTCCAGCTAACTATATATGGTCTCTAACCTATGGTTTTTTCAGTGAATTTTCAAGGTTTTGTAAATGCAAATTCCTAACTATATATGGTCTATAACCTATGGTTTTTTCAGTGAATTTCATTGGTTTTTTAAAAGCTAATATCTATAGCTGTAAAATATATTCTTTATTACGTGACGTATCACGTAGCCACATGAGACGCCTCATGACGCGTCGCATAACCGTGACGTATTGGTTCTGCAGCGCAAACAAAACCCGTAACGTAAGCGTGCCGGAGCACGCTTACAGATATATATATTTTTTTTAACCTTAATTAGACAAAATCCACACGTGCACATATCTTGAGGCCTTGCAAAGGCACATCAAACAAACAGTCCCTACAATTTTGCCAAGTTTGCTGGAAATCTATTCCCTTAATTTTTTTTTTACTGTTTCTCTTGGTTTTCCCCTTGTTACGCTTACCGGGACGCTACCCGGTACGCGAACCGGACGCTCCAAAAACACAAGATGGCGGACTCCCGTTACGCTGCCGGTTAGCTGCCCGGTTCGCGTACCGGGAAGCGCCTCTACTGCGAAAAATCGCGGGGGACTTTAATATCCCCCTCATCAATCCTAGGGGGTCAGGAGGGGTTTACCTTGCCCCCTTTCCTTCATTTCCCCCTTCTTTTTTCACCACATCTTGTCTCTCGAACCTACCGAGAGACAAGATGGCGGCCGCTCCGGACTGTTTACAATGTTGACAGCTACGCTGCCGGTTAGCTGCCCGGTTAGCTGCCCGGTGAGCTGCCCGGTTCGCGTACCAGGACGCGCCTCTACGGCGTAAAATCGCAAAAATGTTTGCCCCGCGGGGCACTTTAATATCCCCCTCATCAATCCTAGGGGGTCAGGAGTGGTCTACCTTGCCCCCTTTCCTTCATTTCCCCTTTCGTTTTTCACCACATCTTGTCTCTCGATCGTACCGAGAGACAAGATGGCGGCCGCTCCGGTTTGTTTAGAATGTTGACAGACACCGGAGAGCCAATCAGATTCGCTTCGCGAAGTTCCGTTACGCGTCAGATACGCGAACCGGGGCGCTAACCGGAGCGCTGTCACAGATATATATATTTTTTTAAACGTTAATTTCTCAAAATCCACTGGAGCACATATATTGAGACATAGCAAATGCACGTCTGGCAAACCATAGCTACAATTTTGCCAAGTTTCATGTAAATCTATTCAGCCGTTCGAGCTAAAAGTGAGTCCAACCGCCCTATGGAAAAATGAATGGGAAAAACGCGTTTTGGGACCCCCCTTTGTTCTCGGCCCCCCCTTGACGAAACCCCACCAAATTTTCAGGGGCTGCTCAGAAAAAAAATGTGCCATTTTCCTGAAAATTTCAGCCAATTCCGTCCACAAACGCCAAAGTTATTAGACATAGAATTTTCAGAAATCCCATAGAGAAAAAATCCTAACTATATATACCCACTGGCTATCGCCAGTAGGTAATATACATATATAAACATATGTAATCTGCATATCTATATAAATATAAATGCATGCATACATATACATATATGCATACATATGCATGTTATTTACATGAAAGTTTTAAAAACACTAATAAAAGCAAAGCTAAAAAGCCACCTCATTACAAACAGAATGGCTTTAACTTAAACGAGGGCGAGATCTATTGCATTTTCAATGCTTGTTTACTTTGGTTCTATCAAGAAGGCATTCAGATGTGTCACACATTTGCCATAAATTCTGAATGTTAGCACTCTAGTTGCTCATTAGATCACTGTAGTAAAGCTAGTGCTCACCAGGGAAGTCTGCTGCTAATCATGGTTTGCAGCCATTTTCCCGCATTTTTTATCCCGCAGACTTTCAGTCCGCATACCATTATCCCGCAAGGTCATTGAGCTCGCATACCATTATCCCGCATTTTTTCAAAACGCATGTGCATTTATCGCGCATGCCTTTACAAAGAATTACGTTTTAAAGGCATGTATGGTAAATGCATTTGCGTTGTGAAAACCACGATGACGAGAGAGGTAAGTGGGTTTGTGTTAATTTTTTCGTGGGTTAGTGATTGTGTAGTGTAGTGTAGTGTTGTGTAGTGTAGTGTTGTGTTAGTGTAGTGTAGAGTTGTGGTGGTTGTTTAGTGTAGGGTCATGCTGGGGGTAGTGTTTTAGGGTTTAGGGTTGTGTTGTAGTGTTTGCGTAGTGTAGGGTCATGCTGGGGGTAGTGTTTTAGGGTTCAGGGTAGTGTTGTAGTGTTTGCGTAGTGTAGGGTCATGCTGGGGGTAGTGTTTTAGGGTTTAGGGTTGTGTTGTAGTGTTTGCGTAGTGTAGGGTCATGCTGGGGCTAGTGTTTTAGAGTTTAGGGTAGTGTTGTAGTGTTTGCGTAGTGTAGGGTCATGCTGGGCGTAGTGTTTTAGGGTTTAGGATAGTGTTGTAGTGTTTGCGTAGTGTAGGGTCATGCTGGGGGTAGTGTTTTAGGGTTTTGGGTAGTGTTGTAGTGTTTGCGTAGTGTAGGGTCATGCTGGGGTGTAGTATTTTAGGGTTTAGGGTAGTGTTGTAGTGTTTGCGTAGTGTAGGGTCATGCTGGGTGTAGTGTTTTAGGGTTTTGGGTAGTGTTGTAGTGTTTGCGTAGTGTAGGGTCATGCTGGGGGTAGTGTTTTAGGGTTTTGGGTAGTGTTGTAGTGTTTGCGTAGTGTAGGGTCATGCTGGGGTGTAGTGTTTTACGGTTTTGGGTAGTGTTGTAGTGTTTGCGTAGTGTAGGGTCATGCTGGGGGTAGTGTTTTAGGGTTTTGGGTAGTGTTGTAGTGTTTGCGTAGTGTAGGGTCATGCTGGGGGTAGTGTTTTAGGGTTTTGGGTAGTGTTGTAGTGTTTGCGAAGTGTAGGGTCATGCTGGGGGGTAGTGTTTTAGGGTTTTGGGTAGTGTTGTAGTGTTTGCGTAGTGTAGGGTCATGCTGGGGGTAGTGTTTTAGGGTTTTGGGTAGTGTTGTAGTGTTTGCGTAGTGTAGGGTCATGCTGAGGGTAGTGTTTTAGGGTTTAGGGTAGTGTTGTAGTGTAGAGTCATGCTGGGGGTAGTGTTTTAGGGTTTAGGGTAGTGTTGTAGTGTTTGCGTAGTGTAGGGTCATGCTGGGGGTAGTGTTTTAGGGTTTAGGGTAGTGTTGTAGTGTTTGCGTAGTGTAGGGTCATGCTGGGGGTAGTGTTTTAGGGTTTAGGGTAGTGTTGTAGTGTTTGCGTAGTGTAGGGTCATGCTGGGGTGTAGTGTTTTAGGGTTTTGGGTAGTGTTGTAGTGTTTGCGTAGTGTAGGGTCATGCTGGGGGTAGTGTAGTGTTGTAGTGTTTGCGTAGTGTAGGGTCATGCTGGGGTGTAGTGTTTTAGGGTTTTGGGTAGTGTTGTAGTGTTTGCGTAGTGTAGGGTCATGCTGGGGGTAGTGTTTTAGGATTTAGGGTAGTGTTGTAGTGTTTGTGTAGTGTAGGGTCATGCTGGGGGTAGTGTTTTAGGGTTTTGGGTAGTGTTGGCGTAGTGTAGGGTCATGCTGGGGGGTAGTGTTTTAGGGTTTTGGGTAGTGTTGTAGTGTTTGCGTAGTGTAGGGTCATGCTGGGGGTAGTGTTTTAGGGTTTTGGGTAGTGTTGTAGTGTTTGCGTAGTGTAGGGTTATGCTGAGGGTAGTGTTTTAGGGTTTAGGGTAGTGTTGTAGTGTTTGCGTAGTGTAGGGTCATGCTGGGGGTAGTGTTTTAGGGTTTAGGGTAGTGTTGTAGTGTTTGCGTAGTGTAGGGTCATGCTGGGGGTAGTGTTTTAGGGTTTAGGGTAGTGTTGTAGTGTTTGCGTAGTGTAGGGTCATGCTGGGGGTAGTGTTTTAGGGTTTAGGGTAGTGTTGTAGTGTTTGCGTAGTGTAGGGTCATGCTGGGGTGTAGTGTTTTAGGGTTTTGGGTAGTGTTGTAGTGTTTGCGTAGTGTAGGGTCATGCTGGGGGTAGTGTTTTAGGGTTTAGGGTAGTGTTGTAGTGTTTGCGTAGTGTAGGGTCATGCTGGGGGTAGTGTTTTAGGATTTAGGTTAGTGTTGTAGTGTTTGCGTAGTGTAGGGTCATGCTGAGGGTAGTGTTTTAGGGTTTAGGGTAGTGTTGTAGTGTTTGCGTAGTGTAGGGTCATGCTGGGGGTAGTGTTTTAGGGTTTAGGGTAGTGTTGTAGTGTTTGCGTAGAGTAGGGTCATGCTGGGGGTAGTGTTTTAGGGTTTAGGGTAGTGTTGTAGTGTTTGCGTAGTGTAGGGTCATGCTGGGGGTAGTGTTTTAGGGTTTAGGGTAGTGTTGTAGTGTTTGCGTAGTGTAGGGTCATGCTGGGGGTAGTGTTTTAGGGTTTAGGGTAGTGTTGTAGTGTTTGCGTAGTGTACGGTCCTGCTGGGGTGTAGTGTTTTAGGGTTTTGGGTAGTGTTGTAGTGTTTGCGTAGTGTAGGGTCATGCTGGGGGTAGTGTTTTAGGGTTTAGGGTAGTGTTGTAGTGTTTGCGTAGTGTAGGGTCATGCTGGGGTGTAGTGTTTTATGGTTTTGGGTAGTGTTGTAGTGTTTGCGTAGTGTAGGGTCATGCTGGGGGTAGTGTTTTAGGATTTAGGGTAGTGTTGTAGTGTTTGTGTAGTGTAGGGTCATGCTGGGGGTACTGTTTTAGGGTTTTGGGTAGTGTTGTAGTGTTTGCGTAGTGTAGGGTCATGCTGGGGGGTAGTGTTTTAGGGTTTTGGGTAGTGTTGTAGTGTTTGCGTAGTGTAGGGTCATGCTGGGGGTAGTGTTTTAGGGTTTTGGGTAGTGTTGTAGTGTTTGCGTAGTGTAGGGTTATGCTGAGGGTAGTGTTTTAGGGTTTAGGGTAGTGTTGTAGTGTTTGCGTAGTGTAGGGTCATGCTGGGGGTAGTGTTTTAGGGTTTAGGGTAGTGTTGTAGTGTTTGCGTAGTGTAGGGTCATGGTGGGGGTAGTGTTTTAGGGTTTTGGGTAGTGTTGTAGTGTTTGCGTAGTGTAGGGTCATGCTGGGGGTAGTGTTTTAGGGTTTAGGGTAGTGTTGTAGTGTTTGCGTAGTGTAGGGTCATGCTGGGGGTAGTGTTTTAGGGTTTAGGGTAGTGTTGTAGTGGTTGCGTAGTGTAGGGTCATGCTGGGGTGTAGTGTTTTAGGGTTTTGGGTAGTGTTGTAGTGTTTGCGTAGTGTAGGGTCATGCTGGGGGTAGTGTTTTAGGGTTTAGGGTAGTGTTGTAGTGTTTGCGTAGTGTAGGGTCATGCTGGGGTGTAGTGTTGTAGGGTTTTGGGTAGTGTTGTAGTGTTTGCGTAGTGTAGGGTCATGCTGGGGGTAGTGTTTTAGGATTTAGGTTAGTGTTGTAGTGTTTGCGTAGTGTAGGGTCATGCTGGGGGTAGTGTTTTAGGGTTTAGGGTTGTGTTGTAGTGTTTGCGTAGTGTAGGGTCATGCTGGGGGTAGTGTTTTAGGGTTTAGGGTTGTGTTGTAGTGTTTGTGTAGTGTAGGGTCATGCTGGGGGTAGTGTTTTAGGGTTTAGGGTAGTGTTGTAGTGTTTGCGTAGTGTAGGGTCATGCTGGGGTGTAGTGTTTTAGGGTTTTGGGTAGTGTTGTAGTGTTTGCGTAGTGTAGAGTCATGCTGGGGGTAGTGTTTTAGGGTTTAGGGTAGTGTTGTAGTGTTTGTGTAGTGTAGGGTCATGCTGGGGGTAGTGTTTTAGGGTTTAGGGTAGTGTTGTAGTGTTTGTGTAGTGTAGGGTCATGCTGGGGGTAGTGTTTTAGGGTTTAGGGTAGTGTTGTAGTGTTTGTGTAGTGTAGGGTCATGCTGGGGTAGTGTTTTAGGGTTTAGGGTAGTGTTGTACTGTTTGTGTAGTGTAGGGTCATGCTGGGGGTAGTGTTTTAGGGTTTAGGGTAGTTTAGTTGTTTAGTGTATGCTAAAGGCATATTCGTTCTAAAAGTTTTCGTTATTTTAATTTGCGGCCTAATAGTACATGCGGGATTTTTTTTGCGGACTGATGGTATGCGGGATTTTGTCATATATTCGCTAATCATACTTTCTATGGCAAAATGAACCCCCTCATTTTGTTCCTTTTTAAATTAAATGTTTTAAGAGTTACCACTTTATTCCAATCAAGATGGCTTCAGGTGTGCCATACCTTTGTAATAAGTAGGACTGTTAGCACTCTAGTTGTTCTTTAGAACACTCTGGGACAATCTGTCATTGGGCTATAGTTGGGCTACATCTGGCTGATATTTGGGCTACATTTGGTTTTTTTTGTCTCTGGTGGCCATCTTTGGGCTACATTGGGCTACATTGGGCTACATTGGGCTACATTTGGGCTCCAACATATATATAGCCCAATGTAGCCCAATATATATTTTTCAAAGTTAATTTTCGTAAAAACCACTGGAGCCTATATCTTGAGACATAGCAAAGGCACATCGGGCTACCAGTCCCTACAATTTTGCCAAGTTTGGTGTAAATCCATTCAGCCGTTCAGGCTAAAAGTGAGGCCAACCGCCCTATGGAAAATTGCATGGGAAAAACACGTTTTGGGACCCCCCTTTTTTCTCGGCCCCCCCTTGACGAAACCCCCCCAAATTTTCAGGGGCTGCTCAGAAACAAAATGTTCCATTTTCCTGAAAATTTCAGCCAATTCTGTCCTCATAAGCCAAAGTTATTCGACATAGAATTTTCAAAAATCCCATAGGAAAAAAATCCTAACTATATATACCTACTGGCTATCGCCAGTAGGTAATATATATATATATATATATATATATATATATATATATATATAGACCCCCCCTGACCCCCTAGGTTTGATGTGGGGGTCATAAAAGGGCCCCGCGGGGCATAAATTTGTATTTTGTCCGATTTTCGCGGGGGAGCGCCCGGTACGCACACCGGGGAGCGGACCGGGGAGCGTACCATGGGGGAAAAAGGAAGACAGTTTTTAAAAAATGTAGCATTTTCATATAAATTGAGGTAGTTCTGAAAATAACTGTTTTTTTTTTCTTTTTGTTTTTTAGTCCAGCAGTTTTAGTTGTTGGCAGTCCAGCCCGAACTGCCAAGCCATGTCTTCCCTGGACTGGAAACAAGCTTCTGAGGACCGGTTTCTGGCATTCCAGCCGTCTTCAGCCCAGCTTGCTTGAATCCAGTGGCAAAGTGGGCAAGGGACTCACGTCTGAGCATACCCTGCCACACTAATGGCGGCCAAAAGCGGTACAAAAGGGGGTGGTGATGGACGGAGCATCTGAATCAATCAAACACTCACACCCAGTCAAAAGATCTGGGTTTAATCCATCACCGTTCTTTAGCCCACTCTGCCACCCCAGTTCAGACATGGCTATATGCAAATCAGTCTGACCCTGTGCCTCATGGGAACAGTCCAGCCCGAACTGCCAAGCCATGTCTTCACTGGACCGGAAACAAGCTTCCGAGGACTGGTTTCTGGCATTCCAGCCGTCTTCAGCCCAGCTTGCTTGAATCCAGTGGCAAAGTGAGCAAGGGACTCACGTCTGAGCATACCCTGCCACACTTATGGCGGCCAAAAGCGGTACAAAAGGGGGTGGTGATGGACGGAGCATCTGAATCAATCAAACACTCACACCCAGTCAAAAGATCTGGGTTTAATCCATTAAGCTAAGCACAGTTGTCCCAGAAGTACATTCAGTATTTTCTCAGGAGACTCCCACTTTACTCCGTGGCGCACAATCTTTTATAATACACAGATCTACGAAGAACACTCTCAATGTATACATGGTCAACCAATGAGAAAAGTTTGAAAACAAGATATCGAGTAACCCAAAAAAGCCCCTCTCTCAACTCTGTTTGTCACCCCTCCCCACAAGTTAATCAGTGGTAGTGTCTACAATTCGATTCGCAGGTGACAGGACACATTTGTATGCCTTAAAGGACAGTTGTGAAATGAGAGAATACAAGGAGAGAATAGCGAAGGCCAGCAGATAAGATAAAGCCAGGAAAGAATGGTGCGAGCCAACAGATAGTTAAGACAGGGATGTATGTATGTATGTATGTATGTATTTGAGCTTATATAGCGCACAACTATCCACAAAGGGTTTCCCGGCGCTTGCTTAGGGAACCCGTCCTGGTATTCCCCTGTGAGATAACCCCAGCAGGGTATCCACAAGGTGAAAGCCAGGCATCCAGCCGCGAGGGGCCGTTGTGGAGATTAAGCAAGCTATTGCCCAGAGTCGCAGAGTGTGAACCCGTGAGTCGAGAAGGCACCGGAACGAGAATTATCGAGTCCATGAAAATTTTTGAGCCCAAGACCCGCCGAGGCGGGGAATTGAACCCTGGTCCAGGGCCGATCTCAGCTTCCGGGTCTGCCGCCTCTAACCCCTGAGCCACACTTCTCCAGGGATCAGTCAACCTAGACAAGGATTAGTGGACTCGGCCAGACCCTGACACCGGTTTCGTAAACAGGCAGGGGGTTATTTGACACGTTGCAGTTCGAAAGGCAAAAACACTCCGTTCGCCGTGCTGCCTGAGTGAGGGCAACACAAAATGGTGACGAGACACAAAATGGCCGCGGAATACGGAATGAAGTTGAAAACTGAAGAACCTCACACTGCAGCCACTCTGCTGGTGAGGCTCTGTAGAGAACTATAATAATAATAGGTCCACTTATAAAGCGCAATGGTTACACTTATGCCAGTTTGTTCCCGCACTCGGTAGAGTTAGCCAGTAATCAGATGCCCACTACCCTCACCCTACTAAACTTGGGGAAAGAGAAACGTTTTCAGTTTTTTCCTAAAGCATCTCTCCCCCATCCGGAGCTCCATTGGGAGAGCATTCCATTGCTTGGCCGCCAATAGGCGGAAGGACCGACCTCCCATCCTGGCTTTCTTAATGGCGGGTACGCACACCAATCCTACCCCATTTGACCTCAGGTGACGTGTGGGGACATAGGGGGGTCAGGAGATCCGACGGATACGGAGGGGCCCTTCCCTGCAGGATCCGATGACAGACACAAAGTGCCTTGAATGTGACTCTTTCTTTAATCCCGAGCCAGTGTAACGTGGCCAGGGCTGCCCTAGCCGATGCCCTTCTTGGACGCCTCAAAATAAGGCGGGCTGCCGCATTCTGCACTCCCTGCAGACAGAGCATGCACTTGGTTGTTGCGCCTAGATAAAGGATGTTACCATAGTCCAGGCGCGACGTCACCAGGGCATGAACCAGAGTCTTCCTAGCCGCCACAGGGAGTAGGTCCAAGCTTTTACGCAGGACCTTCAGGATGCCAAAACAGGCGTCTGCCATCCGTCTGGTTTGATAGTTGAAGGAAAGACTGGGATCTAACCAAACTCCCAAGTTCTTTGCCTGCACACAGGGCGTAGGTGACCCCCCCCAAGCCCTGGGGCCACCATGCCGATGACAACACAGGCAGGGCCTTACCCACCACAAGCACCTCTGTCTTGTTGCCATTCAACTTCAGGCAGTTCTTAGCCATCCATACAGCCAATTCTTGCATGCATGCCATGAAGTTGGAGGCAGCCGATTCCGGTGCCTGGGTCAGGGAGACCACCAGGTGCGTTTAATCGGCATAGGATACGACCCTGATCCCGAACCCCTCAGCAGTCTCTGCTACGGGAGCTACATAGAGATGAAACTGGGTCGGGCTCAGTGTCGAGCCCTGCAGCACTCCCTGGTTCAGCATGATGACCCTGGAGTAGTGTTTGCCCTGTCTCACCTGGAAGCAGCGACCCAACAGGAAAGATTTTAGTCAATTCAGGGCATTGCCAGACACCCCACCCTTCCTCAGACACTACCAACGTGTGATGGGCTACAGTGTCAAAGGCGGCACTTAGATCCAACAGGATCAAAGCCGCCGTTTGACCTGCATCCACAAATTGCCTGATGGATTCAGTGGCAAGAAGCAGCGCGGATTCTGTCGAGTACCCAGCTCGAAAGCCGGACATGGTCCCAACCCTACTGGCCTGTCTGCATCCCTGGATGATTCTGAACCAAAAGTCAACTCGTCTTGCAGCCCAGCAACCTCCAGAACCTTGGGAGGACTGCCTGCCTTCGATCAAGACCAAGGTCTACAGAGAAAAGCAGACCTATTCACAAAGCAACCCTCTTCAAAGTAAAGACTCTGTGACCTGAAGAACTGCGCAGCCTGCCCCCAGTTTTACCTTTGCACCCGATGCCACCAGCCCGAGTCCAAGTGGCCCACCGGTTCAGCAAGGTTTCCCTGCTCTCAAGAGCCCAACTCCACAATGAGCTGACCTCTCCTGGACTCCTAGAAGTTGCCTGCAGCTTCTGCAAGAAGACCCCTCAACCGCGACGTGCACTGGTTAGCCATTCTGGCGGTCCCCTGGTCGGACCATAAAGTGATTCACTTTTCTTTAAATTTTGGGGTAGCTAAAAGGGTCAGGGCTCTGAGGGAGAGGGATCACCCATACCAGGACTGGGATAAGATCGACATTGTGGAACTGCATGAGCAGCTGTGTTTCTCTTCTTCAGTTTTGGACAACGACTGTGACATAGCTTCACATCAAGTGGAGAATTGGATTAAAACCGCAGTGCTTGTAGCGGCCCCAATTAAAACTAAGCAACTGAAAAGAAGCAAACACTCTGAAACCTGGTTTTCAGAGAATTTAAGACTACAGAAACAGACCTGCAGGAGAGCTGAAAGAAGATTGAGGGCCAATTACGGGACTATTGAGAAAGTACCGAGACTGCCTTGGTGATGGCAGCTGAGGAACTCAGGAAGATACTGGACGCAGGAGAGAAGGCCGCCCTCATTCTGATAGATTTGTCGGCGGCCTTCGACACTGTCAATCACGAGATTCTCATAAAGAGGCTAAACGCTCTATGTCTTCATACCTCAGCCACCAACTTATTGGCCTCATTCCTGGAAAACAGATCCTTCTCTGTTGAGCTTGGGGAATTTTCCTCAAGGGCCTTTGATCTGCCTTGGGGGGTTCCCCAGGGCTCTTCATTGAGCCCGTCCCTCTTTATTCTCTATGCTGCCCCGCAAGCCACAATCATAAGGAACTTTGGGTTCATTCCCCTGTCCTATGCGGACGATACCCAAATTGTGGTGGCGATCTCCAACAACTCCTTGGAGACCGCGAACAGCTTTAGATCTTGTATGGATCAGGTCAGCAACTGGATGCAGGATAATTGCCTAAAGCTTAACGGGGACAAATCAGAGGTTATGTTACTGGGGGCTAACCCGGACATTTGGTCCAACCTCTGGTGGCCTGACAGCCTAGGTAGATGTCCAACGCCGGTGGATAAAGTGAGGAATCTTGGGGTCATATTTAACTCTAAACTCACCTTTGAAGCGCAAATAAATAATCTTTCATCTTCAGTTTGGTACACGCTTAAACTCGTTAGAAAGCTGCTCCCCTACATTCCACATGACACCGCTAAAACCCTGGTTACCTTGTTAGTGCTATCAGAACTTGATTATGGCAACGCGCTTTTTGTGGGGTTACAGAAACAAATGCTACTCAAACTACAGCGCCTCCAGAACGCGGCAGCCAGACTGGTTCTGAATATTCCCAAGTTTGAACCAGTAGCGACAAAAATGCGAGGTCTGCATTGGCTCACGGTCGGGAAAAGAATTGAGTTTAAATCAGCCTGCCTAGCGTACAAATCACTTCATGGCTCAGGCCCCAGTTTCCTAAAAAGTCATTTAAAACCTTATGTACCTACCAGGACGTTGTGATCTAGCAGCTCGAAACTCCTGGTAACCCCCAGATTCAAACAGCTCAGATGGGGGGAGAAGTTTCATAGGCAACACAGCAAAGACCTGGAATAAACATCCGGCCGACTTGAAAAACAGCCCCTCTTTATGGGTATTTCGCAAGAACTTGAAAACTTGGCTGTTCTTACCTTAATCTGGATTGGCGCTACCTCTATGATCTGACAGCCTGATCTCTTACAGCGCCAATTCGCCCTTGGGCATTCGAGCGCTCAATCTGCTAATCAAATCAAAATCAAATCAAATTTCTGACACCAAAAGGCACCCCTTCACCCGTCCATCATGGGCCTTGGTGAAGAGGACAAAAGGTGTTCCTACATCCCTGAGCATCATAACTTACCTCAATGGCTGTTGGTTTCCTTCGATCTTCCTCCTGGCTGGAGCCTGCAGCCCTTTTCAGATTTGGCCTGACTCCATTGCTTTTCATTGGGCACCCGATGCTTTGTTGGCACCCTGCATCCAGCCGCCCCTGTGCCGCTAGTGTTGTAGTATTGGTGCTGCGTTGGCCCCTGCTCAGTGTTAGCCTAAGCCCTGGAGACTGTTCCTCCAAGCTACTGCTTCTTAGCTGTAAGCAGCCTCTGTCCGATAGCCCCAGTCCACTTTAATTTGTATTCAGTGACTGACCTTGAACTTTCACCATGTACCCGCCCACCCCTTTGTCGCTTGTGGTGCACTGTTGGTGCTGAACTGAACTTTGCCTTGTACTGACCTTAACTTCCGAAGACTGGTCTTTTAAGTGAATGTTCCGTATACGTATGTTTAATGTTTTTTTTCTCCCATTGCTTAACATTGTAAAGTCTGAAAATTGCAGTGTGTCCACTTTTTATATTGAAAATGTATTTCTATTGCGAAAAGTATTTACCTAAGAAAAGTTCTGCAAAATAAATCCAACCAAGTGTCATTTTTATGAATTGGTCTCGGATTTAATCGTTGAGTGTGTGTCTCTTTTATTGCCACGGTGTGTACAACAAATGCTTACGACTACCCTCGGATAAGCCTAACTGCTCTTTCACACTACTACAAAAGAGAGCATTAGTAATATCTACTTTAGCCTCTGTAAAGCCTTTGGGGATCCACTGGACTCTCTGCACACTCTACCTCTTTTTGATATAGTATATAGAGAGCCAGCTTCCTACACTGGTGGCGCAGCGGGAGGGTACACGACACACTCTACCTCTTTTTGGTATAGTATATAGAGAGCCAGCTTCCTACACTGGTGGCGCAGCGGGAGGGTACACGACACACTCTACCTCTTTTTGGTATAGTATATAGAGAGCCAGCTTTCTACACTGGTGGCGCAGCGGTAGGGTACACGACTTTGCGTTTGCTGGACCACTCTGACAATAAGTGACCACAGGATTCAATCCAGAAATTGCCTTTCGTTAAATTGTAGTTTTGCAAATTGACTATTTTTCCAAATTTTGAAATATGTCAGGGCCCTGGTTCGGTCCCCTTGAGTACAGCTGTTTCAAAAGTCAAACTCTTGCTGTAGTTAGGAAACCAGTATTAGGGTTTTTTCCTTTCCAAAAAGGTTCCCAACTTTGTAAAGACAATGAGTGCTAGAAGTAGTCACTCAGAAGAGCTGATACAGGTGGAGGAAATCGACCTCACACCTTATGTCTTTAAATATAAAATAGCTCAGAGGCTTGGGTAAAACCTATAGAATCAGGACTGGGTCAAACCCGACCAAAGCAAAGCTCCAGGATCTTTTGGCAGAATATGACAAAGAGCATCCAGAGGATGACTGTGATCTTATAGATCAAAATGCTGACAGTAGGAGTGACAGTGTGACACCCCAAGACAAAGAAGCCTCTTCAGACGAAGAGCTTGCTCTGCTAAGACTAGCCAGGAGGGCAGCTCTAGAAGCCCAACTCCTAGCTACAGAAGAGAGAGAAAGGAGTTTGGCCGAGGACCCATCTTTGGTGGCATCACAATCATAAGTAAGGAGAAAGTAGATTCATTTGACCCTAAAAAACCCAAAGGGATTATTTATGTGATGATATCACCAAGTGGTTCATTGCTTTTGAACAGGCCTGTCTTAGCAGGCAGGTCCACAGGAAACCGTGGGAAATGTTCTCAGAAAAGTGCAGGGATAGACTCCTGACACTCGGTGAGAAAGAGGCTCAATCCAATGAACTCATGAAGGGTACCCTAAGTGAGGGCTTTGGATTCAGAACGGAGTATAGCACCAGTTTCAGAGAGGCTCGAAAAACCCAAAGCCAGGCCTGGGTAGATTTTGTAGATTATTCACTGAAATCAGTAGGAGGTTGGTTTGCAGGTAAAAATGTGCATGCCTTTGAAGGGCTTTATCATTTGGTAATGAAGGAGCATCTGTTAAGTAATTGTTACCAAGAGGAGCTACATCAATTCCTGGTAGACCTTGGTCCACTTTCTCCTCAAGAGTTGGGGAAAAGGCAGACCACTGGGTCAAAACTAGGGTGACCAAGACTCCTGCTGGTGGGGGGAGACCAAAATAGAGGCTAGAAAGCGACCCTAGGGAAATGGGGTAACCCGAAAAAGAAAGATTCTACTTCAGGCCCCCAAAAACCTGTTCAAGAGAGTGGGCCCAGAGACTCTTGACAGCCAAAGGGTGCGTACCAGGGTAAGAACTGGGATCCTAAGATGGGCTTGGTGCCATGGCTGTAGGTCACTTGGGCACTTTCCTTGAGAACAAGGAAATCAAAAGGGGGAGTGAAGAGGTGGTGCCGATGGGCACCGAGGTGGGCACGCCCTCCTCTTAACAGGGATTCAGGTCAATCAAACAAGGGCCACCTCACATTGGGTGGGTGTATATCCGGATGTCATTGGAATACACCTTCTTTGTTAAAATACCCCTCACACACCAAAAGGGCCCTTGGTGTCATGCTTCATCATCGGGGTCTTCCCGTCCCGCTGCGGGGCGGGGCAGTGCTGCGACAGGCGGATACGCCGGAGCACCTTTAGATGGAAGTGCTATGTGTTGGGAGTGAGTGTCAGTGGGGTCAGGAGTGATATATTAGTGAGTTGTTAAAAAAATACCTGGCCTAGTGGAATAAAGAAATTTTATTAAACACTGGCTGGTATTGTTAAAAGAAAAGTGAAGCGGAGAGATGGAGCTGATTAATGGGCTCTCTCTCCTATGTGGGTCAACATGTTTCGAGGCGCAGGGCCTCTTCGTCAGGACCTTGGGGGAGATCCCCCTGTCACTCACTAGTTTTTTCTCCACAAAGGTAGAAAAGGTGTATATACAAAAAAGTGAAAAAAAGACTATGTGTGTAAATACAATTAATAATTACAACACTTTTATGCTACCACACTGATAATGTAGTATGCTTATCAATGGAGGAATCAATGCCTCATGAGCCAGCTTTAGACAGAAGGGTATAGTGGGGTCCCAATGAGCCCCTTGCACGCTTGTGCTTCCTCCTTCGTCTGCTGCTTCCGTGGTAATAATAATTATTACCACGGAAGCAGCAGACGAAGGAGGAAGCACAAGCGTGCAAGCGTGCAAGCGTGCAAGGGGCAATTGGTCCTCAATAACTACAGATCGATGGGTTTTGGACATGGTGTCCAGAGGCCACACTCTGGAATTTGTGAAATTCCCTCCAAATTCTCCCCCCAGAGGTCCTCCTTCTGCCCGTCTGAAGGAACTTTTATGCCAAATCAATCTCATGTTAAGGAAAGGAGCGATCAAAGTGTACAGAATCTTCAAAGGGATGCAGGCTTCTATTCACGATTCCATTCTGGACCTTCGTTCCCTTAAAAAGTTCCTCAAGAAGCAAAATTTCCGGATGTTGTCTCTCCTAGAAGTGCTTCAATTACTGTCTCAAGGGGATTACAAGCCAACACTGGACCTTCAAGATGCCTATTTTCATGTCCCTATCCTACGCAGACACAGAAAATTCCTGCGCTTCAGAGTGACTGGCAGAGATTTCCAATTCCAAGTCCTTCCATCTGGCCTTCACTCTGCACCCGGATCTTCACCAAAGTCTTGGCACCAGTGGCAGCACATCTTGGTCAAGCTGGCGTCCAAATATTTTGCTACCTCGACAACTGCCTTATAAAGGCGCAGTCGTTCGCAGTCGCAACCAGACACACTCAATCATGCCTGTCTCTGTGTCTTTCCATCAATCTGGAGAAGTCTCAGTTCACCCCCTCTCAAGTGACGACCTTCTTTGGGGCCATCATAGACACAAAGCAAACAAGGGCTTTTGTCCCAAACAAAAGACCACAGCGGATTTCCAAACTGGCAACTCTCCTGCGCACATAAAAGTATGTTTCTGTATAACAGTTCAAATCGCTTCTGGGGATGCTGTCTTCCAGTAATCCCCTAATTACCAAGTGTTGCCTCAAAATAAGACCCTAACAGGAGGACCTCGACGATCAATTGCAACAAGTCTCAGGAACGAAGAGCATTGCTATGGTGGACTCGCGTACCAAACATCTTAGTAGGCCGTTCGTTTGTAGTGTACACTCAAAGTTTCATCCTCACAACAGACGCCTCCCTCGAAGGGTGGGTAGCGCATCTTCAAGCCCTCACAGTCCAGGGGAAATGGGACACCCACCAACGAACTTGGCACATAAACCCTTTTGAGTAACTGCGATATTCCTGCATCTGAAGTCCTTTTGCACCCTCATTCAAGGAGCTTCAGTGTTGGTCTGAACGGACAACACAACAAGCATGCATTATGTGAACAAACAAGGTGGCACGAGATCCACTTTGCTATCCCTACAAGCTCATCAAATTTGGGATTGGGCGACTCAACATCAGATCACTTTAACAGCAGTCCATGTTCCGGGAGTGTCCAACCTTCTAGCGGACTCCCTGAGCAGGTCGGTCTCGTCAAAGCACTAGTGGCAACTTCATCCACCGACGCTGGACCACATCTTTCAGCTTTGCGGATATCCCAATCTGGATTTATTTGCGACCAACCTGGACTGCAAATGCCCATTCTATGCAAGTTGGCTTCCCCACGCAGAATTGTGCGGGAATGCGTTTTTGATGAACGGGTCAAAAATGTATGCTTAGGCTTTTCCACCAATTCCTCTAGTCCCAAGGGTACTTTGGAAAATGTGAAAAGAACCCTGCTGCATTCTTCTCATATCCCCCAGATGGCTTCGCCAGTTCTGGTTTACAGAGCTCCTTCTTCTGTCGGAGTGCAATCCAATTTGGCTGCGCCCAATTCTTAATCTCCTTACTATGAACCACGGCCTGATCTGCCATCCGGTTCCAACTTCTCTGCGATTGGCAGCCTGGCGCCTGAGCACTATGAGTTTGCTAATTTGATTATTCCTCCGGACTGCAGGGAGGTCCTCACTAAAGCTAGAGCACCCTCCACTATCAAAACCTACAAACTCAAGTGGAAACAGTTCTATCTTTGGTGTGAAGCTTCAAATTCTTCAGTTTAACTCTGATGGGAGCTTTTCGGAAAATCCTTCCGATGTTCTCTTAACAGAACAGAGAGCTGATAGTCCGGAGCACCATCCTCAGTAAGCTGGACTATTGTAATGCCCTGTTACTAGAATCCCCGCAATATCTGATTGAGAGATTGCAGAGAGTACAGACCATGGCTGCCAAAATTGTACTAGTGCAACCACGCCGCTCCTCCGCCTCCCGGGCACTCTCAGATTTACACTGGCTGCCAGTCTCGCAGAGGATACGATTTAAGGCACTATGTATAGTATTTAAGGCTCTACATGGTCACGGTCCCAGATCTCTGCAGGAGAAACTGACATGGTATGTCCCTCCATGACCGCTGCTCTCCTCATCAGCTAATCTAGTGAGGGTGCCTAGAGTTAGGAAAGTCAAATCAGGAGGTATGGCCTTCACTACGGCAACGTCCTGCCTTTGGAATACTCTTCTATTTGATATGAGACAAATAGACAACATCCTGCCTCTCTCACTCTACCCTGAAGGTTTTTCTGGCCGCAATTTCCAGATTCCTTCAATATGGCTCCAATTCTCTTTATTCTTCAAGAATTATTCAACAATTTTTCAAAGGCTTATTTCAGATGTTCCCTCCAATTCGCCGCCCGCCTCCTCCTTGGCATCTGAACATTGTGCTGGCACAACTCATGAAGTCCCCATTTGAGCCCATTCGTAGGGCTGATCTTAAATTAATCTCCTGGAAGACCTCGCTGCTTTCAGCTCTTACTTCAAGTCAGCGAGATACAAGCTTTTACTATCAAACCACCTTTTCTTCAATTCACCAAAGACGCTGTGGTGCTCCGCACTAATCCGGCCTTAATTCCTAAAGTTCCATCTGATTTCCACCTGAATGAGCCTGTCATCTTTAAGACTTTTTCCCCTAATACACAGTTGCCAGCAGGAAAGACTTTACATTCTTTAGATGTTAAGAGATGTTTGACATTTTATTTGCAAAGAACAACCAGTATCCGTAAAACTGATCAGCTCTTCATAGCCTACGGCAGGATGCGTTAAGAACCTCCAGTTGCTAAACAGACTATTGCACATTGGATATCTAGAGCAATTTCCTTTTGCAATCAGCAAGAAGGCAAGACACTTGAAGCAATGATTAAAGCACACTCTACTAGAGCAGTCTCCTCTTCTACTTCTCTCTTTGCTGGTGTGCCTCTTCATCAGATTTGCAGAGCTGCGACCAAGCACTACTGTCTGGAAGCTGCCAACAATGCTGACACTGCTGTGGGGCAAGCTGTGCTACGTAATCTTTTTAAGTAAGGTGAGCCTCTGTTACTTACCTCCTCCTGCACACATTGTGTATATGTATATATTTCTGCTTCTGCAGATGTGCCCATGTTTACTGCTATACTGTAATATACGTATATGTATTCTCTCGTACTCTGTTTACGATTTACTTATGGCTTACCATGCACAGTTCTCAAATTACTGCTAACTACTCTGATTCAAGCATGTGAATCTATGAAAGATACCCCAATACTGGAGAAGAACATAAGTTCTCCAGTATTAGGGTGTCTTTCATAGATTCACATGCTTGAATATTCCCTGTCATCGAAGTGGAAGCCCCACGGTAAATAAAATAGCAATAAAATCTCAATAAAATTTGTATATAAAAACACATCACATAAATTCCACAAACCAGAAATACTTATAAGTACTAGGTTAGCATTAACACATAGGAATACATGGAGAAAAGAAACAACCTTTATAACATATCCATGTCATTAAGTTAGTCCAAACTACAGCCAATCAGGCGCAAGCACCCCTCTAGAACCTTCTCCTCATAGGCTCAGGTCCTCAGATTTTCTACCACACGTCATGTGAAGGGAGTCTCCCTGTGCTCTGCTCAGTTTTCTACTTCTTTCTGGATTTCTTCAGTTTTCTAAGATGTCTTCAAGTAAGAAGTCTTTGTTTCGCCCTTGTTCTTCTTGTGGAAAGTTGAGACTCTACTCAGAAGACCCTCACAAGAAGTGCATTTACTGCCTCTATCCGGAGCATGAGGTAGGGAAATATAAAATATGCAGGACATTTTCAACCAAGACCCTTAAGGACAGGGAGGGTCGTCTTCTCGTGTGGTTGCAGAGGTTGAAGGATAAAGATTCACCTCTCACCGATGCAGAAAGCCTTGCGTCCGGTGTGTCCAGAGCTACTTCAAAGCGTAGTAGTGTTCAGGAGTTGCCATCTCCTTTTCCGAAGAGGAGGAAGCTTCCTCTACAGAAGTCTCCTGTTGTGTCTCCACCTCCTCCTGCTACGCCTGCACCCTGGAGATCTGACTCTCCGGCGCCCTCAGCTCCTTCTTAGCATGTTTCATCCAAAAAACATGCTAAATCGTCGACGGGCTCGTCGACTGACGTTCCGACGACGAAATCTGCCGTCTCCAGTGCCTTGACGACGACAGTGACGACGACTTGTGCCAGTGGATTGTCAACGGCGGCTGCGTCGACGTCATAATACGATGGTATGTGTCAGCTTTAAATCGGTATAGGTGACGATTCCAATCTCCTCGTCGTCGTTGAAGAAGATCTTGTTGACGACAAAATCCTCGCCGACGCTGGCAGTGAAGAAAACCTCTAGGCCGACGGGTGCTTCGTCGACGACGGCTCCATCGACGTCTGCTCCGTCGACAGTCATCTCATCGACAGCTGCTCCGTCGGCAACAGCTCCATCGACGGCGGCTGTGGTCTTGTCGTCGACGGTTCCGTCGGCGGTGATTGTCCTGTCAACGATGTCGTCGTCGTCGTCGACGTCAACTTTTGCTTCTTTGCCTCTGGTGCCTTTTTCATCATCGAACTCTGGGCTTCCCATGGTTGACCCTCTGCACCAACGAAGACAAGTGACTCTGGACCGGCTTTCCATTCCAAGTCACCCTCAACCTCCGTCACCTCTCTTTGCCACAGGTTCGGAGCAGGACTCACGTACCGAAGAGGAAGAAGACGACAGATTCAGACAAGCTCGAAGTCCATCGGAGCTAGTCGTCAAATGCCAATATTATGGAGATGACCAGGAAGACTCTTACTTCCAGGAGGAGGAACCTTCTGTTCAGGTTCCGGCAGCTCAAATCCCTCTTTCGCTCATTTCAAATCTCCAATATATGTTGGAGGATTACAATCAACGTTTTCCACCGTCTCATCAGGGATCTCCATTACCGACGGTGCCTGTCGCTACAGTCACTCCTCCCACTACTTCGCTGCCAGAGCCAGCGGTGTCTTCTGCTCCATCAACTTCCATTCAAGTGCATGCCACTGTCTATGACGATGATGACGTTCGCCCTGACAGAGAGGATGGCGAAGTTGATGATGATGGTAACATGGCGGATTGTGGCGACTATCAGGTTCTAACACTGTCTCCGCCTCCTACGGTACCTGGTGATTCCCCTCCTGTGGACTTTGCTAGTTTTAACCAGCTAATGGAATAGGCAGCTCAACGTTTTAAACTTCCTATGGACACAAAGGATGAGGACTGCTTTCTTTATGACTTCAAAAGTCAGCCTTTCAAACAAGTCCAGGCTGTGCCCATTATTGACTTTATTTCATCTGAAGGAGTAAAATTAATGCAAACGCCGAATACGATCCCAGCTCTTATTTGGAAAAGAAATATAGAGCACCTCAAGGTTCACCTGCTTGTTTGGTGTCACAGAACAAACCTGATTCCGTAATTACCCCGGCTGCGCAGTGTCGTTCCAGGAATCCGTCCTCCCCAATTACGGCCCCTTCTGACCGTGAAGGATGTCGGCTTGACGCCATTGGCCGTACATTTTCAACTATGGCTTCTACCACAGTGAGAGCTGCAAATTCTCTGGCTATCCTGGGGCGCTACGACTGCCAGATGTGGTCCAATATGTCATCCTTCATCGACCTCATTCCTGAGCCCTCCAGAGCAGAGGCTCTTAAAATTCTTCAGGAGGGAGAGAGAGGGTCCTCAGAAATTATTGACTGTTCTGTGGACATTGCCTGCACTGGTTTTCGGCAGCTGGTTGGCAGTTAGGAATCGTATAAAATGTAAAGCTTTTATTGTATTTCTATCTAGGACCCTAATTCGATATTCCTAATTTATTCCCTTATGTGGTTATAATAAATAATATTCTTATAAAGGCATAAGAATTATATCCATATTTAGTCGTAGCCCATGCAGTCCACATTAAGCAAGGCTACTTCCCCGGACTCCTAGAAAGTACAACAAGTTCTCTAAACGAACCAAACCTCCAGCAACCTGGGAAATCCGCATTGCTGTGAGCACTGTAAGAACGGCCAGTTCTTAGTGACATCTTTATTGACGTCTTATGTCCAACCTTACGTCAAACCCGGCACCTTTCAGGTATAAATATACCAACATTGCCGTAAGCAAACACACGGTGTTTGGAGCAGAGCGGCTATCTACTTGCCCGAGAGCCCAGCTGATGCGAGAGCCCACGGACTCCGCCCCTCCCTTTTGACGCACTGAGAGAGACGCTGTCTTTCCTCCTGCCGAGAAATCCAGCTCCGGGGTTTCCAGATACCCTCGCGGGTTACTGGGATATCGAGTCCTGAGAGAGAGATACCAGACCTCCTGCTTTCTATTACCCAGGTACGGAGTTGACTAAACCCTTAAAGAGAATTCTTGATTCAGATTCTTGGCAAAACCAACTTAACTTAAACTGCTACTTACTTACTCCTTCCCATGTATTAGGCTTAGGTCAGGTACACCCGGGAAGGCGTATTTAGAAGCACCAGTTGAGTACGTTAGTCAATGTATATTTGTATGTATATTTTATCTATTTTAAAGTATCATATGGCTAAGAAACCATATCAATTCTTTTACAGTATTATTTCATAATACTACTTTTACTGTATGCACTTTACTTTATACTAAGTATTGCAATTGTGGCAATTCATTTCTCTTGCATGAGAAAGAAGACTGCTCAATAAATAACACCTTTTATTGAAAACGCCCGTCTCTCTATTCTCTGCACTCTGGTGAAACTAAGTATGCACACTTGACTGAGTGAAATAGCTGTCTATTGTTTTCACACGACTCTAGAGATACACTCTTATTCTGAGGGAGCAAAGTTGTCATGTTTTATGGTTGTCAGAAGCTAATCCCTTCTTGTCTATCCAGGGAAGTTAAACTCCTCCTTGTTTATTCGAGAAAGTTTCTATTGACCTCTGAGCTAGCTGGCAAAACTAATTACGTCTAATATAGTCAGTAGAGACCTAGATGACCTCAGTCCTACGTCTAAACTGCTGTTTATATTATTCCAATTCGCAGAGCCTATTGGGAGTATAGGAACTACACTACATGGCGCCCAACGTTTGGTAAGGCGATAAATCTAACGCAAGACGTTAGAGTAACTCAGTCGTGCTTTTTCACACAGACCCTTTTCCCGTAAAAACTTCAATAGACGTCTGGAGTGGGTAAAAGGTTAAAATCCGCCGAAAATTAGTAGGAAGAGATTCTTATGTATAGTTTTTAGTTTAGTCAACGTTGAAGGATACAGTGTTCCAAAATATTGTGCACCTAATCTTTGTTTCCTTGAAACTTGATCTGCAAAAAAAACTTTTCTGTCAGTAAAATGGGGGAAAGTGAAGACGAAAGGGAGGCAGCTAGAATAGCAGCTCAACTCCTAGCGGATGACACAAGTCTCCAAGACAATGACCCGGATGCTATACTCATTCCGGTCAACATAAGAAAAACTATGACTCTTAAACTTCTAGAAAATGGACTGACATCACGAGGTGGTACAGTCATATTCGTGGTAGAGGCCCATGAATATCGGCAGACAGAGGTATTCTAGTCATGGATAAACTTTCCAGCAGCAAACGCTACAACACACAAATTCCACTATTACAAAATAGAGGAACCTCCGGATGTATACACTCCTTTCGAGGAAGTTGAAATCCCATTAAATTACCAAGAGCACCTGTGCTGGTTTAAAGGCGCCCTAAAACATCAAAATCACATCACCAGGCTCGGTCCACTAGGTAGACCAGGAGCAACGTGGCCGGTTCTAGCCAGCTACACACCACACCCCGACATTGAAACAATGACAGACCGGGAACTTTTAGCTCAGCTAAAAATACTGATTAAAATACATAGACAACTAGTCCAATATGTAATGCGGACGTCAACAGTCTAACCAGCTATTAAAATTCCACAGCTGACCCCTCATCAGGAGATCACAAACAAAATTACACCACAGAACATACAATCATGTCTTGGTAAAGTACCCTCAAAACGGGAACAAATTCCATTCTGGTTAGCACAAAAAATCACTCAAATAGATGCAGTATTTCCTGATACTACCCCTACTGAGAAACGCAGAATTCTGACTATCTGTCTTCCAATGGGGATCGCACCACATGTGGAGGACTGTGACACTTGGGGCACAGTCTTTGCTTCAATTTACACAAAAACACATGGTGTTCCGTCTATGGCGATAATACCAGCTGTGCTAAGACCGATTCAAAATGAATACGGTCCAGAACCTGCTTTAACTCTAGGTATGAAATTACTGAAAGACTTCAAGCAGGTCTCAGCTATATTATTAGCCAACATAAAAGGAGAAGCAGCATCTGTGGCGATCCGCCAGAAATTGAAAGAAACAGATATAGCAGAACAACCATTTGAACTTGCCAGAATCATAGAAAAATCCTATGAAGAACTAGGAAGAGATAGTTTGGATGGGAAAGAAAGTAAAACTCCAACTAACTGAATATCCTGAAAAGATATTTATTAAAAATAATCTAAATACTCCCAAAAAGAGTTGGGATGGTAATAAAGAATCCACTCCCAAAGAAAAAAGATTCCAGTCCAGAGGAAGGTCTCCACAACGAAGAGAAAGATCTCCAGACCGAGGAAACAAGTCTCCCCAGAGGGAGCCCTCTGAGAAAAGATACAACCTTAGAAATAGGGATAATTTGAAGAAACGTGATAGATATCAAGATATTGATACACGTCCCTCTCAATCTTTTCAGACTTCCTCGCAGAAATCGGAAAGAAGAGGACGGTCAGAACACAGTTAAGAGCACATCAAGTCCAAAGACAAGGAACCTGCTCATCAAAGTAAAAAATTACAATTTCCGAGAAAAAAGGTAGCCAGTATTAAAATAATTAAACATGCCGAGGATACTGAGGACATAACTGAAAAATGGAGAGTGGGACCGGACATTGCTAGACAGTGCAGCAGAAGTGACCATAGCTCGCAAGATCCTGATGAATCTTCTGGAGACAGTGGACACAAATGAATACATTCAAGTGGAAACTGCAGATACCAGAGTTAGCAAACCTCATAAAATATACAAAATACCATAACGTATAGAGGGAGATAAGAGTAGGAAAGTAAGAGGTCTCTTTTGGGATAACCTTTCGAAAGGCTATAACATCCTTTTAGCTGAGAAAGACTGGCCACCAGAGTTTGTCAGGGAGTGCCCTCCTGGCGAAGAAATGATTATGCCTGCCTTCTCAAATCATATTTCAATTCATAAAAAAACCTTATATGCAAGAAAATGGGCAGTAGCCCAAGCTCCTGCATTATATAAAAATCATGTAGGTTGGGATGTGGACTCTCCTCCTCACAAAATCCAGTTAAAATGTCAACCCACTGCACAAAGGCAGTACCCAATTAAGCAAGAAGCTAAAAAACAAGTCAGGGAGATCTTAGATCAACTTGAATACCAAGGGGTGATCGAAACATGCACCTCACAAATGAACAATACTTTGTTTCCTGTCTCCAAACGAGACGATTCATATCGTCTAGTATTGGACTACAGACACCTTAACTCAGGTTGCAAAAAATTTGCAGTGCAAAATTCACGCAGTGCAGCACTAATGAATAACATCGTGCGCAAAAAATACAAAACGACATTAGACATCTCTAATGGATTCTTTTGTCAAAACATTTCACCTGAAAGCAGGTATTTGACCGCTTTCTCAATAATGGGGTCACACAAATTTCTGTCGACTCCCACAGGGATTCAAGAATAGCCCAGGATTATTCTCAGCAAGGGTAACAGAGTTACTACAAATTTATGATGATGAGGCATTATCTTATGTCATTGACATCTATCTCACAGATGATGACCTGGAGACACACTTGAAAAGAGTGAACACCATAATACTTGGGTTTGCAGCTGAGGGTTACAAATTCAACTTTAAAAAGTCACAAATTGCCCATCTAACAGTCCTATTTTTAGGATATGAATTATCAAGTGAAGGCAAGAGCCTAGCAGACAACTTCTTAGAGAAGTGCGCTGTACTCCAAGCACCAAAAACGCTGAAGAACTTGCAATCAATACACGGTTTCCTGAATTTCGGAAGAACTTACATTCTAAATTATGCGGAGAGGGTTAAACATCTCTATGAATTAATAAAACCTAATTTCAAACTAATCAATTGGACTCAAAAACACACAGAAATTTTGAGATCATTGCAAACAGACATGTTAGCTAAAACAAAATTGCAAACTCGCGAAAATATACGCAACCTTGTAATCCAAGTCATCCCAGGAAGATGCGGA
Source organism: Lissotriton vulgaris (assembly GCF_964263255.1). Classification (NCBI taxonomy): domain Eukaryota; kingdom Metazoa; phylum Chordata; class Amphibia; order Caudata; family Salamandridae; genus Lissotriton; species Lissotriton vulgaris. Next base: position 178,293,595 of record NC_141685.1, read on the forward strand.
TTCACGTACCTGACCTCTAATGGGTGAGAAACGGTACCAATAGCTTACAAATAACATTTGTACACACAAGCTGAAAAGACATTCAGTCTTACGGAAAATATTGTAAATGCGGTTCAAATTGCTGTAGCAAAAGAAAGAACCCAAGCCCAAGGGAGAAGGATAACTGCTTTACAGCAGAATCAGCCTTTGAGGCATTAACAAGCCCACGCAATTTGACTGCTGTGGCATTAGATCCAAAATGGATCGAATGGGAAAATTCTCTTGCTGCAGAAGACGTGAAATACTATTTTGACCCGAAAATGGAAAAATTGAAAGATCTAACATATGAAGAAGAATATCCTCTACCAATCGAAATTCTGCCTCTCGAACAGTACACATGTGTAATCTACATGGACGGATTTGCACAACATTACGATGTAGAGAACAAATCCTACAACGCTGCGTGCGAGATTGTTAAAGGTCGCTGGTGCTTTGGTAAATTCAGACCAATAGTCACAAAAACTGAATCACTCAGAAACTGCTCAACTCAGCGAGCTGAAATAAAATCTTTAAAGATGGCGCTTGAAAATGCCGATAGCGAATTCCCCACACTAATAGTGTGCGATCCGCATTACTGCGTCAAGTCTTACAATAATGACATGCAGAACTGGGTTCAAAACGATTACAAAGATGACACAGGTGCCACAATAAAGCATAAGAGGCTTTGGGAACAGGTAGTTCTTTTGCAGAAAGAACTACAAAAGACTCATGTGATACATTCACTGAGTCATCAGCGTGATGGTGTTCATGTTGCACGGAATTCATTGGCTGACACAGCCACAGCGGAAGCAACTAATCAGGCTTCCGTAGTTACAAAAAAGCGTTCAGAAAAATACATAGACGGGGAAACCATGCTGGCGGTAAAAAGGTCTTCAAAAGGCGACTGTGCAGCATTACCTGTGAACTATCCACTCAATTATACATACATAATTGATGCAAACTCCGTTCCTTTTGCTCGAATCCCTGGAATGGGGGATAGAGTAATTCCAAACACGAACAGGAGAGTCTTTTTAATAGCAGACGCACAAATGGGATTGGGTCTAAGGCACCAAGTGATCAAGGAATCTCTGAAAGAATTACAATCAGAATACTGGTGGCCGGGGTGAGCCTGCAACATTACAAATTTGCAAAGAGCTGTCCAAACTGCAACAGAGATCGCAATGGCGAACCGACCGGAGTATTGCCATGGCCCTTCTTGTAGTTAGCATAGGGCTACCTATACGCAAAAATCCAACCGGATAAATGCTTTCCCATATTATTTAAGACTAGATTCACTTAAAATGCAGACACCTGGTAAATCCACAATCATGTGGTCAATAATAAGTAGTAGGCCCAGTGGAATCCCAAGAAATAGCAGAATACCAAAATTTGCTACAATGCAAGAGGTTCAAACTGAGAGACTAATCACATTTGATAAACCTGCAGTGAATAAAAAAGGACTATGCAACAAAGCCATGGAACTTATGCCTCTTGAAACTCAAATTGCAACAGTTAGTCAAGAAACACCTGTCTACAATGATGTAGCCTCAGGCTATGCTAATGAAACAAAAAATCCAAAAGCAAATGAAAATCCGGAAGCGATGCCAACAATTGACAGAAATGCATCTGGCTACTTCATCAATTTCGATAACTTTTCTGAAGATCCAAGCGAACCTGAAGAAACGCCTGCAACAAAAACTTTTAAAGACAAAGTAACTGAACTCTTTCATGAACTCAAAGAAACATATCTGATTTGTCCATGGATTGAATTTTGGATTGTGTTAGGTGTACTTTTCCTCCTGCTTCGGCTCATCATGGTCCTTTGTTTGGGAAAATTCATTGAGGGAAAATACAGTACAATGGATACAGCAAGTCAGAACATGAACTTGGTCCTAAAGCCACACAAGTCATCTCACATCGAGAAAAGAGAACTATCATCAGTGAACGTCACAGCCAATCCAATACCCGGTGGGGTAGCATGGGACAAAACGAATTATGAAATCTATGGCCCGATTGAGCTCTTGAAATATCCACATCAGTTCAAGGTTTCATTAAGTGACTTTGTAAAAAAAAGTACATTCTCTGATGAATGGGACTTTGAAAGTATTAATGATATGATGTCAGATGTAGTAATGTCAGCAAAATTTACAGAACATGATTATTTACAGGGTTCATCAAATTATGAAGAAATGTATTGCTATAATCACTTTGGTCATCACTATTTGCATAAATATGCACAACCAAGAAATGTTTTTAATTATTATCAATGGGAACATTGTGCAACTCCATCTAAAAGCAGCTCAAAAACATTTTATGAGAAATTCCCATACTTCTCAGGGTTTAACACAAGTGATGCAGAAACGTTTTATTTCAAAATGTTAAATAAGACCGGAATGAAAACAATGCTGACAAATACTAAATTGATCTATTCTGAAACATTTTATGAAAAAATGATTACATTTGGTTTTGATTTCTGGAAAAACAACATTGAAACAAAAACTATCTAGGGTACAAAAGAATGGCAGGTCCAAAGTTTAGAAGGATTATTTAGAGCCTGCATGATCCCGGAACAAATAATATTCTTGAATGACACGATTCAACAGACTACTTGTCTTGGCCTAGCTAGGATAAAAGATTTAAACAAACCGTCTATTCCAAAGCCAACACCTGACAGTAATAGCACTACAGATGTTGAGAAAGACGTATCCCATATTTTAAACCAAAATAAAACACATCCTGATTGGAAAAAATGGTTGATCTGGCCCACAGACACAAATTACTGTCAAGATAGATTCCTGAACAAAATACAGGGGTTCAAAATGACAAGGCCAGACCCTAGATACTCCCAGAGACAACATCCAGGGATAGTTACAATATAAAGTGTAGGGAAACTATGCCTCGAATGGCTACAAAAATCCACACTGGCAGAAATTAAGCAACACTTGACTTTACTTAAAGACGGTGCTGACTTGCGTGATTTCATATTGGGACCACGCAAACAGCGTCAAAAACGTTTCGTAGCGGCCGGTATATACGCTGCGTACAACGAAGCTTGGAAAGTAATGCAAATTGAAAAAGCAGAGAAAATACGAGAAATTGATCGTATTAATTTGGAAAAATCACTTTCTGTTGTTGACAATGGATTAATGACTGTCCTCCAGAATATATTCACTGGACAGTATTGTATCATCTGCTATTGATATAATAGAGCAGGACTTACTAATGTTACAACACAGTCAGTCCCAATTACGTTCTATTGTACAGCTTGGCTGGACGTTGCAAAATCTGCGTTCAGGCTACGTACCATGGCGTTTAATCAACACGTCATTATTCTCTATCTTTAACCTTACTGATAAACAAATCAGTTTGGCACAAAAAGGAGCAGACTATACGATTCTGAGCATTGAAAAACTTGAGAGATTTCCATTGACAATGTCAGAAAGACCTGTCATTGAATGGATAATACACGGAATAATTACAGTTCCGATAACGACGTTCCAATTTAAATACTGCCAAGAGTATATACCAGCGGGCCAGTATGAAAGGTTGGGTAACGGGTACATCAGGTCAGCATGGAAATTACCTTATACACACACATGTTACAGTGAAAAGAAAAATAATGTATTTCTTAGTGGTAACAATTGTAAAAGATCACTGTTTAGGACCTGGGTAAATTGCGATATGAGAAACAATGGTCCTTAGCATCAATAAAGCATAGCATGAGTCAATACACAGTTACTGAGTCAAAATTATTTAGAGCTTATCGTAATTCTGCAGCTCTATGAGATGAATCTTACATATGGTACAGCAAACAAGCAAAACAGTAACAGACGTATTTGTTACCAGGCAATTTAATTCATTGCTAATTCAATGGATATTTTGAATTCATAAAAACAGTTTCCAAGTGTCACATTCTATACATGAATGAATGAATGAATGAATTGGGAATTTATATGGCGCGACTTAACCCGGAGGTATCAAGGCGCAAATACATTAATACAACAACTTGACCAAAGGTGATTATGCCCCAAGAGAGGACGTGCAAAAGCAGGCGTGATAAGGAATGATATAAGTGTTTTTAGAAAAGTAAGAGAAAGAATCAGAAAAAATTGTGACAACAAATACAGTAACAGTCTTTACAATGAAAAACGGACAGTTTTGAAAAATACCGTCTCAGTAAACACCCAGCCTTAATACTGTTCTTTATAATTTGATCAATGCAAAAATGGACATAGGTTCCAAAATAAGCACATCAGGATTATGGGGGGGGGGGAGAGGGGGGTCAAGGTCCGGGTGAGATCATGGATAGGGTATCCATGATCTCACCCGGACCTTGACCCCCCTCCGTTTTTCATTGTAAAGACTGGTGGTGCACTGTTGGTCTGAACTGAACCTTTTCCAATACTAACCTTAACTTCTGAAGAATAGTCTTGTAAGTAGATATTACCTATACGTATGTTGAATGTTTTCTTCACCCTATAGGTTAACATTGCAACGTCTGAAAAATGCACTAATTGTTCACTTTTTATATTGAACTGTATTTCTATTACAAAACGTATTTACTCAAGATGAAATTCTGTGGTTCCGCAAAATAAATCTAACCAAGTGTCATTTTATAAATTGGTCTCAGATTTATTCATTGAGTGTGTGTCATTTATTGCCACTGTGTGTACAACAAATGCTTAAAACTACCCTCGAATACGTTGAACTGCTCCCCCACACTACCACAAAAGAGCATTAGTATTATCTACTTTAGCCTCTGCAAAATCTCCGGGGATCCACTGGACTCTCAGCACGCTATACCTCTTTTTGGTATAGTATAGTGAGAGCCGGCTCCCCACGCTTAAGTATTCACACACACTCAGACATAGACAGACACACACACATACTCTCTCTCACACACATTCTCCCTCATACCCACTCTACCTCACATAGGAAACATACATTTAACTTCTAAATGACACCTTCAACTAGGACCATTAGTAAACAGGTTCATGCAGAATTCAAGATATCCTACTAGTAAGGATATCTTTGCAGTCATCCCAATGACAGGAAAGAAGAAATGCCAATGAATGAATAAAATGCTTTAGGAGGCTGAGCACTCTTAAATTAAGGAATGAATGAAAGATAAACCAGAAATAGAGAGAAACAGGAAAAGAAGTAAGAAAGAGAAATCCATCTATATAAATAAAAATTTAAAAATTTAACTGTTCGTTTGTTAAAAATCTCAAATCTCCGAAAGTACTCCACTGATTGCTTTGAAATTTAGACACAACGTTGGATTCTAAAACGCACGCGTGTTTTTATATACACAACGTTGGATTCGAATACACGTGTGTCGGTTACGCGCATGTTTTTAAACGAAAGCCCGAACAGACCAATAAAAATGGAAAGTGTTTGTTTGTTCAAAATCTTAAATCTCTGAACGTTCTTCACCGATTGCTTTAAAATTTTGACAAAACGGTGGATTTAAATAAACGCCTGTTGTTAAATACACAACGTTGGATTCGGAAACGCTTGTGTCGCATACACACGTGTTTTTAATCGAAAGCCCGAACAGACCCTATCGATTTGGTTTCTGCACAACAACTACAAGGGACGCGTAGAGACAATAGTCTACATATATTAGGATGACCAGTTGGTGTCAGGATGGCAGACCATGAAGTGGGTGGAGGGAAGGGGGAGGAGTTGGTTCAGTTTGCAACATAATTTAAAAGAACACAATGCAACTGCGACCTACGGTTCTATTAAATGTTATATATTAACCCCTTCGAGGCTGATGACGAGCTGGGCTCGTCATGGTGTAGCCTCCTCAAACACTGATGACGAGCCCAGCTCGTCATGAACAATGGGTTTTTTAAAAAGTCAGCATATGGGCAGAATCAGAGGAGCGCGCATGTGGTTAAGGATGCGTCCAAAAGCTACCATGTGTACTGATTGTTTTTGTTATATTAACTGATGTGATTTAAATATGTATCAAAATGATATCGGTAAAAACTGGATAACAAGCCGCAAAAACAAAAAACCTTGAGTACTTGCTATGATACATATACTACAAACTGTGGTTTGCAATACAGAGTTAAAAAAAAAAAAAGCTCAGGGCCAATCTTTAGAATTGTGTGTTTTAGATCTGGACACAGATTGCTTCTCACAGGGACAATTATATGTTGCGTGTTCTAGAGTCGGCACACCAGACAATCTCTACATCTGCACAGACAATGGAACAACAAAAATATTGTATACCCACATGCATTCTGAAATTAAACATATTAGAAACGTGCGCTTACACTTTTCTTTCTTTTCCATTTAACCAGACTGAGCCACAGCAACGCGTGGCCGGGTACAGCTATTAAAGATAATAAAAACAAGAGAAATAGATAGTACGAAAGAAAGAAATGAGATTCCCATATATTATATTCAGTGGCGCTTGTAATACGGCGGCCAGGATATCCGTCAAGTTTGTGTCTTGAGTAACCCGGCCAGCGAACTCTAAATCAGGCTCTTGACACTTTACAATGCTGCTGTTAACTGTGCACCATTACTTCCTCAGAAGTCACAGGCAGGAGACACCTGGTCGCCTGTAACATACGTTTTATAATTACAAGGGTGTGACAACACCACATAACACCGCATAAACAACAAGTGCAGATTAAACCGCAGGGTTCAAATAAACCCACACACACCGTAAGATTAAACCTGTACTAAACACACAAGCCTCAATAACAGGTGACTAATACAAAGACTGATGGACATAATGAAGCAGACCTAGAGATACATGCATAGCACAGACAAGATAAAGGTCTTTATTTAGAGTTTGCTGAGCAGGGTACTCCTTCACAAGCGTGGTGGAGTATCCTGTCCAACAAACGGATTGTCTGCCTGACCTAATGCAAGTCAGCTGGATTGTCATGTGTCCAGCCTTACTTGAGTGGCATTGGTGTAAATTCATCGGACGGCCCTTCCTCTCTAGATCAGGCTGTTTGATGTATTTTTCTCTTATTCAGGACCACCAGGAAATACCTGGCAGTCGTGATGAGAATTTGTTTTTAAATGAATCCCACTTCCTGGGAGTAAATTAATCAGGGAGACAGTTCCAGAGGTGTGAGGGTCATTAGTTATTGCTTTTTAAAAACAAACTCCAGCTTTGGAAGCTTGTTCTTGAAAATTACAAAAGTTGGTGAATGGCCCCCTGAAACATCCCCAAGGGATCCAGAGAATTGTAGATACACTTCCTATAGACGGTTGAGATTGCTTTTTCGGTCAGGGAATTAGTTAGCAGCAGTGTGGATGCATCAGGCAACTTCCCCCCCTTCCCAGATGTGACCTTGCAGAGCGTGACCCACCTGCAAATGTCAGAACCGTTTTTAGTCACCTAATTCATACTTTTGTTGTAGGATCGTGAAGGACACAAGCACCTGTCCCCTCCACACATCGCCCGGCCGCTCTAAGCGAACCAATCCCCATTTTATGAAGCCCTGCAAAACTCCCCCTGAACTTAGGAGATCAGTATAATACAGTCTTTTCAGTCTGCTTACCTTCTCAGCCTAAACACTTGGTAGCCTCTCTCCACACCCTTACCACTGTTTAGGTATGAGTAGGTACTCATACTTTCTTCGATACAGCACCAGGGTGGGGCAACCTCTCTTGCCCATGGTCAATCTATCTACCCGGTAAGCAGGATCCTCAAGGTCCACAAAAACCCAGTTGTTGACAGCCCTCAGCTGCGTGGCCCAGTAATACTTGTGAATGCTCCGGACCGCCAGTCCACCTTAATAAATTCCCCTCTGCACCTTACTCAGCGCGAAGTGCCACCATCCCACAACAGGAGCCAAAGTTCTCGGTCTACCCTTTGAAAGAAAATGTTTGGTGGGATCTTAAAGGACGTTTTTTTCATGATGTACAGGAGACCCTGGAGGGTCATCACTTTAAATAGGACCACCCGGCCCAGTAAGGAAAGCGGAAGCGCCCGCAAGTGTGGGGCATCCCAGCAAAGCTGGTCTAATTTCAGAAGTATGTTCCTGCCTGTGGCTCTCTTGTAATAAACACGCCCAAATATTTAAAGCCATGTAGTGCCTCCCGAACTGTGCATCTAGAGTGCAGCCGCAGGGTCCCTGCCTCCAGCAGGAATATTAAGGACTTCTTCCAGTTGATCTTATATCCTGAATAATCTCTAAATATGTGAAAAATGTGTAGGATTCGTTCACTCGAGAAGGCTGATTACGTGTCCTACAGCAAAACGTCATCGTAGAGGGAGATTCTCTCATCCCACTCCTGATCAACTGGAATACCCCATACGAGAGGTCCTGGCGAACCTACGCACGTGAGAAGAACATAGTGGAGAAGTGTGGCTCACTGGTTAGAGGAGGCAGACCCTGAAGCAGAGGTCAGACCCGGGACCAGGGTTCAATTCCCGACGCGGCAGGGTCTTGAGCCCAATTATCCACGGACTCGATAATTTTCGTTTAGGTGCCTACTCGAAACACGGGTTCACACTCTGCAGCTCTGGGCATCAGCTTGCTTAATCTCCACTACGGCCCCCCTGCGGCGGGATGCCTGGCTTTCACCTTGGGGATGCCCAGGACGGGTATCGCACAGGGAAAAGCCAGGACGGGTTCCCAAGGCAAGCGCTGAGATGCCTACGGGTAATCGAGCGCTATATAAGAACACATAATAATTATAATAGGAGATAAGGAACATCCCTGTCGGACGGCAAAGACCCGGGAGACTGTTTTATTGACGCATATACGCGCTAGAGGGGCCACATAGAAGAGCTTGACAGCAGCGCCACTGGTTCAGCAAAGAATTCCCCTGTTGCATGTGGTATGCCATGAAGGTGTCGGAGGTATAAGCGCGTTCCCTGGTGTGGCATGAATCCCGAATGATCAGGATGAACCACTGTTGCAATTACTGTCTGCAGGCAGATCGCCAGGACCTACGCAAGGACCTTAGTGTCAAAATTAAGCAGGGAGAAAGGTCTATAAGACCCACACTCAGTTGCTGCTTCGTCCTTTTTTGGGATGACCACCACCTCAGACATTCTTTGGTCCTCTGGGAGACGCCCTTATTTTCAGGCAGTCTGAAACCTCCTCGGAAGTCACTCCCTGATTTTATCCATCATGCTTGTATATAATTCTATGGGGAGCTCATTAGGCCCCGTCGCGTGCCCTGTTTGCAAGGTTCCTATTGTCTTATTTATTTAGTCTACTGTCAGGTCTTGGTGTAGTGCGTCTAGGTCCTCATTCGTTAGCATTGGCAGGGTCAGGTCTTTCAGGAAGTCTCTCCCAGTATTTCCGTCCCCTTGTTGTCAGTGTCCTCAAGGATCACTGGCTTGAATTCATCCTATAGCACGCAAGCTGATTCAACAGGCCGCCCGTTCGCCTTAAAATAGAAGTCTGCACCATCTCTCATATGATCTTTGAACGTCTTGTCTTTTAACCCCTTCAACGCTAATGACGAGCTCAGCTCGTCATGAGGCAAAGTGGAGCTGCACTCATTGTATTGTAATGTATTGTGTTGTGTTTTTGTATAGCGCTGCTATCACCCTACGGGCATCCTGGCGCTCAGACAAGATGTGGCAGTTGTACCTGCAGTTCGAGATTGATAACAGATGGGTTAGCTTCTGGGAAACAATAGAGTCTTCAAGCCCTGTCTGAATTCCGACAGGCAGTTAGCTACCCTAAGGTTCTATGGCAGTCCATTCCATAGTTGTCCGGCTACCACACTGAACGCCCTGCCGCCCATTCTGGACCGTTTGAATCTAGGAACCTGGATTAGGCCAGTGTTCGCAGATCGAAGATATCTAGGGGCTCGTACCAGTTAAATTTATCCTGTAGTGGTAGTGGTCCATTACCGTGGACCGTCCTAAAGACGATGCATAATGACTTAAACTGATCCGTTCTTTTATTGGCAGCCAATGGAGATCCTTCAACGCCAAAGTTGTGGAGGAGCTCCATGGTCTATTCAGAGCCACCGTAGCTGCTGCTGACTGCACCCGTTGGAGCTCTTGAGTGATGTACTGAGGGGCCCCCAAATACAGGGCATTGCAGTAATCCAGCCTGCTTAGCACCAACCTCCTCACCACCAGAGCTCGAGAGTCATCCGGTAGTTATGGGGGGATCTTTCTCAGCATGCGGATTAATTCAAAGCCAACTTGGATGGTTTTGTTGGCCTGCGACACCATCTGAAGATTAGCGTCCATTTGTACTCCGAGATTTCGTACGGTGTTAGTCGGACTCAGAGAATCTTCCTCCGGAGTGAGCCTAAAGTCTGTCATAGGGTACTTTGAGATTTTTGCCACTGAACAGTACATCACCTCCGTTTTCCCCCCATTCAGTTGAAGCGAGTTGGCCCTGAGCCAGCCAACCATTTTCCGCATACACTCCTGGAAGGCCTCTAGTGAAGTCTCCTGCTTGCCCTCCAGGGAAAAAATCAGTTGAGTATCATCCGACTAATTTATAACACTGATACTAAAAGATTTAATAATGGACAACAGGGGTTTCCGGTACACATTAAATAAGATGGGACTAACTGATGACCTCTGTGAGACTCCGTGATGGCTTCTGATGTAAAGTGGCCTAAAGTAACCGTCTGTTGGCGATCCAAGGGGTAAGACTGTAACCACTCAAAGGCTTTTCCTCTCACTCCGTTATTCCACAGTCTTTGTAGCAGCACAGCATGACTCACAGTATCGAAAGCCGCCGACATATCTAAAAGGACGAGAATCGACGCTTACCCTCTGTTGGCAAGCAATCGAAGATTATCCATCACTGTGGTCAATGTCGTTTCAGTACCGTGTGCTGGTCGAAAACCAAACTGGAATGCGTCCAGCAGCTGGTTGTCCTCCAGATGTTTAGATAGCGTTCTGCTGACTGTCTTTTTCCAAGATCTTTATTGGAAAAGGGAGGAGGGAAATTGGTCTAAATGAGCTTTGAACGTCTTGTCTTTTAACCCCTTCGACGCTAATGACGAGCTCAGCTCGTCATGAGGCAAAGTGGAGCTGCACTCATTGTATTGTAATGTGTTGTGTTTTTGTATAGCGCTGCTATCACCCTACGGGCATCCTGGCGCTCAGACAAGATGTGGCAGTTGTACCTGCAGTTCGAGATTGATAACAGATGGGTTAGCTTCTGGGAAACAAAAGAGTCTTCAAGCCCTTTCTGAATTCCGACAGGCAGTTAGCTACCCTAAGGTTCTGTGGCAGTCCATTCCATAGTTGTCCGGCTACCACACTGAACGCCCTGCCGCCCATTCTGGACCGTTTGAATCTAGGAACCTGGATTAGGCCAGTATTCGCAGATCGAAGATATCTAGGGGCTCGTACTGAGGGGCCCCCAAATACAGGGCATTGCAGTAATCCAGCCTGCTTAGCACCAAACTCCTCACCACCAGAGCTCGAGAGTCATCCGGTAGTAATGGGAGGATCTTTCTCAGCATGCGGATTAACGCAAAGCCAACTTGGATGGTTTTGTTGGCCTGCGACACCACCTGAAGATTAGCGTCCATTTGTACTCCGAGATTTCGTACGGTGTTAGTCGGACTCAGAGAATCTTCCTCCGGAGTGAGCCTAGAGTCTGTCATAGGGTACTTTGAGATTTTTGCCACTGAACAGTACATCACCTCCATTTTCCCCCCATTCAGTTGAAGCGAGTTGGCCCTGAGCCAGCCTGCCATTTTCCGCATACACTCCTGGAAGGCCTCTAGTGAAGTCTCCTACTTGCCCTCCAGGGAGAAAATCAGTTGAGTATCATCCGACTAATTTATAACGCTGATACTAAAAGATTTAATAATGGACAATAGGGGTTTCCGGTACACATTAAATAAGATGGGACTAACTGATGACCTCTGTGAGACTCCGTGATGGCTTCTGATGTAAAGTGGCCTAAAGTAACCGTCTGTTGGCGATCCAAGGGGTAAGACTGTAACCACAGTATCGAAAGCCGCCGACATATCTAAAAGGACGAAAATCAACGCTTACCCTCTGTTGACAAGCAATCGAAGATTATCCATCACTGTGGTCAATGTCGTTTCAGTACCGTGTGCTGGTCGAAAACCAAACTGGAATGCGTCCAGCAGCTGGTTGTCCTCCAGATGTTTAGATAGGGTTCTGCTGACTGTCTTTTTCCAAGATCTTTATTGGAAAATGGAGGAGGGAAATTGGTCTAAATGAGCTTTGAACGTCTTGTCTTTTAACCCCTTCGACGCTAATGACGAGCTCAGCTCGTCATGAGTCAAAGTGGAGCTGCACTCATGACGAGCTGAGCTCGTCATGACCACACTCGTTTTTATTGCGCTTCAGCGCAGCAGGGGAATAGCTGCAGCAATGATGCGGTTAAATATCACGGATCAACCCTTGGGAGTGGCATGAAGTCTACAACCGGACCAACGAGTTGCACCTCCACCAGCGAATGGTCTGAGATTCCCCCTGTTATGTGCGTAGCAGCTCTAAAATCATCTTTATGGACAGTCTGGGTGAAAAGATAGTGCAGGCATGCCAGACTACCATGTGCTGCAGACAGGTGCGTCCGGTTCTGATCCCCTCTTCCCCTTTAGGAGCATTTAAGAGTATCATGAATATAGTATAGGGTCAGTTCTGTCACCCCAGTCACCCCAATGCGTGTATGCTCTGTCGTAAGTGTCTTACCCTTTCACAGGATGAGTCAGTCTTGTCCGGGTCTCTTTCCTGTTTCTCCACACTTGAATGGCAGGCCCGAAGACTCGAGTGAGCAATGACCCACCAGCAGGCTTTTGTGGAGCGCTTTTGTCCCGGATATAGTGCTGCATTCAGTAGGGCACCCACTCTGTCTTTTCTTTGCAGTTGCCTGAAGATCAGCACTCCCAAGGTAGGAGTCATACCTGGCCTGTATGTAAGTGCCGCCCCCTCTGGAGGCCTGACCATCAGCAATTGAGCCCACATTGTGGCCGCCTGGACCACAGGCGTAAGCTCAGAGAGGGTGTTCAACACTGGAGTAGGTGTGGTCCCTCATGAGCCTCTGACACAGAGTAGTCAGAAATTCAGCAGCTAAAAGCCCAACACAGGCTCTCCAGGAAGTCAGTAGATTCAGACTCTGTTGTGTTAGGAATTTGGCAAATGCAACCTTGAACGGGACGGTTGGCTGAAAACAATCGTCCTACTGGGCCTCAACAATCATGTTGTCGTAGAGTTTTATTTTCTGCCTTGAACTGTTGGGAGAGTCTTGGCGGGGGAGGAGGGGGTCCCTCAGACTAGCTGGTCCTGCTGGATAGCTTTCCGGCCCGCCCTACAGATAACGGGGATGTGTTGGACCTTGCTTCTTCCAGGATAGCCTTGTCCTCCTGCTGGATAGTCAAACTTCCTTCCCTTTCTTACCAGACAGGCAGGCTTCTAGGCACACTTCTATGCTCTCCAGGACAGGTACACAGCATGTCCATTAAGTAATTCAGCCTACAGGTGATGTCCCTTAATAAACTTAGATAAACTCTCAGGCTGACACCATCCCTGGTGCCACAGCAGGCACCTGAGTACTTTGTAGAGCACATTATTCCTTGGTAACAGAGGACTTTGAACTAGGGTACAAAAGATGGAAATATGGTCCCACTTGTATACACAACTGGCAGGCAGGAGATGCAGTTTACTCTGTTGCACTCTCACATTGCATTTATGCCTTGCACCCACCCCCCAAACACTCACTTGATGTTAGCGCAAAGTCTGGGCACAGGTATAGAAATGGAGCATAACATGGGTGTGTCAGTAGGACGCCACTCCACTGACCATGATGCAAAGATCGCATCAGGCTATTGATCCTTACAACAGGTTGCATTGCCACCACCGCTTTAGCTGTTAAACCCATGACAGTCCTCTTTCTTAAATAAGGCCACACTTGGTGTGACCCTCCAGGTCACAGGACCGGCCAAAGACCTCTCGTAGTCCCTTGTTAGAGGTTGCACAGTACTGGGGTGGCCGAAAAATCTCATGTAATTGTTTTGTGGTAGATTAATCCCAGTAACATGCAGTTCCAAGTTTGACGCCATGGACTGGGGAGTTGCCACGAGGAACAGATTCGTCTGCCTGTCAAACCACATGCCATTCACTATTACATATTGTTTTTCTGCTTTTATTTACCACTTGTTTTAAGCAAGTGGTAGATATATGCATGTGGTTGGTTGGGGGGAGATGGGTGAAGCAGGGGAGGGAAGCGGAAATCATTTTCTAACAGAGGGAAGAATTGTGTGTTTCCCCAGTTAGTAAAAAAACAGCATACGTCTTGGCTGCTTCTGCTAAACCCAGAGTCTTGTGGGTCTTTTCAGTCTAATTTTTCTGTCTGGAAAAAAATAGCGTCCTGTTTTTCTGCACCCGGTAAATCCATGTGCAGAAAAGCCTAACAAGTGATTATCAGGTGGAATAAAATGAACACATGAAAGTATGCCTTAATTTCATTGCCTTTGATTCATACCCTGGACCATAGTTGAGGGATAGGTCTCGGCGTAGTCCTCGCAACACACAATAGATTTGCGTGCGGCAGAGGCCAGAAATCAAAAGTCAGGATACCTGATACAAGTAGGTGGAAAACTCAGGGCAGGGGGAAATGCCTGTTGTCCATGGAGGGGAAATTCCCATCCTAGAAATCTACATTAAAATTAATTAATAATATTCTATTTTAAATATATTTTTGGTGCCAGTCCATATGACTTTAATGTCTGCTTTTGGGATTCCATGTTCAAGTCCATAGGGTACATGCATCCTTTCTGAGCTTAATAAAATGTTGGAAATTCTACAAATCCTCACTCCTAGATCCAAGAACTCTCAGGCTACCATTCTACACTCTGCTCTGTCTGAAGAACAGCTTAACACTTTCAAAATTCTGCAATTCTGCTTTGATATGGCTTGTAAATTATTTTTGTGATTATTTACATGTATTAACTATTTAATTTTAATACTATAGGTGATTGAGATCACGGACGAAGAAAGCAAGATTTAGCACCTGCCAACTGAATGTAAGCGCCATAAGAAGGTTAATTTTGAAAAACTGAAGGACATCCAGCATTCTACGTTTAAACAATTTCCAAAATCTAGGTGTGGCGATGAAGTGGGTGCTGAGGAAAGTACTATACATGTAAGTGAAGTCTCTCATTTTGCATTTCATTAACCCAGAGCAAAGTCATATCTGTCCACACAGCCTCAGAAATAATGCCAGAAAGACCAATCACAACATCCTCATCTGAAATATTATCAGAAAGACAAATTGCCTCAGCATGACAGATTAACGTTCATCTAAAGCACGCATGATCTAAAGCATCCAGAGTGGAAGCACACACTGCATTAAAGAAAGATATAACAAAAGGTTTCTTCTGCAGACCATCAAAGAAAAGACACTGAAAGAAGACTCCGAAGCGGACACGATAACAACCAAAAGATTGGAAAATCACCTTTGTTCAACAACCGTTTTTAACCACTTACGCAAGTTTGAGACTATCTGCCTCGGGATACAACACCGTGACTCACTCTGGCGAAAACCTTACAAATTCACCACTTTATTGTATTCATGAACATCTCAGATTGTTTCCTTTTTATTGTGTACTGTTCTGTAATTCTATGTAAATCGCCTCAACATTATCTGTTGTGCAGGAGTGATATGTAAAACTGTTAAATTTAAAAATGGATTACATGAGCACCATTGCGTTATAGCAATGTAAATAAATCCTCGTCTTCAGAACTACAAACCTTAACCTTACACCAAACATACAAAGGGTAAAAGGAACTGATGTTCTGTGACTGGTGAGCCACAATAGTTCTGTGCATGTTCTAATGTTCTCAGTTACTGCCATTACGCCAGTGCAAAAAGGTACTTCTCAGTTTAATCATTAAATATCAGACTAACACCTTATCACTGCATTGCTAAGAACCTAAACAAATAGATTTGAGAAAAACTTCAGACACAAAATAAGTTGCTGTCGGAGAGGCTATCACCAAAAGACTGTTATCTGCTAGAAACATTTCAACAGGTTTTAAAGGACTGCATCCAGACATATTTTGCTCAATTCAAGTGTTAAGAAGATTACACACAATTTCTTTTAGAGATAAGTGCTGAACATTATCTAAACAAGCCCAACTCTAAAATCGGGTTCACTCTTACCGTGGCATATAAGAAGGGGAAACTAAATGTAACTCTAGGAATCCACCTTATAAAAACGCGTGCTGTGAGAACAATTTCACTGTTCAAACCCGCCTCAATCAAAGCAAAATAACCCAAGTTGAGGAAATAAGTTACCTGTGCCAAAAAAGATTCAGCCATCAATCTCATCTCACTGAATTTGAGAGAATGCACACTGGGAAAAACCTCTCTCAGTGCTCTGAATGCCAAAAAAGTTTCAGCAGTAAATATTATCTCACTGAACATTTGACAATCCACACTGGGGACAAACCTTATCAGTGCTCTGAATGCCAGAAAAGGTTTTGTAACAAACGAAGGCTTTCTCGACATGTATTAACCCACTCTGTGGAAAAACCTTATCAGTGCTCTGAATCCCAGAAAAGGTTTAGTATCAAAGAGAGTCTATATCAACATGCACTAACCCACTCTGTGGAAAAACCTTACCAGTGCTCTGAATGCCAAAAAAGTTTCAGCCGTAAATCTTATCTCACTGAACATTTGACAATCCACTCTGGGGAAACCCCTTACCAGTGCTCTGAATGCCAAAAAAGGTTTTGTAACAAACAAAGGCTTTCTCGACATGTATTAACCCACTCTGTGGAAAAACCTTATCAGTGCTCTGAATGCCAGAAATATTTCAGTCAAAAAAGAGACCTTACTGTACATACAAGGACGCACACTGGGGATAAACCTTATCAGTGCTCTGAATGCCAGAAAAGGTTTTGTAAAAAACAAAGTCTTTCTCTACATGTATTAACCCACACTGGGGAAAAACCTTATCAGTGCACGGATTGCCAGAAATGTTTCAAGGTCAAAACCTGTCTCGCTCGGCATAGAAGAACTCACACTGGAGAGAAACCTTATCAGTGCTCGGAATGCCAGAAATGTTTCATTGACAAAAACAGTCTCACTCATCATATAAGAACCCACACTGGGGAGAAACCTTTTCAGTGCTCTGAATGCCAGAAATGTTTCAGTCTAAAAAGAGACCTTACTGTACATACAAGGACCCACACTGGGGATAAACCTTATCAGTGCTCTGAATGCCAGAAAAGGTTTTGTAAAAAACAAAGTCTTTCTGTACATGTATTAACCCACACTGGGGAAAAACCGTATCAGTGCTCTGAATGCCAGAAAAGGTTTCGTAAAAATCGAAGTCTTTCTCTTCATGTATTAACCCACACTGGGGAAAAACCTTATCAATGCACGGATTGCCAGAAATGTTTCAAGGATAAAACATATCTCACTCTGCATAGAAGAACTCACACTGGAGAGAAACCTTATCAGTGCTCGGAATGCCAGAAATGTTTCATTGACAAAAACAGTCTCACTCATCATATAAGAACCCACACTGGGGAGAAACCTTTTCAGTGCTCTGAATGCCAGAAATGTTTCAGTGTAAAAATCAGACTCACTGAACATACAAGAATCCACACTGGGGAAAAACCTCATCAGTGCTCTGAATGCCAGAAAAGGTTTTGTAACAAACAAAGTCTTTCTCAACATGCAATGACCCACACTGGGGAAAAACCTTATCAGTGCTCTGAATGCCAGAAATGTTTCAGTTTAAAAAGTAGTCTCAAACGGCACATAAGAATCCACACTGGAGAAAACCCTTATCAGTGCTCTGAATGCCCAAAACATTTCAACTGTAAGTCACTTCTTACTGCACATGTGAGATTCCACACAGGGGAAAACTTTATCAGTGCTCTGAATGCCAGAAATGTTTCAAAAAGAAACTCAGTCTCACTCAGCATATAAAAACCCACACTGGGGAAAAACCTTATCAGTGCTCTGAATGCCCAAAAGATTTCAAACTTAAATCACTTCTAACTGCACATGTGAGTTTCCACACTGGGGCAAAACCTTATCAGTGCTCTGAAAGCCAGTGCTCTGTAACCAACAAAGTCTTTCTCAACATTCAATAACCCATTCAGTGGAACATCCTCAGTGCTCTGAATGCCAGAAATGTTTCAGTATAAAAAGTAGTCCTACATGGCACATAAGAACCCACACTGGGGAAAAACCTTATCAGTACTCTGAATGCCAGAAATGTTTCAGTCAAAAAAGAATACTCACTGCACATACAAGAACCAGCCAAGTCCTCCCTGGACTGGAAACAAGCATCCAAGGACCAGTTTCGGGCTTTCAGCCCTCATCAGCCTGGTTAGCTTGATTCCAGAGGCATGGAGAGAAAGGGACTCACGTCTGAGCATACCCGTCCTACTCGGAGTGACAAATGCAAAAACAACAGGTGATGGACAGAATGCAGAACAATGTCATACATTCACCCCAGTACAGAGATCTGGGCCTAAATCCATCATTTTTTTTGCTCACCATGCCATTCCAGTTTGAACCCAGCCATATGCAAATCAGTCTTGACCCTGTACCCCATAGGTACAGTCCAGCCCGAACTGCCAAGCCAAGTCCTCCCTGGACTGGAAACACTTTGCTCACCATGGGTTGGCAGGGTATGCTCAGACGTGAGTCCCTAGCTCACTTTGCCACTGGATTCAAGCAAGCCGGCTGAAGACGGCTGAAATGCCAGAAACCGGTCCTCAGAAGCTTGGTTCCAGTCCAGGGAAGGCATGGCTTGGCAGTTCGGGCGGGACTGTTCCCATGAGGCACAATGTCAGACTGATTTGCATATGGCCATGTCTGAACTGGGGTGGCAGAGTGGGCTAAAGAACGGTGATGGATTAAACCCAGATCTGTTGACTGGGTGTGAGTGTTTGATTGGTTCGGATACTCCGTCCATCACCACCCCCTTTTGTACCACTTTGTTCGCCATGGGTTGGCAGGGTATGCTCAGACGTGAGTCCCTTGCTCACTTTGCCACTGGATTCAAGCAAGCCGGGCTGAAGACGGCTGAAATGCCAGAAACCGGTCCTCGGAAGCTTGTTTCTGGTCCAGGGAAGGCATGGCTTGGTAGTTCGGGCTGGACTGATCCCATGAGGCACAGAGTCAGACTGATTTGCATATGGCCATGTCTGAACTGGGGTGGCAGAGTGGGCTAAAGAACGGTGATGGATTAAACCCAGATTTGTTGACTGTGTGTGAGTGTTTGATTGGTTCGGATGCTCCGTCCATCACCGCCCCCTTTTGTACCACTTTGTTCGCCATGGGTTGGCAGGTTATGCTCAGACGTGAGTCCCTTGCACACTTTGCCACTGGATTCCAGCAAGCCGGGCTGAAGACGGCTGAAATGCCAGAAACCGGTCCTCGGAAGCTTGTTTCGGGTCCAGGGAAGGCATGGCTTGGCAGTTCGGGCTGGACTGTTCCCATGAGGCACAGGGTCAGACTGATTTGCATATGGCCATGTCTGAACTGGGGTGGCAGAGTGGGCTAAAGAACGGTGATGGATTAAACCCAGATCTGTTGACTGGGTGTGAGTGTTTGATTGGTTCGGATGCTCCGTCCATCACCACCCCCTTTTGTACTGCTTTTAAATAAAGGCATTTTTAATGCACCCCATTTTACTTTCAGATTCACAAATGTCACCTTGGGTTACTACCTCCTTTTACTGTTTTTCAGCCCACGTATGGTTTCAAAGCTTAATACATACCTTAAGGATGTATTACGTATTGAGAAGGGACACTATTAACATTCCCCTTCCAAATTCCTAATTGTTAAATGGGCTTAGTACATTTCAAAAAGGGGTTTAGCATTTGCAAACTCTGTGAATTACCGAACCAGTGGATTTTTTAACAATAAAACCCTTGGTACATGAGTCAATTTTTCTCAATTCCCTCCAAATTAGGTTTGCTAATAATGTTAGTTGAATGATAACCTGTGCACGCACCTATTTAGTGTTAGTGTTACTTCAGATCAAATAAAAACCATCACACATAACTCTTACACAATTCTTAAAGACAGAATTTCTGACATCCAGCATTAATGTTGCAAATGTTGTTACTTAAACAGGAAAGCATCTAAACCGGTCTCTGGACATAAAATAGGATGTAATCATAATCTTTAAATACAATTTCTGAGTTTCAGGAACAATGTGTGTCATCTATGTTTACTCTAAACCACTATAATAAATATGCCCTTGAGGCAATTCCAGGAGGGTATACAATACATAGACAGGATAGACCCACATGCAGAGGAGGTGGAATCGCAATTATAGCCCGCGAAAACCTACGATGCCAGCTAGATAGCTCTCCCATCCTGGACAGTGAAGCAGGGAGCTTCACTGTCAAAGTGAACAATAACTACACGCTAAAGGGCATACTAATTTACAGACCCCCAGGCCCCATAGCCAGGTTCGAGGAGAGTCTGGTTGAAGGAATCATGGAAACCGCACTGTGCTATGACAAGTTTCTGGTACTCTGGGATCCCAATCTTCATCTTGATAACCCCTCAGACTACGTCAGTAAGAATTTTGGTCAGGCACTGAAAGCCCTCCAACTTACCCAAATTGTTAGAGGCCCTACCCATCAACTGGGTCATCTGCTGGACCCCATATTTGTCAACTGGGGGAAGCGGAAGCTATGACCCCAATTCCCATTCCATGGTCGGACCACTATTTGGTCCCTTTTTCCATACGAATCCCTGGAAGCAGACCCCCACAGCCACCAGTTATGTACCACCTCAAACGGAAATGGGCTACATTCTCTCAGTCTAAATTCTGTGCAGAATTAACGAAAGGAGGAAGCCCAGGAGGGAAGGATGCTGACACGGCCAATGCTAACCTCTGCATACGCATTAATCAGGCACTAGACTGCACAGCCCCTTTGCTAAAAACCAAATCTGGGGAACACATAAACAAAACTGCCCCGTGGTTCAACGCTGAACTAAGAGTTCAGAAAACCGCACTGAAAAGAACCGAAAGAGAATGGCGCAAGACTCTCTCTGAAGAAACCAGAACTAATTATCTAACCGAGAGACGAACCTACCATGGACTAATCAGAAAGACAACAAGCATTTACAATGCAATGGTTTCGCCTTTGGAAAAGTTAGAGCTGTTGGCATTGTAAATGACAAAATTTGTATTTGTGTTGGTTTTGAAAACAGATAAATAAATGGCATTGTCATTTACATTGCCATTAGCTTAATCTCTGCAGTAACTCTGCAGTCCCTAGCACTCCATAGCACTCCCTAGTCACTAAATAAAGAAATACGGCTGCTTTCTTCCTCTATCAGTGGCTTTCGGCTGATGAATCATTTTGCTATTTCCTAGTTTTCCATCTTTCGTTTAGGGGATGCACGGCCGGACCCAGTAACATGTCTGCAATAGTTATAAGAACCCGCCCGGAGTGGTAGGCGGAGCTATTGTATAAGTTGTTTACTGAGATTTTGGAAACGGGGAATATCCTGGAAAACTGGAGAGGCGCAATTATCAGGCCTATCCACAAAAAGGGAGATATAAAAACTCCCAAAAAATTATAGGCTGATTAACCTTTTAGAAGTGGCAGAAAAAAATATTTGCAAAAATAATCTTGGGAATGTTAAAGGAGTGGGCTGACTCAAATCATATAGTGCCCCCAGAACATGGGGGTTTCAATGAACTCCATTCTACAATTGACCGTTGCTTTGCGCTCTGGTCCATTGCGCGTACGTCTGTCGGGCAGAGGGGGAAGTTATTCTGCTGTTACGTAGACTTCCGCGCAGCTTTTGATCTGGTAAAAACATGACATTTCAAAAGACCTTCTAAGGCTAATTCAGGAGCGACACAGGAGTACATGGGCCCAGGTCATTATAGACACAAAGGGGACCTTAACACAAAAATTACAACTTAACAATGAACTTAGGTAGGGGTGCGTACTAGCTTCCTTACTCTTCTGTCTATTTGTTATTGATCTGCCTGCGGTCCTCGCGTCTGCCAAAGGATTTAGCCCCAGAATAAATGGTAAACATGTGGCATTCTTCCTGTTTGCAGAAGACCTGGTGATATTAGATCAAACAGAAATAGGTCTACAAAGGAAACTAGACATGTTTAGAGAATACTGTAGGTGTACAAAATGAGTGGTACATATGGATAAATCCAGGAAGCTTTGTTTTGGGAAGAAAAAGGGTAAATTTAGATGCCATCGAGGCCGTGAGAAGCTTGGCTTCGTTAGCGAATATTAGTATCTTGGGGTCTGGTTTGAGAGGTCCCAGAAATGAAAAAAAAAACATTTTGAGGTGCAGAAGATCAGGGCAGTGGCCTTGTGAGCGGCCTGATAAAATTCAATAGGGACTTTAGAAAAATGTCATATAGACCTGTTTTGAAAGACTGTGTAGCAGTGCTCCCCCAGCAATTGCAATAAGGAGCCGAGCTGTTATATATTAGTGGCAAAAGTAGGTGGGATGCTGAGGAGGGGAAATGCTGAAAGAGATTATCGTCCCTCCCCGGCTCTGCCATGACCCAAGCAATAAGAATAGAAACTGGCATGACATTGTGGAATATATTGGCTACGGTGGTGCTAATAAGATTCTGGAAAAAATTGCTTGGGGGGGCAGAACAGAAAGTTTATCAGTGGTGCAAAAAATTAAATCCTGCAACGTGAACTACAATGGGCAAAAATTGTTGGGAAAAATTAAATTTAGGGGCTCTCTGTAGGGATATGAAAGTAAAACTGAGCCAGCAGAACCTAAAAACTGAAATCTGAAAGAGTGCATTAATGTTGCTAGGTAAAGAACTGTCCTATAAACTTGACTATCATTATTTAAGTGGGAAAAAATTGGTACAATTTATGTTAAAATCTTGGTGGAATAAAGAGAGATCTATGTATGTTTACATCACAAAATCAGTTGTTAAGAAGTGAATTATTGAGAAGAGTTTGACTCAACCCCCGTCAGATAAATTATGTGTCAAAATGTTAAATGGTCCAATCAGGAGGCAACTGCACTGGTGGTCTAAATACTAAGGGGCAGATTTACAAGCCCCTTGCGCCACTTTTGCGTCACTATACCCATGTTAAAAGTGACGCAAAAGTGGCGCAAGGGGCTTGTAAATCTGCCCCTAAATGCGGTGTGTTGCACATTTTTCTGGACTGTTTAAAGGTTATACAGCAGCAGAGAGTTTTTACATCCAATATTTTAGCTGGTCGAATAGGAGGAATCCTAAATTCTAATCCCGGCTTCCCTATTTCCGATGTGTGATTGTGGGCGAATCACATTCTCTTCTTTGCCTCAGCTTGCTTGTCCTTAAGAAAATGTGTAAATTCCGGCCAAAGCTTTACATAAAAACTGAACTGGGAATAAAGTAAGCTCCGCCGAAGAATCCGAAAGAGCCCTGAGGATGTTAACCCCTGTGGGGTAAGAGTGAGAAGCAATGTCCTGGTCCGAACACATGAGGGGGGGGGGGGGGCAGACCACTGAGGACTCTCAGTGGGTAAATGCACACGCAGCCGAGAGCTGTGTGCATCATGCACGCCACTGGTCTCCAGCCCCTCTGACGACACTCCATTTAGGTCCATTGGTAAGTCCTGGTCTGTGGGCATGATTGAACCGCTCGTGGGGTTAATGCACCTGCCGCGGTCGTTTCTCGGCATACCGCAGTCCAAGGGTTTCGAACACGGCTAGAGTAATCGGTATTATAACTCATCGGGCTAATGCACTGCCTGCTGCAGGGTCTTGTGTGCAACTTGACAATGGCTGGTCTAACCGCAAGGACATAGTCCTGCAGGTAATTGCGCCTGCTGCAGAGAGCGTACATGCTACAGGTTGTGTGCTCCAGACACAGCAAGAGAGCTGGACGCGTTAACATACCACTCCCTGCACAACTCTAAGCATGTCCTGCAAGTTACGGGGTGCTGTCACATCAAGGTGGCTCAGCGGGTGAATGCACAACCTGCTCAGGTGCTCTGTACCCTGATGAACACTGTGAACATGTCATTCACCAGCTGCGATATCAGCGAGCACTCCATGTCACATACCCTAATGCCAGTGAAATAGATCGCGGGGTTCAAGCTCCTGCTGCGCACATCTGTGCATACCCCGTAGAACACAGCATGAGTTACCAGGGGAGGCGACTCAGCCTTTCATCCATTCGAGGTTGATAATAGGAGTACCGATCAGCTGAATAGTGCTACCTAAAATCCTACATACATTACTTACAGCGCCCAGACGCAGGTCCGCATGGGTTTGTGCTGTACTGATGACGGACGTAAGCGTGCTCTTTTGATTTGAAAATGTGATGTTTCCAGCATGGAAGAAAGATTTTGTCATAAAAAAACAGTACGTTTTCTCGAATTTCTTTTCTACTCCGCAGTCCCTGACTCTAGCATGTCTTCTTAATACAGAAAACAGACCCTCCCGGAATATGACAGGTTTTCACATCACGCTTTTTGGGAGAATTTGAGATTTAAATCCCATGCCCGGAGGAGGTGGAAGGGGGAGCAGGTGTCTTTTAGAGGCAAGGGGGAGGGGTTCACGAAATGGCCGACACAATTGTGTTAAAAAATAATGATCTCACATTTTTTCACAGAAATTGCACCTTCTTAGAAACTTTTTCTTTGATAAAGTAACTTACCCTGAAGCTCCGTGATGCGCCGAGGACCCCTGCCCGCCCCATGAGCCGCCCCCATCCACAGATAGAACAGCGGCCGTCAGTTGCTCGGGTTTTGAGAGGGTCACAATTAATGTGTATTTTTTTATTCTGGTGTGAAAGAACAAAAACTTCTAGACCTTGCACGCTCCACCTGTGTTCTTATCTGTCAATTTCTAGGAGGAGGGGCTAACAAAAAAAGTGAATTATTTCAGCTGAAGGAGGAAGAAAGAGGGGGGCTGGGAGGGAATTAATTGTTTACGGTGACATCACCAAGGCTGGCTTATAAAATGAAAGGCTGGGGCGCTCTCTCCGGCAGAAGTCTTGAACCAGCAGGGAGAGAGGAAAAGGCGTGGAGGCCAGGAAGAAGGGAAGGCTCGTGCAAGAGCAGGGTTTCGGGAAGTTTCGTGTCTCTCCCGCTGTGGTCCGGCGGATCCGCTTTATTTATTTATTTTTGCACACTTTATTCTGGTGCCTCTTTTTTTTTTTATCCGTGTTCTATTTTTTTGGTGTCGCTGCCCGCCTGCTGCTTCCCAGCACTGCCTAGCAGCTGCAGACCCAGGATGCACGCTTCACACTTTGCGGCTTGGGGACTCTTGCTGACGGCGCTGCTGTGCTTGGAGTCCGAGGGGAAGCCACTGTCCCAGTCCCAGCAGAGGGTAAGCCCGTGTGCTGCTGTGTGTCATCGTGTGCACATGCTTGCCTCATGCAACGCGGGGGTCATGATGATTCAGGCTGGTAGCGGGAGACCTCACCTGAGTTCAAATCTCGGCGTCCCCGCTCGGCCAGAACACTTCCCAGCACTGCCTCGCAGCTGCAGACCCAGGATGCACGCTTCACACTTTGCGGCTTGGGGACTCTTGCTGACGGCGCTGCTGTGCTTGGAGTCCGAGGGGAAGCCACTGTCCCAGTCCCAGCAGAGGGTAAGCCCGTGTGCTGCTGTGTGTCATCGTGTGCACATGCTTGCCTCATGCAACGCGGGGGTCATGATGATTCAGGCTGGTAGCGGGAGACCTCACCTGAGTTCAAATCTCGGCGTCCCCGCTCGGCCAGAACACTTCCCAGCACTGCCTAGCAGCTGCAGACCCAGGATGCACGCTTCACACTTTGCGGCTTGGGGACTCTTGCTGACGGCGCTGCTGTGCTTGGAGTCCGAGGGGAAGCCACTGTCCCAGTCCCAGCAGAGGGCAGCTCCCACTGGCCTCCGCTGACGTCGAGGGTTCCCCCGGAGTCAGCCGCTCACAGCGCGGCTCCCGGGGCAGATCCTGATGACGCGGCGAGGCTCCAACCAACGGCGGCGCAGCTCACGGGGACAGGCCCACTGCAGCGGCCAATCAGAGCGCGCCTCTGCCGACGAGCCTCCGAAAAGCCACCAATGCGGTCGCAGCCCCTTCGTGCCTCGGCCAAGGTGCCGAGCAGCTGCCGGTTGACCCCCGGGCGGGACGGGATACCACTATTTGTGAGGACACGGGGGAGGGGGGGCGGGAGAGGACGAGGGGGGCGGGAAAGGACACGGACGTCGGGAGGGAGGCGGGAAACGTGGGGACGGCGGGAGGAGGGACACAAGGCAGGACAGCAGCAAGCACGGCCCGGCCGGACCAGACTCGGGGGCGTTCCCGGCGTCGCGTGACGTCGCCAAAGCCAAAGAATCTCGGGAACGCCCCCGTGTCTGGTCCGGCATTGATGGACAGGCCCCTCGTCCAATGGCTAGGCTCCATTTATGGAGCTAGCAAATGGGACGGGGGGCGTGTTCCAGAGTGCTTACTGTACTCAATAGATTTCTCTGGAGGAGGAGCCTAACGGCTCCGTCCCCCAGCGAAACCTAAAAACAGCATATTTTACGACTAGGATCAGTGAGGCTGGTAACTCGACGAAAGAGCTGTTTTCACTCTACAAAACTCTTTCAAGCGGAAACTCAGCTATTGTCCCCGATGACTGCTCGCCAGAATTGTGTGACAAAATCGCAGATTTTTTCTTAGATAAAATAACAAAAATCTACTCAGCATTCGCTACGCAGCCCAAAACCGGGGCAGACTTTGTTGAAGCCCAAGGGAGTGGGGAGATAAACCAAGACTTACCAACTTTGCTACCCCTCCCACGGAAGATCTTCTAAAAATCTGTAGGTCGGTGAAGTTGGGCTCTCCTCGAGACCCAACCACACCCAAACGCCTGACGGATAGTCTAAGGGTACTAGAACCATACATCAGACATCTACTCAATGTATCTTTTAGCACCAAGACAGTACCTAGGGATTGGAAAAAGGCGGTTGTTCTGCCCCTCAGGAAGAAACCTACCATCAGTTTTGAGAAACTTGAAAATCTCCGCCCAATTTCACTCCTGCCCTACCTGGCCAAGGTGGCTGAAAAAACGGTCAATATACAACTAATGGACTTCGTGGAAAAGGCTGCCCTATTGCACGACACCCAATTCGGATTCTGCCCCCGCCACTCTACAGAGTCCGCACTGCTTACTGCAGTTGAGACCCTACGTCAGGGGGTGGATGAGGGACACACCATGGCCCTCATCCTATTGGACCTGAGTGCAGCTTTCGACACTGTGGCGCACGACAACTTGCTACAGTGTCTGAACAACGGAGGAATATCCGAAGCTGCACTCCAATGGTTACAATCCTTCCTGACAGGGAGAAGCTTCCAGGTTCGCCAGGGCGACCACTACTCGAGAGACATAGGTTTGGGACAGGGCGTTCCCCAGGGTTCGTCCCTGAGCCCAACCTTGTTTAATCTCTGTCTCTCCAGTGGCTTCAATTGCCGTGAGTCACGGATTGAGCATTGTGTCATACACCGATGACACGCAGCTGGCTATCTCCCTATCGCGTGCACCCGGTCTTGCGATGGACAGTTTCAGGGATTGCATGCAAGAACTTGCAGCCTGGATGTCCACCAACTGCCTTAAATTAAACGGCAACAAGACCGAGGTGCTCGTTGTGGGGAGGGAACCCATCTGTTTGGTCATCGGCGTGGTGGCCTCCATGCCTGGATGAAGCTCCCATACCCCGCCAGGGAGTAAAAAACCTTGGCGTATGGCTCGACGCTGACCTATCTTTTGGACCCCAAATAGACCGAGTTGCAGGTGTCTGTTTTAGCGTCCTAAAAACCATAAGGAAGGTCCTTGACCTCCTTCCTATGTCAGCACGGAAAACACTGGTACACGCCCTTGTGACATCACGCCTAGACTACGGCAACCTACTTTACCTGGGTACCACCTGCAAAGCTATGAATCGCCTTCAGGTAATACAGAACGCGGCAGCCCGTCTCATCCTAAAAATCCCTAAACGATCAGACACCAAAGCCGCTCCCAAAACCCTCCACTGGTTGCCAGTAAAAAGCAGAGTGGAATTCAAAGCCCTCTGTACATGCCACCGCATCCTGGCTAAGAAATCACCTATCCCACTCCAGAACTTAGTGACAAGGTATACACCTGCACGCGATCTGCGCTCCTCATATGGGGGCCTACTTCAGGTTCCTAGGGTCAAAAGGGCCCGTATGGGCGGACGCTCCTTCCGTTATCTGGCAGCAAAAAGCTGGAATTCCCTCCCTCTCCATCTCCGTCTGGATCTATCCGAATCCAGCTTCCGCAAGAACCTAAAAACATACCTGTTCTCCAGATAACTGATCACTGGTCTCCACCTCGCACAGAGTTCTTCAGTTGCAGCACGGGGACACGCTTCTGCGTAACCAAGCGCTTTATAAGCTACCCTTATTATTATTATTATTATATTCAATGCTTTTATATTTGATCTGTTTGTACTAGTTTCTGTTGCAGACAATAATCTTGATTTAGAGCAAGGATCAATTCCACCGATGGCTTTTAAAATCTATTTATTATTGATCTCTATCAGTGTTATCGCAAATAAAACTGTAATATAACTGATTTGAGAGATGGACCTTCAAGTATTCTGCTCAGTCAATTTATTGAACAAACTATGGAGTTAACATCTAAATAGATTAGATCCACAAGCATTGCATTAAACATCAATAGATTGCTAATCAGCACATGTTGTCTAAGTACAATTCACTCATCTTCAATTTGTCACGGAGCTCATGCCAGGTCTGTGTGAATTCTTTTAAAATGTGACATTTAAATGTCCAAAAGTTCAGGAATTCTAGTTTCAAGCCTGGTCAAACCTCAATGAATGCTATACCTAAATATGCCCTTCTGTTCCTACATTTTATTGTGCACCATGATTCTGAAACGGCATATTTTTGCTTTCGCAGGTAAAATACTAAACATATCTATTGTTGTTGCCATCTGAAACATTATCACTAATTGGGAAGATAATAACAAATGGCCCTGTGATGCTTGCTGGAATGGGAAGTGTTTAATCAAAAGGTGAATTGAATTCAAGTTTAGGTGACAATTTTACAAAAGTGTATGGATTTTGTATATATTTAAAATTGTTTATCTCCAAAAAGGCCTGAATCAATAAATTGAATTGAAATTCAAGATTACCATTTTAATCCTATTGTTGGAAAAGATGTGATTTTGAACCCCATGAGGCGGTTCCTTTCCAGAAAGCATTCAGGTTGTAATCATGAGTCAAATAATGCAGAGGAGGTTAAAATATTCAAATTGAATTCTAATTACACATGAAATGTTCATTGTTCAATATATTTCTCTTAGTATTTTAATGTGAGGACTTTATTGCTTAAGGAAAATAATTAGTATTTGTTTTTTTCTATATGTAGGAAGCATTTCATTAATGAAACTACTGTATCCCCCTTCTTTCTCTCCTTTCCTGTTCTTTATTAATGTTTCTATTGTTAAACTTTAAAGATTGCCTGAAATTAAGAATTGTTCTCTACATAACTTTGCTGTGTTACAGTATGTTGATTTGTATGTACAACTATTGTCTCTTATGTGTAGGGCAACTGATGTTCTGTTTTGCTTTAATAATCAGCTTATGTTTATTAGGTTTTATTATTCAATAAAATGTTTCAAAGACAACAAATGGTAGTTGATATGTATTTACAACTGCAGCATTTTTATTGTATGGGCACTTTCAAAAGGGCCAAACATATGGTCTGTGGGATGACAGAGGACCACATTGGCATCAGCAGGGAGAGGTTTGGGCAGGTGATTGGGGGTATATGTAAGGTTGGAAGTAGGGGAAACAAAGCATGTACATTCTGTGGACTGTGACTCCTGGAGTTATTGTGAGGGATACTATGCTACCCTGTAAATTAATCCCCTAGTGATTATTATCAACAAACTTTATTCGGTTTTATAAAAGAAAACCATAAAAGTCATACATAAAATGATAAAACATCTTCCAAGTTACAGATTGACAAATATAATATGTCCCAGTTAATCAGAACACAAGATAAAAATTCATGAATTACAGTACAGAAGTTAATCGCAGCTTGACCTGAGTCTAACAGCGACCCATAAAAAGTTAAGCGTATGCAAAACAGTGTCATTAGAGAGGAGTTGTTAAAAGATAAGAGCTGGTCTCACCCGCCTAAAACCCGCTAATTTGAGAATGGGAATAATAAATAACTTTCTAGGGATAGCATAAAAACTACTAAACATTAAAAAAGTGCATCATGTCCTGAGGAGACTCACCGTTGCAGCCACAGGGCATGAGGCACTAGCCTCTGTGGAAGCCGCAAGAGTGTGCCAAGAGGTAATGGAAGAGGCCGAGCCGAAACCGGGTCAATAGAAAAAGTTAATGGATGCTTTTAAGCCCTAGAAGATAAGGTTAGTTAGTTGGTGCAGTTTTTAACACAATGTACTTATGCACACTAGGCTTACACAGCTCATTTCCCTCTCTATCACAGCAAGTCATTCTTTAAAAAACACTCTTGGACCAGAGAAAGTTCCCTCTCACATATGCGCTCAGGGTTAGCAAATAGTTCCTACCTATCCTCGAGAGGCCAACTCTTATGTACTGGAGCCATCGGAT
The DNA here is from genome assembly GCF_964263255.1 of Lissotriton vulgaris. Classification (NCBI taxonomy): domain Eukaryota; kingdom Metazoa; phylum Chordata; class Amphibia; order Caudata; family Salamandridae; genus Lissotriton; species Lissotriton vulgaris. Next base: position 178,324,136 of record NC_141685.1, read on the forward strand.
GCTTGAGACATGGTCAAGTGAAAGGCATTCCCGTAGGGCGTCTTTGTTAAGTGTATTTTCTTAATTAGCCCAAATATTAAGCCACAAAGCCAGGGGACGGAAAGCCAGTACATCTGAGAGGAAAGGCATCCCCAACTCTTCGTGCATGACATAAAACGGGGTGCTTTGTGGGACAGAAAGGGCCCATCGCAGGAAAGAGTTTTCAGCACTTTGCACTGCCCTACCCCAATGTGGCCCCATATCTCACTCCCATAACAAACCTTTGAGATATATTTGTGTTCGAGGCATCTGGGCTGCTGAATTCATATCTGTGCATAGATCGCCGCCTAGTGTTGGGTCCGGATGATTGCACATTGTTGTCCTGGAAGAGTCTTCGAAGTATCACGAGATAGGTGGCTCCTCCCCTGGACTACAGTGCGCATGGGCATCGCCTCCATCCCCAGATTGTTTTTTTCCGCCATTGGGTTCGGATGTGTTTCGGTTCCCTCTGTCGGAATCGATAGTTGTTCAACTTTTCTACTCGAGACCAAAAGGTCTTTAGGCTGGGCGTCGGTATAGTTTCGTTCGGGTTTCTTGTCTGACTCTCAGCTCCGAACTCTTGCTACCCTTCCGCGTGCTCTCGGCGCGGACGGGCCTACTCTACGCTACAGCTATGGAACGGACTCCGTTCAAGAGGTGCCCGGTGTGTAACTCCAAATATCCACACCTCGACGTGCACCCTGTGTGCAACAAATGTTTGTCACCGGACCATGACGAAGACAGCTGCATGGCATGTTCGAAATTCCGGTGCAAGAAAACTCTCAAGGTTCGTCGGGCCGCTAGACTCCAGGCCCAGTTATCGGCTACCCCGGCGCCCCCACCAGACAACATATTCGAAGAATCTGTTGGAGACGACGACGCCATACAAGTTTCGGACTCTAGTCCCGCGTCCGAGGGGGATGCCTACGACGCGGGTGTTGAGGACTTTGACGAAGCCGGCGACGAGGTAGGGAACGACGATCGGGCTATTGCCACCGTGGGGGATAGCTCGGAGGAGGAGCATCCCCAACCAGACTCAGGGGTCAATCCCCTTCATGCGGCCCAGGTCGAGGGATCGCCTTCGGGCCTTACCCAAGACCTCGTTACTAGTCCAACAGCCCCGCCTGCGGGCCCGGTCACGGACATTTCTGAGGCGCCACTCCCGTTCAAGAAAACGAAAGTGAAGCCATCGGGTCACACTCCCTCGGTTTCGAAACCGAAAGTGAAAGTTGCGCTGGTGCAGAAGGCTCTGGAGGCGTCAACTTCCAAACAATTCAAAATGGCCGACTTGAAGAGCCACGCCAAAATGGCCGACCCGAAGCCCTCGGGGTCGACGCCCAAGGCGAAGTTGACTGACGCGGCTGCGTCGGCGCCGAAGATGGTCGGGGTCGAGGACCCGAAGACGGCTCCGAAGAAGCGTCAGGCCGACGCCGCGACCCAGGCTCAGCCGGCGCCGGCCCTCGGGGACAAGGCGCGTGAGGTGTCGGCTCCGAAGAAGGTGCCTTTCATCGAACCGACTCCCGACTCGGGGAGATCGCTCGAGCCGGTCAAGCCCTCTCCAGCCTTAACGAAGAAGGTAGCGGAATCCCTGCAGCGGATCCGGAAGGACGATGTGGTTCCCGATTCGGACACCGTGGCGCCTAAGCACATGCCTAAGCCTGCGAAGGCGCAAACGCCTATCCGCTTTACCCTGCCGCCGAAGTCGACGCCGAAGGCTTTCGCGCCGAAACATGGGGCAGGCGGGCCCTCGAAGGAGGTATTGACACCCAAGGCAGCCTTAGTGGTGTCGAAGCTTCGGCTCCAGCCACTTGCTGATGAAGAGCGTCGAGAGGTCATCATCGACGCCAATACTGGGAAACTGTCTCTCCTCAAAAGGAAAATCACCACGGAGCCGGTGTTGGAACATTTTCGGATCCCTCTCAAGAATAAGAGGGACTCTGCGGGGACTTCGGCCCCGATAGAGCCTATGTCTCCACAAGCCTTAGAACACTCGCCAACGCGTTCCACCGCAGGCGATGCGAACGATGAGGACGTCGAGTACAACTATCCGGCGTACTCGGATCCGGAGGAGGAGCACGAACCTTGGTCGGCCGGAGGCGACCCAGAGGACCCGCAGTCGGGCCAGGACACGCAGCTTTTTGCGGCCAAGACATCACCGACGGAGGACTCGGCGGCCTTCAACGCTTTGATTGAGAGAGCTGCGGCTAACCACGATGTCGAGCTGCACTCAGACCCTGTGGATGTAGACTTTTTATTTGACACTTTCTCAGTGGCTGAAAAGTCAGTCAAAACACTGCCAATGCTTAAGGGGGTGCTGAAGCACGCAACGGAGGTCTTCAAGGAGCCCACCCGGGCGCGTGTCATCAACCCTCGCATTGATAAGAAATATAAGGCAGCGCCCTCGGATCCAACATACATCAAGGGACACTTGCCACTGGACTCGTTGGTTGTATCCAACGCTCGGAAGAGGGCGAACTCGCAGACCACTGGTGACGCTCCTCCCCCAGACAAAGAGTCCAAAATATTTGAGGCCTCAGGGAAACGGATTGCTGCACAGGCAGCTAATATTTGGAGAATCTCGAACACACAGGCCCTACTTGCACGCTACGATAGGGCTCATTATGACACCTTAGAATCACTACTGCAACACTTGCCTGACCAGTACAAGGAGGCAGGAGAAATGTTAATTCAGGAAGGAAAGCTCATCACAAACGCTTCCATAAAATGTGCGCTGGACGTGGCTGATACAGCCTCCAGGGCCATCAACACTAGCGTGTTGCTTAGACGGCATGCTTGGCTTAGGATATCAGGGTTCAAGCCCGATATTCAAACAACAGTCCTGAACCAAACAGTTAACCCTGACCACCTGTTCGGCCCAGAGGTGGATGCGACGCTGGAAAAAATGAAAAAAGATACAGACACTGCCAAGTCTATGGGGGCCCTCCAGTCTCAGCAGTTTCGGAGTGGTTCCTTTCGCCGCTCCAATTCCAGAGGCACCTCAAGGGGTCAGGCATCGCAGTCCACACAGTATTATAAAAGTAACACCCAAACCTCATACACCAACAAGGGTAGAGGTGGCTACAGAGGCAATAACGTCAAGGGCCGGGGACGTGGAAACAACAGCTCCAGGTCCACCATCGCCAGCAAGCAGTGACGTCTTGTCACTGCCCCCCGACCATACAACACCGGTCGGGGGGAGACTCCAGCAGTTCCTGCCCGCGTGGAAATCCATCACCACGGACAGGTGGGTCAAGTCTCTTATCCAGTACGGTTGCTGTCTGGAACTTACTTCCATTCCACCAAACATACCCCCAAGGAGCCGTCCTATGTCCGGCGAGCACTTGCACTTGTTGCAGCAGGAAGTTCTAGTCATGCTGCAAAAAGGGGCAATAGAGCTCGTTCCATTGCAAGAAAGGGGAACAGGGGTTTACTCCCTGTATTTTCTAATCCCCAAAAAGGACGGATCCCTCAGGCCCATCCTGGACCTCAGGCCCCTCAACTGGTACATTCTCTCGGAGCACTTCCATATGCTCACGTTACAGCAAGTATTCCCTCTGCTTCAGCAGGGGGACTTCCTGGCTACGCTGGATCTGAAAGATGCATATTTTCATATCCCCCTGCATCCTTCCCACAGGAAGTATCTCAGATTTACGATTCAAGACCAGCATTACCAGTTCAGGGTTCTGCCGTTCGGGGTCACCACGGCGCCAAGGGTATTTACAAAGTGCCTGGCGACTGTGGCGGCGCATCTCCGTCGCCAAAACGTCCACGTCTACCCTTACCTGGACGACTGGCTCATTCAAGCAAGAACAGAACAGCAGTGCGTCGACCACGTGTCCCGCACCATTCATCTCCTGCACGATCTGGGATTCTCTCTGAACTACCCAAAGTCCCATCTCCAGCCCGCCCATGTGCGACAGTATCTGGGCGCGACAATCAACACTCTGGCAGCCACTGCGCAGCCAAATTCAGTGAGAATCGCCAGTATCCAAACGCTGATCCAACGATTCAGACCCCAACACTCGCTTCCAGCGAAAGTGTTCATGCAGTTGATAGGCATGATGGCCTCCTGCATCTCCATTGTCCCGCACGCGAGACTACATATGCGTCCGCTTCAGGAGTGCCTAGCACGTCAGTGGACTCTGGCTCATGGGCAACTGACAGACCTAGTGTTGGTGAGCGGTCGGGCATACAACTCTCTGCATTGGTGGAATCCACAAAACCTTTGCAAGGGCCGACCATTCCAAGAGCCTGTGCCACAGATTATCCTGACAACGGACGCCTCTCTCCAGGGATGGGGAGCGCATGTACTCCATTACACAGTGCAGGGACTATGGACACTACAGCAAAGGAAGATGCACATCAATGTGTTGGAACTGATGTCAATCTTCATGGCCTTAAAGACGTTCAAAGTACATCTGTGCAACAAAGTCGTGTTGATCCGGACGGACAACATGACGGCCATGTACTACATTCAGAAGCAGGGAGGCACACACTCTCCGCAGCTGTCTCATCTGGCTCAGAGCATGTGGAAGTGGGCCATTCAGAGGAACATCTTCCTCATTGCAGAGCATCTCCCGGGCAAGGACAACCAGATGGCGGACCTGCTCAGCAGGCACAGCCATCAGATGCACGAGTGGGAGATACATCCATCAGTACTCCAACCGTACTTCCAAAGGTGGGGTCATCCAGAGATAGACCTGTTCGCCACAAAGGAGAACGCAAAATGCCAAAGCTTCGCCGCCAGGTTCCCACACCCGCAATCACAGGGCAATGCGATGTGGATGAACTGGTCAGGCAGATTTGCGTACGCTTTTCCCCCAGCACCTCTGATACCGCTGGTGGCACGCAAGCTCAGGCAGCACTCGATGACTCTCATCCTGGTTGCTCCAACGTGGGCTCGCCAACCGTGGTACACCACGTTTCTGGAACTCTCCGTGGTACCGCATCAAAGGCTTCATCTCACTCCCAGCCTTCTGACGCAGAGCCATGGCGACATTCAGCACCCAGATCCGCAACAGCTCAACCTGGCGATCTGGCTCCTGAAGTCCTAGAGTTTGGCTACCTAAATCTTCCTCCCGATTGCATGAACATCATTCGGGAGGCGAGGAAGCCCACTACTAGAGCTTGTTATGCGGCTAAATGGAAGAGGTTTGTCATCTACTGTGTTAACCACGATATTGACCCGCTAGATGCTTCCATTCAAAACATCATTTGTTACCTGTTCCACCTGTATCAATGCAATTTGGCGTACTCTTCCATCCGCATTCACCTGTCTGCTATGGCAGCATACCTCCAGAATAGGCAACACCTGTCACTCTTTAAGGTCCCTGCTATCAAGGGCTTTTTGGAAGGACTCAAAAGAGTCATCCCACCAAGGACCCCACCAGCTCCAGAATGGAACCTCAATGTGGTTCTTACAAGACTGATGGGTCCTCCCTTCGAGCCACTGCACTCTTGTGAGCTTCAGTTTCTGACTTGGAAGGTTGCGTTCTTAGTAGCAATTACATCGCTACGGAGGGTTAGCGAGCTGCAGGCGCTCACCATCCAAGAACCTTTCTTCCAGGTACATGCTAACAGGGTTGTGCTCCGCACTAACCCTAAATTCTTACCCAAGGTTGTATCTCAATTCCATATAAACCAAACAATTGAGTTGCCGGTGTTCTTCCAAAACCCAGAGACGCTGGCGGAGCGGATGCTCCACACCCTTGACGTTAAGAGAGCCTTGATGTACTATGTAGACAGGACAAAAGATTTTCGCAAAACCAAGCAGCTTTTCGTTGCTTTTGCCACACACAACAAGGGAAACGCTATCTCCAAGGCTGGGATCGCTAGGTGGATCGTGAAATGCATTCAAATCTGTTACGCTAAAGCTAAGCACACTCTCACTATCCCTCCAAGGGCCCACTCCACCAGGAAGTTGGGGGCCTCTATGGCTTTCCTAGGTAACATTCCCTTAGAAGATATTTGTAGAGCAGCCACATGGTCTACTACACATACTTTCACTAAACACTACTGTGTAGACGTGCACTCCAAACAGCAGGCAGCTGTTGGTCAGGCTGTTCTCAAAACACTTTTTCAGACTGCTGCAGCTGGCACGGGCAGCCGCCGCTAATGGAGGGACTGCTATGTATTCTATGCACAGATATGAATTCAGCAGCCCACATGCCTCGAACTGCAAATGCTACTTACTAGTATGCATCTGTTCTTGGCATGTAGGGCTGCTGACATTCATATCGCCCACCCTCCTCCCCGGCGCCTGTAGCAGCTGCAGTATTCATTCATATATATATATATGCTCATAGCATGGTCATCACTCACATACTTCACTCCATCTCTGCCAATGGCTAAAAACAATCTGGGGATGGAGGCGATGCCCATGCGCACTGTAGTCCAGGGGAGGAGCCACCTATCTCGTGATACTTCGAAGACTCTTCCAGGACATCAATGTGCAATCATCTGGACCCAACACTAGGCGGCGATCTATGCACAGATATGAATGTCAGCAGCCCTACATGCCAAGAACAGATGCATACTGATAAGTAGCATTTGCACTTCATATGTCTTCAAAAGAGCCCCTATTGACTTCCCTCCCACTCTGCTGGCAAAGTTAAAAACAGCTGCTAAAGCTTTCACTAGATCCCCTTTCTTCCAAGTAAGCAAAGGAGACAGACATTCCAGCACCTCTCCAAAGGCCCACTAGCTTAGCAGCAGGCATCAGCAGTGATTGTACTCTTTCCTGGTGTGCTGGAGCCTGCCATGGTCAGGTCAAGAGAGCAGTCGGTCTGCAGCATCCTAGCGCCAGATATCAGTGACAACTCGGACGACTTAATGTCTGCAGCTAGCAGACTGGCATTCAGGTGGACTTACAGCAGCCCTGAGCCTGGGTCTCAGCACGAGCACCACTGCCAAATCACCAGTGAAGCGCTCCGATGGGCAGACACGCTACCCCACGCACTTGTGAACTGACAGCCTGGGGGAGTCCTGCAATAGGGCCCAATTCACAAATGTAAACTGAGACGACTCGGGCGACTTAATGTCTGCAGCTAGCAGACTGGCATTCAGGTGGACTTACAGCAGCCCTGAGCCTGGGTCTCAGCACGAGCACCACTGCCAAATCACCAGTGAAGCGCTCCGATGGGCAGACACGCTACCCCACGCACTTGTGAACTGACAGCCTGGGGGAGTCCTGCAATAGGGCCCAATTCACAAATGTAAACTGAGACTACTCGTAAATCCCCTTTGTGAATACGGAAAGTCGTAAAGTTAGACCTTTGTCTCAGTTTCCCTTTGTGAATCCGGCCCGGAGTCTGTACTGAAGTTCACTCTGACCGCTGCAGGCATATGTTTTAACAGTGGTAGGCCGTAATTCCAATCAGTTTACACCAAAATGAGACAGAGGCATAGTTTTCTTCATTTATATCTCACTCATTTGAAACGGACAAAAATTTTATGCAAGAGTGAAGGAAACATGCACGAAAAATTTGAGATGGATGTTGTATCTTCAGGGACTTCTTAGAGTTTGTCTTTGCTCAAATGGGTGTAATTTCTGATATTTATGTTCCCTATATGTCTCATTGCTTGATTTTCCTTGCGAAAAAGTGTCACTCATAATCATTGAAATGTCACTCATAATTACACTGAAATTATGAAAATGTCGCACATAGCGATCTGAAACCTTGGCAGCTCTGTGGATGTTTTCAAGATACGCTCATTCAAGTGCAGGCCTCGCACTTGGTTGCTGCTAGAAAAGTAGTTATAGCTTCACTTCACGTGAGCATCTTCCAAAACCTGCTATTGAGAACTAAATGTCTATACAGAAAGTTGACATCTGGAAGGGACAGATTGTATTTCATTGGATAAATGAGAATATCGGACAGTGGTGCAATTTTTAAGAACGTTATCAGGTTTTTTCAAATGCACAGTGTGGAACATAGCAAAGCAAACAGGGAAAAATACCACACAGTTTTATGCACTAGATCAAATAAAGTGTGTGGCATAGTTCATGTGTCAAAGCAAACATTTTAAGGAAAGATTGCTAGTTTTCCTATGTCTGTGGAAAATTCCTAATATTTAACATGGTTTGACATAATTTTTATTTTTTTTGCAAATGTTTTCTTTATTAATGGAAACAACTTACAATATGACTAACAATCCCAGCTCAGAGACAGGCAAAATTCCTATATTGAGATCCTAATAAAAGTGGGTCATGACAACGAAGCTCACACATGAGGCGGAGCTTCATAATAGAAAATTTAAAACCAATTCTTGACAGGGGCACTTGGCCTGTTGGATCAGCTTAACAATTAGCTCTACTGATATCTATGTTTAAACAACTGGCACCAACCTTGGCCCGTTTTTGTTAGGTGCTACTTTCACATTGGGATCATTCACAGATCTCACCAGTACAAATTGCTTCCTGCTTCCAAAAATCGTTTTTTTAACTTTATTCTTTCAGTTTATGTAATAAAAAAAACCTCAATTTGCATCATTACAACACACGTACACAGTTCGACCCTCTCATTATGGCACTTGGGGATATAGGCTTCACCTGGATAGGTACGGACACATGAGGAATAACAGATTAGCAGGCAAATAAATAAAATCACGAGGAAGCAGCCAGGCCACGCACAACTCCCTGTAATAAATAAACACTAGGAAACCCCCCTCCCTCCCCATCAGACCCGACCCTATTGGCGACAACAATTCGTCACTTGCCCCATCAGACTCGCCCTGGGAAGACTGCCCTCTCTCCACCAGTCCCGAGGTACACTTGCTTCGCCAGGCAAGTAAATCTTCCTGCAGTTTCTCATCCCTCCGAGTGAGCTGCGTATCAGTTTCCTCAGCCAGGGACCACTCTCTCACATCTCTAAGCCAAGTTGGCACCTCTGGGGCCCTCTGTCCCATCCAAGTAATCGCCACCCTACGCCTGGCAAGCACCAACATCAGTTGCAATAGTTTATAAGAGAGTTTCCTTTTCTTGGTCTTGGGGACTAACGCCAGTAAACAATGCAAGGGATTCATTGCTATCTGAAGGCCTGTAGTGGTGACTATGTGATCTAACACGCCCGCCAAGAAACTCCTGATCAAAGGGCAGTCCCAGACTAAATGCAGGAAGCCCTTTCCCCCTGCACTACATCTGGGGCAGCTGTCCCCCCTGCCTCCAGACTAGCGCCTCAACAAGATCGGGGTTAGGTAGGTGCATGCAGGAAATTCAAGTGTATCAATTTGAATTGTGCATTGCTCGATACCTTGCGTGTGAGGGACCCTATTCGCTTCCGCTGCTCCTGTTCCAGTGGAGCACCAAGATCTGCCTCCCATGTCGCCCAGAACGGCGGCACTGGTGGGTTGGAGTCCTGTTTCATAGCCACATATAGCAGAGAGATTAGTCTACGCCCCCTGCCGCAAGAAAGGAGAATGTTTAAGGTGTGTGTCATTGGTGGGGCGTCCGGGTACTGAGGCCAGGTCACCTTTACCACATCCTGCAGTCCCCGATAGTGCAGGTACTGCCCTCTTCCTAGGCTGAAGGCCTCCTCCGCCTGCTCATAAGTCAGGAAGGACTTGTTGGGGTAGAGAGCGGCCAGAACCTCGCATCCCCCCTCCCGCCAGTGTGAAAGGACATATGTTTTTCCATAGCAACAAAAGGGGCCAGTATCCAGACCGGTAGCTCCCTATGGAAGGGCGCCAGCCGCAAGAATCTCTCTCCAAACCGCTGCCAGATGGCCGCCGTGTGATGCACAACATAAGGCAAATTTTCGTCCGCTCCCCTTCCCTGCATCAATGCGACCTGTCGCTCCTGTACGGTCGCTCTGCCCGCCAAAAGGCACGTCTCCCATTTATCCACATCTGCGAACCACCTGGCCGCAGGCTGTAGTTGTGCCGCGTAATAATAAAAGTCGAAGCGTGGTGCCTCCAGGCCTCCCTCTTCATAGTTACTCACGACAGTGTGGAGAGCTACCCTGCTGCGCCCACCTGCCCATAGCAGGGACGTGAGCAGCACGTTGAGAGTGCGAAAGACTCGTGGGGGCAAAGGACACAGCGAATTCTGGAGGACGTATAGCGTCCTGGTAAGCATTACCATCTTGGCGACGGCTAGCCGTCCCATTAAAGAAAGCGGCAAGGAATTCCAAAAGGACACCGATTGCTGTAGGGACTTAAGTATCCGATCGATATTCCGGGCCAGCAACTGTGAGTCCGCCGGGGCCACCTGAATTCCGAGATAACAGAATCCATCCCTTTCCCTGCGCAGCCGAAGATCTGGCAAGTCTTCTAGTGGCACCGAGTCAAAACCCGCCAGCGGGAAAATCAAAGACTTGCAGCGGTTGAGTTTCAGTCTCGACGCCTCAGCGAACTGATCCAGGTGGTGCAGCAATATCGGCAGTGCCTCTCTCGGAGATGTCAAATAAAACAAAGCGTCATCCGCATATAAAGAGATGACACTGCATGTTTCTCCCACCTCGATGCCCCACTGTGCCATCTCTGTTCGGACTCGGACTCGAACAGCAAAGGGCTCTATGGCCAGGGCAAACAGGAGTGGTGAGAGGGGACACTCCTGGCGTGTACCCCATCCTAGTCGCCACTCTTCCGACAGTGCAGCTCCAAGTCTTATCCTGTCGCGAAGGGCCATATATAGGATGCAATTCCAGCTACAAAAGTTGGGGCCCAATCCCTCTGCCCGGATGACCTCCTGTAGATACCCCCAATCGACTGTATCAAACGCCTTAGCGAGATCGATCGACACCAGAACCATCTGCTCCTCCCCGCACCGCACCTCATGCATAATGTGATTTAACCGCCACAGGTTCATGGCCGTGTTGCGCCCTGGAATAAACCCGCATCCGTCTCCATGGACCAGGTAGGACATATACGGTCAGTAATTTCGAAACTCACCATGTGCTCACAACAGCCAACCCATACGTTTCCAGTATCATCTACTGGAAACGTTTTATAGACGATGTCTTCTTGATTTGGCTCAATAACCAAGACCTAAAGACCTTTGTCGACTGGCTTAACACACGTGACCCCTGGTTGAGATTCACATATACATCCGACAAAGAGAGTATTGATTTCCTAGATCTAACGATCTTTTCTGAGAACAACAGAATCGAGACAAAAACTTTCAGAAAACCGACTGCCAAAAATAGTTTGTTGTCCTACAAAAGTTACCATCCTCAACCACTCAGAGACAACCTCCCTTACAGCCAATTTTTCCGCTTAAAAAGGAACTGCAGTCGTAAAAAGGATTATCAAGCACAATCACAAGCTCTGAGCATCAGATTACAACAAAGACACTACAAAAACAGCACAATATCAAAATGCCAAAAAAGAGCACAGAACCAGCCGAGGGAAAACCTTTTAACCTCCTTTGAAAAAACTGAAAATAAGGACCTCGTAACCTGCGTTACCACATTTGGCCCAGCAACATACCAGGTCAATAAACTGATCAGCAAGAATTGGCATATTGTAAATACTGGCAAATTCAACTGGCCAAAGCCCCGATTTGCCAATAGACGTACAAAAAATCTACGTGATATGCTGGTTCATACTCGCCCAAAACCGAGAAATCCAACGAATCAGATCAGAAACATAAATATGGCTCCAGTGTCAGGCCACTACCCATGCGGCTCTTGCACAGCTTGTACTTCCACATCCATTTCAAAAACATTGCAACTGTCCCCATCATGTACATGGATCCAACGACAACACAGCAATTGTAACACTTCCCATGTGATCTATATGGTCACATGTCCATGTGCCAAAAAATACATTGGAATGACCTGTAGAAAGGTAAAACTGCGCATAGGTGAGCACAAAAGTAACATACGCTTAAAAAAGAACTCTACCAAATTATGTGCACACTTTATCGAACATGACCATTGTATTGAAGATCTGAAGTGGACAGTCATAGAAAAAGTACAAGAGAACACACCCAACGTTGAAAAAGTGTTGTACGAAAAAGAACAACGCTGGGTGGACCGTCTCAAGACGAACAAAAATGGTCTAAATGATGATATTTGCTGGCACCACTTCGCACGCTGATACTAGCTGTTAACCTGAATATTTAGAGTACATTTGGCGCACTGATACTCATAAGCCCATGAGAATCGAAATTTATTTATGCTCCTCAACAATTACTAAACCATGATGTACTTAACCTATAATTACTTTGTAAACACACAAACATTTCCAATACCTACTTCTAGTGTGTTTCACGATTGTATACAATAGTCTCATTTCTATTTCTATGACTAGCGTAGTTAAAACGCCATTGGAAACGTGCGCTTGGCGTCCAGGAGGCAGAGCCAGCACAAGACGCGGAACACATTTCCGCTGCGGGTAAGTCGTCGCCCCCCTTCCGCCCTCGCTCATTCACTCGCTACAGTATCGGAATGACTAACACCTTGTTTCTCCGATACTGTTATAGCCTGGGATCTCCTGAGGGAACCTTTTTTAAATAATAATAAGGTAAGACCTCACTTGGGGTATAACAGACTCCCTTACTATCACGGAAATGTGCTGAACACTCACCCCCGTTTTTCTATCACGTTTTTCTATCAGGTTCACAAACTCGAGTACACCTGAATAGAGGTATGTTACACTCCTTGTAATTGTAAAATGTCTCAACTAGTCGCCACCATTAATTCGCCAACATGTCCTTCTTGTTCTTAATACTCTAAATAGAGTTTGCCTTTAATGAATTTGCATGATAAATGATACAATGTTTTTCCATTTTAAAATAGCACACTGGTAAATACCACTAGTGACCCCAACCTTTTCTTCAAATTTACAGGTGACTTCATAGAACCTCATAAGGGTAAGACTGTAATCTACACCTCTAACCCTCTACATCACAAATAGTGATAGGTAGATCTCTGTTTATTGTTGTCTTTGTCCTGACGAATGCTCTTAGACCCACGGGCCAACAGAGCAGAAACATGTCGACTTTTTTGTCAATACTAGTCATATATGCTATGGATTCCTAACCTTCCGGCGAGCATACCAATTTCTTTTAATTTAGTTATCCACCGATACTAATAAAATAAGAGTAACTCACTCGGCTGGAAACTATTTTACCTTTTTGAGCCTTTTTTCTGTTGGGGTTATTCGAATTTTTATCTCTGGAGACTGCCACTAAAAATACCAGAGAAAGCCTCGGGCGAGGCTAGGCAATACACACTTTGTTTAACCCGATGATTGCTGCCAAAACGTTTGTGTGGGGCGGAGAACAAAATATACCGCTTTTCGTTATACACAACGTTTATGAGGGTTTCACAATACTTCTCTTGGTATAAGTGGTAACAAGTGTCCTATCCAATTTTGATTGCCTCTGCTGAATCTCGGGGAACAGATAGGACAAGCTTTCCTCGTCCCTCTATTTGATTTATTCATATTAAGCAGCGCACAGCTGCGGGAAATTTGCTTTTGCAATTCTTGTTTATGAATCAACAAGAACTCACTTGAAAAATTGAGAATGGAGGACATGAATGGTTTGAGTTTTTCGGGGAGCGACATAAGCGAGATCTTAGCGGCTCATACGCTAATTCAGAATCCAGACTTTGTACAAGTTTTAGCACAGACTGATGATTGGGATAATCTCACAGCGAAGAAACAGGAACAAATAAGAGTTGCTATCCATGGAATAATAATGACTGAATATTTGCGCTCTAAAATAGCACCGCGAGGATTGTGGATCACGAATGCGCCAAGAATCTTCTTACACGACCTGGCATTCAGACGCGATTGGTCGGCAATTTCGTGGAAGTGCACTCTTGACTATTTAGTGTTAATAGTCAAAATGGCCAAAAGACTCTCAGATGAACTTCTAATTGAAATAGAAGCCTGTGAAGTAGAACTAAAGAAAGGCATACAACCAGCAGTGTACAAAAAAAGACTTGAAGAGATAAACAAGGAGATATCAGAAAGTGAGGATTTCCTGATGCAAAGCAAGTTACAAAAAATAAGTAAAGACATTAAAAAATTCAGCCATGAGAAAATGCATCCCTATACCAACAAAGATTACAAATCATCAGTCCCAAGATCAGATAACGACTCAGATGGCTGGGATTCCTCAGCAGGATCCGATACAGGGTCCGATGACTCTTACAATCGACGAGGCAGAGGGCAATACCGGTCCAGACCACAAAGAAGAGGCAATAGATGGCCTAGACAACAATTTATGGGTCCCCCAATGCCATTCTTTCAGCCATATATGCAACCATATGCGGGTTGGATGAATCCTTATAATCAAGGTCCACAACAAATGCAAAACTTCATGGGGATATCCCAACAAGGATCAAACAACCAGAACCAGGATCCTTTTTTATTGAGGGGTCAAAACCAAAGAGGAAGGAGAAGAGGCATAACATGGCAAGACCAACAGCCAAATGTCCAAACAAGGAGCATGACCTCGACAAAGCCGGGGACCAGCAAAACGAGTCACTAATAGTGAACCTAAGCACAGTGACCCTTTCAGTAGACCAAGAAAATGTCCTGAATAAAGGACTTGGATATGTCCCTACCCCCAACCTCGACTTGTTCCGACTTAAGTGTGAACTATCAGAGTTTTGCCGTACTCTTAAGTTAAAAGCACACTTTGGGGAGTCACCAGTAACCTCTGATCTAGGAGACACAAACCTCCGTAAAAAATCAAACTACAGCCCACCGACCAACATGGTACCAGTAGAGATACTAGCCTTCGAACAAGCGCTCCTAACCGGAATTGATAACTTGGCAACCAATGTGCGAAGACCCTTCCAGAACTTAACGAGATCAGAAAGAATCGCTTTGGAAGAACTACAGACAAACGAGAACATTGTCATAAAACCCGCGGATAAGGGTGGAGGTATAGTTATCCTCGGAAAAGAAGGCTATATGAATCAATGTCTTGATCTATTAGTAGATGAGAAATTCTATACTAAAATCACAATTGATCCAACTCCAAGACTACAGACAATCATTGCCATCATGGTTCACGAAGCCGAAACAAATGGCTGGATAAGTAAAAAAGAGGCTGATTTCCTAGTAACTGAGAACCCTAAGGTCCCCTATTTCTACTCCCTCCCCAAGACACATAAAAACAGGATACCTCCTCCAGGCCGTCCAATTGTGTCGGGGATAGGGTCAGTATTGGAACCCCTATCTAAATTTGCGGACCAATTCCTACAACCACTTGTTAAGAAAACACCAGCTTACTTACAAGATACACGAGATCTGTTGAATCAGCTGAAAGATCTAACCTTCGACCCCACAAAGATGCTCCTGGTGGGATTGGATGTTGAATCCCTATATACGAGTCTGCCCCAAAAAGAGACTCTGGAAATGTTGGAAGACGTACTCTTCATGGAGAACTGGGATTTTAGAACACCCAGACACTTTGTTCTGGAATGTTGCCGGATGGCACTCACAGAGAATTATTTCGAATTTGAAAACCAACTGTTCCTACAGAGCCATGGGACCTCCATGGGCAGTGCCTTTGCGCCATCGGTGGCCGGACTCTACGTCAGTAATTTCGAAACTCACCATGTGCTCACAACAGCCAACCCATACGTTTCCAGTATCATCTACTGGAAACGTTATATAGACGATGTCTTCTTGATTTGGCTCAATAACCAAGACCTAAAGACCTTTGTCGACTGGCTTAACACACGTGACCCCTGGTTGAGATTCACATATACATCCGACAAAGAGAGTATTGATTTCCTAGATCTAACGATCTTTTCTGAGAACAACAGAATCGAGACAAAAACTTTCAGAAAACCGACTGCCAAAAATAGTTTGTTGTCCTACAAAAGTTACCATCCTCAACCACTCAGAGACAACCTCCCTTACAGCCAATTTTTGCGCTTAAAAAGGAACTGCAGTCGTAAAAAGGATTATCAAGCACAATCACGAGCTCTGAGCATCAGATTACAACAAAGACACTACAAAAACAGCACAATATCAAAATGCCAAAAAAGAGCACAGAACCAGCCGAGGGAAAACCTTCTAACCTCCTTTGAAAAAACTGAAAATAAGGACCTCGTAACCTGCGTTACCACATTTGGCCCAGCAACATACCAGGTCAATAAACTGATCAGCAAGAATTGGCATATTGTAAATACTGGCAAATTCAACTGGCCAAAGCCCCGATTTGCCAATAGACGTACAAAAAATCTACGTGATATGCTGGTTCATACTCGCCCAAAACCGAGAAATCCAACGAATCAGATCAGAAACATAAATATGGCTCCAGTGTCAGGCCACTACCCATGCGGCTCTTGCACAGCTTGTACTTCCACATCCATTTCAAAAACATTGCAACTGTCCCCATCATGTACATGGATCCAACGACAACACAGCAATTGTAACACTTCCCATGTGATCTATATGGTCACATGTCCATGTGCCAAAAAATACATTGGAATGACCTGTAGAAAGGTAAAACTGCGCATAGGTGAGCACAAAAGTAACATACGCTTAAAAAAGAACTCTACCAAATTATGTGCACACTTTATCGAACATAACCATTGTATTGAAGATCTGAAGTGGACAGTCATAGAAAAAGTACAAGAGAACACACCCAACGTTGAAAAAGTGTTGTACGAAAAAGAACAACGCTGGGTGGACCGTCTCAAGACGAACAAAAATGGTCTAAATGATGATATTTGCTGGCACCACTTCGCACGCTGATACTAGCTGTTAACCTGAATATTTAGAGTACATTTGGCGCACTGATACTCATAAGCCCATGAGAATCGAAATTTATTTATGCTCCTCAACAATTACTAAACCATGATGTACTTAACCTATAATTACTTTGTAAACACACAAACATTTCCAATACCTACTTCTAGTGTGTTTCACGATTGTATACAATAGTCTAATTTCTATTTCTATGACTAGCGTAGTTAAAACGCCATTGGAAACGTGCGCTTGGCGTCCAGGAGGCAGAGCCAGCACAAGACGCGGAACACATTTCCGCTGCGGGTAAGTCGTCGCCCCCCTTCCGCCCTCGCTCATTCACTCGCTACAGTATCGGAATGACTAACACCTTGTTTCTCCGATACTGTTATAGCCTGGGATCTCCTGAGGGAACCTTTTTTAAATAATAATAAGGTAAGACCTCACTTGGGGTATAACAGACTCCCTTACTATCACGGAAATGTGCTGAACACTCACCCCCGTTTTTCTATCACGTTTTTCTATCAGGTTCACAAACTCGAGTACACCTGAATAGAGGTATGTTACACTCCTTGTAATTGTAAAATGTCTCAACTAGTCGCCACCATTAATTCGCCAACATGTCCTTCTTGTTCTTAATACTCTAAATAGAGTTTGCCTTTAATGAATTTGCCTGATAAATGATACAATGTTTTTCCATTTTAAAATAGCACACTGGTAAATACCACTAGTGACCCCAACCTTTTCTTCAAATTTACAGGTGACTTCATAGAACCTCATAAGGGTAAGACTGTAATCTACACCTCTAACCCTCTACATCACAAATAGTGATAGGTAGATCTCTGTTTATTGTTGTCTTTGTCCTGACGAATGCTCTTAGACCCACGGGCCAACAGAGCAGAAACATGTCGACTTTTTTGTCAATACTAGTCATATATGCTATGGATTCCTAACCTTCCAGCGAGCATACCAATTTCTTTTAATTTAGTTATCCACCGATACTAATAAAATAAGAGTAACTCACTCGGCTGGAAACTATTTTACCTTTTTGAGCCTTTTTTCTGTTGGGGTTATTCGAATTTTTATCTCTGGAGACTGCCACTAAAAATACCAGAGAAAGCCTCGGGCGAGGCTAGGCAATACACACTTTGTTTAACCCGATGATTGCTGCCAAAACGTTTGTGTGGGGCGGAGAACAAAATATACTGCTTTTCGTTATACACAACGTTTATGAGGGTTTCACAATACTTCTCTTGGTATAAGTGGTAACAAGTGTCCTATCCAATTTTGATTGCCTCAGGACATATACGGCGCCAGGCGCGTGGCTAATAGCTTGGTCAAGATCTTCACGTCTGTGTTGATCATCGTGATTGGATGATGCGAAGAAGGGTCATGCTTGTTCCCTCCCCCCGGCTTCAGGATCATACAGACTTCCCCTGTGTCATACTCAGCGGGAGAGTTTCGTGCTCAAATGCCTTGAAAAATACTTGCAAGACGAGGCGGGAAAGTGTACCCTCGAATGCCTGATAAAATTCAGGCGGGAACCCATTGCTCCCCGGGGACTTAGCACGCGGCAAGCGGCCCAATGCTGCACGTACCTCACTCAGCGTTAGGGCCTCATCTAACTCCTCCTGTGCCACCTTTCTAAGGGACTGCAGGGTCAACCTCTGGAGGTAAGGGAGATAATAGGCCTCAGTGATAGCGGGGTCTGTGGCATATACCTGTCGTCATTGGGACCGGAGAACTCGGAGGATGCCCACTTTTGAGTGAACCATGGCCCCTGTAGGGTCCTTCATGGCTACAATACGCTCCAGGGCATGCTCCCGCCGAAGGATCCAAGCCAAAAGGTGACATGATTTATCACCCTCCCTGTGAAGGCGCTGTCTATATTGGCCGAGGGTATATTTGTCAAGCCGATCGAGGATGTCATGTACGCGAGACTAAGCAGTCTGTTCCTCCTCCCGCTGTAAGGCATCAGGGGTTGTCGAGGTTTGCAAGTTTAAGAGATTATCCTCCGCCTTCCGTAGGTCCTGGTTGAGCTGTCTCTGAACCCCATAGGTGAGACCCATGCACGCCCCTCTCACCACCGCCTTCAGGGGATCCCACCCAGTGGCTAAGGGAAGCCCCCCCTCCCAGTTAAGGTCCACGTAGTCTTTAAGACCTTTCCCCACCTGGTCCTGAAGGATATCTGCCGGCAACCTCCAAGTCCGGGGGCGGGAAAGCGGAGCTCCCCAAAGCACCACGCACGCCACTTGGGGAGTGATCAGATAAGAAACGAGCCTGAGGGGTAACCTCGAGGGACATATTTGACTCTGTGTTTGCCACTTGTACCCTATCCAAGCGACTATGTGTGTTGTGAGTGGGGGAAAAGCAGGTGTACACTTTCTGTGTCAGGTTTCTCTGGCGCCAAACATCAAGAGCTCCTATATTCCCCATGACCTCCCTAAGCTTCGCAGTCATACGTGGCTTTGTGCCAGCTCGGGCGGAAACCTATCCAGTGCGGGATCAAGGACACAGTTAAAATACCCAAACCAAAGCACCGGTGCCTCCAGGTCAGGGATTAGGACTTCCTGAAGGGTCTGGAAAAAGACAGGGTCATCTGTGTTGGGTGCGTATGAGTTCAGTATGGTGACATCCCTGTCATCCAGTTTCGCCCGGAGGAGCAGGTACCTTCCGAGTATGTCCACCTCCACATATTGGATAGCAAATGGGACCCCGGGTGCCACCCATATAAGGACCCCTCTGGCATAGGTGGAACACCTGACCCCGCCACTTTTTCCTCAATTTTTGGGCTCCATCATCTGCAAGGTGGGTCTCCTGGAGGCACGCAATGGAAACCCTATGTCTGCAAAGGAAGGACAGGACCCTATATCTCTTACGGCATGTGACTAGCCCCCTCACGTTCCAGTTCATAAACTTATACCCCATGGCTGATGATGGGGAGAGGAGTTGGCTTAACGGCTTAACGGCTAGGGCGCTCGACCTCGGACCTGGGGAACCTGGGTTCGAGTCTCTGTAATGATGCCAAAACATCCTGTGATTCTGGGCAAATCACTTAATCTCCCTGTGCCTAACAAAAAGGAATGTGTGTCCTCATGTAACATAACTGTTACTATGTAAAGCGCTCTGATACCTGATTCAGGTCTAGTTCGCGCTATATAAAACTCTAAAAAAAAATTACAAAAAAAAGTTTGATGGTAATCTTTCCATGCAGGCACAGATCCAATCGGTGGCTGGTTCTTGCGTTGGCCTGCTCAAAATGCTGAAACAGTTCCTGCCCCTCCTGTCTACACCTACAGAAAAACGGTGGTCCAGGCATTAATAATCTCCAGGTTGGACTACGTGAATGTACTCTATCTGGGGCTGCCTGAGTATTTACTGACTAGACTGCAGGTGACCCAGAACGCTGCAGCAAGAACCATACTCATGCTTGGCCCCAGAGCCCGCATGTCCACACAGCTGAAATCCCTACACTGGCTCCCGGTCCACAAAATGGTCCATTTCAAAGCCATGGTTTTGGCTTTTAAGGCTCTCCACAGTTTAGGGGCTGGGTACATCACAAAGAGAGTCCAATTTTACCACCTACACTGTGTACTCAGGTCTGCAGCACTGCAACTGGCTTGGACCCCCAGATACCTTCGGGCACGTATCAGGGGTCGTCCCTTCCAGGTGCAATTGTCGAACAATCTACAGGTGGATTTAAGTTTGACAAATGATCTCCTTGTGTTCAGAAAATCTCTAAAAACGTGGTTGTTTCAGCTGTAAACATTCCAGAGCTTGGTTTTCCCCACCTGGCTTGGCCTTCATCCTGCTTCAGCGCCGGGACACTCAATTGAGTAGTTGTGCGCTCTACAAATAATCATTTAACATAACATAACATAGTCCAGACGGCTAAGCACAAGAGCCTGCATCAGGGTTTTTCTTGTGGAGGAAGGTAGCATGGGATACACTCCTCCATGAAGGCTGAGTGTGTGATAGCAGGTACCAGCGGTGGTAGTGGTGTGTGCTTCAAGGGTAAGATTCTTTTTGATCCGGACAACTTGGTTCTTGACCACTCCTTTTGGAGTGGGAGCAGATCCCAGTTCCTCCGGCCACCAGCTGGGAGTCCAGCTTATTGCTGCACCTCCAAACAACATGAACTCCAACTTTTCAGCATTAAGTTGTAGGTATTTAGCTCTCATCCAGGCAGCGATGGTCTTTATGCCCTCCAAGAAGGAGAATTGTATATTGGAATTGGATTTGTCGAAGGTGAGTAGGAGCCTGGTGTCGTCTGTATAAGAGATGGGACTGAATCCCAGGGTTCTCATCAGATTGGCCAAGGGAGTGACATAAATGTTAAAGAGGGTAGGGCTCAAGCAGGAGCTTTGGGGTACTCCCTTGGTGACTTTGGTGGTCTTAGATCTGAAAGCACACAAAGTGACTGCGTTCTATCTGTTAGAAAGTCTGTCAACCATTTTAGAGTGACCCCTTGAAACCCGATGTCCTGGAGACTCTCCAGGAGTATTTGGTGATACTCCACACTATGCGACTCCATTGTAAGACACTCCAATCTATCACACTCCACTCATCCCACTGCACTCCTCCCCACTCCACTGCACACCAATATACCCCACCCCCTTCAGTTTACAGCAATATACACCACTCAATCTATCCCGTCCGAATCTACCCTACTCCACTCCAATCCACTCCACTCTCATCTAACCCTATTGACCACTCCCCAATGTACCACATCCCACTTCTATCTACCTAAATCCACAAAAGATTACCACTCTCTGCTACAGTCTACTCCAATCCAAACCATTGTACTCCACTCCAACCCACTGTACTCCAATCTACCCCAGTCTACTCCAATCCAACCCATTGTACTCCAATCTACCCCAGTCTACTCCAATCCAACCCATTGTACACCAGTCTACCCCAGTGTACTCCAATCCAACCCATTGTTCTCCAATCTACCCACTGTACTCCAATCCAACCCATTGTACTCCAATCTACCCCAGTCTACTCCAATCCAACGCATTGTACTCCAATCTACCCCAGTCTACTCCAATCCAACCCACTGTACTCCAATCTACCCCAGTCTACCCCAATATAACCCAATCCAGTTTTCCACACTTCATTCCAATATTCCACTCCAAACTCCACTGCAATCTATCCCATGCCGTATCAATCTACTCCTCTCCAATTGACCCCACTCCAGTCTAGCACGATGTACTGCATTCTAGCACATTGTACCCCAGTCTACTCGCCTCCACCCAACTCTACCCTTCCCCGATGTTGGTGTGCAGTGGAGTGGGGAGGAGTGCAGTGGGGTGAGTGGAGTGTGATAGATTGGAGTGTCTTACAGTGGTGTGGCATTGTGTGGAGTATGTATGGTGTGGTAGCCCACTGCCATTACAGACAACACATTTTCAATTGAAAGAACCATTACATGTGCACCGAAATATGGCGTTACTGCATAAAACCGATAATGTGTGCTAATGTCATCACCTTGTGTATTGATGTCACATTCAAATATTTGTTTCCACCACACTTCAAAATAAAAAAAAAAGAAAATTTGCACTACATCAGCGTAGTTTATTTTTGTAGTGTACTAGGAAGAAAAGCGTCCAACAAACTCTCCTCTTACATGGGTACTTAGCAGGACTGTCACATAAATGCTCTCACTTTGAAGTCAGACAAAGGAAAATTGACACCAAGCTCCTTGAAAGAGAAAGCCTGACATTTGACCTCTGTCTGTGGATGCACAGCAAATGTGATAAGATAAGAACAATATTTAAAAGCCTGTTAGCAGATAGCACATTTGTAAGAATACAGTAAACAAGGTTTGGACAACAGGAGGCGCGAACGTGTGCTGGACAGCCTAAAGCAAAATAAAGCCACCAAATAGTAAGCCAGAAAAAGTGATTTACAAACCACAAAGCCAATGGTAAGCAAAGGGTGAATGCATGCCTAGGTCAGTTTTCTGAATCTCCCCAAGATGTTTTCAGCAAACCAGACAACTGCGCTGTTCGGCAGGCTTTCACCTAAAAAGGAGCTCTGTTATGTAGATTGAAAACAATAAAGAAAGGAAGAGTGTGAAACATGGTAGCAATAACGAAATTGTGATGAAACAAAATCGAGAGGAAAGTGAGAAAAGTAGAAGGGAAAAAGAGAATAAAGGGTAGAGAGAGGAGAAAGAGGAGACCGAATGAGCTTCAAGAAAAAAAAATGTTCTAGGTTATTCAGCCCAGGTGTTGGTGATTTCCCTAAAGGTATTCATGCAATAGACGTAAATTGCAAGGACGTTCATGCAGGCCTCTTCTTCCACTGGCCTGTTGTGTCATTTACATTTGTGCCCCACCCAGTGCAGCCTAGAGCATGGTCAGAGGGTCAGTCAGCTCAATGACTAACTTCAAAGTGACCCCGTTCTTACTTTCATAAGGAAGACATTGCGAGACTGCGTAGTTCCTTTCAGTAACTGCTATAGCAAGTATGCTATCTGAGAACAAAACAAATCCTAGCTCTCAGCTATTTGTTGTAGGCTCACAAGGACGACGAAGCTTCTGCTAACAGTAAAGTTTTGCAAAAGACATGAAGGTTCAAAACGAGCAGAGACAAAGTCAGAAGGCTGGCGGGCAACGTCAGACCTTTTTCCTTTGCCTGGTCCGGTTTCCCACTGTATTCTGTACCTATAGGGCCAGTTTTATATTCTGATAAATATGACCACAAAGCCCAGGCTCACCTGACTGTACATACATGGATGTGAGAAACTCAGAGGTCTGCTTGGATCTGAAACAATCATGCAGGAGGCCAAAGTATTCCAACACTGTGTTTCAACTACCCCGACATCTACATATATGTTTTACTGCGCACATGATGGCAGACGTTGGCATTTGAAATAGTTGATTGCAGAGTTGGGGAGATCCAAACAGCTGGGACCTTATACCTGACACCCCTGTGTCCCTTACCACGGGCAAGACTCAAAATCAATGTCTCCAGGGCACAGGGCACGAGTCAGGAGCAGTCATTGTCGCAATGTGTAGTGTTCATAGAACGTTCGTGTAAAACAGCGCTATTCACAGCATTTCAAGAATCAAGGCACCCGTGATAGGAGGGGTGATTGGAAAGACAAACACTGTTATCCTGGTGGTCCCTAATGTTGAAAATGTCTCGCCCCAGCAGCCAGACCCAGCAGCGACTGAAGAATCGCTTTGCAAACTGCAGATCCCATGTGAGGTGAAACACAGCCGTGCGCCCGGAAGACGTCTCAAAACATGGTGGATAGAGGACATACTCGCATCAGGAAAGTCTGAACTATTGGTATTGTAAATGATATGTTTTACTTATGTGTTGGTTTTGAAAATAGCGAAATAGCTTTTTCATTTACAATGCCAATAGTTTTAACTTTCGCAAATGTGACACCTATAGCATTGTAATGCAATATGTGTTGTATTTAAGTGACTTAGATGTATTGATATTACAAATAACAATGGCTTTTAATTTTTTTAAATAATTAAAACTTAAATAAAAGGTATGTTAATTTATAATGGCAGTAGCTTAATAGCTTACACTTTTGTAAATAACTTTTGTGAAGATTATGTTCAGTGTATTTTATTGTGACAAAATCCAAGAACAGAAGTGAAATATCAACATCTTTTTGTGACATTTGTAATAAAGCTTGAAACATTGAGAGAACATATTTGAACCAGTTGTTGTTGAATGGTTGCACAGATTCATGCTGTGGTGGCTCCGAATGATGTTGTGCGGCGACAAGTGATGCTGTGGCGTTCAGTGATGCTGTGGTAGCGCATAGTGATGTTGTGGTGCCCCTGAGTGGTGCTGTGGTGGTGCCGAGTGATGCTGTGGTGATGCGATAGATAGTGAGGGCGATAGATAGATAGAGGGAGAGCGAAAGATAGATAGAGGGAGGGCAAAAGATAGATAGAGGGATGGCGAAAGATAGATAGAGGGAGGGCGAGAGTTAGAGGGAGGGCGAGAGATAGATAGAGGGGGGGTGAGAGATAGAGGAAGGGCAAGAGATAGAGGGAGGGCGAGAGAGAAATAGAGGGAGGGCGAGAGCTAGAGGGAGGGCGAGAGATAGAGGGAGGGCGAGGGATAGAGGGTGGGCGAGGGATGGAGGAAGAGTGGAAAGGCCAAGACAGTGAAGGGGCAGGAGAGAGTGAGACAGAAATAGAGGAAGAGTGGAGAGGCCAAGACAGGGAAGGGGCAGGAGAGAGTGAGACAGAAATAGAGGAAGAGTGGAGAGGCCAAGACAGTGAAGGGGCAGGAGAGAGTGAGACGGAAAGAGAGGAAGAGTGGAGAGGCCAAGACAGTGAAGGGGCAGGAGAGAGTGAGACAGAAATAGAGGAAGAGTGGAGAGGCCAAGACAGTGAAGGGGCAGGAGAGAGTGAGACGGAAACAGAGGAAGAGTGGAGAGGCCGAGACAGGGAAGGAGCAGGAGAGAGTGAGACGGAAACTGAAGAAGAGTGGAGAGGCCAAGACAGTGAAGGGGCAGGAGAGAGTGAGATAGAAATAGAGGAATAGAGGAGAGGCCAAGACAGTGAAGGGGCAGGAGAGAGTGAGACAGAAATAGAGGAAGAGTGGAGAGCCCAAGACAGTGAAGGGGTAAGAGAGAGTGAGACAGAAACAAAAGGCACATGGCGAATTGCAAACAAATGTGAACATTAATCATGCAAAAATACAATAAAGCAAGGCGAAGTTGTGGTGTGTATGGTCCTAGCACTGTCCTGGCTCCGCCTAAAAAGAAGAAAGATCAGATTGTTTTATTAAAAAGCAATCAAAACCATGGTGGTCTCCTGACCCCAGCAGACCACCATCCCTGTGGTGACTGCAATCTCTAATGGGTCACAATTTGCGACCCACCTCATTGATATTCATGAGATAGGTCTATTTGTGCGACCCCACTAGGAAACGCTGTCTGTAGTTTTCTTACACTAGGAATTGCGATTTCTTAATTGTGAATCAGTAAAAATCGCAATTGCTATTTTTTGTGCAAATGGCCCTGGTGAGCAGAGAGGTCAATGAGAGGGTTAATTCCGTGTCATGTGGCGATTGCCACTGGGTGGGGAGGAGTGGCACAGCTGTCCTTGAAGAAAGAAAACATCCCATTGTGTAAGGGGATAAACTGTTGATGTTTCTGGAAGATACAGCAGGGAGCATGGTTTTCTCCTCACTGTCGGCCTCTACTGGTAATTTCTCTTAAGCAGTGCATGGTGACTGTGCAGTGGTCCGTTCATTTACACAGTTTAGCCAGTGCACACTTTCTCTCAGTGCTCTGTAAGTAACCTGCAGATGTGCGCACCTACCTGTAGAGAGGGGTGTTTTAGGATGTACTGAGTACCTCCAGGAGTCTGGGGCATGTAACGTGCTGTGCAATGGTGTGTGCAGTGCACACGTGCATTTACACAGTTTAGGCAGTGCACGCTTACTTTCAGTGCTTTGTAAGCAGCCCGCAGATGTGTGCACCTACCTGTGGCGAGGGGTGTTTGAGGGTGTACTGCTGAGTACCCCCAGGAGTCTGGGGCATGTCACGTGCTGTGCAGGAGTCTGGGGCATGTCACGTGCTGTGCAATAGTGCGTGCAGTGCACACGTGCATTTACACAGTTTAGCCAGTGCACGCTTACTTTCAGTGCTCTGTAAAGGGCCTGCAGATGTGTGCAGCTGCTTGTGGAGAGGGGTGTTTGAGGGTGTACTGAGTACCTCCAGGAGTCTGGGGCGTGTCACGTGATGTGCAATGGTGCGTGCAGTGCACACGTGCAGCCCTCCCTTGCCATCGCCTCAGGTCTGAGGCCCGTGCCTTGCACTGATCCTGCCTCGGAGGTAACATGTGCTCTCGGTGGGCCTCAGTCTGCAAACCCTGGCTGTGGCTCAAACATTAAACGAACCCACATTGGAACCAAAAAACATTTGGAAAATAATAATGCGCCAAATTACTGCGCCCCTCGCATCAGGAGACGAAAACAGCCAAATATGAGCTTTCCTGCAGTTTCCAGAACTGCATTTTTTCGTAGAATTGTCTTTAATCAAATCCACACTGCGCGGCTCACAAATATTTAGAGTTGAATAATCCCGTCAGCAATTAGAGCAAAGAAACGCAGCACACGCCGCTTCTGGCTAGTGGCATCCTGGGGTGGAGTGGAGGCCCCGGTGCCCCTTCAGCAGTTTTACTCCTGTCCTGTGGTCCACGAGGGCCCGTGAAGGTGCACTCTCTGGAGGCCTCCTGGAGACAGTGAGAGAAGCGCCAGGTCACCATCACTCTTGTGAACATGACGTCATGGCACCTTGACGTCACGCGCCTCGTGCCTGTGACATATTCACTCCAGAGGAGGATCGAGGGGGACCCTGTTAGGAAAGTCTGATATGTACTTAATAGCCGACAATCCCGAGGAATGCAATGAAACAAATCTATAATTAGGGTGACCATATTTTAAAAACCAAAAACCGGGACATTTATCAACAAGGCGGACTCTGCCTTTCGAGACGAGACACAGGAAGCCAGGCAGGACTGCCCGGGACTTCCTGCTTGAGGGTGGGGCCACCAGCACAGACAGGAAGCGTACGGGAGCCTGCCCCGTGCTCCTGTGATGAGGAGGGAGCCAGCGTGTTACACCAGCGGGGCTCCCGTGCTAAGGGAGAGCCCCGTCTGCTGCAGGAGCATGGGGAGAGAAGCGGAGGGGGCTCGAGGCACATTACCGGTGCCTGCCCCCGCCACCTACCAAGCCCGCGCAGCCGCCACCACCGCGGGACGAGAGGAGCCTGAGAGACCCAGTGAGTGGGGGGGGAGGTTGTGTGTGTGCACGTGAGCCCGTGAGTGGGGTGGGGGTGTGTGCGTGCGTGGCTGTGTGTGTGCACGTGAGGCCGTGAGTGGGGGGTGCGTGCGTGGCTGTGTGTGTGCGCGTGAGCCTGTGAGTGGGGGGGAGGGTGCGAGCATGGCTGTGTGTGTGTGCGCGTGAGCCCGTGAGTGGTGGGGGGTGCGAGCGTGGCTGTGTGTGTGCGCGTGAGCCCGTGAGTGGTTTGGGGGTGCGAGCGTGGCTGTGTGTGTGCACGTGAGCCCGTTATTGGGTGGGGAGAGGGGGGTATGTGTGTGCGCGTGCAATCCACCTATTCAATATTAGCCAGCTTGTGAAGTGCGCTCACAACTGCAGAACACCAGCGCCCAGCAGTACACGTGATGCGAAGTACAAAAGCGCGCACACACGCTGAAATCTCAAACGGCCCTGCGCGACCGTCCACCACCAAAAGCGCGCACACACGATGAAATCACAGTCAGCCAAGCGCGTGCCCACACTGTCTCACATTCCCGGCAACCCGACAACAATAGATGCTTCGCTGAAACCAGTGCTTCGCACTGCTACACTAGCTCGACCTAAAAATGGACGCACAGACATCCTGTGATTCTCTGCAGATAACACCCCCTGGACAGGCCTCAACTCCTCTGCATCCCTAGGAAAGGCCTCACCTAATCTGTACCCCCTGGACAGGCCTCACCTCCTCTGCACCCCCTGGACAGGCCTCACCTTCTCTGCATCCCTAGGAAAAGCCTCACCTCCTCTGCACCCCTGGACATGCCTCACTTTTTACGCACCCTGGGAACCGGCCTTACTTCTTCTGCACCCCGTGAACCGGCCTTACTTCCTCTGCACCCCCCTGAAGATGCCTCACCTCCTCTGCACCCCAACTTGACAGGCCTCATCTCTTCTGCACCCCTCAAGCACAGGACAGGCCTCAGCTACTCTGCCCCCTCTGGACAGGCCTCACCTCTTCTTCTTCGTTAAGGACAACCCTGCCTCCGCTGCACCACCTGAACAAGTCTTTCCTCCTCTCTATACTGATGGACAGACCTTACTTACTCTGCACCTTTCTTAGACAGGGCTCACCTTCTGTTCACCCCTTTCAGGACAGGCACCCCTCCTGGACAGTTCTCACACCCTCTGCACCCCACAAGCACAGGACAGGCCTCACCTCCTTTGCACCCCAGCACATGACAAGCCTCACCTCCTCTGCACCACTTGTACAAGCCTCACTTCCTCTGCACTCCGAAGCACACAACAGGTCTCACCTCCTCTGCACCCCTCTGGACATGTTTCACCTCATCTACACGCCCCTGGACAGGCCACACCTTTCCTGCAACCCTGGACAGGCCTCACCTCCTCTGCACTTCTGGACAGGCCTCACCTCCTCTGCACTCCTGCACATGCCTCTCCTCCCCTGCACCCCTGCACAGGCATCTCCTCCTCTGCACCCCTGGACAGACCTCTCCTCCTCTACACCCCTGGACAGGCCTCGCCTCCTCTGACCCTATCCGCCTAAACCCCCGGAGAGGCCTCACCTTCTCTCACCCCCTCACCCCACAGCAAAACAGTGGACAGACCTAAACTCCTCTGAAACCCCCAGCACATGACAGGCCTTACTTCCTCTGCACCCTCTGGACAAGCCTCACCTTCTCTGCACCCCCCTGGACAGGCCTTACCTTCTCTTGACCCTACTTGACAAGCCTCACATCCTCTGCACCCCTTGGACAGTCCTCACCTCTGCACCCTCAGCACAAGACAGGCCTGACTTAATCTAAACTACCCCTGGACAGTCCTCACCTTCTCTGTACCACCCCTGTACAGGGCTCACCTCTTCTGCACCCCCCTGGACAGGACAGGCCTCACCTCCTCTGCATCCCTTGGACAGGCCTCACCTCCTCTGCATCCCTTGGAAAGGCTTCACCTCCACTGCATCCCCCTGGACAGGCTTCAGCTCTTCCCACCCATTGGATCGGCCTCACCTCCTCTGCACCCCCTGGACAGGACAGCCCTCCTCTCCTCTGCATCCCTCCTGGACATGCCTCATCCCCTCTGCATCCCAAAAACCCAGGACAGGCCTCACCTCCTCTGCACCCCTTAAACAGGCCTCACCTCCACTGCAACCTACACGACAGGCCTCACCTCTTCTGCACCCCGTGGACACCACCGTGGCACCCCTTTGGAGAGGCCTTATCTCCTCTGCACCCCCTGGACAGGACTCTTCTCATCTGCACCCCCCTGCACAGGGCAGGTTTGACTTCTCTGCACACCACTGGACAGGCCTCATCTCTGTACCCTGAAGCACAGGACATGCCTCATCTTTTCCTCACCCCCCTCGACGGGCCTCACCTCCTCTGCACCCCCCCCTCCCCCGGACAGGCCTAACTTCTTGTGCACCCCCTCAAGCACAGGATAGGTCTCAGCTGCTCTGCTCCTTCTGGACAAGCTCCTCTTCATCGCTAAGGACAAGCCTTGCCCCCTCTGATGCACCCCTTGAACAGGCCTCATCTCCTCCTCACCCCCTGGACAGGATTCACTTCATCTGTCTTCCCCTCGACAGGCCACACCTCTTCTGCACCCCTGGACAGGCCTCACCTCTTCTGCACCACCTTTACAGGTGTCTTCTCCCCTGCACCCTTCGGAAGAGGTGTGGAGTACAGGCCAGGGCTCAGCACCATGTGACTCTGCGCAATAGCTTGCTTAATTTTCCTGACGGCCCCAGCGCCTTGACGCCCTTGGGCAATTGTTCGCGCTTTTCAAAAACTGGATTTATTCCTGGACACAGGCCTCACCTCTTATGCATCCCCATGAACAGTGCTCATCTCCTCTGCACCCACCCCACCCCAAGAAGAAGACAGGCCTCAACTGCTCTGCATCCCTTGTACAGGCCTCACCTGATCTGCACTCCCTGGCAGGCCTCGCCTCCTCTGCACCCTTCGACCGGACTTATGGCATCTGCACCCCCTGGACTGACCTCACCTCTCTCCCCCCGCAGCCAAACACAGGACAGGCCTTGTAAGAGAGTAGGGTCTGCTTTCCTATGGTCACAGTGTACTATAGGTACCCAGGGCATAGGTGCACCCAAGGCCTACCAGGGGCTGCAGCATATCTTTTGACACCCCTGGCTGGCCATCCAAGCTGAAACTGACACAACTGGCTGATCACTCGGCTGGGGCAAGGTCGTGTAATCACCCCTTGCTTAGATATAGTATTCCTATGTCTAACCTTACATCTAGACACATATACACCTATAAGTCACTCCTATGGCAGGCCTTAACAATCCTGAAGGCAGAGTGCTTGGTTTTATGTGAGATGGTGCTCTAGCATGAGCTGAGCCTGTCTGCAGCTTTCGGAACCATATCCTTATAGCTGTTATAGGATATTGCCATACCATATACTCTTAAGTGCATTATGAACCTCGCGGTCAGATGCTAACTTTGGTTTGGTTTATCAAAACATGTCGTGTAAAGTGTCATATGCTTTGGAATACTACCCCCCCCCCGCCAATTCTGGCGACAGGGTAGCATTCCACCCTTCTATAGGGAGAAGTCATGTTACTTCCATTAATCCCGGTTAAAGTTAACCAGAGCCTCAGCATCACAAAATGGATGCTGCTGCCACAGACACAAGTCTTGCCTCCTGCTGCTGGGAGTCCTTCCAGCGACGGCGGCTTGGACAGTAGGTTTCCTGTCACAGGGAGGTGCTAGCACCACCCCAGACAGGCTATAGTGTATTGGGGCAGGGAGGGCTGAATGAAATGAGACACTGCCTGGGGCACACAAGGTGTCCCATGCATAGTCCAGTTCAAACCGGTGCTGGAGCAGTCCAGCCCCAGCTCTGGTGTGAAACTGGACAAAGGGAAAGGGGTGTAACCACCCCCTTCCTGGGTCCCACCCATAGGAGGGACCTAGCAGGTAATCCAGCCCCTAGATTTGGTATATAGGTAGGAGCTGAGTCCCAAGACTTTAGATGTTTTCCTGACTGAAACTCTGAAACAAAACTCTGGACCTTCAACATCCTACTCGACGTAGAAGACTGAATAATCTCCCTTGTGGTCAAGGAGTGACCACCCAGAGCAAGCAGGCACCATCAAGCGCTCAACGGTTTGCTTTGATGTTGCTCCCGCCGGAGCCCGAACACAGAGCCTGACAACACCTGGACTTTCAGACATCCAACAGCCCGATCCACAGCCACAGCAAAGCTGAGACCTGTGGAGGCGACGAGAGACGTGGGACCGGCTATCTTGCAAAGCCAGTGAGACGCTTTCCGCGCAGCTTCTGAGGCATCCTCGAGGTTGTGCATTGGGGATTAAGAAGCCCCAGCCCTGAGCATTCACTGCACCAAAGATCACCTCTCTGCACTCACCGAGTGCTGCGTGGGGCCATTTTGCATTTTCCTGCTCGACGCGTCTGTCCGGTCACTTGCTCGTTGGCTAGTGACCTCTGTGACGACAAAACCCGAAATCTACACCACTGGTCTGGTTGCTCCAGACTGGCCCTTGCTTCCCTGTGAAGGAAAAGCCCCTCAGTCCTTGCTGGCCTAAGTAAGAAGCCCTCTTCGAATCCTGCGTAGGTTGCCTTTGCCAAGGCTTGTTGACCCCAATCCGGAAGCCGACACTGCCAACAGCGAGAGCCTTTGTGGGACAGTCCGTTCCCAGCTCCTGGTCATTGTCAACACCTCTTGGTCCACGTGGCAGCAGAGACAAGCTTCGCGACATCACCTGATTGCTCCCCGACATCGCCTGGTTCCTTCCTGATCCCTGGCTAGTGACCCAGACTCTGTCACCTCTGTTTTCAGGTACTCTTCATCCTTGATCCGCCCTTGGATCCAACCGGACTCTTCTCTCCTGCAGCATCTTTTCTCCAGGGCTCCATAGAACGCCGACACACTTTGGGAACTATGCACCCGCTTCCTGTGGGTGAGGTAACCCGAGTACTGCGGTGGTCCTGTGAAGATTAACTCTCCTAGTTTCCTAGTTTCAAGTGGTTAGCTTCTAGTCCAGTCAGAAGACTCCTAAATCTTTAACTTTCTAACTTTACGTACCCATTGACTTCTATGGGTGCACGCATGTGCATTTAGACTCTGCACCCGCATCCCGTGGGCCTCCTGCTTCCTAACTACTGTTAGTCCAGTGTAGTCCCAGCGATTCCCAAGGCCCTAGGCCTTTCCTTTGTTCGTGATGTGGTTCTTATACCACTATTTTAGTATATGGTTTAGCGGGCCACCAGGGCCTATCCATATTGTGCAACTTATTGTATGTTATATTGAGTTACTTGTTATGCGCTTGTGCTTCTGTGCTCATAAAGAGTTCAGGGGATTGAATTAGAAATAAATACATATATATTTTGAATATATAACCTATGTGGTGTCCTTTCATTTGGTATCAAAAGGATTGCATATACTAAAACAGCTGGCTTCACATGCCCTCTTGAGTTTAGCCTAAGACTGCTTTTGTCCATGATACCCCTAGGATAGCTGGTCTATAAGGTTGACTTAGCAACCATCATCATAAGGGTTGTTTGGACTGGTGCAAGGTGCTCACTAGAATAGTGAACATCAGATACCAGGCCAACTTCTCACAGGCCTGACCTCCTCTGCAACTCCTAGCACAGGACACGCCTTATTTCCTCTGCACCCCCCTGTAAAGACCTTACTTCTTCCGCAGCCCTTGGAGAGGCCTCTCCTTGTCTGGACCCCTGGACACGCCTCACCTTCTCTGCACCCCTGGATAGGCCTCACCTCCTTTGCACCCTCTGAACAGGCCTCACCTCCTCTGCACCATCTGGACAGGCGTCACCTCCTCCGCACCCCCTGAACAGGCCTCACCTCCTCCGCACCCCCTGGACAGACCTCACCTCCGTTGCACCCTCTGGATGGGCCTCACCTCCTCTGCCCCCCTCTAGACAGGCCTTAGCTCCTCTGCACCCCCTGGAAAGGTCTCACCTCCTCTGCGCCCCTGGACAGGCCTCACCTCCTCTGTGCCCCTGGACAGGCCTCACCTCCGCTGCACCCCCTGGACTGGCCTCACCTCTTCTGCGCCCCTGGACAGGCCTCACCTCCTCTGCACCCCCTGGACTGGTCTTACCTCCTCTGACCCCCTCTATCCCCAGAGAGGTGTCACCCTCTCTGCACCCCAGCACAGGACAGGCATTACTTCCTCTGCACCCCCAGGACAGGCCTCACCTCCTCTGCGCCCCTGGACAGGCCTCACCTCCTCTGCACCCCCAGGTCAGGCCTCGTCTCCTCTACACCCCCCAGATTGGACTCACCTCCTCTGCAACCCCTAGACTGGACCTACCTTCTCTACACCCCCTGGGTATGCCTTGCCTCCTTTGCACTCATTTGACAGGCCTCACCTCAACTGCACCCTCCTGGACAGGCTTCACCTCCTCTGCACCTTCTGGACAGGCCTCATCTCATCTGCACCCCCTTGGACAGGCCTCGCCTCCTCTGCACACTTGGACTTGCCTCACTTCTGTAGTAGGGGATCTCTGTGTATAGTCATAATCTAGTGAATAGTCCCGCTCATTTGCGGGGACCCCGGAGCAATCAAAAATAATCTCTCTTTATGTGCATTCCTGCATAGACACTGAAGAGAGAATTTAAAGACAAATAATGCAACCTATACTTATCAGGTTACACTTTCCAGTACTTCAACTAGATATTCCACCAAAATTAAATGCAGCACAGCCTGCCAAGTTTCTCTCATAGAAAAACTTCCCCTTTTTACCAAGAAAGCCTCTGGAAGATAGAGAGGAAGGGTTGGACAGACAAGCCCAATAGGCTGCCATTATGTGGCTCAAAAAGGGATACTGTGCCTTTAAGGAAACGTTCTAGAACTCTCAGTATCCCATAATGCACAGCAGCTCCCCTCCACTTTCAGTTTTTTCCGGCTCCTGCTAGCAGGACCCTGGGGCATTATAGCTCTCCCTTTTTAGGGGTTATTGGTTTTTTTGCACTTTTAAAGTGTTAGAGTGTGTTCACTGTACGTGTTTTTGAGCCTTCTTTAATTACTGGTGTTTTTCTGGTAATTCTGGTCCCTCATTTATCAAATATGCCTGCCTTATTTGATAAATGCCCTGAGTGCTCTAGGAAGAAGGCCAAGTCCGATCCACACAAGGTGTGTATCCTGTGTCTCGTTTCTGCACATGTTCCTGAAGAGTGTGAGATCTGCCAGACTTTCACCTCCAGGACCCTGAAGGACAGACAGAAGATCAGGCTCCAAGGACTGGAGCAAAGAAAACATCAAGGTCAAGGTGGGTCTGGGCATGCTGGATCTGCTTCATCTGCCCGTGCAGAGGCCTCTGGGGGGTCCCCAGTGAGAAGAAGGCCAGAAAACGCCACCAGTCTCCGTCGACGTCGATAGCCTCGACGTCAGTGTTGAGAGGAATGACCACGGTCTTCTCCCCGTCTCCCCAGGGCTCTGGGTCGAAGCGGCGTCGACGTCCGATGTCGAGGGGACTGACGTCGAGACCTCCGTCGATGTCAACGTCGGGTACAGATTCATTGACATCGTCGAGTCATCGACGTCGAGAGAAGTCACGACAGTGACGGCGCTCGCCGTTGAGGCGACACCGCCGTTCGCCGCCGACGTCGACTCGCCGTTCAACGTCGAAGAGGAGATCGTCAACGTCGAGAAAATCATCGACGTCGAGACGAAGAGCGTCAAGGTCACGGAGATCTTCGACGTCGAGAAGGAGAAGTCTGATGTCGAGACATAGATCATCGACGTCGAGACGCCGTTCGTCCGCGTCGAGAAGGCGTTAGTCGATGCCGAAGAGGCGCTCGGCACCTACGAGGAAGGCTCCATCCTCCAGGAGACGTTCTGACGCCATAAGCTCCTCCAGATTATCGGGGGCACAGCGACAACGTCGTTCACCAACAGGGGGCACGGCCTCTCGGTCTCCCCAGTCGGGTCAGGCTGGGAAGAAAAGGAGAGAGAAGTCTCCAGGCTCCGTGTACTCTGTGGTATACTCGCCCCCTAAACCGAGGTCGCCTTCACCACCGCCTCCGTTGCCAAAGGATCCGCCCCCTCGGATTCCGCTGCCACCTCCGCCGCCACCTCCTCCTCAGCACCATCCTCCTCCGCCGACTCAAGGGCTGCCACCGAATCCACTTCCGCCACCTCATGGGGGGCCGCCTGCTCCACCGAGGTCGACCTCGTTGTCGCGCTTTCCGACTCCGCCTGCAGGGCCTCTTCTTCCGAGGCTTCCGGTCAGGCCGCCACAACTTCCGCCGCTGACACCTGCGGAACGACCAAGGCCGAGGAGGTCTAGATCCAGCTCCGGCCGGAGAGGAAGATCCAGGAGTCGCCGTCGTTCGTCTACTAGATCTAGACGGTGCCACAGGAGGGACAGGTCTAGATCTCGTACGGATTCGTCCAGCGCCAGGGGCTAGTCTCCTACCCTGTCGGGGTCCCCTCGGACGAGGGTGTCCCTGTGGACGACATTATATCCTTCTAGGATGTACTGCTGAGAGGGGCGAGCAAGCTGGGCATAACGCTTATTGTGCCCACACCGACGACCTCTGTCATTTTTGAGACCCTTCATAAGAAGCAATTGTCTCGACCTCTATTGCCGTTAGTTCCGGGATTGGAGGAGCCCGCCATGGAGTTGTTCCTCACTCCTGCGACTACGAAATCAGCCCCCTCCAGCCTCCAAAAGAAGTACAGGGCTCCTGACTCGGACCAAGCATTTCTCAGGGTGGATCCAGCACCGGATTCAGTGATAGTGACGGCGGCGTGGAAACAACATGCCACCACCCCGTCATCTACCGTGCATCCATACAAGGAGAGCCGCTGGATGGATTTGGCAGGCAGAAAGATCTGCGGGACGTCCGCCACCTCCAAGAAGGCCGCGAGTGCCTCGGCGTTGTTAGGAAGGTACGATCGGGCTCTGTGAGAGTCCCTCCAACAGTTTGCTGACCTCCTTCCCAAGGAGAAGAGGAAGGATTTCATGGAGATCCTGAACGAGGGGCTGCTGGTCTCTAATCAACTGATCAGCGCAGCTGCGGATTCATCGCTCCTGGCAGCCCTTGGGTACTGCCATGGAGTCAACCAGAGATGTCATGCCTGGTTGCGGCTTACGTCCTTGAAACCTGAGGACAGAGAGTGGGCAACTTACCCTCTTTGGAAAGCACGCTGACGATGAAATGGCCTAGATGAAGGCTGAGGCTGAAACCCTGCCGGCTGTCGAGTTGGAGAAGCCCAAGGAACAAAAGAAGACCTACCGCCCGTTCCAGAGACGGTACGGGGCACAGGGCAGGGGGCGAGGCCAGAAAACTGGACAGCAACAACAACAGCAGTTCCAGAGGAGGCCCTTCTAAAAATGTCAGAAGGGCCGTGGTGGGCAGCAATCTGCCACCGCGACCCAGGGCCCGGCCGGGTCTAGGCCCTGAGCTGTTACTTCCCCGTCCTCCGTTACCCACTCCGGTGGGGGGGAAGTGTCCAATACTAACTGGCAGAGTGGAGAAAAATTACTCAGGACAAGTGGGTGCTGAATATTGTTTGCAATGGATACAGTCTTCGGTTCATCAGCCCGCCTCCAGCAATTCCACCGTTTTGCTCGCAGTTTCAGCTGATCGAGCTCCAGGCGGAGGCCAATACCCTGTTAAGAAAAAGGGCGATAGAAGACATCCCTCTGTCTCAAAGGGGAAGAGGTCTTTACTCACGGTTCTTTCTGGTACGCAAGAAAGACAAGAACGAGTTCAGGCCCATTCTGGATTTGCGGCAAGCAAACAAATGGATTCGCAGGGAAAGGTTTTGCATACTGTCTTTGCACCAGATTTACCCTCAGCTGCAAAGGGGAGACTGGCTGTGCACGATAGACCTAGAGGATGCATACTTCCATGTGCCCATTGCACAGAAACACCGGAAGTTCCTGCAATTCCAAGTGGGCGCCAATCATTATCAATACACAGTACTACCCTTCGGGCTGAAGTCTGCTCCCAGGACCTTTTCAAAATGCATGGCAGTGGTAGCGGCACACCTGAGAAAGAACAAGGTGTTTTTCTACCCTTACCTTGATGATTGGTTGATCAAGGCATCCTCCTTCGCGGAAGCTCAATCGCACCATCAGAAGACGTCTGTTCTCTTGAACAAGCTGGGGTTGCACATCAACATGTCCAAGTCTGTCCCAACGCCGGTCCAGTGCCTCCAGTACTTGGGAGCCTCCATCAATAAGCTGTCAGCAAGCTTGTCTCCTTTGGAGGAGAGACGTTTATCACTCCTTCGGGAGCCTCAGGCTCTTATGACCGTTCCATCTACAACAGTGAGGATGGTGTCTTCTCTACTGATGTTGATAGCCTCCTGTATCTTCCTCACGCCACACGCACGTCTGCACATGAGACCGCTGCAAGAGTATCTGGAGGATCAGTGGGACCAGAGGCGAGGGAAGTGGGACGACAAAATACGACTGTCTATGCATGCTCTGCAGTCTCTGAAATGGTGGTGTTCAGCGGAGAACCTCCTCAAAGGGGTTCTCTTCCACAAAGACATTCCCACTCAGACCATCGTGACAGATGCTTCTCTCCACGGCTGGGGAGCGCATTCCGGAGAGTTACAAATACAAAGAACGTGGTCCCCGACGGAGTTCACGTATCATATCACTTTCCAGTAACTCAGAGCGGTTCACTTGGCACTGAAGGCCTTTCATCCGTCCTTTCAGACCAACTCTCTGCTTGTACAGATGGACAATACGACCACAATGTATTACCTCAACAAGCAGGGGGGTTCGAGATTGCGCACTCCGTCGCAAGAGGCGCAGACGATCTGGCACTGGCTGCTAGCCAGAGGACTGACGATAACAGCTACCCATCTGCCTGGTGTGCAGAATGTTCAGGCGGACGCACTGAGCAGACTGATTCAGGAAAATCACGAATGGTTCATAAAAGACGAAGTACCCAGAGACGTCTTCGCCAGGTGGGGCACTCCAGACGTGGATCTGTTCGCCACCGCCGAAAACAGCAAATGCCGAGACTTCGCGTCCAGGTATTACCAGCAGGAGACGCTGGGGAATGCGCTATAGATCAACTGGTCGAACAGCTTTCTGTAGACTTTTCCACCCATTCCCCTGATTCCGGCTGTGCTCATCAAACTGCCCCAGTCCAGGGCGCGGATGATCCTAATTGCCCCGGAATGGACCAGACAGTGGTGGTTCACGGACCCGCTTCAACGCTCTCTCCTCACATACGGCCGCCATGCCGGCCGGACCTTCTCACGAAGTTCGGGGGACAGATGATACACCCCAACATCTCGTCTTTGAGTTTGGCGGCATGGCTCCTGAGATATATGGCCATTTGAATATCCCTGGTGATTGTATGGACATACTGAAGGAGGCTAAGAGACCTTCCACTAGGACTTCTTATGCTTACAAGTGGAAGAGATTCTGCATCTGGTGCAAGTCCGAGAACTATGATCCGACGACATGTAAGGAAGATGTCATCCTTCCATACCTTTTACATTTGGCGCAGTCTGGCCTTAACTTCCATTCCATTAAGGTCCATCTAGCTG
Organism: Lissotriton vulgaris; assembly: GCF_964263255.1. Classification (NCBI taxonomy): domain Eukaryota; kingdom Metazoa; phylum Chordata; class Amphibia; order Caudata; family Salamandridae; genus Lissotriton; species Lissotriton vulgaris. Next base: position 178,363,116 of record NC_141685.1, read on the forward strand.
TGCTGACTGCCTACAGAAAATGCCCTTTACAGACTTCCTTTTTCCAAATTCCTGTGACAAAGGAATTCTTGGAAGGCTTGAAGAAAGTGTTTCCTCCTGTTTGTCTTCCCTCGCCTTCATGGGAATTGAATGTGGTGCTGTCCAGATTGATGAAGGAACCTTTTGAACCTATTCATAAGGCTTCGCTACAGCACCTGTCCTGGAAGGCGGCGTTCCTCGTGGCCATTACATCGGCCCGCAGGGTGAGTGAAATTCAGGCATTGTGTTGCCAAGAACCTTATACTGTATTTCATGCTGCTAAGGTTGTATTGCGTACTCACCCTAAGTTTCTTCCTAAGGTTATTTCTGATTTCCATGTTACCCAGACTATAATGTTACCTACATTTTTTCAGAATCCTTCCACTCGAGCGGAAAGATCTCTTCATTCCCTGGATGTCAGAAAGGTGTTAAAATTTTATCTCGATAAAACCAAGGATATTCGTAGGTCAGACCAATTGTTTACCAACTATGGGTCAGTCAGGACTGGTCTTGCTATTTCTAAACAGTCCATCTTGAGGTGGATTGTGTCCTGTATACAATTGTGCTATCAAAAGGCTAAGACGACCTTAGGGGTTAAGCCTCAGGCTCATTCCACCAGGGGCAAAGCGGCCACGACAGCTTTGCTCTGTAATGTTCCCATTGCAGAGATCTGCAGGGCTGCCACTTGGAAGTCGGTCCATACCTTTGCTAAGCATTACTGTCTGGACTCTGATGCCAAGGCAGATGCTCAGGTTGGGCAGGCTTCGCTGCGAAATCTGTTCGCACAGTAGTGTTGTAGTATTTCTTCTTCTCCACCGCCGCTTTGGTGTTGGGGATGGGCTTGCCTTTCTATTCACTAGATTATGACCATACACAGAGATCCCCTACTACAGAAGGAGTAGTTTCTTACCTGTAACTCCAGTTCTGTAGTAGGGGTATCTCTGTTATAGTCATAAGCGCCCGCCCTCCTCCCCGGTGGACAAAGATGTTCATGTACTGAATGCTACAGGTCTAGCTTTATATGCCTCCAAAAAGAACTGAAAGTGGAGGGGACCTGCTGTGCATTCTGGGATACTGAGAGAGTTCTAGAAAGTTTCCTTAAAGGCACAGTATCCCTTTTTGAGCCACATAATGGCAGCCTATGGGGAAGTTTTTCTATGAGAGAAACGTGGCAGGCTGTGCTGTATTTAATTTTGGCGGAATATCTAGTTAAAGTACTGAACAGTGTAACCTGATAAGTATAGGCTGCATTATTTGTCTTTAAATTCTCTCTTTAGTGTCTATGCAGGACTGCACAGAAAGACAACTTAAGAGATTATTTTTTATTGCTCCGGGGTCCCCGCATATGAGCGGGACTATTCACTAGATTATGGCTATAATAGAGATACCCCTACTACAGAACTGGAGTTACAGGTAAGAAACTACTCCTTCCTCTGCAAACCCTAGACTGGATTTACCTCCTCTGCACCCCCTGCCAGGACTCACCTCCTCTGCATCCCCTAGACTGGACTCACCTCATCTGCACCCCTTGGACAGGCCTCACCTCCACTGCACCATTCTGGATAGGCCTCACCTCCTCTGCAACCCCTTGACAGGCCTCACCTCCTCTGCACCCCTGGACAGGCCTCAACTCCTCTGCACCTCTGGACAGGCCACACCTCTTTGCACCCTCTGGACAGGCCTCATCGCCTCTGCACCCCTGGACAGGCCTCAAGTCCTCTGCACCTCTGGACAGGCCACACCTCCTTTGCACCCTCTGGACAGGCCTCACCTCCTCTGCATCCCTGGACATGCCTCAAGTCCTCTGCACCCCTGGACAGGCTTTTGCTCTTCCTATATTTCTGTTGTTTACAAGACTGCTGTCAGGCTTACTAGCAGGTTTACTTGCTCTGAGTAGGCAACAAGCAGACATAGATGCTGGTATCTGCATCTAGGTACGCACTTGTTAGCTGGTACGCTTTGTAAGATCTAATGACCGCTCTATCTAATTGATTGGTTTTAATAGTGATGTACGTCATCCGTTTGCACTTGCATTTTACGTCAGATCATGGATGATTCGCAAAGTGTTGTAGTTTTTATATGAACTGTGCTTACGTTGTTTTAAGTGAATTATGATTGTTTTATTATGTGCTGCAATTTTCAATGTTTTTATTGCTATGGCATAAACTGCTGACAATAAACTTTTGCTATCAAGTACCATACCTGCAGGAACGCTTAGTGGGTTGTGCGAGGCTACATTTATCCTGGATTCCCTTACTCAGTGATGGTGCACTATACTGAGTCCTTTAGCCTGTGGGTTAGGAAACTAAACCCTGGAGACCTGGCCCCTATGCACCACAATTAGCATTATGCTCTTTACTCCTGCATGGGGTGGGGATCAGACTAGACACAGCTCATGAGCCCCGGCCCCAAAGGTTGCATTTCCCTTCTTGTGCCCATGGTTTTGGTTCGGAGTGAGGATAAGACAAGACACCTCCTTTGTCCTTTTAAGGTGAAAATGCCAATTATTGTTCCCTTCAGCTCTGTATGGGGGAGGATCAGACTATGTACAACTTGCACCTCCCCAATTTGGCAATACACTTGTGGTGCCATTTGCTCCTGTACGTAATGAGGCTCAGACTAGACACACCATGTACCCCCAATACAAGACAGGCTTCTCAATGGAACTATTGTATCAGAAGTCACCTCAGTTTGTGGGAGACGGGCTCAGGGAGTGGCCTTCAGCCTTGCCCTGTTTATCATACCTGGGCAAAGCTGTGATAGAGAATAGCTAAACACCGAGAGAAGGTACGCTGTGCGCATCTTAAGAAACTGTTATCATACTGGGGCAAAGCTGTGGTAGAGAATAGCTAAACAGAGAGAGAAGGTACGCTGTGCGATCCATCTTAAGAAACTGTTATCAAACTGGGGCAAAGCTGTGAAATAGATTAGCTAAACACTGAGAGAAGGTACGCTGTGCGATCCTTCTTAAGAAACTGCTACATACTGGAGCAAAGCTGTGATAGAGAATAGCTTAACTCCGAGAGAGAAGGTACGCTGTGCGATCCATCTTAGGAAACTGTTTTCATACTGGGGCAAAGCTGTGATAGGGAATAGCTAAACAGAGAGAGAAGGTACGCTCGCTGTGCGATCCATCTTAAGAAACTGTTATCAGACTGGGGCGAAGCTGTGATAGAGATAGTTAAACACCGAAAGAAGGAACGCTGTGCGATCCATCTTAAGAAACTGTTATCATACTGGGGCAAAGCTGTGAAATAGATTAGCTAAACACCGAGAGAAGGTACGCTGTGTGATCCATCTTAAGAAACTGCTATCATACTGGAGCAAAGCTGTGATAGAGAATAGCTAAACACCGAGAGAGAAGGTACGCTGTGCGATCAATCTTAAGAAACTGTTATCATACTGAGGCAAAACTCTGATAGAGAATGGCTAAACACCGAGAGAAGGTACGTTGTGCGATCCATCGCAAGAAATTGTTAGCATACCAGGGCAAAGCTGTGATAGAGAATAGCTAAACAGAGACAGAAGGTACGCTGTGCGATCCATCTTAAGAAACTGTTATCATACTGGGGCACAGCTGTGATACAGAATAGCTAAACACAGAGGGAAGGTACGCTGAGCAATCCATATTAAGAAACTGTTATCCTCCTGGGGCAAAGAAGTGATAGAGAATAGCTAAACAGAGAGAGAAGGTATGATGTGCGATCCATCTTAGGAAACTATTTTCATACTGGGGCAAAGATGTGATAGAGAATAGCTAAACACAGAAAGAAAGTACGCTGTGCGATCCATCACAAGAAACTGTTAGCATACCAGAGTAAAGCTGTGATAGAGAATAGCTAAACACTGAGAGAAGCTAGGCTGTGCGATCGATCTTAAGAAACTGTTATCATACTGGGGAAAAGCTGTGATAGAGAATAGCTACACACAGAGGTACGCAGTGCAATCCATCACAAGAAACTGTTAGCAAAGCTGTGATAGAGAAAATCTAAACACAGAGAGAAGGTACACTGTCCGAACCATCTTAAGCAACTGTAATCATACTGGGGTAAATCAGTGATTGAGAACAGCTAAACAGAGCAAGAAGGTATGCTTTGCGATCGATCTTAAGAAACTGTTATCATACTGGGGCAAAGCTGTGATAGAGAATAGCTAAACTCCGAGCGAAGGTACGCTGTGCGATCCATCGCAAGAAAATGTTAGCATGCCAGGGCAAAGCTGTGATAGAGAATAGCTAAACACCGGGGGAAGGGATGCTGTGCGATCGATCTTAAGAAACTCTATTTACAGTTTTCTAGTTACTGCTTGAGCTAAGTTTTAGCATAGAGCTTGGAAACAGAGTTAGGGTCGCGGGATGATAGAACTTGCAAATCATGTTAGAAATGTTCCTTTTGTTTTCACTGACCATGTCATGCACTACTGCACTTACTTTTGCATTCTATTTAGTTACTGTTCATATTAAATACACTAAGCTTGGGTTTTAGAAGTAAATTTTTTTAATCATATCCCATGTTTCTTATTGCAATTTTGTTTTTAACAATATATTTTATTGAGTTTACGCGATATATACACCGGGCATTGGCCAGGAGGATACATTTTGATGGATAAATGTGACAATGCATACTTCTAATCGTGATTTCCAGAAAATTAGTATATACAACAAAAACAGCATTGCGCAGCTGTGGTTCTGAAATTCCGGACCTTGCTGTAATATGGTACCAAGGTCCAACACTCGTGTCGCAAAATATCATCGTACCATGACGAATTTGGTATCGGCAGACCGGTAATGATTAGGACATTATCCCTGTACATTTGCGTCATGATCGGGCGATGCTAACACCCTTAAATCGTGGTTTCCGTTCTGAACCCTCGGACTCCATTTTGTGAACGGCATCCATCTTATGCCTTGCCCTCATATAAGTCAATTGATTAAGGTCGAGCTTGATCTGAAAGACACGTCCACCTTAGCTGACTTCCCCATGACCTGGCCGTACTGACTCTACCGCCTCCAGCCAAACCTGTTTGAGCAGCTCCTTGCCCAGTAGCCGAGTAAGATATAATCAAAGCACAACTCGCCATAAACCATTCACCACATACAGACCATGTTTTCTACACACATACACCTGTCCAGGTTCCTTGTTTATGGCCAGTTTTATGACTACGAGGTGCCCTGTTCTATTGGGGTTTCATCGATATCTGATTGTAATTCCGGGCTGGGCTGGGTCATCTATCACAAACTGGGCATCTAAAATATGGGTTGGCCGTCATGACTTCGCTCTTTGCTTTATTGTGTAAATATGTCTATGACCATATCATTATCATAAACTCAAGAATTCTTGCCTGAAGTGTAATATCGTATATAAAAGGAGAAGGCTGGTTCTGTAAAAACGAACAGTCTCCTGAGAACTTACGGCCCGTGCTGTCGTACTTCTAGGACACATGTTACTTGGTTGCAGCCAATAAAACTTGGTCTCTGACTTCACCTAGAAGACTCTTGGTTTTTGTGGTCCGGAACAGGGAGAACTCAGAGGTCTTCGGGTGTGATCCCCTGGCACCACCGGGTTCCTAAAAACCCGGCACCTCAGTTGGTGCCCAACTCGGGGCGGTATCAAGCGGTGACGGTCTGAAGGACTGGGTTATTTAGGACCCAGCGGTGCCAGGGCACAACACCTGAAACCTTCGTGGGTAACCTGCTCCGGCGTACGAATCACAGAGACACGGGACACTTCCTTCGACGTCAAAGATTCAAGGTTTATTTGCTGCAGGGAACACAGATATCACGACAAGTACAACTCGTGCAACTTGGGGAGACTGCTTCAAATTGGTTCTGTGGATCGCTCCTTTTATACACAATTTCCCCATAGAGTTACATTGAACACAAAAGTTTATGACCCGGTTCCCACAATCATCCCCCAGAGGGGTAGTTTTGGTCACTTTGAAACGCACAAGGTCCGGGACATAAGTGCGGAAACATTTGGCGGTTCCCAACTGTAAAAACCCATCTTCCCACCATTAGCGCATTCCAATCAGTAGCAAAACAGATCGAAATAGGAACAGGGACAGGTGCAGAGGAAGACGGAGACAGTGGGGAGATCGGAAAGGGTGTAAAAAGGGGAGGTATCAGGAAACACGAGATACAGGCATCAAAGGGACGTGCCTAATGAGATGCACGGCTGAGACAATAAGTCCGTGCGGCAAGATGAGCCTCGAGCGGCGCCATCTGCTTTACAGTAGCATCCCCCTCATCATAAAGACACTTACAAAGGGCATGTGTCTTCCGCAAATATCTTGGGAGTCCCAGGGTCGTGAAGCGGACAACGTCCGTTCGCTGGCTACTTGAGGGCAAGAGACAAAATGGATGCCGTACCTAAGATGGAACCCGTGGGTACAGATAGAAATACCCATGTAACAGGCGAACGGTTTAGGTTAGCACAGCGAAACTGCGTACACCCACTAAACTCGTCATTTGCGGTTCATAGATACCAGACTCGACTATATTCGTGCGAGTCGAATGCACCACTTACAATTGTCACGGAACCTCAGACGCTCCTTTTGCCTTCATGTAGGCAAGCACTAGTCGGAATCATACTCGATATTCATCAGACCATCTAGATGTTGCTGTAGCATAGCTCTGTCCAACCGAGTCCCATTGGTAACAGGCGGCTGTCTCATACACGTTGTAGCACAGAGGCCACATAAGGCAGGACCGCACTGCACGCAAAGGCAACACGTGAACAGGAACGCCACGACAACTCCGATAATCATCAGAATTTTCCAACCCCAAGTCGACATTAGGCCCCAAAACCACCCAAGTAGCGTCCAATCCCCTACATCCACGTGTATGGATTCAGAGATCTTATGCAACTTAGAGATGGCTTGATAGACAGTTGGAGCATTATCTGGAATGAAAATGCAGCAGCTCGAATGGATCACCTTACATACCCCACCTCGATCTGCTAAGATGACATCTAAAACCATACGGTTTTGTAACGTCATAAGTCTATCCGCCTGTAGTTCTGTGGTGATATTACCAAGGGCACTGGCAGTAATATTAGCTGTCGATTCTACCACTCGAGTCAACTGTCTCAGGTTCCTACTATTAACCATAGGTCCCCAAAACGGGAGGAAACCCTTGAAAAAGTCTCCTGCCTCTTGACCGGCAGTGTCCTCTTCGCTAATTACGCCTCTCACAACTCTAGTCTTGTGATAATCGGCATCTACAGTGAACGTCGGAGGCAACAGATTTGCAATGAAGCATGAGCCCATGAAGTCAGCGGGCAACCATGCGTATGCACGATCATGGCAGATAAAGTATGTACCCTTGGCAGCCAGAAACACAGGGGACGAGAACATCGGCAGAATGTAATTTTCAGTGCAAGCACTCGCTCCAAGTCGGGCTTGCGATCTTCGGCCACGACCCATCAGACAAAAATTACCAATGTGGGGTACGACCCATATCGGAGGTGAGCTTTTAAGCTGCTTTTCACTCGTGAACACACTATACTCGCCTCTACTCAGGACCCTGTAAGCTTGTACCTCTTCTTCGGGGATAAGCGAGGGATCATAGATATCGCTGTCTAAGTCCTCTATTGCTATCGACAAAGGTTTTTGATACGAGGTAGGACCAGAGTAGGGGGAACGTGGTTCTCGAATGGGGTGGAAACCCAGTGCGCTTCGAAACATTGTTTGAAATGCTCGAGCTGACCCTTGGGAACTATACGGTAACACCAGATATGGAATTCCCTTATCCGTAGTATGTGGCATCAACCCACACACCCAACAATTAGTAGTGTTAACCACTAACTGATGCTGATGAAGGAGCTGAATAAAGGAATTATTGCGGAATTCTGCACGTCTAGCCTGCTCGTGTTCAGGTAAGATGTGGAAAGAATGGGGAGATGCAGTGGAGATAAGTTTAGGGTCAGGGGTAGGAGTAGGTGTAGCAGAAAGTAAGAAGTAAGACATCGTGTAATACACCCCACCCGCCAATAATGCAGAAGCAGTCAAAAACAATACAAATATTTGGAATATAAAACATTTGGTACGACTAAGTTGCTGCAGCTTGAATCTATGAGCCTGTGCTCCTTCCAAATCGTTCAGCTTCGAGAATGCCATTCCCTACGACCGTCCGCAACGTTTCTTGACGCACTTCGTTCTGTGTAGCAATAGTCAATCCCTAGGAGTTCCCAGGAACCGACGGCCTTTAACCTAGCGTCAAGACCTACTATCCAGAAGGAAGTACGCGCGCGGCCCTACGGCCTTTAATGCACAATATATATATATATATGCAAAAACAAAGTCTCTCGGCTGTGGAAGCAAAAAGTATAAGGAATGAAGCTCAGTATATATATACAGGAATAATCACAATAATATGAATGTTCAAAACTGATCACGGAAAACGGGATAATGCAGTTGTCAATACAGCAAAGCAGGATCTTTTATTAGTCTTTAGTGCTAGATCGCAAAAAGTATCGGGTTTTCCCAGGACGTGTCTGCTCATCAAACAAAGGATCCGTTGAAGAGACAGCGTCCTGTTGATCAGTTGAGTGTTCTGGTCTTGAGTCTTTTGATGACAATTGTTCAACAGAGTCTTTCTGCTGCGCTGAGGATTCTCCAACAGGCTGTGCGTCGCTGAAAGGTACAAACGCCGGCAATCCTTCGGTTTCAGTTGATGCAATGCCTTTCCTCACCCACGAGTCTGCTGGCAACGGGATGGGGACTTTCTTTGTATAGGTGGCGTGCACCCAATTCTTCCGCCCCTCAAGACGAACCGCAGTTCTCGTGGCAAGGAGGACCTGGTAGGGTCCGGTGAACCTCGGGTCCAAGTTGTTCTTGCGCGAAAAGTTCCGCGTCACCACCCAATCTCCGGGCTGGAGCTGGTGGCCTGGACCCTCCGTCTGCGTCGGCAATGCTTCGTGAACCTGTTGGTGAATTAACCTCAGTTTAGCAGTCAAGTCATGAAGATAATCGATCAACATTGGGTACTCAAGATCACAGAAAATACCTGGCCTAGGAACCCCCCACACATTCGCAGGACGACCGAACACTATTTCATAGGGACTAAGCCCTACTCGGGAGTGTACAGTCGCCCTAGTTGACAGTAATGCTAAAGGTAAAGCGTCAGGCCACGAAAGACCAGTCGTAGCCTGAATCTTCGCTAGCTTTAATTTAAGGGTGCCGTTATACCCTTCAACCAAACCAGCTGACTGGGGATGATTGGCGCTGTGGAATTTCTGATTAATTCCAAGGCCCTTACACACACTCTTCATCACACTACCCACAAACTCACTTCCGTTATCTGACCACACAACTCTAGGCATTCCATACCGAGGAAAGTATTCCTTCAGTAGGATTTTCGCAGTAGACAAAGCAGTATTGTCTTTGAGAGGATAAGCCTCGATCCATCGGGAGAATGCGCAAACCACAACTAAAACGTATTTCAGGTTATTGCATCGCTCCATATGGATGAAGTCCAATTGGATCACCTCAAAGGGACATGAAGGGGGAGCAAAACTGCCAGGAGGAGTTGGGGTTCCTTTGCCAGGATTGTACATCATGCACACCATACAATTCTTCACCAGACGTTCAGCACATTTCGTGATACCATCATTCTTCCATACAGGAGACAACAACTTGCAAATACCTTTCGCGCTAATATGTGCTAACCCATGCGCCATTGTCACAACGGCCAGCACATACGCATCGGGCAACAACCATCTTTTCTGATCCGACAAATCAATCCAACAACCATTCGCATCCAACTTTCCCGTGCTTTCTTTCCACTTCGCCTTTTCAGTCTCGGTGGCCTCATTCTGAATTTCTTTCACACTTTCAATAGTGTCTTCACACATGCTCGATTCTGTAGGCCACCTAACCGAACTCGTCACATACATTCGAGTGCTAAGGTTCCGGGCAGTCTCCTTAGCAATCTCGTCCGCAAACGCATTACCACGACCAACATCATCCGTCACCTTACGATGCGCACTACATTTAACAATCGCCACTTGTGTAGGCAACGTCAGTGCATCCAAAAGATCATTCACAAGCTGGCCATGCTGAATCTTCGTACCATGCGACGTCAAGAAACCTCTCTCTCTCCACAATCGTCCAAAACTATGTGCGACGCCAAACGCATATTGGCTGTTGGTAAACACATTCACACGTTTCCCTTTTGCTAACACGCACGCTCTAGTGAGAGCGATCAACTCTGCAGCTTGGGCAGAATTCTGATTCAACCTTGCAGTCTCAACAACAGTATTCAACGTTACAACAGCGTAAGCAGTAGTCACATCGCCATTCGGCAACTTAAAACATGACCCATCCACATACAGTGTACCGTCCGGGTCTTCCAATGGGGTGTTTTTAAGGTCCACTCGACCTTTTGTTTCTTCTTCTGTCCTCAAGTAGCAATCATGTTCTGCTACTTCATCTGACTCTGCGCTAATTGGTAACAAAGTTGCCGGGTTCAGAACATTACAACGTTTTATCTGAATATGACTTGCCAGCAACGTCAGCTCGTACCCAGACAACCTCGCACTCGTCAAGTGCTGAGTTTTCGTACGATTCAAAAGAGTATCGACTGCATGCGGAACCATCACCGTAAGCATATTATCCATGACCAGTCCTGCTGATTGTCGGATGGAGACCGCAGCTGCCGCAGTTGCTCTCAAACAACTCGGCAATGCTCTAGCTACTGGGTCCAAGGTCGAGGAAAAATATGCACATGGACGCTGCTTACCACCAAAAGGTTGCGTTAAGACACTCAAAGCACAACCTTCCCTCTCGTGAACATATAATGTAAACGGCTTACTGTAGTCAGGAGTACCCAACACAGGAGCCGAACACAATGAATCACGTAGTTCAGAAAAACTTTTCTGACATTCTTCCGTCCATGGTAAAGGAGTTGAAACATCCTTGCACGTAAGAGCCACCAATGGTTTCGCTAGCAATGAAAAATTAGGAATCCATTGCCTGCAGTACGACGTGATACCTAGAAAGGCACGCACATCTCTTTGGGTTTTTGGCACAGCCATTCGCGCAATCGCTGCAATCCTCTCTGGGGTCAACCTCCTTCCCTCCTTTGACAATAAGTGACCTAGGTAGGTTACTTCTTGACAACAATATTGGAGTTTAGAAGGGGACACCTTATGATTTAACTCACAGAGATGTTGCAGCAATGACACCGTAGCAATTTTGCAAATGTCCTGAGTATCAGCAGCCACCAATAAGTCGTCGACGTATTGGATTAAAGCCGCACCGACCGGCAACCTAAACGCATCCAGTTGACCCTTCAAGGCTTGACTGTAAATCGATGGACTTTCACAGTAGCCCTGAGGAGCGCGTTTGAACCGGAAGCTGCGTCCACCGAGAGAGAAACCGAAAAGGTCTCTGCTCTCCTCGGCAATCGGGATGCTGAAAAACGCATTTTTCAAGTCAATCACCGAAAACCACGATGCAGAGGCTGGAATCAGAGTCAGTAGCGCCGTGATGTCAGGCACAACAGGGAATTGAGGAACCACAATTTTATTCACCTCCCGTAAATCGATAACAAAGCGATAAACAGGCGGTTTTGAAGGATCAGTACATTTAAGAATGGGCAGTACAGGGCTGTTGCACACGTTTCCCCGAGTCTCTTCAATAACGTCTTTCTCGATCAGGTCATAAATGATCGCTAACAGTGCTCGTTCACCATCAAGAGAGATACGATACTGGGGAATACGTGGCAATCGCACATTAGATTTCAACTGAACAACATAAGGGGAGATGTCAAGCAGGCCCACATCATTGGGACCTGTTGCCCACAAAGACACAGGAAGAGAACTCAATTCCGGTGGAAGCTTATCGAGAGACAAATACATAGGAGAGACAACCCTCTCTCCTAACGTAAGCTTTACACCCGCAGGAGAGCAATACAAAGTTGCATACAAACGTTTAAGCAAATCCAGGCCCAAAAGATTTTCACCACAGCCAGTAGTCAAAATTAACGGAGCTTGAAGCTCACGTGGCCCTATTGCAAGGGGCAAAGGGCGTGAAACTGGATTGCTAACGGGGGCGCCAGAGAATCCAACGGAAACATTTGTTAAGCCAGACAAAGGTGCGCCAGGGAGTTTCGAATGCATGATAGAACTTTTCGCTGCACCAGTGTCCAACAGAAAAGGCTCAACGACGCCCGATGTAGCAACTGCGACGTAAGGCCCTCTCTGATCAACCAGAACTGATACCACTCCCTCTCCTTGTCTTTGGCTGACCTAGTAATTACTGTCGTCAGTTCCCTGATCGACGTAATAATCGTCTACATTGTACTGTGCAGATCGTCCTTGCGATGATCCACGTTGATCGAAACAATTATTAGAATTAGAGGAGTTATCAGAACGATCATTCTGAGCACCACGACCCCTACCACGTGATACCTGATGTGAACCACCACGACCTCCTTTGGACGAATTACCACTATTGCGGTCATTTAGAACAGGGCAATTGAATTTAATGTGTCCCTCCTGTCTACAATAAGCACATTGATTGTACCCTAACGATGATCTTTGGGAGGAGGAATCATTACGCGGCTGCGATCGATTCGATTGCGACTGCGATCTATTCTGTTGAGATGCATTCTGGTTTGAACGCGGAGGATACGCTTGTTGCAACAACACTTTAGTTTTTAGTTCTTTCGTCTTTTTATCAGCACGGTCGTTCTCCTCTTTCTCTCTATTCTCATAATATTGTGCTGTAGCCAATATCTGAGCTGAGGTAGAAACGGCCCATGCACTTTCCGAATTCTTTAATTTATTGCTCAAATCGGGCAGTAAGTTTGAAACAAATTTATCCACAAACAATCGCTGACCACCCTCTGTACCCATATCCTGTCCACTATGGTCAATGAATGCTTCCTCGAACCTCGTAAAGAAGTCGGAAACACTCTCGTCCTTCTTTTGCTTACAAGCTGACAATTTGTCCCAGTTCACCCTCATAGCCGGCATGAGAGTTTTCATTAACGCTATTATTCGTTGAGGAAGAGCCGTAATCATCTGCTCAGGTTTAGCCCCACCAGTTTGTAAACCATCCGCCGCCACAATGGCAGCCCAATCACCACCTAATTCATTCGGATGATTTTCCTGCCGAATCTTAGCCCATACAGGTTGCGGTACGACATTGCCGAACAACATATCGATATCGGCAAGATTCATTATTGTAGCGTCTACAAGCTGCGATAGTTCTTTGTAATACCCTGTAGGATTTTTGCGAGGGTCAGGCAAAGATTGCTTCACCTGTAGCACTTCCGAGCGTTTCCATGGGAGATGTATCCATACTCTCTGGAAATGCGGCGGAACAATAGGAATAGCAGTAGCATCACCTGGCATCCACACTGGTGGAACTTCACGCATGGGATATTGGCCAGACTCATCTGGCTGTCTTTCAATATCCTCAACAAACAATGCATGAGGTATCGGAGTGGGACGAAAAGATAGCAACCGCTCAACAGCACGTCGAACGTTGGTATCCACTATCAGTCCATTCGAGAACTGAAGCTGAAGATCAGACAGGGCGGCCAGCACCTCGTCAGGCGCATCGGCCGATATCTGATCGCGAAGGAACTTACACATTTCATCGAACACGTATCTCTGGGTTGGTATATTGAATTGACAAAACGTTTCGAGTACAACACGGGGTGGACTTCTAAGAGGGTTTACCATCCAACCCATCGCCATATTATATAGCGCAACGCGTTCTCTGTTACCAGGAAGCTGACTACGTCTCTGAGGACCATCGGAACCAGCGGACCCATGAACAGGTCCGAGCGAATGAAAGAAGCTAGCCGCAAGAGGAGTAGTACGAGAACGAGTAGAGGGAGAAGTATAGGACACAGGACTAACAAGTGAAGGAGTAGAAACAGTAGCGACAGCAGGAGTTAACAAAACAGGAGCAGTAGCGGGAGCAGGAGTATGTGGAAGCGGAGGAGCAGTAGGGATAGCAGTAGGCAACGGAGCAGGAACAGTCGGAAGAGCAGGTGCAGGTTGAGGAACCGGCGGAGGAAGAATAGGCGGAAGAATAGGTACGGCAGGAACCACAGGAGCTGTGGTACCCTGTACGTACGGAGGTGGCGACTTCATAAGATAAGACATTAAAGGATCCTCAACTGCCTCTTCCTTCTTTTCCGACTCCGTAGGCAAAGCAGGATAACATTTATCTACGGTCATACGCTGTAGTCTATCAAACACTTCCTTATCCTTAACCTCCTTATCACGCTGAAATTGCTCCGCTTTCTTCACTATGGTAGCAACATTATCTCGCTGATTACGTTTAGTCTGTCTGATTTCTTTCTGTCGGGCTTCTTTACGGCACAACCGAAAGGCATCAAACATGGCCGGCCTTGACTTTCTTTCGAACAATTTAATCTCTAAATTATCTAAGATCGGGGCCTCGAAACTACCATGAGGTGGCCAACGAAGGTCACCGTCCTTCTTCGTATATTTAATCCAGTATTCATTAAAAGTAATCAGGCCTAGCCCATGTTTACTGTACAGTTCATAAGTGGGAGTTCCAACCGGAGGTATCGGACACGAGTCCTCCAGTCGGGAATCCGTACCACAGGGTCTGAAACAACTAAACAAAGTACTGCGACCAGGCATCTTGCACACTAGCCGAGTTTCACAAACTTCAAGGGTTACGGGATTTACCAAGTCCCAGCAAAGAACAAAACCCTCGGTTTTTGGCGGCTGCAGTCGTCAAACAACACAACAAAGTACGCTAGCAAAGTGTCGTCGACAAAAACACTCGCTAGAGTGTCAACAACTAAGGACTCTGGGAGCGACCCACAAATACTTAACTCAAAGATCGATGGCGTCACCAGGAAGGCCCGTCAATCGTCTCGCTCTACCAAGGTCTACGCCAGGCGCCAAAACAGGTCTACAGTCAGGGCAGCAGTCCGTCGCAGCCGTCAGGAGGCGGGAATCTTCGCGGGAAAAGTCTTCGGGCCACTTATTTCGACAACAGGATCGATGAAGCGGGGTGCACCTTCCCTCGGAGATTTCACACGAAGTTCCTCACGATCGTCGGGCTTGGACCGGTACCACTGATGCAGCCCTACGTTGGGCGCCAACTGAAGGACTGGGTTATTTAGGACCCAGCGGTGCCAGGGCACAACACCTGAAACCTTCGTGGGTAACCTGCTCCGGCGTACGAATCACAGAGACAGGGGACACTTCCTTCGACGTCAAAGATTCAAGGTTTATTTGCTGCAGGGAACACAGATATCACGACAAGTACAACTCGTGCAACTTGGGGAGACTGCTTCAAATTGGTTCTGTGGATCACTCCTTTTATACACAATTTCCCCATAGAGTTACATTGAACACAAAAGTTTATTACCCGGTTCCCACAATCATCCCCCAGAGGGGTCGTTTTGGTCACTTTGAAACGCACAAGGTCCGGGACATAAGTGCGGAAACATTTGGCGGTTCCCAACTGTAAAAACCCATCTTCCCACCATTAGCGCATTCCAATCAGTAGTAAAACAGATCGAAATAGGAACAGGGACAGGTGCAGAGGAAGACGGAGACAGTGGGGAGATCGGAAAGGGTGTAAAAAGGGGAGGTATCGGGAAACACGAGATACAGGCATCAAAGGGACGTGCCTAATGAGATGCACGGCTGAGACAATAAGTCCGTGCGGCAAGATGAGCCTCGAGCGGCGCCATCTGCTTTACAGTAGCATCCCCCTCATCATAAAGACACTTACAAAGGGCATGTGTCTTCCGCAAATATCTTGGGAGTCCCAGGGTCGTGAAGCGGACAACGTCCGTTCGCTGGCTACTTGAGGGCAAGAGACAAAATGGATGCCGTACCTAAGATGGAACCCGTGGGTACAGATAGAAATACCCATGTAACAGGCGAACGGTTTAGGTTAGCACAGCGAAACTGCGTACACCCACTAAACTCGTCATTTGCGGTTCATAGATACCAGACTCGACTATATTCGTGCGAGTCGAATGCACCACTTACAATTGTCACGGAACCTCAGGTCCAAGCCAGATGTTCGTGAGGAGCTTCGTGTGAAAATTCCAGAGGACGGCCAGCCACTTCAGCGACCCCTGTATGTCGACGTGGTTCCGAAGGTCTTTGCTGCGAGGTTCCCCGCGTCACGACGGCTACGAAGGACTGCTGCCCTGACTATCGCCCTGTTTTGGACCCAGTGATCCTTGGTAGAGCGAAACGATAGACGAGTCTTCTAGTGACGTCACCGATCTTCAATACTTCAGTTAAGTATAGTGGAGCGTCTCCTAGTCCTTAGTTTGGTCCTTAGTCTTTGGTATCCTTGAGGTACACTTTGTTTGGAACTTGCAAGCGCCAAAACCGAGGGATTTGTGTATTCACGAACAAATCTTAGTTAGATAATCCCTTGAAGTTTGAAGCTAGACTAGTGAGCAAAGATGCCTGGTCTTAGCAGACTTGGAAACTTGTTTTGTCTTGGTTGTAGTAAGGACTCCCGATTAGAGGATTTGTGTCCGGTTCCTCCGATTGGAACTCCAACATATGAGTTATATATAAAGCACGGAGTAGGCCCTATCACGTATAATGAGGTATGGATAAAATACACCCGCAAGGATGGTGTTTTAAAATGGCCCCAATATGGTAGTTTTGACTCAGAAGTTTTAGATAACCTCGAGGTCAAACTGTTTAAGAAGAAAGCCTGGCCGGCGATGTTTGACTCTTTTCGCTTATGGCGCAAAGAAGCCAAACAGAAAGAAATAAAATTAGCTAAGAAGAATAAAAGAGGTATGTCGATGGTGCAAGCCGCCATCGCATACAGGGATAATGAGGAAGAGCAGGAAAATGAACAAATGCTCAGAAGCAAGAAACTAGCAGTAGATAAATGTTACCCGATGTTGCCCCATGAAGGACAAGATTCAAAGGGAACATCCGAGAAAGATCCATTAATGTCCCATTTATTGAACTCACCACCCCCATATACATCGAGTATCGTTGGACCCCCGAAGCGTTTCGTTATACCGTGCCCTGGCGCACGAAAAGCAGCTCTTGCACAAGCACCAGCTCCTCTTCAGCTGGTTCCTACTGCTCCGGCGCAACCTTCTCAAGGGCCGCCGCCTTTGCTACATACTCCGTCTACTTCTTCTACAACCTTGCCTACTGCTCCAACTATTTATCCTGATACTACTTCTGCCACTGCCTCGACTTCCTCTGCTGTTGCTTCGACTTCCTCTTTACATCAGCCTGTCTTTTCTGGCGCATCTGCCTCTCCGCAAGCTTCTCCTTCCGTTCGACAGAGAGTGGCAAGTACTGTCACTGGTCTGTTCTCACCTTTCTTTGGGTCGCCTAAAACGACCCCCAAAACAGGACGTAGACAGTTGCGTAGTCAACTGCCTGATTATGAGGAAAGAGAAGTGCTGAACGAGTTAGCACGCAAATGGGTTACTGACACTGTTAGATATGATGTTCAGTCTGTTATGGAAGTCTTCCGACAATGGGATGCACCCACTCAGAGATACGTATTCGAAGAGATGTGTGTATATCTTTGCGAAGATTTGGAGACAAATGATCCCAAACGCAAAATGCAGGAATTATTTCGTATGCGTTTCAAATTCTATGAAGGCATGATTGTAGGTGCCGACGTTGAAAAAGCAATAGATCTGTTATTATCCTATAGGAGTAAGGGAAATGTGTCTAGATCACTGTATGAGGATGATTTGTCAGGTAGGAAAAAGGCACGACAGTACCCCATGAGAGAGGTTCCTCCAGTTTGGAGGGAAGGTGATGTGAATGCGCATCCACCTGTTCCACCGCATTTCCAGCGTGTATGGGTACATGTCCCCTGGAAAAGATCTGAAGTGTTAGCACTCAAGCAGACATTACCCGATCCACGTAAAAATCCCACAGGGTATTATAAGGAGTTATCACAGACTGCCAGCTCATGTATAATGAATTTAGCAGATATAGACATGCTGTTTGGGAACGTCGTTCCACAGCCTTTATGGAGTAAGATCCGCCATACAGATCATGATCAAGAACTAGGTGACTCTTGGGCTAATATTGCTGCTACGGATGCGAGACAAATTGGTGGTTCTAAACCTGAGCCTTTAATAGCTGAACTTCCTGGTAGAATTATCACGTACATGAAGACCTTAATGCCTGAATTGCGTGTCAATTGGGATAAGTTATCTGCGTGCAAGCAGAAGAAAGATGAGAATGTGTCTGACTTTTTCACGAGATTTGAAGAGACTTTCGTCGACCATAGTGGTCAGGATATGGCTACCGAGGGTGGCCAACGATTGTTCGTAGACAAATTCGTACATAATTTGCTTCCCGAACTGTGTATTAAATTGAAAGATTCAGAGAGTGCTTGGGCTGTTTCCACGTCAGCACAGATTTTAGCCACAGCCCAGTACTACGAAAATAGGCACAAGGACGAGCTAAATAAGGCAGACAAAAAGACTAAAGATGTAAAGACCAAAGCTCTTCTCCAGCAAGCCTATTCGCCTCGCACACCTAGTCAGCCCAATTATCAACGACCACAGCAGTATTCGAGAAACGCGCAAGGAAACGAGTTTTCCCATCAGCGTTTACCATACGGCCCGAATCAGTGTGCCTATTGCAAAGAAGAGGGTCATTTCAAGAATAATTGTCCAGCTCTGGCACAACGTCTGAATGGTGCCTCTGGAGCTTCTGGTGCACGAGGTAGAGGTGTTCAACAGGCTCCTAGGGGTAGGGGTCATGGAAATTTCCCCCAGAACAACACTTCCTTCCCGCCTCAGAATTCCATGAATAGCTTTGATCAACAAAATAATGCGTCTTCTAGATCAGCTCAGTACTAGGCTGATGACTATTACGCAGACAACGAGAATGAGGGTAATAATTGCTAGGACAGCCATGGACAAAGAGAGGGAGTTGTTTCAGTTCCAGTAGTAGATGGACCTTATGTCGAGGTGATTACATCAGGAGTGTCAGAACCATTTCTGCTGGATACTGGTGCTACAAAAAGTTCTATTATGCACTCAAAACTTCCTGGCGCACCTTTGTCTGGCAAAATGAATATTTCAGTAGGTTTCTCTGGCGCCTCTGTTATAAACCCGATCTCTAGTCCTATGGCCCTTTTTGATGGCCCATGCGAATTAGAAGCACCCCTCATCCTTACAACAGGTTGTGGCGAAAATTTGTTAGGTTTGGATTTGTTAAATACATTATATGTGACTTTGTACTGTTCTCCTTCGGGAGTACAACTTACCCTTGGTAAGAAAGTGATTACCCCGATGTATTTGTCAAAGGAAGATATTCCGACTGAATTGTCATCCCTACCGGATATACTTTGGGCTACTGGTTCTAATGATGTAGGTTGTTTAGAGATAGCACCGTATGTCATAACGTTGAAAGCCAATGTTAGGTTGCCACGTATTCCCCAATACACGATCTCTAGCGAATGTGAAAAGGCGTTGTTAGCGATCATTTACGATTTGATTGAGAAAGATGTCATTGAGGAAACAACAGGCAACATTTGTAACAGTCCTATCTTGCCTGTCTTAAAGCGTACTGATCCTTCACAGCCTCCTGTATACCGATTCAGGATTGATCTTGGAGAAGTAAATAAGATCGTCGTACCGCAGTTTCCAGTCGTCCCCGACATTACTGCCCTATTGATAATGGTTCCAGCTTCAGCCACTTGGTTTTCGGTAATTAACCTGAAGAACACCTTCAGCATCCTGATCGCCGAGGAGAGCAGAGACATTTTTGGCTTCAATTTAGGAGGAAGAAGCTTCCGCTTCAAACGCGCTCCTCAGGGCTACTGTGAGAGTCCATCCATATTCAGTCAGGCTCTGAAAACACAACTCGATACGGTTGTTCTATCTGATGGTGCGACTCTGATTCAGTATGTAGACGATCTACTGATCGCTGCAGATACTGAAGAAATTTGCAAGCAAGCCACACTGTCGTTGTTGCGTCATTTATGTGACATGAAGCATAAAGTCTCCCTTCCAAAATTACAATTTTGCCAACAAGAAGTGACCTACCTAGGTCACATCTTATCGAAGGAGGGAAGGAGACTGACCCCAGAAAGAATACAGGTAATCGCAAGATTGAGTGCCCCAAGGACGCAGAGAGAAGTTCGGGCTTTCTTGGGTATTACATCGTACTGTAGACAATGGATACCGAATTTCTCCCTATTGGCCAAACCTTTGCTGGCACTACTCTGCAAAGACACACCCAATCCTATGCCTTGGTCTGAAGATTGTCAGACAAGTTTCCATGAGTTGCGCGAAGCATTGTGTTCGGCTCCTGTGTTGGGCAACCCCGACTACAGTAAGCCTTTTACATTATACGTCCATGAGAAGGAAGGTTGCGCAGTATCAGTACTGACACAATACTTTGGAGACAAACAGCGCCCATGCGCGTATTTCTCAGCGACTCTAGATCCTGTAGCTAAGGCATTACCGAGTTGCTTGAGGGCCACTGCTGCAGCAGCTGTCTGTATTCAACAGTCTGCTGGGTTAGTCATGAATAATACTCTGATCGTTATGGTCCCACATGCAGTAGACATTTTACTAAACAGAACGAAGACACAGCATTTAACTAGTGCTCGACTGTCCAGCTATGAGCTGACACTGTTAGCCAGCCACATACACATAAAGAGGTGTGATACACTTAACCCCGCCACGTTATTACCTTTTCCGGCAGAGACAGATGAGGTTGAAAAACACGATTGCTGCTTTAGGACAGAAGAAGAGACAAAAGGGAGAGTAGACTTGCAGGACACACCTCTTTCTGAATGTAATGATAATTTATGGGTTGATGGTTCATGCTTCAAGTTGCCAAATGGTGATACGACTGCAGCATATGCTGTAACAACATTGCACACTATTGTAGATACCGCACGCATCCCCCGGAATTCCGCGCAAGCAGCAGAGCTTATAGCACTTACAAGAGCATGTGTGTTGGCAAAAGGAAAGCGAGTGAATGTGTATACTGATAGCCAATACGCCTTTGGCGTAGCCCATAGTTTTGGATGGTTGTGGCGTGAACGTGGGTTCCTGACGTCACATGGTGCAAAAATCCAATATGGTCAATTAGTTAACGAGCTTCTCGAATCACCGACCTTGCCCCTACAAGTTGCGATTGTAAAGTGCAATGCACATAGAAAGATTCAAGATGATGTTGGTCGTGGGAATGCATTTGCCGACGAGGTTGCGAAAGAGACTGCAAGGAACACAATGAGTCGGATGTATGTTGTAGGTCCTGCTAGATGGATCCCCGATGTGGGTATGTGTGAGGACACTATTGACAGTGTGAAGTCCATACAAGCTGATGCCACCGGAGAAGAGGTGAATGAATGGAGAGAAAGCAAGGGAAGATTGGATGCGAATGGTTGTTGGGTCGAATTGTCAGAGCACCAACGATGGCTGTTACCCGACGCATATGTACTCGCAGTGGTGACAATGGCCCATGGAATGGCACACATCAGTACGAAAGGAATCTGTAAACTGTTGGCCCCAGTATGGCAGAATAGTGGTATCCCGAAATGCGCAGAGAATTTGGTCAGGAACTGTATGGTGTGTTTGAAGTACAATCCCGGTAGGGGAACCCCAACCCCTGCTGGTCATTTTGCGCCTCCAACATACCAGTTCGAGGTATTGCAGCTCGACTTCATCCACATGGAGAGGTGCAACAATCTGAAATACGTGCTTGTTGTTGTTTGTGCTTTCTCCAGGTGGGTGGAAGCGTACCCCCTCAAGGACAACACTGCCTTGTCAATTGCCAAAGCCCTTGTCAAGGAATATGGCCGGGATGCCTGTCACCCCCTCCCAACACAATCCCCAAGAATGGGAAGACGGACGTAGTTGCTGAACTTTTGGAAGGCGGGAGGGAGTTACCCTCCCGGCCGTATTTATTAAAATATGAAACAAAATTAAAATATTAAATAAAAGTTTCATATCATGTACAATTTTCATTTATTACATTTCGATGAAGACATGTTCATTGGCTAACCTTAACAAATCTCTAATACAAAGGTTTCCTAGCCGAGTCTAACATCCTCAAATGCATACATTCTAAATTAAAATTGTACATCCTAGCATTAAGGGCCAACGGCAAGGTCGCAACCGGTGTCAGATCCCTACTACCAAAACTCTCGCCCTCACGGTGTGAGTGGCGGCCGCGCAGAGGACTGTACCCTCTGAGCCAACTCCAATTTCCCTTGTCTTGTTGGGGGCCCCCATTTCCGCTTGACGCCATCTTAAAGGTCGTCCGAGCACCCGTGTGAGATATCTGTAGGAAGGCAGCGTGGACTCCCCCCCCACCCCACACTCTCTATCACATCCGCCGTCGCGGATATCCGGGCCCCGGGAAATTCGTAGGAGGGGCATATAGCCACCTCCTCCCCTGGAAGGGGACTATGGTCGTCTCCCCCTAGGCGACCCATACTTAGTGGGTGCCGCCTCCCAGTGGGAGGGGCCAATGGCCGCCTCCCCCCGGGCGCTTCCATCCATAGTGGGTGGCGCCCCCCTCTAGGGACCTTGAAATTACTGCTCACCGATCATGACCTTACCGCCCGACCAAAAAATAAATACGACATTTGTTTACCTACTAAGGGAGAAAAATACCATTGTGTCTACTTGCATCATTTGTTTATTCCTAAAAGAAAACAGTACCTTCAGACAGAAGTCACATCCTTAAGCTAAACCTTCATATTCTACTAAACAGAGGGAAGAAGATGTTATCAGAGAAAGACTTTATTGCAAAACTAACATTGCCATTAGGGGCTGGTGGGTGGGTCAAAATTGCTCCTTGTTCCGTCGAGGGCTCACGTGCAACGAGTGGGTGCAGCTTCCAAGCACAGGAACAAGAGGACGCTTCTTCGGATTCCCGCTCTCTTTATTCCTCTTCGGGAGGGCGTGAACCCTCCGCCGGTACGCCTACTGGGCGTGGCCATCGGTGTAGGTATCTAGGACAACCCCTCTTGGGCGGGAAAAGGCGCGCCCCGGCTACGCCGCTTCGGGCATACCAGCCGAGACACGCCCCCGCCCAAAATGGTTTCCCGGAAGGATCGGGCCCCCAACCATACGTTCGGGGGGACCGAGTGGTCGCCCCTTTCCATATGGCCGGGATGCCTGTCACCCCCTCCCAACACAATCCCCAAGAATGGGAAGACGGACGCAGTTGCTGAACTTTTGGAAGGCGGGAGGGAGTCACCCTCCCAGCCGTATTTATTAAAATATGAAACAAAATTAAAACATTAAATAAAAGTTTCATATCATGTACAATTTTCATTTATTACATTTCGATGAAGACATGTTCATTGGCTAACCTTAACAAATCTCTAATACAAAGGTTTCCTAGCCGAGTCTAACATCCTCAAATGCATACATTCTAAATTAAAATTGTACATCCTAGCATTAAGGGCCAACGGCAAGGTCGCAACCGGTGTCAGATCCCTACTACCAAAACTCTCGCCCTCACGGTGTGAGTTTCGGCCGCGCAGAGGACTGTACCCTCTGTGCCAACTCCAATTTCCCTTGTCTTGTTGGGGGCCCCCATTTCCGCTCGACGCCATCTTAAAGGTCGTCCGAGCACCCATGTGAGGTATCTGTAGGAAGGCAGCGTGGACTCCCCCCCCCCACCCCACACTCTCTATCACATCCGCCGTCGCGGATATCCGGGCCCCGGGAAATTCGTAGGAGGGGCATATAGCCGCCTCCTCCCCTGGAAGGGGCCTATGGCCGTCTCCCCCTAGGCGACCCATACTTAGTGGGTGCCGCCTCCCAGTGGGAGGGGCCAATGGCCGCCTCCCCCCGGGCGCTCCCATCCATAGTGGGTGGCGCCCCCCTCTAGGGACCTTGACATTACTGCTCACCGATCATGACCTTACCGCCACAGGCCGGATAGTTGACCGGCTATCCGGCCCCCCCACAAACTCCTCCTAAAGGTCATGCTTCCTCAAACCCCTTAGCCATGCTATGAAGTCTCCTATGAGTAAGACATTCCCCTCCCGGGACAAATGAACCCCATCATTGAGATACATGTGATCACCCCGAATACACCCATGCGGAATACTATGCAACTGCGCAGAGCGAAACAATCTACCAATTTTGTTGTTAACCTTCTTCACTGAATGGTTCAGTGCTGACACCTAAAGGCCCCCCCGCCATACTTTCCTGGGAATCATGTGGGACCAGGCAATCGTGCATCCCGGGATTCTTTTCGCCAGCCAGCTAACGGTAGACAAAACTTGCTCGAGTAATACTCGCCTACCGAGTGTCACCAAGTCATTGCCCCCCAGGTGTACTATGATTACAGATGGCGGTGACCTCTGCCGCCCTAAGAGACCCTCGACAAAAGATTCGAACTGGTCAATACAGAGCCCGCCCCTTCCGTGGAAGGCCACTCTGTACCCGTATTCCCCAGCTGCGTGAGTCACGTCACCTGCTTTGAATACGTCCCCGGCCCGCCTCAGGTATGAGTGGCCCACGACCCACACCACTCTCTTCTCAGCAGGTGATCTCTGACCGCTGGTCCCCTGGTGCTGGGTCGACTGCAAATTCCGCCCCGCATGACATGCTCGTGAAACTGTAAATCAAACAGAAGACAAGAAGCGTGAGTGCATGTAACTTGACTTCACAACATGTGCAATCGCACATACCTTTTAAAACAATTCGAGGACCATCGTCCTAACTGTTTCACCTCTTCAGCACTCTGACCCCTGGCTGTAGCCTCAGTATCAGCCCCTATCCTAAAGGAGTGGGTCCCAAAATCGCACGGGTCCATGCCCGCCGCCGCGATTGTCAGTGCTAGCACCCTCTGGAACTGAAACCTCGTCAGTGGGGTGGCATCGATGTGCCTCAGCAAACTCCCACCCCATGTATCCACCCTCAGCGCCAAGTATTCCTCAATGCACCTTATCGGGCACGTGGGGGACCCTTGCATGCGCTGGACAACAACACTGTTTCCCATAGCTCCCTGGTCAGTCTTGGACCTAGCTATCGTGACTACCATTGAATCACCCCTAATTAGGATGTGATCCCTGCATAAGCCTCCCTCCACATCTTTCTTATTCTTTGCGACAAGTTCGCTCACCCGCATAGCCCCATGGAACGCTAATGCGAAAGCTGCCCGGTACAGAACTGCTTTGAATTGGGAGGAGCATGTCGTGGGTAGTTTCGCCATAAGTAGGGACAACCTTTCTAAGCCAATCGGGCGCCTCTCGTCTTGCTTACGACCCTCGAGGCGCAGCCAGCCACAAAGGGCTTTTCTTGCCAAAAAAAAGGAAGCTGTTGGGTCTTTGATGCCATGCACCTGCGCCATGAATGAGATGGCCGCCCTGTGTCTATTGGCCGTTGCCGCTGATCGGCCTTCCCTGTGCAGTGCTACCAGGAACCCTAGGAAGGAATCCTCCTGACCCCAGTTCTGATTCCCTGTCGGACCCAAAAATGCACAATAGGAACGAAACGCTCCTTCGTATGCCTTCCTTGTCCTGGGGGCTAAGCTTGCTGCCACGAGGTCTTGTAATCCGGGGCACCGAGTAGCCAGAGTGCTTCGGGGAATGGTGCCGCCGCTAGGTCCACTGTAGGTAGATAACCCCTGAACGCCTGCATATGTCAACGAGAGAGTGCATCAGCCGCATGATTCAGTACACCCGGCACATGTTTCGCCCTGAACTGTACATTCAGTCTCATGCAAAGCAGCACAATTTCCTTCAACAATCTCAAGATCCACTTGCAGCGTGCTGCCTGATGGTTAATGCATTCGACAACAGTCATATTGTCAGACCAAAATACCACAGAGCAGTCTCTGAACTCGTCCGGCCATGCCATCAGAGCAACAAAAATAGGGAATAGCTCGAGGAACCCTATGTTACCTGTGAGACCGCTGGTGTGCCACCACGTCGGCCATGTTTGCGCCGACCATCGATTACCAAAGATGGCGCCGAATCCCACGCTCCCCGCCGAGTCAGTCCACAAACCCAGCTCGTCCGAAGACGCTGGCGGCTTGTTCCACACCACTCGACCGTTGAAGTCCGCCAGAAATGCCAACCAGATGCGCATATCCTGGCGAACCTCTGCAGACAGTCTCGTGCGGTGGTGTCCTTCCTTGAGACCAACCATAGCTTGTGCAATAGAGCGTGAAAAGGGGCGGGCCATTGGTATCACTCTCAAGGCAAAGTTAAGCTGACCCACTGCTTGTTGTAGCTGATGCAGGGTCACTTTCTCCTTACTAAGGCACAGTTCCAGGGAAGCCCTAAATTTCGCTACCTTTCCTACTGGCAAACGGAAACTTCCCTCCACAGAATCAAGCTCAATTCCCAGAAACTCCAGTGAAGTTGATGGTCCAACCGTCTTACCTGGTGCCAATGGCACTCCAAATTCCCTCATGAGGATGCAAAAGTCCTGTAGCGCCTGCGCACATTTCGTGTCGCCGGCTGCCCCCAAGAACAGAAAGTCATCTAGGTAATGCATAACATGCCTATGCCTTGTGGCCTCGGTGAATGCCCACTCTAAAAAACAGCTGAATTCTTCAAAATAAGCACAAGAGATGGAGCAACCCATCGGCATGCATCTATCCATGTAGTAACGTCCTTGGAACGCAAAACCTAGCAGACGCTGATCCTGTGGGTGTACCGGGAGTAACCGGAACGCCGACTCGATATCTGATTTCGCCATCAGCGCTCCGGGGCCCAGGCGATTCAACATGGTGACGGCATCATCGAAGGATGCGTACCGCACCGAACAAACTCCTGGGTCAATCGCATCGTTCACTGAGAAACCCCTTGGAGCCGACAAATTATGGATCAGCCTAAATTCCCCCGGGTCTTTTTTGGGGACCACTCCTAATGGGGAACAGATGAAATTCGCTACAGGCGGGTGCTGATATGGGCCAGCGACCCGGCCTAAGGTAACCTCTTTAGCAATCTTTCTCTCCACCACACCTGGATTATGTTGTGCCGAAAGCTGGTTTCTACAAAAAGGTTCCCCACGAAAATCCCCCGCCGGGATGTGGAAGCCATATAAGAATCCCTTCCTCAACACCCCAGCGGAGACATGATCAGGGTATTTGTTTAGCCAGGGAGTCATAGCCATGATATCAACGGGGGTAAGCAATTGTACACAATGATCATCCTTAGTCTTGTTTGGACCCTCCTCTACCTTCCGAGCCTCTATTTTTAGACCTGCATGAACTCTCCGGGTGCGAGGAATTCCCACAACCCGCACACGCATGTTTGAACTTACATGCCCCTTGCGGTCTGGTACAGTTGCCTCTATTGAAGCCCCAACAGACCCCCCGCTTTCCCCCATTCCCGCTGGTTCTCGGCTGGTGATCGCCACCGGCGCCCGCTCGAAAGGGCACCGCGGGCTGTTGGCGGGAAAACCCTGACCCATTCCCACCTGGCGAGGACGTCCTCGCCGCGCCAGGCAGGAGCTGCTTCTGCCAAGAAATCGAGTCGAGGCAATCCCACGTCAGAGATGAATCATACTCTTTTGCTTTAAGGAATTTCATGTCGTAAACCATCCATTCATTCCCCTCATATGTTTCATAAAAATCCATTATACGTGCCTGATAACAAGACAATTCGGGTAATACCTCGGGCTTACGCTCGCCAATAATCGCAGTAAACATTGCAAAGGCCTTGGCCCAATTTGTTATCGTCTCATCCACCCTAAATCCCGCCATTTTGGCTCTCCAGACTCTCGGGTGCCACAAATCTTTCTGTGTCTTAGCATACTCCATCTCGCGATGGTCAGTCAACAAAGAAAACATGTTAACATACTTGTCTGCCCATATCAATTCTTTCGTGGCCAACGGGATATGTTGAACCACTCTCTCCCGTCTTGAGGGCAATGAGCCCTCCCCCGCCACTGGCAAAGCGAGCTTACCCGGTTCGGTCGTTGTTCCCGCCGTTTTCTCGATGCCAGCTGCCGGTCCTTCCGGGGTCACCTGTGGGGAGACAAGAGGGAGATTCGCCTTCGCGGCATCTCGCGACTGCCGCAACTGCTGTATTAGTAACTTGGCCTCTTCGGCCGTGTCTCCGGGCGCCGTAGCACCCCCTGCCTTTTTGTTGAGCCATGCGGCCAACTGGGTGGCCAATTCGGGAGGCATGTCCTCGTCGTTGGCGGGCGTAATCACAACCGGGATCGGTTGACCCGCGTCTGGGGTTGGTACTGGGGCATCATCTGGTATGGCAGGACTGTCCGGGGGCACCTCAGGGACCGGAACCTCCCCTGCCGCCGCCCTCCTCCTGACCCGTTTCCTCCTACCCTCAGGGACGACTCCCGGCAATGCCGGGCCTATTACCTTCTTCGGGTTACCAGGCTTGTTCATTGCGGCCAGCTGCTTCTTAATGCCCGCCATATCACGACCAAGCGCTGGGACTTGACCGATGCTTCGTTCTATTCTCGTCATTCTGTTCACCAACATGCGAAGCACCTGGTCTGTCTCAGAACCTTTTCCTGCCTTCTTGCCAGACATCGTTTTTCGAATATTCGCTCCGAGTCGAACAACACGGTCCTGTATCCTTCGCCTCGAAGCACTGAAAGAGAAACACAAGAATTACAAGTTCTCAAAATTGCTTCTTGTTCCGTCGAGGGCTCACGTGCAACGAGTGGGTGCAGCTTCCAAGCACAGGAACAAGAGGACGCTTCTTCGGATTCCCGCTCTCTTTATTCCTCTTCGGGAGGGCGTGAACCCTCCGCCGGTACGCCTACTGGGCGTGGCCATCGGTGTAGGTGTCTAGGACAACCCCTCTTGGGTGGGAAAAGGCGCGCCCTGGCTACGCCGCTTCGGGCATACCAGCCGAGACACGCCCCCGCCCAAAATGGTTTCCTGGGAGGATCGGGGCCCCCAACCATATTTTCGGGGGGACCGAGTGGTCGCCCCTTTCCATTCTTCCCTAGGTTTGGGATGCCTAGAATGGTCTGGAGTGATAATGGAAGTGAATTCGTGGGACGGGTGATGAAGAGAGTGTGCGAATGTCTAGGCATCCACCAGAAATTTCACGCTGCAAACCACCCCCAATCAGCAGGTCTAGTAGAGTGCTATAACGGCACCCTAAAGCTCAAACTAGCCAAGATCCAAGCCAGCACAGGTCTTAAGTGGCCTGATGCCTTGCCTTTAGCACTTTTATCTACCAGAATGATTGTCCATTCTAGACTGGGACTTAGCCCACATGAAATCGTGTTCGGGCGCCCAGCAAATATATGGGGGGTACCGAGGCCCAGGAGGCACAGTGAGATAGAGCACCCTGTACTGCTTGACTACTTGCACGAACTGACAACTAAATTGCGTGTTTTACATCAACAGGTTCACAGTTCCTCTCTGCCAGCCTCTGACGATCCAGGTCACTCCATTGAACCCGACACCTGGGTTTTGGTGCAGAATTTTCAACGCACGAACAACGAGCAGCCCAGGTGGACCGGACCGTACCTCGTCCTTCTTTCCACAAGATCAGCCGTTCGGGTGGAAGGAAAGAAGAACTGGATCCACGGGACATTTTGTAAGCGGGTCCATCTGCCTCTTCCATATGACCGATGGGTCCAGGACGGAATAGCTGACTCTGAGACTGAAACTGTACCTCACTTTACACTCTTCAGCGATGCACGACTGAAAGGAACTGGTACAGAAAAGGAGAGTGATCGTATTTTGCAAGGATTTGTGCCACCGTCAATGCAGTTGGACACTACAGAACCTGAAACATTGTTTAAAGACCACACTGTACCTGGGAAGCAACGATATAATCTGAGGTCGAGAAAAAGGGACTATGTTACATCCTGCTTTCATTTCTTCTTTGTCCTTCCTTAGTGTTTCTCATTTCTATCTCTGCATGTCTCTATGATGTCATCTGTGTTCCAATTGTATTTGCTTGAAAGCAGGAACAGTTACATCTGGAGGCTGAGCTGAAGTCCATCTGCTCCTGGTGGGGTTTTTCTATCATTGGAACTACCTTATTTTATTTATCTACCTGACCTGAATTTAATCTACAATAAACCTAAATTGTTACATATACTGGATTTATGGACATCTATTTCTTACAATTTTGGCGAGGAGGTACAGAACCTGTGCGTGGAAAAAAGACTGATTTAATGGAGATCTGCAACTAAGGAACTTAAAGAATAAGGAACTAAGGAACTTAAAGACTTTTGGAACTACTGCAACTGAAGAATTTTTTCAAGCCAAGAGGAGGAAAAGGTATTTTATGAGAGCACCCTGGTTAACCCCACCAGTGTCCTGTGTGATCTGGACAGCCTGTTTCCCTAGGGTGTTAGAGTTCTGACTGCGTGATTTGGCCTGAATCTGAAAGAATTATAACTGCATTAATTTGATCTGAATCTGAAGAGAACTTGGAGTGAACTATTAAGTTATGGCTTCAGTGTTTTAAAGAGAGACTTTCACTGTCTTCTAATATCAGCTGTACAGAAGTAATGCACAGTGTTTGTGTATTATTTGACAACTCAGTGGATGAGCAGCGTTTTTGTCCCTGCGGGAGAGATACAAGAATGCTGGCTATTGTGAGCAAGAGTACTAAGTTATGGAACACCCAGTTAAAGAAGATTAAACGTTTTTGTAAATTTCTAATCCAACAAGATAAGTACCTGCTCATACATCAAGACAGGACAAAATTTCCGGTTATTCTGCTGAGGTATTTAAAACTTCCTTGGATTGTGAGCGCGATGTGACAATACTGTGCATTTACTGGAAAAAAGTGTTTCCTGACTTTTACTGAGGTTTATCAACGTTTCTCATGTATTTAGGTAAAGTGTTTACCTTTGGTTTGGCTTAACGTTTTCGCACATGTGACGGTCTGGAGCGAGTGGTTTCCATGGTTTCAGCCGTCACTACCTGGCGTTGTTGCCCAGAATTCCACGTCGCCATTGTTACAATGTTAAATGTACATTGTAAAATAAGTAAATCCAATAATAGTAAGTATTCTTAAGTTGGTTTATTAGTCATAGTTGGTAGTAAGGAAGGCCCCACCGGGAGCAGCATCCAGCTGCTCAGCCCCACTCACTCAAACTGATCACACATTCAAACCATGCATACACAAACATTCCAATGACATCACACACACAGGCTGAGCAGCAGAGAAGGAGAAGACCAGAATATAACAGACTAATAAAAAGTGAACTTATGTGACTCTCTTTCCCCTAAGAACTATTTTTGATTTTACAGCTCTCTCGCCCAGGGAACTTGCTCATTTTTGATTTTCGAACCGCCATCCAGTTCTGCTGCTAGGGCCGCGGTTGAAGTCTGAGGAGTGCAGCTGGGGACACCTAGGTCAACGGTTCTGGTCGGTCTGAGGGAATTACCCCGGACTGGACAGAGCGTACTTCTTGGCAGAATCAAACTCCCAACGCGGGCAGCAACTAGAGGATGGAGCTCCCGAGGGTAGAGAGATCTGCTAGACCCACGAACTTTAAAAAGCGAATATGCACCGTGATGGCCAAAAAGAGATTCTTGATAGTATGTATTCTACTGTTGTGCAGCATAACGATGTTCTTGATTAGCTTTACTCTATCCACGTTCCAAGTTACCCTTGTAAATAACACTCAGCCCACACCTCCTCCTACTGTTCCCACACACTCCTTTCACCCTCTGCCTGAACACGAGTCCGCCAGAAGACTAGAATTTGTAAATAACTCATTCATCCAGCTCCTACACCAGCACCAGTCTATAATGAACACATCGAACTGTTGGATATGTGGACTTATGCCACACATGACCGATAAGGGTATCCCTTACTTTGTCCTGCCATTCAGTTACTATGGTTCTCTGTGGGCTTTTCAGACAATGTTCCTGTTTGCCATAGAACCATATCCCCCGCGTCCCACAGGGAGCAGTTCCAGCAACAAGGCATTAGTGGCAGGATTAAGGAATATGAGCAGGGATATGGACACATATCGAACGATTCCCAAAGATGAGTTTGCCCCGTACAGTAGGTGGAACATCACCAAATATGGGATTTCCTTAAGTGAGAGCCAAAAATCTAAGAAATCCTCCTCAGTTTGGGTAGTACCCCACCGAGGTCACCTATGTCTGCAAGGTATTGGTAGGGATCCCAAAGCACAGTTGGGGAAGAGCGTATGCACAGAAACGTACGTGTTTGCATCCCGAACTTCCCCTCCATTCCTAGCGGCTAAGGGTACATACTTCATCTGCCATGACAAAGCATACACATGGTTGCCCCCTGACTTCTCGGGCACATGTTTTATCTCGTTTCTGCTGCCACCCACCTACACGGCCGGGGTAGATTACCATCGGACAAGGACAGTTAGGGGTGTCGTGAGTCGAGACGTCACTGCGAGTCAAGAGTTTGGGGACTTCGCAAAGGGTTTTCTGCCGTTTTGGGGGCGTATGGTGAACAGCAGGAACATTCGCCAGTTAACAAGGGTAGTTGAATCCGCCGTGACTGAGACGGCCGGTGCCCTTAGTAACCTGACTGCCGAGCTTCAATCGGACTGACTTATGACCCGGGTTGCTCTAGATGTCATACTCGCAGACCGTGGTGGTGTATGTAGAGTGATCCAATCCAGTTGCTGCATTTTTATCCCTGATAATGCTCCGACGGTGTACCAAGCCATCTCCAAACTACACAAAATCTCTGATTCCCTTCACTTGGAAAAAGGGGATTGGTCCTTGCTCGGGTGGTTCTGGGAACTGATATCTGCCTGGGGATGGAAAACTCTGATCTTCATTGGGATGATCTTAGCCATTCTGTTTATGTTTTGCCTGTTTGTACAGTGCGCTCCTACAATATGTGGCCTCTGCGCTACTTCATGTGTAAGGAAGCCTGTGTCAAGGGACGAATTGAGCAACAGAATGATGCTACAGCAGCATCTCCATGAATTCATTAATACAGATTTAGACTCAGATTAGCATGAGTTATTGCCTAATATGAGGGCAAAAGGAGGGTCTGTGGTTCTGAAATTCCGGACCCTGCTGTAATATGGTACCGAGGTCCAACACTCGTGTCGCAAAATATCATCGTACCATGACGAATTTGGTATCGGCAGACCGGTAATGATTAGGACATTATCCCTGTACATTTGCGTCATGATCTGGCGATGCTAACACCCTTAAATCGTGGTTTCCGTTCTGAACCCTCGGACTCCATTTTGTGAACGGCATCCATCTTATGCCTTGCCCTCATATAAGTCAATTGATTAAGGTCGAGCTTGATCTGAAAGGACACGTCCACCTTAGCTGACTTACCCATGACCTGGCCGAACTGACTCTACCGCCTCCAGCCAAACCTGTTTGAGCAGCTCCTTGCCCAGTAGCCGAGTAAGATATCATCAAAGCACAACATGCCATAAACCATTCACCACATACAGACCATGTTTTCTACACACATACACCTGTCCCGGTTCCTTGTGTATGGCCAGTTTTATGACTAGTAGGTGCCCTGTTCTATTTGGGTTTCATCGATATCTGATTGTAATTCCGGGCTGGGCTGGGTCATCTATCACAAACTGGACATCTAAAATATGGGTTGGCCGTCATGACTTCGCTCTTTGCTTTATTGTGTAAATATGTCTATGACCATGTCATAAACTCAAGAATTCTTGCCTGAAGTGTAATATCTTATATAAAAGGAGAAGGCTGGTTCTGTAAAAACGAACAGTCTCCTGAGAACTTACGGCCCGTGCTGTCGTACTTCTAGGACACATGTTACTTGGTTGCAGCCAATAAAACTTTGTCTCTGACTTCACCTAGAAAACTCTTGGTTTCTGTGGTCCGGAACAGGGAGAACTCAGAGGTCTTCGGGTGTGATCCCCTGGCACCACCGGGTTCCTAAAAACCTGGCACCTCACAGCTCGTCTCAGCTTATTGCAATTTTGAGCGTATTATACACTTATGAAAGAGGTTTCGGAGTCCCTCTTTGTCGCTGACTTCACCCATGAGACTGATAACCCAAAAACACTTCCTGCACAGTACTGCTCAGTGGGTGGTGTATGGGTCGCAGTTCAAAGTCGTTTCCTAATCATATTGGTGCACTGAAATGAGTCCTTGCACCAGGGGGTTTGAAATCCAACCCTGGGGGTCATAAGGTGCGGGCAAGATTGTGACACTTTCATCCTTGAAAGTTTGAACTTTCCAACCATCACTTGACTATGCTTTCCTGCCCACAATGAAAGGTGCATTGATCTGTCTAGCAAATGAGTTATGAGTTAGAAAATCCCGCCTGATGGGCATTAAAAGTAAGCCTGAGCAGAGTTCATGGGAACTCAGCGAAGTGACAAAAAAACTCTGCTGCGCTACTCAGAGTTAGGGTCATGTCGTTCGTGGTGATTTTGAGTGCCGGGTGTTTGACCAGTACTGTAAAATCATTGCGAACAGCACCATGCGCAGGGAAAGAGGGCGCATGTAGATTTTCTACTCCAGCTGCAGCTTTCTCAAGGTGAACGGAAGGTTTCTCAATGTGAGTGCTCGCGCCCTGCCGTGACCACTTGCACTGACAAATCCGACCACCCATGTTCAGAAATCTTGAGAGGAGGTTATTTATTTATTTATTAACAGTTTTCTATAGTGCGGACATGATCCATGGGTATCAGAGCGCTTAACATCATATGGTATGGGTTAAAACACAATGTACATAGAGCAGTAAGATCGTACAGACTTACATATTGTCGTTTTAGACCTAGCAACTAAAAGGCTAATATAGGGGAACAATAACGGATCGGTAGTGATTAAGACATGAGTTAACAATGTTCTGAGGTAGTATTTCTTTAATGCTCTATCATTTCTATTCCCATATTGGGTATCTGGTCATCAAATCAATGATAAGTCTTCGGAGGCGCTTGTCTTGTTTATGGGAGGAACTTACTCATAAGAAAGATCTTAATTTCTTTCTTGAATGTTGCAGTGTTTGTAATTATTCTGATGTTTGCGGGAAGGGAGTTCCAAATCCTGGGAGCTACGCCTGAGAATGTCCTCTCATATGTTTTTTTCTTCTTAAAGATAGGTGGTTTCAAAAGCAGATAATTGGCACTCCTGACAAGTCTGTTTCTTCCTGAAATTTCTATTTTGTGGGCGAGATATTTAGGTGTGTTGTGATGAATCGCTTTATGGGTGATACATGCCATTTTCAGCTGTACTCTGGCTTCGTACGGTAACCAGTTTAAGGCTTTCAAGTGTGGTGAGATATGGTCAAATTTCCTCGACCCTGTAATAAGCCTTGCCGCTGCATTGTGTCAGGCTTTTAGGGGTGCTGTGGAAATTCTTGGTAGACCAGCAAGTGTAGTACAATCATATTCAATCCTAGAGACAACCAGTGATTGCACAGCTAGTTTCAAGTCTGTCTCCGTTAAAAAAGATTTCATCTTTCTCAGATAGTTCAAGTGGAAAGGGGCGTTTTTTGCCATAGATTTAATGTGGGTTTTCATATCAAGGATCTTATCCAGTGTGATCCGAGGTATTTCGCCGAGTCAACTAGAGTAGGGATGCAATTTAATGCTGTGATCATTTTGGACCATTCTTTCACTATGGATTGATTTTTTTGTGGTGTAATGAGTAAGAATTCTGTTTTGTTAGCGTTAAGCTTGAGATGATTGTTAGTTAGCCATTTTAGCGATATTTTGAGGGCATCATTCATTGTGGTTATGTCTTCCAGGCTAGCAATCTTGATGTAAAGTTGCGTGTCGTCTGCATACATGTGGTAGGATATTTTTGATTTCCGCAGAATTTCTGTAAGAGGTTTGATGTATAAGTTAAACAGTGAAGGAGGTAAGGTGGATCCTTGCGGTACTCCGAGTGTGTTTGGGCATGATGGCGATAGAGATTGGTTTACTAGGAATCTCTGAGTTCTGTTCTTTAAAAATGATTCCAACCATTTCAGTACCGTGCCAGACATTCCCATCCTGTCGTGAAGTCTGTTCAGTAATTTTTCGTGGTTAACTGTGTCAAATGCTGCTGACAAGTCTAGGAGGATGAGTAGGCAAAATTGATTGCGATCTAGAGCTTGAAGTGCATCATCGACAATGTGTAGGATTGCTGTTTCTGTGCTATGATTTGCTCTGAATCTGGATTGGCAGTCATCTAGCAATGAGAAGTTGTCCATATGTTTACTCAATTGATTCTGTACACATTTCTCTATCAGTTTGGCAAGAATAGGGATGTTGGTCACTGGGCGATAATTATTTGGATCTGTTGGGTCCACTGTGGGTTTTTTGATGATCGGGACTACTTGTCCAGTCTTCAGGCTTTCTGGGAGGCACCCCTGTGTGAGTGAGGCGTTTATGATATCTGTCCATATTGGAATCATAGTATGGCTGATTTCTTTCAGGCATTTCGATGGTAGTGGGTCGTTATAATGGTTGTTGGATTTCGTGGTCGCAAGCGTTTTAGCAATTTCATTCTGGTCTAATAATTTGAAAGTGTTCCAGTGTGCTTTGTTTATAGTCGTCTTGTTTGCATAATTTGGATCATATGGTGATGGAGGCGTGTTGTCTTTGAAGTTATCTGCGGCGGTCCTAATTTCTTCTTCCAACTTATTGGCTTTGTTAATGAAGAAGGTAGAAAATTCATTGCAACTTACTTGTGTTTTAGTGACCTCTTGGACAGATTTTGCCAACTTGTTAGATTGTTGTTTTATTATTTTGAATAATTTACGTGGTCTGTTTTTGGCGTTATATAATTCTGTTCTGATAAATTCCTTTTTTGTGTTGATGATCTTCTTGTTATATTCATTTCTGATTTTTCTGAGTGACTTCAATGTAGGGGAGGATGGGTGTTCATTTTCTTTCTGCTCGTCTCAAATTACGTCTTTCTTCATTCAATATTCCAATAAACCATGGATTTTTTGTCTTTTCCGTAACTCTTTTTAATTTGAGTGGTATGGTGGCATTGACTATTTCAGTTACTGTGGTATTGTAATGGTTCGTTAGATCGTTCACATTTTTCAAGTTGCCAGGTGGGTTTAAGTCTCTCTTGCAATTTTCAGATAGCAAATCCATATTTGAGTCCTTGGTATCTCGGATCCATCTTTTCATTTTGTTAGTTTGAATCGTTTTTATTTTCTCCCGTGATGGTATTAGGAAGGTTATGGCGTGGTGATCTGACCAGTCACACTGTTCAATGGAGAGGATTGAGATGTCCTTGTTCTTCGAGATAATCCAGTCCATTGTAGCTCCTTTTGAGTGTGTTGGTTGAAGACATGCTTGGGATAGTTTTAGATCATTTAAAAATTCTTTAAAGGCGTTGACATGTTTGTCGTTGTTGTCGTTCCAACGTAGATTGAAATCACCTAAAAATATATTATTAATGTCGGAGTTGGCGTTAGCAGTGATGATCTCCATCAGTTGGTCAATGAAGTTCAGATTGTTTCCTGGTGGGTGATATAGGGCATGTAAGTTGCAGATCTGTTTATTTGCCGATCTTATGTTGAGCCCTAGGTGTTTGCATGATTCGAGGGGGTTGGATTGAAATTGGCCAACTTCTAAAATCGATCTATGGATACGGGCAATACCTCCCCCTGTCTTTATCTGTCTGTCCAGTCCTAATATGTTATAGTACGGTGGTACAAGAAGGTCCAGGACTGGGGATGAGGATTCAGATAACCAGGTTTCAGTCAGGATTGTTATGTCTATTTCTTGATTGATGATGATGTCAGCTATGTCAGAAGCATGTTTCACTGCAGATCGACAGTTGAGCAGTAGACATTTTAGAGATTGATTAGAGGCTGATTTTCCTCACTCGCGCTAACCAACTAGACCTTGGCGAGCAAGGAAAAAATCTTGCTGGAAGGTGGATTTTCCTCACTCAACTCACCAACTTAACGTTGACGAGCACAAGCGAGGAAAAAACTCTGCTCCTTGAAATTCAGCATGCTCCGTGGAGTGCAGAAAACTCTGCAAACTGAGCGGAGGTCACTGCCCAGGCTTATTTAAAAGGATATTTTAAACCATCTCTGAGTTCTATGACCCTAACAAGGAGCTTTGTCGTCAGCCTCATTATTCTACATGGTCACAGAACCACTTAGTAACTTGCAATATCTGTATAATGTATGACAGAGGGTAATTTACCACTTGTGTAGCCTGTCTGCTTTAGATGTTCATCACTGGGTACTAGCCGAGACCATCAACACTTGCGGTGCACTAACCCCATAGCATTTATGTATCACAGAATTAGCCTCTGTGGTAACAGGGCGATTTACATAATGAGGATAGAAGCCTGGTTATTCCTGGTCACAGAGTGCCACCATGTTCTTTACACAGAGATGAGAAATAGGAGAGGTTGTTCTCGATTCTAAAGGGCACCACACCTCATCTTGGTTACTAAAAGTACAATGATTCTGGTTGCAGACGGCACACAATCTCGTTTACATGGCGAGGAGTCACATTAGCCTCCTGCATGTGTACATATGCACAAGCGAGCCGGGCTACAGATGGCACACAGACTCATTTATATACACGACTGGTGGCTCCTGGTTGGAGATGGCACACTAGCGTGTTTACACAGGGAGGAGGATGGGAGCCTAGTGCTCCTTTACATATGTGGGAGATGTGAGCTTGGTGGTGCCTGGTCACAGATGACGCACAGGAGCTTTAAACAGGGAGAGGAGCTAGGTGATGAAAGAAAGCCAGGGTCTGGCAATCTGCAGCGTGATGGATATTCAGTCCAACCGCCATGATACATTATGTTTTAGAGAATGTTCTCGGCTCCCTGTTGCCAACCATAATCCGAACCAGGTCATGTGGAGTCTGGTGTGATATCTGTCCTCTATGAACGCTCTATATACTGATCCGTAAATAACATAGACCCTTCCAGCCACAGCTCCAGCTGGTTACAAGCTCCACACCGAGTAACAGGAAGACCTTTTAAGAGATCATGTGTCTGACATATCAGGTCAAAACATTCAATCACAAATGGAAACCAGTATTCAGAACATAGCTCCCCACATCACATTGTAAGAGGGATGAGTGCTAATGAAGTTTGGACACATTTTACCTTATATATATATATATCCTATTAATATAACCTGACTATCACTGGAAGGCATCCAAGCTCTGCACATGGTCCAAGACACAGACAGTCAACATGTGATTGGAGGGTAAATGGTTTCTAAGAGTGAGAGGAGTGCTGATGCATCATAATGTGATAATCTTTAAAGAGGCACATTTTCAGCTCTTTTCTGTCACAATTTGCAGCTCTGATGATTTCATATATTTCTGAAATATTATCCCTATTACAGCGCCTTCTGCCTTGAGAAGGCTCATCCTGGACCAACATGAAGACAAAACACATGCCGTCAAATCGAGGGCAAAGGGATTGTGACAAGGTTGAGGAACACTAACAACAGATCCTACATCCAACCTCATGATTAACTGATGGAGCAAAGAGGGATATGAAGTGATGAACTGAGAAAAAAGTAACCTGGAGAATTGCTGCAAATTAGCATAAATCAAAACTCATAAAGAACCACATATCAATCAATCAGAGAATTTATAAAGCGCACCACACACCCGCGATGGTCTCAAGGCGCTGGGGGGGAGGGTGGCTGCAGCTAGCGGTCAAAGAGCCAGGTCTTGAGTAGTCTACTGAAGGTCTGTGGGTCTTCTGTCTGACGTAGGGGTAGAGGGAGGGCGTTCCATGTCATTGCGGCGTGGTGTGAGAAGAACCTGCCCCCGGTGGTGTTTCTGTGGATGTGTGGGACGGTGGCCAGTGAGAGGTCGGCGTAGCGGAGTTCTCTGTTGGGTACGTAGAATGACAGTCGGCTGTTGAGGTATTCTGGGCCGGTGTTGTGGAGTGCTTTGTGTGCGTGGGTCAGGAGTTTGAAGGTGATTCTTCTGTCAACGGGGAGCCAGTGCAGGTCTCTCAGGTGGGGAGTGATGTGGTCTCGGCATGGGAAGTTGAGGACCAGGCGTGCAGAGTCATTCTGGATTCTTTGTAGTCTGCTGATGAGCTTGGACGGGGCTTCGGCGTAGAGGGCGTTGCCGTAGTCGAATCTGCTGCTGATGAGGGCGTGGGTGACAGTTTTCCGTGTGTCTTTAGGGATCCATCTGTAGATCTTGTGGAGCATGCGGAGGGTGTAGAAGCAGGTTGAAGAGACTGCGTTGATTTGGTTGGCCATGGTGAGTTTCGAGTCGAGGATGACTCCCACGTTGCGTGCGTAGTTGGTAGGAGTCGGGTCAGTGCCCAGGGAGGTGGGCCACCAGGAGTCGTCCCAGGCAGAGGGGTTGGGTCCGAGGAGGAGGATCTCTGTCTTGTCCGTGTTCAGTTTGAGCTGTCTTCCATCCAGTTGGCGACAGCCTTCATACCACGGTGCAGGTTGGCTTTGGCGGTGAGGGGGTCCTTGGTGAGGGAGAGGATCAGCTGTGGGTCGTCGGCATATGAGATTATGTTGAGGTCGTGGAGTCTGGCGATGCGTGCGAGTGGAGCCTTGTAGATGTTGCAGAGCGTCGGGCTGAGGGATGAGCCTTGCGGGACGCCGCAGATGATCTTGGTGACTTCTGAGTGGAATGGGGGGAGGTGAACTCTTTGGGTTCTGTCGGAGAGGAAGGAGGTGATCCATTCCAGGGTCTTGTCGCTGAACCTTGTGCGGTAGATGCGTGTGAGTAGTGTGTGATGGCAGACGGTGTCGAATGCGGCGGAGAGGTCCTTGAGGATGAGGGCTGCTGTCTTGCCGTTGTCGAGTAGGATCCTGATGTCGTCTGTGTCGGCGATGAGGGCGGTCTTGGTGCTGTGGTTCTTGCGGAAACCTGACTGGGAGGGGTCGAGGATGTTGTTATCTTCCAAGTACCGGGTGAGCTGGGTGTTGACGATTTTTTCGATGACCTTTGCCGGGAACGGGAGCAGGGAGATGGGCTGGAAGTTCTTGAGGTCGCTCGGGTCCGCCATGGGTTTCTTCAGCAGGGCGTTAATTTCGGCGTGCTTCCAGCACTCAGGGAAGGTCGCGGTCTTGAATGAGACGTTGATGATGTTACACAGGTGGGGTGCAATGGAGCTGTTGCCTTGTTGATGATGTGGTGGGGATGAGGGTCGTATGAGGCGCCGGAGTGGATGGTGCTCAGAGTTGTGCTCAGGGTTGTGATGGTGTCTTCGGTGGTCACGCTGGTCCATGCGGTGAGGTGGTCGGTGGGTGCTGGTGGTAACAGTGCGGTGGGGTTGGTGGGGCGCGTCCGGGGATTGAGGCTGTCGTGGATGTCGGTGATCTTGCGGTGGAAGAAGGCAGCGAGGGCATCGCAGAGGGATTGAGATGGCGGGATGTCGTTGGTGCAGGAGCCAGG
This sequence comes from Lissotriton vulgaris, assembly GCF_964263255.1. Classification (NCBI taxonomy): domain Eukaryota; kingdom Metazoa; phylum Chordata; class Amphibia; order Caudata; family Salamandridae; genus Lissotriton; species Lissotriton vulgaris. The sequence continues at coordinate 178,404,346 of NC_141685.1, forward strand.
GTTTGAGAGTTTCTTCACGATGTTGAAGAGCTCCTTGCTGTTGTGTGTGTTGTTGTCGAGGCGGTCTTTGAAGGAGGTCTTCTTGGTGGTCCTGATGAGGTGGTAGTGGTTGCTGATGGCATCCTTGAGGGCTGTGTGGCTATCAGGCGTTTTCTCGTCTCGCAGTTGTTTTCCCGTTTCTGACAGGCGCGCTTAGAGGCTAGGAGTTTTGGGGGGAACCAGCTTGCTTTTTGGCTGGGGTCCCTGTTGGTGTGCTGTTTCATAGGGGCTAAGGTGTTGGTGCAGTCTTCCATCCAGTGTCTGAGGACATGGGCCCCCTCCTCAGGGTCGGTGGGGTTGTTCGGGGGGGTTGAGTGCGAGGTGAGCTTGTAGTAGTTCCTTGGTGACTTTGCTCCAACGGCGTCTAGGGATCTGTGGGGTGCGGTGGTGTGAGATGGCTTTCTGGAAGCTGAAGTGGACGCAGTGGCGGTCGGTCCAGGTGAGCTCGGAGGCGTGGCTGAAAGCGACATAGGGACTGGAGGTGAAGATGGCTTCGAGCGTGTGGCCGGCGATGTGGGTGGGTGTCGTGACGATCTGTGTCAGTCTGAGGGTGGAGAGGTTGTCGATCGGGGTGGATAAGTTTCTGTCATTGTTGTTTTCCAATTGGTAGTTCAGGTCGCCAAGGAGGATGTAGTTGGTGGAGGTCAGTGCTTGCGTGCTGGTGAAGTCTGCGATGGAGTTGCAGAATTGGGGGCGGGGTCCGGGTGGTCTATAGACGAGGGTGCCTCTTAGGGTGGTCGTGGGGTCCGTGTGAATATGGAGGTGCATGTGTTCAGCGGAGTTGAGGGTGTCGGTGGTGCTTGTGGAGACTCTGATGGTGCTCCTGTAGATGATGGCAATTCCTCCGCCGACTCCTTTAGTGCGGTCCCTGCGGGTGATCTTGTATCCATCGGGGATGTCTATGGTGATGTCTGGGGTGGCGGTTTCATTCAGCCAGGTCTCTGTCAGGAAGGCGATGTCTGGTGATGTGGAGTCGAACAGGTCCCAGAGCTCGACGGCGTGTTTGCTTGCAGAGCGGGTGTTGAGCAGGATGCATCTGAGCTGATTTGGTTCAGTCGTGGTTGGTGGCTCGGTGTCTTTGGTGCAGGAGAAGCTGCAATTCCGGCAGGTGAAGGGGCCGTGGGTGCGCTTGGGCGTGGCCTTGTTGCATTTGGATGGTTGTCCGAGGTTGAGTGCGATGAGGGTGTTGGCATCGTACCAGATGTGGCTTCGTGGGTGGTGCTTGGTCCAGGGGTCGTGGCGCTGGGCGCGGTCCAGGCACGGACAGGCGCAGACGGGCTGACCAGCGGTGCACCCGTTGCGTGCATCCACTGCGCGGCCTTGCAGCGGCCACCATAAATTGAGGAGTGGGAGGAAGGCTCAGCTGGGAGGAGGGTGGGGCTGGTGGGAGTGGCGAATCAGCAGCAGGGGGGCGGGGACGCAGGGAAGGCAGCGTTGGGAAAAACCTGGCAGCAAGCGCAGGGAGCATGGGAGGGGGGCGGGGTACCGAAGGAAGGGGTTGGGACAATCAGCAGGAAGGCGGCGAAGCAATCAGGGCGGCGAAATCACCGGGGGCCAGGAACCGTGAGGTCAGGAGCAGACAAAGTGCTCAGAAGTACAGGCAGGCACAGGAGCAGCGCACAGGCAGGTCAGGAGGCGTTCACAGAGGCAGATGGCGGCGGAGCTCCAGCGGGAGGGGAGCGACCTACCAGAGGGTCAAGGGCAGCTGCGTGACTTGGAAGCCGATTACTTCCCAATATTTCTCAATTATTTCTCAATACATCCCTTGTTTGTGATTACCTTACAGTGCTCACATTATCATCCGCACTAGAACAGATGGGAGCTTGGGGTGTCTGCTCATAGAAGCTCATTTACATACAAAGAGGGGTGCTGTCTGTTTACAAAGCACAAATTGTTTATGTTAAATGCCTACACAGCACAGGGTAAAGTGACTCAGGTACCAGTGCAAGTGTTGTATGACAGGAGCGGGCAGTCTTAGTTGTTGAGACCTGAATGTCTGACGCATGCATCTTTAAATACTTCAACTGTTTGAGAGAGGGTGGCAGTCTCAAATTCTGGGGACCCAGCTACCAATAGCTCCCCTCATAATCTTTACTTTTTGCATCCACAGCATGTGCTGATTCCACCTAAGACAGTAAGCTTTTCAGCTCAGTGGTCGGCTTCCCGGAGTCAGCCTGCCTTATTCTTCCCATACTTCTTTCAGCAAAGGTAAATGTGTCTTCTACTAAAGTGTCCTTAGCTCGCTTTTGGTAATATGACTTTTGCAGTATGGCCTCGTTTGATGGTAAAGCAAAACAGTTCGAAGTCACAAATTTCAAAGAAAAAAGGGACAAGAACTTCAAGATTCTAACCAAGTTTAGATAAAGAAGAATATTTAATAATTATTCTGAAGCAAAATCAAAAGAATAATTGTGATTTAGGGATTATTATTTAGCAAAAACAACTGCCCCAAAGGAAATAAAGGATACAGTTAGTCATGTATTCTAAACCAAAAACAAATGCAAAAAAAAATGTAAATTAAAATGCTGATCCACCGATGCAGTGTTGAAGCCACATATGAAATAGTATTTGTCCTCGCTAGCCATGCTCAAGGGAGAAAGGTAAGTCTAGTCTCCGGTAATGATTAACACTGGAATTTGATGCAAGGGTTTGGAATGAACTAATCACAGAAGGTGAGGAGGTGCACAGAAGTGGCTTGGAGTACAAAATTCTCAGAGTAGAGTTGGGTTATCAAGTCAAACCAAAATCTACGGCCATCAAAATGTCTGAAACTTCAGGCAGTTATAACAGGTGTAAAGTCTTCAGAGCTTCCAGGTTATGGATATGGTCCAAGGTTGATGATCCAAACCAACTCAAAGAACCAGCCAAACAAACACATCGGACGAGTGCTTTGGTGTTCGCGCAGGATAATCTCATTCGCTCTAAAAATAGCCCAAGTGCTGCGTCCACTTTAGAGTTACCACAAAAATGAAACACCCAGGTTGAGTTGGACACCTTGAAGGCTATTCACAAAGGTACCTTACACCTGTGAGTAATCTATACATGCAAGGATGCTCATAGAGTAACGTTGCTAGTTTTAGCTATTCACCATTACGAGTATAAAGTTATTCAAAAATGGGGACTTGCACATCTGCACACGCTTAAACAGAGGTGGAGTAAAATGTACAAATGTAACTTACTAAAGCAAAAGTGGAGCAATAGAGAGTGCAGCACCACGCATGGCCAACCACTGGTAATGCAACACCCTGCCTTAGAAAATAAGGGAGACAGAGACTTAACAAGCATTGACAAATCAAATAGGTTTCAGCAATTTGAGAGCTATAAACGTTGTCACTGTGAATGTCTTTTAGCTAGGGATTTTTCACTGAGTCCTGTTTTGAAGATGTGTGTTGCAAACATGGTATGAAAACATCTTTACTCTGGGTGGTATTTATCACACTTGAAACATTCTGACTCAGTAGAGTTGTATTTTATTTGGTGCAATAAATATATCACCAATTACAAACCACATGCAGTAAGGGACTGAAATGTATAAGAAACACCATGTGTTGTCACTTTCTGCGATGTCACTTGGTCAAAGGTTATGTGAGGTCACTGACTCAAAGACCATGTAATGTTCACTTCCTATGATGTTGCTTTGCTCAAAGATCTGCTGGTGTGGCTTCCTTCGTTCAAGCTGCTCTGAAATGCTGATATTCATGTTATATGAAATGTTCTGTAGGAGGCTCGTTGACCCTAAATCGCTGATTTACAATGATTGATAGAATGGTAGCAATGGGATTCCTGGTTGGCTGAGGTATGCACCCAGGCCAGGCAGGAACCACCGCTCTCTACAGGGCAAGCTAGATACACACTAAAAGATAACCTGTGCTCAACCTCTGATAGCTTTGCACAGAGCAGTCAGGCATATCTAAAGATGTGTCCACAATTGTCTTCACTGGGAACCAAACACCCCATTGTAGCGCTTGACTCTCACAGGTTAGCTGGGAGGAGCAGTCCAAGGCCTACTCAAGGGAGGTGATGTGGGCTATTAATCACCAATCACTGGCACGCAATGACAACACCCAATAACTGATTGTCCAGTCAGTACCTTCTCTTTAGAAAAAGCAGTAGTACATTTATTTAAAACACACTTCTAAAAACTACAAAATATTTTACAAATATGTACATTGTCAGATGGAACATACATAGATGACATTGTGTAATCATTGGGGACCCCTTGGAGGGTCACCCAAAAATCTCATATTCGTTCAATCATTTGTTTTGTGATAAACACATACCTTTTGCAAAAATCATTACCATTACTGTGATAACCAATAAAACATTTGCAATCATTATGGTAACCCCAGTAAGATTTTTTCAGTAATTAAGCTTGTGTTTGTGTATTCTTTCATGGGTTTGATATCAAAGCTGCAATGGTAAAAACAACCCGTAGAGGCCATCACACTGAAAAAGCATTGAATTGCAACCATACAGTCAGTCCCTAGAGGGCATAGGATCAACATCACATTTGTGGATTTCCAGGCCTTCCAGGTCTGATTAAATGCCATTAAATTACCATGCATCTGGCCCCTAGGGGTTGAAACACTACCGGCTGTAGAGTAAAAGCTACAGCCGTGGGAGAGCTCAAAAAGACACGAAAATCCAGGGGAGTTGATCGCTTTGCAGTCCCCACTAAGAGTGAGGACTCTGACAGTACCTTTAAAAGAAAGGCTGTATTGTGTTGACTTTTTGGTGGTGGTCCCGTCATCCTGGGACCACCACAAGCAGAGATATGGGCCAAAAAGTGTTCAAACAGCAAGGCCCCGAAGGCATTATGTGGCTATTTTCTGAGAAAGCAGTAAATACGGTAGCAGGGGCTCTCTCGCTGTGCTAGGGAGACCTGTGCAAGTTTTGTTACTTTGTAAATGTGGGATATTTGTAAAGCGCACTGTTACTCTAACTGAGTGTCCTGGCGCTGTAGACCGCTGGGGAACCCGTCCTGGTTTTCCCTGTGAGATGGTCCCTTACTGGGTATCTCCAGGGTGAAACCAGGCATCCCTGGCGTCTGTGGGGGTTCATTGTAGAGATGAGGTAAGCTTAATGCCCAGAGTTACCGAGTGTGTTCCCAGGTTAGAGTAGGCACTGAGGCGAGAATTATCGAGTCCGTTGACCCCTGGTCCACGACCCTGCCGCGTCGGGAATTGAACCCTGGTCCCGGGCCGTTCTCTGCTAACAGGTCTGCCGCCTCTAACCAGTGAGCCACACCTCTCCACGTGTTCCTTCGTTTTTTAAGCGGCCTCGTGTTGCGCTTCGTTTAGGGTAAAGCAGTCAGCAGATGAGACAGCATCTGACAATTGATCTCAGTCTTCAGTTTTCATGTGCGTTGTGAGGCGCAAATGCACTGTATGGCGTGGCAGTGGGGGGGGCGTAGAACTGTGTAAGGGATGAGAGAGACAAATGCAGAACATAGGGCGGAGCCGTTGTATGGAGAACGGTCAGCAGATGTGACCGCGTCTGACTTTTGATTTCGGGCTTCAGTTTTCATGCACATTGTGAGGCACAAACGCGCTATATGGTGGTGGCGGTGGGGGGGTGCAGGTAACGTGAATGGGGCGGAACACAGGGCTGAACCATTGTGTATGATAGCAGTCAGCAGATGAGACAGCATCTGACATTTGATTTTGGTGTTTGAATGGACAGCAAATATTATGAGATCAGAACAAGAATTTCATCCCTGTTTTCAGCGGTGCTCCATAAGCCATGAGCACCCGTCTCAAGTGCTCTAAATTAAAGAAAAAAGTAGCACTGATAACAAATGCTAAAATGGCAGCTGGGGATGGATAGTAGTAATTGGTCTATGCTCTCGTAGGTAGAGACATGACGAATGTATGCCATGGACAAATGGGGATAAATAATATTAGATCGATGGTGGAGCCAGCAAATGGTAAGTCTGTGAGTGGGCTGAAGCCTATAAAGGAGATAAACATGTCTCTTTGAGACAGCGCAAGTAGTGTCTAGCCGAGACCTAGAAATAGAACCTCATAAGATAGTGCACTGATAAGGTTTGTGCCCAGTGTGGATTCTCACATGTTGAATGAGATCACTTTTCCGAATGAAGTCTTTCTGGCATTCAGGACACTGATACGGTTTTTGTCCAGTATGAGTTCTCTTGTGTTTAGTGAGGTGGGATTGATAACTAAAGTTGTTCTCACATTCATTGCTCTTATTCAAGTTATTTGTATCTCTAAGTTGGGTTTGTTCCTGGCTACATGCCATCTTAAGTCTGAATCTAATTCCAGGGTCTGTACTTGTTTATGTTAAAACTCAACATTAACTTCTAAACTACGCTGCTGAAGCTCTTCTTCACATTTGCATTCACCTAATTATAGCTTTTATTTGGAGATCAATGTTCTTATCTTTGAAGCCAGCCTATATAACTTGTCTTATAAACTTTCACTGAGGGGCCCCTTATTTTTATTAAGATGCCCCTCATGGATTCATTTTCTCCAAGTTATGCCCACAAGGATTCCCTCAAGTAGAATTAAGCTCATTCTGACTGCAATTTATCGCATTTAATTTAGGAGTTTTAAAAGCACTGATAGGGCCTTTGAGGATTAGTACTTACAAGTGAGGTACATTTTTTATACAAGTAATGAACATGGATTAAAACATGTTAGGGAGGTTCTCAAATTATCAATAGTGTAACACTGGCCCTTTTTAAGCTTCCTATTCCAGTGAGGCCCAAAAAGGTACAACATTAACTTTGGAGGTCTGGCACACTTGGAAACAACATAGATCAACCCAAGAGACAGAGTTGGTGGTACAAATCTTTCTATATTGTAGATGTTAATCCAGTGTCTTTGCTGTAATGACATCTGAGAAGAAAATTTTCAGTTATTTTTTAAAATACAATGTTTTCTTTCATCCGAATCACAGGAGACGGAGACATAAGCTTGCTCGTGTAAACTGAGGTTATTAGCCTTCCTGACACTTCTGTCACATCACATCATGTCTACGGATAAAGAATTTCCTGGGAGAGGCTTGGGTCTCCAAGGCATTTCTCTTAAACCATCAGGCAGAATTTGCAACACTGAATATTCCCAAGTGCTCTGTGTGAGGATCAGTTGTTGCCAATGTTCTTTGCTTGACCAACCGTGAAATGTTTCCTTTAAGTGAAAATATTCTTATATTTAGTAGCTGCCGTAGATTTTCAATTTACATGCAGGTACAGTTATTATTTCAGAGGCTATTCAATCCCAATAACTGACACTTGGTAAATGTTCCTGGTCATTGTACTTCAAGGTTTGACAACAAATAATGATTGTAAGAAAGTCGATAAATCACTTTCACATTCACAAGTTTCTTCTGCACCAAATTCCTCACCATTCCTGGTGCATAGAACTAGTTTTTTCTTCAGAGATTTAGAGTGTTTCTACTTTCCTCAAAATAACCCTTTATAGAAATGTTTCCAACATTACAACATTTATTTTTCTTTTTGTTGCTTCAGTGACCTGTAAAAATAGAGTTAGAAATTATAAGTGAGTTGCACTCCAAGGGGGTAAAACAGTTCATGGATACTGCATAGACAGGGAACTTGGGACCACTGAGACTCAATGTCGTGAGAGCAAAAGTAGTGAATACTGTAGAAAGAAACACAAGTTACACATGTATCATGACACAGATTCTCAGAAGCATCCAACACCAACAATTTACTCTTCCTGTGATGATGACTGGCATCACAGTAAGGTATTTGTACCTCCTTTAATGAATTGTCAGATGTTGTGTACTCCCCTGCCCATTTAAAGGACTCTGCTATTCCTTATTTCAGGCATCCATGAAGGGACATTTCATAGAACAAAGGAATCTGCCTTGTTGTAATCACTGCTTTAAATGCCACTGGCGGAGCGTGATTATTTTATTAAGAGTGTTTTGGTCACTCAATTCCTTACCCTTGGGTGTGATACTGATACATAATACATACTTAAGAAACATGACTAACAGTGTGCCTTGTGAAACACGTGAGAGTTTGAAACTGCATCGTAAAAGCATGCAGAAGGGTCACAAACTGGTTTGAGATTAAGTCATTCATGACAGAGAGAGAAACCTACTAATGTGCTATGAAAATAATATGAAAGGTAGTAATGCAGTCTGTAGTTTTAAAACAAAATATGATTATGAGAATGCTCAAGTAAAATTAGTCCTGCTTATGTTTTCTTTGAGATGTAAATCCGAGAGAAAGTGATTGCATGTTTCTTAATGAAACGTAATTAGGCTATGCTTACAAGTATAATGAAATGGTGTTTTTATATTATTTCTTATGCATCTCTAGTTCTTTAATGTTTTCAACATTAGCATGTTTTTTCTTTAGAAAATAGTGATTTAGTGGTTTTCCATGTAGGCCTCAAAAATGTATTTTGTCTTTCATTATTTCCTTCGAATAATCTAAAAATGTCCCGATTGCACTGAAGCTACGAGTATTATCACTGAAGTTTCTGTCCTACAGTTTGAAAAATGTACATCCATTCTGTTTGAATAAAACTGTATTGACTATGTTGCAAGCTCAGAAGAGAGCGAGTGGAGCGGACACGTTGAGTTGCAAATGTATTTACTATTTCCGAAGGGAAGTGATATTGCACATTCTTAACCCTTTCGCTGTGGCGGCAATTCCGCCGCAGCGCTAAGGGGAGGGGGGGTGCGTGCGGCGCTCCGACGCTTGTGACGGAACCGCTCCGTCACGCCCCTCGGGTGGGCTGTGCTTGTGATGGAGTGGTTCTGTCATGGCCCCGCCCGCTCAATAGAACACGCCGCGCAGGCGCAAGATCAGCGCCGCGCAGGCGCAGTGAGCGGGCCATGACGGAACCGCTGCATCACCAGCACAGCCCACCCGAGGGGCGTGACGGAGCGGTTCCGTCATAAGCGTGGGAGGGGTTAAAGAACAATGACCACTGAACAAAGGTATTACGTATGGGTTCCAGAAGATTTGGGTTAGAGAACGATCACATCACGGTTACACTATGGATTTTGACCAATGGAAATCATGCAAACTACCTAAAAGTTATTTTGTGGGCAGGAACTGAAATCGTTTGGAGGCATAATTGCCCCTTGGGAAAAGGACGGCATGCTGCTATTTTCCCTTGCAAATCCTTGGCCTGACCTGCTGTCGGTCTGAACTCTGATTTTTCCCTGAACTGAAATCTCCTGATTACCTCCGCACTTTACCAGCGGGTGAAGTAGAGCAGGTAAAATCTTTCAGCTGAAGAATTTATTAACCGTGGGCAATGAACTCAGGTCCGCTAGTAGAGGTTGCAGAGATTAGCTAACAACGCATTAAATTGAAAACACAGAGTTCATGCAAAAACTCTGACTCTGCCAGGTAGGGAGTTAGCAACTACACCCACAACCCTTTGATAAAACAACTTTACCTTTGCATGCTAAAAAGCATATAACCAATTCACAAAAGTGAGCTTCGAAAAATATCAGGCAATGAGAGAGGTGATGATTTTGGGGTCCCCCCTAACCTAGGGGAAGGCCCAAGCAGATGCCTTGAACACAAAGAGCATATCATGCTGAACGATTCAGTGGTGGTCCCATCCTCGTAGGACCACCCAAAGAAAAGTTATGGGCAAAAATACAATGCTAGCCAAAGGCTCAGCAAAGCATTATGGGATGAGATTCTAGAGTGCAGTGAATATTATAGTATTAGCTCTCAGTTGAGCCGGGAGAGATGCAGCTTCAGGAATGTTTTGATATTGCATACTATAATATTCACTGCACTCTAAAATCTCATCCCATAATGCTTTGCAGGGCCTTTGGTTGGGATTGTAATTTTGCCCGTAACTGACTGTGCTTGGGGTGGTCCTAGGAGGATGGGAGCATCATTGAATCGTTCAGCCTGATATGCTCTTTGTGTCTAAGGCTTCTGCTTAGTTCTCCCCTTAGGTTGAGGAGGACCCCAAAATCATCAACTCTCCCATGCTTGCTAAATTATCATTTTCACTTTTGTGAGACGACTATATGCATTTTAGCATCTAATGATAGAGTTACTTGTTGTTTTACCAAAGGTATGTGAGGTTTCTGTTTCATTAATTGGGATGAGACGGGACGGAGTTACGGAGTGGAATTTCACCGAGTTTTTGTTCAACTCCGCAGAATTCTGCATAGTGGTACTCCGCCAACTTCGCCTACCCTTAGAATTCATGACTCCGGCTATTGCACGCTGTGCTCTAGCGTTCTACTGGGTCCACCTTGTGTCCTGATAAATCTACAATCAATTCTTAGTTTGTATGATTCCAAATAATGTGTTCTATTTTGCAATATGTTTTCTCTCTTTTTCTCTCTTCCTTCCACAGTAGGTGTTATTTGACAATGTATTTGTTCTGAGCTGTGATGTGCTGTGATTTACCTGTATACAGAGGAATAACCATTATTAAACGATTCTAGTGCATGTTTGTGCTTTGACCATTCAATCTGAAGTTTAGATAAAGATAACTTAATAACTATTCCATGTGTTTGTCCTTACTTATTGATGATTTTATTAATATTGTGTGAATAATATTAGCTAGGCACTTCTTTATTACAGGTCCTCATGAAAGAGTGGCTTTCCATCTCTAGTTATCTGAGTCCCTATTAGCTCATACGGAGGACCTTAAGATTATGATTAAATTGTAGAGTTTCTATGGGCCAAACTCTGTGTTATTGTGAATTGTGTTGCTGAGGATTGAGTTTACGATGTGGTGGGTAACCTATATCTGAGCTCACAAATTTTACACCTCTTCCCCTGGATCACCACCGTAGACTGAGGCTGTGTCCAGTTGGCTCAGTGGAATTCACCATTTCAAATTATATGGAGGATAAGGACTTACCTGGTGGCCCGGAACTTGTCACACTCCTTTGACAGAACGCAGACACTCCAACACCTAGAAAAAAGAAAAAAAAAGCATAACGGGAAAGGAAAGTAAAATGGGATAAGAAAAGACGAATACTACAGAAACAGAAGAATAATAAAAAAGAGGCTATCTTCCACTCTTCTTCAAAGAGACCCAGTGTGGCCCTGGTGGTGACAAACAGGACAGGAAAGGGCAGGCTGGGAGGACGCAAAGAGCTGGAAGTCAGATCTAGAGAGAAAAACACGGAAGATATAGACCAAGGAGAGGATAGAATCATGAGGTGTGGAGGAGACAAATGTGTTGATAGTCAAGGGACTGCTGGGGAACATGGGAGGCAAGCGTGCTGATGGCCCAGTGCCTCCCGACCCGAGAAGGGCCCAGACCTGCACTAGGGCCCCACGACATTCATATTCCTTGAGGAATGTGGCTGCATCAGGTGGGTGCCAGGGTTAGTGGAAACTCAAAAAATGATGGGGGAGGTTTGTAGGAACATGGGGTGGCTGCCCACTGCTACAACGACCATGTGTGGCGGCACGTTTTGCCAGATAAACCTTAGTATTTATAAGAGCCCTAAAGTAAGAGGCAGAAAGAATAAAACTGTTATGAAGAGAATACACTGGCAGAGTTCAACAGTTCCTTATTAGCTTCCAAACCTTCAGGCCAACGGATGATAGAGCATTCCAAATGTGGCAGGACAAAGGAGGAATAGTGGGTTGTACCAAGTAGGTTAATTATAACAAAAACATCACACAATTTAGGAACCCGGAGATAAATAGCCTGACCCTGCAGTGTACCAACATTTGTACAGAAACACGCTTAAAACAGCTAGCATAAAAACAAATAAGGAGCAGTACTACGTAAAAGCCATGTGTTTGTTTTATTTTATTTTATTTTTTTAAGATCATAAGCTATATAGCTAGAGAATGGTCTGGAGAGGGAGTCAAATTCTTGAAGCTGAAGAGAGATAAAAAACAACGACACAGAGAGACTTGAGAAGAAATAGAAGAAAAGGAAACAGAAGGCACTAGGAAACGTTACCTGATGGTTATCTTGTTTATTCCTCCAAGGGAGGCAGCCGCACCACCTGGTCCGTCCCAGAATACCTTGAAAGGAAGTAAAGATTTGCTTCAACCAAGAGCTTATCTGCATCAAACGTGAATCTCACTTCCTCTCATCTTCCAAAACAACTGTCCTTAACTTACAAAGAAAAACAAACTCTTGTTCTCTACAAAACCGTTGTAAAGCACCGTTGGTCTATGATTAAATAGAATATTTTTTTTAACCTTTTTATTCTTCTGGTATCTACGACCAAACCCACAACACCCTCCAAATCCAAACCTTGCACTGCAATGGACACGCAATGAACCATGATCACTTGCTGAACAAGGTCCGAGTGAAGACACAGCCCACCAACAAGCTAAACCAGGTCTGAGTGCTCATACAGCGCACCCACAGGCTGGACAATGTTCGAGTGACGAGACAACGCACCAACAGGCTTAACAAAGTCTAAGTGCACATTCAGTGCACCCACAGGTATAGGAGACTCTGAGTGAACAGACAGCCCACCCACAGGCTGAACAAGCACTGAGTCAAAATGCAGCCCACCCACAGGCAGAACAAGCACTGAGTCAAAATACAGCCCACCCACAGGCAGAACAAGGTCTGACTCAAAATACAGCACACCCACAGACTGAACACGGTCTGAGTCAACATACAGCGCAACCACAGGCTGAACAAGGTCTGAGTCAACTTACAGCACACCGACAGGCTGAACAAGGTCTGAGTCAACATACAGCCCACCCACAGGCTGAACAAGGTCTGAGTCAACATACAGCCCACCCACAGGCTGAACAAGGTCTGAGTCAACTTACAGCACACAAGACAGGCTAATCAAGGTCTGAGTCAACATACAGCGCGACCACAGGCTGAACAAGGTCTGAGTCAACATACAGCACACAAGACAGGCTGAACAAGGTCTGAGTCAACATACAGTGCACCCACAGGCTGAACAAGGTCTGAGTTAACATACAGCACACCCACAGGCTGAACAAGGTCTGAGTCAACTTACAGCACACCGACAGGCTGAACAAGGTTTGAGTCAACATACAGCACACCTAGAGGCCGAACATGGTCTGAGTCAACTTACAGCGCGACCACAGGCTGAACAAGGTCTGAGACAACTTACAGGACACTCACAGGCTGAACAAGGTCTGAGTCAACTTACAGGACACCCACAGGATGAATAGGGTCTGAGACAACATACAGCACACTCACAGGCTGAACAAGGTCTAAGTGAACATACAGCCCACCCACAGGCTGAACAAGGTCTGAGACAACATACAGCACACTCACAGGCTGAACAAGGTCTGAGACAACATACAGCGCACTCACAGGCTGAACAAGGTCTGAGACAACATACAGCGCACTCACAGTCTCAGAGAGCATACCCAAACAGCTAGGCTCACTTCTTCATAACCCAATTTTTCTATTTAGAGCCCATGAAATATACAAATTAAACCAACCTGCTTGACAAACAGCAAGTTTAAGTCTTTGTACATATTTCTGCCCACCCTCCATAAATCAGTCAACCACACTCAGATTTACAGAAACCATGCAGCGTCCGACCGAATGCTGAGAAATGGCAGCAATAAGGCATCAATGCATCCAATCCCTGCCCTTAAGGTGAACTAGGAGTGGAAGCGAGGAGACCCACCTGAAGGAACAATATGTGAGCCAAATGGCTGGTGGGCGATGTTGGAGTCAAATGAGGAACATTTGAGATGGCAAGACCTGAAGGCCCTCCGTTGTGATGGGAACCAGTCAGCCCATGATCAAGTGAAAAAGATGCAGATTGGATGATGACGTGCAATTAGTGACCTCTGCCCTGGAAAGGCAAGGGGTGAAGCAATGCCTTGAACGATGGATGGTCACCCATTCCCTGGCTGTCAATAGTGAATGGAGGGCAGCAAGGCTTCCCAGCACAGGGTGGGGCAAGTATATGAGCGAACAGGGAAGCTATACAAGGGCCCACTGGTCATGCCAATATGGATGAATGTATGTATATGGTATTACTATCAAAAGACACACAATTGATGGACGCAATGCAGAACAAATTAAAATATTCACCCCCATTCAAGAGACCTGGGTTAAATCCATCATTCTTTTGCTCACCATGCCACCCAGTTTAGACCTGACAATATGCAAATCAGTCTTGACCCTGTGCCCCATGGGAACAGTCCAGCCCGAACTGTTAAGCCAGGTCCTCCCTGAACTGGAAACAAGCATCCTTGGACCTATTTCAGGGTTTCACCCCCCTTCAGCCAGGATAGCTTGAATCCAGTGGCACAGGGAGCCCGGACCCATGTCTGGGCATACCTGGCGCACTTGGGACGAGGAAGCAAAGACACACAATTGAAGGGCGGAACGCAGAACAAATTAAAACATTCACCCCCAGTCAAGAGATCTGGGTTAAATCCATCATTCTTTTGCTCACCATGCCACCCCAAGTTTAGACCTGGCCATATGCAACTCAGTCTTGACTCTGTGCCTCATGGGATCAGTCCAGCCTGAACTGCTAAGCCAGGTCCTCCCTGGACTGGAAAGAAGTATCATAGGACCGTTTTCAGGGTTTCACACATCTTCAGCCAGGAAGGCTTGAATTCAGATGCACAGTTGACCGGGTTTCACATCTGGGCATACCCGGTACGCTTAGGGCGAGGAAGCAAAGACACATAATTGATGGACAAAATGCAGAACAAATCAAAACATTCACCCCCATTCAAGAGACCTGGGTTAAATCCATCATTCTTTTGTTCACCATGCTGCCCCGGTTTAGACCTGGCCATATGCAAATCAGTCTTGAACCAGTCTTGACGCTGTGCCTCATGGGAACAGTCCAACCCGAACTAAAAGCCTGGCTGATGAGGGCTGTTAACCCGAAACCGGTCCCAGGATGCTTGTTTCCAGTCCAGGGAAGACATGGCTTGGCAGTTCGGGCTGGACTCTTCCCATGAGGCACAGAGTCAAGACTGATTTGCAGATAGCTATGTCTTAGATTTGGGGGTCTCTGATTGGCACAGGTAAGTACTTGGGACATACAGGGACCCTCTCCTCTAGTTAGGGCAAGGGACTTACTCTTCAAAATAACCCCTGCTCACCCTCTAGGTTGCGTGGCGCGAGCAGACACGGCTAATCTCAGAGCATTATGGGTTAAGCATTTGTAAATACACACAGTAACTCAATGACACCACAAAAGGGATACCACACTATGTTTTCTATCAAAAATAATTACTTTTATATAAGGCTTAGCACAAGAACCAATTACGTTTAAAATTAGGCCAAAATATTATTCAGGCAAAGCGTCCTTGAACAAATGCGTGATTCTTTTGTTCTGTGCGTGTTGTGTACTGCATACATGTTGCGGACTTCACCGGTCCGGGGCACACACCCTGGGGTGCACGTCGAAGTACAGTACCTTTAGAGATGGGGAGTCCGGCTCGAATGAGGCGTGACGGCGGATTTGGAGCGTTGTCGGCCTCTCAGGGCGGTGATCCCAGCTGGTCGCGGCGTCATCTGGACGAGGCGTACAGCGGGGGCCACAGGGCGATGAGGCGGACGATCCGGGTCCCTAGGAGGTCACAGTGCAGTGCGTTCGAGCCGTACCTTCCTTTCGGGCTGCTGTGTGGATTGCGGGCAGCGCGGCACGAGGCAGCCAGTACGAGGCGTAAGGGCCGGCTCTTTAGTGCGGCGCGGTCACAGAAATCAGGAGCGCGGTGCGAGGCGGCCAGTATGCTTCGTGCGTACGGGCCGTACTTCGCCTTGCACTGCACTCCGGTCTGGCTTCCAGTGGTGGGGGGGCGGCAAAGCGAGCAGTGCAGCTCAAAGGGGAGAAGGAGGTAGAGTGTGGGCGGCCCAAGCGGAACGGTGCAGACACGGCTCAGGTCCGAGAGGAGTCACCCGGGGCAAGGCGGCCAGGCACAGGCTGGACAACAGACGGGGGGCGAGGCACACTTGGTATCGCTTATAAACACAACAGTGGTCCCTGGCAGGGAGAAGAATGCTGATTGGAAATGAATATAGACCCAGTCAGTTCTATATTATTGAAGACATACCCAGCCGGGCAGAGGTCTTCAAGGTTTATATTTAAATCAAAATATACAAAACAAAATAACACCTTCAACAATTCACGTGCGTGGGGCACAAGCCTGTACCCAACCACGACCGTGCACAGACAAGGACATACACAAAGGGCTTGCAAGGCAAAATCAACAGTCTCTGTAGGGTTCCAATTTCGGACAGAGAATTACATGTGGGTACCATTACATAGTTTTGTATTGTAAATTTCACAGGTATATGGTACACAGTGGGTCGACGACGTTTCGGACCCCCTTGCTAAATGATGGGGTCCATCATCAGGACAAAGCAATGGTTGCCGTTTTTAGTTACTAGCCTCTTTAGCCTAAGGGGAGGACAAAAAAGTACATTAAATTTACTCACATGCATCATGAGGGTGACATGGTTATAGATCTGTGTCCTGGTGGAAACAGCGAGTGACTTATTGGGTGTTTGACAAGCATGTGAATGGGTGCGGTTGCACATGCTGTAGGTGACAGTTTAGGTGCTATGGTGTAAGTGGTTCACAGAGCTAAGTGTCAGGGTGAAGAGCGGCGCAGTGATACTGGAATTATCAGGTGGAGTAGATACTACAGTGGTTGTTGGTGCTGGGGTACATTAAATTGCATCGTGATCAGGTGAAAAACGGCGCAATGGGTTTGGAATAAAGTGGAAAAACCAACGAATCGTATACAATAGTCAGGTTAAGAATACTGTTGTATTCTCCTCTTACTCCTCTTACTATATATCTCATGTTATTATTCTCCCTAGCTGCTCAGCCTGTGTGTGTGTTCTAAATGGAACATTGAGTGTGTGAGCTATGTGTGGAAGGTTTGAGTGACTGAGAGAGAGTGACAGTTGGATGAATGGGGCTGAGCAGCCAGCAGGCTACTCCCGGTAGGACTGTTATTGGGACTTATCTAAGACCTTGATGGACTATTTACCTGCATTATCTTTACTACAATAAACCTACATTGACTACATCATACTGGTGTCATCTCGGATTACTACATATTATTTTTGGCGACGACTAGGAGACGTATCTACGCTTAAATCAAGGTACAAGTGGCCTAAGAAACCTGACCATGATCACTACAATGCGCTGGAGTAAAGATACTGCGAGTAACGGATGTCTAAACAGATCAAAAGGAACAAGATGCGACAGAAAAGACATTCACAAGGCCTCACAGGTACCTTTCTTTAAATACATCAAGCTACAAATGAAACATAAGAAACAAGCACAAAGACAGCGCGCTGTGCAGTCCTACCGGTGTCCATCACATCGGACAGCCCCCAGACAAGCGTGCTGTTCACCGTCTAAACAAGTCACAGAATGGATGCTGCGCAAAGTGATCTTCAAAGTACAGTAAGACTTTCCTTTTCTTACATGGATATTGTACAGATTGTCTACATGATTAGGGCAGCGTTGGGACATTGGAGAAAACTGCAGTCAATGTCTGTCAGTTGTGGTCAGCCTAAACGTTCCTTGTATGCTGCGCTGAGAGAGCATTCAGAGAGAGCATTCACATACAGTAAGCCATTTGTTCTGCTTAATGATTGCTGCGCAGAGAGAGAACTTTCGCACAGTAAGCCTTTTATTTTCCTTCAGGATTTCTGCGCACAGAGTGACTTGTATGTACATTTTAACAAGGCTAAAGTCGTTTCCTGACACCTGAAGGTACAAGTCAGTCCCTACATACTGGGACTTCCACAGAACTACTCTCATTTAAAAAAAGCTGTTTTTACATGGAGACTACCATTAGTATCAGGTGAGAGGATGTCGCTGAGCAGCGCTGGTGGGTACAGACAAACTCACATATTTTCCCTAAAATGATTACTATGTACTTTTAAATTGGAACGCTTATTTACAAGCTGCCTTTTCACTTGAATGGGAAGATATTTGTTTAAAATTACTAATCACATGGCTTCCCGCTGCTCTAACTTTGGCAAAAATCAGTTGGCCTGAACTTGTAATTCAAAATGTAGCTCGCGCATTTTACCTGGCTCGTGGTGTACCGCGGAGCAGCTACGGATCTTCTCATGACGTCTTCACTCTGGCCCAGCACACAATCTTGCCTATGGACGTTTGAGCTGCAGGAGCGCGCCGTGAGCCTCTCTGCGTACGTCCCCTGTGCGTGCTGCTGTCTTGTGGTTGGATGCCACGGCCGGGCCAGTCAACATTTTTTCATGTGTGCCCTGAAGTCTTCGTTTCCGACTGCGTTCGTTTCCTTCTGCTTGGCATCTTTGAGGAGGATTCGTTGGCAGGATTCTTCCAGCTCTGGCACAGACTCTCGACACGATGGATCATTTTGGTACTTTATTTTGTTGAAGTTGGTGACATTGGAGCGCTTGTCCATCGTTGTTAGTAACTTAAAAGAATAGCATGTGTGTATTGTCGGGCGGCATTTCACACAAGCATCATCTTGAGTCTGGAACATTAAAACAAACGTTCACCGAGCAATTTCAACAATTTAATATAATGTTTACAGAGTAGTTTTCACGAGTGAGTTCTTTCAGAGTTGTAATACCACTGTGCTGTGCAGTACTGCCATCTAGTGGTTTTTATAGTATTGCAGTTTTCACTATTTAAGTCGAAGGATTTGTTGTTCAGCAATCTAGAAGCTTTATAGAGTATAAGTCAATTATAGCTTTACAATAAGGTCTCATCTCAGTACAGTTTACGTCTTTACAGTATTACAGTTACGATTATTATTTCTAGTACAGTGTTACAGTTTAGTTAGTGATATGTATCTTTAATTGCAATTTACATGGCCCCTACACAGGGGTAAACCCTTAAACACGGTGAGTGTTCCTTTACAAGAGGGTTGGCCCTACATCAGACTAAGTGTTGGGGATATTTATGCAAAATGTTACGCTTAATTACATTTTTACCCTTACGTGAGGGTGGACATTTGACTTGTTGCGGGGGTAGCTCCCTGCGTGCTTAAGACGCCTTGCGCCGCACGATTTGTAAGCTTTTTCACACAGTTTCTGAGTGTTTTCACTAGATGTTCCTGGTGGGGCAAGACATAAGGTGTAAGTCCTTATGTTCTCATTACGTTTTATTTTAGGTTGTCCCCTTTTGGTTGACGGGGGCAGGACATTTGGTACTAGTCCTTTTGTCCACATTTACGCTACATATGTCTCTACATGGAGACCACATTCAGTTGTCCCTGTTAAGGGTGGGGGGCAGGACACTGGGTTACAGTCCCTTTCGTCCACACTTTTACGCACATGTTGGTTGTTCCCTGTTTAGGCTGGGGGCAGGAATTTGGGTTGATTGTCCCTCTTTCCACATATTTACAAGGAGTTTCCCTACATGGGATTATTTACACTTTCTCTTCAATTTTGTTTGCTAATATTAAAGAAGGGAGATGGGTATTCTGTATTTCATATATTTTTACCTTTTTCCCTTCTCTTTTTATTGTGTAGTTTCTATCCCTCTAGTGGTGTTATTATATATATCATCCCTGGGTTATTGACTATGTTGCCTATCTTTTGACGAAACAACATCCTTTGCTGAGCTGTTTACAACTCTAGGATGTTTGGTACATACTCATCAACTTTTCTTATACTGGTATGTTTTCAGTTTTAAGATGTTAAATGTATCTATTTAGCTTGTACACTTATGCTTGTAGTTTTAGACATTTTTACTATTACCTTATCTTATATCCTCAAGCATATAGTTTCATGATGTTTAGCACTGTCTTTCTTTTATAAGGAAAGAGGTATGTTGTATTCTCCTCTTACTATATATCTCATGTTATTCTTCTCCCTAGCTGCTCAGCCTGTGTGTGTGTTCTAAATGGAACGTTGAGTGTGTGAGCTATGTGTGGAAGGTTTGAGTGACTGAGAGAGAGTGACAGTTGGATGAATGGGGCTGAGCAGCCAGCAGGCTACTCCCGGTAGGACTGTTATTGGGACTTATCTAAGACCTTGATGGACTATTTACCTGCATTATCTTTACTACAATAAACCTACATTGACTACATCATACTGGTGTCATCTCGGATTACTACAAATACATTGACATATTAATCAAGTGAATAAACGGCGCAGTGGTGAGGGGTGTGGAAAAGAATACATCAATGATGGGCGCTCACCAGAACAGCAGTGTGCAGGCTCATATAAGAGCGTGCAGGCGATGGGAACAGTAGGATACTCTATTCCGGGGTTTTAGATTTATCTAAGAGAGAAAGGGATTGTGCATCGGTTAAACCGGGAACAATCGGTTGATCAATACCGGGATTTGTGAGGTCTTGAACAGGATTCGGGCAAGGCAAGAGACAGCCTTTTGATTAGTGGGCTTACCGGTAATTCAGTTTACGAGGGTCCAGGGCGGGAGAGGTGAGTATCTCGTGTCCGCGTTTGCCTGTGCACAAAATAGCGTATTAGAGCAGGCATCTTAGGGAATTAGTCAAAGCGCATTTCAGAGGGACCACGGTGGTGCTAATCAGGGAGGGTGGGCTTACCAGTAGATTAGTTTCCGAGGGTCCAATGGCGGGAGATGGTTGGTATCTTGGATCCGCTCGTGCCTGTTTGTAAAATAACGTATTAAGGAAGGGATCTCAAGGGATCGGTCAGAGGCGCATTTCTGAAGGACCGAGGCGGGGCTTACCTTAAAAACCGGATAATACCGGGAGCGCCGTGTCGCGCTTGGGTCCTGGAACCAGGGGGGCCTGCCGGAAAGGAAGGAATTATCAGGGGGGGCACTTGGGCAAGGCTACAATAATAACAAGGTGAGCGAGGGAGGAGTAAAGAGCTTACCGGATCAGTCGGCGAGGCGTGCTTTCCTGGTTCAACGGGTCAAATGAGCACAACACTTTTATTATGCTCAGCTATTGGCTGACAAGGGGCCATAAGCATAGAGGAAGGACGATGCTCTCGATCATTTGCGAGGAGGGTATTAGACATAAAGGGAAGGCGAAGCTGGCGGCCATTTTGGGTGAGGGAGGTGAGGGTTGTGTACAGATAGACAAACCACAAGGGAAAAGGATGCGGCGCAGTGACATTTGTGAAATAAACAAGTGTGAAATATTACACAAGCAGTATTAAAATTAAAATTAAAGTTGAAGTGCATTGATTATACATAGCAATATCTGCGAAGGCCAAGGTGCTTGAAGATCATAAACTTAAGTCTTTGCAATAGGAGTAATAGGTCAGATAAGTGTAGTCCAGTCCTCTTGCTGGTTAAGACCAGAATTCAGGCTATCTGTCCTTATTATCCATTTCAGTTCCTCTCTGTTGAGAAGGAGACTCAAATCGCCTCCTCTTGGTGGTAGTGTCACTTGGTTTATAACGGTCCAGCGAATGTCGTTTTCCGTGTGTTCTTTGGAAATGAAATGTTCAACCAACGGAGCGTTGGGAGTCTTACATCGTATTCTGCTTCTGTGCTGGGAAATCCGCAACTTAACCTTTTGCTTGGTTTGACCAACATACAGTAGGTCACATGGACATAAAATCGCATATACAACGTTACAACTATTGCAGTTTGTGAAAGTCTTCAAAACATTTTTCGATTCCTTATAAACAAATTCTTTACTCTCAATAGTGTATTCGCATACCACACACGTTCCACATTTCGCATGGCCTCTAAGGGGTGTTGTGGTCCAATGGTCATTGATCGTTCTTTTGAGTGGGGTAGGGGATGGTAATGCAGCCCTTACTAAGTGGTCTTTGAAATTTTTGTTTTTTTTAAAAGCGAACAATGGGCGTTCCCAGTTAAGTTGGCCTGAATTCAGGATGTGCCAGTTTTGTTTAATACTTTTCGTGACTTTATTGGACACGCTGGAGAAAGTTGTGACACACACCAATTTGTTCGAGGTGGGTTTCGGTCTGTTTGTCAGAAGGGTCTCCCGTGGACAGTACCACGCTCGCTTCATAGAGTTTTTTATGAGGCGGCGAGGATAACCTCTTTGACTCAATTTGGTGGCTAAGAGACCAGCTTCATGGAAAAAATCCTTTTTATGGAAATTGTTCCTTCGCAACCAAAGGAATTGTGAGTAGGGCAAGCTATCTTTTAAGGCCCTAGGGTGGCAACTATCATAGCTTAAGAGCGTATTTTTCTCAGTGGGTTTATGATATAGAGAGGTATAGAGTAGACCATTTTCATGTTGGATAGTCAGGTCCAAAAAAGGAATAGAGGTCTTGCTGTGAGTTAATGTGAATGTTAGGCCACTGCAATTGTTGTTCAGCCAATGTAGTAGGGCTGGGAAGGCGTTGATGTCATTACCCCATATCATGAAGATATCGTCTATATAGCGTCTCCACGTTAGGATGCCCTGTTGGAATGGGTTGCTATCAACAAGAATCGTATTACACTCCAACCAGTCCATGTAAAGGATAGCCAACGTTGGAGCAAAAATGGCTCCCATGGAGGTTCCGCAAACCTGCTGAAAATATTGGTTATCATACACAAAAAAGTTTTGTGTAAGGCAGATTTCGAGAAGCTGGATTATGAAAAGTGTGGGGACCCTATGGGGATGGGTTCTTTGGTCAAGAATGGTTTCCATTACATACAGTGATTCTCTTTGGGGAATGTTAGTGTACAATGATTCAACATCCAAAGTACAGAGGGTCTCAGTATTAGGGTTAAATGGAAAGTTTTCAACAAGGTTGATCATGTGAGTACTGTCTTTTATATAACATCGGGTTGTTGGGACAAAGTCCTTTAAAAAGAAATTCACATAGTGGCCCAAGGGTTCCAGAACCGAGCCACACCCCGACACAATGGGGCGGCCTGGTGGTTGGTCAAGGCTCTTGTGCACTTTGGGCAAAGTGTAAATTACCGGTGTTCTGGGATTTGGAGTGTTCAGGAAGTCATATTCATGTTTACTCAAGTATCCATTATCCATAGCCTCAGTAGTAATGGTTCTGATTAGGGCTTGGATTTCTTTGGTGGGGTTCGTGGAAAGTCTACAGTAGTGATCTGTATTGGATACTTGACGGAGTAACTCACTTTTATAGTTATCAATGTCTTGCAATACAATTCCTCCACCCTTATCGGCTGGCTTAATGATTAGACTGGAATTATTCTTAAGGGTAGAAATGGCTGATTTCTCTTCTGTGGAGATGTTATATGGTACAGAAATGTGAGATTTTGCCAGATCGGCAGTTTCTTTGAGAATCACCTTCTCAAATGTTAGGATTTCCTTGGGAATCATGCCAGCCATGGGTGAGAATTTGGAGGGTGGTCTAAATAGTGTAGACACTGGTTTTGGGTCAGTTGGGTTGAGCTCAAAGAAGGCGCGCAGCCTAATTTTCCTGAAAAATGACATAAGTTCAGACTGTAGGTCAAGGAAATTTGGGTAGGTAGTAGGGACAAACGATAAGCCCTTACTAAGGACAGAAATTTCATGAGAAGATAATATATGGCTTGAAAGATTAAACAGAGGAATAGTAAGTTCTGTGTTTACAGCCTCTGTCACCATTGGTAGAATCTGTTCCGGGTCTGTCGTTCTCCCGGAGGATTTTGCCATCGTGTTGGTTGTTTCACACGGCCTCTCTTGGGGGGTTCTTGCTGGCCTCTGGCTAAAAAATGATTTTGATGTCTTTGCGGTCCACCACTTGTGCCTTCCCCGCCGTCTGAGTTATCTGAAGAGTCGGCTGAGGAGTCTGTGAACCCTACAACGGTATTTCTCCTATTATAGCGACCCCAAGGCCTAGGTGTAAATTGGGTTTGATTAAGGTTCCGGTTAGTGTAAAAATCCTTCTGAAGGTAGGGGTAAGCACGTTCAGAAGTAAATGATTTAATGTCTTTCTTTACTTTGTTGGCCTTCTTGTTTTGTTCTATTCTATGGAACTCCTGTACCGTTTTATCAATTTTATCAAGGAGTTTTTTAGCCTCAGTGTTGGTGTTCTTGTCAGATATTTGCTTCTCTAGATCTTTGATTATCTCATCTAGTTTTTTAAGTTCCTCGGAAGCGGTTTCAATCCCTAGGACTAACCAGTGTCGGGAGCAGGTGGTCCCTATATTGCTAAATCCTTGAATATACTTCGGGTTGTCAGTAAACACCCCTGGTATGTTTCTGACCTGGAGACCTAACGGAATTGTGTTGGACCTCAAATAGTCTGTCAGCATAATAGTCATGAGTTCCAATCGGACATATTTCTTTTTCTGTTTTTCCAAATCCTCACTAAGATTAGTACTTGCAACTGTTGTTGGTTCTTCTAGATCAGTAAATAGGGAGGGGCCTTCGCAGATTTTTTTAATATACTCTAACGAGTAAAGGGGGGCGTCGTCAGACATAACAAGGTGAGGTGAACCGTGAAGTGAATCACAGGGAAGTGGGAGGGCAGGGAAGGGAGGGACCCACTTAGGTGAAGTGGAAGGGAACAAGGAAACCGTTGCAATCAAGCGATTGCGCACAGTATCTATTTTAAACAACAAGGGGACCCCAATTGGTATCAGCGAGGGACCTCGGGGAGCTTAATCTTATAAACACAACAGTGGTCCCTGGCAGGGAGAAGAATGCTGATTGGAAATGAATATACACCCAGTCAGTTCTATATTATTGAAGACATACCCAGCCGGGCAGAGGTCTTCAAGGTTTATATTTAAATCAAAATATACAAAACAAAATAACACCTTCAACAATTCACGTGCGTGGGGCACAAGCCTGTACCCAACCACGACCGTGCACAGACAAGGACATACACAAAGGGCTTGCAAGGCAAAATCAACAGTCTCTGTAGGGTTCCAATTTCGGACAGAGAATTACATGTGGGTACCATTACATAGTTTTGTATTGTAAATTTCACAGGTATATGGTACACAGTGGGTCGACGACGTTTCGGACCCCCTTGCTAAATGATGGGGTCCATCATCAGGACAAAGCAATGGTTGCCTTTTTTAGTTACTAGCCTCTTTAGCCTAAGGGGAGGACAAAAAAGTACATTAAATTTACTCACATGCATCATGAGGGTGACATGGTTATAGATCTGTGTCCTGGTGGAAACAGCGAGTGACTTATTGGGTGTTTGACAAGCATGTGAATGGGTGCGGTTGCACATGCTGTAGGTGACAGTTTAGGTGCTATGGTGTAAGTGGTTCACAGAGCTAAGTGTCAGGGTGAAGAGCGGCGCAGTGATACTGGAATTATCAGGTGGAGTAGATACTACAGTGGTTGTTGGTGCTGGGGTACATTAAATTGCATCGTGATCAGGTGAAAAACGGCGCAATGGGTTTGGAATAAAGTGGAAAAACCAACGAATCGTATACAATATCTCATAGTCAGGTTAAGAATACATTGACATCTTAATCAAGTGAATAAACGGCGCAGTGGTGAGGGGTGTGGAAAAGAATACATCAATGATGGGCGCTCACCAGAACAGCAGTGTGCAGGCTCATATAAGAGCGTGCAGGCGATGGGAACAGTAGGATACTCTATTCCGGGGTTTTAGATTTATCTAAGAGAGAAAGGGATTGTGCATCGGTTAAACCGGGAACAATCGGTTGATCAATACCGGGATTTGTGAGGTCTTGAACAGGATTCGGGCAAGGCAAGAGACAGCCTTTTGATTAGTGGGCTTACCGGTAATTCAGTTTACGAGGGTCCAGGGCGGGAGAGGTGAGTATCTCGTGTCCGCGTTTGCCTGTGCACAAAATAGCGTATTAGAGCAGGCATCTTAGGGAATTAGTCAAAGCGCATTTCAGAGGGACCACGGTGGTGCTAATCAGGGAGGGTGGGCTTACCAGTAGATTAGTTTCCGAGGGTCCAATGGCGGGAGATGGTTGGTATCTCGGATCCGCTCGTGCCTGTTTGTAAAATAACGTATTAAGGAAGGGATCTCAAGGGATCGGTCAGAGGCGCATTTCTGAAGGACCGAGGCGGGGCTTACCTTAAAAACCGGATAATACCGGGAGCGCCGTGTCGCGCTTGGGTCCTGGAACCAGGGGGGCCTGCCGGAAAGGAAGGAATTATCAGGGGGGGCACTTGGGCAAGGCTACAATAATAACAAGGTGAGCGAGGGAGGAGTAAAGAGCTTACCGGATCAGTCGGCGAGGCGTGCTTTCCTGGTTCAACGGGTCAAATGAGCACAACACTTTTATTGTGCTCAGCTATTGGCTGACAAGGGGCCATAAGCATAGAGGAAGGACGATGCTCTCGATCATTTGCGAGGAGGGTATTAGACATAAAGGGAAGGCGAAGCTGGCGGCCATTTTGGGTGAGGGAGGTGAGGGTTGTGTACAGATAGACAAACCACAAGGGAAAAGGATGCGGCGCAGTGACATTTGTGAACTAAACAAGTGTGAAATATTACACAAGCAGTATTAAAATTAAAATTAAAGTTGAAGTGCATTGATTATACATAGCAATATCTGCGAAGGCCAAGGTGCTTGAAGATCATAAACTTAAGTCTTTGCAATAGGAGTAATAGGTCAGATAAGTGTAGTCCAGTCCTCTTGCTGGTTAAGACCAGAATTCAGGCTATCTGTCCTTATTATCCATTTCAATTCCTCTCTGTTGAGAAGGAGACTCAAATCGCCTCCTCTTGGTGGTAGTGTCACTTGGTTTATAACGGTCCAGCGAATGTCGTTTTCCGTGTGTTCTTTGGAAATGAAATGTTCAACCAACGGAGCGTTGGGAGTCTTACATCGTATTCTGCTTCTGTGCTGGGAAATCCGCAACTTAACCTATTGCTTGGTTTGACCAACATACAGTAGGTCACATGGACATAAAATCGCATATACAACGTTACAACTATTGGATAATAAGGACAGATAGCCTGAATTCTGGTCTTAACCAGCAAGAGGACTGGACTACACTTATCTGACCTATTACTCCTATTGCAAAGACTTAAGTTTATGATCTTCAAGCACCTTGGCCTTCGCAGATATTGCTATGTATAATCAATGCACTTCAACTTTAATTTTAATTTTAATACTGCTTGTGTAATATTTCACACTTGTTTATTTCACAAATGTCACTGCGCCGCATCCTTTTCCCTTGTGGTTTGTCTATCTGTACACAACCCTCACCTCCCTCACCCAAAATGGCCACCAGCTTCGCCTTCCCTTTATGTCTAATACCCTCCTCGCAAATGATCGAGAGCATCGTCCTTCCTCTATGCTTATGGCCCCTTGTCAGCCAATAGCTGAGCACAATAAAAGTGTTGTGCTCATTTGACCCGTTGAACCAGGAAAGCACGCCTCGCCGACTGATCCGGTAAGCTCTTTACTCCTCCCTCGCTCACCTTGTTATTATTGTAGCCTTGCCCAAGTGCCCCCCCTGATAATTCCTTCCTTTCCGGCAGGCCCCCCTGGTTCCAGGACCCAAGCGCGACACGGCGCTCCCGGTATTATCCGGTTTTTAAGGTAAGCCCCGCCTCGGTCCTTCAGAAATGCGCCTCTGACCGATCCCTTGAGATCCCTTCCTTAATACGTTATTTTACAAACAGGCACGAGCGGATCCGAGATACCAACCATCTCCCGCCATTGGACCCTCGGAAACTAATCTACTGGTAAGCCCACCCTCCCTGATTAGCACCACTGTGGTCCCTCTGAAATGCGCTTTGACTAATTCCCTAAGATGCCTGCTCTAATACGCTATTTTGTGCACAGGCAAACGCGGACACGAGATACTCACCTCTCCCGCCCTGGACCCTCGTAAACTGAATTACCGGTAAGCCCACTAATCAAAAGGCTGTCTCTTGCCTTGCCCAAATCCCTTTCAAGACCTCACAAATCCCGGTATTGATCAACCGATTGTTCCCGGTTTAACCGATGCACAATCCCTTTCTCTCTTAGATAAATCTAAAACCCCGGAATAGAGTATCCTACTGTTCCCATCGCCTGCACGCTCTTATATGAGCCTGCACACTGCTGTTCTGGTGAGCGCCCATCATTGATGTATTCTTTTCCACACCCCTCACCACTGCGCCGTTTATTCACTTGATTAAGATGTCAATGTATTCTTAACCTGACTATGAGATATTGTATATGATTCGTTGGTTTTTCCACTTTATTCCAAACCCATTGCGCCGTTTTTCACCTGATCACGATGCAATTTAATGTACCCCAGCACCAACAACCACTGTAGTATCTACTCCACCTGATAATTCCAGTATCACTGCGCCGCTCTTCACCCTGACACTTAGCTCTGTGAACCACTTACACCATAGCACCTAAACTGTCACCTACAGCATGTGCAACCGCACCCATTCACATGCTTGTCAAACACCCAATAAGTCACTCGCTGTTTCCACCAGGACACAGATCTATAACCATGTCACCCTCATGATGCATGTGAGTAAATTTAATGTACTTTTTTGTCCTCCCCTTAGGCTAAAGAGGCTAGTAACTAAAAAAGGCAACCATTGCTTTGTCCTGATGATGGACCCCAACATTTAGCAAGGGGGTCCGAAACGTCGTCGACCCACTGTGTACCATATACCTGTGAAATTTACAATACAAAACTATGTAATGGTACCCACATGTAATTCTCTGTCCGAAATTGGAACCCTACAGAGACTGTTGATTTTGCCTTGCAAGCCCTTTATGTATGTCCTTGTCTGTGCACGGTCGTGGTTGGGTACAGGCTTGTGCCCCACGCACGTGAATTGTTGAAGGTGTTATTTTGTTTTGTATATTTTGATTTAAATATAAACCTTGAAGACCTCTGCCCGGCTGGGTATGTCTTCAATAATATAGAACTGACTGGGTCTATATTCATTTCCAATCAGCATTCTTCTCCCTGCCAAGGACCACTGTTGTGTTTATAAGATTAAGCTCCCCGAGGTCCCTCGCTGATACCAATTGGGGTCCCCTTGTTGTTTAAAATAGACACTTGGTATCGCAGCTCCAGCGGCACAGAAGATCAGGCAAAAGTCCAGCAGCTCTTCAGGGAAGGCAGGGGAGAGTCCAATAATCCTGGGACTCTATTCTGAGGGCACGCTCTCCCACAAGCCCTTGGAGATTGTTAAAGCACAAGTTTGCAAAGTCTCTTTAGTCTTTTCCTCTCCTTTCACAGCTAGGCACCCACTGTAGGCCAATCCCCCAGGTTAGGGACAGTACTCCTCCTTCAGCTTTCCCAGGTCCTTCTCGTTGGGCAGAGGTACTTCGTGGTTCAAGCAGGATCTGATTTCTTAGGAGCAGGGCTCCTATATTTATACCACATTTCTTTTGTTCTTGCAGGCCAGGGGGCCTTTGCCCAGTTCAGCCCAGTTCTGGAGCACTTTGTTTACAGGACTCTGGCTTCTTCTTTCAGTGTGCAGGGCAGAGACATCAGACGCTCCACAGGAGGTGGAGCCAGCATTGTGGTGGCAGAGCACAGCCCTATTCAGAGTCAAGGGGCACTCCTCCCACCCATCCTGGCGTAATCTTCCTATTCACCACCTGGCCGCCCAGACTGTCTCCTGGAATCCCCCAGCCCTGTCACACACAGAAACCAGACAGCAGATACACATCAGAGCAGAGGCGGGCTGACATGGTTAGGCAAGCAAACACCAGCTTTCTAAAAGGGGTATTTGCAAACACAGAACATTAAAATAAACCTCACTAAAAGATGTATTTTATTATTCTGAGTTCAGGCATACTAAACTCGAATTTTTACCATGTTCCCTGAGTGTGTTAGAATCATAGGATGTAACAATTCTAAAAGCCCATTCTGGCCTATGAGAACAGGTAGCCTTGCAATAGTGAAAAACAAAAATGGCTGTAATTCACTATTAGGACATGCCACACACATCATGGCTTGTCCTACCTTATGCTTACAATGCATCCTGCCCTTGGGCCTACCATAGGGGTGACTCACATGAAGTAAAGGGAAGGTTTAGGGACTGGCAAGTAGGGGCACTTGACCAGTCAGCATGACAGTACCAGACTGCATGCAGGTTCTGCAATGGCAGACCTTAGGCACATTTTACAAGGCTGCTTCTGTGTGTGGCACAACTAGTGCTGCAAGCCCACTAGCAGCATTTGGATTTACAAGCCCTGGCACTCCTGGTGCACTTTACTGGGGTCTAATAGTAAACCAAATAAGCCAATCATGGAAATCAATCAACATATACACTTTATATAGGGAGCACTTGCACTGTGGCACTGATTGGCAGTGGCACAGTGCTCTGAGCAGCTAATACCAGCAAAACACATGAGGCAACAGCAGCAAAAATGGAAGGGAGATCCACACCAAGGATGCCAGATCTAACACTATGTCTTGTAAAAGATGAAAAATTAGTTGGCCCTCTTTAATGAATACACTTAAATGAACCGTAGTTTATATTAATTTATGCCTGACATCTGCCTGTAAATGATATGAGCCACTCATAATGGAAGGTAGCTCCATGCTGCACAAATGGTTAAAATTAAGTTGTCTGAAATTCAGCTGAAACCAGAAAGAGTTGCAAGTGAACGTAATTAAAAGAGGGATTCTAGAGTACAACCCTACTTGGTCATGCAAACCTCTGACAGAAATTTTACAATTAGCACAGTATTACGAAATGCTAGGGAAAAAGGATTTGGAAAGTAAAAATAACAAAATAAAGGAGTTAAAAACAAAGGTTTTGATTCAGCAAGCAAACCAGTATAGCGGCAGAGGACAAAGAAGCAGGGGGAGAGGAAGAGGCCGTGGAGGCCCACAAAGGTCATTTTCGGCTCCCCCTACACAGCATACCACCACAAATGAACAAACACACACACAGGGATGCTTTAATTGTGGGGTACATGATCACAGGAGAGCTCAATGCCCACACCCTGTCAAACAGTCACAAAGAGGGGGTGGGATGGGGAGATCAAGAGGCCGACGAAGGAGCATGGGAAGAGCTGGATATCAACAGCAAGGACGTGACTCACAACGTGGCCCAGCAGAGTATCCCCCCAACACAAATTTCTTTGATAATGAACAAATACCAAAAATGCAGGTGCATCACCCTTATGATGGAATATATCAGGAAGGGCCCCAAGGGGAATGGGACTATTATGCACCATAGGGAGGCCCGAGAGAGTTAATACAGAGGATGGTAATCCCTGTAGATCCCACTGGACCATATGTGAGGGGTAAGATTGAAGGTACACCTGTGGAATTACTAATAGATACAGGGGCCACCAATTCCTCCTTAACAAAGAAAAAGTTTCCAGATGTTCCTCTCTCGGGAAAAATAAATAAGTCAGTGGGATTCACCAACATACTTGTAACAAGCCCAATTTCAGCACCCTTGAAATACAGTCTAGGCCCAATTCAGGACACACATTCATTCCTTATATCAGACAAATGTGCATTTAATTTATTGGGATTGGACTTGCTAAAAAAGATGAATGCCACAATTAAGTGCACTGCAGACGGAGTTTTCTTGGAATTAGATGGACCAATGACAGAGGAAATGGGCAACTGTTTCCTATCAATAGGAATACAAAACATTACAGCACAAATAATGGATCAGATAGATTCAAGGATATGGGCAAAACACAAAAATGACACAGGGAAAATGAACATCACACCTGTAACAATTACAGTCAAACAGAATGTGAAATTACCAAGAATACCACAGTACAAAATAGCTCCAGAGGGTCTAAAGGGATTGCAGGATATAGTAGCTGACTTACTAAAAGAAGGGATTGTTAAAGAAATATCAGGCAGTCCTTGTAACAGCCCTATTCTCCCGGTCTTAAAAAAAAGCGATGGAAATACTAATGAAAAAAGTTACAGATTCATAGTTGATCTCAGAGAAATTAATAAAATAGTGGTGCCACAGTTTCCGGTTGTCCCAAATGTAGTATCAATATTGTCAACATTGTCACCAGAAATGGCATATTTTTCTGTAGTGGATTTAAAAAATGCCTTCTTCTCAATTCCAGTAGATGAGGGTAGCATGTACCTCTTTTCATTCTCTGTAAGCGGGAGAACCTTCTGCTTCTGTAGAATCCCTCAAGGGTTCACAGAAAGCCCGAGCATTTACAACCAGGCCTTGAAAAGAGAACTAGACACATTCAATTTATCACCTAATTCTGTGCTAATACAATATATAGATGACCTGCTGCTTGGTAGCATCTCTGAGACACAATGTACAACTGACACCATTAATTTGTTAAATTTCTTAGCTGAACGTGGTCACAAAGTTTCACCAGAAAAGATACAATTTGTTCAACAGGAAGTATCCTACCTAGGACACATCCTGTTGAAAGGGCAGAGAAGATTGGATGATAAGCGCATTAAATTGATTCTACAGACACCAGTGACACGCACCCAAAAACAGGTGCAAGCCTTTTTAGGTATGGCCAGTTATTGTTGACATTGGATTGCTAACTTCTCCTTGATTTCAAAACCTTTATTGGCCCTGACCCACAAGGACACGCCTGAACCCCTTCAGTGGTTGCCAGAACATGAACAAAGCTTCCTTGCCATTCGGCAAGCTCTCTGCTCTGCTCCTGCTTTAGGCCTACCAGACTATTCTAAGTCTTTCCAACTCTATGTTGATGAGTCTGACGGGAGTGCTCTTGGGGTTCTATGCCAGCAGTTTGGTGACCACAAAAGACCATGCGCATATTTCTCTGCCACCTTGGATACTGTAGCCAAGGCTTTACCTTCCTGTATACGTTCTGTTGCAGCAACTGCCTTATCACTACAACGTGCAGAAAGCATAATAATGGGACATGAAGTTGATGTCTATGTACCACATGCAGTGGAGCTGATATTAAATAAGACACGCACGCAGTACCTCACAAATGCCAGGCTCACGCAGTATGAGATCTGTTTATTCGCAGCACATGTGGCACTTCACAAGTGCAATGTGCTTAACCCTGCCACTCTGTTACCTATTCCCACTGATGATCTAGTGGACTCAGACCATGATTGTATTTTGTTAACTGAGGAGCATACAAAAGGGAGAATAGATATGACTGATACACCCTATGCAGATGCTGAAGGAGAATTGTGGGTGGATGGTTCCTGCCTTAGAACAGAGGATGGAAATACATCAGCAGCCTATGCAGTTGTAACAAATAAAACTGTAGTTGAGTCCTGTAAGATACCTGAGTTGTCTGCACAAGCAGCAGAACTTGTGGCACTCACACGAGCTTGTGAATTATCTGAAGTAAGATGTGTTAACATATATACAGACAGCCAATATGCCTTTAATGTGGCACATTCCTTTGGAAGACTCTGGAAGGAAATATGTTTTATTACCTCACAAGGCACATAGATACAGCACGGAGTGCTTATCACCAAATTACTTAACTCCCTGGCACTTCCAAAGAAATTGGCCATAGTTAAATGCAGTGCTCACAAGAAGGTTACAGACAAGGTAGGCCAGGGAAATGCATTTGCTGACATAACAGCAAAACAGACAGCAAGAAATAATTCAGCACTAGTACTAACGGCCCAATAATTACCTGATGAAGTGAAGTCACTAGATCTAACAACTGAAGGTATAAGACTAATGCAACAAGGAGCAACAGCAGAAGAACAGATGGGTTGGTCAAAGGACGGGTCATTTGTTCAAGGATGTTGGATGAATGACGCCAAGGAGAAATATATGTTACCAGACATGATGGTCTACTCCATGTGTTTGGGCATGCATGGCCCGGCACACATATGCAGGGATGGAATAGTAAGTTGTATGGACAAATTCTGGGTGAACAAGAACATAAGAAAAATAGCACAGGAGATATGTCAAACATGTATGGTATGTGCACAGTACAATGTGGGTAAGACTGCTCCAGTACCCAAAGGCCACTTCCAAAAACCAACAATGCCATTTGAAGCCCTGCAAATAGACTATGTGGAGATGCCCCCTACAAATAAGTATAGGTATATCCTGGTGGTGGTGTGCATGTATTCAAAATGGATAGAGGCATACCCGGTAAAACACAATGATGCCATCTCAACAGCCAAGTGCCTGATAAAGGAGTTGATCCCACGTTTTGGGGTCCCAAAAACAATATTTTCAGACAATGGCAGTCACTTCTGTAATGAAATAATAAGACTGACATGCAAAGCCTTGGGAATACAGCAGAAGCTACACTGCGCCTATCATCCAGAGGCCGCTGGTGCAGTAGAAAGAGAAAATGGCGTGCTCAAGGCCAAGATAGCAAAAATATGTGCTGACACAAAATTGACCTGGATGGATGCCTTACCTATTGCCCTAATGAGCATGAGGAGCACACCAGATGCCAAGACCAAACTCAGTGCACACGAAATTGTCACTGGGTTGCCAATGGTAGCTTGGGGAGTTCCGGACAAAAATGCTCTGCCTATGATGACGAATGAACTGTTGAATGATTACTGCATGTCACTTACACGCACTCTTGCTTCTATCAACCAGCACGTGAAGGGGGCCCTTCCAGAGCCACTGCAGGTCGAGGGGCACAAGTTCAAGCCCGGTGATTGGGTGCTCATCAAAGCATTCCAGAGGTCCAACTGTCTCCAAGCTCGCTGGAAGGGTCCGCAACAAGTCCTGCTCGCCACAAAGACAGCAGTGAAGTGCACCAACAACAAATCTTGGATACACGCCAGCCATATAAAGAGGGCACCTCCTGAGACTGCATCCAGCCAAGACCCAGGTCAGCAGCACATGCCAACACCAGAACTGATCAAAGAGGTAAAAAGGTACAATTTGAGGTCTACAAAGAAGAAGGAGATGAGATGTCAGTAATTCTGGTAACTGATCTTCTGCAGGAAATAGATGAAGTACTACTATTAGATATTATCCTAACAGATATTTTGACAACAATTTTTGACTTTGAGAATAGCAGTGAAGAAGACAACGAAGACGCACTCATTTACCTTGAGGAAGTATTTGATCAGCTAGAATACCAACTAATGCGAGATTTAAATAGTATAGCATTACAAGAAGCCTTGAGTAGAGTACTTTCTGACTAAGAAAATTCAACTAGGGTATATTGCACACTGCCGCCAGGAGTAATAGCTCAGTTGAGGAACAGGAAATGTTTAGCACACTTCATCAGGGAATTCTTAGTAAAAAAAAAAGTGGGCCAGTACATCGTTGAGTAGATGAACTGATCCAGGAGGTATTTGCGAGTCCTCCTGTAACTGCATAGTGCCCGTGCCACTGAAGCAATTAGTAGATGAACTGATCCGGGAGGTATTTATTATTATTATTATGTTTCTTATATAGCGCAGAATCGACCCCCGAAGGGGTATCTCCGCGCTTGCCTTGGGAACCCGTCCTGGCTTTTCCCTGTGAGATAGCCCCTACAGGGCATCCCCAAGGTGAAAGCCAGGCATCCCGCCGTGGGGGGGGCCGTTGTGGAGATTAAGCAAGCTTAATGCCCAGAGTTGCAGAGTGTGAACCCATGATTAGGTCAGGCACCGAAGCGAGAATTATCGAGTCCATGGACATTTGAGCTCAAGACCCTGCCGCGTCGGGAATTGAACCCTGGTCCCGGGTCTGACCTCTGCTTCAGGGTCTGCCTGCTCTAACCAGCCACAGTGAGCCACACTTCTCCACTTCTTTGCGAGTCCTCCTGTCACTGCGAGCACCCGTGCTGCTGCAGCAACCAGCAAATAACTTTTTCACAGGTTGGCAAGACAGCCTGCTTCAAAAAGCTCCTTTAGGGTAAGGTACAGTGGACAATATTGTAAAAATTAAGTAAGGTTGCACTAAAGGTTGAAATACGTGACCAAAGGGTCGTGCATTACAAGAATTACATGCATATCTTTGGGAGGCGAGAAGTACCAAGAAATTCCAAGAGACCATCTGAAATATTAACGAATAGCTGTTCGCAATATATTCTATACTACAGCCTCACCTTATATGTGTTCATGCTTTTTGTGTGTTTAGCTTATATTATAGTAAAGATTCATAGTGATAATTCACAACATAGTGTCATCAATAGCACTACATCCAATTAAAGAAAGTATAAGATTAGATAGGTATGGATAGGGAAAATACAGCTCTAAAAATGAAGAAAAAATGGTATAAGTCTAAAATGTGCATACCTGGGGTGATATTCTGTCTGTTATTGCTAGCATTAATTACTGTATATCTATTGGATGTGTTCTATCCCATGGAACAGTTGATCCCAACACCAACAACACCTGCTACAATACCTGCATACACTTTGTCACCTGAAGAAATAGCCCACAGAGAAGATATGCACCACAATTCCTTTGTAACTTTGTTGCATCATACAAATAAGATATTACCAAGGGGAAATTGCTGGATATGTTTGCAATTCCCAGCTTCGGTGGACCAAAGTTTGCCCCTGGTTCAAGTCCCACTGCCTTTTGCAGCATCCTGTTATGCCATTTACATAACAATAGTAAAAATAGAACTAATAGCTGTTTTGCAGAATTTAAAGGAAAGTACTGCTGGTGCAGGGACAACTATGGCCCCACCTGCAGGAACATTATATAACAAATATATGGCAGATATTCTGACGCTGGGGAACTGCACGGAGGAAATAGAACAGAATGCAACATTCCCCCTGTCTGACATCTTTACTCAGCTCTTTCCAACTCAGAATACAAGCACTGGGATAGCAGGCCCATCAAAAGAGGCAAATAAGAATATACCATTTTTGAAGTTAAAATTAAGAAAACACAACGCAATAGGGAGTATTTGTATTAAGAGTAATGGGACCTATCAGGTGGGCAATAGTACAAATTGTAACATGACATTTGAAATGACGGCCGGAAATATTAGCATTCCACTTTACGTAGGTGACTCAATTTATTTCATTTGTGGAGAGAAGGCTTATGCATGGCTTCCAACAAGTTGGAGTGGTTGTTGTCACCTAGGTTTTGTATTACCTGCTATAGCAATAAAAGACACAAAGGAAGTACGAAGGGACATGCAAAGACATGCACCACGGCGAGGCAGGAGAAGTGTGGATCAAAGAGATACAGCATCACAGATAGCGGGTGACATATTTAAAGGAGTTGTACCATGGATTGGTCCATCTATCAACTCAGGGGATATACGTAGATTGTCCAGGCTACTAGAAGCAACAATAAATGAAACAACAAGTATACTTGAAAATATTACAGTAGAGCTTCAAGCTGTGAGATTAGTTTTGTTACAAAATAGAATGATTCTTGACATGATGCTAGCAGAAAGGGGAGGAGTCTGTGCAATTATAGGGGCGTCCTGTTGTACCTATGTCCCTGACTCCTCTGTTATTGTCAGGGAAGCAATAAAAAGATTGCATCATATAGGTGTAGAAGCACATCAGGATTCTGGTACATGTGATATAGGAGGTTCACTTTGGAGTTGGTTGAGCGCATGGGGTTGGAAGATAGGAATGGTGTTCATAACAATTTTCCTACTAATAATAGGCTGTTGTCTATTATCTAATTGCCTGCCAATGTGCTGTCAACTATTGGGACAGCTGACAAAATGCCAAGTGAGGAAATTAGAGGAAAAAGAAAGAATGCTGATGCAAACAGTCACTACTGAATTGATGAACATAGACATTTCTGACAATAATAAGAATGGACAATATAATTATTAAATTGTGATATGCTTCGTGATGAAATTATTTTAAACTAAGGTTCAAAGGGTCGTTTTGTAAAAGATGAAAAATTAGTTGGCCCTCTTTAATGAATACACTTAAATGAACCGTAGTTTATATTAATTTATGTCTGACATCTGCCTGTACATGATATGAGCCACTCATAATGGAAGTTAGTTCCATGCTGCACAAATGGTTAAAATTAAGTTGTCTGAAATTTAGCTGAAACCAGAAAGAGTTGCAAGTGAACGTGTACGTGCCCATTCTGCTGTAACTCCAACTTGTTTAATGATTCACTAGCTTTCACCTGTGTATAGAGCCAGTTCAGCGAGCCAATTCCTAGAAAGGGTTCGCTGACCTAGGACGTGTCAAGTTTGCTCTGCCATTGCCCGGTTAAGTGAAAGGGTAAAGTGTTTGCTCAGCACAGATAGCAAGTGCGTC
The DNA here is from genome assembly GCF_964263255.1 of Lissotriton vulgaris. Lineage (NCBI taxonomy): Eukaryota > Metazoa > Chordata > Amphibia > Caudata > Salamandridae > Lissotriton > Lissotriton vulgaris. The sequence continues at coordinate 178,442,215 of NC_141685.1, forward strand.
ATTTGTATGAGGAAAGCAGAAAACACGGGCCTCTGCTGATAAGAGCAAACAGTGTACATTGACATTTTAAAGATAACCGACCAAAAGGCTGTGGGTCAGGAGGTAGTGGTGTAAAGATTAACCAGCATATGCATGGTCAGATCCGTCAGGAATAATGTAAAGTGTGAACGTAGACATATTTCTGAAATGTGAGCAAAAAACCTGCGCAACCACAAATTGATACAGAATTATAATAAATTCTTTGGTCTTGATTTTGTAGCAACAACAAAGGACAGTTGGTAAGTGTAGCAATAATGTTTTATTGCGCCAGCCGACACGTGTTTCATTGGAGTGAAATACACTCCAAATCTTCAGGGCTGGAAAAAACAACAAAATACAGTACAATTACTAGTGGTATAGAAACCACTGCTGATTCAAAATTAACACTCAAACGAATTTGAATTAATAATACAAAGAAGGCTCAAACAAATCATGTATCACCAACCAGTAATACGACGGAGGCAAGTGCATACAAACAAAAACTGAGGTCAGGCAAGGGGTCAGGGAACTGATGGAACAAACTGATGAATTACAGGTCATTAATCTTTCATCTAAAATATTGACTACAGATATGACTAGTCTCTTGAGTAAAGGGCTAAGTTTTAATCCTTCTGAAATGGGAGATTTATGTATGTTAAAAATTGACCTATTCAAATTCGTTTGCACTTTGAAACTAAAAAAACACTTTTTGTGCAACCCTTCCACTGATGACAATAAAAGAATTCGCAACAATAATTTGGTTAATGTGTCTAATGTTCCATCTATTCAGGATGTACAAGCCACTAATTTGTTGTTATCTATTAGCGAAAGAGAGGACTCTCCCCATACCATGTCACAATTATTAGTAGACCTTGATATTGATATAGACTATTCATTGACTAGTGGTCTCAAAAATAAATCAAAATGGACACCGACCTTGCCCGGGGGCAATGTCATTGATCATTTTCATAAAAGAATTCTTGAAGATCTTGAAACTTTCAAATCCAGTAGAACAAGGACAAAGTGCAACCCCAAGCCCAACCTCACAGCTGGTGAAAGACGTGCTTTGAGAGATCTTAGTAATGACAACTCCATCATAATCCGAGAGGCTGATAAAGGCGGTAATGTGGTGGTAATGGATCTGGTTGACTATAACAATGAAATCCAGTCACAATTAGATGATCTCACATGCTACGAAGAGGTGGGACATAATCCAATGGGTCCCCTGTCCATCAACATCAACAAACAATTACTAGTTTGGCATAGTGCGGGGATTCTAGACGATGACGAACTGGCATATTTAAAAGTGAACCGACCAACATATCCCATTCTGTACACACTACCGAAAAGCCACAAGCGCCATGCCTTCCCACCGGGAAGACCTATTGTTTCAGGCATGGGCGGCCCGACTGAAAGGTTATCTGAATATGTGGATGTCTTCATAGGTCCTTTAGTAACAACCATGGCCAGTTATATACAAGACTCTAAACACATCATGAGCATACTTTCAGACTTGGAATGGCAACGGGATTTGACACTAGTGACTATGGATGTGGTGTCACTCTACACCAGCATTGATCCAGTATTAGGATTAAAATCACTGACACGTTTGCTGAATAATAGACCCGCCTCTCAGTTGGTGCACAATGAGATGCTGATCTCAATGATGAAAACTTTTCTGGACAATAATTTCTTCTTATTCAATCACAAATGGTACAGACAAAAGAAGGGCGTTGCAATGGGCTCAAAATTTTCACCCTCTTTCGCTAACCTGTTTATGGGATGCCTAGAAATGGATTACATTTGGGGTAAGAAAGGCTCCCCTTGGATCAATCAGATCCTATACTGGGGTCGTTACATAGACGATTGTCTGCTAATTTGGTCTGGTAACATTGAAGAATTGGAGAGTTTCAAGAATCATATGAACAATAATGAATATGGCATGTCCCTCACTTTGGAACACAGCAAAGAGAAAATCAGCTTCCTAGATATTGAATTGTATATAGAAGATCACAAACTGCACAGTCGCCTTTTCAGGAAGGATACTTCTTGCAACTCAAGTCTACACGCCAACAGCAATCACCCACCGTGCCAAATCAAAGGGATTCCCTTTGGCGAATACCTGAAAGCAAGACGCAACTGCAGCAAGGATGACGAATTTGAAAAGTGCAAAAATAACATGGAACAGCGTTTCATCAATAGAGGTTATGATAAGAACACCCTCAAACAAGCGACCAAAAGATCTATAAAACAAAGAGAGAAGATACACTGAAAACAAAATCACGGTCTTCCAAAGAGGATGGAACATTACGTATGTTAACGGATTACAATGGACTCAACACCACTCTGAGTAAAAGCTTAAACATGCATTGGGAAATACTCAAGACTGACAACATTCTGGCTGCAAATATCCCAAAACGACCAATGATTACCTTCAGAAGAGGTAAGACTCTACGATCTAGACTGAGTCCTTCTTTACCAAGAGAACCGAAGGTCAATGTATGGTTGAATGAACGATCAGTCGGCTTTCACAAGTGTGGATTTTGCAGCATGTGCCAGTGGGCACAGCACAGGACTAAAACGTTTACTGGTCCAGACAATTGAACACACACCATTAAAGCACATATCAACTGCACTTCCAAATTCATCATCTACATAATCACTTGCAAATGTCAGAAACAATATGTCGGAAGCACAATAAGGCCTTTGAAAGACAGAATCATGGAACATGTGAGAGCAGTGAAACAAGGAGACCCTAAATACCCAGTGGCTATCCATGCAACAATGTGCCCAGCCCAAGGGACACACAAACAAATCACATTTTTTGGTATAGATCATGTTGCTCCTCACCCAAGAGGAGGTAATAGAGAATTGCAACTTCGTAGAACTGAAGCCTTATGGATAATGCGTCTAGATGCAGTAAAACATGGGTTAAACTGTGACCCTGAGATGCAATTCTTCTTGGGATAAACTACATGCCTATTATTGATGAAACATAAGCTGAAATGAGATTTCAGATAGTTGGACAAACTTGGTTTAGGTTTCGCTAAACATAGGCATATGGGTCCATATAAGAGTGCTTATTCTACCACATGTGAACATAAAAGGGAGTTATGCTTATAAAACTGAGACACATGCTTGGATTAATTTTGACTTATTGGTATATGTAATTAGGTATTGTGGCCTATGTGCCCATGAAGAAACACATGTCTAACGATGGGCACACATGATCGTATATAATTATACAATGTACATGATTATAATTGTGTTTTCCAAGATTTTATTCTAAAGTTTTTTTATGTGACTGTTCATAAGTAACATTTACTGTCAATTTTATATCAACATTACTTGCACCATGATAACTGGTTTCTTTCAAAGTCTTTGTAATAATTGGGTGACATTAAGATTGTATACTAAGCAGTACTCTGATACTAGCTTTTATCCGATCTACACAGTTTTTTCTACAGTTCGCTTAGATTTTCCCATACCGATTTTGTGAAATTATTTATTTTTGCACTCTTATATACTATCCATCTGAATCGTCTAGTTTAATCTTATCTGCTATTGGTTTAACCAGATAATTTCTCATTTCCAAACTTGTACAAGATTCACCTTAATATGTATAGAAAACCTTTTTCATTTCTATCTTGCGTCTTGACACGCTCTCCAAAATATTCTCACTTCCGGCCCTTCGGGAATTTTTCTTATTTTGATTTGATATTTTTGCACACATTAGTAATGACTCATGTCCGGCTTTTTCATTAATTTGTGCCGGAAGGGTTCAGGCCTATCTAGTGGTTAAAACGCCATTGTGCGTATTTGATTGCATTATTAACGGAGTCACACCATCGGGCGTGATCCTGACCTGGAAAGAATGTTTCATACTAGTTGAAGCGAGACGATACTCACTTCCGGCCCTTCATTGAAATTTGTGCCGGATGTGTTTAGGTCGGTCTAGCTCTTGAGACCCTTTCTGGCGCGTTTCCGATTTTATAAACTGCTGAGTGACACTTCCGGTCGTGATCCCGACCCGAAGAGAACGAACCACACTAGAGAGAGTGAGACGATACGACTGCCAAGGTACGTCCAGCATATCGTATTATGGTGATGAACTTTCGATCAAGCACTATTGGCCAATTATATATATTTTTTGACGGTGTTTAAACTTGCCTACGGCTCCTTCATTATGGTTCTTGCTTTACTTGTCAGGGCGGTGCCGGCAACTTTTGCCCATCGTGGCTTCCCGGATTATTATTGCTCACCTAATAGCCACGTAAGTGCCCTCCAAAATTTTGAGATTAACGCTATCCCTGGATTATGTGGTAAATAAAATTACCGGGACTATTTTTCTATACATTAATAACAACAAGAATAACTCATAAAATGAGAGGCAGAGTCCGTGGTATCTGAGTCATACGGGCTTTAATTAAGATGACTCGAGTCACTGAGAATCGGGTTCCATCACCACTAAGGTTCAGGAAGGGATATCCAACATTTTATTAACATCACACATTATATATAGTAAAATCGTACAATTGCAATGAATACAGTAGGCGTAACAAGTGCAGAGAGAGAGATAAGAACATATGGGCGTAAAAGAAGGCGTGTAAGGAGGCGTACACGGAGGTGTGTACCTGATGAGTCATAGAAGTGTCATAGGTGGGAGGATGCATAGAGAAAGTCTGCAGGGTCAGCAGAAACTTTTACCCTACATGTGCGCGCAACTGAACATGACGTGAGATTGACGTGTAGCTGGGGAGAGCTGGGGGGCTTGACTTTAGCACTAGTAGAGGAGTCTGGAGTCTGGGATGTCAGAATGACCTGCACCTTTTGCATATCTGGTATCTTGTGTTTGGAGGATGTATTATCTGAAGTAAAAGGTCTCTCGGGCAGAGGCCGTTCATCACTGAATGCTAGTGTGTGCATATATTTCTTTGTGTAATGCGCGGGGCCATAGGCCTACTATGGCAACGGGTTCAGTAAATTACTTGCATGGAGACAGGAAGGCCGGGCCCTGCGCTCTGCAGGCGGAATATGTTTACCTATTTCACTAGACTGGAATGTGTTTTTGCGGAGGCTGAACAGATAACTGTAGGCAAAATACCGTCTTGGCAGGCAGGCAGGCCTGGCACCGCTCGGCTGGGCAGGGTGTAAGGTAGAGGTCAGGGATGCATAGCAGAGCTGCAGTGTTCAAAGACAGAAAAAGGTTCGGAGCCTCAATTCAGGGCCTGGCTCGACTGGGCCACAAAAACGTGTGCTTCGCGATATTCAAAAGTGCACCCTGTAAACGCATTGGAAATTTAGGCCTTAGTGCGGGATTGACCTGACATACATAGAAGGCCTAATAACCTCCCCCTTCGATCCCGCCTCCCAGATCCCCCTCCCACGCTCCGCCCCTTCCACTCTCCATTAAATGCCTGATGTCCCAACGCGCAGTGTCCACGCGCTTCGGACACGCCGAAGGTGCGCCAAAGGTAAGCCCGTCTACGCCCGTCCGCGCCTGGACCGCGCCCAGCGCCAGTCCCCCTGCCCCTCGCGCTGCCCAGCCCCCCCGCGTTACATACGATGCCGCCACCCTCCTAGCCCTTAACCCCGGTCGCGTCCCCAACTGAGTCCAAGCCGCTCCTGGACGCACCCATGGACCGTTCTCCTGCTTCTCCTGCAAATTTAGCGGCACCGACAACATCTCCGCTACGACCACAACACAGATTCCCGACCCCAACCACCTAGAATGCATCCTTCTCAACACCCGCTCGGTCCACAGGCACGCCATTGACCTTTGGAACCTACTAGACACCATCTCTCCTGATGTCGCCTTCCTAACGGAAACATGGATGAACGCTTCCTCCGCCCCTGACATCGCCATCGCTATCCCTGATGACTATAAGATCACACGCAAGGACCGCACCGACCATACAGGAGGTGGAATCGCTATCGTCCATAAGAAAACAATCCGCATCTCAACCAGCTCTAATGCCAACCTCGCCAACTCCGAACACCTTCACTTCCAGATCCACATCGACCCCAAGACCACACTCAGAGGCACCCTCCTCTACAGACCACCAGGACCACGCGCAAAATTCAGTGAAGACATCACGGACTTCATCACCCCACACGCGCTCCCCTCCAAAGACTACATCCTTCTGGGAGACCTCAACTTCCACCTTGAAAAGATCAACGACCGCAACACCGCCACCCTCTTGGACAACCTCGCCAACCTCGGACTTAAACAACTGGTCACTTCCCCCACCCACATCGCAGGTCACACTCTCGACCCCATCTTCACCTCCAGCAACCATGTCTCCTTCAGCCACACTACGGATCTCCTCTGGACTGACCACAGCTGCGTTCACTTCACCTACAACAAGCCGAAACCCACCATCCACCTCCAACCAACTCTACAAAGAAACTGGAACAAAATCACCACAGAACAGATCTCCACATCGCTCCTTCAAACCTCCCCAGCCCTCTCTTCTAACGCCAACGAAGCCGCCTCCAACCTCACCCTTTGGTTATCCAACACCGCCGACAACTTAGCACCACTGAAAAAACGTCAACACAAACTTGGCATCAAGAAGGCCTCATGGTTCAACGACGACCTCAAGAAATCCAAGAAACTGTGCCGCTCCCTTGAAAAAGCCTGGAAAAAAGACCCATCCACCAGCAACAAGGACGCCTTCAAAAGCGCCATCCGTACTCACCACCAACTGATCCGAAAAGCCAAGAAAACAGCATTCAAAGATCGACTTGACAACAACGCCCACAACAGCAAGGAACTTTTCAACATCGTCAAGGAATTTTCCAACCCCTCGGCCAACTCCAACGACATCACCCCCTCTCAAACCCTCTGCGATTCCCTAGCCTCTTTTTTCCACAACAAGATTGCTGACATCCACAACAGCTTTGACAACCAACCCGGAAGCCAACCCACCCTACCATCAGCTGACCATCTTCCCCCCGTTAACACCCTTAACGCCTGGAACCCAATCTCCACTGAGGACACCATCCGCCTGATGAATTCCATCCACTCTGGATCCCCCACAGACCCATGCCCTCACCACATCTTCAACAAAGCAGACTCCGTCATAGCTCCGCACCTCCGAGACGTCATCAACTGCTCCTTCAACTCCGCTACCTTCCCAGAAGACTGGAAACACGCTGAACTCACCGCCCTTCTGAAAAAACCAACAGCAGACCCCACCGAACTCAAAAACTACCGCCCCATCTCGCTTCTTCCATTCCCGGCCAAAGTCATCGAGAAAGCTGTCAACAACCAGCTCGCCACCTTCCTCGAAGCCAACAAATCACTCGACCCCTCACAATCTGGCTTCCGAGCCAAACACAGCACTGAGACCGCCCTCATCGCAGCAACAGACGACATTCGAACTCTACTGGACAATGGAGACACAGTCGCCCTCATCCTCCTCGACCTCTCTGCAGCCTTCGACACAGTCTGCCACAGCACCCTTTTACAACGCCTCAGAAACATCGGAATCCAAGGAAAGGCACTGGAATGGATCACCTCGTTCCTCACCGGAAGAACCCAGAGAGTCCGCCTCCCACCATTCAAGTCCGAGGCCTCTGAAATCATCTGCGGCGTACCACAAGGATCCTCACTCAGTCCCACCCTCTTCAACGTATACATGAGCCCCCTCGCGGCCATCGCCCGCCAACACAACCTCAACATCATCTCTTACGCGGATGACACTCAACTGATCCTATCTCTCACCAAGGACCCCAGCACCGCCAAAACTAACCTACACGAGGGAATGAAAGAAGTCGCCGAATGGATGAAACAAAGCCGTCTGAAACTGAACTCAGACAAAACAGAAGTCCTCATCTTAGGTAAATCCCCCTCTGCATGGGACGACTCTTGGTGGCCGGAAGCCCTCGGAAAAGCACCCATCCCGACAGACCACGCACGGAACCTAGGCGTCATCCTGGATTCTTCACTCTCAATGAACAGACAAGTCAGCGCCGTATCCTCTTCCTGCTTTAACATTCTTCGCATGCTCAGAAAAACATTTCGCTGGATCCCCTCCGAAACAAGGAAAACAGTCACCCACGCTCTGGTCACGAGCCGACTGGACTACGGAAACACCCTCTACGCAGGTACTACCGCAAAACTCCAGAAGAAACTACAACGAATCCAAAACGCCTCAGCCAGGCTCATATTAGACATCCCACGCAACGAACACATCTCTGGTCACCTTAAAGACCTCCACTGGCTACCCGTCAATAAGAGGATTACTTTCCGACTGCTTACCCACGCACACAAATCACTCTACGACATCGGACCAGAGTGCCTCAACTCTCGACTGTCCTTTTATACCCCCTCCCGCCAACTTCGCTCTTCCAGCCAAGCCTTCGCCACTGTACCTCGCATCAACAAGACCTCCATGGGAGGCAGATCCTTCTCATACCTGGCTGCCAAAACATGGAACTCACTCCCAGCTTACCTTCGCCTCACCCAGAATCACCTAGCGTTCAGAAAGCAGCTTAAAACGTGGATATTTGACAAATAATCCTCCTCCCCTTCCTAAGCGCCTTGAAACCCTCTGGGTATGTAGTGCGCTATATAAATGTTATGACTTGACTTGACTTGACTTGACATGCTGACATTGGACGGAAATGCGGGGGCATTATCATGACAGGCACGTGAAGGGAATTACATGAACATACATAGGGCATGGATACATGGATAGGGTGCGAGGGGGGGACACACTGACTACCTAAAAATTCACGTTTCCTCATTCCCTCCTTGTCCCCTACTGCGGCCTTCAGGATATATCTATTTTCATAAGACCATCTATTTGTTCATATAACATCATTTGCTCGTCTTTCTTCATTCGAGTACGGGAACGTGAACGTGGACGGGGAATGCAAGCAGTGGCGCACAAGCCGCAAATCGCTGGGCCACATTGCAGACAGAGACAGCAACTGAATAATATGAGCAGTATCACTCCTAGGAATGACAATACTTTCCATCCCCAGGCTGATATCACACTCCAGAGCCAACCGGACCAAGTCCAGGTGCCAGGATTCTGGTGTATCTGGTGAGCTATTTTATGGAGCCTCGTTATTGCTGCATACACTGATGGTGCGTTATTAGGAATAAACACACAACAACTGGAGCTGATCACTCTACAAGCTCCGCCCCTATCGGCCAGAATGACGTCAAGAACAAGGTGGTTCTGAAGAACAACAAGTCTCATAGCAGACTGCTCTTCCGTTAAATTTCCTAAGGCAGAAGTAGTCTCATTCACTACTGCTTCCAAAGTTCTGGTTAATCTACGTATTAATTTACTATTTTGAATGGGGCCTATGAAGAAAAAGAATCCTTTATTGAAATCTGTATATTGCTCCAATGTTGTTTCAGTCTGATCGACAATTGGGGACTCGATCTCCCTCTTGTGTCTTACATGTTCGAGTCGGGAATCTCGATGATAATTAGATGGGGCTAGAAAAACTGGTGGCAGTAGGAACCCAATATAACATGTTCCACCCCAGTCTAAGGTCAAACGTACATAAGCGGTCTGACCACAAATAAAATAGGAATGGCGGGAAGTTTTGAAAGTAGACTTTCCTTTATCACTGAATTCGACCACAGTATTACAATCACTGTGTCCTAGATGCACAGAACCATTCTTTCTAACCCATAATTCACCTTTCACTGGTAAGACGGTTATAAACGGCAAATCTGAATTAGTCTCAGACTGGACGTTCAGAATCATGAGATTAAGGGAAAAATTTCCTAATTCATACACTTCATTTTCTAAATCGGTTCCTGTCCTTTGGGGAAGACTGTCCTTGTCTGGGAAGCATGCTTTATTCATAACTGTATTCAGGTCTCCCCAAATCCAATCGCCTTGGGAAACTGTGGACTTACTGTCTAACGAAAACATTAAAGCAAACCATGCCCGCACGAACCATTGTGTGAAAACGGATAAGGAAAGAGGGGGAGAGCTCCCTTCATTTTCTGGTAGGGTGGGAGTCGGCCACATACCCAGCAATTCGTGACATTGCTGGTCTGGTGAGAATGGTGTAACATTCGGATAAAAGTGTTGTTGCGCAGTGCTAGTCGATAGGATAGTTCGTGAGGTGGCAGGTCACTGAATGTGTGCTCTACAGTGTCATTTAAAGAAGGATGTACACGTGAACAAAGAGGAGGAAAGAAAACATGTAGCGTCAAGCTTATACATATAATCGATATACTTAGAAAAAACATGATAAGCAAGGTAACTATGCATCGACTGCGTAGGTTTTTGCAATATTTAACTTTCATTTGATTTTGCCTATCTCTCTCACTATTTGGGTCTACAGTCTCATACATGTCAGGAACCTGTCTAACCGCTTCACCCGAGGGGGACTTAAACAATTAAACGCTGTCTGACTTACTAGACCGTAGTTTGGAACGATACTCCTGCTGCAGAGTTTTTTCTAGCAAAGGGAGTTTGGTGTCTGTTATCTCCGAACAGTTCTCAGAGTCTTTCGCAAAACAGTCTTTGGAATCCTTTCCCGAGCCAAAACCATGAAACCGTTTTACATGATGGGCATGGATCCAGCCCTTTCTTCCCTCCACTTTAATAGCTGTTCTCGTCGTCAGTAGTACAAGTTTCGGTGATTTCCAACGCGGCTCCAAGGGGCTTGACCGGTCGAAATTTCTGACAAGGACAAGGTTGCCAGGGACAATGGCGTGATCCTTAACCTGGGTGTTGTCCGGGAAAGCGGCGGCAACCTGTGAACGACAAGAGAGTAGTGCAGACATCAAGGAAGCCAGGTAATCTGTCAGCATATTACTGTCAACGTCCGTTATTTTTCTAGGCATAGGCGTACCCCACATATTTGGAGGTCTACCGAAAACAACCTCATAAGGAGATAGTCCGGTTCTGGAATGAGCTACCATACGCATGTAAAAGAGGGCAACCGGCAAGGCTACCATCCAATCTACGCCTTTTTCTGCACAGACCTTCGCTAGTCGTGTTTTCAGAGTCTGATTGTGACGCTCTACGAGGCCAGCTGCCTCGGGATGTCGTACGCAATGGAACTTCCACTGGTACCCTAACAGGAGAGATACTTGTTTCATGAGTTCAGAAGAGAATGGCTGTCCATTATCTGAGTACACGACACGGGGCAAGCCGTATCGCGGGAAGAATTCACGGACCAACTGTTTGGCAGTTGTCACAGCAGTGTAATCTGGGACTGGGTACGCTTCTGTCCATCTGGATAGGGCACATACAACTACGAGGACATACTTGAATCCTCGGCATCTGTCCATCTGGATATAATCCATCTGGAGGACTTCCAAAGGGTGGTCAGGAGGATGAAATCCACCTTGTTCCACGGGAATGCCTTTACCTGGATTGAACTGACAACAGATCATACAGGTACGTACTTTCTGTTTCGCTGCTGCACGTAAATGTTTGTTGAACCAAATGTTCTGTATACTGTCTAACATGGCTTTTTCTCCTAAGTGTGCTGGACTATGTGCTGTATTTATAATAGCTTGAACCATGGAGTCGGGGAGGAACCATGTGGCTTTTCCCTTGGTCATCCATCCCTGATCGGTTTGGACCCCTCCTTGTTCAGTCCATTTCTTGATTTCGTCTGGAGTGGCATGTGTCTGTATGTCGAGTACATCTTGTGAGGGATCCCTGACTGTCATGCAATTTGTCTGTGATGGTACTTCAGTCTTTGTCGTGTCAGCTGGAATGTCTGTATGAGTCTGTGCTGTAAGTTTGGCTGTTCGATCTGCCAGGTCGTTACCCTGGGAAATGGTGTCAGTGACTTTAGTATGTGCTTTGCACTTCATAATGGCTATTGCTGTAGGCAGGTGTATCGCGTCTAACAGACCTTGAATGAGGGGACCATGCTGTATCTTGGCTCCGTGGGAGGTCAGAAAACCTCTCTCTTGCCAGAGGACACCGAAGTTGTGAACGACCCCGAATGCGTACTGTGAGTCTGTGTATATGTTTACTTTCAGGTTCTTGGCTCGTATACAGGCTTGACTCAGAGCAATGAGCTCTGCTGCTTGGGCTGACAAGGTGTCAATTCGATGTGTTTCTATGACTTCAGTCTCGGTGGTCACTGCATATGCGGCCACTAACTCTCCTGTGCTTGTTCTCATACATGAACCATCCACATATAGTGTCAGGTCTGGATCGGATAATGCAATGTCTGTCAAGTCTTGTCTTGGCTTCGTCACTGTGTTAATGACTTACACACAGTCATGTGGTGTAGGGTCTGCTGTGGTTGAGGGTAAAAGTGTAGCATGGTTCAATGTATTACAACGTCTGATCTCTATGTGTGGCTGGAACAGTGTCAATTCATATCCTGTCAATCTTGCTATAGTCAGGTGTTGTGTCTGTGTTCTGTTTAAGAGAACTTCTACTGAGTGTGGAACCTGTACTGTCAGGGAATGTCCTAACACTATGGAATCGCTTTGTCTGATTGCTAGAGCTGTTGCTGCAACTGATTTCAGGCACGCAGGCAGAGCCTGGGCCACTGGATCCAATGTACTAGAAAAGTCAAGTCAAGTCAAGTCATAGAATTTATATAGCGCACTACATACCCAGAGGGTTTCAAGGCGCTTAGGAAGGGGAGGAGGATTACTTGTCAAATATCCACGTTTTAAGTTGCTTTCTGAATGCTAGGTGGTTCTGGGTAAGGCGAAGGTAAGCGGGGAGTGAGTTCCATGTTTTAGCTGCCAGGTATGAAAAGGATCTGCCTCCCATGGTGGTCTTGTTGATGCGAGGTACAGTGGCGAGGGCTTGGCTGGAAGAACGTAGTTGGCGGGAGGGGGTGTAGAAGGACAGTCGTGAGTTGAGGCATTCTGGTCCGATGTCGTAGAGTGATTTGTGTGCGTGGGTAAGCAGTCGGAAAGTGATCCTCTTATTGACGGGTAGCCAGTGGAGGTCTTTAAGGTGATCAGAGATGTGTTCGTTGCATGGGATGTCTAATATGAGCCTGGCTGAGGCGTTTTGGATTCGTTGGAGTTTCTTCTGGAGTTTTGCGGTAGTACCTGCGTAGAGGGTGTTTCCGTAGTCCAGTCGGCTCGTGACCAGAGCGTGGGTGATTGTTTTCCTTGTTTCGGAGGGGATCCAGCGAAATGTTTTTCTGAGCATGCGAAGAATGTTGAAGCAGGAAGAGGATACGGCGCTGACTTGTCTGTTCATTGAGAGTGAAGAATCCAGGATGACGCCTAGGTTTCGTGCGTGGTCTGTCGGGATGGGTGCTTTTCCGAGGGCTTCCGGCCACCAGGAGTCGTCCCATGCAGAGGGGGATGTACCTAAGATGAGGACTTCTGTTTTGTCTGAGTTCAGTTTCAGACGGCTTTGTTTCATCCATTCGGCAACTTCTTTCATTCCTTCGTGTAGGTTAGTTTTGGCGGTGCTGGGGTCATTGGTGAGAGAAAGGATCAGTTGAGTGTCATCCGCGTAAGAGATGATGTTGAGGTTGTGTTGGCGTGCGATGGCCGCGAGGGGGCTCATGTATACGTTGAAGAGGGTGGGGCTGAGAGAGGATCCTTGTGGTACGCCACAGATGACTTCGGTGGCCACGGACTTGAATGGTGGAAGGCGGACTCTCTGGGTTCTTCCGGTGAGGAACGAGGTGATCCATTCAAGTGCTTTTCCTTGGATTCCGATGTTATTGAGGCGTTGTAAAAGGGTGCTGTGGCAGACTGTGTCGAATGCTGCAGAGAGGTCAAGGAGGATGAGGGCGACTGTGTCTCCATTGTCCAGTAGAGTTCGAATGTCGTCTGTTGCTGCGATGAGGGCGGTCTCAGTGCTGTGTTTTGCTCGGAAGCCAGATTGTGAGGGGTCGAGGGATTTGTTGTCTTCGAGGAAGGCGGCGAGCTGGTTGTTGACAGCTTTCTCGATGACTTTGGCCGGGAATGGAAGAAGCGAGATGGGGCGGTAATTTTTGAGTTCGGTGGGGTCCGCTGTGGGTTTTTTCAGGAGGGCGGTGAGTTCAGCGTGTTTCCAGTCTTCCGGGAAGGTGGCGGAGTTGAAGGAGCAATTGATGACATCTCGGAGGTGCGGTGCTATGAAGGAGTCTGCTTTGTGGAAGATGTGGTGAGGACATGGGTCTGTGGGGGATCCTGAGTGGATGGAATTCATCAGGCGGATGGTGTCCTCAGTGGATATTGGGTTCCAGTCGTTAAGGGTGTTCACGGGGGGAAGATGATCAGCAAATGGTAGGGTGGGTTGGTTTCCGGGTTGGTTGTCAAAGCTGTTGTGGATGTCTGCAATCTTGTTGTGGAAAAATGAGGCTAGGGAGTCGCAGAGGGTTTGAGAGGGGGTGATGTCGTTGGAGTTGGCCGAGGGATTGGAAAATTCCTTGACGATGTTGAAAAGTTCCTTGCTGTTGTGGGCGTTGTTGTCAAGTCGATCCTTGAATGCTGTTTTCTTGGCTTTTCGGATCAGTTGGTGGTGAGTGCGGGTGGCGTTTTTGAAGGCGTCCTTGGTGCTAGTGGTTGGGTCTTTTTTCCAGGCCTTTTCAAGGGAGCGGCAGAGTTTCTTGGACTTCTTGAGATCATCGTTGAACCATGAGGCCTTCTTGCTGCCAGGCTTGTTTTGACGTTTTTTCAGTGGTGCTAAGGTGTCAGCGGTGTTGGATAACCAAAGGGTGAGGTTGGCGGCGGCTTCGTTAGCGTTAGAAGAGAGGGTTGGGGTATTTCGAAGGAGCGATGCAGAGATTTGGTCCGTGGTGATTTTGTTCCAGTTTCTTTGCAGGGTAGGTTGGAGGTGGATGCTGGGTTTTGGTTTGTTGTAGGTGAAGTGAACGCAGCTGTGGTCAGTCCAAAGGAGGTCCGTGGTGTGGCTGAAGGAGACATGGTTGCTGGATGTGAAGATGGGGTCGAGTGTGTGACCTGCGATGTGGGTGGGGGAAGTGACTAGTTGTTTAAGTCCGAGGTTGGCGAGGTTGTCCACGAGGGTGGCGGTGTTGCGGTCGTTGATCTTTTCAAGGTGAAAGTTGAGGTCTCCCAGAAGGATGTAGTCTTTGGAGGGGAGCGCGTGTGGGGTGATGAAGTCCGTGATGTCTTCACTGAATTTTGCGCGGGGTCCTGGTGGTCTGTAGAGGAGGGTGCCTCTGAGTGTGGTTTTGGGGTCGATGTGGATCTGGAAGTGAAGGTGTTCGGAGTTAGCGAGGTTGGCGTCAGAGCTGGTTGAGATGCGGATTGATTTCCTATGGACGATAGCGATTCCTCCTCCTGTGTGGCTGGTACGGTCTTTGCGAGTGATCTTATAGTCTTCAGGGATGGCAATGGTGATGTCTGGTGCGGAGGAAGCATTCATCCATGTTTCCGTAAGGAAGGCGATGTCCGGAGAAGTGGTGTCTAGTAGATTCCATAGGTCAATGGCGTGCCTGTGGACTGATCGGGTGTTGAGAAGGATGCATTGTAGGTGGTTGGGGTCGGGAATCTGTGGTGTGGTCGTGGCGGAGATGTTGTCGGTGCCGCTGAATTTGCAGGAGAAGCAGGAGAAAGGTCCATGGGTTTGTCCAGGGGCGGCTTGGACGCAGATGGGGGCGCGACCGGGGTTAAGGGCTAGGAGGGTGGCGGCATCGTAGGTGATGCGGGGGGGCTGGGAGGGACGGGGGCCAAGGGGTCTGGCGCTGGGCGCGGTCCAGGCGCGGACGGGCGTAGACGGGCTCACCTTTGGCGCACCTTCGGCGTGACCGTAGCGCGTGGACGCTGCGCGTGGGGGCATGTGCTTTAAAAGGATAGTGGAGGGGGCGGAGCGTGGGAGGGGCAGCAGGGAGGCGGGATCTGGGAGGGCTCACACAAGTAAACACTCCACAAAATGGTAGCCCGGAATCTGAATCGAAACTCAGGCGAGTCCGGAGTGCGAGTCAGGGTACAGTACAGCAGAAGTCGGAAAGACTATTCAGGCAAGATAACTTCCCCACAGTGTAGAAAGAATGCGCAAATATAAATTACCTCAGGTGACTGATACCAGGCGCTGAATGCGTTCTACAGGGCAAGCAGGCAGCAGTCAAATGAAATAATGCAGGCGACAGGTAAATACAATAATGCACAACAGTAAAAAAGCACAACGATACCAATAGCAGGCGCTGCGTGTGTTTCAAGTGCGCTCAGTTAGGGCAAGCAGGCAGCAAAGAGCAAAGCGTCTGATGGGAGGCAGAGAGCAGGGGGAGCGATCGTTATGGACGGAGTCCAGACGGCCACAGATTGCAGGAGGACAGGGCGCGATAGTTGCACTCGTGGGTGGGAGGGGCAGCAGGGAGGCGGGATCTGGGAGGGCTCACACAAGTAAACACTCCACAAAATGGTAGCCCGGAATCTGAATCGAAACTCAGGCGAGTCCGGAGTGCGAGTCAGGGTACAGTACAGCAGAAGTCGGAAAGACTATTCAGGCAAGATAACTTCCCCACAGTGTAGAAAGAATGCGCAAATATAAATTACCTCAGGTGACTGATACCAGGCGCTGAATGCGTTCTACAGGGCAAGCAGGCAGCAGTCAAATGAAATAATGCAGGCGGCAGGTAAATACAATAATGCACAACAGTAAAAAAGCACAACGATACCAATAGCAGGCGCTGCGTGTGTTTCAAGTGCGCTCAGTTAGGGCAAGCAGGCAGCAAAGAGCAAAGCGTCTGATGGGAGGCAGAGAGCAGGGGGAGCGATCGTTATGGACGGAGTCCAGACGGCCACAGATTGCACGCATTGCACGATTTCAGGCACGCAGGCAGAGCCTGGGCCACTGGATCCAATGTACTAGAAAAGTAAGCACAAGGCTTGTGTTTCCCTGCTTGATCTTGTGTAAGAACAGATAATGCTGTGCCATCGCGTTCAGTGACAAAAAGTGTAAAAGGTTTGCTGTAACATGGTGTCGCTAAAACAGGTGCTTGACATAGAGCTTTCTTCAGCTCATCAAAAGCAAGTGTATGTTCCTGAGTCCAAGGGAGGACAGTCGAAGTCGCTGCCTCCTGTGTTGTCAACTGTATAAGTGGTTTGGCTAGATATGCATACTGAGGAATCCATTGTCTGCAGTAAGAAGTGAGGCCAATGAAGGCCCGTACTTCCTTTTGTGTCTTGGGCTGTGGAAGATGTGCAATTAACTGGATGCAGTCAGGTGTCAACTGTCTACCCCTCTTGGACAGCAAGTGCCCAAGGTATACCACTTGCTGGGCACAGAATTGTAGCTTCGAAGGGGACACCTTGTGCCCCCTTTCTGCCAGGAAGTATAAGACTGTCAGTGATGCACGTTCGCAGTCTCGTTCTGTCCGTGCGGTGATCAAAAGATCATCAACGTACTGGAGCAGTGCAGTGTCAGTAGGCATATGAATACTGTCTAGTTGTCTTTTCAATGCTTGACTGTAAATACTAGGACTTTCTGTGAACCCTTGAGGAGCTCTCGCAAATTTGAAGCTTCGGCCATTTAAACAGAATCCGAATAGATATTGGCTTTCTGGATGGATTGGGACACTGAAGAAAGCGTTCTTGAGATCAATTACAGTAAAGAACGCAGCTTCGGAATCAATTGCTGTCAATAGAGAAGAAATGTCTGGCACCACTGGGTACTGGGGTATTATGCATTTGTTCAATTCTCGAAGGTCGATCACCAGTCTGTAGACCGGTGGTGCATTTGAGTCAGTTCGTTTAAGAATCGGAATGATAGGAGAATTACATACATTGGAGTCAGTTTCTACAACCACCCCTTGTGCAATGAGTTCGTCAACAATTTTCAGTAAGGCAACTACAGCCTCAGGTGGTAACTTGTATTGTCGGATTCGTGGTAGTACAACTCCTGGCTTGAGAGTAACACGGTATGGTGTAATGTGCATGTAACCTACATCAGTCGGACCTTGAGCCCATAAATGCTGTGGTACGTTCTGAAGTCTGGGATTAAAATCTCTCAATACATAATGTCCTTTAAAATCACGTAAAAACAATCTCACTCCTTCCGGAGAACAACAAATCACTGCTCCTAGTTCTTTCAAAGTTTTTATACCAAGCAGGTTCTCTGGACATGATTTCGTAAGTAACAAGTCTGTGGTCCGAGACAATGGGCCAACTTCTAGGGAAACTGGCTTTGACATTTCGTTAACAATAGGCTTTCCTGAAAATCACAGGGAAACATTCTGTGAGCCTGAGAGGGGTGCCCCTGGAACCTCGTCATGACTGATGGTAGTTCTGCTCGCCCCTGTATCAATCAAAAATTTTCTGTCTTTCCCTAATACATGACTATGCACATAGGGACCCTCTTGATCTACGGGAAGCTCGATAAGGGGCAAGCCAACCTCCCTCTCTAGGCCGTTTCATGAATACTGTTGATAGTCTGGGTAATCAGACTGTGCATACTGGTACATTTGTTGCATGACATGTTGTGTGGCAGCTATGGGTTGGGGTACAGCTACTGTCTGTTGTGCGTTCTGTGGAGGTTGCGTGTTCTGCGGGATGTGTTCCTGTCTAGGAGGACGCGGTCTTTCTTTCGTCTTGCCTGTAGCTATATTGTGTTTCAGGACAGCACATTCATTTATATAGTGACCTGGCTGTTTACAGTAGTTGCAGTTCCCCTTGACAGGTGCCACGCCCTTTCTCTGACCATCCGCGGCTGGAACTGATTGGGCAACTAGTACTTTCATTTTCGTGTCTTTCATGCGTCTCTTTTCGTGTTCCTGTTCCTCTCTAATTCTGTTCTGGTGATACTGTAACATTTGTAACATTTGGGAAGGGCTATTAGCTTGCCAGGTACTCTCAACTTTCAAAACTCTATTTTTAATCTGCGGTAAGGAGTTCTCTACTAATTTGGTCACAAACAGATGTGGATATGACTCACTACTTGTCTTTAGGCCACTATTAATAAGAAAACATTTCTCAAATCTCGAATAAAAATCACTAGTGTCTTCGTCTTGTTTCTGTTTGCAGGCTGAAATAGCATCCCAATCTTCCTTTTTAGTTCTCAATAATCTCGTCAGAACCTGTATCAATAACTCTGGTAATTCTTTAGCTTTATCCCCGAGACCAGTACCAGGGACTCGTGTATTATCTTCGTTTTCTAATTCTGTCCAGTTAATCTTTTTCTCACCCACCTCCCATTCTTTTTCTTTAAGTTTTTCGTAAATGCCTGCTGGTAACAGGACTTTCAACATTTTAATTGTGTCAGCATATGTATACTCCCCCATACGGAGCATGTCTTTTAATTCACGGTGAAACCCTGCTGGATCTTTGTCGTGACAGGGTAGCAGTTTTTTCATTTCCAATAATTCCATTTTCGTCAAGGGTGTGTAAACGTATACTCGTTGAAGTGTACCCGCATCAGTTCTAATGGGATGAACCACTCGTAAGGGATTCTGTCTGTCTATTTAAAAGGTTTTTCTTTCTCCATGTGAAGCAGGAATAAACCGTGGGGTCAGGAAAGTCATGTATTTATGTCGTTGTTCTAGTATAACATTTATTAAATCGGTACCTAGGCCTCTCCATCTTACTAGGAGTAAATCGTCCAATAATTTATATAGGGGACCTGGATCAGCATGCTGACTTTCGTATAATGTGATGAGGTGTTGGATCATGTAAATTCCAGCTAAACGCTGTTCTTCCGGGGAGAGACTCAAAAAGGCTTGCGCTACTATATCATCTTTATATATGGTAGAGTTTCCAGCCCATTGGACTGCTGACCGGGCTAGTTCCTGCTCATGCAAAGAACTAAGTTCACTATGACCTACTCGTTGTTTCAGTGCTTGGTCAGTGGCTTGAAATAGATGTTCAAGAGAATATCGTTCTGGTATGGGAGAGAGAGAACGTTTACTGTGTTCTAGGCGTATGGGTCTATCAAACGGTCTATACGACGGTCTTGCCCTACCTACGTAATTTATTTTACTGGTCTCTTCAGTTACTAAATCATCATCCTCTGAGACTTCATCATTCTCTTTCTCGGCTTCTTCCTCCGCCCGTTCTCTCTCGTGTATGTCAACAATTTCTTTACTGATTTTCCTGTACACGGCTTCTACACAATTCTGTTTATCATGTTTACCAGCAGCTATGTTGTCACTCCAGTTTGTCAGGACTTTAAGTGTTTCTTTATTTTTACTTGGCTGTTCTTGTTCCCTTATCAGACAATTAATCAAAAACTGTAAGATCATACGTTGAAGCTCCACTTTCCTATGTGCCATGGCCTCGTGAACACTTTCTGGTCCCTCCCCCGTTCTAATGAAATGGTATATTTTATCTAAGTGGTCTTTCATGTCCGGTAGGATACTCAAATAGTTTGCAACGCGTCCTACACGTAATGAGTATATGAGCATTGAACCTTCACCTGGTACTGGATCATATATACAATCAGTAAGGTACTGTCTAAGGGTTGCGTATGTAGCTGCTTTTGGCGTGCGCTGTAATGCTAGTTCTCGTAGTGATGATCGTTTTAACTGAGGCGGGGTGGAGGGGCCTCCTCCTCCCGCCGCTCCTAGACTTGAGTCGCCTAGACTTGAATCGTCTTTTAGTGTCAGTGCTGCCGCTGCTACAGCGGATCGATCTTGTGTTACGGGTGGTGGCATTTTAAAAGGGTTGATAGGCGGTGTCTCCACGTCGGCAGGGGCAGTGTGACTTTGTGGAGGGACGGTGACAAGAGTAGTAGTAGGAGGATTAGTTGGAGTAGTAATTAAATTGGCAGGAGCAATAGGGTTGGGAGGAGGATTAGTAGGAGGTACACGTGCGTTTACATACTCTGGAGCAGCTTCATCTAAATAGGAGGAAAGGAAAATGTCCGCTGCGGTCTGTTTATGACTACGGAGTTTATTCGGGATCAGTGGTGGCGGCAAGTTACTGGGTACCTCCGGGGTCACTTTAGGTAGGCCCTCGGCGAGAAGGGGATACATGCCTTTAATAAGGGCATTTCTTTGTCGGTCTAATTGTTCTGCTCTAACTTGTTCGCCTTCTTCTAGTAATTCTTTTTCTTGGGCTTTTTCTGATGCTTCTCTACTTCTCTCTGCTTTCCTAATTTCTTTCTCTGTTCTTCTATGCGCTTCTTTACGCCACAATTCTATGGCATCTTTCTGGGATTGTCTGGCTTTCTTTTTCCACAGTGCTTCTTCTACTCTCATGATGCAATCAGCATCCCATGTCCCTGAGACAGGCCATCTATATTTCTCTTCCAGGTCTTTAGTGTAGTCTACCCATAAGTCTAAGTACAGTATGGCATCTAAGCCATGTTTATGGTACATAAAATGTCCGGGAGTATCCCTAGGTGGGACGGGAACTGCCTCTTCGAGTATCCCTTTCCTGGTTCCTATCTGACGTAATTTCAAAAACAGCGGCATGTTTGTACTAACTTGAACGTGAACACATTAAACACGAGAATACATTGCAAACAGTCATTCATACCACGACATTAAAACATTGCGAACAAATATTACCTAGTACATAGAATAACACAATTCTGGAAATCTTGACAAACAATACTAGAATACTGGATGCACTGCTAGAACAGTACAGTCATACCGGTCCCATTAAGAGACACGTCATACCGTATCCACCTGGATGGACACGTCTTTACCGGATCTGTGTACCCAGACCCGTCTTGACCGGGCTCAAATAACTGAACCCGTCTATATGCGTTCCCAACAACGGTACTCACCGGGAAGCAAAACTGAAGGCCTCGGAAACTCGACACTGGACTGGACTGCTACGGCTTCTTGCTGCTACGCATGCGCCTCGGAAACAGGTGGGCCTCCGGATACCTCGGACCTTGCTCTCTCGGCTTGGGCTCGGGTCGGGACAGTCCGCATTCCTCACCGCCTCGTGTGGATGCCTGGTCGCAGTCTCCGTCTCCTCCGTGGGCCTGAGGGAGTCAGCAGGAAAACCCGCGAATGTGCACAGAAGGGGGTCCGTCACGGCTGTAGAAGGGGTCAGGGGCCTGCGTTACATCGCCGGCGCGTGGGGAAGGGGACTTGTTCCTATTCGGGCGCCAGATTATGTGGTAAATAAAATTACCGGGACTATTTTTCTATACATTAATAACAACAAGAATAGCTCATAAAATGAGAGGCAGAGTGCGTGGTATCTGAGTCATACGGGCTTTAATTAAGATGACTCGAGTCACTGAGAATCGGGTTCCATCACCACTAAGGTTCAGGAAGGGATATCCAACATTTTATTAACATCACACATTATATATAGTAAAATCGTACAATTGCAATGAATACAGTAGGTGTAACAAGTGCAGAGAGAGAGATAAGAACATATGGGCGTAAAAGAAGGCGTGTAAGGAGGCGTACACGGAGGTGTGTACCTGATGAGTCATAGAAGTATCATAGGTGGGTGGATGCATAGAGAAGGTCTGCAGGGTCAGCAGAA
Source organism: Lissotriton vulgaris (assembly GCF_964263255.1). Classification (NCBI taxonomy): domain Eukaryota; kingdom Metazoa; phylum Chordata; class Amphibia; order Caudata; family Salamandridae; genus Lissotriton; species Lissotriton vulgaris. The sequence goes on from NC_141685.1 coordinate 178,464,551, forward strand.
ACTTTTACCCTACATGTGCGCGCAACTGAACATGACGTGAGATTGACGTGTAGCTGGGGAGAGCTGGGGGGCTTGACTTTAGCACTAGTAGAGGAGTCTGGAGTCTGGGATGTCAGAATGACCTGCACCTTTTTCATATCTGGTATCTTGTGTTTGGAGGATGTATTATCTGAAGTAAAAGGTCTCTCGGGCAGAGGCCGTTCATCACTGAATGCTAGTGTGTGCATATATTTCTTCGTGTAATGCGCGGGGCCATAGGCCTACTATGGCAACGGGTTCAGTAAATTACTTGCATGGAGACAGGAAGGCCGGGCCCTGCGCTCTGCAGGCGGAATATGTTTACCTATTTCACTAGACTGGAATGTGTTTTTGCGGAGGCTGAACAGATAACTGTAGGCAAAATACCGTCTTGGCAGGCAGGCAGGCCGGGCACCGCTCGGCTGGGCAGGGTGTAAGGTAGAGGTCAGGGATGCATACCAGAGCTGCAGTGTTCAGAGACAGAAAAAGGCTCGGAGCCTCAATTCAGGGCCTGGCTCGACTGGGCCACAAAAACGTGTGCTTCGCGATATTTAAAAGTGCACCATGTAAATGCATTGGAAACGTAGGCCTTAGTGCGGGATTGACATGACATACATAGAAGGCCTAATAACTGACATGCTGACATTGGACGGAAATGCGGGGGCATTATCATGACAGGCACGTGAAGGGAATAACATGAACATACATAGGGCATGGGTACATGGATAGGGTGCGAGGGGGGACACACTGACTACCTAAAAATTCACGTTTCCTCAGTTTCCAGGTTCGTGACCCGTTGTGTCTACTTTACATTGTATTCATTCTTTGAGTAATATCTATTCATTTCTGAAGTTCCCAACAACTAATAATCATAAACAGTAAATGATTTCATGTATACATGTATCACCGAGTATTGTGTTTTGGAGTTATAGGTGATTTTTACACATCTCAGTTAAGCTTTGCAAATATCACAGCATTTATACTTTGAAAAACGATTTTGTTTTGTTTCCATCATTTTTATGCAGTGACCACAGTATCATCTTGGCAGTTATTGACACCAATTGCACAACTTGCTCTGCACGAACCAATAGAAAAGGTGTGTGTATTCTTGAAGATTTTGCCTTTAGACATATGAGGCTAATAGAATGAGCCAGTAATGGAGAGGTATCATGTCTCACTAGCACCACAATTCCTGGATATCTGGTGACCGTTTTTAGCCATTCCTCGTACTGTTACTTATGACCTTTTGCCTGTATGTGTTTTATAAGTGTGGAGGTATAGGCAGCGAATTAAGGCTAATAGGCTACATATTCTTCGATTCTCCTTCATGCCTCTTATTGTCTTTTAAATCGATAAGGCTATTGATATTTGGATTACCAGTATTCACCTACGACTTTGGTTTGTTTGGCTCTGTCATTCAGTCCTTTGAGTCATACCACTATAGCAGTTTTTGAGACTAAATTAAGATGAGATAGTTAATTTTGGCATTTTTCTTAATTAGTGTATTTGACTTTCAACTGGCGCACCTGACCGGAAGATCCTTTGTACCCGGACTGGGTTGGAATTATCACCAGTCAAGCCATGTTTTACATCTACCCTCTGGGGATTCCACTACTTCCTTACGATTAACATCTGTGCGGTTTCCTGATCCCTTTTTCCTATCTCTTGATCTCTTATCATTTACAGGGATTATTCTTCCTTTGCCATTTTGGATTTGGGTATGTTTTTGCATGCCCCTTGCTTAATTTATATTTTGTACTGCTACCATATCAGTTTTTTCTATCACAATTGGTCATTACTCTTTCTCACATTTTTCACATCAATCGTCACAGGGTGAACACTGGGTGACTGTGATGTATACTTTCAAATGGTTTTTAAACTGATGTTTTGAATGTGGTTTAAACTTTTTTAGATAGTTGGACTTTAATAAACAGAAAAAAGAAAAAAGTAATGATACTTTGTCTAAACATGTTTAGCCTTACCGCACGGTTTCCACTACACTTTCCATGGCTTTCCTTTCGACCTTTGCTCATTTGCACGGAGACACTAGGTCTATTTTTGTCAATGAAGCTGATTGCTATGTAAAGTAATGTGAATAATGCCCAAATGTCATATTAGCTACTGAATGCTGCTTTGCACTTTTTTCCGTTCATTTCTCACTTAGACTCATTCATTTTCTGTCGTATTACTGGTTGGTGATACATGATTTGTTTGAGCCTTCTTTGTATTATTAATTCAAATTCGTTAGAGTGTTAATTTTGAATCAGCAGTGGTTTCTATACCACTAGTAATTGTACTGTATTTTGTTGTTTTTTCCAGCCCTGAAGATTTGGAGTGTATTTCACTCCAATGAAACACGTGTCGGCTGGCGCAATAAAACATTATTGCTACACTTACCAACTGTCCTTTGTTGTTGCTACAAAATCAAGACCAAAGAATTTATTATAATTCTGTATCAATTTGTGGTTGCCCAGGTTTTTTTGCTCACTAAATTATATGTATGTGTTCTCACATTACATTGTCAAGGGGTTGTACAGGTCACCCCTTTCCTAGCAGCACCACTCTAGTACAATCATTGCTTAGACCATACCAAATACCCGGTGGTGCGCAAAATTTCCCTTCAACTAAGTACCTGGCGCTTTGTCTGGAATATTTCTGAAATGCACCATGATGTTGTAATGTACACGTGGCTGAGATGGTCACACCACAATGTAGTAGTTAATGAATAATGTGTCAGGGGTCTGTGAAAACATATATAAAGACTGATTTCCTCACTGAAAAAGCAGATCACTTTGCAGTCCTGCAAATTGTCTCAGCTGCAGCTTATTGGCAATAAAGCCATTTTCTTTTGAAACATTGTATGTGCCCTTCTTATCCCTATTCACGAAATGTTGTGATTTTACAGTCTGAACTGGGGTAGCGAAGTCAGCTAAAGAACGATGATGGATTCAACCCAGATCTGTGACTGGGGGTGAGTGTCTGAAAAGTTTCAGCGCTCCGTCTATCATTCCTTGTGTATGCTTTGTTTGCCCTAAGTTGGCAGGGTATGCCCAGAAGTGGGTCCCTTGCTCACTTTTCCACTGGATTCAAGCTAGCCTGGCTGATGAGGGCTGTTAGACCAAAACCAGTCCCAGGATGCTTGTTTCCGGTCCAGTGAAGACATGGCTAGGCAGTTAGGGCTGGACTGTTCCCATGAGGCACATGGTCAAGATTGATTTGCATATAGCTGTGTCTGAACTGGGGTGGCGTAGTGAGCTAAAGAACTATGATATATTCAACCCCGATCTGTGACTGGGGGTGAGTGTCTGAAAAGTTTCAACGCTCCGTCCATCATCTCCTTGTGTTTGCTTTGTTCACCCTAAGTTAGCAGGGTATGTCCTGACGTGGGTTCCTTGCTCACTTTATCACTGGATTCAAGCTAGCTTGGCTGATGAGGGCTGTTAGCCCAAAACCAGTCCCAGGATGCTTGTTTCCGGTCCAGTGAAGACATGGCTTGGCAGTTCGGGCTGGACTGTTCCCATGAGGCACAGGGTCAGACTGGTTTGCATATGAACATGTCTGAACTGGGGTGGCGAAGTGAGCTAAAGAACAATGATGGATTCAACCCAGATCTGTGACTGGGGGTGAGTTCTTGAAAAGTTTCAGCGCTCCGTCCATCATCTCCTTGTGTTTGCTTTGTTCACCCTAAGTTGGCAGGGTATGTCCTGACGTGGGTCCCTTGCTCAATTTGGCACTGCATTCAAGCTAGCCTGGCTGATGAGGGCTGTTAGCCCAAAACCAGTCCCAGGATGCTTGTTTCCGGTCCATTGAAGACATGGCTTGGCAGTTCGGGCTGGACTGTTCCCATGAGGCACAGGGTCAGATTGGTTTGCATATGAACATGTCTGAACTGGGGTGGCGAAGTGAGCTAAAGAACGATGATGGATTCAACCCAGATCTGTGACTGGGGGTGAGTCTGAAAAGTCTCAGCGCTCCGTCCATCATCTCCTTGTGTTTGCTTTGTGGTATTACTATGGCATGAACCCAGCGAAAAAGGCAATGGAGTACTGTAGATGGCCAAAGAGAAGCATAAAGTCAGGCGAAAATCCAAGACGACCTCGCGGCCATCTCTGAATGGATGGTAGTTAACTACTTTCAACTGAAGTCCACCAAGTCAGAAGTGCTCCTGGTGGGCTGAGATGCTCATCGATGGGGCAATCAATGGTGGCCTGTGGCTCTTGGAACCCCACCTCAACTGAAATCCATGGTCAAGAAACTAGGAGTTTCTATGGATGTGCCCTCTCATTTGAGGGGCACGCTAAGACATTGGCTGGCACTTGCTTTGGTGTCTTACATGGCCTGAAACCCATTTTGGGACTTTTGACGCACCTGCTCGATAGGTGATTGTCCTATCCACCGTGCTGTCACGACTAGACTGCTGTAATGGGTTGCTACTTGGTGTTAATTGTGCTGTGACCAAAAGACTTTAATGGGCCCAGAACGTGGCTGCCCGCACACTCTGTGCACTACCTAGCTCCCGTTCTTTCTCAGTCCATGCTGCGCTCAATTGTAGCGGCAACAATTATCTCAAGAATAGATTACGGGAATGCCCTCTATCTAGGTCTCCCCAAAACTCTGACTAATAGACTACAGGTCGTGATGAACGATGCGGCGCGACTGATTTTTAGACTCCCCAGAAGGACCAAGGCCTCTCCCCTACTACAGAGCCTGCATTGGCTCCCCATAAAAGAGAGGGTAGAGTTTAAGAGTCTATGCAGGGCCCATAAGGCAATTTATGGCCATGCACCTGCTTACATCAGAGACCGTCTGGAAGTGTATAGCCCAAAAAGAACACTCAGATCTTCTGATTCTCAGCTGCTGGTCTGCCCTCGCTACAAACTGGTAACCAAGTGAGGGAGAGCCTTCTCAGTGTTGGTCCCTCAGCTATGGAATAAGCTGCCTGAGGGGCTACGCAGAGAAGTGAATCTCCTGCGGTTTAGAAAGTCCTTAAAAACATTGCTGTTTGGAAAGGTTCTGGGTGCAATGTAGGTTGGCTGCTGCACTACCTCTTTGTTTTGCATGAAGTTATTGTGTAAATTCCATCGATTTCCGAGCGCCTAGAGACCTGTAGGTGATTTGGCGCGATATAAATCTAATATAACAATAACAATATAACAAGTACTGCCGTGTTTCAGACCTTCTCTGCCAGCTCCACTGGCTATCTAAAGAACAGAGAGTCTACTTTAAGAATCTGAGTATGACACACAAGATCCTGTATGGCCTGGGTCCACAAATTTTGAGCGAGCTGTGCTCTCTGTATGTCACGGCTCGAGCCTTGCACTCTGCGGACATGCATTTAGCCTGTGTCCCAAGAGTGCACCGGACAAGAACAAGGGGGCGCTCGTTCAGAGCACTGGCATCAGCCCTTTGGAACTCCATTCTCCTTGCTGCCCATAGCACGCAAGACCATTGGGCTTTCAGGAAAATTATCAAGTAGTGGCTTCCTCACCGTCTGCTCTGTCAGATTTAGCGCTGTGACGCCCTGTTGTTGGGGCAGCCATGTTCTCTACAAGTGCGTATAACATAACATAAAGTGATAGAAGAGGAGGCAGTTTGTTCACGGTTAATGCACTAGTGATGTAGGGTTCTTTAACGAGATGCATCTTCAACTCTTTCATAAATCGGAGCAGCTTTGGTGCGTCCTGATGGATACGAGGAGGCTGCTTGAATGTGCCCTGCTCACCTCTCATCCTTTAGATGAACCTGGTGAAATCTTTTGAGATGAAACATATTTTTGATGGAGAGAAGTTTGTTTGGAGGGAGATCTCCCTGATTTGGGGCCGATTAGAGCACTCGAGGGCAGTGGGATAAGATATTGGGGGGCTTCTGACATTCTGACAGGTAAGGTCAGGGAATGTACCTTAGTGCTTTGCTTCTGTGCCGCCACAGCACCGATGGGACTGCACTCGATGGGGAGACTAACAGGAAGTGTCCAGTGTCCATCAGGTGGAAAGGTTCTATTCTGTCTGTAGTTGTTTCAACAGGTGAGCCTGCATTATCTGGAGGGATCAAGAGGATGGGGTGGGGGAGTGTACACTGGTTTAATATGGACTGAAGGAGGGGCAAAATGAGCAACATTTCTAAGAAGTATTCATGTATTCGTAAATCATGCAGAGTCAGGACAGGCCTCACCCCACCAGAGAACAGGCCTCACCTCTGCTCTGTACCATCTGGACAGGCCTCACCTCCTCTGTACACCGTGGACAGAACTCCATTCCTCTGCCCCCCCTCTGTATTGGTCTTGCCTCCTGGTCATCCCCTCTGGACAGTCCTCACCTCGTCTGCATTCCCTGGACAGGCTTCACCCCCTCCTCACCCCCCTGGACAGGCCTTGGCTCTTCAGCACCCCCTAGAGCGGCCTCACCTCCCCTAAACACCTCCCCCAACACAAGACAGGACTCTCCTCCTCTGCACCCCCTTGGACAGGCCTCACCTTTTTCGTACCACGTCCGGACAAGCCTCATCTCTTCTGCACCCCTCCTGGACAGACCTAATCTCCTCTGCACCCCTCAAGCCCAGGACAGACTTCACCTCCTCTTTATCCCCAGCACAGGACAGGCCGTAGCTACTCTGACCCTCTGGACAGGTCTCACCTCCCCATCACCTTACCTAGACAAGCCTCACCTCCTCTGCATCCCTTGGACAGGCCTCGCCTCCTCAGCACCTGGCACTGGCAAGTTAAACGTGAACATCGGGCAGCTACAATTCGAAAAAGATTGGATTATCGGTATTAGAATCAGAAGCTCCAAATCTACCAAACAAATGCTCTTGATCAACGTAGATATTTCACCAAGCGCCAGGGAGAAGAGGCTCAAGTTTGATCACCTGCTCCGGATCATGTGTAACCTATTAAGTGAGTATGAATGTCTGACAACTGGAGATTACAACACAAACATCTTTCAAGACTCTCCAGACAAGCACGACTAATACGTCCTCCCATCATGAAACAAACAAAGCCTACCAGCAACAAATACAGTAAACTTGGTGAATAGGTGGTACCACAGTTCAACATCTGGGCTATATAACTTTGAATGGTCTTTTCTCCATGGACAACCCTACAAACTGGTCAAAAACAAATGGCCGCACTTATTCTTATTAACCGCATGCGCGCTAGCGCAATTCCGCTCCTGTGCTGAGTTTTTTAAAACCGCAGTTTACGTGACGAGCTGGGCTCTTCATCAGCGTGCGAGGAGGCTACGCCATGACGAGCCCAGCTCGTCATGAGCGTGGAAGGGGTTAAAACTACACTATATGCAATAAGGAGATGCTCGCACTGATCGAAAATAAATTACACCATCGCTGCACGAGGTGATAGTGACCATCGACCCCAAGTAATCACCTTGTCACTTACTATAGCTCGGCACACCACGACATGTCTGAGGTCAAAAGGAATTTTTACAGAGAACCTTAAAAAGTTAAAATGGTCAAATCCTTTGATAGCAACAATAATGACAGCATGCCGAGCCCAGTTAGCAACAAGGAACCTTGATGATACCCCGCTCTCTACATCATGGGAGATCTTTTCTGGCCAACTGCTCACAAAAAAACAAAAGAGGCAACTCAACCACAACATCAGCTGAAATTAGGAAATTAAAGCACCTACGTAACTCAGCATTGTTGTGTGTTGTCGTCTTTCCTTTTCAACCTCCTCATCTCGGATCTAACACAGTCACGTGAAAATGTGAACTCTCTCCCTCCAAAACTCGGGGGAACCAGGGTCGGCAACCTTTTGTACGCAGATGACTTTATCCTGATTAGTCACACCAGGATCGGGCTGCAGAGGCTGCCTGATCAGTTGTTCTCCAACACCACCTCAAATGACCTGGAATTAAATCTATATCAAAGACAAGGGTGATTACCTACGGGTGAAGGAAATAGCAAGGAGGTGGATAGCAGTATGGAAAAAGCATTGAAAAGCCCGCCTCAGACAAATATTTAGGGGTCCACATGGATAGGAGGTGCACCTTCTCAAAACCCTCTAATACCTGTTTTGAAGGCAAGAATCTCCAATTATCTTACTTACAGTCAGGAGATTATGTTAGGGAAGGACAACAGTCTGGTGAATAAAATAACAACAAGGATCTTTAAGCAAGTGTTGAGCCTACCAAAATCCTGATCCCCGGCATTGATTTGACTTGAGTTTGGCCTCCAAATCCTCGAGCAGTTGGAGCTGGAGCATTTATCAAGCTGTGCAACAAGCTACGCTCGCCCAGAGAATCGAGCCTGGAGGCTATGATGTGGCAGGAAATATCACTTGGTCAACAGAGACCATCATATCAATACTACTTAGATGATTCTTTACAACTTCTGGAGGCAAAAGAAATCTGGGACACTAATCCTTCTCAACAAGCCTCAAAATGTTGATTAAAATGACCATTTGTTCCAGGTCTTTTCACTCGGACAGAGCGAAACTGGCATATCGTAAACATACTTGGACGATTTTATCAGGGTTTAAGGCAGGGGTTGAGGCCCCATATCTGTCATATACCTATTCAGAGTACTGGAAAAAAATATGTTTGGCACCATACAAATGATAACACCATGTGTAGGGGAGCGGGAGTAGTAAGGAACCCATTGAGCACGTGGTATGTCTTTGCCCTGTATTTCTTAATGACCGAAGAATGTTGTTACGGGGTGAATGGAACAAGCTTGGTGTTCGCTCCTGCCATCAAGCCAGCCTTACATCCATGAACAAGAGCGGCAAAAAGGCTTACTTAATGTGAGAGCCGATGAGCCAACAATAATCAATTAGCACTGGGCTGCTCCAACACCATAAAAATGCTAATTTGCACATGTTCCGAATCCCTTTAAAGTTGATCTGTACTAAATAAGTGGGATTGTTAGTAGGTTTTTAGTAAAGACGAGAGCCTAGCTCCCTTCTTTTAATACGAAGTTAAAATGTAACAAATTATTAGTGACTTTTGACCGTAACGTAATTGAAGTGGTCTTTGGTTCAGAACTCACCTGGTGACGCAGTCCCACTTGGAGTAGAATGGCCCTAAGAGCCCAAAAGATTTGAACAGGTGCTGACTAGGTTTTATGCAATTATTATTGTTAAATATCATAAGTTTCTACCAACTGCTCTCACACATGACACCTTTATTGGCCCAAGGGGCGCATTTGGATTTTATAGATTGTGAGGAATCTATGTAGCATGAATTCAGAAATGAGTGAACCTCCTTTTTATTCTTTTCATTGTGAGTAAACATCTTAACAGTCAATTGATATATGCTTTAGTATCTGTACTTCAATATTGTAATGATTTTTATTAATCAAATAATAAACTAATCCATATATCCTCTGCACATCTATCCAGACATGCCTCACCTTCTCTTCATTCCTAGCTGGACAGGCTTAACCCAGGCTGCAACCCCAAGCACAGGACAGGCCTCACCTCCCCTGCACCCTCTGGACTGGCATACCCTCCTCTGCACCCCCTGAAACAGGCATCACCTCCTCTTCACCCCTGCACCCCTGGACAGGCCTAACCTGCTCTGCACCCCTCTGGACGGGCCTCACCTCCTCTACACCCCTGGACAGGCCTAACCTTCTCTGCACACCCTGGACAGGCCTCATCTCCTTTGCAACCCCAGGACACCCCTCCCCTCCTCTGCACCCCTGGACAGGCCTCTCCTCCTCTGGACAGGCCTCTCAGGTGCTTCTAACAGGAGCTCTGGTGAAGGATTTTCATTAAGGACACAGGACCCAAGAGTTCATTCCACCCCATACAGCGCCTCTGACTTCACCCTGAGTCTCGGGCGCTATACACAGGCCCTAAGAGAGACACTGCTCGCCTGGATAGGCCTCACCTACTCTGGACAGGCCTCACCTCCTCAGCCCCCCCATCTGGACAAGCCTCACCTCCTCAGCCCTCCTGGACAGGCCTCACCTCCTCTGCACCCCCAGCACAGGACAGGCCACACTTCCGCTGCACCCCTGGATGGGCCTCACCCCCTCTGCACCCCTGGACAGGCCTCACCTCCTCTGCACCATTGGACAGGCCTCATCTCCTCTGCACCCTTGGACAGGCCTCTGCTCCTCTGCTCTTCCTGGACAGGCCTCACCTCGTCAGCACACCTGGACAGGCCTCACCTCCTCTGCACCACTGGACAGGCCTCATCTCCTCTGCACCCTTGGACAGGCCTCTGCTCCTCTGCTCTTCCTGGACAGGCCTCACCTCCTCTACCCCCTGGACAGGCCTCACCTCCTCTGTACTCCTGGACAGGACTCACCCCCTCTGCACCCCTCTGGACATGTATCACCCCCTCTGCACCCCTGGACAGGCCTCACCTCCTCTGCACCCCTGGACAAGCCTCACCTCCTCAGCCCTCCTGGACAGGCCTCACCTCCTCTGCACCCCCAGCACAGGACAGGCCACACCGCGGCTGCACCCCTGGACGGGCCTCACCCCCTCTGCACCCCTGGACAGGCCTCACCTCCTCTGTACCACTGGACAGGCCTCATCTCCTCTGCACCCTTGGACAGGCCTCATCTCCTCTGCACCACTGGACAGGCCTCATCTCCTCTGCACCCTTGGACAGGCCTCTGCTCCTCTGCTCTTCCTGGACAGGCCTCACCTCGTCAGCACACCTGGACAGGCCTCACCTCCTCTGCACCACTGGACAGGCCTCATCTCCTCTGCACCCTTGGACAGGCCTCTGCTCCTCTGCTCTTCCTGGACAGGCCTCACCTCCTCTACCCCCTGGACAGGCCTCACCTCCTCTGTACTCCTGGACAGGACTCACCCCCTCTGCACTCCTCTGGACATGTATCACCCCCTCGGCACCCCTGGATAGGCCTCACCTCCTCTGCACCCCTGGACAGGCCTCACCTCCTCTGCACCCCTGGACAGGCCTCTCCTCCTCTGCCCTCCCTGGACAGGTCTCGCCTTCCCTCTACCGCTGGACAGGCCTCACCTCCTCTGTACCCCTGGACAGGCCTCTCCTCCTCTGCACCCCTGGACAGGTCTCACCTCCTCTGCACCCCTGGACAGGCCTCTTCTCCTCTGCACCACTGGACAGGCCTCACCTCTTCAGCACCCCTAGACAGGCCTCTCCTCCTCTACACCCCTCGACAGGCCTCTCCTCCTCTGCACCCCTGGACAGGCCTCTCCTCCTCTGCACCCCTGGACAGGCCTCTCCTCCTCTACACCCCTGGACAGGCCTCTCCTCCTCTGCACCCCTGGACAGGCCTCTTCTCCTCTGCACCACTGGACAGGCCTCACCTCTTCAGCACCCCTAGACAGGCCTCTCCTCCTCTACACCCCTGGACAGGCCTCTCCTCCTCTGCACCCCTAGACAGGCCTCTCCTCCTCTGCACCCCTGGACAGGCCTCACCTCCTCTGCACCCCCTGGACAGGCCTCTCCTCCTCTGCACCCCCTGGACAGGGTTCTCCTCCTCTACACCCCTGGACAGGCCTCTCCTCCTCTGCACCCCTGGACAGGCCTCTCCTCCTCTGCACCCCTGGACAGGCCTTTCCTCTTCCGCTCCCTAATCAGTCTCAGCAGCAGGAAGAGAGCTCCTACCTGAGCAGAAACCTGTTCGGGCTCTCTCCTCCTCCTGGGGGCCTGGGGGCAGAGGCAGATCTGTGGTGTGAGGGGGGGTCTGTGAGGGTCTGTAGATGGAGGTATCTGCCCACCAGACAGGGCTCCTTCCTCCTCTGCAGCAGGCTGGACACATCAGGAGAGGCCGGAAGTGATGTCACAACTGCTGGTGCTGTCTCTGCTGCCGCTGACCCGGAAGAGGAAACCCTTCTCCCTTTCATCCAATGTGTGCTCAGTGGATTTCATCAGCAGGCGAGGAGCACCCTCTGGTGGCTGGGGACGGAACCACCGCCTCCAGGCTCCAGCAGTAAATACATTTCACACAAACAAGCAATTATACCTGTAAAGACATGGGATTTCAGACGTGAATGGTTTTAAGGGTCATACAGTTCAAGTACAGGGCCTCACACTTGATTGCTGCTGTAAAAAAGTATTTATAGCATCACTTCAGATGAGCATCTTCAAAACACTGACGTAAAGGACTTGAGAGTGTTTACAGAAAGGTGACAACTGGAAGTGGCAGTCTGTATTTAAATGAACATATCTGAATTTCAATGAATATATAGGTATTTTAATGAATATATGAGTATTTCGGTCAGTTTTGAAATTAAAATGGGCAGCTTATTTATTCTTTTAAATAATTTATTTGGTTTTTCAAATCCACAACGTGCTAGATAGCAAAGTAAACAGAGGTAAATACCATGGAGTTTTAAACACCATATCAGTGACAAGGAGGCATAGGTCATGTGTCAAAGCGACAATTGAAGGAACAGCTTATTTTTACTTTTGCTGTGTCTGTGGCTTATTCCTTATATTTGATACGGTTTTATATCCTCGAACAAGACTGAATTGTAGGTTCTAATTAAGTTTTGAGTTTCTGGTTTAACAGCACAACTGTCTCCTAAAATATTAAGATAGCGGCCTCTTCCAGGCTTTGTTGTTTTGTTTACAGTAAGCACCATCCTCTCTCAACAAAGATTCACTGACAAACAATAAAGCAATTTATCCTTGAAACAGCTAATTCCTAAGACAGAGATATCAAGTATGAACCAGAAATTTCTCACACAGTTTGCATTGAATCATAAAAATGTGTGGGTGTTACTGGTCTGAGGAACAGGGTAGGGGAATTTCACTACTCGAAAATATTCTACCCCTTCACATAGGCCCCTATATCATAGTACACTCGTCATCAATACACCATTGATTAGTGAGTGTGTCAACTCTTTGTAGCATTGTCATGCAAGCAGTCTTGAATGCCTCGACAGCAACATTAGTTCAGACATGCATACATCAGAGCCCTTTAACCTCACTCATCACGAGTGACACTCACATATTTGGAGGTCGGTCTGAAGTGTCACTCAAACCTGGCTCATTCTTCCAAAATATGGGGATTAACTAGAACTTCACACATGACTATTCGGCACAGAGCAGACCCTCCGTCTCACATTTTAGTGGCAAAACTTTTCTCATATTTCACCATAAGTATTGCACACAGTTCAGTGGAATGTTAAATTGAATGTCAATTTTAGTGAGACTTGGTTGTTAATTTTATCACTTTACATTTGTTCTGATCATGTCTATAAATTCAGTAATGTCTCTTCCTTTGGAACTGTCAAAGTCAAATGTTAAGTGACACCACTTCCTGTGTCTTTTTTAAATATGTAATTTTTTTATTGACTTTTCATACACAATGAGCATATAACAGGGATTGAAATTTTTATCAATTCAGCAGAGTCCAAGGGGGGCGTGGCTAGAGCGCCGATGGTGGAGGTCGCCTGAGCGCTCGGCTCCGCGATCGAGCCGCCATTAATCCTGTTTCCCGGGCACTAAGGGCTCCCCAACCCACCGATTGTTAGGTGAGGAGGGACGCTGAGCCGGGGGGCGACAACGGAGAGGCGCGGCGAGGCACGGCCGAGGAGAACCAAGACCGATCGAGTGCCTCCGGATCGGACGGCGCCAAGCTCAAAATGGCGCCTGTCCCGTCTTAATGCTCCTGAGACGGCCTGCGGTCCTGGGAGGCTGAGGAAACCGGCGGGGCCTTCCTTCCCTTTCCCCACTGTGGTGGAGCGACGCAAGTACCAGCTGCCTGAGCGGTCGACGGCGCTCGTAAAATCTTCGAGCGGTGCCCGACGAGGACGCTGCTCGGTTGGACCCCTGGAACGCTGTGTGGTGTGGAGTTCAGGAGAGCGGGGGAAGTGGACTAGAACCCCATCGGACTCTGTGCGCCATTGGCCTTTGCCGCTCCGGACCTCAGGCATGCCGACTCGCGAGCCCGTCCTGACCACACTGTGAAAATACCGAGCCCAGTGTAGAGGGTTGGAAGCCGAATGCGGGGGAGGGGGCAGCCGGCCTAGGCTTGGGCCCAACGAAGGTGACGGAGGAAGCCTGCAGTTTGAGTCGGTGGTGGAGGTGGTTCGAGAGAGGTGCGGCCTCTGGCCGACTTCTGCATATTGGTGGTGGCCCTTCTCCCCCTCCTCGCCCTCTTCTCCGAGGGAGACTGCTGCCATCCCACGCTTGGCCCCCTGATACCACAACCCAACAAAGTGACGACTTGAGTGATTCGAGTGGGCCCACGCCACGAGGCGATTGCAGCGAGTGCCATTGCTATTTCATCTGAGCAACCCCAGCGGCTCCACTACAGGCCTGACGACAAGTGTTAGTGGACTATAGACAGAATTACGAGCGGAGCGACTCGAGTGGGCGAGTTCCTGGCTCGGCGCTCCCAGACCACGAGCGGAGAAACCTAGCGGTCGGGACCCTTCCCATCGCCACACCAGGAGCTGGCTGAATAGAGACCAGTTGGGCCGCGCCGATCCACGAGCTGAGGCAGGGGCTGGCTGTGGCTTGGTTGGTGTCCCTCGGCTGGGCATTCGCCCGGTCCACCGCCGGAGACCACGGCCACCATGGGGAAGCCGAAAGGAGCCAAGGGCAGTGCGCAGGCTACCTCGGATGCGGAGGCACCGGAAAAAGGAGACCAGCTGGGCCCGGAGATGTCGCGGGACCCGCACCTCCAACACCAACTGGACAAGATCCTGGCGGCGATAACCGACACAAGATCGGCACTCCAGCAGGACATTGCCCTGGTCGCGACGAGCCTGGGATTGCTCAGGGCTGACCATGGCAATCTCTCGGACAGAGTTAAGGAGATGGAGAGCTCGGTTAGCACCCTGGAGCCGGCGCAAAAAACACTGGCTGCCACTATGAAAGACGCCCTGATTTGGATCGACGCATTGGAGAGGAGAGCAGAGGACGCGGAAGGACGCAATAGAAGGAACAACATCCGCATAGTGGGCCTACCCGAAAAAATTGAAGGTGGGGATATGGTGGCCTATCTGGAGGAATGGCTCAGAGCGGTGGTGGCGACCGAGGGGCTCTCCTCGTTTTACACCCTGGAACGAGCACATAGGGTCCCATCCAGACCACCCCAACAAGGCCGACCTCCGCGTCCGATGGTGGCGCGGCTGCTGCACTTCCGAGACAGGGACCTGCTTCTTAATAATGCTAGGATAAGTGGACCCTTCCAGGTGGAGAACAGTAAAGTAAATATCTTCCTGGATTATACCTATGAGACCCAGCGCAAGAGAGCTCTTTCCTGGCAATTAAGCGAGAACTGAGGAGTGAGGGTATACAGTACTCATTGCTATTTCCAGCGAGGCTCCGAATCATACTAGAAGGCACAACTACATTTTTTGATACCCCTGATGAGGCGTGCAGCTGGCTGGAACTGTATAGAGCTGGCAAGGATGGCCCTGGGTCTCCTTTCCCATCAATCCCGGAGGTCAATCCACGGCGGAGGTCTAAAAGGATCCGAAATGGCCGGGGCAGACTTGGTCGACCCTCGACTCTAGAGACAACTGCGGAGAGGAGTATTGGAGATGGTATCCAGTATGTGGGGGGCCTCAAGTTGGGCCCATAATCGAAGACACGGAGCCTGGCGGTGGGGAAGACCGCACGGACACAGAGGACTCCGAAACTGACAGTGTACCCCTACCTACGATCACCCCAGAGACGGCAGAGGGACTTCTTGATGGTCAAGGGTGATTCCGGGTGAGCTGATTCCAACAATGGAGTGGATGGTGGGAGAGGGGTGATCCCTTGCGGGGAATGTTAGCTAAAGTGATGATGGAAGGGTTGGGGATAAGACCTATGCTTGCCCTAGACTATAATGGCTCGATCGCAATTAGGTAGCTCGGGCGTAGGGAGGCTTCCTGCCGGTGCTCGACCCCCATATTGCCCTTAAGGCAAGCCTGCGGTGGCTACCGTCAGGATAGTCTACATTTTTCTGGGGGCAGTTTGGATGGGAACTAGATTGCGATCTTTGGGACCTGTTCTGGGGAGGGTGGGGGGGGGGGAGGTATGGTTTGGGGTTGAAATGTTGTTGTTGGGGGGCGGGTACGCCATCGGTGCAAAGCAACTACTGTGCTTGACCTTACTGGAGCGCGAATGGGGGAGAAGTGGCAGGACACAATGGGACAATGGCTAAACTATCCACTTTGAAATGTATTACCTGGAACGTGCGCGGGCTGCATACCATGTCAAGACGCCACAAGATACATGCTTATTTATTGCGTAGGGGAGTGCAGATTGCGTTATTGCAGGAAACGCACCTCACAAAAGCAGAGGGACTAGCATTACAGCGCAGGTGGAGGGGACAGCTATACAATACCACATACTCAGCTTATGCTAGAGGCGCGTTCATTTGGATCAGAGCTAAGGTCCCTCTACAGGTGACAAAATACACAGTAGACCCGGAAGGGAGGTTTGTGGCTTTAGCGGGCAAATTGGGGGTAAAGTCATAAATATCTGCAGCATTTATGCGCCCAACGTGGACCAACTAGCCTTCTTCGCGGCACTGTCGGGTTCCTTGGCCCACTATCTGGCAGGGCCACTCCTGATCGGAGGGGACTTCAACTCGGTGGTGGACATAGACCTCGATAGATTACACCCCCCCTGGCGGACTCACCAACATGCCGGGTGGCCAAGGGAAGACAGGAGTGGCAGACAAAATGGGGACTGACGGACATCTGGCGAGCCCAACACCCGTATACCCGGGACTACTCTCATTTCTCGGGCATGCATGAACTACATGTGAGGCTGGATGAGTTCTTGGGATCAGCGGAATTGGTATCCTCGGCCGCGAGATCCGAGTACTTGGCGAGGACAATTTCCGACCACAACCCTCTTCTGGCCGACTTCAGGTGGTTTCCGGGCACCCCCTGTGTTCCAACCTGGAGATTGCGCCCTGAAATGCTAGAGGATTTACTGTTCCGGAGCGAACTGGAAGACAGGATCACTGACTACTTCGCGGAGAATGAGAACACAACTGGGGAGAGGGCCACAGAATGGGACGCCTTTAAGGTAGTGGTGAGAGGCTATTGCATAACTAAGAAAGTGGGGGTGCGACGGGTCCTTTTGGAGGACCTTGGAAAGGCGGATCGAAAACTCTGTGCATTGGAGCTCTTGCGACCCGGCCGCCCCGAGCTGCAACAGCAGACCGCAGCGGTGAAAGAAGCTGTGGCTGTTGAAGTGGAAAGACTGTGTAGTTTTGCTTATAAGACTTACTTGACCAGATCGCTAGTAGAGGGTGACAAATCGGGGGCGCTCCTGGCTTGGCTAGCTAATCCCACGAGGTGAACCTCTCCCACGGTTTCTATGAGTGACGCTGAGGGAGTGTAGGTCTATACCCAGCCCGAAATCCTCAGTTGTTTCATGAAGTACTACGAGAACCTGTATCAAAGTAGGATGATAGCGGATACTGCTCCCATTGATAATTTCGTACGGGATAAAACGTATGGCATGTAACAAAAATCCAGGATTAGACGGGCTACCAGTAGAGTTCTATGCCACCTATGTCGACCTGCTGGCCTCACGGCTGTTGGTAGTATATAAGGAGGCGAAACGCCTGGAGCGCCTCCCGGGCTCGATGCGTGAGGCCTTAGTAGTCCCCCTACTTAAACCCGACAGGGAGAGTGGCGATCTGGCATCCTATAGGCCGTTATCGATGCTCACGGTAGATTACAAAATAATAAGCAGCATCCTAGCGTCTAGACTACTGGGACACATGGGCTCTCTGGTGCATAAGGACCAAGCGGGGTTCATTCCCAAACGAAACACAACTATGAACATACGCCGGCTGTTCCGCCTGCTGGAGGAGGGCCACGAGGAGGCCCCCCATCCCATGATACTCTCGATTGACCTGGAGAAGGCTTTTGATAGTCTGGAGTGGGAGTACCTCCATAGGGTGCTCAGCTGCTATGGGGTAGGGGAGGGATTCTTGCGATGGACAACAGTGCTCTATGCTTCTGCGATGGCGAGGGTAAGATCGGGACCGTTAATTTCCCAGCGATATCCGGTGGAACGAAGTACGAGACAGGGCTGCTCGATGTCCCCGCTGCTCTTTGCGCTGGCGGTGGAGCCCCTGGCATTATTGATCCGCACCGGGGCCCACTACGGAGGACTGAGGACCCTATCGGGGAAACAGTTTATTTCCCTTTACGCTGATGACCTGTTGCTTATTTCCTATTTTCCCAATAGGCCCTGCGCATTGGAATAACATAAACAGTAGTATCGACGTAGAAGTGCGGATCTTCGAGGCCTCTACTGACTATGCTAAACTTAATTGGGTTTGTTACCAACTAGCTCAGAGGTCACTGGAAACTTTATTGACTGAAATAGGAAGTGATCAGCTTCCCTGGCACAGACAAGAAGGGATTCAGTTTTCCAACAACCGTGCAACATGACAACTTTGCTCCTCAGATTAAGAGTCAATCTCTAGGGTCGTGTGAAACAATAGACAGTTATTTTACTCAGTCAGGTTGGTGCAGTTTACTTTCACAATATGTAGAGAACAGAGAGACGGGCGTTTGTCAATAAAGGGATAACATTTATTGAACAGTCTTTCTTCTCGTGCAAGAGAAATGAATTGCCACAATTGCAAGACTTGTTATGATAAAAAGTACGTACAGTAAGATAAGTATTGCGAAATAATACTGTAAAAGCATTGATATGGTTTCTTAGCCATACAATGGTTTAAAAGTAATAAAACATATATACATTCATATATACATTAGGCTAAAATACTCAACTGGTGCTTCTACCTACACCTACCCCAGTGTACCTGACCTAAGCCTAATACTTGGGAGGGGAGTAAATAAGTAGTTTTAAGTTAAGTTGGTTTTGCCAAGGTTTGCTTCAAGAATTCTCTCTCAAGGGTTTAGTCAACACCATACCTCTGGAATAGAATAATGGAGGTCTGGTATCCCCCTCAGGGCTCGATATCCCAGTCACCCGCAAGGGTAGACCAGAAACGCTGGAGCTGGATTTCTCGGCAGGAGAAAGGCAGCGTCTCTTCTTCAGCGCGTCGAGGAGGAGAAGGAGGGGGGACAGCGTCCGTGGGCAGCTTGCATCTGCTGGGCTCTTGCAAGGCACGGCTGTTCAGCTCCTAAGTTCACCACACCATCGTTCGCTAGTTAGCAGCGATAGCAGTAGCGATAGCAGCTATGATATCTTCAGCATAACAGCAGCTTCAGGCGACGGGCAACAGGGGACTTGCTTAAGGCCACGTTGGTAGTATTTATACCTGAAAGGTGCCTTGTTTGACGTAAGTTTGCTGGACATAAGACGTCAATAAGATGTCACTAGGAAGTGATCGTCTATCAGTGCTCATTAGAGTTCTATTACTAATCAAAACACAGCAAGCGGGGATTTCCAGGTTTGCTGAGTTTTTATCTTGTTGAAGAACTCGGAGTGTTAATCTAGGAATCTCAGATAGTGACTTCTGCTCTGTCATTGCACTAATTGGTTGCAAAGGAAGTGGCAGAGAAAGCTATTCTGGAATGTGGCTCTGTTCGTGTGAGGCCAGAGATGAGTTACTGAATATTGCACTCGAACGGTTATGCCAATATAGGGAATAAATGGATTTATAGCCGAATAGGGGCATAAGGTCACAGTATCGATCAGGATCCTAGATAAGCACGCAACACCGACTCCACGAATTCATGTCCATCAAATTACTAAAACTAGAGCAATAAGATGCATGTGTAACATTGCCCACCCCAAAATACATATATGCATTTGAAATAGGCGTATATTGTAATACGTGAAAATATAGGTACTGTACGTTTTTGAAGCATAGAAATCATTCAAAAATTATTGCATATGAAATCAATGAACGATTATGCAAAAAGAATTACACATGAAATATCTCTGAAACAGAAGAAGGGCGAGATAAATCATCACATATAAATGCATTGCAATAACATGTGCTAGAGGCTGGTGTAAAGTTATTATGTCTCTAGATGTGTGTAGAAATAGAGGTTTGAAGCTTCTGTTCTCTATGAATATTTTTTACTCTAAGCAAAGAATTTTTCGTGCCAAAAAAGGGTGAATATTAAAAAGTGTTCAATTCAAAAGAATTATTGTTTGAACGGGGAAAATAGAGTTCCAACGCTTTTAGCAGTTTTTGTTGTTCAAAACTGAAGGCCGAATTCAGAGTTCATGGGAACGCTGTGTGTCGGAAAGCTTCTCCAAAGTTATTATTTCTGTTCGGGTGGGAACATCATATCAGACAGGCTCTCAAAGAATTGGTCTACAAAATCAGGTGACAGTTCGACCAAATTCGATAGTGCTGTAACTTGGCAAGTGTGAGAATGATTGCTGTGATCATAATCGGGATCAGCAATGCTCACAGATGGTCGTACCTGGGTGATGCTGCTTTTGTCACTTGCTCCACTGTTACCACCTAGTCGTAGCACAGGAGTCTCAACGAATGCCGTCATCAGGATTGGTAGCCGCTGGGGACAACACAATGCGTGAGCCGTTATCGGACTGAGCAAAGTATCGACGTCCATTGGTACTGCTGATGGAAGTGAAAGACAGATGTCCAACACGCACTCATCTCCGCATAGCATACATCGAAGTACCGGTAAGATACAGGATTGCCATATCGATCTTAATGAAAGGAACCAGGTCATGTTTAGATCTCTCAGCCTGGCCAATCCAAGGACTCTAGTTATTCTGTCCCGGTACCGGATTGCTAGGATTGTCTCTTCCATTCCCATAGGAGCTATGTCTGAGCTTTGGCTTGCCATAACGATGCAGGAGGGTCAAAAATAAAATCCCTGCTACAAGTCCCAAAAATAGGGGTATGCCGCCAAAAACAGAGAGGACAAAATTTGGAACGATTCCCAGAATTGCTTGAAATGGTGTTAGCAGTCCCGTAAAAATCGTCTTAAATATGCCTGGGATGCCTGTGGCACTAGACATGTTAAGGAGTTGGCTAAGCATTTCTACGAAATGCACGGGGCAATTTGTTGATAAAAGTTCATGAACCTCCGTAGCTGTCCTTGCAACTAGAAGATCATACGTATCTTTTGATGACGTTATAGGCACTGTTGTCTGCAAAAGCACAGATTTCATTTTGCTTAAAGTATCAATTCGTATAGAATAGAGATTCAGACGAGGCCAGATGGGAGTCTCTGTGTCTACAGGCCCGCTCGGGAACAATGCTTGCATACAGCATTTGACCATGGATGTTACGCTTACTAGATAACTTTTCCCTGGCACAAGGCCACAACATCTTTGATCCGTTCTAAGAATGTAACTCCCATTCGCAAGTTGCATAAAGAAGGGCTCTATCTGAGTTGCAGGTGTGACTAGCTGGTGGCATGAAAGGTTGTTAGAATTACCTTCACAGGCTCCGTGTAAATTAATACCCTGACACAAAAGTATACCGCTTAGTGAATTTTTACAATTTTCACCACTAAGAAATACATTTTTGTCGGTATCACTGTAGCATGAATGTGTGTATGGTAATTTCCATTCTGATTTTACATAACCTTTACCCAATCGTTCATACTGGCCAGTAGGTATGTATTCAAGGCACTTTTTAAATCGGAAAGTTGTTATCGGAATAGTGATAATTCCGTGTATTATCCATTCAATGACAGGACTCTCTGACATTGTCAATGGTAATCTCTCAAGTTTTTCGATGCTCAGGATTGTATAGTCTGCTCCTTTCTGTGCCAAACTGATTTGTTTATCAGTAAGGTTAAAAATGGAAAATAATGACGTTGTGTTGATTAAACGCCAAGGCATATAGCCTGAACGAAGATTTTGCAGCGTCCAGCCTAATTGTACAATAGAACGTAATTGAGATTGGCCATGCTGTAACATTAGCAAGTCTCTGTCTATTATGTCAAAGGCAGAAGATACAATATTGTCCAACGAATATATTCTGGAGGACAGAGTCATTATCCATTGTCCACTACAGAAAGTGATTTTTCCAAATTAATACGATCAATTTCTCGTATTTTTTCTGCTGTTTCAATTTGTGTGACTTTCCAAGCCTCGTTGTACGCAGCATAGATGCTGGCCGCTATGAAACGCTTTTGACGCTGTTTGCGTGGTCCAAGAATGAAATCGCGCAAATCAGCACCATCTTTTAGTAAAGACAAGTGTTGCTTAATTTCAGCCAGTGTGGATGTTCCTAGCCATTCAAGGCAGAGTTTCCCTACACTGTATGTTGTTACTATCCCTGGATGTTGTCTCTGGGAGTATCTAGGGTCTTGTCTGGTCATTTTTAACCCCTGTATTTTGTTCAGGAATCTATCTTGACAGCTGGTTGTGTCAGTAGGCCAGATTAACCACTTTTTCCAATCAGGATGTGTTCTGTTAAAATGTAAAATTTGTGATACGTCTATCTCAATATCTGTTGTTGCATTCTCAGGTATTGGCTTTGGAATAGATGGTTTGTTTAGGTCTTTGATCTTAGCTAGGTCAAGACAGGATGTTTGGTGTATTGTGTCATTTAAAAACATCATTTGTTCTGGTATCATGCAGGTTCTGAATAGTGCTTCAAGGCCTTGTACCTGCCAATCTTTTGTACCCCAAATGGTTTTTGTTTCAATGTTATTTTTCCAATAATCAAAACCAAATGTCATCATTTTGTCATAAAATGCTTCTGAATATATAAATTTAGAATTTGTCAGCATTGTTTTCATTCCTGTTTTATCTAACAGTTTGTAATAAAACGTTTCTGCATCACTGGTGTTAAACCCTGAGAAGTATTTGAATTTCTCAAAAAATGCTTTAGAACTGCTTTTAGGTGGTGTAGAACAATGTTCCCATTGATTATACTTAAAAACATTTCTAGGATGTGCTGATTTATGCAAATAATGATCGCCATAATGTGTGTAGCAGAATAACTGCTCATAACTAGATGAACCTTGTAAATAATCATGTTCTGTGAATCTAGCTGACATTACTAAATCAGACATCATGTCATTTATACTGTTAAAGTCCCAATCATCAGAGAATGTGCTAGGTTTTACAAAGTCACTTATGGAAACCTTCAGTTGATGAGGATACTTCAGGATCTCGACCGGACCATAGATCTCATAGTCAGTTTTCTCCCATACTACCCCACCAGGTATTGGAATGGCTGTGACATTTACTGTTGACAGTTCTCTTTTCTTCACGTGGGATGATCTGTGTGGTTTCAGGACTAGGTTGATGTTCTGACTTGCTGTGTCCATTCAATTGTAATAAACTTTCCTAAAATTAAAACTAAAATTAGGCATAGTAGGTGTATGAATACCCCTGAAATAATCCAATGCTCAATCAACGATGAATCCAGATATAATTCTTTGATTTGTTGAAGGAGTCCTGTTGTATTTTCTTTAGAATACTTTTTTGATTCTGGCATCACTTCGGGGTCGTTTTGATCTTCAGAGAAGTTGTCGAAGTTGATGAAATAACCAGAGGCAGTTCCGTCAATTGATGGGATTGTTCTTTCAATCTGTCTCTCGGTAGCATTTTCTGATGCCACATTATTGTAGACTGGTGTTTCTTGACAAACTGTTTCAATCTATGTCTCAAGAGGCACGAGTTCCATGGCATTATTGCATAGTCCTTCTCTGTGCACTGCAGGCTGATCGAATGTGATTAGTCTTTCAGTTTGAACCTCTTGGATTGTTGCAAGTTTGGGTATTCTGTTGTTTCTTGGGAGTCCACTGGGCCTACTGTTGATTATAGGCCACATGGTTGTGGTTTTACCAGGTCGATAGACACGACTCTGTTCTCCTTTTTACCAGCAAGGGGCGGTAGTACAACTGATCTTGTTCCGGTGACTGCCAAGACAGGTACTGCTTTTCTTTACGAAGGCCCAAATTCCTTCTTCACCGCGATTTTTTCTCTGACTAGATCCCCAATCTTTGGAATCCAGACAGGCCTTGCTGGGGCTGTTGCTTGTGGTGCCTCGTCAGTGGTATCTGGCTGTTGCTTTAACTTTATGTTGCTTAAGGATTTTCTTGTTTCATTCAGTTCCTGTAAAACAGCCAAACGATCTTTGATGTCAAAGTCTGTTTTCTTATCTTGTACCACTGATACCTGACTATCTAAGTCCTGAATTGTCATTCTAATTCCGAACAATAGTTCGTATGGGCTGAAACCTTTTAGAGATTTTCTTGGCAAATTGTTAAGACTGGACTGGACACTTATTAAATGTTTGACTCACCCAGCGCCTGAACCTAATACCTTCGCTGTTATAGATCGCTTTATGTACCGTTTTTTTCTTTCAACCACACTATTCCCTTCGGGGTGCGATGGACAAGAATACCGCAACCCAATTCCCATGCTGGCCATGGCCTCCTTATAAGCTCGAGAGCTAAAAGCAGGACCCTGGTCAGAATGGAACGTGGTAATTGCGTATGTGCCGATAAAGACTCGCAGATCTTTTATAACCGTTCTGGCGTCAGCCGAGCGCTGGAGGCCTCATTTTTTAAGTGTGTTTAGTCTTAACTGATTAATAGGACGCTGAATGGCTTGCGGACATCATTACCCTTTCTATAAATGGTAACTGTGCAACTGGCAGGACCGGTTCATTACTGCGATCCCTATCACAGTCCGGACAGTTCTTTACATATATCTGATGTTGCACGCTCATCCCCGGCCACCAGTATACTGATTGCAATTCAGTCAGAGATTCCCTCATTTTAATGTGCCTTGGACCTTCACCCATGTGTGCGTCTGCTATTAATAATATTCTCCTGTTCGTGTTTGGAATTACCCTATCCCCCACTCCAGGGATTCGAGCAAAAGGAACGGAGTTTGCATCGATTATGTATGCATAATTGAGTGGATAGTTCACGGGTAGTGCTGCACAGTCGCCTTTTACGGTCGTTTTTACTGCCAGCATGGTTTCCCCGTCTATGTATTTTTCTGTACGCTTTTTTGTGGCTACGGAAGCCGGTTTAGTTGCTTCCGCTGTGGCTGTATTAGCCAATGAATTCCCTGCAACGTGAACGCCATCACGTTGAAGACTCTGTGCGTGTATCACGTGAGTCTTTTGTAGTTCTTTCTGTAAAAGAACTACCTGTTTCCAGAGCAATTTATGCTTTATTGTGGCACCTGTGTCATCTTTGTAATCGTTTTCAATCCAACTCTGCAGTTTATTATTGTAAGAGTTGACGCAAAAATGAGAATCGCACACGATAAGTGTCGGGAATTCACGTTCTGCATTTTCGAGCGCCATCTTCAAACATCTGATTTCAGCTCTCCGAGCTGAACAGTTTCTCAATGATTCAGTTTTTGTTACTTTCGGTCTGAATTTACCCCACAGCCAACGACCGTTAATAATCGCACAGGCTGCATCGTAGGATTTGCTCTCTACGTTGAAATGCTGTACAAATCTATCTGTATAGATTATACAGGCGTATTGTGGGAGAGGCAGAAGTTCGATTGGCAGAGGATATTCTTCTTCATATTCTAAATCATTCAGTTCTTCAAATTGCGGAGCAAAATAGTATCTCACATCTTCCGCTCCTAGAGAATCTACACACTGTATCCATTTCGGATCCAGTGATACTGTAGGCAGGTTTACTGGGCTGAATAGCGCCTCGAAGGCGGATTCCGCTGTGAGGATATTAATCCTTTTGCCGTGTGCTAGTTCTCTTTCATTTGCTAATGCGATTTGCACTGCTTTCACAGTTCTTTCTGTGAGACTGAATGTTTTTTCTACTTGTGTGTACAGGTGAGATTTAATTGAAATTGGTACCTTTTCTCTAGAGGTCAGGTACGTGAATCCGCATCTTCCTGGGATGACTCAGATTACAAGATCGCGTGTGTTGTCACGTGTATCTAATTTTGTTTCTGCTAACATGTCTGTTTGTAGTGATCTCAAAATTTCTGTGTGTTTTTGAATCCAATTCATTTTTTTAAAATCAGGTTTTATTAGTTCGTAGAGAGGTTTAACCCTCTCTGCGTAATTTAGAATGTAAGTTCTTCCGAAATTCAGAAAACCTAGAATGGATTGTAAATTCTTCAGCGTTTTTGGAGCTTGGAGTACAGCGCACTTCTCTAAGAAGTTGTCCGCTAGGCTTTTTCCTTCACTTGATAATTCGTATCCTAAGAATAGTACTGTCAGATGGGCAATTCGAGACTTTTTAAAGTTGAATTTGTAACCCTCTGCTGCGAACCCAAGTATGATGGTGTTCACTCTTTTCAAGTGAGTATCCAAGTCGTCATCTGTGAGATAGATATCATCTACGTAAGATAATGCCTCATCACCATATATTTGTAGTAACTCTGTTACCCTAGCTGAGAATAGTCCTGGGCTGTTCTTGAACCCCTGTGGGAGTCGACAGAATTTTTTCTGCGACCCAAATGCTGAGAAAGCGGTCAAATATCTGCTTTCTGGTGCAATGTTTTGACAAAAGAAACCATTAGATATGTCTAATGTTGTTTTATATTTTTTCCTAACTATGTTATTCATTAGGGCTGCACTATGCGAGTTTTGTACTGCAAATGTTTTACAACATGCATTAAGGTGTCTGTAGTCCAAAACTAGACGATATGAATTGTCTGGCTTGGAGACAGGAAACAAAGGATTGTTCATTTGAGAGGTGCATGTTTCAATCACCCCCTGGTATTCAAGTTGATCTAAGATCTCCCTGACCTGTTTTTTAGCTTCTTGCTTAATGGGATACTGCCGTTGGGCAGTTGGTTCACTTTTTAACTGGATTTTGTGAGGAGGAGAGTCCTCATCCCATCCTACATGATTTTTATATAATGCTGGTGCCTGGGCTACTGCCCATTTCCTTGCATATGTATATTTTTTGTGAATCGGAATGTGATTCGAGAAGGCTGGCATAATCATTTCTTCGCCACGAGGGCACTCCCTGACAAACTCTGGGGGCCAATCTTTTTCAGCTAACAGAATATCATAGCCTTTTGAGAGTTTATCCCAAAATAGACCTTTTATTTTTCTAGTCTTATCACCCTCTATACGCAATGTTATTTCGTATATTTTATGGGGTTCGCTAAGTCTGGTGTCGGCAGTTTCAACCTGAATGTATTCATTCGTGTCCACTGTCTCCAGATGACTCATCAAGATCTTGCGGGCTATACTGATTTCTGCTGCACTGTCCAACATTGTCAATGCCCACTCCCCATTTTTCAACTGTGTCCTTAGTATTCTCGGCATGGTTGATTACTCTAATACTGGCTACCTTCTTTTTTGGAAATTGAGATTTTTTACTCTGAGCAGGTTCCTTGTCTTTGGACTTGGTGTGCTCTCCTGGGTCTGACCGTCCTCTTCTTTCCGATTTCTGCGAAAAAGATCGAGAGGGACGTGTATCAATACTTTGATATCTATCAGGTTTTTTCAAATTATCCCTATTTCTAAGGTTATATCTTTTCTCAGAGGGCTCCCTCTGGGGAGACTGGTGTTCTCGAGTCGGAGTTCTTTCCCTCCGTTGAGGAGACCTTCCTCTGGACTGGAAAACTTTTTCCTTGGGAGTGGATTGTTTATTTCCATCCCAGCCCTTTTTAGGAGTATTTGAATTATTTTTAATAAATAATTTTTCAGGATTTTCGAGCAGTTGGGGCTTTACTGGTTTCCCACCCAAGCTGTCTCTACCTAATTCTTCATAGCATTTTTCTATGATTCTGGCAAGCTCGACTGGCTGATCTGTTATATCTGTTTCCTTCAACTTCTGGCAGATCGCCACAGATGCTGCTTCTCCCTTTATGTTGGCTAATAATATAGCCGAGACCTGCTTGAAGTCTTTCAGTAATTTCATACCAAGATTTAAAGCGGGCTCTGGACCGTATTCATTTTGAATCTGTTTTAGCACTTCTGGTATTACCGCCATAGACGGAACACCGTGTGTTTTTGTGTAAATGGAAGCAAAGACTGTACTCCAAGTGTCGCAGTCCTCTATGTGTGGTGTGATTCCCATAGGAAGGCAGATGGTCAAGATTCTGTGTTTCTCAATAGGGGTAGTATCAGGAAATACTGCCTCTATTTGAGTGATTTTCTGTGCTAACCAGAAAGGAATTTGTTCTAGTTTTATGGGTGTTTTACCAAGACATGACTGTATGTTCTGTGGTGTAATTTTATTAGTGTTCCCCTGATGAGGGGTCAGCTGTGGTACATTAACAGCTGGCTGGACTGTTGCAGTCCGCATTACATATTGCACTAATTGTCTATGTATTTTAATTAATGTTTTTAGCTGTACTAACAGCTCTTCTTTTGACATTTTTGCAATGTCTGGATGTGGTGTGTAGCTGGCTAGAACTGGCCACGTTGCTCCTGGTCTACCTAGTGGACCGAGCCTGGTAATATGATCATTATGTTTTAGGGCGCCATTAAACCAGAGCAGGTGCTCTTGGAATTTTAGTGGGATTTCAGTCTCCTCGAAAGGAGCGTACTCTTCCGGAGGTTTCTCTATTTTGTAATAGTGAAACTCTTTTGTTCTAGCGTTTGTCGCTGGAAAGTTTATCCATGAATAGAATACCTCTGTCTGCCGATATTCGTGAGCCTCTATCACGAAAATTACTGTACCACCCTGTGGTGTCAGTCCGTTTTCTATAAGTTTTAACGTTATAGATTTTCTTAAATGGACCGGGATGATAATTGCATCCGGGTCAGTGTCTTCGGGACCCTGCTGAGTCGCATCTGCTGCGCCCCCAGTGGTTCCGTTTTCTATGTCTGACATTTTATAAATGCAGGTTTTGCAGAGTAGGTCTCCAAGGAGACAAAGATTAGGTGCACAATATTTTGGAACACTGTATCCTTCAACGTTGAATAAACCAGAGCTTTACATAGGAATCTCTTCCTACTGAGTTCGGGCAGATTTTAACCTTTCACCCACTCCAGACGTCTATTAGAGTATTTACGGGAGAAAGGGGTCTGTGTGAAATATGCACGACTGAGTTACTCTAACGTCTTGCGTTAGTTTATCGCCTTACCAAACGTTGGGCGCCATGTAGCGTAGTTCCTATTTTCCCAATAGGCCCTGCGCTTTGGAATAACATAAACAGTAGTATCGACGTAGAAGTGCGGATCTTCCAGGCCTCTACTGACTATGCTAAACTTAATTGGGTTTGTTACCAACTAGCTCAGAGGTCACTGGAAACTTTCTTGACTGAAATAGGAAGTGATCAGCTTCCCTGGCACAGACAAGAAGGGATTCAGTTTTCCAACAACTGTGCAACATGACAACTTTGCTCCTCAGATTAAGAGTCAATCTCTAGGGTCGTGTGAAACAATAGACAGTTATTTTACTCAGTCAGGTTGGTGCAGTTTACTTTCACAATATGTAGAGAACAGAGAGACGGGCGTTTGTCAATAAAGGGTTAACATTTATTCTCGTACAAGAGAAATGAATTGCCACAATTGCAAGACTTGTTATGATAAAAAGTACGTACAGTAAGATAAGTATTGCGAAATAATACTGTAAAAGCATTGATATGGTTTCTTAGCCATACAATGGTTTAAAAGTAATAAAACATATATACATTCATATATACATTAGGCTAAAATACTCAACTGGTGCTTCTACCTACGCCTACCCCAGTGTACCTGACCTAAGCCTAATACTTGGGAGGGGAGTAAGTAAGTAGCTTTAAGTTAAGTTGGTTTTGCCAAGGTTTGCTTCAAGAATTCTCTCTCAAGGGTTTAGTCAACACCATACCTCTGGATTAGAATAATGGAGGTCTGGTATCTCCCTCAGGGCTCGATATCCCAGTCACCCGCAAGGGTAGACCAGAAACGCTGGAGCTGGATTTCTTCTTCAGCGCGTCGAGGAGGAGAAGGAGGGGGGACAGCGTCCGCGGGCAGCTTGCATCTGCTGGGCTCTTGCAGGGGACGGCTGTTCAGCTCCTAAGTTCACCACACCATCGTTCGCTAGTTAGCAGCGATAGCAGTAGCGATAGCAGCTATGATATTTTCAGCATAACAGCAGCTTCAGGCGACGGGCAACAGGGGACTTGCTTAAGGCCACGTTGGTAGTATTTATACCTGAAAGGTGCCTTGTTTGACGTAAGTTTGCTGGACATAAGACGTCAATAAGATGTCACTAGGAAGTGATCGTCTATCAGTGCTCATTAGAGTTCTATTACTAATCAAAACATAGCAAGCAGGGATTTCCAGGTTTGCTGAGTTTTTATCTTGTTGAAGAACTCAGAGTGTTAATCTAGGAATCTCAGATAGTGACTTCTGCTCTGTCATTGCATTAATTGGTTGCAAAGGAAGTGGCAGAGAAAGCTATTCTGGAATGTGGCTCTGTTCGTGTGAGGCCAGAGATGAGTTACTGAATATTGCACTCGAACGGTTATGCCAATATAGGGAATAAATGGATTTATAGCCGAACAGGGGCATAAGGTCACAGTATCGATCAGGATCCTAGATAAGCACGCAACACCGTGCTCACTTCCTTTGGTGAGATATCGGGCCTCAGGGTAAACTGGTCGAAAACTTGTTTATTCCCAGTTCGTAAAGAAGACCCTCAACCCGACACGCCCAGAGAAATCAGATGGGCCGCCAACTGCCTGAAATACTTGGGGGTTTACATTTACCACTGCCCTGCTGATGTATTGGAGGGCAATATATCCCGTAACATTAGGGCGCTGAAGGGTAGCATGTCCTTTTGGGCCACCCTACCGCTATCGATAGCAGGACGAATAGCGCTGCTAAAGATGGTGGCGCTTCCCCGACTACTCTATTATTTCAGGACGCTCCCGATTTGGATCCCACCTGCCGTATTCCGGAACTTGAGATCGCTGATTGTAGCTTTTCTCTGGGGACCGGGCCGCCGCAGAGTGGCAATTAAGAATTTGATGACACCTAAGGCGGAGGAGGGGCTGGCTGTCCCTGATTTCAAAACGTACTACCTGGCAGCCCAGCTGCAAGCCTACACTCAAGAGGTGGCGCGGGAGTTCCGAGGTACGGAAGAGGAGAGTGGGCTGGGAATACCCAGACACGTTCTCTCTTACATCGCAATGCAGCAGAGGCTTGCCCTACGGGACCTCACACAGGAGGAACGCACTATTAGATCGTGCTGGAACCGCATGCAGCGTAAAACAGGAATGAACCACCCCTACGCCCCCGAAATACCACTGGGAATGCTTACAGGGCTGCCACATGGTGGGGATTGGTGGCAATTACAAACTTGGGAGGACGCGGGCGTACAAATAATCGGTGACCTGTACAAGGACGGAGCGCTTTTGCCCTTTCAGATAATCTTAGACCGCTTCGACGTACCCAGGGGCGACTTCCTGTTGCACGTGGCGATCACGAGGGCACTTCAGGCACACTGGCAGAGCGGTCTCGAAGAACCGCAGACATCCATGGCATGTCAATATGTTATGATGGCAGCGGGGACGGTTAAAGCAGTGACGTGTTTATACTTCAGGATGGTTAATGAGAGGCTGCCTCCGCTAGAGGCACTAGAGGCCAAATGGGAGACAGATATAGGGAGAGACATACCGGAGACCACATGGGCCCACCTGATGCGCCGAGCTTGGAAGAGCACACGCAACGCACGGTTCCAGTTGGTCCACTTTTATATACTACACCGAGCATATCTGACCCCAGAGAAGATACAAAAACACTTCGCCTCTGATACTGCGGCATGCCCTAGATGCCGGACGAACGGAGCAGACCTAAGCCATATGTTATAGACCTGCCCTGCTTTGACCTCCTACTGGAGGAAAACGATAGGAGATACCCTTAATAGGGTGACAGAGCAAACCCTGCAGTATGACATGGCAGTGGGGATCCTACATTGGTTCCCTCACACCCCCAAAACGAAAATTACCAGCAAATTCATCGACATGGGATTACTTTTAGCGAAACGGGAAATTACGCGACACTGGAAGGCACGAGTTGGTCCAACGGGCACTAGATGGCGCAACGAGTTCCTTAAATGGGCTGAGGGTGAGAGTACCTTGAGATACCAGCTAGCGAGGCGTCAACAGAATGAGAGGGCACTGGAATCTGCGCAAGCATGGGAGGCGTTGGTGCAGGCTTTACGCGACCACCATACGCAAAGTGACACAGACAGTGATAATAGCGAGCAGCCTATGTCCCTGTAACACGACAGGTATAATGCATTTTACCTAGACTGCGAACAGTCTCCTGCCGTATGCCTTCTGATATTCTAACAATGCACCGATGGCGTGGGTGGGGAGGAGGGGGGGGTGGAAAGAGGGAGGAGGGAGCGCTTCCAAGCTTCCAAATAACTTCTTGACAATTCGAAACTGATGACCTGCTGCTAGACCTCTGGGAGAGTTTTGTTGTGTTGGGGGGTATTTATTTCTTTTAGAAAAGCAAATGTAAAAATTTCTTCATAACTGGACTTGACTGGCTGAGCATAGGACCCACGTTCACCGTTGGATTGAAATCTGCCGCCCACCCCCGGGTTGTGGGCTGAATGGCTGTGTAACAGTGATACCTTAACCTCGGTGCTGACATCACCGATTGCACTATTGCTGACCGATGTATAACTGTGAATTTCTATCTGCAATAAAAATATTTAAAAAAAAAAAAATCAGCAGAGTCCAAGATACTGTGTAAACTAGAACTGGTGAGACGACATTGATAACAGGAAAAACGATAAATAAAATAACATCTCCAGATAGAGGTGATGTGTCCTAGAAGATACCGCAGAAGATCATGGAGGGAGGACGAGGGGGAACAGGAGGGGAAGGGACATGGAAACAGGAGAGAAAAGTCAGGGTGCCAGGCCCCATGGTCACCCCCCAAAAAACCTACTCCCACTAGGAAGGACGTAGCCAGCTTACTCTTACCATGGGGAGTTAAATCATGGAATATTGACATTTTGTGAAGCAAGGTCTGAGGGGCCATGAATTGCGGTGCCAGCCCTAGATTGGTCATCAAGTTATCCCAAACGGAGCCCAGTAGTACAAAGTACTGTACAGTCCACAGGAAATGCAAAATGTCACAGGCGAGTGTGCTACACCATCAGCACCTCCAGCACTTGGAATCGTCTGCCATATATCGGCTTTATAGATCCACTCCGGCGTCCTGTGCCAGTGGTGTAGGAACTTGAAATAACTGATTTCAACCTGACGTCCTGGAGGAAACTGCCATGGTCTTTCCAAAGGTCGCGCCCGTCCTACTCAGAGAGTGAGAGGCCCAGCCTCTGCTCCAGCAAACAGCATAGATTGTAGGCAGCAGTGCTTTAAAAAAGGCGTCAATCACCATGGATCTATCAAGGCATGATCATCAATAATGTCAGAGAGAATGAACCGGTCTCGGGGCTGCCTGGTCGTATGGTTTCTGGACTTGTCAAGGTGCCATATTCCAGCACCCCCCTCATGAATACCCTGGCTGTCCAAAGGAGAGCAGGAGTTTGATCAGCCGCCGGGGCATAGAGAAAGCCCACACACAAAGATTCAATTGAGAATCGGAACCTTGGCAAAAATATATCTGCCCAGGGGGTCCCGCCATGTCCGCAGTATGCAAACGCCCAGGGATTTGTGAAATAAGATGGCCAACCCACTCTCCCTATGTTCCAAAGGAGTAGGTGGGTGTGTAAGGGTAGTCTGGATCCTGCTGGCATGTAGTACCGCACTCATCCAATCCCTTCTGAGTTCATCATGTTCAATAGGTGCAGGTGTGTGTCCTTGAGCAATGCTTCATCAAGGCGGTGCATCTTCTGAAATGAGAGGATTTTCTGTCTCTTGATAAAATAGGTCAGGCTGTTGTCATTAAGGGGCATATTTACAAGCAAGTGGTGGAGCACGGCGTTGGGCTCCTTGGCTTAACGCCACGCTCTCCACTTCTGAAATGCAGAACTACACCGTATTTACAAGAATACGGTGCAGCCCTGCATTTCTCCCTGTGCTGGTGCTGAATTTAGCTGCCTAGCGCCAATGCAGGCAGCCTTGCACCATACTGCAAGGGTGCCTGCGTTGAGGGGAGCAGGCCTGCCAAGTACCACGCATCAGGGGTTAGAGTAACACATTTCAATGTGGTGGTCCGTATTGAAATACAAAGACACACATTTTTATGGCTTCATGAGCTGTCAGGTGCTGAAGCGCTGCTATAATAATTAGAAGTCAAACTGAGCAAAGCTAGCAACGCATGTTTAGGGGTTCTGGTTTAGCTACATTCAGGCATGTTATGTATGTTGTTATGTTAAGTTAATTTCTATATTTACAACAAGGGGTGGTGAGGGACAGAGTCTCTGAATTAAGCAGAAAGCTCTCACCCAGTCAAGAGATCAGGGCTAGATCCAACACCGTTTTTTAGCTCACTGCACCATCCCAGTTTCAGAACCTGGCTGTATGCAAATTAGTCTGTTCCTGTCCCAGTGCATGATGGGAACAGGGCAAACCAAACTACAAAAGCCAATTCTTACACTGGGAAGGAAACAAGCTCCAGGGGACCGGTTTCTGGCATTACAGCCGTCTTCGGCCCGGTTTGCTTGAATCCTGATGGTGCAATGAGCAAGGGTCTCACATCTGAGAATACCCTTCCACGCTTAGGGTGGACAAAAATATTTACAACAAGGGGTGGTGAGGGACAGAGTCTCTGAATTAAGCAGAAAGCTCTCACCCAGTCAAGAGATCAGGGCTAGATCCAACACCGTTTTTTAGCTCACTGCACCATCCCAGTTTCAGAACCTGGCTGTATGCAAATTAGTCTGTTCCTGTCCCAGTGCATGATGGGAACAGGGCAAACCAAACTACAAAAGCCAATTCTTACACTGGGAAGGAAACAAGCTCCCGGGGACCGGTTTCTGGCATTACAGCCGTCTTCGGCCCGGTTTGCTTGAATCCTGATGGTGCAATGAGCAAGGGTCTCACATCTGAGAATACCCTTCCACGCTTAGGGTGGACAAGCCCTGATCTTTGGACTGGGTAAGAGTGGTCTGCTTAATTCAGACACTCTGTTCATCACCACCCCCTTTTCTGAATCGTTTTTGGCCACTATAGGTGTGGCAGGGTATACTCAGACATGAGTCCCTTTCTCACTGCACCATCAGGATTCAAGCAAGCCGGGCCGAAGACGGCTGAAATGCCAGAAACCGGTCCCCGGTAGCTTGTCTCCTTTCTGGTGAAGAATTGGCTTGGTAGTTTAGTCTGCCCTGTTCCCATGATGCACTGGGCCAGGGACAGACTGATTTGCATATAGCCAGGTTCTGAGCTGGGATGGTGCAGTGAGATAAATAACGGTGATGGATCAAGCCCTGATCTTTGGACTGGGTAAGAGTGGTCTGCTTAATTCAGACACTCTGTTCATCACCACCCCCTTTTCTGAATCGTTTTTGGCCACTATAGGTGTGGCAGGGTATACTCAGACATGAGTCCCTTTCTCACTGCACCATCAGGATTCAAGCAAGCCGGGCCGAAGACGGCTGAAATGCCAGAAACCGGTCCCCGGTAGCTTGTCTCCTTTCTGGTGAAGAATTGGCTTGGTAGTTTAGTCTGCCCTGTTCCCATGATGCACTGGGCCAGGGACAGACTGATTTGCATATAGCCAGGTTCTGAGCTGGGATGGTGCAGTGAGATAAATAACGGTGATGGATCAAGCCCTGATCTTTGGACTGGGTAAGAGTGGTCTGCTTAATTCAGACACTCTGTTCATCACCACCCCCTTTTCTGAATCGTTTTTGGCCACTATAGGTGTGGCAGGGTATACTCAGACATGAGTCCCTTTCTCACTGCACCATCAGGATTCAAGCAAGCCGGGCCGAAGACGGCTGAAATGCCAGAAACCGGTCCCCGGTAGCTTGTCTCCTTTCTGGTGAAGAATTGGCTTGGTAGTTTAGTCTGCCCTGTTCCCATGATGCACTGGGCCAGGGACAGACTGATTTGCATATAGCCAGGTTCTGAGCTGGGATGGTGCAGTGAGATAAATAACGGTGATGGATCAAGCCCTGATCTTTGGACTGGGTAAGAGTGGTCTGCTTAATTCAGACACTCTGTTCATCACCACCCCCTTTTCTGAATCGTTTTTGGCCACTATAGGTGTGGCAGGGTATACTCAGACATGAGTCCCTTTCTCACTGCACCATCAGGATTCAAGCAAGCCGGGCCGAAGACGGCTGAAATGCCAGAAACCGGTCCCCGGTAGCTTGTCTCCTTTCTGGTGAAGAATTGGCTTGGTAGTTTAGTCTGCCCTGTTCCCATGATGCACTGGGCCAGGGACAGACTGATTTGCATATAGCCAGGTTCTGAGCTGGGATGGTGCAGTGAGATAAATAACGGTGATGGATCAAGCCCTGATCTTTGGACTGGGTAAGAGTGGTCTGCTTAATTCAGACACTCTGTTCATCACCACCCCCTTTTCTGAATCGTTTTTGGCCACTTTAGGTGTGGCAGGGTATACTCAGACATGAGTCCCTTTCTCACTGCACCATCAGGATTCAAGCAAGCCGGGCCGAAGACGGCTGAAATGCCAGAAACCGGTCCCCGGTAGCTTGTCTCCTTTCTGGTGAAGAATTGGCTTGGTAGTTTAGTCTGCCCTGTTCCCATGATGCACTGGGCCAGGGACAGACTGATTTGCATATAGCCAGGTTCTGAGCTGGGATGGTGCAGTGAGATAAATAACGGTGATGGATCAAGCCCTGATCTTTGGACTGGGTAAGAGTGGTCTGCTTAATTCAGACACTCTGTTCATCACCACCCCCTTTTCTGACTCCTTTCTGGTGAAGAATTGGCTTGGTAGTTTAGTCTGCCCTGTTCCCATGATGCACTGGGCCAGGGACAGACTGATTTGCATATAGCCAGGTTCTGAGCTGGGATGGTGCAGTGAGATAAATAACGGTGATGGATCAAGCCCTGATCTTTGGACTGGGTAAGAGTGGTCTGCTTAATTCAGACACTCTGTTCATCACCACCCCCTTTTCTGAATCGTTTTTGGCCACTATAGGTGTGGCAGGGTATACTCAGACATGAGTCCCTTTCTCACTGCACCATCAGGATTCAAGCAAGCCGGGCCGAAGACGGCTGAAATGCCAGAAACCGGTCCCCGGTAGCTTGTCTCCTTTCTGGTGAAGAATTGGCTTGGTAGTTTAGTCTGCCCTGTTCCCATGATGCACTGGGCCAGGGACAGACTGATTTGCATATAGCCAGGTTCTGAGCTGGGATGGTGCAGTGAGATAAATAACGGTGATGGATCAAGCCCTGATCTTTGGACTGGGTAAGAGTGGTCTGCTTAATTCAGACACTCTGTTCATCACCACCCCCTTTTCTGAATCGTTTTTGGCCACTATAGGTGTGGCAGGGTATGCTCAGACATGAGTCCCTTTCTCACTGCACCATCAGGATTCAAGCAAGCCGGGCCGAAGACGGCTGAAATGCCAGAAACCGGTCCCCGGTAGCTTGTCTCCTTTCTGGTGAAGAATTGGCTTGGTAGTTTAGTCTGCCCTGTTCCCATGATGCACTGGGCCAGGGACAGACTGATTTGCATATAGCCAGGTTCTGAGCTGGGATGGTGCAGTGAGATAAATAACGGTGATGGATCAAGCCCTGATCTTTGGACTGGGTAAGAGTGGTCTGCTTAATTCAGACACTCTGTTCATCACCACCCCCTTTTCTGAATCGTTTTTGGCCACTATAGGTGTGGCAGGGTATACTCAGACATGAGTCCCTTTCTCACTGCACCATCAGGATTCAAGCAAGCCGGGCCGAAGACGGCTGAAATGCCAGAAACCGGTCCCCGGTAGCTTGTCTCCTTTCTGGTGAAGAATTAGCTTGGTAGTTTAGTCTGCCCTGTTCCCATGATGCACTGGGCCAGGGACAGACTGATTTGCATATAGCCAGGTTATGAGCTGGGATGGTGCAGTGAGATAAATAACGGTGATGGATCAAGCCCTGATCTTTGGACTGGGTAAGAGTGGTCTGCTTAATTCAGACACTCTGTTCATCACCACCCCCTTTTCTGAATCGTTTTTGGCCACTATAGGTGTGGCAGGGTATACTCAGACATGAGTCCCTTTCTCACTGCACCATCAGGATTCAAGCAAGCCGGGCCGAAGACGGCTGAAATGCCAGAAACCGGTCCCCGGTAGCTTGTCTCCTTTCTGGTGAAGAATTGGCTTGGTAGTTTAGTCTGCCCTGTTCCCATGATGCACTGGGCCAGGGACAGACTGATTTGCATATAGCCAGATTCTGAGCTGGGATGGTGCAGTGAGATAAATAACGGTGATGGATCAAGCCCTGATCTTTGGACTGGGTAAGAGTGGTCTGCTTAATTCAGACACTCTGTTCATCACCACCCCCTTTTCTGAATCGTTTTTGGCCACTATAGGTGTGGCAGGGTATACTCAGACATGAGTCCCTTTCTCACTGCACCATCAGGATTCAAGCAAGCCGGGCTGAAGACGGCTGAAATGCCAGAAACCGGTCCCCGGTAGCTTGTCTCCTTTCTGGTGAAGAATTGGCTTGGTAGTTTAGTCTGCCCTGTTCCCATGATGCACTGGGCCAGGGACAGACTGATTTGCATATAGCCAGGTTCTGAGCTGGGATGGTGCAGTGAGATAAATAACGGTGATGGATCAAGCCCTGATCTTTGGACTGGGTAAGAGTGGTCTGCTTAATTCAGACACTCTGTTCATCACCACCCCCTTTTCTGAAAAGTTAATTTCTATAGCATGACTCACCCGGGGGCATCTCAGCGCTCGCCTAGAAATTTGGCCCGAGGACTGAAGGTCAGAACAGAGTTAGAACAGGAATGCTTTCAGTTGTTTCCTAAAGGTGCTGTATATGGAAATTTTGTTTCGGGACAGCAGTAGTTTATTCCAGTATCTTGGGGCCAGATACGAAAAAGCTTTTCCACCAGTCTGACTCAAACGTATACGAGGAACCTGTAGAAGGCCTAGAGTACTGGATCTGAGATTTCTGTTTGGTGCATGAAAGGTGAGTTTCTTTTGTAGATAGTAAGGGTCTCTGCCATTCAGCGCATTGTAAGTGAGACAACAGATTTTGAAAAAGGATCTCTTCCTTACAGGTAACCAATGCAGCTCTCTCAGCAAGGGAGCAGAAGGGGAGCCAGCAGGGCGGCTCAGTAACATTCTGGCCGCCGTGTTCTGAATCACTTGAATTTAGTAAGCAGGGTGTTAAATTCAGTAAAATAAAGATGAAGGGTCCTTGTTGTAATGTACATGTAGTACATTTATTCTTGAGATTAGATAGAAGGTACAGCATTCAGGTAGGAATGTAATATGGTAAGAAACCCCACCGGGAGCAGATAACTTCCTGCTCAGCCTCCAGGTAACTGATAAATCCCTTGAACAGCAACAAGTAGAATCCTGGATGACATCACAGAGACATGACATAGACAAGCAGACACTAACACTAAGGAGGGACAAAAAGAGAGGAAGAGCAGGATATAACACACCTCCCTCCTTTAATTGAAAAAATGAATAAGATGAAACTAAAGATGGCAGAAGCAGAAAGGCAGAAGAAAGAAAGAACATAAATGCACCAGAAATAAACACCCTCTTCAACATGATGGAAAGAAGAGGTAATCTCAAAGGGGCAAAAGTACAAAGGTTGTACAAGCACCGTAAGCTAACAAAACAAGGTAAGCTTAAATGAAATGAAAACTGAACATCTCAATACAAATGAGCAAAGGTACAGTATGGCTCAGTACCGTAGATAGAAAATGAAATATCAACTCCTCAAATTCGAATATTTTCGATTCCTCTAAAATAAAGCACAATAAAATGAGCCCAACTCCTCAAAGTAAATACATGAACTCCTCTAAACATAGAGCACAGTAAAAGTGGTTCATGACAAAACGGCTCTTCACAGAAAATGTGCAACTTCTCTATCAATAGAATAAAACTGAGAACATTCAGCTCCTCACAGTAAGTAACAGAAAATCAGCAATAAAACTGAGCCCTGCGGCTCCTGACAGTAAATAGATGAACTCCTCTAACCATAGAGCACTATAAGTGGTTCATCTGAAATGGCAATAAAATTGAGCCCCTTTGGCTTCTAATAGCAAGCACATGAACACCTCTAACAATAGAGCACTATAAGTGGTTCATAACAGAAATAAACATCAAAATTGAGCATCACTCTACCTCATCATCACTAAGAATGAAAACAAACTGGAGTACCTCAACATAGTTGAGCACATAAATGACCCAATAAGCAAAACACCTACAAATCATCACCAAATTGAAAGCAAATGAGCACCTCAACAAAGGTTGAGCACAAACGTGGCTCCAGTAAAGTAGGCAATAATAGAATAAATTATTTCAAAATGCATCACTTGCAAATCCACACAGAAAAGAACATGTAACAGCATACATACATAACCTAGAAACAGAATTCTAAGCATTGAGCATATAAATCGATATTTAGCACACCACAGTACTTAGAAGAAATGCACCCAAGGGTAAAGTACAGCGCAAACTACACATTGCATAAATTAGGAAAAATGCAAAATTGTACCCAACATCTTAAACATAACAAATCAAAATAATAAAAGTAGTCACCGTTGTCATTTGAATGAAAGGAGACACAAACAGCTCTGTAGAAATCTCCATGGGAAAATTTAAAGAAAATCAAACAGTACCTTGTTGGAGAACACCCTTTTGTTTAAGGAAAATAAATAAATAAATAAATAATTCATGAAACAGCAAACACCGGTGAGCGATCTCCCACCCGGGTTGTAGATCCAAACGTAGTGAAATGGTGTGCAAATCAAGTTCTCGAAGTCAGGAATGTAGACAGACTCCCAAATGCTGTAAAGCCAAGCGCTGGCATGTGAATTCCAGATGACAGAGCACAAATATCGAAGATTGGAAGTTAAAGAAGTAACGCTGTAGTGCTGCATGACAGAGAAATTGACAAAAGTATACACCAGAAGAACACGCAGTACTGCTGCAGAGTATGCGCAGGACGTGGTTGGCAAGAAGGCAAACTGCAATGACGGTACCAACCACAACATGGCGGTACGTTTCTTGACGACAAGCTGGGTGGCTCAAGGCACGCAGAAACATGCAGGCGTCGATAGGCAGCTGAACAGGCGTCATGGAGGAACGAGGAGAGAAAGACATAACAGAAGCACTCTGCCTCCATGCTACGCTAGAAGTAAGGTGAGTGTGCCCTTGAGCTCGAGCTACATCTTTATTTTTAATTTTTGAAAAAGACAGTTTTCAAGAAATAGGCATCCAGTCTCAGCGTAGGCCACAAGGCAAGGCAAATAACAAAGTAGAATAGCATTCTCTTCACTCAAACTGCCAGTGCACAACCTCCAAGGTATCGAAACACGGAGTTCACACATATTGATGCAGGCAGACTTTAATTTTAAGTGCAGGTTGTAACGGTCCCAGTAAGTAGCACTTTTGTAAACAGGAGACCTGCAAACAGTAGGTTATCACAAGTTGCGCAGGCAATAAACTGAAGTCACAAAGTGAGCTGACAATCTTTTAAACAGCAGATTCCAGAAATAGCACAGGCACCCTTCCATTTGAACAGGAGGTTGCAGAAGTAGCACAGGCACACCTAGGACAGACAGCAGCAGTAACGTTACTCGCATAAAAGGCTGACTCACTAGATGAAAACAGGGAGTCCTTTAAGTTTGCTCTAGTGCCAGATTATATAGTAGTAGTATTACTTCAGCAAAGGTTATTCCAATGCTCTGGGTTGAAG
Organism: Lissotriton vulgaris; assembly: GCF_964263255.1. Lineage (NCBI taxonomy): Eukaryota > Metazoa > Chordata > Amphibia > Caudata > Salamandridae > Lissotriton > Lissotriton vulgaris. The sequence continues at coordinate 178,506,070 of NC_141685.1, forward strand.
CTGTCGGTTGGATTCAGACACCGGTGGGGTACCCAGAAGCAGGAAAGTAACTTTAAACGTGTTTCTTCTTGTCTTTGGTTGCAATTATGTCCTTTTTAAATTCAATGAATTCCTTTTTCTTTTAAATGGGTCCTTTTTTACCTCGTCGCCAGTGTTAAATTCAGTAAAATAAAGATGAAGGGTCCTTGCTGTAATGTACATGTAGTATATTTATTCTTGAGATTAGATAGAAGGTACAGCATTCAGGTAGGAATGTAATATGGTAAGAAACCCCACTGGGAGCAGATAACTTCCTGCTCAGCCTCCAGGTAACTGATAAATCCCTTGAACAGCAACAAGTAGAATCCTGGATGACATCACAGAGACATGACATAGACAAGCAGACACTAACACTAAGGAGGGACAAAAAGAGAGGAAGAGCAGGATATAACACAGGGTCTCTCCCACTTCCGCCAACAGAGCATTACCATAGTCTAATTGGCTGATGACCATCGCTTGAACTGAGGTTCTGTGGTGATTAGTGGGCAAGTAGGGAAGAATTTTGCGGAGTAAACGCATACTATAGTAGCAGGAGCTAGTAGTGGCAACAATGTGGTCTTTCATGGATTTTTAACACATGTTTTAGGAAAAGGAGCTGCTCCCAATTGTGAGGGCCACCATTCATCAGACCAGCTAGCTGAGGCTTTCCCTGTTAGCATGACCTCGGTTTTTCCAGGATTCAACTGGAGGCAGTTCTGTGTCATCCAGCTAGAGATTACAAGCATTCTGCTGAAGAACCGCAATTTCTCTGCTTCTATCTTTGGGCCAATAGTAAATATAAGCTGAGTATCACCAGCATATGAAATTATCTCAAAACCTAGCTGTTCTACAATTTTTTCTAACAGATATGGCCCTAGCATGATAGTTTGGTTCTGGCTGACAAAGTTCTGCAACCACTTCAAGGCTGTCCCTTGAATGCCACAGGAAGCTAGTCTCTCCGCGAGCACTAAATGTGAGATGGTATCAAAAGCCGCGGAGAGATCTAGAAGGATCAGTATCCTCCAATGTCTATTTTCTGTCTGAGCGAGTCAGTTTCAGCGAGCATGGCAGTCTCGGTACTGAAGCCCGGTTGAAACCCGGATTGTGATTGATCCAGAGTTTCCTTGGACTCCAGGCATAGAATTAGTTGCTTGTTAATTATACTTTCAAGCAGCTTGCCCAATAAGGGTAGTAAAGAAATAGTGCGGTAGTTGCTTAGTTCTCGGGGATCCGCAGTTGGTTTCTTCAATATGGGTCGTACGAATGCTTCCTTCCATGTTATTGGAATGGTACCTGATTGTATTGAATAATTATTAATATTTAGAATTGCTGGCACGCAACGAGTGGCTAATAGGGCCATTGTCTTTGGAAGACAAAGATCTTGGGGTGAGCCAGATTTTGAGAAGGAGAGAGCATTGGAAACTTCCTCAAGCGTGGTTAACTCGAAACAATCTAAGGTGCTAGCTGCCATTTTTTCTACGCCCTCTGTTCTAGTAGAGGCTTCAAGGTCTTGAGAGGTGATCGATGAAAAGTTAGCATAAATATCAATTATCTTCTCTTGAAAATAGATTGCTAACGAATTACAAAAATATTGTGTTTCCATAGGCAATTGTCTACAGACATGAAGAGATACAAAGTCTTTTCCTATATTGAAAAGGGCCTTTGATACATTACTGGCACGTTCAATTTGGTTAATAATAAATAGACGTCTGACTGATATTAAATTCAGATTACAGCTAGACAAGAATTGTTTAAACCGTAGTATGTTTTGTGGGTCTTTACTAACTCGCCAAAGTCTCTCCAATCTCTTGCATTTGGATTTTTCAATCTTTAGCTCCGAAGTGCACCAGGGGGCTGATGGTGGACATTAGGGAGAATCCAAAACTGTCACAATGGCGGTATTAAATTCTTCCAAGGTCGTAGGAGCTTACTTATCCTTCTTTGGTGATTCCAGGTGAAAATCCTCATTAAAGGCTTCTACAGAAAGATTTCGCCAAGGTCTTGCGCTACTTGATTTTTCCCTGCACTTAAGTCTGAGCTGTTAGGGCATGGCAGTTGGATAGAGAACTTAATCTTTGAATGATCGGTCCAAGTGAGAGAGTCTGGGAGGTTACAGGTTAGATGATCAATATTAGAAAAGATTAGGTCTAGCGAGTGGCCACCTGGATGAGTTGGGCCTGTAACTCTTTGGGTGAGTTCAATCATGTCAAGAGTAGAGAGGAGTTCATTAACCTCAGGGTTCGTATGATTTTCACCATGAAAATTAAAATCCCCCAACAAAAGAAATGTATTTGAGGAGAGCACATGTATAGCAATTAGATCTATCAGTTGGTCCGTGAAATTGGTCTTAGGAGAGCTCTTCCGGGGAACCTTCCCTGCTCCCGGGACCGACGTTACAGAGCCTAACAGCAACCTAGGTCTGCTGCCGATGCCAGACACAATTCTGCCCTCCTGCTGGGCCAGTGGTAGGTTGCTTTGTGTAATTGTACTGCTTGTTGTATTGTTTATTTTGTTTGCTTCAATTCCCCCTGTTACTTCTTGCGCTACTTCTGTGCCCTGTGCCCTTCTGCCTTCTCGCCGTTCCTCCTGTGGTTTCCCCGCCGCTGTGTCCCCTGCGGCCCTGCCCCCCACTTGCTACACTTCACCTTAGTGTATTTTGTATTGCATTTTGTTGGATTGTTAGTTGTTTTCCTTTCCATTCCTCCTTTTCCTCTTGTGCCATTTCTGTGCCCTTTCCTCCCCAGTTTTCCCGCTGCTGCGCCCCCGCTCCCCCGCTCGCCCATTCATCTGCCCCCACCACCCAGCTGCTCCTCCCTTCCACCTCCCCTTCTTATGGCGTCCGCGCCTGGACCTTGCCCAGAGCCAGAACACCTGGCCCCCGTGAATGCCACGTCGCCCGTCTCCGCTACTACTTCAGCTCACTCTGTGGTATTGGGTTCTCCAGGCCTACATATTCCGCAGAATACCCTCTACACCATAAGAACTGTTGGCACGGAAAATAGAAAATGCAAAAGACAAGTTTATTAAGACCCCACGGGGTGGTGGTACATTCCTACAGCACCCTTCGGTAATGCAAGAAGTATCACTCCGAACATCGGTGCAAGTCCTTCTTTTATACAGTTTTACAGTAATAAAAACATAGGCGGTACACAGTTACAGAGTTTTAGGTACATATATGGTGATTTTTGGAACACAGCCAACTCATGGGAGGAGCTACAACACCACTGGTCAGTTTGGCGAAACATTCCTAAGTGATGACTGGTCAATCTAAACTGCGCATGTGTGAGCTTGACCATTACTAAAAATAGCCTGTTGCTGGGCAAACTCGAGTGGCCAGTGGTACAGAGGAAGGACAAAGGGCATGCTGACCACGAGGCAACGCATTCAACTAAAATGGCCGCCGATACATACAAAATGGCGTCCGACAACTATAGTCAAGATAAAGGAAAAGTACGTGTAGCAAAGCTTAACGCTAACCCGATGTTATGACCAGATTCTCAGACCAGATAGAACCAGCTCACCAGAGCACCACCAACCTGGCCAAAACGTAACCACCTCCCTCCTCAGGACCCATCTATCCAGGCACCTGGGTACCTACCTGAGGATGGGGAACTCGCAATATACAAGCTCATATCATCAAAAACACCACTAAATCTATAGGGATTACTAGGAATACTCACTGATTACTAAGGACGTCCATGCCCTACACCACACTCATACCTCATAGTCTCGCGACCACATGGGTCCAGACTAATCTACCCTGGGGCAGTTCTGATTATTTACCATTACACACTGACCACAGTCAGTGCTCGCTCGGCACCTCCGCAATCCTGCGTGCCTACACACTGGTCTGCAGCCCTAGTGCTCTCTCCCTCACAGCCCGGTCCACAATCCGGCGGACCTCCACACCAGGTTCACCCCTGGTGCTCTCTTACTCACAGCCCGGTCCACAATCCGGCGGACCTACACATCAGGCTTCCACCTGATGCTCTCTTTAACGCCGCTTACCAACGACAATCACTTTCCTATGAATACCTTCAGCTCTCTCTCTCTCTCTATGTTGGGAAGTTTCTCTCACTATTCACTAAAGGTTCACTACTACAATAACATTATGGAATGGCCGAATTACTTAGTGTATAACCTATTCTTTTAGCTCAAGGGCTCCTCTCTCTCCCTAATTATTCAGTGGCTACTTACCTGATCAGGGGCAGCATCTGTTCTGGCTGTAACACCTGACTAGAAGGAAAGGTTACCTGTGCTTTAAGAACAAGAGACACACACTGTATGCAAGAGTTATTCCCTGATTTAAGCGTTCCTATTTCCTTTTGAAGAAAGGTTAGCTCTATCATAAGGACAACACATGCACACTGGTTCACTAAGAACTGGGGTATCTTTATTACAATAAAAATAAAATGGGAATAGACACATACACAAATCTGCGGGGTCTCTGTAACTAACAGGAACTGTAAATAGACTGCACACCACTGAAAGAAAAAGGATTAGACATATAATAGCCTAGGGAATAAAGACAAGATTAAGGTGTAAGTGTAAAGCAAACTAATTCAGACTACCTCACCTATTAGAAGGAATGTTTCTCTCTCTCTCTGGTGGGATCAGGTCTCTCTCTACCTGATTACTAAGGACGTCCATGCCCTACACCACACTCATACCTCATAGTCTCGCGACCACATGGGTCCAGACTAATCTACCCTGGGGCAGTTCTGATTATTTACCATTACACACTGACCGCAGTCAGTTAGCTACGCTGACGACACCCAGTTGGTGTTTAAACTCACACCCGACCAAAGTCAAGATGCCATCAACTTCTCGAACTGTATGTCAGCAGTGGCAGTATGGATGAACGACAACTGCCTACGCCTTAATGGCGAAAAGACAGAGTTGTTGGTGGTCGGGAGAGCAACATCTTCATGGTCAAGGCTATGGTGGCCCAGTGAACTTGGGGACCCCCCCATTCCGAGGGAGTCGGTACGTAACCTTGGTGTTATGTTAGACACCGACCTCTCGTACAAGATCCACGTTAATAAAGTCACAGGGAGATGTTTTGGCCTACTCAAGGTTCTTCGTAAGGTCTTAGACCTCCTACCTGCAGTAGCCAGAAAAACCATTGTTCACGCCTTAGTGACTCCACACCTTGATTACGGCAACGCCATGCTGTTAGGGCTAAGCCAAAAAGCACTTCATCAACTTCAATGCGTGCAAAATGCTGCTGCACGTCTGGTGCTTGGCCTCCCGCGCAGAGCATCAGGAAAATCTGCATTGGCTAAACTCCACTGGCTCCCCATCAGGGAGCGTATTAAATTTAAAGCCCTCTGCTACGCACATCGCATAGCCCAGAACAAAGGTCCGGATTACCTCAAGAATCTCCTGACCATACATCGCCCTACTCGCAATTTAAGATCTTCTGGTGCGATGTTGTTTAAAACACCTCGTACTCGTAGGGCCAGAATGGGGGGACGCTCATTTAGGAACTTAGCCCCCAAATACTGGAATGCTCTACCACTGAATTTGAGGATGGAGCCATCCGAAATAGGTTTCCGGAGGAAATTAAAAACATTCCTCTTCCCCATTTCATAATCCCATTCTCTCAGGTCCTCTGTTGAATTTATCAGTGATTAGCGCGGGGACACACTGTTCTATGTGTAGCCAGGCGCTCTATAAATGTTGCATCATCATCATCATCTCTCTCCCTCCGTCACCACAGCTTCACTCCTCTGGCTCAACTGCTTCAGCTGGCAGCTTCAACTCCTCCATCTGCTTTAATGCATTCTGATAAACTGGCAGCCCCAGCTGATAGTTCCAACTTTGTTCATATGACTGCTCTCTCCAGCTTCAGCAATCATCTGCCTTCTCTCTCCATTCCAGAAAACCAATTGAACTGAACTGTACTCTTCAGCTCCAGCAAACATTCTACTCTTCACTCTTCAAGAACCAAACTGACCACTCCTCCTCTCCTGCAATTCGCTAATATGGAATCCTCTCCCCTCATGGAAATTTCCAACAGAGGGCTGCCTCCCACCGAATTCCTGTGCTTGCGCCAGAACTCTCCGCGCAACCGCAGTGGCCATCTGCATGTTACGTCTGGGCCCAAGAGACAAACACATTCTTCCGATAAGAACTAGTCCTGGCTGGTTTTCCCCTAGCAGACAACAGGCTTAACTATAAACATTACCTTTACCCTGCAAGCATCTCAGCTCTGCAGGGATAGAAAGCAAAATGGAGTCTCTCTAGTTCTGGGCCTTGTAGGCCTGAGAAGGATGAAATAACCCTTAGCTCTGTCAGAATACCTACACAAACCATACCAATATGTAATATAAAGTCAGGACCACAGGATCCACCCTCTACTATAGGCAGGATAATGAAAGGACACATAATTATGTCAAAGCCAATAGGCAATAGATGGATCAGAGTCAAGAATAAGGGATCTATCATCATATAAAGCAGCTATCCTCTTCTAGGTCTGGAAGAAAGGGCTTAAAAGGGCCAACACAAGGTAAGAATACAGATTATAGATGTTAGCAAGCTTAAAGTCTTCATCACTCCGAAATAGAGCCAAAAACCATGTCAGAACACCCGATCACCGTCAAATTACGACAGACGACCCTTTTAGCGTTTAGCTGAAGCCACCTCATAGTGGACGTAATCGGGGTACTCATCTTCGATATCAATAGACATGATTAGTGCTACTTCTTTATGAATCATTTGTTCATGTTTAGCAAAGGCTCGTTTGGATGGAATACAAGCAGAAAGGCACATGGAGCATAATACAGGGCCACACTGGATACAAAGGCATAAAAAGAATAATATCCCAATTATTACACATAGAATCGTCAGCAACTTCCAACCCCAGGTACTAAGTATTGACCAAAACCACCCCGAAAATGTCCATGTACCATTATCAGGATGTATCTCAGCAGCAATTTTATGCAATTTGGATATGGCATCATACACAGAAGGTGAATTATCTGGCACGTATACACAACAACTACTTCCGATAATGCGTCATGCTCCTCCACGATCAGCTAATACTACATCTAATACCATTCTGTTTTGGAGCGTTACAATTCTGGTAATTTGAAGTTCCTCAGTTAAGTTTCCTAGAGCAAAAGCAGTATCATTAGCAACAGCTTCTACAACACGAGTTAACCGTCTTATTTTTCGACTATTCAAAGCAGCTCCAACAAATGAAAAGAGACCCAAATTAAAATCGACATATTGTTGCAACGCAGTATCAGTTTGGTCAATGTCTTCAAGGACTAATGCTCTCTTTGCCCTATTCAATATGAAGTCATGATAAAGGACATAATTGTAATGATACATAGGTGGGACAATAAACACAGGGGGTAATACAAAAGATATATAACATGTTCCTAACCATCCCATAGGGAGACGATGATAGCCTTTATTTCCACATATAAAATACGTATTTCGGGAGGCCACAAATGAAATGCCATTTGGAGTGTCGAAGGTAAGAGTGGTGTTACATTCACTTCTGCCAAGTGGGATTGTACCTTTATTACGAACACAGAGATCAGCTTTGGTATCGATAACAGTAATTACATGTGAACTAGACATATTGACACTCCTTTGGTTATTGTAAACTCGTGGTGCTGACATGTTGTCGGGGCGGTACTCCTCCCATTCAAACTTAGTTCCTTCAGCCTGCGGATAACCATCTCGATCATTGTAGCATATTTTGTTGAGTCGAAAAAGCAGCCCCCCTTTCGTTGGCCATCGCAAAGTGAATAAGAGTGTATACCAGGCATTGCAAGAGCCATTATGGGAAAACGGGAGTTGGATAAGCGGTGTGCCCCCTTTCTTTTGATGTCAAGGCAACATCCCACATACCCAGCAGTTCGAAGTGTTAGTCATATTGTGGGTGTGATGCAGAATCTGAATAAAACTGTTGTTCAAATAAGTTTGTCGGTGTCGCTCCTCATGATAAGGCAGAGTAAAATGGAAATGTTCAGATGGAATCGGGGTAGTTGGCAACAAATGTTCTCGTACCGGCACCACAAGTTCTACTACCCAAGCTATCACAGCTATCACAACAATTGTCAGAACAAATAGTACTGCGCCAAGAATTCTCTTGTCTCGTACTGCAGAAGATGCCATTGTTCAAAGTTCAAAATGTCTCAAAAACACAACGAAAAAATAAAAAATATGAGTGCTGAGCTCCGAGGTAGCCGTTGGTTTCTTCTCCGAGATTCAAGATGGGTGTCGCTACACTTGGCAGCACAGATCCCCCCCCTTGATATTCCCGGCTTCCGTTTCACAAACCCCAGAGCGGTAACTCAACCAGTCTCGCACAAAAAAAAAACTGCTTATCGTGGTCGTAAGTTGTATCTCTCTCTTCCAGAACTGTGTGGTCCGGGAAGGCTCCCTCCGATTCGGCAGACGTTACAGCTGGGCTCTTCTCCTCGTCCAAGATGTCTCGATAATCAGACAGCACAGTTGGGCTCACCAGATCCGGAGAGACACGGCGGCAGTGAGTAGAGTGCACCCACCGCTTCCTGTTGGTGACTCGCACAGCCGTACGAGTTGCAAGCAATACCTGCTCGGGGCCACGCCACCTCGGTTCCAGGCTGCTTGTTCTCTCGAAAGAACGGATCATGACATGATCCCCAGGACGAAGATTATGAGCCTCTCCAATAGAATTGTCGGGGAGCGCTTCTGGAGCCTGTTGATGAATAGAAAGTAAATCATTTGTTAATTGTGCCAAATAATCGTTCATCATTATACAAGGCACATCATGTAACAATCGAGGCTTAGGAACTCCCCATATATTCATAGGCCTTCCGAACACCACTTCATAAGGTGTGAGGCCAGTTCGGGAATGGGGCACTGATCTGATAGATAGCAACGCCAGAGGTAAAGCATCCGGCCATTTCAAAGACGTGGATGCCACGATCTTTGCTAGCTTCAATTTCAGAGTAGCATTATACAGTTCAACGAGACCTGCTGACTGAGGATGGAACACAGCATGAAATTTCTGCTGAATTCCCAATCCCTTCATCACGTATTCCACAATTTTCCCAACAAAATGAGGACCATTATCGCTCCACAAAAATTTACAAACGCCGTATCGAGGGAAGTACTCTTTGAGCAAAACCTTAGCTGTTTTCAATGCTGTATTATCCTTCGTGGGGAAGGCCTCAATCCATTTACTGAAAGCACACACCACCACTAAGACATACTTAAGGTTATTACAACGCTCAAGCTGGATGTAATCCATTTGCAGTACTTCAAACGGTGCAGTAGGTGGAACAAACCCTCCTTTCGGAGTGTGCGTCCCTTTTGCAGGATTGTGCTGTAAACATATCAGACAGGTCTGCACTACTCTCTTGGCCGTATTGGCAATCTCAGGATGCTCCCAAACTCGCGTTAGCAATCGAGTAATTGCAAGAGCTCCAACATGTGCCAATCCATGTGTCATTTGGACCATCGCTTGCAAGTAAGCTGCAGGCAATTTCCATCTTTCCATATCTTTACTTCGCCAGCAACCCTCATCATCCAGCACTCCCTCAGCTGCCCAGGTTGCAAGTTCTGCTTCAGACGCTGATTTCTGAATGTCTAGTATCTCCTCTCTAGCATCATGCCATCGCTCAGCCTGGGATTTCACCACATACATTGATGAGTCGTTTCGTAACATAGCCGTTTGTCTTGCTATACTGTCTGCAAAAGCGTTACCTTGTCCCACTTTGTCAAGGACCTTTTTATGTGCACTGCATTTGATTATCGCCACCTTGTTTGGACAAAGTAACGCATTCAAAAGATCACGCACTAGTTCTCCGTGCATGATGTGTACTCCATGCGAAGTCAAAAACCCACGCTCTCTCCAGAGTAGGCCAAAGTCATGCGCTACTCCGAAGGCGTACCGGCTGTCTGTGTAGATGTTCACACATAAGCCAGCACTCAATTTGCAGGCTCTTGTCAAGGCTATTAGCTCCGCTGCTTGAGCCGATTTCTGTGGTATTCGTGCTGTTTCTACCACTGTCTTAAGTGTTGTGAGCGCATATGCTGCAGAAGTTGTGCCATCTGGCAGCCTTAAACACGATCCATCAACCCACAGTTCCCCATCCACATCTGGAAGTGGCGTATCCTGTAAGTCGACACGACCCTTTGTTTGTTCTTCAGTCAGGAAAACACAATCATGGTGTTCTTCCTCTTGGCCCTCAGCAACCGGGTACGGCAATAAAGTGGCAGGGTTCAGGGTAGCACATCTCTTTAGTGTGATGTGTGGCGCCAACAGTGTGAGCTCATATCCTGTTAAACGTGCACTCGTGAGATACTGGGTCTTCGTTTGATTTAACAAAGCATCTACCGCATGGGGAACTAACACCAACAATTTGTGTGACAAAACTATTCCCTCACTCTGCCGTATAGCCACTGCCGTTGCTGCGACTGCTCGGAAACACCCAGGTAATCCTCGTGCCACAGGATCAAGTATTGCCGAAAAGTATGCGCAGGGCCTCTGCTTAATCCCCGTGTGTCTGCACTAGCACCGACAATGCACACCCATCTTTCTCGTGTACGTACAACGTGAAAATCTTTGTGTAATCTGGTGTACCTAACACTGGTGCAGAACAAAGGGCTTGTTTCAATTGTTCGAAAGCAATCTGACATTCATCTGTCCATTCAAGAGGTATTGGTGTAGTTTTGAACAATAATGCTAACAAAGGTTTTATAATGTGTGAAAACCCCATTATCCACTGTCTACAAAAGGACGTTAAACCTATAAAGGCACGCACATCTCTCTGAGTGCGGGGGACTGGTGTATCTAAAATTGCTTGAATTCGATCAGATGTTAATGCACGTCCCTCCTTAGACAAAAGATGACCGAGGTAGGTCACCTTTGGTATTCAATATTGTAGTTTTTTCCTAGAAACTTTATGATTGTTCTGAGCAAGAAAAGAGAGCAAAGCAAGAGTACTCTCCTCACACTGTGCATATGTGTCTGCAGCCTGTAAAATATCATCAACATACTGGATAAGAGCTACTCCAGACTGCAAATCAAAAGAATCAAGCTGTCTTTTTAAAGCCTGGCTATAGATGCTAGGACTTTCTGTATAGCCTTGAGGAACTCGACAAAATCTCTACGATTTATTATTTAACGTGAAGCCAAATAGATATCTGCTATCGGGATGGATGGGAATGGAAAAGAAGGCATTTTTAAGGTCAATTACAGAAAACGTGGTAGCAGTGGGGGGGACCAAAGTAAGTAAGGTGGTGATATCAGACACCACCGGGTACTGGGGCACTACAATTTTGTTAATTTCCCTCAAATCAATAATAAATCGATAGACTTTGTCATCAGTGTCTTTCTTTAGGATCGGAAGAATCGGACTGTTACAAACATTGTAGGGAACTTCCTCCACGACTCCTGCAATAATCAAATCCTGAACAATGTGCGTCAGGGCAATTTCACCTTCCCTAGATATTTTATACTGGGGTACACGTGGCAAAGACACTCCCTCCTTAACAGTTATTCGAATAGGCGGAATAAGCATCTGTCCCACATCCGTGTCTGATGTAGCCCATAACGTGTGTGGGAGAGAGGCTAATGCTTCAATTTCTTGCACAGTACATAGTCTTTCTACATCCGGATAATTGTCATTCAAAATAACCCGCACTCCTTCAGGAGCGCAGCGTATTGTTGCTCGAAAGTATTTAAGCAAATCTATGCCCATAATATTGTCTGGGGTATGCGGTGACAATAAGAATGGGCACAGGCTAAAGAATCTGTCAATGTAAAACGTAAGAGGTTGTGACAGTGGGCTTGGAGAGGGTGTTCCATCGAACCCTATGCATGTAATCGTTTCGCCAGACAGGGGAGCCCTTGGAACCAAGTTTTTAGACAGAGCACTGCGAGTAGCTCCTGTATCAACCAAAAACTGATCAGTAGAACCCAAAACGCCCGCTGATACATATGGACCTCTTTGATCTACTGGCACTTCAACCGATTCCACACCCCATCCTACGCAATCCTATGCGTGCACATAATCCTGAAACTCCACATTCTCACCCTCCGATATCTGGTACTGATTCCGTCAATCAAAAGTATTACGATCATCCTGACCACGACCCCTCGCCTCAAACCTACCACGATCACTTGCTCCACCTCTCACCCCCGAATAACTATTCCGTGTCCTTCCACCTCCTCGACCATGCTGATTACGTTGCTCACGAAGCACCGGACAATCTTCAGCCCAATGCCCAAACTCTTTACAGTATGCACATTGATCCTCAGCAATGTCGGTACGACCATAAGACGTACCATACCCTCCTCGCCGGCCTCTATCATTCCCTCTTGGCTGCGTAGCACGAACCTGAGCCAACATCACCTTTGTCTTTAACTCCTTTACCTTCTTATCGGTACTTTCTTTAGCCTCTAATTCCTGCCGCTCATAATACTGAGCCATAGTTAACAAGGACGCAGGGGTCGCCGTGGTCCAGGAACTTTCACTAGTTTTCAATTGTTTTGCAATCTCCGGTAGGAGATTAGCCACATACTTATCAACGAACAAATCCCTACCCGTATCATCCGTTAATAATTGCCCACTGTAATCATGAAACGCTTCTTCGAAACGTGAAAAGAAGTCAGATACTGACTCGTCCTGTTTCTGTTTGCAAGAGGCTAACATAGTCCAATCAATCTTTTTAGGGGTGTAGGAGAGTAGGGTCTGCAATCCTATGATCATCCGGACTTTTTGCTTTTGTTTCACTGGTTTACGACTTTCTCGGGCTGTGGGCCTGCCAATCAGACCCACAGCCTAGCTGTTCTCTCCCTAAATTGATGCATGTACCTTAGGTGCATTACCCAATTGGAACTGGGCCACCTTGTCAGACCCTGTAACTCAGGGCATCGGTGTACCCAGGGCCTACCAGGGGCTGAAGCATGTATTATGCCACCCCTGGATGGCCAGCTAAAACTGACACAACTGGCTGCACGACAGCTGGGGCAACGTAGCGTACTCGCTCGTTGCTTTAGGTATAGTATCCCTATATCTAACCACACAATGGACACTCGGGTTCCTATCAGTCACTCCTATGGCAGGCCTTGACAATCCTGAAGGCAGAGTGCATGGACCCGTGTGAATTGGGCTCTGGCACAAGCCGAGCCCAGTCGCAGCTTGCGGAACCAAGACCCAATGGCTGTTCCATGATAACGCGTATCATATCGGTAACTTCGGTATAGCGTTATCAAGACATGTCGAGTAAGGTGTCATATGAATCGGGATGCTGCCCCCTCACCAATTCTGGTGATGAGGTTAGCATTCCACCCTTCTAGAGGGACACGACATGTACGTAACTGTGAACCCCGGTTAAAGTTAACTGAAGCCTCAGCTCCACAAAATGGACGCTGCCACCACAGACACAAGTCTGACCTCCTGCTGCTGGGCGTCCTTCCAGCGAGGAGAGCTTGGACAAAGGGTTTCCTGTCAAGGGCGGTGTTCGCACCGTCCCAGACAGGGTTTGTGTATTCTGGGTAGGTAGGGCTTTGCGAGAAGGTGACTGCGGAGTGGCACCCCGGTGCTCACTACGCATCTGCCGGTTGGAACCAGTTTCAGGGGCGCGCAGCCCCTGACCTGGGGAAAGTCCGGCAGGGGAGAGGGGTGTAACTACCCCCCTTCTTGGTCCCACCCCTAGGACAGGACCTAGTCATGTACCCACCCCTTTCTTTAGGATAAAGGCCGGAGCGGGGACCCTTCCAAATTAGATCATCTTTGAAACAAGAATACTTTCTACGAAAGGACTTCGAGACTCTTCTCAAGATTTCTCCCTTGTGGCTAAGGAGTAGTCACCCTGCATCAGCGGGCACCATCTAAGTACTCTGCGGTTTGCTGCAAGTCCTTCCTCAAGGATCCGACGGCCCAGCTCGACGAGAACCAGCTTCCCTGGCACCTCTGACCTCTACCCACGTCGTCAGCTCAGCTGAGATCTGTGGGTGCGACGAGACCTCGAGGGACCGGCCATCATCAAAACCTGCACGCTTTCTTAATCAGCACGACCATCGAAGCCATTCTCTGGTGAGTGCTCTGGGGTCCGAGAAGCCCCGACCCTGAGCAGCTCCAGCACCGAAGTGCAGTCTCCCAGCATCTCCACGTTCTGCGTGGGGCCCTTCAACTCGCTGCTCAGCACGTTGTCTGGTCACTAGCCGCTGGCTGGTGCCCTTCTTTGACGACATCTGACAACCAACGCTGCTGGTCTGGTTGCTCCAGACTGGCCTTTGCTTCCTTCTTTGAGAGAAGCACCCCGGACCCTCCTGGTCCACTCCAGACGCCATTTTAGGCCCACCACGTGGCCCTGAAATCTGCCAAGGTGTGTTGCCCCAACCCTGGGCCCAGCGACGTCGACAGCATCAACCTTCGTGGGACAGCTCGCACCTCCATCCTGGTCGCCGACAACGCCTCCCGGTCCGTGAGACTGCAGAGCCTAGCGTCACCCACTCACCTAGCCGAGGTGACGGCCATCCGGTGCCTTCCTGGTACCCTCTGACTACTGGCTAGTAGTACGAACTTGGTCCCCTCTGCTTTCAGGTATCAACAATCACTGATCCAGGCTTGGATCTCTACGAACTATTCATCACTGGTCGCCGGCCAGCAACTCCTTTTCTTCCGGCTCCTGGCTCGTCAGCGAAGACCCCGACGCCTGTAAGACTTGTGCAGCCGCAGCCCTCGTGGCTAGGTAACTTCGGCATTTCGGTGCCCGCATAGCCTCCTTACTCTAGGGTCCTGAGTCCCTCGCTTCCGACTTGCCTTATCGGGTCCGCCCGAGACCACTAAACTTTCCGTGCCCTCGGGCACTTGTTTTTAATTGTGCACTTGAAGTATTTTCTAAGAGCTTTGGTTCTGTGCTTAGTACCCTGTCCTCATAAAGAGTCCAGGGCTGTTGTGATTCTTAATAAATATACTGTTTATTTTCATAACACTTGTGTGGTGTCCTTTCACTTGGTGTTCAAGGGGTATGTGATGGTATAACAGCTGGCTTAACGCGCCCTCTAGAGTTTAGCCCGAAGACTGCTCGTATCCACGCTACTAGGATAGCTGGTCTAAGGTTGACTTACAACCAATCACCATAAGGGTCGTTTGGAACTATACATAGTGGTCGCTAGAATAGCGAACGCTGCATATCGGGCCAACTTCTCACAAGGGGGAACAAGCGTTTTTTATTTATTCAAAATAGCTGTCGGGAGGTATAAAATGAATTGGCAGGGCTTACATGCAGGCTCCCTATCTAAATCAGCTTGGGCTATAGCTTTCCAATCTGCTCCCAAAATCGCTTGGTCATCAAACTTACGAATCGCTCTCCACATATCAGGGGGTAGTATTAACCCAAAGAAAAGGTCAATATCAACTAACGTCATAACACATGAAGAAATAGCCCCCTCCACTCCTTCATAGAAAGCTGCCGGATTTTTACGGGGATCGGGTAAAGCATTTTTCAATGCCATAACATCTGCCCTATTCCAAGGCGTATACACCCAATTATATATGAAATACCCTTTTGCATCCCCGGACAATTTATCATCACTGGTACCTTGCCCTTTGGGGGGAACATACAAAGGTGCAGCTTCACGCATGGCCATAACATGAACTTTAGAACGCTTATCTGCTCCAAAGATAGAACACTCTTTGGATTGTTCCGTCGACCCCGGCCCAGGCACGTCTGCTGCTTTTCGTGCTTCACGCAATCTGGACGCCTCATCCCGTAGGTGGACCAACCGTCGGAAAAATTCATCCGCATCTGCAATAACAAATAAACCTTTACTCATATTCCCACGATGAACTGATATATCCTTAGGCTCTAAATCAGTTGAATTTTTCCTAAATCGTTCTACAACTTCATCTCTGAGAGCGCTTAAAAAATACAACTGTTCTCGCTCTGACCACTTATTCATTTCATTTTTAATCTCTGACATAGTTATTTTATTCAAATTAAGTTTGCGAGCAAAACTGCGCAACTCCGCAGCTTCACCAGCAGTTAACCTCATACTCTTACTCCCATACTCCTCATTGTCCGAGTCCTCGTCCGGGGCCGTAGGCGAAACGTACGGAGGCGGGCACCGATCTAGTAATGAAAAATCATCAACTTCATTAGTAAGGACAGGATAAAGTGGACGCTGAATAGGAAATTGACGGCTCGTTTTCAAATTACGTTACCGTGCCTCCCTCTCTTTCTTTTCCTGCAACTCCTTCTCCTCCAGCTGTAAAGCCTTATCCCGAGCAGCCTTACGCTGCTCTTTCTCCGCCAAGGCTATCTCACGCTTCATTCGTTCCCGCACTGCTTTCTCCCACATTCGTACACAATCAAACATATCTTGTCTAGACCTGCGCTGAAACAAACATTGCTCCACAAACTAAACCTTTCGTAAATCAAATGACCCATGTAGTGGCCATTGCAACTCGGGATCAGATCTGATGTACTTATTCCATAATTTACTGTATAATATAGGGGGAAGGCCAAATTTTATGTACATCTCCCGATTGGGAGTCCCCTCTGGGGGAGCCGGCTGAGATTCATTTAATCGATAAGTGGTACCATTTCCAAGACAGCACATTCCTCGAAGTGTGCTTAAAACAGGCATGTTCAAAAAGTATCACGGAAACGTGATACTACAAAAATGGCACTTAATATACTTCACACAAATGTGCCGTTCAAACACAAACAATTTTTAGAGAAATATCACTACATGCCTGCCTATGTGAAGTGCACTGCACATATAGTTCAAATCATAGGATCAAATGTTAGCTAACTCAAAACATAGTCATAGAACCACAGTAAGCGTCCGCAGACTACCTTACCAATCACAAGCTTACCAAAATCTCAGATATCCAGATTCCAACTGCCGAGGTCTGTGATCAAATCAGCCAAAATCGGCACTGTACGACAACTCGGACGAGCAGGATCTCAGTCGGGGACCGGCGCCACCTGGAAGGTCAGATCAGAAGGAAAGGAAGAAAACACCGTGGGTGCCAAGACTCGGGTCACTCCGAGGCAGCGTACCCGTCCATGGCGAGTTTCCAATCCTTCGTCACGACCTCTCCTTCGGGCATCCGAGTCGCAGATGAGTCCCTTCGTGGTCGCCAATTTGTGGTATTGGGTTCTCCAGGCCTACATATTCCGCAGAATACCCTCTACACCATAAGAACTGTTGGCACGGAAACTAGAAAATGCTAAAGACAAGTTTATTAAGACCCCATGGGGTGGTGGTACATTCCTACAGCACCCTTCGGTAATGCAAGAAGTATCACACCGAACATCGGTGCAAGTCCTTCTTTTATACATTTTTACAGTAATAAAAACATAGGCGGTACACAGTTACAGAGTTTTAGGTACATATATGGTCATTTTTGGAACACAGCCAACTGATGGGAGGAGCTACAACACCACTGGTCAGTTTGGCGAAACATTCCTAAGTGATGACTGGTCAATCTAAACTGCGCATGTGTGAGCTTGACCATTACTAAAAATAGCCTGTTGCTGGGCAAACTCGAGTGGCCAGTGGTACAGAGGAAGGACAAAGGGCATGCTGACCACGAGGCAACGCATTCAACTAAAATGGCTGCAGATACATACAAAATGGCGTCCGACAACTATAGTCAAGATAAAGGAAAAGTACGTGTAGCAAAGCTTAACGCTAACCCGATCACCGTCAAATTACGACACCTCCACGCACTCAACCCCGGACGATCATGCACCTGCTGCCTGGCTGCCCTGAAACGCACCCAAGGACCCTTCTCCTGCCGGAACTGCAGCTTCACCGGCATCCGGCCCGCCAACCCTACTACCAGGAAGAACCCAACTACCTTAGATGCATTCATCTCAACACTCGCAACACTAGAAAGCATGTTAAGACTCACTTACCAGCCGGGATGAGATGAAAACTGTGGATCAATGTTTTGTCCA
Source organism: Lissotriton vulgaris (assembly GCF_964263255.1). NCBI lineage: Eukaryota > Metazoa > Chordata > Amphibia > Caudata > Salamandridae > Lissotriton > Lissotriton vulgaris. The sequence continues at coordinate 178,524,016 of NC_141685.1, forward strand.
CGGGGCAAAGTAACATAATTAGGAAAATTAGTTAAATTAGGATTGCTATATAAGATACAGTGCCAAAGTTCATAATGCCATCTTTGATGTAATCTTTCCTAGTTTTTTAGTGCAGGGCAGTAGAAAAACGAATTTGCAGGAAGTCGCGCTGAGTATGGCACTTCTTTACAATCCCAAAGATATTCTATAAGGACAGTATCCATTTGTCCTAGCTCAAATTTACATTTTGTTACAATCAGTCAGGGAACTTAGAGTCAAAGAACTTAAAGTATAAGTAAAAGATTCATATACTCATTTGAAATTTAAATGCTCCACGTTCGATTTCTGAAGAACGAATAAATCATTGTGGCTTCTCTCCTCGCTTCTAGTTAACAAAACACGGCAGAGAAGACCTACAACATAAACAGGATGCAGCCGGCAGCCACAGCGTGTATATGCAGTGTTCAAAGGCCTCGTGTAAGATGGCTGATCAGTTGAGTGGCGATTTAGCTGCCGCTTGCTATATGGTACAAGTGGGATTATATGAAGTATGCATCTAAGACTACCCAAGGTTTCAGTCCTGTTTTTCTATCACAAACTTACTTCAAATGTTTTGTTTGAGTTAAGCTATTCCTGTAACTGTTCAAAACGAAGAAATTGATCTTGAGAACACAATTTGTCACAAGGGTAGGCTGAGAATTAAGAAAAACAACAAATCTCCTGGTTTTATAGATGCCATCTTGATTTTTAGTGGATGTCACTGTCTGTGATGGTGAGACCGGGACTGTTCTAATCATGGAAATGCCACTGAGTGCGAGCTGCCCAGACCTTGAATAGAGAGTTCTCAACCACAATATTTTGGAAAAGAGTTGAAGCCACAAATAAATGAGTGAGGTTTGTGGCTGCCCAAATCAGTGAACACCTTGTTGGCGGGGGGGGTTAGGGGGGGTCTGGATTCACAAGAATTTTTTAAAGCACTCGCTACTTTAACAGAGCCAGTTTCCAAGCACTCAAAGTGTTTACCGATAAGAGACTGAGGGCCAGATGTAGTTAGCTAAATACCGGTCGGTAACAGCCAAAAGTCAGTGAATTTTCTGTTACAGCCTGGTATTTAGCCCTTTCCAATGTAGGAGGCTGTAAATAAGGATTCAGTAATTTACTGATTCGTTATTTTAGGGAATCGGTAAAATACAGATTCCTTATTTTAAGAAATCAGTAAATTACCGAATCCTTAAAACCTATGTAGGTAGCACTTAAGTTGTAGTGTAGTTCCTATATTCCCAATAGGCTCTGCGCATTGGAATAATATATCCTGTAGTTTAGACGTAGAACTGAGGTTTACTAGGTCTCTACCGGCTATATTAGACTTAATTGTGAGTGCCAGCTAGCTCAGACGTTTTTTCTTTTTAATACTCGAGTTACACCGCGCCACCCAGCCGACACATGTTTCATCAAAACAAGTGTTGCTTTGACTCTTCAGGGCTGCCTCCTTCTAATCAAGGCTTGTGTTGTCTTTCCGCTTAACCGGTGATAATTCCAACCCAGTAAGGGTATCTCTGTATATCCCGGTTCGGACGGGGCTCGGTTATCCTAATTCCTGGACACTAAATTGCCAGAGTGTGGCCGTACTATAGTCGAGGAACAGAGCAGGGATCTCAATCACTGAAAATGTAATGTGCTTAGGTTATTGTCACTAAAATTCACATCAGTATCCGGTTTTCTAGAAAAAAAATGTATAAATGTCCCTCGGAGAACTCTTTGATTTATGTCTTATATTTGACCATCCATATCCGGTTTTCTAAAATGTGACCCCACTTCGTAGGAACCTGCTCTGTCTTCCTGACGTGAATCCGGCATTCTCTCTCGACGGTGACTGCAATTGCAGTCATCGTCGAGAGAGAACGCCCTGAAGAGTGAAAGCAACACTTGTTTTGATGAAACATGTGTCGGCTGGGTGGCGCGGTGTAACTCGAGTATTAAAAAGAAAAAACTTCACAAACAAGACGATTGGGACAGAGTTATTTGATGTTGTTGCATGTTTTAATCATCTATGTATCTGTATATTGAACTTTTGTGTGTGCATAGGATTGTGTTTCAAATTTCAGGTGTTGTGTAAACAACATCCCTAAGGGGGTTGGAAGGGTCGCCCCTTTCCTGTAGCACCACCACCCTAATTGATCGAGCCTTACAGGCACATTCAGAAAATATTTGCAGAGCGCAACCAATCCCCATGATAAAGAACCCTGCCCGTTGCATAAACATATCTAAAGCTAGTGTTTACAAACCCACCCCAAAACAAAGAATGCATTTGAACTGGGTAAGTAGAAAAAATATTTTTAGCATTTCTACAGTACACAAAATGCTTAATGGAAACATTTCTAAGCATACAGTCTTTTAGTCTAATTCATGCAATTTGAAAAGAATCATGTGATTACATTCATAAAAACGTCTCTTAAATACAGAAGAAAAAGACGAGATCATTCCATAACATACCATCTCATAGCAATCTTTCTATTAATAGGGATATGGCCTAAATAATTCTTTTAGTCAGTCTTCAAAAAATGACTTGTTCTCTAGGAATAGTTCTACTTTAAGCAGATTAGTCTGTGCCAAAAAGTTCAATGTTTTGGAAAGAGAAAAAAATTACAACTTTGTTGTGAAAATAGAGTTCCAAATATTAGAAGTCATTGTTTAAAAAAAAAAAGACGACGGCCGAAGGCCGAATTTCAGAGTTCAGAGAACACTGTGTGCATGACTCAAAAGTTATTCTCGGTGTCAGGAGAAAACATCAAGTCGTCTAGGCTGGCAAAGAAATCGTCTACCACAGTAGGTGAAGGTGAAACCATTTGATCCAGCAGATCAAATGTGCATAGATGAGAAGCATTGCCGTCAGCGCTTGTTGCTGCATTAGCAACGGTCATATCAGATGGTACCTGTGTGCCTGGTGTTTCTCGTACCTCACCCTCAGTTAGACTTACTGGTGAGATCTCAATAAATGTCTTCATCAGGATTTGCAGCCATTGGGGGTAACACAATGCATGAGCCGTTACAGGACCTAGCAAGGTGTCGACATCCGATGGCAGGACTGATGGTAGTGTAAGACAAATGTCTAACACACATTCCTCTCCGCAAAGCAGGCATCGTAGAACAGGTAAGATGCAATCTTGCCAGATTGGTGTGAATGAAAGAAGCCATGTCGTATTCAGATCTCTTAAACGAGCCAAGCCGAGAATCTGTGTTATCCTCTCACAATACCTCTGGGCACGGACCGTCTGTTCCATGAGGTTCTGGGTATCGCCGGTTACTGGACTTGCTATATCGGAGCAGAAGAAATAAAAAAAGTATTCCTGCTACGAGTCCCAAGATGAGAGGCAGGCCGCCGAACACAGAGTGCACGAAATTTGGGAAAATGCAGAGGACTGCTTCAAATGGTGCTAACAGTCCCGAAAAAATCATTTTAAATACATGTGCGATGCCACTGGTATCAGACATGTTTAAGATTTGACTTAACATTTCTGCGAAATGTACAGGGCAGTTGGTTGATAATAATGCATGTATCTCTGCAGATGTCCTTGCAACTTACAGATCATACGTTTCTTTTGATGATGTCAGTGGCACAGATTTTTGCAAAAGAATGGACTTTAGTCTGCTTAAAGTATCAATTTGTATAGAAGAGATATTCCATGAAGGCCATATTGCCGTCTGACTGTCTGACTTGAGAGTTGGATACAATACTTGCATACAGCAAGTGACCATGGATGACACACTAACAAGATAAGCTTTTCCTGGCACCATTCCACAGCAGCTGTGATCATTTAACATAAAGTAACTGCCTGAAAACGGGTTCTATCAGAGTGGAGGGAGTACCGTGCAGGTGGTATGAAGACACATGTCCGGTTTTAGGGTCTATGTGGAGTGTTTTTTTATTCGGATCAATAGGATCAAGTCGAAAAAGTTCTTCCTCTTCGGTAGACGCTTTCGGTGCCGATCTTTTCGGGTCCAAGCGAGGTTTGGATTTCTGCTCCGGAGCCTTGGAAAGTATTTTTGGAACCTTCGGCTTCGATGTGGAGGCGGAAATCTTTTTCGGTTCCGAATGTGTTGATTTCGGATCAGATGCCTTTTCTTTCGGCGTCGGGGTGGTCGATGCTGATTTCTTTCTGGGAGTAGGCTGTGCTCCCGACTTCGGTGCTGATGGAGCCTGTGGGACACTAACATGCGGCTTGCTCGGTCACAAGCTGCCTGAAGGCTTGTCCTTGGTCTTTGGAGCTGAGCCTGGGGGCGGGGCTTCTGAATATTGTTTTCGGTCAACAGGCAAAGTCTTCTTTTTGCAGGTGGGGTTGGGGTGCGGCGGTGGTAATCACTCGTTGATCTGGAGGGATGGGTGGTCTGAGTTGGAGTCGTCTGTTTCGGACACGATTTCCAGTTCCTCCGAATCTTCCTCCGGGACATCGTACCTTCATCAAAAATGTCCACCGGTACCAGAGCTGCTTGCTGCGCCATGATGTGTCGTCGGGCCCGGCAAACACGGATGGTCTTTTTGGATCGAAAGGAGGCGCAGGCATGGCAATTATTCTCGTCGTGCTCTGTCGAGAGACCCAGATTACAGACCTTGTGGTGGTCACTGTGTGGAGTCCTTTCCATGAGCCGTAGGCCCGAATGGCATCGATAGGCCCAGCGGCCCGTGTCGACGACCGAAATGGGATATTTGAGGAGCGCGTCGAAGGTCACACGATCGAGAAACAATATCGTCGAATTTTATGATGGTTGGCGCGTCGAAAAGGGTTGGAGATATGGTGCCGAACCGGAGCGCAGAAGTTACATCTGAACCCGATGGCAGAAAAAAAACAATCTGAGGATGGAGTTGATGCCCATGCACACTATCGTCCAAGGGAGGAGTCACCTATCTCGTGATTACAAAAGACTTCTTCAAAGACAACAAGGTGCAAGCATCCAAACCCAACACCAGATGGCGATCTATGCACAGAGTGTGAATTCTGCAGCTCATATGCCTCGAACAGTGGGTTTCTGTTGCAGTAACTTGGTGCAGAACAAAGTGAAGAGTCGACATGGCACACATCCTTGTGTGCCATGCCCACAAACCACTGCCCTGGCATACATCAGTCACCTCTCTAACTGGGTGCCCTATGCCAGTGGTGAGTGTACAGGTGCATGAGCCCTATATCCCTACAGTGCCCAAGTCTATTCCTGTACCAAAAGGGGGGAACTTTACCTATGCCTCTATAAACAATTATGAAACAACACTTAATGCTGAAAAGAGGGAAAACAACTATTAATTAGTTCACCCAGACATTTAATTTGTCATTTACTTTTTGGGTTATATGTTTACCATGTTAAAGACAAGGAAAGTACATTATCAACTTCACATTGAGCCAACCATGATTATTTGAAAGGAAAAAGCAAGAAAAACAATATATACAATTAATGTGTAGAAACAAATGAACATACCATACAAATGTGCATTTAAAAGTATTATCAGTTGTCATAGAACAGTTGCCAAAAAAAACAGTACAAAAAACACTGTCATCAAGTCATATATAGAATTTCCAGGGGGTAAATCTTATTCACTACCAACCCACATTCCTGTCACAATGTTACAAAAGTTCATGTTATTTAACAACAGGAATAGAAAACAAAAGCCTATTTTTTTGGCAAACGAAATGACTTAATGCCGACGGTTGTTGATGACATTTCAATAAAGAGACTTTAAGACCAAAAATCATTGGTCAAATAAGGTATGCTGCATCCTCGGATGCGTTTATTTGAAAAAGCTTTTTCACTCTCCATGAGAGGTGAACCCTCCTTAAATAATTCCCCTTCTTTTTCTTTAAACAGTACCTGCAGAAAAAATACCCCGCCCTGATGAGAATCCGATGATTAAGACATTGGGATTCGAAACGCGTCGGCATTAAGTCATTTCGTTTGTCAAAAAAATAGGCTTTTGTTTTCTATTCCTGTTGTTAAATAACATGAACTTTTGTAACATTGTGACAGGAATGTGGGTTGGTAGTGAATAAGATTTACCCCCTGGAAATTCTATATATGACTTGATGACAGTGTTTTTTGTACTGTTTTTGTGGCAACTGTTCTATGACAACTGATAATACTTTTAAATGCACATTTGTATGGTATGTTCATTTGTTTCTACACATTAATTGTATATATTGTTTTTCTTGCTTTTTCCTTTCAAATAATCATGGTTGGCTCAATGTGAAGTTGATAATGTACTTTCCTTGTCTTTAACATGGTAAACATATAACCCAAAAAGTAAATGACATGAATTAAATGTCTGGGTGAACTAATTAATAGTTGTTTTCCCTCTTTTCAGCATTAAGTGTTGTTTCATAATTGTTTATAGAGGCATAGGTAAAATTCCCCCTTTTGGTACTATAACAGGCCCTACCTACCCTCTTTCCCACAGGGCCAAACCGCTCCTTTCTCTTTTTCTCAAGTCTATTCCTGGGCATTGTAAGTGCAGTGCTGCCATTAAGAATATATGGTGCTGGGAGCTTGTCATTACGAACTCCACAGCACCATAATGGCTACACTGAAGACTGGGAAGTTTGGTATCAAACTTCTCAGCACATTAAACCCACACTGATGCCAATGTGGTATTTAATGTAAAATGCACAACAGAGGGCATCTTAGAGATGCTCCCTGAAACTCGACCAACTCCTAGTGACCTGACTGAGTGGCTGCTTAGGCTGCCACCACCAGACATGTTTCTGGACGCCTGGGTTGAGAGCTTGCTGCTCTCGGGGGCCTTAAACAATGCACATCCTGGGAAGAGGTGCCAAGCTTTCTCCCCCAGGATAGGCAGGGTTCACAAAGGGGAAGCTTCAAAGGCATGTCACCTTTGTGAGACTCTCCAGACCATTTGCCGCTTTCAGCAGTGGGTCCCCAGTGGTTCTACCCCCCACTTTGGGCGGGAAAATCCGGCGGGAAAAACAAGTACGGAAGAGAGGTGTGCCCACCTCTGCCAACTCCACCCCTAAGGTGGGGGAGGCGAGGTGAAGCACAACCTCGAGTCCCCACCATCTTGAGATTAGGGGACCAGCCAACCAGGGACAGGCTCCTGACCCCCTCCCACTGGAGAGTGACAGAATAAGGGGTGTACCCATCCCAGAGAAGGGACCTATTGGTCCCTGCCTTTTACCTACCTGTAACGCCCCTAAATTTAGTATTTAGTGGCAGCCTGAACCATCTTTCCTCAGATCCAGCAACAACAAGAACAGAAGAGGAGGATGAGAAGCCTGCAGAGCTAACAAGAGGATGAAGTCCACTGACTTGGCCCCAGCCCGACAGGCCTGTCTCCCCTTGAACCTGCTCCTGCGAAACCACGGCCTTTCCAGCAGCCAGCACCCTCACAAACCCCAGAGGACCTGCCTGCCTTCACTTTCAAGACTGTTTCTCCTGTGAACACCGGACGTGTTTAAACTGCAGCTTCTGGTGCCAGCCAGAAACTGAGAATCCAGCCCACTCCACACCCGCCGAACCCGACCCAAGCTTGAGTGGAAAAACACCACAAGGAGGTCCCCCCGGTGATCCTGACCCGAGATCCAGTGACCCATGACTTGCCTCAAGCCTCCAGAAGACGTCTGTAGCCTCAATCCAGAGGACTCCCCCTACCGTGACAGGAGCGGGTAAGAAAATCCGACGTCCAAAAGCACCCCTACATCTGACGCCCCACGACCTTGTGTGCCCAACCCAGCAGTGCCTAACCAACCTACAAGATCCCAACTTACCACTCGAAGTGGTGATCGCTCCTGGAAGATCCTCGTCCACAAGCCTGCAGTGTTTCTTTGTCCCGGAGAATCTCCATTGAAATCAACAGGGCACCGACCTCAAAACAGCCCCTGCGCCCGGCCGCCCTAGTGCCGCTGAGGGTGCACCTTTGGTCTCCAACTTGCCATTAGCTAAACCCTAGGAGCTTTGCTCCCACAATCCTGTGGCCTGCTTGCCAGCCGCCACCAAATGAAGCCCCCCTATCCTCCATAGGATAACATTGGGCCTCAACACTCTGCACCCAGCCGTCCTAGTGCCGCTGAGGGTGCAACAACAGTGCATCACTGACCCTGGGAGACCCCCTGAGTCTAACCCCAGAACTTTAACTCCCACAGTCAATTACTTACCTTAGATCAGTTAACCTGTTTTCCTTCCAAAGGATAACATGAACACTTTTTCTCCAAAATGTTTCGAAGTATGGAGTTTTGAAATCTAAAAATATTTTTTTAAATTGCACAAATAACCAAAACGTGTTTTCTTATCTGTTTCAAGGGAATGTCCCAGTGCTGAATCTAGGTATCCAAAGCGATACAAAAGGGGATGATGGACAGAGCATTTGAGCAAACCAAACACTCACCCCCAGTCAACTGATCTGGGTGTAATCCATCACCATTCTTTAGCTCACTCCGCTACCCCAGTTCAGACATGGCCATATGCAAATCAGTGTGACCCTGTGCCTCATGGGAACAGTCCAGCCCGAACTGCCAAGCCATGTCTTCCCTGGACCGGAAACAAGTATCCTGGGACCGGTTTCGGGTTCGTAACCCTCATCAACGAGGCTATCTTGAATCAAGTGGCAAAGTTAGCAAGGGACTCACGTCTGAGCATACCCTGCCAACTTAGGGCAAACAAAGCAATACAAAAGGGGATGATGGACGGAATCTAGGTATCCAGCACGGAGTTAGAAAAGTAACACGAAAAGTAACTTACCTTCATTTCAATGTACTGCTCCAAAAAGTTTCCAAGTGTGGAGGTTTGAAAACTGGAAATATTCTATAAAAATCATGCGAATAACCAAAACGTAGTTACTTAGCTGTTTCTAGGAAATGTACCAGTGCTGGATCCAGGTATCCAGCGCGGAGTTAGAAAAGTAAAGCAAAAAGTTAATTACCTGCAATTTAGTGAAAACGCCCATTCATATCAATGTACTGTATTTGCTAAGTGTTGCATACTACTTCTCCCCTGTAAATCAAACAAAGTACAGTTTCTACTGCATACTTGAACTGTGTTCATACAAGTAAATGATTACCGCAAAGTATTTCTATGCTTACCTGTGCCAGGCTTGCTTGGTTCTAGAAATAAAACAACAATATTTTTTTTATACAAAAACAATTGGCCTAGAGTTCAGTTCTTGAGTGTGTGAATTCTTTTGCTGACTGAGTGTGTACCTCAAATGCTTAACACTGTCCTCTTATACTGCCTCACTGCTCGACCAAGCTACCACTTTAGAGAGTAAGGTTCTATCTAACTTTAACCTCTGCCGACCTCTGGAGACCCTTGGACTCTAAACACACTGTACCTCACTTTGGAGCAGTGTACAGACCTCTGGAGACCCTTGGACTCTATACACACTGTACCTCACTTTGGTGCAGTATACAGACCTCTGGAGACCCTTGGACTCTATACACACTGAACCTCACTTTGGAGCAGTATACAGACCTCTGGAGACCCTTGGACTCTATACACACTGAACCTCACTTTGGAGCAGTATACTGACCTCTGGAGACCCTTGGACTCTATACACACTGTACCTCACTTTGGTGCAGTATACTGACCTCTGGAGACCCTTGGACTCTATACACACAGAACCTCACTTTGGTGCAGTGTACAGACCTCTGGAGACCCTTGGACTCTATACACACTGAACCTCACTTTGGTGCAGTGTACAGACCTCTGGAGACCCTTAGACTCTATACACACTGTACCTCACTTTGGAGCAGTATACAGACCTCTGGAGACCCTTGGACTCTATACACACTGAACCTCACTTTGGTGCAGTGTACAGACCTCTGGAGACCCTTGGACTCTATACACACTGAACCTCACTTTGGTGCAGTGTACAGACCTCTGGAGACGCGTGGACTCTATACACACTGTACCTCACTTTGGTGCAGTGTACAGACCTCTGGAGACCCTTGGACTCTATACACACTGTACCTCACTTTGGTGCAGTATACAGAGCCAGTTTCTTACAATACCTCACTGTATGTCTCTCCCAATTTACATGTGATGTTGTTGCCCAGTGGAAGGAGCAAGCTGCTCTGGTAACTTTTTCAACGCTGGAGTTACACACCCGGATGAGGGAAATATAACTCTGCTGGGGTCTGTACTTCAGGATAGCATCTTGAAAGGTCAGAGTTATCACTACATTTTTTTAACAGGGGATTTTAACACATGTGTAGGGACATCATGTAAGGAGTGGAAGCTATGGGCTGTACACGACAAGCAGGCTTACACATGGAACATACTCCCAAGGGTGTTGAGCTTAACTCCATCTTGCTTGAATTTGATCTAACATCTGTAATAAATAAGCTGTCTCTTGGGAAAACAGATATTACTCCCACCTTTATTGGGAGAGGGTGTGAGCCTGTTATTGATTTCACCTTTGTATCTACCCCCTTTTACTCTCTGGTTACCGATTTTTCTGTGCAGGCGAGTGAATGCAGTGACCACAACCCCATTTGTGTCTCAATTGGCTGGACCCGAACACTCGGACACACCAAGGTGGGCGGGGGGCTAATGTCCCCCTTAAAGAGGTGGAAGCGGGAAGGAGTGTAAAGTGGGGGTGTATTTTCCCAGAGCTACTCCACGAGTCCCTTTTAACTCTGTGTCGCAGCGAGTTTGCCACCTGTCTCAACGATGAGGCAAGTGTTCCGGACATCATGGGTGCATTTGGATCCATGTCTACTGTCATAAGGAACTTTCTACGGGGCCTGTTAGCAACCAGGTCCACAATGGTTTGACTCGGCGTGCTCCCAGGCTTCCAGGAACCTGAGACAGGCCTTGGGCGTTAAACCCCGAGACCGGGAGGTGGTCAACGGACTACGAAGAGCATATGAGGCTGCTCTAGCAACTCGCGAGTCTGTCCTGAAGGAGGAGGCCTGGATCAATTTAGTGGAGGCTAGTACACTGCGTAATAGCTCAAAGTTCTGGGGCATTATTAACAGCCTATTTCTATCTTGAAATAATGCTAATTTACTGGATGCCCAAATCACAGAGGACGATTGGGTACATCATTTTGAGGGTATCTTCCAGTCGGATACCCTTCCAATTGAGGGGCAGGAAAAGGTGGAAGGAAAGTCAGAACTTATTTTCACCACGCAAGAGGTGAGTGCCGGTATTCTGAGTCTATCTAAAAACAAGGCCCCACGCCAGATGGGATCCCACCAGATCTCTACATCGCCCACTTAAAAACCTGGGTGCCTGTCCTCACAGCTGTCATCAATACTGCAGTCCAGATTGGCTTTATCTATTATAGTCTCGGCATTTAAAAAGGGATAACGGGACAGTACCTATTGTTATAGGCCCATTTTTCTCCTGGACTCTGTGGTGAAGGTGGTGGCCCGCATGGTACTTGACACACTTGTATCATGGGTAGAGGAAAACAACATTTTATCCGATATCCAAAACGGCATTCGCCCAGGTCGTTCCACTGTGGAACAGTGTTTAAACCTGCACATGGTTCTGAACAAGTACTCTGTGGCTCGTTCCAGCCCCATATACCTAGCCTTCATGGACCTGTCCTCAGCATTCAACTGTGTTCATAGGTCCAAGCTGTGGAAGCCTCCATTGGCATTGACAGTAACATCATTTTATTTACCGTGATTAAACTGCGGTTGTCCGCTATTCAAAGGACCTGAACGTGTCATGTCAGCTTGACATCAAGAGAGGGGTGCATCAGGGGTGCATTTTAGCACCCTTTCTTTTTAACCTATATATTAATTCCTTCGAGAAGGCCCTTTTGGCCAAAAATGCGGATTGTCCCCAGGTAGGGAAGCGTAGCCTGCCAGTCCTCCTATACGCTGACGATGCAGTCCTCTTGGCGAGGACAGCTAGGGGCCTACAACTTCTTCTGAATTCTTTTGCCCTTTTAATGGAGGACTTGGATCTGTTGTTTCATCATGCCAAGTCGTTCATTATGCAGGTGGGACCTCGTAAAGCTAAGCAGTTCACTTTTAAACTCTGACTTTCATCAATACCGAAGACCAATGTTTTCTCCTACTTGGGAGTTGTGATTGACGATTCCTTGAGTTGGTGCCCTTTGCTTACTTGGAAGAAAAAGGATCTAGGGAAGGCTTTTGCAGCTGTTTTTAACTTTGCCAGCAGAGTGGGAGGGAAGCCAATAGGGGCTCTTTTGAAGACATATGAAGACAAATATATCTCAAAGGTTATTTATGGGAGTGAGATTTTGGGCCACATTGGGGTAGGAGAAGTGCAAAGTAATGAAAACTCTTTCCTCCAAAGGGCTCTTTCTGTCCCACAAAGCACTTTGTTTTATGTTGTGCACAAAGAGTTGGGAATGCCTTTCCTCTTATATGTACTGGCTTTCCGTCCCCTGGCTTTGTGGCTTAATATTTGGGCTAAGCAAGAAAATACACTTAGAAAAGACATCCTACGGGAATGTATTTAACTTGACCGTGTCTCACACATCCGATGGCTCCAGTATATAAGAGTTGGTCTCTCCAGGGTAGGTAGGAACTATTCGCTAACCCTGAGCGCAGATGTAAGAGTGACTTTTCTCTGGTCAAAGAGTGTTTTTTAGGAATGAGCCACTGCGATAGAGAGGGAAATGAGCTGTGTAAGCCTAGTGTGCGTATGTACATCGTGTTAAAAACCGTACCAACCAGCGAACCTTATCTTCTAGGGCTTAAAAGCATCCAATCATTTTCAATGACCCGGTTTCAGCTCAACCTCTTCCATTACCTCATGGCACACACTTGCGGCTTCCACAGAGGCCAGTGCCTCATGCCCTGTAGCTGCAAGAGTGAGTCTCGTCAGGACATGATGCACTTTATAATGTTTTGTAGTTTTTATGATGTCCATAGAAAGTTATTTATTATTCCCATTCTCAAAAAACAGGTTTTAGGAGGGTGAGACCAGCTCTTATCTTTTTACAACTCCTCTCTAAAGACACTGTTTGGCATATGCTTTACTTTTTACGGTTCGCTGTTAGACTCAGGTCAAGCTGCGATTAACTTCTGTACTGTAATTCATGAATTTTTATCTTGTGTTTTGATTAACTTGTACATATTATATTTGTCAATCTGTAACTTGGAAAATGTTTTATCATTTTATGTATGACTTTTATGGTTTTCTTTTATAAAACCGAATAAAGTTTGTTGATATTAATCACTAGGGGATTCATTTACAGGGTAGCATGGTATCACTCACAATAACTCCAGGAGTCACAGTCCACACAATGTACATGCGTTGTTCCTCCTACTTCCAACTTTACATGTATCCCCAATCACCTGCCCAACCCTCTCCCTCCTGATGCCAATGTGGTACTCCGTCAACCCGCAGACCATATTTTTGGCCCCTTTGAAAGTGCCCATACAATAAAAATGCTGCAGTTGTAAATACATATCAACTACCATTTGTTGTGTTTGAAACATTTTATTGAATAATAAAACCTAATAAACATAAGCTGACTATTAAAGCAAAACAGAACATCAGTTGCCATACACATAAGAGACGAAAGTTGTACATAAAAATCAACAAACTGTAACACAGCAAAGTTATGTAGAGCACAATTCTTAATTTCGGGCATTCTTTAAAGTTCACAATAGAAACATTCATAAAGAACAAGAAAGGAAAGAAAGAAGGTGGGATACAGTGGTTTCATTAATGTAATGCTTCCTACATATAGAAAAACAAATACTAATTATTGTCCTTAAGCAATAAAGTCCTCACATTAAAATACTGAGAGAAATATATTGAAGAATGAACATTTCATGTGCAATTAGAATTCAATTTGAATATTTTAACCTCCTCAGCATTATTTGACTCATGATTACAACCTGAATGCTTTCTGGAAAGGAACCGCCTCATGGGGTTCAAAATCACATCTTTTCCAGCAATAGGATTAAAATGATAAATTTGAATTTCAATTTGATTTATTGATTTAGGCCTTTTTGGAGATCAACAAATTTAAATATATACAAAATCCATACACCTTTGTAAAATTGTCACCTAAACTTGAATTCAATCCACCTTTTGATTAAACACTTCCCATTCAAGCAAGCATCACAGGACCACTTGTTGTTATCTTCCCAATTAGTGATAATGTTTCAGATGGCAACAACAATAAATATGTTTAGAATTTTACCTCCAAAAGCAAAAACATGTCATTTCTGAATCATGGTGCACAATAAAATGTAGGAACAGAAAGGCATCTTTAGGTATAGCATTCATTAAGGTTTGACCAGGCTTGAAACTAGAATTCCTGAACTTTTGGACATTTAAATGTCATATTTTAAAAGAGTTCTAACAGACCCAGCATGAGCTCCGTGAAAAATTGAAGATGAGTGAATTGTACTTAGATAACATGTGCTGATTAGTAATCTATTGATGTAAAATACAGTGGTCAGGTAATGCTTGTGGATCTAATCTATTTAGATTTTAACTCCATAGTTTATTGAACAAATTAACTGAGCATAATACTTGAAGGTCCATCTCTCAGATCAGTTCTATTACAGTTTTATTTGCGATAACACTAAAAGAGATCAATGATAAATAGGTTTTAAAAGCCATGGGTGGATTTGATCCTTCGTCTAAATCTAGATTATTGTCTGCAATAGAAACCAGTACAAATAGATCAAATCTAAAAGCATTGAATATGTTTATTATAGTGGTTTAGAGTAAACATAGATGACACACATTGTTCCTGAAACTCAGAAATTGTATCTAAAGATTATGATTACATCCTTTTTTATGTCCAGAGACCGGTTTAGATGATTTACTGTTTAAGTGACAACATTTGCAAATATATTTAACAAAACATTAAAGCTGGATGTCAGAAATTCTGTCTTTAAGCATTGTGTAAGAGTTATGTGTGATGGTTTTTATTTGATCTGAAGCAACACTAACACTAAATAGGTATGAGCACCGGTTATCATTCAACTAACATTATTAGCAAACCTAATTTGGAGGGAATTGAGAAAAATTGATTCATGTACCAAGAGTTTTTATTTTTCAAAAATCCACTGGTTCGGTAATTCACGGAGTTTGCAAATGCTAACCCCCTTTTCGGAATGTACTAAGCCCATTTAACAATTAAGAATTTGGAAGGGGAATGTTAATAGTGTCCCTTCTAAATACGTAATACATCCTTAAGGTATGTATTAAGCTTTGAAACCATATGTGGGCTGAAAAACAAGGGGATATTTGTGAATCTGAAAGTAAAATGGGGTGCATTAAAAATGGCTTTATTTAAAAGCCATCACAGACACAGTAGTGTGCTGACTCCACAAGCAACCACTTTTACCAAATTAATTATTAATACATGAACCTCAGTATTTCCTATATATTGCAGAAATGTAGTCTCTAATATTTTTGTCATGTGGTGTAAATATTTGTTTCTATTATTTTATTTCCAATTTCAATATTGTCATGAAATGTACCTATTCTTTTTGTCAAACATACTGAAATATCTTTATCACAATTTTTGGGGCATTCTAAAAAGTGTTTTCACTCTCTAACTTAAAGCTTCCTAAGGAAATACTGATGCGCAGTCCTGGTTTCTCCTAGATCATTTAGTTTTCTCACTAAACCAAGCACAATATTGATTTGAGAGAGATGGTTATTGTAGTCATACGCACTGGGGTTAGTTTAGAAAAGACAAATATAGAACTTCCTTTATCTTTAGAAATAATACTTGCAAAAGTTTATGTCCAATAATTTCAGATAATTTACTGATAAAGATATCAGATAAAGATCCCCTAATTTCTTATACCTTGTGGTATCAAAAATCTGCTAGAATTAACAGACTTCTCTTCTAGATAAATCCAGGTATGAGAAGGTATTAAATGCAATTATCAACTTTGTTATTTTAACACATTTTCTCAGTGCACAGATTATTTTTCCTACATTGATCACAACATTTCAAGCAATGGCCTGTGCTTAAACGTACAATGAAGGGGTAAAAATGTATTTCTACCACAATCAAGAAACCCTTGGATCTATGAGGATTACTGTTGCAAATGAAGATGTAGCTAAGATTAAATATCCCTTTAAAGGGAAGATTTCCCTCACCCACCATAGTTGGCATGCTTCCTCATTCGGAATCTACTCCCACCGTTATACCTAGTTACAGTACAGGGTACAACCCCATCACTGAGAGGGAGGAGTTCAGGCATGTTTTGTTATAGAGAATGGTATACACAATACCACAAAAATGAGCTCAGGGTAGTGGGGGCAGCAGAGTGAAAGTTAATAGGAGGTCAACATGTTTCAGCCTATGAACCCTCCAAAGAGGTGTTTGCTGCTTTCTTTAGGACCTAATCAAAAGTGTTGCTGCTCATTGTACTCACTCAATAACCAGCATTGGCATAGCCAATAGGTCTCGCCTTTGGGACCTTATAAGTGTTTAGCCATGCAGGTCCAGTAACAATGTGAAATAATTTCTCTTAAAAAAGAAGACTATAAACTAACTAAGCTAGACATGACTTTATTACTGGTTAATCAAATGTTTCTGGAGGTTTAGTATATATAAAGAAATCCTTTTTTCTATGGCGTGTCATATAAAATTGATGCTCTAAATTTTGGTAAGAGTACACAATGTCAAAAAATTCAATACTGCTTTTATATCAATTTACTTTTGAAAGCTTGAAGTGAAAGAGAATTTTAAATGTCATTTGCTTATGAGTAGGCGCTAATGACTATTTCCGGATGACAATGTAGTTAGCATTTTTTTGTATAAGATGTGTTAGAAGTATGGGTAGAAAAATGGCTATTTTGGCCAAAGGCTCCCCTTTCTATATGCATGCTAGTTTTAATTTGTACACATAATCACAATTTTTTTTTATGTGGTACACTGTAATGTTAGATGAATCTGTTTTACCCTTTTGATAAGCAAGAGATGACGATGAACCGTTTTTTCGTCCCTAGTGTTAAATGGATTCAGGTTGGAACAGACTGGTTGGTTGACTGCCTCAGAAAATAGTTGTTTCCCGCATGCTGCTTTCATGCGACTTAAATCTCTTTAGTCGAAGAGGCGGCTGCATGGCTGCAGATATTTCCAGATCAGTACTTGGCTGGTTCAGTTCACCAGTGGGGCTATTTATTTTTTATTTATCGCAATTTTTAGAGCGCAACAATTACCCATACGGGTGTCTCGGCGCTAATGTTACAGATAGTCACTTCTTTAGGGGAAAAAATTTAGGAGGTAAACAGCCAGGTTTTGAGACTTTTTCTGAAGTTTAGCAGCGTGGGGGCGGTTTTAATGTAGAGTGGCAGGGCGTTCCATAGTTTGGCAGTTGCGATGGTGAAGCATCTGTCTCCCCAGTTGGTTTTTTTTGTCCGTGGAACTTTTAGCAGGTGGGCTGATGCTGATCGTAATGTTCTCTGATGTTCAACTGGACAGAGGGCTTTTTTTAGGAACATTGGTCCGGGATTATTCAAGGTTTTATAGGCTATGCAGAGAGCCTTAAACTTTATTCGGCTCCTAATAGGGAGCCAGTGTAGTTTTTTGATGTACGGGGAGGTTGGGGTGAATTTGGGGATGGATAGAAGGATTCTGGCCGCGGCATTTTGCACCGTCTGGAGCTTATTAAGTACCTTTTCCTGAGCATTCAGCAGTAGGGAGTTGCAATAATCGGTTCTGGAGAACACTAGGGTACTGATCAGTGTTTTACCAGCGGATTGTGGCAGGTAGGGGAGAAGTTTCTTTATTCTTTTTAGGATGAAGAAAGCAGAGGATACCACGGAATTGGCGTGGTGGAGAAAAGTCAATTTGTTATCGAAAGTGACTCCCAAATTTCGTACCTTGACTACTGGCTGGGGGGGCGTACCCAGCTGTGATGGCCACCACTGAGGGGACCAGGCCGGCTGCAAGCTCCCGAATGTCATCACCTCCGTTTTGTTGGAGTTCAGCTTGAGGCAGTTAGATGACATCCAGGAGCTTATCGCCTTCATCCCTTCTTGAAAATTTGCTGCGACAGATGTTCCGTCATTGTGCACAGATAGCACTAATTGGGTGTCGTCAGCATACGTTGTGAGGGAAATTCCATGGGATTTTATTACTCTCGCCAAGTCCGACACATAGATATTAAAAAGTGTCGGACTTAGCGAGGAGCCCTGTGGAACTCCGCAGGGGAGGGAGAAGGTCTGGGAGGTGAAGTTACCCATTTTAACTGTTTGTGGACGGTTGGCTAAAAATGAGGCAATGAGGTCTTTGGCCTTGTCTCTTATGCCTAAAGCTGAGACACGGTCGATCAGGGTGACATGATCGACCGTGTCAAATGCAGCGGAAAGGTCCAGTAGAATTAGGACCGCTGCGCCTCCTTTGTCCATAGCTGTTCTAATCTCATCTGCTGCCTTGAGCAGTGCTGTTTCCGTTCCATGGCCCTGTCTAAAGCCGAACTGGGTGTCGTCTAGAAGGTCGTTGTCGTTGATATATTTAGAAAGTTGGGTGTTCATTACCTTCTTGAAGATCTTAGCTGGGAAGGGAAGGCAGGCGATGGGTCTATAGCTAGCAGGGAGAAGAGGGTCCAGCGTTGGTTTCTTCAGGAGAGGTTTAATGATGGCCTCTTTCCAGACCGATGGATAAATGCCTGTGGTAAACATGGCGTTACAGATAGTGGATAGCGCGGGGGAGATAGCCTCTGGAATAAGATTCAGAATAGCTGGAGGGCATGGGTCTCGGGGAGATCCCGATTTGGTGCTAGTTACCAGATGTTGGATTTGTTCTTGATTAGTCGTATTAAAAGATGTGAAGCTGACATTGTTGTTTATAGGAGGTGATGTCGGGGTGGGGACAGAGGATGAATGGGAGAAAGTCAGAAAAATGGAGCTGACCTTATCCTCAAAAAAACTGGCCAAAGCATCTGATAGGGATTGTGAGCCTTCTAGTCGTGGGGCAGGTGGATTGGACAGATGGGTAACCACCTGAAACAGTTCTCCTGCTGAGTTTTTTGCCTGGTTGATTTGGGCCGTATAGTAGCGAGTTTTTTCTGAGTTTATGAGTTTTTTGTAGATGGAAAGAGCGTTTTTGTAGTTTGTTTTATCTGTGGGGTTGTATTGCCGGCGCCACTTCCTTTCAAGGTTCCTACAATGCTGTCTCTGAATTCGGAGGGGCTCTGTAAACCATTGTGCTGATGGTAATTTCCTGTTTCGGCGTGAGTTTTTAATCGGGGCTAGTTTGTTGCAAGCCATGATTAAGTTGTTCAAGTAGTTAGAGGAAGCCAGCGTAGGGTCCTGCTCGTTAGGGATGTGGGTTTCTTGCATCATCTCTGATAACTGAGTTAGGTCGATATGTTTCCAGTCTCTATACGAAGATTGCGAGACGGATGTGGACGGGGGTTTAGTGGGGTTCACTTCGATGGAAAAGCAGATCGCTGAGTGGTCTGACCATATCAGAGGGATTACTTGGGTAACGGCTATTTGGGGGTTGTTGGTGAATAGACCGTCCAGGGTGTGGCCTGCTTGATGAGTGGGAGATTTTACTATTTGCATTAAGCCGGCGGCTGCTAGGTCCGTAATTAGCTGCGTGGTGTCTGGGTCATTGAAGTTTTCTAAATGAAAATTAAAGTCGCCTAATATGGTGAAATAAGGGGAGCCTGCAGCCCCTTCGATTATGTTTCCTAAGTTAGCTAGAAACTTAGATCTCGATCCCGGAGGTCGATAGATAAGCATGCCCTTAAATGATGATTTAGCAGAGAGGCCTAATGTAAAGAGGAGGGCCTCGTATTCGGGACAAATGGTTTGTACCGCGGAGAGTTTAAAGTGGTCTCTGTATATTATGGCTATACCTCCACCTTTTTTTATGGGTCTGTCTAGTCTGCACACGTTAAAGTTGATAGGGGTGGCAGCTCTGAAGTCAGGACCGGAGGCTTCGTCCCCCCAGGTTTCTGTGATAAACAGAAGATCCAGTTTGTACGTGTCTATTAAGTCAGCAATTTCAAGCTTATGTTTGGGAAGCGATCTTGCATTTATAAGCGCTGCTGATATTGGACGTGAGGCAGTATTGGACAGTTTAGAAGTGTCCGTAGTACACGTAGGGCAGTGGTGCGGGCCCATGAGTGGGTTGGTATAACCTAAGCGAGGAGGAACATGGGGCCGTTCTGCTACGTGTCTGAGATTTAGTAGTTCGGCAGCGGTATAGATGTGTCTTACCGGGTTTGCCGCCCGTTGTGGGGTTGCAGCGGCAGGGGAGGTGGCCGTTGGCCCGTCCTCGGCGCGGACGAGCGCAGACGAGCTTGCCTTATGCGCGCCTTCGGCGCGCATTCGTCGCGCCCGCTGCGCTCGTCCGCTGCGCTTCCGGTTGCCGTACATACTTTATCATCAGCTCAGGTGACGTGGTTAGGGGGTGTGGTCAGCGTAGCTGGGCGTGTCCGCAGCAGAGGAAAGGCGGCGTTGCCCTGGCAACAGTCGATCGCGTCAGCCTTCAATCGGCTGGGCGGCAGTCTGCGCGATCGAGGGAAGATCTAATGAGCAGTATTTAAAAACAAGTTATACACAATTAAAATCTGTGCTATCTCCCGGCTTTCCGCCTCAGGAGTGAGTTCTGTGAACGCCTCGCTTGTGGTCAGCGAGCGTTCATATAGTGCGGGAAGGGGGCGTGGTCAGCGTAGCTGGGCGTGTCCGCAGCAGAGGAAAGGCGGCGTTGCCCTGGCAACAGTCGACCGCGTCAGCCTTCAATCGGCTGGGCGGCAGTCTGCGCGATCGAGGGAAGATCTAATGAGCAGTATTTAAAAACAAGTTATACACAATTAAAATCTGTGCTATCTCCCGGCTTTCCGCCTCAGGAGTGAGTTCTGTGAACGCCTCGCTTGTGGTCAGCGAGCGTTCATATAGTGCGGGAAGGGGGCGTGGTCAGCGTAGCTGGGCGTGTCCGCAGCAGAGGAAAGGCGGCGTTGCCCTGGCAACAGTCGACCGCGTCAGCCTTCAATCGGCTGGGCGGCAGTCTGCGCGATCGAGGGAAGATCTAATGAGCAGTATTTAAAAACAAGTTATACACAATTAAAATCTGTGCTATCTCCCGGCATTCCGCCTCAGGAGTGAGTTCTATGAAGCTGTTAAGGGCAGGGGCTTAGCTTCCCATTGGTGCAGCAGGTACAGTGGCACCAGGTCCCAGGTGCCTTAAAGACCCACTGAACCCTGATAACTGCTGTTTGTCACAGTTCAAACAGAGGCCTGAGGGGCCCACAGAACAATGATTATTGCTGTTTTCCACAGTCCAAACAGAGGGCAGGTGTCACATTTCCTTTCTTGCCTTAGGGCCCAGGGCACACTGGCTAGGCCACTGGATAAGGATGCAGTGGGGAAGAGGTGGGGAGACAGGTGGATTATTTAAACAGCTCGACAATGACTTCATGCCTGGGTATTAAAGTATTCATTGCAATTAAGGACTGAAGCAGGAATAGATCTCATAATATAGGGAGGCCTATGTACAAATGCAGCTCGATAAGCGGCTGCCTTTTAACATCTCACTTATCACCTCTCCTAATTTACAGTTTTGTTTTAGATGCAGACTTAAATCGTGACCTATGAATATGTTTATCTATCTTTAGGTTCCAAATGACCCATCTTTTCCATATGCAAGTATCAGGCAGGTCGGGAACACCCAATGCCGTTGAACTTCATAAAGCCACATTAATCACATCACTGGTCTTGAAATGCAAATGGCAGCATTAGGCACGCAGAGGTGTAATCTACGTAATCTCATTATGCACCTTAGTATACAAGTAGTACCACATTCTTTGTATACCTGAATAAAATAGGCACACAAAATAGTACCGTATTTAAAGGCCAGTTCAGAATTACAGGGAACGTGCACTGTCCCAGACTACACAACGGTGCAGTCTTCAGTGGGTGCTGTCATGTCACACAGGGGAAGTACACCAGATTATGCTGGAAAAAGCATGTGATGCCCCAACGTAGGTATAGTTGTAAACCACCAGTCTGCTTACAAAGTAAAGCGTCTGGCAGCTATTAAACGAGGTGGCAAGTTTCCCCTGCAGGTGGTTGGGGTCTGTCACCATCCTGTCAGGTGGTGGTATACAATCAGTGCACCGCCTGACAGCTTGTTTTCTCTTTCGCCCGTGTCAATAATACAGTGCAGTCGCAAGACAAAAGGTATTCCCACATTTGAATGTGGCCATGCCCAATACAAAGGAAAGAATGCCCGCTGAGAATCTCTCCTACGTGATCCACACTACATAGAGGACTATGTAAGTGTCTGCAGCCTCTTCTGTAGAACAAAAGCCAAAATGCCCATGGGACGCCGAAAGAGGGTGCACTCTGATGCTTCATCATGTACGAAGCCTTTGGCGTTCGTCTGTACTAAGCTAGTGACAGAGTAAGTGGAGTGTTTATTGCCCTCTATGTCACTCTACTTCTAAGCACCTACTGCAGCTTGTACATTGGTTACTGTAATATCTTCACCTACATCATGCTTAATATAAATAGTGCACAATTTCGGCGTTTGTGTCTGCCTACAATGTGGACATGATACAAACAACAGTACCTACTGTAGTGTAGTTCCTATATTCCCAATAGGCTCTGCGCATTGGAATAACATAAACAATAGTTTAGACGTAGGACTGAAGTCGACTAGGTCACTATTGAATATGTTAGACTTAATTGTGAATGCCAGCTAGCTCAAAGGTCACTAGAAACTTTCTCGAATTCACAAGAAGGGATTAGTTTCTGACAACCGCATAAACATGACAACTTTGTTCCCCAAGAATAAGAAATATATCTCTAGAGTTGCGGAAACAATAGATTGCTATTTCACTCAGTCAATTGTGCATGCTTCGTTTCACCAGAATTTGCAGAGAAATAGAGAGACGGGAGTTTTCAATAAAAAAGGTTATTTATTGAGCAGTCTTCTTTCTCATGCAAGAGAAGTGAATTGCTACAATGGCAATACTTGTTATAAAGTAAATTGTGTACAGTAAAAAGAGTATTATGAAATACAACTGTAAAAGCATGATATGGTTTCTAAGCCATAAGATACATAAAACGGATAAAATACATACAATGATAAATAACGACTAAAAGTACTTAACTGGTGCTTCTAAAATACTCCTACCCCGGTGTACCTAACCTAAGTCTAGTACGAGGGAAGAAGTAAGTGAGGTATAGCTTAAGTTCAGTATTTTTTGCTAAGAATCTATCCAAGATTTCTCTAAGGGTCTAATGAGCTCCATACCTTGGTTTTAGAATGAAGGAGGTCTTGTATCTCTCTCTCAGGACTCGATCTCCCAGAAACCCGCAAGGAGCTGGATTTCTCGGCAGGAGAAAAGACAGCGTCTTTCTCAGTGCGTCAGCTGGAGGGTCGGCTTCCTTCGGCACTCACTACAGCAGGGCATCGGGCAAGTAGTTAGTCGATCTGCTCCAAACCACCGTGCATTTGCTAGGGCAGATGTGGGTATATTTATACCTGGAAGGTGCAGAGTTTGACGTAAGATTGGACTTAATAACCTCACTAAGAACTTGCAGTTCTTTGAAAACTCCATGAGTTCTTGGACAAATCAATACTTAAGCAGGGGGAAGTCCCGGACTGCTGAAGTTTAGTTTCTCCAAGAATTCGTTGTGGATTCTAGGAACTTGTGGAAGTAGCCATGCCGTATTTGGACTGCATTGAGTATGTCTAAATATGGTTATGATTCTTATGCCTATATAAGGATATAATAAGTTATACCTATATAAGGGCATGAATCGGGAAAATTACACTAGGGTCCTAGATTTGTCTACAACACTACTAGGTGGATGTTACAATTCAACAAGAGTCTAAAATACTTCAGCACAACTGACTTTGCATCAATATTACGGGGCATCAGTCTTGATGGCAAGCCAACTTTGTATACATTATTATCAGAGACTATACTTGCCACTTGGATACAACTTTACAAGAGAATTTTATACATTTTCATACAGTTGTATTTATATAATAAAACAACCTACCCACAATAATTGATCTATCTATTCATCTTTTTGGGTTCTGGAGTAGCATGCTACTCGCTGAAAAGCGCTTCAACACTTCATCAGGGGTAGCAAGCGCTATATACATGCAAAGCCTTCCCTCTTCTATCCCTCCAGTCTCTTTTTCATCCCAACTAACAGACCAACATGTCCAGCTCTCAAATACATTTTATATTTCCCTACACTAATTCACCACTAATCATTTTGGGATCCTGGAGTAGCGTGCCACTCGCCGAAAAAGCGGTTCAAATTGACCCTAACGCACTCTGCTGCTCGCCGAACTCTGCGTTGAGCGGTTGAGTTTTTTTGACACTTTGCCGTGTTCTTCATTGAGGAACACCACCTAGGCCTAATCTTAGCTTGAAAATCTAGATTTCAGTCATATGTTAGCCTCATCGCTGCGGCGGTAATTTTTTCGCTATGCGGCTTTTTTCCAAAAGCCGCATTAGATGACGAGCTCAGCTCGTCATCCGCACACGCCCCCCGCTGAGCTGAGCTCGTCATCAGCATCGAAGGGGTTAAGAAACAAGTGTGAGTAGAAATCTTTTGGGTGGAGAAAATTTAAGACATTAATATTGTGAATTTTGTAACTTTCAGATACTCAAATTGTGGATTTTGTTGCAATTAAAACATTTTCAAGGCCTGAAATTTCTTTGGAGGTTGCATGCGGGCAGCCTAAGTTATCCTGCAAGAATTTCTTGATTAATCCTATTGCAACTACAATATGTGTTCTCTCATGTAAAGTCAGGTTGTTAGAAGCTTTTCTGCAACTCAAGATACGCCTTACTTTTTACCTGGTGCGGGCGCATTTCTCATGTTTAGTGAGATCTCCTTTCTGAGTATAACGTTTCTGGCTTTCCCCTCCTGTATAAGGCTTTAGTCCAGTGTGAATTCACTCATGTGAAGTGACATTGATTTTTGATTAAACCTTATCTGACATTCAGAACACACATAAGGCTTTTTTCTCCCGTGTGAGTTTGCTCATGACAAGTGAGACGTAATTTGTGACCAAAACTTTGCTTGCATTTCGAGCACTCATAAGGTTTTTCCCCAGAGTGGGATCTCTCATGAAGCATAACTCTGTCTTTCAGATTCAAGCTTTTATGGCATAAGGATTTTCTTCAGTGTGGAGTTTCTCATGGTGAGATAGCGTTTTTCTCTGCAGCTTTTCTGGCATTCAGAGCACTCAAAAGGTTTTCATCAGTATGGAGTGGATTATGGTTAGTGAGGCTGTGCCTATCAAAAAATAGGAATTTCTGGCATTCACAGCATAGGTAATGTTTTTTCCCTGTGTGTGTCTGCTCATGTAGGTGAGATTGCATTTGAAATTGATGCTTTTCTGGCACTTGGAGCACTGAAGTATTTTTGACGGTGTGTTTTCTTATGGTGCATGTAACCATCACTACCTCTGAATCTTTTCTGACATTTAGAGCACTGATGTTTTTCCCCCAGTGTGGATTCCCAAATGTACAGTGAGATCAGATTTACGGCTGAAACATTTCTGGCATTCAGAGCACTGATAAGGTTTTTCTCCAGTGTGGGTTCTTATATGGTGAGTGAGATTGATTTTTTCACTGAAACATTTGTGGCATTCAATGCAATAAGGTTTTTCCCCAATGTGGGTTCTTGTATGCCGAGTGAGTATTCTTTTTTCACTGAAACATTTCTAACATTCAGAGCATGGATAAGGTTTTTCCCCAGTGTGGGTCCTTGTATGTGTAGTGAGTATTCTTTTTTCACTGAAACATTTCTGGCATTCAAAGCACTGATAAGGTTTTTTCCCCAGTGTGGAATCTCACATTTCAGTCAGGTCAGTATAGCTCTAAGCTGGCCCTGTACGCGGATGACTTGATTTTATATACGGGTGATCCAGGTACAGCTATTCCTCGGATCGAGGAACTGACAGCAGAGTTTGGGGCATTATCAGGATACAAGATGAACAGATCTAAGACTGAGGTCATGTGTTGGAACGTAGATCAATGGTATTGCACTGAGAGTCGGGAGTTTAGATATCTGGGAATATATATTGTGAGGGAATTGGATCGAATTCCTAAGTTAAATCTGGACAAACCAACTATGGAAATGAACCGTTTGTTTAGCAGATAAAAGAACCTCCCATTGTCAATATATGGGAAAGTGAATCTAGTGAAAATGGTCATTCTCCCCAAGCTCTCCTACCTGTTTCCCACAATACCGCTAAGATTTCCTAAGAAAGACATATATAAGATACAGAGCAAAATAGGTAGTTTTTTGTGGGGGGACAAAGGGGTGCGCCTGACCTGGAAGAAACTCAGAAGAAGGTTATTAAAAGGTGGGTTAGCTCTCCCCGATATTAGTCTATATGTAGTGGCATTCCAGTTTAAGAGCCTACGCATGCTACTTACTAAGCCAGACGACTCATCCTGGGGCAGATTGCTGAAAGAGATGGTGAGAGCAGAAGGGGGAAGCAATGCCTTTATGTATAAATTTGGATCTCCTAGATTCTTCAAGCGGGTTCATTTGAAGATACTAAAAACCGCCCTAGAGACATGGTACAGGGTAAGGGTAAGCAGTGGGATTGGGTACTATTCAGACTCAGCTCCAGTTTGGGATTCACCTGGTACCCCGGACTGCTTGAACGATGCCTTGGCAGTACCTATAAAAAGGGCTGGGATTACGAAATGGAGAGACTTAATGGATGAGGAAGGGATATACCCATGGGAGTACTTGAGGGCAAAGGTAGGGACAGATTTATCAAGATTTAAATATCTTCAATTGGTGTCTTGGCATACAGCGGAACGTGAGGAGATAAAAAGTAATGAGGAAATAGAAAGGCTAAGTCAATCCTTCACACCCATTATAAAAGAGATTTCGGTATGGTATCAACATCTACTAAAGGGTGAAGACACTGGGATAGCTTCGGCAGAGGGGGTTTGGAACAATTTCACCATGGCACCACAGGCAGAGGGCATGCTTGAACCATCTTTGAAGACACTATACAAACATATAAAGCCTGCCTGTCTGAAAAAAAACAATTTTTTCGTGGTCAATAGGCTTTACTACACTCCTTATAAAATCGGGAAATTCGCCCCCTCACCGCCACCAAAATGCCCCAGACGTCAGGAATTGCAGGCAGATGACGTCCACATGTTTTTCGAATGTTTTTGAAACATTTCTGACATTCAAAGCATGGATAAGGTTTTTCCCCCGTGTGGGTTATTGTATATCGAGAAAGACTTATTTTGTCACTGAAACATTTCTGGCATTCAGAGCACTGATAAGGTTTTTCCCCAGTGTGGAATCTCACATGTGCAGTTAGAAGTGATTTTCAGTTGAAATGTTTTGGGCATTCAGAGCACTCCTAGGGTTTTTCCCCAGTGTGGGTTTTTATATGCAGTGTGAGATGTCTTTTTTCACTGAAACATTTGTGGCATTCAATGCACTGATAAGGTTTTTCACCAGTGTGGATTCTTATGTGCCGTGTGAGACTACTTTTTAAACTGAAACATTTCTGGCATTCAGAGCACTGATAAGGTTTTTCCCCAGTGTGGGTTCTTATATGCACCGTCAGATAGCGTTTTTCATTGAAACATTTCTGGCATTCAGAGCACTGATAAGGTTGTTCCACAAAATGGGTCACTGCATGATTAGAAAGACTTTGTTTGTTACTAAATCTTTTCTGGCATTCAGAGCACTGATATGGTTTTTCCCCAGTGTGGATTCTTGTATGTTTAGTTAGTTTGATTTTTACACTGAAACATTTCTGGCATTCAGAGCACTGAAAAGGTTTCTCCCCAGTGTGGGTTCTTATATGATGAGTGAGATAGTTTTTGACAATGAAACATTTCTGGCATTCCGGGCACTGATAAGGTTTCTCTCCAGTGTGGGTTCTTCTATGCCGAGTGAGCTCGGTTTGGGCATTGAAACATTTCTGGCAATCCATGCACTGATAAGGTTTTTCCCCAGTGTGGGTCCTTGTATGTATAATAAGTCCTATTTTTTGATTGAAATATTTCTGACATTCAGAGCACTGGTAAGGTTTTTCCCCAGTGTGGGTTAATACATGTAGAGAAAGACTTTGTTTTTTACAAAACCTTTTCTGGCATTCAGAGCACTGATAAGGTTTTTCCCCAGTGTGGGTCCTTGTATGTACAGTAAGGTCTCTTTTTTTACTGAAATATTTCTGGCATTCAGAGCACTGGTAAGGTCTTTCCCCAGTGTGGCTTAATACATGTAGAGAAAGAGTTTCTTTTTTATAAAACCTTTTCTGGCATTCAGAGCACTGATAAGGTTTTTCTCCAGTGTGGTTCCTTGTATGTACAGTAAGGTCTCTTTTTTCACTGAAATATTTCTGGCATTCAGAGCACTGGTAAGGTTTTTCCACAGAGTGGGTTATTACATGTCGAGAAAGACTTTGTTTGTTATAAAACTTTTCCTGGCATTCAGAGCACTGATAAGGTTTGTCCCCAGTGTGGATTCTTATATGTTCAGTGAGATACCATTTACTGCTGTAACTTTTTTGGCATTCAGGGCACTGATAAGGGTTTTCCACAGAGTGAGTTAATGCATGTCGATAAAGTTGCGATTTGAAACTAAACCTTTTCTGGCATTCAGAGCACTGGTAAGGTTTTTCCCCAGTGTGGATTCTCATATGCGTAGTGAGATTAGATTTACTGCTGAAACTTTTTTGGCATTCAGAGCACTGAGAGAGGATTTTCCCAGTGTGCATTCTCTCAAATTCAGTGAGATGAGATTTATGGCTGAATCTTTTTTGGCACAGGTAACTTTTTCCCCAACTTGGGGTATTTTGCTTTGATTGAGGCGGGTTTGAACACTGAAATTGTTCTCAAAGCCCGTGTTTTTAAAAGGTGTATTCCTAGAGTTAATATCTCTACATTTAGTTTTCTCTTGCTTGTATGCCACGGTAAGAGTGAACCCGATTTTAGAGTCGGGCTTGTTTAGATAATGTTCAGCATTTATCTCTAAAAGATATTGTGTGTAATCTTCTTAACACTTGAATTGAGCAAAATATGTCTGGATGCAGCCCTGTAACACCGGTTGAAATGTTGGTAGCACATAATAGTCTTTTGGTTATAGCCTCTCCGGCAGCAACTTATTTTGTGACTGAAGTTTTTCTCAAATCTATTTGTATAGGTTCTTAGCAATGCAGTAATAAGGTGTTAGTCTGATATTTAATGATTAAACTGAGAAGTACCTTTTTGCACTGGCGTAATGGCAGTAACTGAGAACATTAGAACATGCACAGTAATATTGTGGCTCATCAGTCGCAGAACATCAGTTCCTTTTACCCGTTCTGTGTTTGGTGGAAAGGTTAAGGATTGTAGTTCTGAAGACAAGGATTTATTTACATTAGCTAGCGCAACGGTGCTCATTTAATCCATTTTGATATTTAACAGTTTTAAATATCACTCCTGCACAACAGATAAGGTTGAGGCGATTTACATAGAATTACAGAACAGTACACAATAAAAAGGAAACATTCTGAGATGGTCATGAACAACACAATAAAGTGGTGAATTTTTAACGTTTTTGCCAGAGTGAGCAGAGTGGGTCAAGGTGTTATATCCCGAGGCAGATAGTCTTAAACTTGCAAAACTGGTTAAAAACGGTTGTTGAATAAAGGTGATTTTCCAATCTTTTGGTTGTTAGCGTGTCAGCTTCGGAGTCTTCTTTCAGTGTCTTTTCTTTGATGGTTTGCAGAAGAAACCTTTTGTTATATCTTTCTTTTATGCAGTTTGTGCTTCCTCTCTGGAATTACATGATGCTTTAGATCATGCGTGCTTTAGATGAACGTTATTCTGTCATGCTGAGGCAATTTATCTTTCTGATAATATTTCAGATGAGGATGTTGTGATTGGTCTTTCTGGCACTATTTCCGATGCTGTGTGGACAGATATGACTTTGCTCTGGGTTAATGAAATGCAAAATTAGAGACCTCACTTACAGGTACAGTACTTTCCTCAGCTCCTCGCCAAACCTAGATTTTGGAAATTGTTTAAACTTAGAATGCTGGATGTCCTTCAGTTTTTCAAAATAATCCTTCTTATGGCACTAACATTCAGTTGGCTGGTGCTAAATCTTGCTTTCTTCGTCCGTAATTTCAATCACCTATAGTATTAAAATTAAATAGTTAATACATGTAAATATCCCCAAAAATAATTTACAAGCCATATCAAAGCAGAATTTTGAAAGTGTTGAGCTGTTCTTCAGACAGAGCAGAGTGTAGAATGGTAGCCTGGGAGTACTTGGATCTAGGAGTGAGGATTTGTAGAATTTCCAACATTTTATTAAGCTCAGAAAGGATACATGTACCCTATGGACTTGTAACATAGAATCCCAAAAGCAGACATTAAAGTCATATGGACTGGCACCAAAAAGATATTTAAAATAGAATACTATTAATTAATGTTTAATGTAGATTTCTAGGATGGGAATTTCCCCTCCACGGACAACAGGCGTTTCCCCCTGCCCTGAGTTACCACCTACTTGTATCTGGTAACCTGACTTTTGAGCTCTGGCCTCTGCCGCACGCAAATCTATTGCGTGTTGCGAGGACTACGCCTAGACCAATCTCTCAACTATGTCCAGAGTATGAATCAAGGGCAATGAAACTAAGGAGTACTTTCATGTGTTCATTTTATTCCACCTGATTATCAGTTGATAGGCTTTTCTGCACCTGGATTTACCAGGTGCAGAAAAACAGGACACAAGTTTTTTTCCAGACAGAAAAATTAGACTGAAAAGACCCACAAGACTCGGTGCAGCAGAAGCAGCCAAGACTTATGCTGTTTTTTTTACTAACTGTGGGAAACACACAATTCTTCCCTCTGTTAGAAATATCTTTCCCCTTCCCTCCCCTGCTTCGCCCATCTCCCCCCAAACAACCACATGCATATATCTACCACCTGCTTAAAACAAGTGGTAAATAAAAGCAGAAAAACACTATGAAATAGTGAATGGATTGTGATTTGACAAGCAGAAGAATCGGTTTCTCGTGGCAACTCCCCAGTACATGGCGTCAAAACTGTAACTGCACGTTACTGGGATAAATCTACCGCAAAACAATTACATGAGATTTTTCTGCCACCGCAGTACTGTGCAACTTCTAACAAGGGACTATGAGAGATCTTGGACCGGTCCTGTGACCTGGAGGGTCACACCAAGTGTGCCCTCATTTAAGGCAGAGGACTGTCATGGGTTTAACAGCTAGAGCGGTGATGGCAATGCACCCTGTTGTAAGGATCAATAGCCTGATTAGATCTTTGCATCATGGTCAGTCGAGTGGCTTTCTACTGACACACCCATGTAATGCTCCATTTCTATACCTGTGCCCAGACTTTGCGATAACATCAAGTGCATGTTTAGGGTGTTGGAGTGCGTAGCATAAATGCAATGTGAGAGTGCGACAGAGTAAACACCATCTCCTGCCTGCCAGTTGTGTATACTAGTGGGACCATCTATCCCTCATTTATACCAGAGTACAAAGTCCTCTGTTACCAAGGAATAATGTGCTCTACAAAGTACACAGGTGCCTGCTGTGGCACCAGGGATGGTGTCAGCCTGACAGTTTATCTAAGTTGAAGGGACATCACCTGTAGGCTGAATAACTTAATGGAGAAGCTGTGTAACTGTCCTGAAGAGCTTAGAAGTCTGCCTAGAAGCCTGCCTGTCTGGTAAGAAAGGGAAGGGAGTTTCACTATCCAGCAGGAGGACAAGGCTGTCCTGGAAAAAGCAAGGTCCGACACATCCTCGTTATCTATAGGGCGAGCCGGAAAGCCATCCAGCAGGACCAGCTAGTCTGAGGGATGCCAAGACTCTCCCAACAGTTCAAGGCAGAAAATAAAACTCTACGACAACATAATTGTTGAGGCCCAGTAGGACAATTGTGTGCTGCCAACAGGCCCATTCAAGGTTGCATTTGCAAAATTCCTAACACAACAGAGTCTGAATCTACTGATTTCCTGGAGAGCCTGTGTTGGGCTTTTAGCTGCTGAATTTCTGACTACTCTGTGTCAGAGGTCCATGAGGGACTACAACTACTCCAGTGTCGAACACCCTGTCTGAGCTTACGCCTGTGGTCCAGCCGGCCACAATGTGGGCTCCATTGCTGATGGTCAGGCCTCCAGAGGGAGCTGCACTTACAGACAGGCCAGGTGTGACTGCTACCTTGGGACTGCTGATCTTCAGGCAACTGCAAAGAAAAGAGAGTGGGGGCCCTACTGAATGCAACACTATATCCAGGACAAAAGCGCTCCACAAAAGCCTGCTGGTGGGTCACTGCTCTCTCGAGTCTTCAGGCGTGCCATTCAAATGTCGGGAAACAGGAAACAGACCCAGTCAAGACTGACTCATCCTGTGAAAGGGTAAGACACTTACGACAGAGCATACATGCATTGGGGTGACTGGAGTGACAGAACTGACCCTATACTATATTCATGATACTCCTAAATGCCCCTAGAGTGGAAGAGGGTATCAGAACTGGACGCACCTGTCTGCAGCACATGGTAGTCTGGCATGCCTGCACTATCTTTTCATCCGGACTGTCCATAAAGATGACTTTAGGGCCGCTACACACATAGCAGGGGGAATCTAAGACCATTAGCTGGTGGAGGTGCAACTCGATGGTCCGGTTGGTATGAATTTAGGCGACTAAAAACGGTTCTGACATTTGCAGGTGGGTCACGCTCTGCAAGGTAACATCTGGGAAGGGGGGGAAGTTGCCTGATGCATTCCCACTGGAGGACCAGCTGCTAACTAATCCCCTGACCTGGATGTAGCGGTGTATGTCCTCAGAAGGAGTTGGGTGTTGCAGCACAAGGGGTTTATGCCATTCCATAGGAGGGATAGCAGAAGGCACACTGACATGGGGGTGTGGGGGTAGAGGAGGAGGTGGGAGGGGGACTCGGATAGGGACGTGGGATACGGAATAATGTTGATTTTCATCCTGAACAACGGACCCACGGTGATGGTGGTCCTATTATGCTGAATGTTTGTAGGATGATTGACGAAAAGTTAATAAAAATGTTTTTTTTTTTAAAAACGAATCCCCTGACCGAAAAAGCAATCTCAACCATCTATAGGAAGTTGATCTACAATTTTCTGTATCCCTTGGGGATGTTTTAGGCGGCCATTCACCAACTTTTGTGTTTTTCAAAAACAAGCTTCCAAAGCTGGAGTTTGTTTTTAAAAAACAATAACTAATCACCCTTACACCCTTGGAACTTTCTCCCTGATTAATCTACTCCCAGGAAGTGGGATTCATTTGAAAACAAATTCTCATCACGACTGCCAGGTATTCCCTGGTGGTCATGAATAAGAGAAAAATACATCAGACTGCTTCATCTAAAAAGTAATGGTCGTCCGATGTATTTACAGGCAGACCATCCGTTTGTTGGACAGGGTACTCCACCACGCTTGTGAAGGAGTACCCTGCTCACCAAACTCTAAATCAAGACCTTTATCTTGTCTGTGCTATGCATGTTTCTCTAGGTCCGCTTCATTATGTGCATCAGTCTTTCTATGATGTACCCGTTATTGAGGCGTGTGTGTTTAGTACATGTTTAATCTTACGGTGTGTGTGGGGGTTTATTTGAACCCTGTGGTTTAATCTGCACTTGTTGCTTATGCGGTGGTATGTGGTGTTGTCACACCCTTGTAATTATAACAAGCATTTGCAATGCAATAGGTCTTGCATTAGGAAAGTTTGAGCTATTGGTATTGTAAATGACACATTTTTTATTTATGTGTTGGTTTTGAAAATAGCGAAATTAATAGCTTTGTCATTTACAATGCCAAAAGTTTTAACTTTCGCAAATGTGACACCTATACCATTTGTAATGCAATATGTGTTGTATTTACGTGACTTAGATTATTGATATTACAAATAACAATGGCTTTCAATTTTTTTAAATAATTAATACTTAAGTAAAAGTTATTGTAATTTATAATGGCAATTGCTTAAACTTTTGTAAATAACTATTGTGAAGATTATGTTCAGTGTATTTTATTGTGACGAAAATCCAAGAACAGAAGTGAAATATTAACATCTTTTTGTGACATTTGTAATAAAGCTTGAAACATTGAGAGAACATATTTGAACTAGTTGTTGTTGAATTGTTGCACAGATTGCTGCTGTGGTGGTGCTGAGTAATGTTTTGGTGGCGCTGAGTGATGCTGTGGCGTTCAGTGGTGCTGTGGCGTTCAGTGATGCTGTAGTAGCGCATAGTGATGCTGTGGTAGCGCATAGTGATGCTGTGGTAGTGCATAGTGATGCTGTGGTAGCGCATAGTGATGCTGTGGTAGCGTATAGTGATGCTGTGGTAGCGCATAGTGATGTTTTGGTGGCGCTGAGTGATGTTGTGGCGTTCAGTGATGCTGTGGTAGCGCATAGTGATGTTGTGGTGCCCCTGAGTGATGCTGTGGTAGGGCGACAGACAGACAGAGTGAGGGCGACAGACAGACAGAGTGAGGGCGACAGACAGAGTGAGGGCGACAGTCATGTCCAAGTCATTAGATATGGTTCAAACTCCAGCCAATCAGGTGACAGCACCCTCTGGAACCTTCTCCTCAGAGGCTCAGGCTCTCCAATTTTTTAGCACAAGTGTGGTCCTAAGAGAAAAGGAGAAGAGCGGAGCCTCTGAGGGGAGGTGGGTGAGTCACATGTGAATCTATGAAAGATATCAATACTGGAGAAGCACAGTTTTCAGGTAAGTAACTTATGTTCTTCTCCAGTATTGGGGTATCTTTCATAGATTCACATGCTTGAATCAGAGTATATAGCAGTAATTCGAGAACTGTGCATAGTAAGCCATAAGTACATTGTAAACAGAGTACGAGAGAATACATATACGTATATTACAGTATAGCAGTAAACATGGGCACATCTGCAAAAGCAGAAATATATACATATATACAATGTGTGCAGGAGGAGGTAAGAAACAGAGGCTCACCTTACTTAAAAGTAACCAAGGGGTATCGATGGGCAACCAAGGGGTATCGATGACCCCTAGGGTGGAGAACCAACGAGGTATGTATCCTCAATCAGCAATATATACTTATACTCCTTAATCATAGAAGAATCAATCATCAAGTAAGAGGTGAGCACAATATTCCATGTTACACCGGTAACGGGGTGGAGATACCTTAGTCGATTCAATAGTCTTTGATTACACCCCAAGCTCCTGTCACCAACGTTCAGGCAGCATGTAAACAGCGTGTTCAATACGCGAAAGAAGGCCGAGCCTGGGTTCCACAGGATCGCCGCTTCTCAAGTATAAGTATATATCGCTGATTGAGGATACATACCTTGTTGGTTCTCCACCCTAGGGGTCATCGATACCCCTTGGTTGCCCATCTCTATCTTGTCCTGATGAAGACTTGCATGCCCCAGGTTTAAATGACCGGTTGGCCCTAAGTCGAGTCGAAACGTCGACGCTATTATTTCTACCTTGGACCTGTTTCTTGACATTACATAGTGCACACTGAGGACATGGATGTCTCTTTACAATGTTTTGAATGTAGTGGTTACTAAAATCTTGTTTGGCCAGGTAGATTCAATACGGAAAAAACTAGAATACCGTTATTGACCAAGAAGTAATGTGAATATGTTATGATTATCACTGTGAATTTCTTTTTCCTTCTTTATTCACTAAACACTCTGATCACTCTCTTTTGCACGCTCCTTTGGGCAACCGTTTCTCAGTTTTTTACCTCTGAAATAATGCAATATTGTGCAAAATGAATTCAAAAACATGAGACAATGAATTAAATACATTGTTACTCTGTCTCTGTTGTAGTGGCTGTTGTGTTTTCCTTTAAAATTATTGATTATATTTGTGAATTGAAGCAGATTCAGTTGAAATTCTCTTAAATATTTGATTTAATGAATGAAGATTGATTAGGTCAATTATTTCAATGAATAGGTCTAGGACCACTGTTTATTTAAATCTGAGAGTGCATGGGAGGCGGAGGAGTGGCGTGGTTGCACTAGTACCATTTTGGCCACCATGGTCTGTACACTCTGCAATCTCTCAATCAGATATTGCGGGGATTCTAGTAACAGGGCATCACAATAGTCCAGCTTACTGAGGATGGTGCTCCGGACTATCAGCGTTCTGTTCTGTTAAGAGAACATCGGAAGGATTTTCCGAAATGCTCTGATCAGAGTAAAACCACTTCCAGCTGTTTTGTTGACAGTTTTCTAATGTCAATTTGTTGTCAACCATGACTCCCAGATTATGTACCACGCTACTGGGAGCCAATGGAGTAGCAGGGGATGTTGGTCAAAACTCAAGCGGAAGTTTAGAAGGGATTCTATCTACTGCACAGTGTAGAATCTCTGTCTTCTCAGAGTTAAAATGAAGAATTTGAATTTGAAGCTTCACACCAAGGATAGAACCGTTTCCACTTGAGTTTGTAGGTTTTGATAGTGGAGGGTGCTCTAGCATTAGTGAGGACCTCCCTGCAGTCCGGAGGAATAATCAAATTAGCAAACTCATAGTGCTCAGGCACCAGTTGGATTCGGATGGCAGATCAGGCCATGGTTCATAGAAAGAAGATTCGAAATTGTGAGCAGCCAAATTGGATTGCACTCCGACAGAAGGAGGAGCTCTGTAAACCAGAACTGGCGAGGCCATCTGGGGGCTATGAGAAGAATGCCGCAGGGTTCTTTCTGCATTTTCCAAAGTACCCTTGCGACTAGAGGAATCAGTGGAAAAGCGTGAGCATATATTTTTGACCAGTTCATCAAAAACGCATTTCTGCACGATTCTGAGTGGGGAATGCGCATAGAATGGGCATAGAATGGGCATTTGCGGTTCAGGTTGGTCACCAATAAATCCAGATTGGGGTGTCCGCAAAGCTGAAAGATGCGGTCCAGCGTCGGCTGATGAAGTTCCCACTAGTGGTTTGATGAGACCGACCAGCTCAGGGAGTCCGCTAGCAGGTTGGACACC
The DNA here is from genome assembly GCF_964263255.1 of Lissotriton vulgaris. Classification (NCBI taxonomy): domain Eukaryota; kingdom Metazoa; phylum Chordata; class Amphibia; order Caudata; family Salamandridae; genus Lissotriton; species Lissotriton vulgaris. The sequence goes on from NC_141685.1 coordinate 178,560,897, forward strand.
CCCGGAACATGGACTGCTGTGATCTGATGTTGAATCGCCCAATCCCAAATTTGCTGAGCTTGTAGGGATAGCAAAGTGTATCTCGTGCCCCCTTGTTTGGTCACATAATGCATGCTTGTTCAATCAATCAATCAACAGATCTGTAAAGCGCGCTACTCACCCGTAAGGGTCTCAAGGCGCTGGGAGGAGGGTGGGGGGGGGTCGCTACTGCTCGAAGAGCCAGGTCTTGAGTTGTTTCCTGAAGGACAGATGGTCCTGGGTCAGCCATAGGTGGGTGGGGAGGGAGTTCCAGGTCTTGGCCGCCAGGTAGGACAAGGATCTTCCTCCGGCGGTGGCTTAGCGAATGCGTGGGACGGTGGCGAGGGCGAGGCTGGCGGATCGGAGCTGGCGGGTGGGTGTGTAGAATGTGAGGCGGCTGTTGAGGTATTTGGGGCCCATGTCGTGGAGAGCCTTGTGTGCGTGGGTGAGGAGTCTGAACGTGATCCTCTTGCTGACGGGGAGCCAGTGCAGGTCTTTCAGATGGGGAGAGATGTGGCTGTTACGGGGGATGTCCAGGATGAGTCGTGCAGAGGCGTTCTGTATGCGCTGGAGTCTTTTCTGGAGTTTGGCTGTGGTTCCAGCGTAGAGGGTGTTCCCGTAGTCCAGTCGGCTGGTGACGAGGGCCTGGGTGACCGTCTTCCTGGTTTCGGTGGGGATCCACCAGAAGATTTTTCGTAGCATGCGCAGGGTGTTGAAACAGGATGACGAGACGGCGTTGACTTGCTTTGTCATCGTGAGGGAGGAGTCCAAGAAGAAGCCCAGGTTGCGTGAATGGTCCGTTGGCTTGAGGGCGGTGCTCAAGGCAAGGGGCCACCAGGAATTGTCCCAGGCAGAGGGGGATGGTCCCAGGATGAGGACTTCCGTTTTGTCCGAGTTCAGTTTCAGATGGCTGAGCTTCATCCATTCCGCGATGTCTTTCATTCATTCCTGGAGCCTGGCTCTAGCGGTGGCGGGGTCGTTGGTGAGGGAGAGGATCAGCTGGGTGTCGTCAGCGTAGGAGATGATGTTTAGGTTGTGTTGGCGTGCGATGGCTGCGAGGGGGCTCATGTAGACGCTGAAGAGGGTGGGGCTGAGCGAGGATCCTTGCGGTACGCCGCAGATGACTTCGGTGGCCGCGGATCGGAACGGGGGGAGACGGACTCTCTGGGTTCTTCCGGCGAGGAACGAAATGATCCACTCCAAGGCCTTTCCTTGGATTCCGGTGTTGCTGAGGCGCTGTATTAAGGTGCGGTGGCACACGGTGTCGAAGGCTGCTGAGAGGTCCAGGAGGATGAGGGCAGCTGTTTCCCCGTTGTCGAGCAAGGACCTGATGTCGTCGGTAGCTGCGATGAGGGTGGTCTGGGTGCTGTGGTTTGCTCGGAAACCGGACTGCGAGGGGTCGAGGGATCCGTTTGTCTCGAGCAAGGCGGAAAGTTGTTTGTTGACGGTCTTCTCGATGACTTTCGCTGGAAATGGGAGGAGCGAGATGGGGCGGAAGTTCTTGAGGTCCGTGGGGTCCGCGGTGGGTTTCTTCAGGAGGGCGCTGAGCTCGGCATGTTTCCGGCTCTCCGGGAAGGTGGCGGATGCGAAGGAGCTGCTGATGATGTCCCGGAGTTAGGGTAAGATAATGGAGTCAGCTTTGTTGAAGATGTGGTGTGGCCAGGGGTCGGTTGGGGAGCCGGAGTGGATGGTGTTCATCGTTCGGGTGGTTTCTTCGGTGCTGACCGAGGTCCAGGTGCATAGGGTGGTGGTGGTAGGGTGCGTGGTCTGTGCGCCGAAGCTGTTGTGTATGTCGCTGATCTTGCGGTGAAAGAACGAGGCGAGTGAGTCGCAGAGGTCTTGCGATGGTTTGATGTCGTTGCTGCAGGTGCTGGGGTTGGAGAGCTCTTTTACGATGCTGATGTGGGTGTTGTTGTCCAGTCGTTCTTTGAATGTTGTCCTTTTGGTGGTGCGGATCAGCTGGTGGTGTTTGCGGGTGGCGTTCTTGAGGGCTGTCATGTTTTCCGTTGTCTGGTCGTGGCGCCAGGCTTTCTCAAGTGTGCGGCAGGTTTTCTTAGAGTTTTTGAGGTCGTTGGTAAACCATGAGGATTTCTTGCTGCCCGGTCTGCTGGGAGGGTTCTTCAGTGGTGCGAGGTCATCGGCGCAGTTGGTGAGCCACTGTGTGAGGTTGCGGGCTGCTTCGTTGAGGTCCGTCGTGTTGGTGGGAGGGTTCTGGCTGATGGAGGTGGTGAGCTGGTGAGTGGTGATCTTGCGCCAGCTTCTGCGGGGAACCTGTTGCGGGTGGTGGTGGGTCGTGGTTCTACTGAATCTGAAGTGGACGCAGCTGTGATCTGTCCATTGTAGTCCGGTGGAGTGGCTGAAGGAGATGTGCTTGCCGGAGGAGAAGATGGGGTCAAGCGTGTGGCCGGCGTAGTGGGTGGGGGTGTTCACCAGTTGCTTGAGTCCGAGGTTGGCGAGGTTGTCCAGCAGGGCGGCAGTGTAGCTGTCATTGTTGTTCTCCAGGTGGAAGTTGAGGTCCCCTAGGAGGATGTAGTCTGAAGAGGTTAGGGCGTGCGGGCTGACGAAGTCTACGATGGCTTCGCTGAATTGTGTGCGTGGTCCCGAGGGTCTGTAGATGAGAGTGCCCCTGAGGGTGGTCTTGGGGTCGGTGTGTATCTGGAAGTGAAGGTGCTCGGCGGCGGTGAGGGTGTCGTCGGAGTTGGTTGTGATTTGGATGGTGTTTCTGTGGACGATGGCGATGCCTCCTCCGGTTTGGTTGACGCGGTCCCTCCGGGTGATCTTGTAGCCATCCGGGATGGCTATGGCGATGTCGGGGGCTGAGGAGGCGTTCATCCAGGTTTCTGTGAGGAAGGCGACGTCTGGTGACGTTGTGTCCAGGAGGTTCCAGAGTTCGACGCCGTGCCTGTGGACGGAGCGGGTGTTGAGCAGGATGCATTTGAGGTGATTGTTGCTGGTAGCTGACTTGGCGGGTGCGGTGCAGGTTTGGAGGCAGGTGAATTTGCAGGCTTGGCAGGTGAAGGGTCCGTGGGTGCGTTTCGGGATGGCTCGGTAGCAGGCGGGGTTCCGGCCGGCGTTGAGTGCGTGGATGGTTGCGCCGTCGTAAGTCCGTCGGGTGGGCAGGCATCGTCGAGGGCCAGGGGTCCTGGCACTGGGTGCGGTCCAGGCGCGGACGGGCGCAGACGGGCTTGCCTTTGGCGCGCCTTCGGCGCGGCCGCCGTGCGGCCTCCATATGAGACGAAGTGGGAGGGAGGAGCAGCTGGGAGGCGGGAGCGGGGCGGCCAATGGGCAGGGGGTACAAAAAAAAAAGGGGCGGGCCGCGAGGGAGCAGCGGGGGGCGCACACAGCGGACAGGGATACAACAGCAACTACGAAAAATACAGAAAAATGCAGAAGTCCAGAAAAAAAAGCACAATTCACAAGTCACAAGTGTGGGCAGCAGCAGGAAGTAGGAGAAGGTAGCAGCAGGGGGACACCGAGGTCAGGGGCGAACCTGCGGCGCCGGGGGCAGAGACGCTGTCACAGCGGAGGAGCCGTGCGGCGTGGGGGGTGGCCTTGGGTCAGGTGAGGTTCACTAAATTCGACTCCATCTTACATTCATCCGCCATTTTGTGTTGCCTTTACACAGGTCGCTCGACGAACGAATTGTCTCTGCCCTTTTGATTGCAACGTGTCCCAAGACCCCCTCCGTCCTTGTCCGAAACCAAGCCCAGACAACACCCGGCCTAACTAATCCTTGTACCAACTATCTGTTAAGCCTTTAGCATTCTTCTCTTGCCGTATCTTATCTATCGGCCTTTCGCTATTCTCTCCTCTTGTTTTCCTATTTTACGACCTTTCCTTTGAAGCATACAAGACATGTCTTTTCATTCCAGACTGATTAACTTGAGGGGCCGAATAACACACAAACACGTAAGCAGAGAACATTCCGGTTGCACAACACTTTGTTTTCAAACTCTTCTGACTGGCTGTAACTTTGTGCATTGGGTATATGTTTATACAACTGCATTTTTACTATAAAAGCTTGTGAGCCACGGAGTAAAGTGGCAGTCTCCTGAGAACATACTTGGTGTACTTCTAGGACAACTGTGCCTAGCTGCAGCTAATAAATTCGGTTTCCTACGACAACAGAGTGTTCCGTGTCTCTGTGCAACAAGATAGGTGAACTCGGAGATTAAGGCGTGCCCTCCGCCGCCAGGCCCATAAGGCCCGGTTCTTCACAGGTCACACTCACCTGCGCCGTGCGGCCTCCATATGAGGCCAAGTGGGAAGGAGGTGCAGCTGGGAGGCGGGAGCGGGGCGGCCAATGGGCAGGGGGTACAAAAGAAAAGGGGTGGGGTCACAAGGGAGCAGCGGCGGGGAGCGGAGGGGGCACACACAGAGGGCAGGGATACAACAGCAACTACGAAAAATACAGAAAAATGCAGAAGTCCAGAAGAAAAAGCACAATTCACAAGTCACAAGTGAGGGCAGCAGCAGAAAGAAGGAGAAGGTAGCAGCAGGGGGACACCGAGGTCAGGGGCGAACCTGCGGCGCCGGGGGCAGAGACGCGGTCACAGCGGAGGAGCCGTGCGGCGTGGGGGGTGGCCTGGGGTCAGGTTGTTGTGTTGTCCATTCGGATCAACACTGAAGCTCCTTGAATGAGGGTGCAAAAGGACTTCAGAGCCGGGAATATCGCCAGTAACTCCAAAAGATTTATGTGCCAAGTTCATAGGTGGGTGTCCCATTTCCCCTTGACTGTGAGGGCTTGAAGATGACCTTCCCACCATTCGAGGGAGGCATCTGTCCTGAGGATGAAACTTGGAGTGTCCACTACAAACGAACTGCAGAGATGTTTGGTATGCGAGTCCACTATACCAATGCTGTTCATATCTGTGACGTGATGTTGATGACATCGTCGAAGGACCCTGAGACTTGTTGCAATTGGTTGTCGAGTTCTCCAGTCGGGGTCCTATTTTGAGGCGACAGTTGGGAATTAGGGGAATACCGGAAGACATCATCCCCAGAAGCGATTTGAACTGTCGAACAGAAACATACTTTTATGTGCACAGGAGTTGCCAGTTTGGAAATCTGCTGTTGTCTTTCATTGGAGACAAAAGCCCTTGTTTGCTGTGTGTCTATGATGGCTCCCAAGAAGGTCCTCACTTGAGAGCGGGTGAACTGAGACTTCTCCAGAGTGATGGAAAGACACAGAGGCATGACTGAGTGTGTCTGCTTGCGACTGCGAACAACTGTGCCTTTATAAGGCAGTCGTCAAGGTAGCGAAATATTTGGACATCAGCTTGACCAAGATATGCTGCCACCGGTGCCAAGACTTTAGTGAACATTCGGGTGCAGAGCGAAGGCCAGATGGAAGGACTTGGTATGGGAAATCTCTGCCAGCCACTCTAAAGCACAGGAAGTTTCTGTGTATGGGTAGGATAGGGACATGAAAATAGGCATCTTGAAGGTCCAGTGTTGGCTTGTAATCCCCTTGAGGCAGTAATTGAAGCACTTCTAGGAGACACAACATCGGGAAAGTTTGCTTCTTGAGAATGTTTTTGAGGGAACGAAGGTCCAGAATGGGGTGCCACTTCCCTGATTTTTCCTTGATTTGGAAGAATCTTGACTAGAAGCCTGCACCTCTTTGAAGATTCGGTACACTTTGATCGCTCCTTTCCTTAACATGAGATGGATTTGGCATAAAAGTTCCATCAGACGGGCAGGAGGAGGACCTCTGGGGGGAGATTTTTGAGGGAATTTCACAAATTCCAGAGTGTAGTCTCTGGACACTATGTCCAAAAGCCATCGATCTGTAGGTATTACGGACCAATTGGAGAAGAAATGGGAGATCCGCCCTCCAACTTTGGTCGGATTGATGGGAAGAGCGGTTGACAGTTGAGGAGTGTGGCTCAATGGTTAGAGTGGCAGACCCTGATGCAGAGTTCTGGCCCGGGACCAGGGTTCAATTCCCGCCTCGGCGGGTCTTGGGCTCAATTTCCTCGGACCTGATAATTCTCGCCTCGGTGCCTATTCTAATCATGGGTCCCTCGCTGCAACTCTGGGCAATAGCTTGCTTAACCTCCACACCGGCCCCAACAGCGCTAGGATGCCTGGCTTCACCCTGGCGGTGCCCAGGAGTGGACACTTCACAGGGAAAGCCAGGATGGGTTCCACAGCGGTATGAGTAATAGCGCCAGGAAACCGCGTGGTGACAGTGCGCTCTACAAATACCTTGACATTTACATTTACATTTACAGTTAGCAGTTGTCCGTGCTTTTTTGAGGAATCTCTGCCTCAGCAGGAGGATTTCCCTCTGTGCTGCTCGTAAGCACAGAGGGAATACTCCCCTCAGCAACGAGCACTCCAGCGATCCCCGCCCATCTGAATCCTGAATTGCCATCGAGCAACCCAACCAGGAATGAGACACGATCGGTCCGGTCTCCTATGAAGAGGCTTTCTTGCCCTGGTTTGGAAAATAATCGAGCAATATGCTCGGATAATTGAGTACCTCGCTCTACGTCCTTTGATACTGGGCACCGGCCCCAGGAAATAGACATTGTCTGGACCATAAAACTGGCCACAAACTGTCAAAAATTTTCAAGACAAGCATATTAACTCTCTGTCCTGAAGATGATGCCATTTATCTCAGAATAGGCATCGAAACGTCGTCGACATAATAGCGTCATATGTATAATGAAAAGTAGAAATTGAATACAATGATGCTTTGAAATGTATTTTTGTCTGTTCACTGAACTACTAGTACAGACTGCCCTTGTTCGCGTTAACCCTACCCCCCTGTTTTGTCTTGTCCCCTGTGGGTTACTGGATGTACCCACTGTAATGGCTGTACCCACTGTAATGGTAGGTGGGATCAGCCCCCAGGGGCCCCTCCAACCCAGCCAGAACGTAATCACCTTCCCTCCTCAGAACCACCTATCCAGGCACCTGGTACCTACCTGAGGATGGGGAACTCGCAATATACAAGCTCATATTATTAAGAACACCACTAAATCTATAGGGATACTAAGAATACTCACTGATTACTAGGGATATCCATACCCTACACCACACTTATTTACATCAGTTGGTCTCGCGGCCACTCAGACCCAGACCGGTCTACCCCAGGGCAGATATTGCGCACAATCCGGTGCGACTACACACGGGCCTGCAGAACCCAATGCTCTCTTTTCCAAAGTGTTCGCGATCCTGCGAAACTACACACTAGTTCGACCACCTAGTGCTCTCATTTACTCAAGCCACAATCCAGTGGGTATACACACTGGTCATCCCCCCCAGTGCTCTCATTAACGCCGCATATCAACGACGACCACATTCCTATGAACACCTATACATATATATATATATATATTGGGAAGTCTCTTCACTAAGGGTCTGCTACTACAATAATAACTTTGAATATAGTTCCAGATTATATAGTGTACTCCCTGCTCTTGGCATCAAAGGTCCACTCACTCCCTATTTATGTGATCACCACTTACCTGATTGGGATTACTCATTCATTCACGTGCCTAGTATTCACCTAGGAGATACATTTACCTTCAGTGAGCAAGAATAGGAAATACACACTAGGTGACTGAGTTATCTCTTGATTTAAGCGCTCCTACCCCCCCTTTTTGATCCATCAGTGGCTCAACAGCAACTGGCTTGAAGCCAGGATAACTTTATCATGAAAGAACTCAAGCACTGTAGTTATGGGGATGTTTATTATTACACTAATAAAATACACATATACAGATATGTGACTGACATAGACTATAGGTAGAACACACCGCTTGAAAGAGAAGGATTAAACATAACAGGAACACTCCGCTGAAAGGGGAACACTCCGCTGAAAGGGAAAAGATTAGACATAAAGTGTAAGTGTAACTAATTCAGACTACCTCACCTATTAGAAGGAAGATTTCTCTCTCTGCCTCTGGTGGGATTAGGGCTCTCTCTCTGCCTCTGGTGGGATTAGGGCTCTCTCTGTCTCTCCCTCCTTCACCACATCACCACGCCTCTGGTCCAATTGCTCCAGCTGACAGCCTTCTTTGATGCTCTCTGCACTGCTTTCTCTCTCCTCATCTCCAGCAATCGTCTGCCTTCTTCCTCCATTTAAGAACTGCACTCTATTCTGCAGCTCCAGCAGACATCCTCTCTCTCTCTGCAAGCTGTTCTGAGCTCCAAGCTGTTCTGAGCTCCCAGCAGTTCTGTGCTCCAAGCTGTTCTGAGCACCACGCTGAACTGCACACAAGCTGGAATGAACTCCTCCTCTCCTGTAGCTCGCTAATATGGATTCCTCTCCCCTCATGGAAATTTCCAGCAGAGGGCTGTCTCTTACCGAATTCCTGTGCCAGCTCCCAGGCTTCCACGCAACCGCAGTGGCCATCTGCTTGTTACGTCTGGGCCCAAGAGAAAAACACATTCTTCGGATAAGAAGCGGTCCTAACTGGATCTTCCTCTAGCACAACAGCCTTAACTATAAACATTGCCTTTGCCCTGAAAAGCCTCTCAGAGTCCCTCTAGCTCTAGGCCTGTAGGCCTGAAAGGGGTGAAATGCTCCTTAGCTCTGTCAGAATACCTACATAAACCATACCAATGTGTCTAATATGTCAAAGCCAATAGGCAATAGACAGGTGAAAGTCAAGAATAAAGGCATATTAAGCAGCTATCCTCTTCTAGGTCTGGAAAAAGGGCTTAAAAGGGCCAACACAGGCTAAGAATACCTATACTAGATGCGAGCAAGATTAATGATCTATATCACTTCTAAATAAAGCCAAAAACTCTGCCATTACATTGCACCCCTAGATCCTTATCTTGCGAGCATCTTATAAACAACAACAACCATCAAAACAAACATCAACATAATCTATCCAACATAGGCTAAGAATACCTATACTAGATGTGAGCAAGATTAAGATCTATATCACTGCTAAATATCTCTGCCATCCACCCTTAGATCCTTACCTTGCGAACATCTTATAAACAATAACATCTAGATAAACAAACATCAACATAATCTATCAACAAATCAAAACCTAAAAAACTCCCTAAAAACAATGACAACTCAAGGAAATTCCACCTGAAACTCAATTGTAGGGAATAGAAACCTAAAAACACATCAAAGCACCCTTGACTTGAATGCTGAAACATATCTGATTGGATCTGATAACAACAGAAACTAACCAAAGCATCCTCAAACTAAATGTGCCTCAACCTCTAATGATAACTGGTGAAATCTAGTGATGTAGGGACTTATGTGTTGAATGAAAACAGCAAGGGGCCTACTTCGGACAACTTAAGGCTAAATGAGGCCTACCTACTATTGTCAACTTAAGAACTAAATGAGTTTCAACTTCTAATGAGAAAACAAGAAAGGGCCTAAATGAGCCCTACCTACTATAGGCAAGTTAAGCTAATGATGACTCATGAAACTATTGGTGTAGGGGCTTGTTTGTGGGATGAAAATAACAATGTTCCTAAATGAGGCCTACCTACTGACATTAGTCAATTTAAAGTGAAATCTGAGAAATAAACATGACAAACTGTTGCAAGGTCTGGATAAACATTAATACATAATCATACTAAAAGACACACCTCCCAGAACAATCCAAAGTGTAAGGTAACCACCCTTTGATCAATCAAGGTGAAAATGTAAGAACAATAGAAAACAACCCCATTTCTACAAGATAGCTGGTGTAACATCAAGCTTAAATCACACAGTGGAGTACATGTGTGCGCCGCCATTCAAAAAAGTCCTTCATTGGCAAAAACTGTTTTGAAGAAAACAGAAAAACTATAATAGGTGACATGTTTTTTGCTTTTAAAAAGTGGGGCCTGCTCGTAGAGATGTTAACAAAAAGACGCAGGCCAAGGAATAAAATAAGTCAGTCCAAATTCTTCAGTGTAGGCCACCCCCCTGCATCTTCGGTATCCGGACACTTCCTCCAATGCGGCCATCCATCACCCTTCCGGTCTGGTCTGGTCTGGTCTGGTCTGATTCCATCATCCAAAAACAATAAACTAAAATAAGAACATGAAAGTAAAAAGCTAAAACAAGAAAAGGAAGTGGAAGGGGGACGGACCCACGCAGAACCACAACCACAGCAATCCTAGGAACAAGAGAACAAGTATCATTATTCTTGCAAAAATAAAATTTTCCATTGAAAAAGCACCCCGGGTGCCTTTCAGTGTTGGGAAAAAAAAACTCAATTAATTAAAAACAGGTTTCTAAAGTCAAGACATAATTAAAATCATATATGTATTATTATTAGTTTGGGCAAAATCTAATTGTTTACATACACAGCCAGAAGGGCCTATTTCATACACTAATCCTTCATGGGACAGCCCCTCCCTTCAGAGCAGGAGCCATGCTACAGTATGACGCTACTTTGGACTACCGCCAAATGATGAGCCTCTCAGCCTCAGCAGGGCACTGCAAGCCTCCCATTTCCCCGGTCAGAGAAGCCCGCCCAGACCCATCATGACTAACTAACTCCAAGGGAAGAGCCAGGTCACCCCGCCCTTAAATAAACAAGCCATCCGCGGAAGAAAATTGGATTGTAGCCAATCATAACGAACAGGGACGTGATCGAAACCAGCAGAATGAAGGGAAGAAAAAACTCGTCTGCACAAACCAGCTGGTCTGCCAAGGTCGAAAAACAAATGCCTTTTGCCTGTTCTCATGGCCTGATTCTCAAACTAACGGAAGCTAACATTAAAAAAAAAAAAATTCTGTTACAGTGTACTGCCAATTAAAAAAGCTGCAATTTTTTTTTTTAAAAAGACTTTTGTCCAACTAATTCAGCTAAAGGCAAGACACTCAAAATATGGGCACTTATTTAGAAAGGGGCAACTCAGTTTTGCACACAAAATTATACATTCTGCATTTGGGATAACATTTTACATTACAGTGTAATTTAATATGCAGGCCATTCAAGCCAGCGTAATAAAAGGGCCACATTCACACACAGAGAAACAACTAATTATTTTCAAACTGAGTTGGTTCACATAATAAAAAAGGTATTACTGACACATTTATAAAAGAATACATTTTAATTTACATTTGGGAAAATAATAATGTTACATTTTAACATTTTTTTCAAAGGCACATGGTTGCATTCCACTAATTAAAAGCACATGTTACCACGCACTGTCGGGCAAGATTTATTATTCTAAACCTATTATTATTGCAACCAGCACATTCCTGTCTAGATGGAAACCCCCAAAGAAATAATTAATGAAAACAGCTCCGTAGCATGCATTCTAACGGGCCATTTTTTTTTTTAACATTTCACTCATTTTAAAAGAACACAGCTTTCTGCATAATCCGACTGGTTGATTTATAACCACATCAGTTCCAAGGCAAACCCACACAAATTCGTAGACGCATTTCAAAAAGAATGTGAAATGAACAAAACCCTTTGCAAAGCACAAGATGTTACCTTTCCGTCAAGAAACTGACAAAACACATAGGCAGACCAAGGAATCAAAAAAAGTCAAAATCAAACCATCAAATAGTCCTTAAAATAATCCACTGACTTTTATAGTCAGGTCAGATAACCATGCATGTTGACAGCATGTAAAAAATAAAGACTGCCATCTCAACTCAAGATATTAACCCTTTGGCAGCTCAAGCACAATCATTTCCCAACGTCCATGGATACATGGGAAAATCATGATCACATTTCTTCACGTTTACAGATGACACGTACACATATTTTCAAAAACGTTATCCCCAAGCACCCGAGAGAGATCCAGCTCTCTCCTGCCAAACGTAATGAGAACATGCCCTGTCCAAGCCATGACCACATTGCGCTATTCACAAGCCATATTTACAAGACAAGCCTTTCACAAACAACATTTCCAAGGCGCAATGCACAAGGAACACAGCAGATTAACATAAGAACATGCACCTCACAAGCCACATTAAAATGGCGCTATTCAAAAACCATATTTACAAGACAATAAATAAACTCAAAAAACGACACGCTTTTCACAAGGAATATATCCAAAGCACCATTCACAAGCAACACAGCAGATCAACATGAGAACATGCACCTCATAAGCCACAATAAAATGGCGCTATTCACAAGTCATATTTACAAGGAGCTATATTCAAAAAACTCCACAGATCATATTAAAATGAACACATTTCACATTGCACAGCATAAGCAGATGCAGCAAGCAATTTAATGGGCAATTTAAAAGCATTTTTTACACACATTTATACAATTGGACCATCACAAAGATGTAACTGGCTTCCTCATGTAATGCCATCCTTTAACTCTGACAGTTTAAACACCAAGATGAAAACCATTCCTTCCACCCTGAATAAGCCAAATGCCATGATGTAATGCAATCTCCTCACGCTGCCACTGTTCAAGCCTATAGGTCTAACAGGCTACATAAACTGCAACATTACGCCAGATGGAACCAGCGTTCAGGGCACTCCCTCAGAACACATGGGAAACTCTCTAAGCACATGGCCAGGACACACAGGATAGGTAAACAGTTCTACTACGCCAGATGTTATGGCGTTCATGGCATTCACTCACAACACATGGGAACCTCTCTAAGCACATGGCAAGGTCACAAAGGTTTCGTAAACTGTTCGTAGACGCCAGATGTAATGGCTGGCGCTCAGGGCACTCCCACACAACACATAGGAAACAATCTAAGCACATGGCCAGGCACACAGGCTTCGTAAACTGTCCGACTACGCCAAAATGTAATGGCTGGATTTTCTGAGTAGGTGGGATCAGCCCCCAGGGGCCCCTCCAACCCAGCCAGAACGTAATCACCTTCCCTCCTCAGAACCACCTATCCAGGCACCTGGTACCTACCTGAGGATGGGGAACTCGCAATATACAAGCTCATATTATTAAGAACACCACTAAATCTATAGGGATACTAAGAATACTCACTGATTACTAGGGATATCCATACCCTACACCACACTTATTTACATCAGTTGGTCTCGCGGCCACTCAGACCCAGACCGGTCTACCCCAGGGCAGATATTGCGCACAATCCGGTGCGACTACACACGGGCCTGCAGAACCCAATGCTCTCTTTTCCAAAGTGTTCGCGATCCTGCGAAACTACACACTAGTTCGACCACCTAGTGCTCTCATTTACTCAAGCCACAATCCAGTGGGTATACACACTGGTCATCCCCCCCAGTGCTCTCATTAACGCCGCATATCAACGACGACCACATTCCTATGAACACCTATACATATATATATATATATATTGGGAAGTCTCTTCACTAAGGGTCTGCTACTACAATAATAAGATTATATAGTGTACTCCCTGCTCTTGGCATCAAAGGTCCACTCACTCCCTATTTATGTGATCACCACTTACCTGATTGGGATTACTCATCCATTCACGTGCCTAGTATTCACCTAGGAGATACATTTACCTTCAGTGAGCAAGAATAGGAAATACACACTAGGTGACTGAGTTATCTCTTGATTTAAGCGCTCCTACCCCCCCCTTTTTGATCCATCAGTGGCTCAACAGCAACTGGCTTGAAGCCAGGATAACTTTATCATGAAAGAACTCAAGCACTGTAGCTATGGGGATGTTTATTATTACACTAATAAAATACACATATACAGATATGTGACTGACATAGACTATAGGTAGAACACACCGCTTGAAAGAGAAGGATTAAACATAACAGGAACACTCCGCTGAAAGGGGAACACTCCGCTGAAAGGGAAAAGATTAGACATAAAGTGTAAGTGTAACTAATTCAGACTACCTCACCTATTAGAAGGAAGATTTCTCTCTCTGCCTCTGGTGGGATTAGGGCTCTCTCTCTGCCTCTGGTGGGATTAGGGCTCTCTCTGTCTCTCCCTCCTTCACCACATCACCACGCCTCTGGTCCAATTGCTCCAGCTGACAGCCTTCTTTGATGCTCTCTGCACTGCTTTCTCTCTCCTCATCTCCAGCAATCGTCTGCCTTCTTCCTCCATTTAAGAACTGCACTCTATTCTGCAGCTCCAGCAGACATCCTCTCTCTCTCTGCAAGCTGTTCTGAGCTCCAAGCTGTTCTGAGCTCCCAGCAGTTTTGTGCTCCAAGCTGTTCTGAGCACCACGCTGAACTGCACACAAGCTGGAATGAACACTCCTCCTCTCCTGTAGCTCGCTAATATGGATTCCTCTCCCCTCATGGAAATTTCCAGCAGAGGGCTGTCTCTTACCGAATTCCTGTGCCAGCTCCCAGGCTTCCACGCAACCGCAGTGGCCATCTGCTTGTTACGTCTGGGCCCAAGAGAAAAACACATTCTTCGGATAAGAAGCGGTCCTAACTGGATCTTCCTCTAGCACAACAGCCTTAACTATAAACATTGCCTTTGCCCTGAAAAGCCTCTCAGAGTCCCTCTAGCTCTAGGCCTGTAGGCCTGAAAGGGGTGAAATGCTCCTTAGCTCTGTCAGAATACCTACATAAACCATACCAATGTGTCTAATATGTCAAAGCCAATAGGCAATAGACAGGTGAAAGTCAAGAATAAAGGCATATTAAGCAGCTATCCTCTTCTAGGTCTGGAAAAAGGGCTTAAAAGGGCCAACACAGGCTAAGAATACCTATACTAGATGCGAGCAAGATTAATGATCTATATCACTTCTAAATAAAGCCAAAAACTCTGCCATTACACCCACTTTGTAAACAAATTCCTCTTTATCTTTGCAATTCTCTTTAATTAAAAATCCTGTCCGGCTGGACAAAGGTCATACTCACTATTGAGCGTATGTCTATCATTTTTGCCAAGATCCCTGAACTACTAGGGACCACTGTTTTTTGAAATATGAAGCTCGTAAGAGGAAGCCTGCGGCTGTCGAAACGACTGCTGTTGCAGGGAGGAGGAGTAACACGGTTGGCCCGGATAGGGATGGTACTGCTGATATTGGTTGTAACATCCCCGAAAGGAAGAGGAGGAGGCACGACCCCTCGCACCCCCAAAGGGCTGCATTTTAAACTGTACAGTAGACACTACACACTACACACGGACCCAAGAGGCCTGGAATTTAGACTTTGACATTCCAAAGGAAGATCAAGACTGGCAGCGGTCCTGTGAACTAACATGCATGGTTTCTATTAATGCCCATTTTCGAATGATACATTATAATTTTCTGTGAAGAACCTACTTAACGCCACAAGACCTTTATCGAATGGTCGTGTCTTGCCCAGATATATGCCTGCGCTGCAACACTGTGGGGGCTGATTTCTTACATTAACGATGGCCCTGCGATGCAATTCACTCCTTCTGGCAACAAGCTGTCGAAGAAATGGTACATGCGACACAACTAAGTATTGACCTGACACTGAAATGCTGATTATTAAGCCTCATTAGATGCCAGAAGGGCGCAAGATAACCTTTCAATTTGGTCAGTCGCCTATGGTACTGGCATGACGTAATAATGCAATCACATGGCTGTCCCAGCATGTCCCTACGATTGCGCTCTGGCATAGAGGAGACACATATGCGCCTTAGCAGAAAGGATGACATATTTGAGGATACACTAAACACTTGCCGTGCTCATACAGATAACTCCTAGCTCCTGCTTCCCGAGTGACAACAGACACAGACTCTGGCTCTGAAACTGAAGAGGCAAAACACTACACACTGGGGATGAGCAAGGAGGTGCCTCCACATGATCATTATAAGGTACATTCCCAATTAGGGGAATGGGACACTTATTGATCACCTGGAGAATCGGAAAGCAGATTAGTGCATGTGTAATTATTGACTGCTTATTGATTAACCTACTTATGTAGAACATATTGGTATGATATGCCTATGTATACTCTGACTGCCAGGTTGTATGTTGTTAAAATTAAAATAAAGTTCTAAAAAAAAAAAACAAAGCCATTACATTGTGGGTGGTAGAGGGTAGTGAACCGGTAATTCACGCCACATTCCTTCGACATGTGTTTCAAGTAGCCAGACATGAAGTTGGTACCTCTGTATGACACCACCTCCTTAGGGAAGCCCACCCTGGTAAAGATGCTAATGAGGGCCCTAGCCACTGCAGGGGCAGTGGTACTCCAGAGGGGAATAGCCTCGGAATACCTGGAGGCATGATCTACTACCAGCAGAACTGTTCCCTGATACTATAGGGGGGTCAAGGGGACCAACAATGTCAATCATTGCCTTTTCAAAGGGAACGCCAACAACTGGAAGCGGGATTAAGAGGGCCTTTGGGTGCCCAACCGTCGTGCCACTGGCTTGACAGATGGGCCAGGAGTTACAAATCTCCTTCAGCTTCTGGTGCATCCCTGGCCTTTAGTTCTGGTCTGGACAAGGTGTCCAGCTACGGGGATGCCACAACCAGGTCCTCTAGGAAAGATACAAACAAGTTTGCCCCACTGAAGGGAAGATAGCTTAACAGGAGCTTCTGAGAGTTACTTACCTTCAAGACTCTCATCCAGATATGCTTCGTGGCTGCTTTCACTGATCTTAAAGAAGATGTGGATGCACAGACGCCAAACAATACGTCATATACAACTCTGACCCGAAGTTCTATCATGGAAAGCAGAGAAGAACAGTCCGTTCTTTGATAATCTCAAAGAGTCTGGACAGAATAAGTCGTATATGTGGCTGCTTATAATGCACAAATGGAGGCGCAGGAACTCCCCCAAACGCCAGAGGCTCTACCACTCTCCTAGTGGCACAAGGTTTGGGGTCTTTGGCCTCAGTGTAAAGTATTTCCTCCTCCCAATATGCCCAGTGGGCACCCCTGCCATCACCTCCTTCCTGTGCTGCAGCTTGCAGTCACAGGTTTTCAAGAGTGGGACAGGTTTTCTCTCCCTGGCACAGATCTTCCCTAGAGGGTCGCCCCAGGGCCAAAAGCTCATCCTGGTAAAACTTCAGCTTCTGAGGCTCGGTTGTCTCTGGGGCTGACCCTTCTTCCTCCTGAGGAGAACGGTCTGGTGTCTGACTAGAAGCTGGTTCTCCAGTTTTCCTGCCTTTTCTCTTGGAGGACTGGGGCATTATTCCAGACTTCAGCACCTATTTTACACCCGAGCTCTGCTCTGTGCTATGGTTTTCACACACACACCCAGTGTGACGTTCCAAGCATTTCTGCATGGATCCTCAGTTCTGCCTCAGCCCAGGCTAAGGGTTCCAAATCATTGCCAAGAAAACAATCAACTAGCATGGATGAAGAGACTGCTACCTCTTCCTTGCCAGCAACTCCTCCCAAATCAAAAGACACCCTCGCCTGCGGGATGGGTTTTTGTCCCATTTTCAGCATTGATGACTGGAAAGGTCCTTCCAGGCAGATGCTGTTCCAAGGAAACTATCTGCTCAGTCACCATGGTGATGCTGGCACCAGTGTCTCTCAAGGCCTCCACCCTAACCCCATGTGCATGTTAGTGGGCCAGGGAGCTAAGGTGGCTAAGGCCACATCCCTACTTGAGTCGGCTAAGAGAGCTCATTGGCATGGCCATTGCTCGCCTCAGATCCCATCTGGAGATTGGCAGCTGCAGGTGGACCAGAGGTATATTTCTTGTTTTTACAGCTAGAGTCTCAAGGAAAGTGCCCAAGTGACCTACAGCCATGGCACCAAGCCCATCTTAGGATCCCAGTTCTTACCCTGGTACGCATCCTTTGGCTGTCAAGAGTCTCTGGGCCCACTCTCTTGAACAGGTTTTTGGGGGCCTGAAGTAGAATCTTTCTTTTTCGGGTTACACCATTTCCCTAGGGTCGCTTTCTGACCTCTTTCTTTTAGTCTCCCCCACCAGCAGGAGTCTTGGTCACCCTTGTTTTGACCCAGTGGTCTGCCTTCTTCCCCAACTCTTGAGGAGAAAGCGGACCAAGGTCTACCAGGAATTGATGTAGCTTCCATTGGTAACAATTACTTAACAGATGCTCCTTCATTATCAAATGATAAAGCCATTCAAAGTCATGCACATTCTTACTTACTAACCAACCTCCTACTGATTTCAGTGAATAGTCTACAAAATCTACCCAGGCCTGGCTATGGGTTTTTCGAGCCTCTCTGAAACTGGTGCTATACTCTGTACTGAATCCAAAGCCCTCACTTAGGGTACCCTTCATGAGGTCATAGGATTGAGCCTCTTTCTCACCGAGTGTCAGGAGTCTATCCCTGCACTTTTCTGAGAACATTTCCCACAGGATAGCACTCCACGGCTTCCTGTGGACGTGCCTGCTAAGACAGGCCTGTTCAAAAGCAATGAACCACTTGGTGATATCATCACATAAATAATCCCTTTGGGTTTTTTAGGGTCAAAGGAATCTACTTTCTCCTTATTTATGATTGTGATGCCACCAAAGATGCGTCCTCGGCCAAACTCCTTTCTCTTTCTTCTGTAGCTAGAAGTTGGGCTTCTAGAGCTGCCCTCCTGGCTAGTCTTTGCAGAGCAAGCTCTTCGTCTGAAGAGGCTTCTATGTCTTGGGGTGTCACACTGCCACTTTTACGGTCAGTATTTTGATCTGTAAGATCAGAGTCATCCTCTGGATGGTCTTTGTCATATTCTGCCAAAAGATCCTGGAGCTTTGCTTTGGTAGGGTTTGACCCCGTCCTGAGCCTATAGGTTTTACCCAAGCCTCTGAGCTATTTTATATTTAAAGACATAAGGTGTGAGGTTGATTTCCTTCACCTGTATCAGCTCTTCTGAGTGACTACTTCTAGCACTCATTGTCTTTACAAAGTTGGGAACCTTTTTGGAGAGGACAAATCTCTAATACTGGTTTCCTAACTACAGCAAGAGTTTGACTTTTGAAACAGCTGTACTCAAGGGGACCGAACCAGGGCCCTGACATATTTCAAAATTTGGAAAAATAGTCAATGTACAAAACTACAATTTAACGAAAGGCAATTTCTGGATTGAATCTTGTTGTCACTTATTGTCAGAGCGGACCAGCAAATGCAAAGTCGTGTACCCTACCGCTACGCCACCAGTGTAGGAAGCTGGCTCTCTATAAACTATACCAAAAAGAGGTAGAGTGTGTCGTGTACCCTCCCCCTGCGCCACCAGTGTAGGAAGCTGGCTCTCTATAAAACTATACCAAAAAGAGGTAGAGTGTGTCGTGTACCCTACTGCTGCGCCACCAGTGTAGGAAGCTGGCTCTCTATATACTATACCAAAAAGAGGTAGAGTGTGTCGTGTACCCCACCGCTGCGCCACCAGTGTAGGAAGCTGGCTCTCTATATACTATACCAAAAAGAGGTAGAGTGTGTTGTGTACCCCACCGCTGCGCCACCAGTGTAGGAAGCTGGCTCTCCATATACTATACCAAAAAGAGGTAGAGGTGCCGTGTACCCTCCCGCTGCGCCACCAGTGTAGGAAGCTGGCTCTCTATATACTATACCAAAAAGAGGTAGAGTGTGTCGTGTACCCCACCGCTGCACCACCAGTGTAGGAAGCTGGCTCTCTATATACTATACCAAAAAGAGGTAGAGTGTGTCGTGTACCCTACCGCTGCGCCACCAGTGTAGGAAGCTGGCTCTCTATATACTATACCAAAAAGAGGTAGAGTGTGTCGTGTACCCTACCGCTGCGCCACCAGTGTAGGAAGCTGGCTCTCTAT
This sequence comes from Lissotriton vulgaris, assembly GCF_964263255.1. Lineage (NCBI taxonomy): Eukaryota > Metazoa > Chordata > Amphibia > Caudata > Salamandridae > Lissotriton > Lissotriton vulgaris. The sequence continues at coordinate 178,580,465 of NC_141685.1, forward strand.
ATACTATACCAAAAAGAGGTAGAGTGTGTCGTGTACCCAACCGCTGCGCCACCAGTGTAGGAAGCTGGCTCCCTATATACTATACCAAAAAGAGGTAGAGTGTGTCGTGTACCCTACCGCTGCGCCACCAGTGTAGGAAGCTGGCTCTCTATATACTATACCAAAAAGAGGTAGAGCGTGTCGTGTACCCCACCGCTGCGCCACAAGTGTAGGAAGCTGGCTCTCTATATACTATACCAAAAAGAGGTAGAGTGTGTCGTGTACCCCACCGCTGCGCCACCAGTGTAGGAAGCTGGCTCTCTATATACTACACCAAAAAGAGGTAGGCTTATCCGAGGGTAGTCGTAAGCATTTGTTGTACACACAGTAGCAATAAAAGAGACACACACGCAATGATTAAATCTGAGACCAATTCATAAAAATGACACTTGGTTGGATGTATTTTGCAGAACCACAGAACGTTGTCTTAGATAAATATTTTTCACAATAGAAATACATTTTCAATATAAAAAGTGGACACACTGCAATTTTCAGACTTTGCAATGTTAAGCAATGGGAGGAAAAAACATTAAACATACTTATACGCAACATTGACTTACAAGACCAGTCTTCGGAAGTTAAGGTCAGTACAGGGCAAGGTTCAGTTCAGCACCAACAGTGCACCACAAGTGACAAAGGGGTGGCCGGGCGCACGGTGCAAGTTCAAGGTCAGTCACTGAATACAAATTAAAGGGGACTGGGGCAATCGGACAGAGGCTGCTTACAGGTAAGAAGCAGTAGCTTGGAGGAACAGTCTCCAGGGCTGAGGCTAACACTGAGCAGGGGCCAATTAATTGCAAGTTTATATAGCGCTAGGATCGACTCCCGGAGGAGTATCTCCGCGCTTCGACCGCTGCGAAACCCTTCCTGGCTTCCCTGAGAGATGGTCCCTTAATGGGTATCTCCAGGGTGAGACCAGGCATCCCCGGCGGTCTGGTGGGGCCGTTAGTGAAGATGAGGCAAGGTAGTGCCCAGAGTTGCCGAGTGCGATTGCTGATCAGAGTGGGCACCGAGGCGAGAGAATTATCGAGTCCGCTGACCCTGGTCCAGAAACCTGCCGCGTCGGGAATCGAACCCTGGTCCCGGGCCGTCCTCTGCTCTCGGGTCTGCCGCCTCTAACCAGTGAGCCACACTACTTCACAGTGTTGGTGCTGCCAAGGCAGCACCAACACTACAACACTAGCGGCACAGGGGCTGCTGGATGCACGGTGCCAACACAGCATCGGGTGCCCAAGGAAAAGCAATGGAGGCAGGCTAAATCTGAAAAGGGCTGCAGGCTCCAGCAGGAGGCCGATCGAAAGAAACCAACAGCCATTGAGGTAAGTTATGATGCTCAGGGACGTAGGGACACCTTTTGTCCTCTTCACCAAGGCCCAGGATGGATGGGTGAAGGGGTGCCTTTTGGTGTCAGAAATGGCTAACCAGTGCACGTCGCGGTCGAGAGGTCTTCTTGCAGAAGCTGCAGGCAACTTCTAGGAGTCCAGGAGAGGTCAGCTCATGGTGGAGTTGGGTTCTTGAGAGCAGGGCAACCTTGCTGAACCGGTGGGCCACTTGGACTCGGGCTGGTGGCATCAGGTGCAGAGGTAAAACCGGGGGGCAGGCTGCGCAGTTCTTCAGGTCACAGTCTTTACTTTGAAGAGGGTTGCTTTGTGAATAGGTCTGCTTTTCTCTGGAGACCTTGGTCTTTATCGAAGTCAGGTAGTCCTCCCAAGGTTCTTTAGGTCGCTGGGCTGCAAGACGAGTTGACTTTTGGTTCAGGATCATCCAGGGATGCAGACAGGCCAGTAGGGCTGGGACCATGTCCGGCTTTCGAGCTGGGTACTCGACAGAATCAGCGCTGCTTCTTGCCACTGAAACCATCAGGCAATTTGTGGATGCAGGTCAAACGGCGGCCTTGATCCTGTTGGATCTAAGTGCTGCCTTTACACTGTAGCCCATCACACGTTGGTACAATGTCTGAGGAAGGGTGGGGTGTCTGGCAATGCCCTGAATGGCTAAATTCTTTCCTGTCTGGTCGCTGCTTCAAAGTGAGACAGGGCGAACACTACTCTAGGGTCATCAAGCTGAATCAGGGAGGGCTGCAGTCTGACCCTGAGTCCGACCCTGTTTAATCTCTATGTAGCTCCCGTTGCGGATATTGCTGAGGGGTTCGGGGTCAGGGTCGTATCCTATGCCGATGAAACGCAGCTGGTGGTCTCCCTGACCCAGGCACCGGAGTCGGCTGCCTCCAACTTCATGGCATGCATGCAAGAATTGGCTGCATGGATGGCTAAGAACTGCCTGAAGTTGAATGGCAACAAGACAGAGGTGCTTGTGGTGGGTAAGGCCCCGACTGCGTGGTCATCGGCATGGTGGCCCCAGGACTTGGGGGGTCACCTACGCCCTGTGTGCAGGCAAAGAACTTGAGAGTTTGGTTTGATAGTCGAAGGAAAGACTGGGATCTAACCAGACGGGTGGCAGGCGCCTGTTTTGGGATCCTGAAGGTCCTGCGTAAAACCTTGGACCTACTCCCTGTGGCGGCTAGGAAGACTCTGGTTCATGCCCTGGTGACGTCGCGCCTGGACTATGGTAACATCCTTTATCTAGGCGCGATAACTAAGTGTATGCTCCATCTGTAGGGAGTGCAGAATGTGGCAGCCCGCCTTATTTTGAGGCGTCCAAGAAGGGCATCGGCTAGGGGAGTCCTGGCCGCATTACACTGGCTCCCGATTAAAGAAAGAGTCACTTTCAAGGCACTTTGTGTCTGTCATCGAATCCTGCAGGGAAGGGCCCCTCCGTATCTGTCGGATCTCCTGACCCCCTATGTCCCCACACGTCAGCTGAGGTCATGTGGGGTAGGATTGGTGTGCGTACCCAACATTAAGAAAGCCAGGATGGCAGGTCGGTCCTTCCGCCTATTGGCTGCCAAGCAATGGAATGCTCTCTCGATGAAGCTCCGGATGGAGGACCAGGAGAGATGCTTCAGGAAAAAACTAAAAACGTTTCTCTTTTCCCAAGTTTAGTAGGGTGAGGGTAGTGGGCATCTGATTACTGGCTAACTTTACCGCAGCGCGGGGACACACTGGCATAAGTGTAACCATTGCGCTTTATAAGTGGACCTATTATTATTATTATAGTTCTCTACAGAGCCTCACCAGCAGAGAAGGCTGCTGTGCCCGGCTCTTCTTAGGTCGCCAGGAACTAAAATTCAGGGTCTGAGGATGCCACCTAAAATCTTGATTTAACGGTGTTACAAGGGAGTAAAAGGTGGTGACCAATGGGCCACTTTCCCGGGGTGTCTACACCCTCTTATCATGCCCACCTCCTGTGGGAAGGGGACATAGTCCTAGCCCTTATTGAATAAGTTTCCCCATCTTCAAGATGCTGGGCACTACAAAGTGTACTTCACCTCGCCTCCAGCACCTGGGGGGTGGAGTTGGCAGAGGGGACGGGGGGCACACCTCCTATTCTATCTAAGGTTTTCCACCTGTTCTCGGCTAAAAAGGGGGTGAGGACAGGAAGATCGCTTGCTCTGTCTAACAGGAGAGGCTGGGGTCGCATTACAAAGGTGGCAAGTCCTTTGAAAATCCATGCCACAGATAGCTCTTCCTGACCAGGGGAGGAGTGAACACCTCCACCCAGGAAAGGCATTGTTCTCGACCTCAGAGTGCACAGGCACTCTCCCCATGAGGACAGAACACAGTCTGGTGGTAGCAGGCTGGCTTAGGACAGTCGATGATCACACTAAGGATTGGTAGATCTTAGGGGACCCCTCTAAGGGGCACTCTGTGTGCAATTTTTAATAAATCGGCCACTGCAATTGGCACAGGTTTATTATGCTGAGATGTTTGGTACCAAATATCCCATATTTCAGTGAAACCTTCATGGAGCTGTGGAACTCGTAATGACAAGTGTCCAGCCAATGTACTTACTATAGAGCTTCCCTGGTCACTTGCAATATCCCGGAATCGACAATGATATTGCTGGGGTATATCTGCTCATGCAGATATGCCCTCACAGGAGATATCCCTAAAGGAGCGTGCACTATAAGGCCTGCTAGAGGGGTGTCTTACCTATATCTCAGACAGTCCCTATGGGCATCGCATACAGGGATGTGTGCCATGTCGACTCTTCAGTTGTGTCTGCACCAAGACAAACAGCTGCAGTGGCAGTATGTATGAATGTATGTGCTTGGTGAGGGGGTCCCTTAGCGTGGCATAATGTGTGCTGCAGCCTTTAGAGAACCTCTTTCACAACAAGGCCCTTGGTCCCAGAGGTATCTTTTACAAGGGACTTATAAGTGAGCTAATGGGGTGACAATCGAGGAAACGACAGGTACACTTTAGGGAAGGAGATCGGGCTCAGGGGACCTGGTTGGCAGGGACCTTGTGCACTTCCAGTAAATACTATATCATTTTCCAGGTAAAAAGTGAAGGCTAACCATGTCCAAAACAGGCCCTTTCCTACATTGAGACATATTTTCTAGGACTATGAAAACTCTACAGCAGGTCTTGCTCACAGGCCTTATACTGTGACTGCCACTACTGAACATTAATCTTGAAGTTTTAAAGCAGGGCCAGGATCTGTACAGGAGCCAATGAACAGTAGGGTAACTCCCCAGATAATAGAAGTCTTCTGTCTTCACACTCACCTAGAGAGAACAATGCCATCCCATGTATTGCATGACAAAGAGCCCACAACCCTCAGTGAGACACTCACCTCTCAGATGTGATTCGTTAATAAAATGAACATAACGGGTCCCTGGGGACCCCACAGATACACTGTTCCTACCAGTACTATAAATGCTTGAGGTCCCGCAGGTAAACCTAACAGTGCGTCAGAGGCTTAGGGGCCCTACAGGTAAACCTTTCCTAACCCAGTGCTACAAATGCTATGTGCTCACTGCAGCAGGACTGGGCGCTCTAGGGCAGCAATTAAGTTGCTTGGCATTTATCTACCATTAGCTAAGCCACGTGATAAAGGCAGTAGATCAGGATGATTCTCTTCGATCAGAAGTAGCTCTCCCTATCGAAAAGGTGAGGACCCTGGTATAACACAAACGCAGACATGCGGTTAGGCTCTACCAGGACATGTAGTAAACTATTAATTTATGTATCTGTAGGATTAGATTGTATTGCAAGTTAATTCATATGTCACTATTTTCCGCACACAACATACAACATAGATTCCTCACATGCGCACCCTGATGAAAGGAGAACCCCCAAAATGAATTGGGGCAGACTGAATTTAAATTTACTTGCGGAACAGAGGATTTTGAAAGTGATTCTATGAGAATAAATATGCCTAAACTGGAATACAAGTGGATTTGCTTCCAAGGGAAGGAAACATTGATGCACTTTTACGGGTACAAGCTGTGGAGCAGGAGACACAGACCTGATCTAGTCTGGCGCTATATAAACAACTGTAGCCAAATACATCTACCTTCTGGCTCGCGATGAGTGGATTTCATAAATACTACAATAATGAATGAAAAATACACAGCATGCATAGACAAGGTTTGCTATGTAACATCTGTACTCCTGTAAACCTAAACAAACACCAGTAATCAGACACTAGGGACATCACCTGAAGCTCGTAAGATTTTCCTTTTGTTTGGTGTCTTGTTTTTGGTAGGTGGGTTTTTAGGATAAGCTATTTTTGGGTGTGTCTGGGGGTGGGGTGTGTCAGGTAGCCCCTGTGGTAGACGATGGGATACAGGATAAGGAGTGCCATGCCATCCCTTTATATATTTCTCCCCTCCTATATTCACAGTCCCCTTTTACCAGTTGTCCGCTTTGCTGTCATCAAGAAGTGGAGAGAGGGAAATCGGCAGGCGGCCCCTTTAAGCCGGAGTTAAGGATGGACATCAGAGGATACACACTTGAAGAAGGCGGTGGCGGCGAGCATGTCAGGTTGGTCAGTAGTTGGTACAGCTACACGCGGAAAGGGAACGCGAGGCGGAGAAACCAGGGGGGGAGACCGGAAAGACAGAGAAGGAATAACAGCCTTACGAGAGAGAGAACCGGAGCCCAGGGGAGGTCACAGCTTGTCGGCGAGCAGAACACCCGAACCTGGCGGAGGAGGGCAAAGCCAAAGCAGATGACCAGACCTCACTGAAGGACGCGGAGTCACCACGCCATGGCCCCGGAGGGACGTGGCTCTTCCAGGTGCGTGGGCGTCTACAGGGTTTTTGGAAAGGGGCTGAGTAAGAGAGGGACGGGAGGGGAGTCTGAGGGGTGAAAGGGACCCAGGGAAAAGGAAATAAGTGAGACGGAAACAAAGAGAAGAGCAGAAATCATCTGCTACTCTTTTTCTTTTGGTTGCTCCAACCTCTACACCCTCCCTTCACATTTATTCATAGCTATTATTCATCCCTCACATCCTCCCTTGACTAAACCATAAAGCAAAAACACTTACCTGAGTCTTTTCCTTCTGTCAGAGGGACGACGGCGGCCGAGGCTCACCAAAGGGACTGAAGAGGAAGACCCTGTGGGAAAAAAGAATATAACAGACAATCAATCATTGTGATTTCCTGTAATACTAATAAAAAGTGCATACGAAGAAATTATTCAATGCAGTGTGCTCCTTCTTGACCGACTCTTCTACAACGGGGAGCTACATACTTTCCCTACAGGGAATGGGAGACAGAAACACAGAGACCAACAGACACACACAGACACACACACACGGGAAAGCATAGTAGGAAAATGCTATATACAGTTTTTATATGCTTGCATATGTACATTGTTTTAGAAAGATGGTGGAACTATTTATTCTGTTCAATGTGCCTATTTTGCTAACTACTTTTATCTGCTTCTATTATCATTGCAGTTCGGACTGGACTGTTCCCATGAGGCACAGGGTCAAGACTGATTTGCATATGGCCACGTCTAAACTGGGGTGGCATGGTGAGCAAAATAATGATGGATTTAACCCAGATCTCTTGACTGGGGGTGAATTTTTTGATTTATTCTGCATTCCGTCCATCAATTGTGTGTCTTTTGCTCTATTATCATTGCAGCACATAAATTCTATACAAGAATTACGATGGTTAAATTAATGATGAAAATGCTAATGATATGTTATTTTTAATTTGATATCGCACATGAATTGCCACTAAACAGAAACTACTTTAAGGAGAAATTTAGGATTGGTACGTAGAACCACTCTATCGTTGTGAAGTTGAAAGAAGGGCTTTTGTATAGTTAATGCCTGAAGTTCATCAACTCTCCTTAGTGGGTTTATCGTTTTGAGGAAAGCAACTTTCCATGACAGGAATTATAACGGACATTTGTGCAGTGGTTCAAAAGGCGGGCCCATTAGCCTTGGAAGAACTATGTTTAAGTTCCACTCTGGAGCAGGGGGAATATTTGGCGGTATAACCCTTTTTAATCCTTCCATGAAGACTTTAATCACTGGTACTCTGAAGAGAGATAGGTGTTGTCTATTTTGCAAGTGTGCAGCTACGACTCCCAGGTGTAAACAAATGGATGTGTAAGTGAATCCACATTGCTGTAAATGCAACAGATAACAAATTATATTCTGCACAAACGCATCAAGATGATTGATATTGTTGTTGTTACAATAGGCAACAAAACGTTTCCAATAGCTGCATAACATGCTCTAGTAGTAGGCTTTCTAGCTTCCTTGAAAATATTCATACAGTCTGGTTTTAGTTGTAAATAACCAAACTCTATGACTTCAGGAGCCAAATCGCTAGGTTGAGTTCTCTGGGAATTGGATGTCTGATTTCTCCACGGCTCGGAGTGAGGAGACAAGATGTGATATGTAGCTTTTGATGTGGAACGACTGAGAGTTCTAAGGATGAGAGTACCAAGGTTGACGAGAACATGTGGGGGCTATTAAGATCAGTGAGGGACATTTGTCTGAGCTTCCGAACCATAAATGGAATTAGCAGGAGAGGCGGAAAAGCGTAGGCTATAGCGTTTTCTCCATGTTAATTTCCATAGGAAATTTTGCGACAAGCTACAGCCCGAACTGCTGAACGGAATTACCCGAAATTTGGAGAAAAAAGGTAGAGCTTGGTTCAAAACGCGACCTTTTTTAAAATGGTGTAAATCCGTTCAGTAGTTTTTGAGAAAATCTAAAAATAAGAGTAAAAAAAATCAATTTCCCATAGGAACATTTGTGCAAGGCTACAGTCGAAACTACTGAACGGAATTACCCCAAATTTGGCAAAAAGGTAGTGCTTCGGTCAGAAAGCGACCTTTTTAGGTCTCACCTGAGCCAGCGCATGCCCTGCACTGGCGAGACTTTAAGTAAGTGGGCTTCAGAAAATTCTACCACTGTGGCCTAGAGCTTGCGGTTACGCGCTCGGGCGCGCGCTCACGAGCAGAGGAGCTATCTGGCTTTCCTCTCTCCTCATGGGTCATCAGCTTTCAAAATACGAGAGCTTTCTTTCACATTTCTGAAGTTGATAGCTTCCTTTTCATTTGCCTATGTATCCCTACCTCTCTACCTCTCTACCTCTACTCTACCTCTCTTCTACCCCTCTACCTCTCGTCTACCCCTCTACTTCTCTTCTACCGCTCTACCTCTCTTCATTCCTCTACCTCTCTTCTATCCCGCTACCTCTCTTCTATCCCTCTACCTCTCTTCTACCCCTCTACCTCTACTCTACCTCTCTTCTACCCCTCTACCTCTCTTCTATCCCTAAACCTCTCTTCTATCCCTCTACCTCTCCTCTACCCCTCTACCCCTCTTCTACTCTACTATTGCTCTACCTCTCTTCTAGCCCTCTACCTCTCCTCTATTCCTCAACCTCTCTTCTACCCTGCTACCTCTACTCTACCTCTCTTCTACCCCTCTAACCCTCTACTACCCCTCTAATATCCCTCTTCTACCCCTCTACACCACTTGTACCCCTCTACTACCCCTCTACCCTACTACCCCTCTATTACCCCTCTACCTCCCCTCTACCTCTCTTCTACCCCTCTACCTCTACTCTACCTCCTCTACCCCTCTACTACCTCTCTTCTACCTCTACACTACCTCTCTTCTACCCCTCAACCTCTACTCTACCTCTCTTCTACCCCTCTACCTCTCTTCTACCCCTCTACCCTTCTTCTACCCCTCTCCTACCCTCTACCCCTCTTATACCCCTCTACTATACCTCACCCCTCTACTACCCCTCTACCACCGGTCTCCTACCACTCTACCGCTCTACTACCCCTCTTCTCCTTTTCTACCCCTCTACCCCTCCTCTACCACTCTACTACCCCTCTACCCCACTACTACCCCTCGTCTACCCCTCTACTACCCCTCTACTACTGCTCTACAACCATCTACTACCCCCTGATACCCCTCTACCTCTCTTCTACCCCTCTACCTTCTACTATCCCTCTTCTATCCCTCTACCCCTCTTATACCCCTCTACTATACCTCAACCCCTCTATTACCCCTCTACCACTGCTCGCCTACCGCTCTACTACCTCTCTTCTACCGCTCTACCCCTTTTCTACCCCTGTACCACCTTCTACCCCTGTACCTCTCTTCTAACCCTCTACTACCCCTTTTACCCCTCTACTTCTCTTTTACCCTTCTACTTCTCTTCTACCCCACTACCTCTCTTCTACCACACTACCTCTCTTCTACCCCTCTACCTCTCTTCTACCCCTCTACCTCTCTTCTACCCCTCTACCTCTCTTCTACGCCTCTTACCTCTCTGCTGCCCCTCTTACCTCTCTTCTACCCCTCTTACCTCTCTTCTACCTCTCTACCCCTCTTCTACCCCTCTTCTAACCCCTACACCTCTACCCCTCTACTACCCCTCAAACCTACTACCCCTGTAACCTACTATCCCTCTAGTGCCCCTCTACCTCTCTTCTACCCCTCTACCTCTTCTACTACTCCACCTCTCTTCTACCACTCTACCTCTCTTCTATCCCTCTACCTCTCTTCTACCCCTCTACCTCTCTTCTATCCCTCTAGCTCTCTTCTATCCCTCAACATCTCTACTACCCTTCTACCTCTCTACCATCCCTCTTCTACCCCTCTAACACTCCTATACCCCATCTCTACCCCTACCCCTCTTTTACCCCTCTATTTCTCGTTTACCCCTCTACTTCTCTTCTACCCCACTACCTCTCTTCTACCACACTACCTCTCTTCTACCCCTCTACCTCTACTCTACCTCTCTTCTACCCCTCTACCTCTCTTCTATGCCTCTACCTCTCTTCTGCCCCTCTACCTCTACACTACCGCTCTTCTGCCCCTCTACCTCTCTTCTACCCCTCTTCTATACCTCTACCCCTCTTCTACACCTCTTCTACCCCTATACAACCGTTCTATCCCTCTACTACCCCTCTACCCCTCTTCTAACCCTCTACATCTCTTCCCTTTCTTCTACCCCTCTATTACTCCTCTACTACCCCTCTACCTCTCTACTACCCTTCAACTCCTCTTCTACTGGATTCTATTAGGGCCCAGAACCATTTTATTTAGTGATGTCCATCTGCACACTTTCCTGCATCTTGTAGTAAATTGAATATTGACAAACAGAAGTGTTATTTCCACAAACAGTGAGTTCTGCAGCTTGTCTGTGTATCTTTTATCTGCACCTCACAGACGCCTCACATTCCTCTCGAGAGAAGATCCTGCCTCCTACTCATTAGTGTCGTTTCAGTAACTGTTTCTATCATGTGTTCATGTTTCATTGACTTGTATTAGGAGAAAAGTGTGTAAAAATACATTGCGTAGCATTAGCATTATATACTCAAATTGCTTTAGGGTGGATGCTCTCGTCCATTGCAAAGACAATTGTCACTTGTTAGTTTGCTTGGCCTTTTGCTATTTTTGCATTAAATGTATTCAATGTAATCTGCCTGTTACTAAATGACTGACTTGAATTGTATCTTGCTGATGTGAGCTGCGGAATTGCTCGGTGTATTGTGTCTGCCATGATTTTGTTCCTCAATAAAGATTTTTGAAAACTTTAAAAAAAAGAAAAAAATATTTTTTTGCATTAAATGTATGATAGATTTGCTGGCCTCCCGGTGTGCTGTGTTTTATTTTACATATCACAAGAGATGCCGAGGAAAATGACAGTCCAGTATACACATTCTTCATATAAATCAACTCACAGTATACTGTTCTGGAGGTTCAGTCCCACAGACATTATCTCTAACTGAACGCAGGCACTCTAGGAAGCATGTGCTTTTCAAACCAGTTGCCCTCTGATGCGGCACTATTGGATAAGTCAAAATGTCCTGAATTTTAGGATGGTTACCGTATCCAGTGCACTCTTTTAGACAGAGCTCACCTGTGGTAGTAAGATGGTAATAGGCACCTTATCACCTATGCACGGTACAGGGCTTTGAGTTACAGAGCTCCTCACGCTGTGGAGAAGATTAGGTCACATTTACCCATTTTCCCATATTTGGTCCTGATGAAATGCCAACAGATTGCTCAATGACTACACAGGGCATGAACAAAGTTGACCTGAAGTATAGACCCCAGCTTACCAGCAGGTCCATAGGTGATCGACACTTTCACACAGTGATAGGGGCCATTAGTGCCTCAATTTCTCTGCCACTGTTTTTAATCTCAACATGGACCAGGATGATCACATTAACTATATTGCGGCAACTGGCCGATAGTTGATCTTATATTCCGACTTTCACAAATCTCACATCTTATGACACAACATCCTCTGTCCTACTATGCTTATCCCGAGTACTTAATAAAAGATCTCCGACAAAGTGTCCTCTTGTGGTGCTCGCCAGGCATTGTAGCGCCGGCCTGGTGAGGAGTATAGCCCAATGATGAAGCATGTCACCTTCAGGTGAGTGAACGCAACTTGTCTTAAAAGCACATGCTTCCAAGGGTGTCTGGGTTCAGTTACAGATAATGTCTCTGGGACTGAACCTCTGGAACAGTATACTGAGATTTGATTGCCCTTCTGACCTACAGGCCATTTCCTCCTGCCCTTTGCTGCTCTGTGCTGCCCAGGGACCTGCTTGTTGTTTGTGGCTGCCTTCTTTGACGGGCTTTGCCCCATCTACATCGCGGAGCGTGGGACTGCCGGGACTCCAGCTCCCAGTAGGCAGCGCACTCTTGCGACATTCCCATCGGGCCAACGAGGATAAATTAACATTGGGGCTCCTGCGGCGCGGGACGAGCGCGGGCTAAGCCCGGGGCAAGGGCAGGCCCGTCCTTGTCCGTCAAAGGCCAGAGGAGGCCGAGCAGGGCCACCCCCCTCGAGTCTGAAAACAGGACACCTCCCATAGGGACGGATGCTAGACCCAGAGTGGCAGTAAGTGAACCGCCGGATACACTCTTTTTAAAAAATTTTTTTTTATTGAAGCCAAGGTTTGTCAACATAAACATTTGCATAAACCAGCATTATATCATAGCAAAAAGCCGAACAGCAAAAACAAATCTATTTGAACCAAAAGAATCACCATAAGTAGCTATCCCAGGTCACAAACTTGTTATACATTTCATAAAAGAGAGTTGATCAGGTATAAAAGTACAAAAATCCCGTAGAAAAAGCACCCTGTAAACATTCACACAATAAATAGATAAATAGATAAATAGACAATTGACGAGGTCTTAAATCTCATTCCCACCCGCCACCAAACAAACTGGCCACTACATCCTCACCCTCCGTTTTAATCAAATCTCGAACCCCATGTTTTATTAAATCTATTAAGTCCCCCATTTCTTGCTGCAAAGGTATATTCACTTTTCTTTACCCTTCTCATCTTATGCCCCCATTCCAAGGCTGACGGAATTAAGTCAGAGCGCCAATTTTGAAAGACCTGTGATCTTGCAATCGCCATAGCTATGTACAGAAATCTAGTCACTGAATCTGCAAAATGGATATCCGGGTCAAAGCCAAAAAGAATTAACCTGTCATTTACTTCCAACTGTAAATTGCATTCTTTTTCGAGATACACAAATACTTCTACCCAGTACACATTAATCTTTGGACAGCGGAGCATAATATGTGACTAATTGGCAGCAGGAAAGTTCAAACATCGGAAACATTGGGAAGACTGATTGGGGTACATTTTGGCCTGGGCTGCTGGGGTTCGATACAGCAGCCGTTTACTAAAAAAATAGCATCCTGCGCCAATTTGCCCCTCTTAAGAAGCTGAAATTCAACCTGTTCATAGTGGTCCAAATATAGGGGGAGATTTCACAGTTTTCCTGTTCTGACCATTTCCTTAAAGCTTTAGATTCAACATCCACCCCCCTTACCGAGGTCAAATATTTCTTCCAGGCACCAGGCTTCTTGTCTGATACCTTAACTAAAAGATCCTCCACCAACCGATTCTGAGCCAAAAAGGAAATAGCGCTAGTTTCGGCAAGATATTTAAATAAAGTGCCATAGGAATTCATTAAGATAAAATCATTGGTCAATGATTGGCGCATATCTACGATAGACACCCAGTTACCATCCCGTATAAAGTCAGAGATTTTAACAAACCCTGCTTCCGCCCATTTTACAGCCAGATATCTAGGTTGACTAACACCTATGAAGGGGAGAATTTCTTCTAACAAGGAAGCAGAGTTGATTGCAGGTATGGAATATTTTTTAAAGAATGCCTGCCTTCTTTTAAAAAGCCACTGCAAGCTCTTGTAGCGGACCAGCTTTGGAGATCTGAACATTAACAGGGGAGAATGAATTTGGGTGTCCTGACACATAAGATTGATAAAAAAGTTGGTAAAACAATGTGTTTGTGGTGCGGGCTTAAACCTCGATAAATATTGTGCAAAATACGCATCACAGTAGCTTTTAAGATTGGGAAGTGCTAAACCACCCTGATCCAAGTCTTCATATAAAGTGCTAAGTGCAAGGCGTGGGACTTTCTTTGCCCATATAAAGGCTGTAAACATTGACTCAAACTGAGAAAAGAAGAAATTTGATAAAGTGCACGGAATTGAGGCAAACAAAAAATAAATAGCGGTAAAACAGACATCTTAATCAGAGCCACTCATCCCATAATAGACAAAGGAAGTAAGTTCCATCGGGAAACAGCCCTTTAACTTTCTTTATTAGGGGATCAAAGTTTAATTTATATAGATCATCAATTAGATTTGAGAAAAATATTCCCAAATATCTCTTTGGATTTGAGTTAACAGAGCCCCGGATATCAAGGTGTAGATTTATAGCGTCACTCCCACACTGAATAACTTCCGTCTTGCCCTTATTAATGCGGTATCCCCCTAAAGCTTCAAAGTCCTCAAACAACTTGAAGACCTTGGATTGCACTTCATCTGTGGGCTTAATTAAGAGCATGATGTCATCAGCATACAGCTTTATTTTGGGCATTGCTGTAATTGGAGGACAAATATCGACACAGTTACGGATAGCTGTTGCTAAGGGTTCAATAAAGAACGCAAATAGCACCGATGATAAAGGGCAACCTTGCCTCGTGCCTCGCTTAATTTTAATAGATCCTACCACTTCCTAATTGATGATTATATTGGCCATAGCGTTCTCATATAGGGTCTGAATTAAAAGTATCAATGACCTTGGGAATATTAAAAGAGTGCAAAATTAAAAATAATGTCTCCCAGACCACAAGGTCAAAGGCCTTTTCTGCATCTAATAATAAGATGAGAGACGGAATCGTCTGACCCTCAAAGTAATCCAGGGCTTCTGCGAGAAAGTGAGTGTTAGTAGACAATTGTCTACCAGCTAGAAACCCATTCCGGTCAGGGTGGATCAACTGTGCTGCAAATGTATTGAACCTACAAGATAAAAGTTTTGTAACGATTTTGTAGTCCGAGTTCAGCAGCGTGATCGGACGATAAGAGCTAGGATCCATCTTACCCTAACCTTTCTTGGGGAAACTTACAATGTTCCCCTGCCTAAAAGATTCCGGAACTGGCCCTGCTTCTAATAAAGAATTAATCAGGAATAGAAAAAAATCTGAAAGTGCCCCAAAAAAGACCTTAAAAAATTCTGCGGGTAGTCCATCTGGACCACAGGCCTTGCCATTCGCCAAACTTTTTACGACTTCCTCCAGTTCTGACAAAGAGAAAGGGCTCGCCATAGATTGATTATCTATTTCAGACAGGGTTGAGGATGGATTTTCTTGAAGGAATTTAGCAAGCAGTTGGCCATCAACCCTTTGTGATTTACCATAGATAGAGTTGTAGTGGGCCATCATAATGTCCCCTATTATCCCTGGGTCTTTTGTGGGAGCTGCTGTCAGGGGGCATTTTAATGCTTTAATTTGATTTGCTGCGGCCTGCTCTTTGGCCTGCCACGCCAATAGCCTACCAGTGAAATTACATTCCTCATACACCTTCTGTTGAAAGCGTTGAAAAAAGATCTCACTTTGGATGTTATAGGCAGAGCAGAGCTCACGTTTGGCCTGATCAAGAAGTTTTTTATTAGAAGCAGTAGGATCTTTCAAAAATATCTTGTTTAGGGCATGAATCTTATCTTCATGCTGTAACTTTTCCAGCACAGCTTTCTTGGACATGGCTGCATCTTTGCCTATTAAAAGCCCCCGCACAAATGCTTTAAGTTCCCCATATGACACCGGAGGGTGGCTCACTTATGTACCCTGATGACCCACTTATAACGGATTCTGACCCTGACCGGTCTCACATTAGTATTGAAGAGGTGGAGAAGAATTCCAGCGCGTCCACTCCAGTGTTTGACAGGCCAGAACAATGGCCATCAGAGTTGGTAGCCTCTAGGGCCAACTCAGGTATGGGAACCATAGTAAGGGGGGGCGGAGAAGTGATCACAAGATCAAAAGGTAGTTTTGTTTTTCTCATTAAAAGGATGGGCTCTAAAGTCCCAGTGTTCTAAGCGATGTTGGTTAAAATCAGAGGCCTGAAGGAGGGTGAAGCATGACATGGCTCTGCTTAGCAGTGAGATGAATGACAGTTCCCCAGCCCTTCCATTCTTTGACAGACAGAGGCTCGTTGGCTGTTCATATTTTTTTGCAACGACAAAGAAACTTTTAATGTAGCTTCTGTCAACTGAAGAGATAAAACCCCTGGGCATGTTTAATTAACTACTGACAAACATGAACAATCAAGAACATGAGTTTCTGGAAAACTATCAAGCACCCAATCAGAATCAGCCGCCCTTCACACCCAGGAATTCTTGAGGCTTGGCTTTGGAGAGGATGAATTGCACGTGGTATAAGCAGTGGCGGTTGGTGCATAGGGGCGAATGGGGCGTTGCCCCACTAGCCTCGGGAGTCGGGCGGGGAGGAAGACAAGAGAGACACGTACCAAACGCATGCAATGCAGCAGCGTCAAATCAATGAACTGCTCACTGCCCCGTGTGTCGCAAATTAAATTCAGTCAGCCTGACTCTGACTTTTTTTTTTTTTCGTCAAGGCCAACATTAAAGTTAATGCGCTGCATGGGCGTTTTTACAAACAGGCATTTGCAATGCAATAGGTGTCGCATTTACGAAACTCTGGTAAACGCGAGACCTATTGCATTGCAAATGCTAGTTTCAATTTACCATGTGCAATATCGACCTTTTTAAGACAAACTCTTTTCCATGTGCACCTTTTGCATTTTCGTGCTAAAGCAATACATATATTTTTGATAAAAACAAAGAGGGTGGCACGTAGGCCACAGGCTGGTCTTTAACACACAAATGTGCAAATGGCAGGTGAATACACATGTCCAGCGCTTACAAATCCAAGGGCGTGAACACACATCTTTCCCGGGGTTGGGGCAATGCATCAGTAAGAAAAGACTAGGTAGAATGTACCACTTTTCACAGTTCTCCTATTAGAAACTAAATAATGTTGATAACTATGCAGTGTAAGCATCTTGTAGAGTTAAGCACTTAAAGGAAATAGGCCCCAGAGCTGTGAACACTTCACAACTAATGTGTTTGAAACATCGAGCTGGAAGAAATAACACTAGAATCAGTTCCTATTGTAAACATTTTGTTACATTGAGCAGAAAATGAGAAGATAGAATGCACTCAACTATACCTCGAACAAGAAGCCAGGGGCTTTGAAATTCCGTTTAACTGTATCCACTCTTCAAACACCCGCCATGGGGCCCCCTGAGCAACTACAAACTGAGACACCTTGTCCCAGACCTACCTGGACACCCAGTGACCTGTCAATGGCGCCTGTGACAAACAACCTATCAGCGTGAGCTAGAGGCTTTGCATTAACTGCGCATGCGCTGGGGACAGACACTGCTGAAGATTGCCTATGATTAACAACTGCGCATGCGCGGAGAGCTGACACTACGTTCTCACTGCGCAGCACCCGAGCGTTACTGGGGAAGGGGAGAGGGGGGGGCTTAAACAACTGCGCATGCACGGCGGACGGACAGTCCTGCTCGCGGGCCTGGTATTAACAGCTGCTCATGCGCGGAGAATAGACACTGCACTCGGGCCTCATATTAACAGCTGCGCATGCGCGGAGGACAGATAATGCCCCCTGTACCGGAGCACGAGAAGTCATCGAATGAAGTGCATTGGAAGAAATAAATATCAGAAATTCCTGTATTTTGAACAACGAGAAGCTCTAAACATATTTGGAAAATAATGGGAAACGACTGAAATGAAAGGTCACTAACATACAACCTCGTTGTAATATAACTACATTTTTAAACTAATGGCGGCAAAGAAGACCCATGAGAAGGAAGTTTGATGGGGCTGAGAGACACTTGAGAAGGAAGTTTGATGGGGCTGAGAGACACTTGAGAAGGAAGTTTGATGGGGCTGAGAGACACTTGCTTAGCTTGACAAGACCTCACTCATGGATCAACACTGTGCAGCAGAGGCCAGTGCGTCAAGAAATATTGACGGGCCAGTTAGTGTGAATCACTTTTGCAAATGTGCGCTCTGTACAATTATACAAATCTCAATCTCAGTTGCACAGAGAGTGTTATTATTGGTGCAGAAAAGAATGATGCTTCATTTCAACCGCGCTATTCTAAAACACAGACTCTTATTTCCTCTGCAAACTGCGTAATAATTGCCCATCAATTGTCAAGGTACAAAATTGTGGCTAACATGAGGCTTTACCAACAAGCATTTACAATGCAATAGGTCTCGGGTTAATTAAGTTTGAGCTTTTGGCATTGCTAAATATTGCAACTGCAACAAAAGTCTATAAATTGTAGGCCAAATAAAATGTGTATTTATTTTTGTAGCAATGGTGGCATGCTGCGCTTTAGATGAATATGTTTAAAAGTCAAATGCGCCATACTGCGATTGCTACAATAGTTAATTGTGGATGCGTTAACAATTGATGTGTGCACTGATGACTGGTGGTGTGTGTGCCTGTCTGAAGTGTGCACTGCCGGCTGGTGTTGTGTGTGCCTGGTGGAAGCGTGCACTGACGGCTGGTGGTGTGTGTGCCTGGTAAAAGCGCGCACTGACGGCTGGTGGTGTGTGTCTGATGAATGCATTGACTGACGAATGGTGGTGTGTGTGTGTGTGCTTGGTGAAAGCGTGCACTGACGGCTGGTGGTGTTTGTGCCCGGTGAAAGCGTGCACTGATGACTGATGGTGTCTGTGCTTGGTGAAAGTGTGCACTGACGGTGTGGTTCTGTTTGTGGTTGTATGTGTGGTTGTATTTGTGGTTGTATGTGTGGTTGTGTGTGTGGTTATGTGTGTGGTTGTGTTTATATGTTTGGGGGTGTATGTTTGGTTGTGTGTGTGTGGTGGTGTGTGTTTGTGTATGTGGCTGTGTGTGTGGTTGTGTGTGTGTGTGGTTGTGTGTGTGTGGCTGTGTGTGTGGGGCGGGTGAGGGGGCAGATAAGCGTAATATTGTCAGCTCTGAGGAGCACAGTTTATGCTCATATTCTGAAGCATGTGCTTCCAGACTCCCTGCTCCCGCTTCACGGTCGGTCCGAGTTATACCTTGCTCTGCTGTTAAGCCTCAATAAATCCCAGGCACATTTCCGCTTTGCATCTATCGCCACAGGGAAGAAGCAGTACATTGATTAATTGGCCGGCTGATGAGACCCTCCTGTGAAATCTAAAGCATTTAATAAAATAACCCTCATGTTAGCTCTTAAAGTGACCCTCACATTATATCCTCAAATTACCTTCACGTGAGATAATAAAGTGACCCTCCGGTGAGACCTGAGAGTTAGCCTTTGAGATCCAAGGGTGATTATACCTGAGACACCTTATACCTGAGACGCCAAAAGAAACTGCTGTGACATGTCCAGGAGCCACCTAAATTACCCAACTGTATTTACAACAAGCCATGTAAGGAATATCGCGAACATATGTTTGTGACGGACCCTCGCGAAGTTTGCTTACTGTGCCTGGCGGCGGAGCACAATTCTAGGGCCTGCATCGACTGCGCTCAGTTGAATCTGAAGGTCATGCAGTTTGCTTACTGTGCCTGGCGGCGGAGCACAGTTCTAGGGCCTGCATGGCCTGCGCTCAGTTGAATCTGAAGGTCTTGCAGTTTGCTTACTGTGCCTGGCGGCGGAGCACAGTTCTAGGGCTACATCGACTGCGCTCAGTTGAATCTGAAGGTCATGCAGTTTGCTTACTGTGCCTGGCGGCGGAGCACAGTTCTAGGGCCTGCATCGACTGCGCTCAGTTGAATCTGAAGGTCATGCAGTTTGCTTACTGTGCCTGGCGGCGGAGCACAGTTCTAGGGCTGCATCGACTGCGCTCAGTTGAATCTGAAGGTCATGCAGTTTGCTTACTGTGCCTGGCGGCGGAGCACAGTTCTAGGGCTGCATCGACTGCGCTCAGTTGAATCTGAAGGTCATGCAGTTTGCTTACTGTGCCTGGCGGCGGAGCACAGTTCTAGGGCTGCATCGACTGCGCTCAGTTGAATCTGAAGGTCATGCAGTTTGCTTACTGTGCCTGGCGGCGGAGCACAGTTCTAGGGCTGCATCGACTGCGCTCAGTTGAATCTGAAGGTCATGCAGTTTGCTTACTGTGCCTGGCGGCGGAGCACAGTTCTAGGGCTGCATCGACTGCGCTCAGTTGAATCTGAAGGTCATGCAGTTTGCTTACTGTGCCTGGCGGCGGAGCACAGTTCTATGGCCTGCATCGACTGCGCTCAGTTGAATCTAAAGGTCATGCCGTTTGCTTACTGTGCCTGGCGGCGGAGCACAGTTCTAGGGCCTGCATCGACTGCGCTCAGTTGAATCTGAAGGTCATGCAGTTTGCTTACTGTGCCTGGTGGCGGAGCACAGTTCTATGGCTGCATCGACTGCGCTCAGTTGAATCTGAAGGTCATGCAGGACTGTTAGGTGAAGTTCCATGTCCCCAAATATTGGAACCCTTCACACCATGACATGTCGGAGGGTTGTGACACCACCTATCGCTGCGCAAGAGTCCTGCATTAAAGTTTCCAGATCCAGTCTCACACTTGGGGAACATTCCTTCGGTGAGTAAACTGTGGGTAGAAGTATCCATCAGAAACAGGCCACGTTGATAACAGGAGAAATGACACCCGGTAACAGTGACAAAACAGACCGAGAAGAGAGGAGGCCGGAGACAAATAGGGGACTGACAGAGGCACAGAATAGAAATATGTAACATGGGAAAGGAGATTAAAGTCACCTGGGACAGAGAGAGACTGGGCTAAGTGACAAAGAAGAGACTGTGAAACTAAGGGACACATAATCCAAAAGAACAGCTACACCAGGAGACCTACAATAGACGCAGAGAGGCAGAAGGGGTCAGAGAGAGGGAGATCATACCGTGGTGCAGAAGAGAGCACAATGCGACATGGGACACACATGGAAAAAGTGACGAAGAAGAGACAGAGACATCTTGGGGTACAGACTGGCAGAGAGTAGAGACACTCAGAAGAGATACCCACCAGGGGTCGGACACAGGGAATACAATCAGAGACATCTTTACAGAAGCAGAGATTAGCACACACAGCGACAACATACTCAGGAAATAGAGAAATTAACAAACTAATTGGCAGGCCGGTGCCTCCAAGGCCAGTCGAATCTTCGCTCATGCCCTGGCCCAGGGAGGGGATATGCACCTGTGCACTTCAGTGCGGCTCATAAAGGGCACTGGATGGCTCGGCGCCTATACAGGGCACGGCAGAACACGGACCCAGGCATATCTATGCACCTGTACGCAGCACATAAAGGACACAGGGCAATCACCCAGGCCCTGGGCCAGGGAGGGGATATGCACCTGTGCACTTCAGTGCGGGTCAAATGGCAATGGAGGGCTCAGAGCTCATACAGGGCACTGCAGAACAGAACACTACAAAATGTAGTTTGAAAACAGTAATTTGTAAGCACTAACATGCATAATGTACAGCAAGATGTACTGCGTACCAATTCGTTGGTTAACTGTAACATCTTTTGTTGCAGCGCTTTGAAGTCGTAAGTGTAGTTTGCCGTGCATAAAACAAATTATTTCTCTCTCACACACACTTTTCATATATTTTGGATTCTGGAACTGTTGCCACATTCCTTTAACCATCTTCTGATATTTCGAATCAGTTTCCTCGGATTTTCTCACTGTTCACTGTGCTGCTACTTTTATGTGTGTGTGTTGCACACACTCATGTCAGCGTCTGCTCCACCACTAACGTAGCTTCCTGCTGCTGCTGCGGTGTCTGTTCATACTTTCGTTTTAGTGTTTTCTGGCACTTACCCTCAGGAGCCTGCAGCTGATTGTCATTGTAATTTCTGCTACATCATTTCCGTGTCTGCAGTGCTGATACTTTCCACTCTGTTTTTATCCAACTTCAATGAAATTGATTATAATTAATTTCAATTCTGTGTATGTGGATAGCCTCCTTTCAGCATTTAATAAACTTTTATTTCCTTGTTTATTCCTGTTTTTATTTCAGTGTCTGCTGACACAGGTTATTCCACTTAATACGCGGCGTTCACTTCAGTGTGCACTGACACCTTGCCGCCAGTGTCTACAATCACTAAATATATTTTTTTATATGTTGGATTGCTCGGTGTGCCATTTCTTAAAAGCGCTTTTTAAAACTCAGCGCAAACCCCGAGAAAAGGACTCTGGCTGAGGGTGTCCTATGTTAGCATTTAGGGGAAAGCAGTCGATTCTGTTAAGGGGCTAAGCTTAATTTGTAGTTCTGTGAACAGTTATTGTATGTTTTTATTCTGATTATTATATTTCTATTCTGATTCTTCGTATGTGACTTGAGTTTGTGAAAAAAACTGCTTGTATGTCACACTGCCTGTCAGATAATGGACAGGCCCGATTCTGTTGCATGAATTAAAAGTTGTTTTGCGTGCAGTACGGAGCAAAACGTGAATGATAAATATTTGCTTCTGCGCGTGAGAGCACGCCTTGAAGAAGCATCTGTTGTGTTTCGAGGCGCCCACGGCAGCCCCGAAGAGGTGGGCCACGAGCTCCTCACAGGATGACGTTTGGACGGACTATCCTTGGCCCTAGTGAGTGTGTGATCATAGTGTGGTCTGTGGGGCATGAGTGAGGCAGGGCCCTTCACAAGAGGGTGAGTGTGTGATCATAGTGTGGTCTGTGGGGCATGAGTGAGGCAGGGGCCCTCCACGAGAGGGTGAGTGTGTGATCATAGTGTGGTCTGTGGGGCATGAGTGAGGCGGGGCCCTCCACAAGAGGGTGAGTGTGTGATCATAGTGGGGTCTGTGGGGCATGAGTGAGGCAGGGGCCCTTCACGAGAGGGTGAGTGTGTGATCATAGTGTGGTCTCTGGGGCATGAGTGAGGCGGGGGCCCTTCACGAGAGGGTGAGTGTGTGATCATAGTGTGGTCTGTAGGGCATGAGTGAGGCGGGGCCCTCCACGAGAGGGTGAGTGTGTGATCATAGTGTGGTCTGTAGGGCATGAGTGAGGCAGGGGCCCTTCACGAGAGGGTGAGTGTGTGATCATAGTGGGGTCTGTGGGGCATGAGTGAGGCAGGGGCCCTTCACAAGAGGGTGAGTGTGTGATCATAGTGTGGTCTGTGGGGCATGAGTGAGGCAGGGGCCCTTCACGAGAGGGTGAGTGTGTGATCATAGTGTGGTCTGTGGGGCATGAGTGAGGTGGGGCCCTTCACGAGAGGGTGTGTGTGTGATCATAGTGTGGTCTGTAGGGCATGAGTGAGGCGGGGCCCTTCACGAGAGGGTGAGTGTGTGATCATAGTGTGGTCTGTGGGGCATGAGTGAGGCAGGGGCCCTCCACGAGAGGGTGAGTGTGTGATCATAGTGTGGTCTGTGGGGCATGAGTGAGGCGGGGCCCTCCACAAGAGGGTGAGTGTGTGATCATAGTGGGGTCTGTGGGGCATGAGTGAGGCAGGGGCCCTTCACGAGAGGGTGAGTGTGTGATCATAGTGTGGTCTCTGGGGCATGAGTGAGGCGGGGGCCCTTCACGAGAGGGTGAGTGTGTGATTATAGTGTGGTCTGTAGGGCATGAGTGAGGCGGGGCCCTCCACGAGAGGGTGAGTGTGTGATCATAGTGTGGTCTGTAGGGCATGAGTGAGGCAGGGGCCCTTCACGAGAGGGTGAGTGTGTGATCATAGTGGGGTCTGTGGGGCATGAGTGAGGCAGGGGCCCTTCACAAGAGGGTGAGTGTGTGATCATAGTGTGGTCTGTGGGGCATGAGTGAGGCAGGGGCCCTTCACGAGAGGGTGAGTGTGTGATCATAGTGTGGTCTGTGGGGCATGAGTGAGGTGGGGCCCTTCACAAGAGGGTGTGTGTGTGATCATAGTGTGGTCTGTAGGGCATGAGTGAGGCGGGGCCCTTCACGAGAGGGTGAGTGTGTGATCATAGTGTGGTCTGTGGGGCATGAGTGAGGTGGGCCCTTCACGAGAGGGTGAGTGTGTGATCATAGTGTGGTCTGTAGGGCATGAGTGAGGCGGGCCCTCCACGAGAGGGTGAGTGTGTGATCATAGTGTGGTCTGTGGGGCATGAGTGAGGCAGGGGCCCTTCACAAGAGGATGCACACTTTCCTGCATCTTGTAGTAAATTGAATATTGACAAACAGAAGTGTTATTTCCACAAACAGTGAGTTCTGCAGCTTGTCTGTGTATCTTTTATCTGCACCTCACAGACGCCTCACATTCCTCTCGAGAGAAGATCCTGCCTCCTACTCATTAGTGTCGTTTCAGTAACTGTTTCTATCATGTGTTCATGTTTCATTGACTTGTATTAGGAGAAAAGTGTGTAAAAATACATTGTGTAGCATTAGCATTATATACTCCAACTTGCTTTAGGGTGGATGCTCTCGTCCATTGCAAAGTCAATTGTCACTTGTTAGTTTGCTTGGCCTTTTGCTATTTTTGCATTAAATGTATTCAATGTAATCTGCCTGTTACTAAATAACTGACTTGAATTGTGTCTTGCTGATGTGAGCTGTGGAATTGTTCGGTGTATTGTGTCTGCCATGATTTTGTTCCTCAATAAAGATTTTTGAAAACTTTAAAAAAAAGAAAAAAAAATTTTTTTGCATTAAATGTATTATAGATTTGTTGGCCTCCCGGTGTGCTGTGTTTTATTTTACATATCACAAGAGATGCCGAGGAAAATGACAGTCCAGTATACACATTCTTCATATAAATCAACTCACAGTATACGGTTCTGGAGGTTCAGTCCCACAGACATTATCTCTAACTGAACGCAGGCGCTCTAGGAAGCATGTGCTTTTCAAACCAGTTGCCCTCTGATGCGGCGTCCTCGCTATTGGATAAGTCAAAATGTCCTGAATTTTAGGAGGGTTACCGTATCCAGTGCACTCTTTTAGACAGTGCTCACCTGTGGTAGTAAGATGGTAATAGGCACCTTATCACCTATGCACGGTACAGGGCTTTGAGTTACAGAGCTCCTCACGCTGTGGAGAAGATTAGGTCACATTTACCCATTTTCCCATATTTGGTCCTGATGAAATGCCAACAGATTGCTCCATGACTACACAGGGCATGAACAAAGTTGACCTGAAGTATAGACCCCAGCTTACCAACAGGTCCATAGGTGATCGACACTTTCACACAGTGATAGGGGCCATTAGTGCCTCAATTTCTCTGCCACTGTTTTTAATCTCAACATGGACCAGGATGATCACATTAACTATATTGCGGCAACTGGCCGATAGTTGATCTTATATTCCGACTTTCACCAATCTCACATCTTATACACACCATCCTCTGTCCTACTATGCTCATCCCGAGTACTTAATAAAAGATCTCCGACAAAGTGTCCTCTTGTGGTGCTCGCCAGGCATTGTAGCGCCGGCCTGGTGAGGAGTATAGCCCAATGATGAAGCATGTCACCTTCAGGTGAGTGAACGCAACTTGTCTTAAAAGCACATGCTTCCAAGGGTGTCTGGGTTCAGTTACAGATAATGTCTCTGGGACTGAACCTCTGGAACAGTATACTGTGATTTGATTGCCCTTCTGACCTACCGGCCATTTCCTCCTGCCCTTTGCTGCTCTGTGCTGCCCAGGGACCTGCTTGGTGTTTGTGGCTGCCTTCTTTGACGGGCTTTGCCCCATCTACATCGCGGAGCGTGGGACTGCCGGGACTCCAGTTCCCAGGAGGCAGCGCGCTCTTGCGACATTCCCATCGGGCCAACGAGGATAAATTAACATTGGGGCTCCTGCGGCGCGGGACGAGCGCGGGCTAAGCCCGGGGCAAGGGCAGGCCCGTCCTTGTCCGTCAAAGGCCGGAGGAGGCCGAGCAGGGCCACCCCCCTCGAGTCTGAAAACAGGACACCTCCCATAGGGACGGATGCTAGACCCAGAGTGGCAGTAAGTGAACCGCCGGATACACTCTTTTTAAAAAAATTTTTTTTTATTGAAGCCAAGGTTTGTCAACATAAACATTTGCATAAACCAGCATTATATCATAGCAAAAAGCCGAACAGCAAAAACAAATCTATTTGAACCAAAAGAATCACCTTAAGTAGCTATCCCAGGTCACAAACTTGTTATACATTTCATAAAAGAGAGTTGATCAGGTATAAAAGTACAAAAATCCCGTAGAAAAAGCACCCTGTAAACATTCACACAATAAATAGATAAATAGATAAATAGACAATTGACGAGGTCTTAAATCTCATTCCCACCCGCCATCAAACAAACTGGCCACTACATCCTCACCCTCCGTTTTAATCAAATCTCGAACCCCATGTTTTATTAAATCTATTAAGTCCCCCATTTCTTGCTGCAAAGGTATATTCACTTTTCTTTACCCTTCTTATCTTATGCCCCCATTCCAAGGCTGACGGAATTAAGTCAGAGCGCCAATTTTGAAAGACCTGTGATCTTGCAATCGCCATAGCTATGTACAGAAATCTAGTCACTGAATCTGCAAAATGGATATCCGGGTCAAAGCCAAAAAGAATTAACCTGTCATTTACTTCCAACTGTAAATTGCATTCTTTTTCGAGATACACAAATACTTCTACCCAGTACACATTAATCTTTGGACAGCGGAGCATAATATGTGACTAATTGGCAGCAGGAAAGTTCAAACATCGGAAACATTGGGAAGACTGATTGGGGTACATTTTGGCCTGGGCTGCTGGGGTTCGATACAGCAGCCGTTTACTAAAAAAATAGCATCCTGCGTCAATTTGCCCCTCTTAAGGAGCTGAAATTCAACCTGTTCATAGTGGTCCAAATATAGGGGGAGATTTCACAGTTTTCCTGTTCTGACCATTTCCTTAAAGCTTTAGATTCAACATCCACCCCCCTTACCGAGGTCAAATATTTCTTCCAGGCACCAGGCTTCTTGTCTGATACCTTAACTAAAAGATCCTCCACCAACCGATTCTGAGCCAAAAAGGAAATAGCGCTAGTTTCGGCAAGATATTTAAATAAAGTGCCATAGGAATTCATTAAGATAAAATCATTGGTCAATGATTGGCGCATATCTACGATAGACACCCAGTTACCATCCCGTATAAAGTCAGAGATTTTAACAAACCCTGCTTCCGCCCATTTTACAGCCAGATATCTAGGTTGACTAACACCTATGAAGGGGAGAATTTCTTCTAACAAGGAAGCAGAGTTGATTGCAGGTATGGAATATTTTTTAAAGAATGCCTGCCTTCTTTTAAAAAGCCACTGCAAGCTCTTGTAGCGGACCAGCTTTGGAGATCTGAACATTAACAGGGGAGAATGAATTTGGGTGTCCTGACACATAAGATTGATAAAAAAGTTGGTAAAACAATGTGTTTGTGGTGCGGGCTTAAACCTCGATAAATATTGTGCAAAATACGCATCACAGTAGCTTTTAAGATTGGGAAGTGCTAAACCACCCTGATCCAAATCTTCATATAAAGTGCTAAGTGCAAGGCGTGGGACTTTCTTTGCCCATATAAAGGCTGTAAACATTGACTCAAACTGAGAAAAGAAGAAATTTGATAAAGTGCACGGAATTGAGGCAAACAAAAAATAAATAGCGGTAAAACAGACATCTTAATCAGAGCCACTCATCCCATAATAGACAAAGGAAGTAAGTTCCATCGGGAAACAGCCCTTTAACTTTCTTTATTAGGGGATCAAAGTTTAATTTATATAGATCATCAATTAGATTTGAGAAAAATATTCCCAAATATCTCTTTGGATTTGAGTTAACAGAGCCCCGGATATCAAGGTGTAGATTTATAGCGTCACTCCCACACTGA
Source organism: Lissotriton vulgaris (assembly GCF_964263255.1). Lineage (NCBI taxonomy): Eukaryota > Metazoa > Chordata > Amphibia > Caudata > Salamandridae > Lissotriton > Lissotriton vulgaris. The sequence continues at coordinate 178,608,018 of NC_141685.1, forward strand.
ATAACTTCCGTCTTGCCCTTATTAATGCGGTATCCCCCTAAAGCTTCAAAGTCCTCAAACAACTTGAAGACCTTGGATTGCACCTCAACTGTGGGCTTAATTAAGAGCATGACGTCATCAGCATACAGCTTTATTTTGGGCATTGCTGTAATTGGAGGACAAATATCGACACAGTTACGAATAGCTGTTGCTAAGGGTTCAATAAAGAACGCGAATAGCACTGATGATAAAGGGCAACCTTGCCTCGTGCCTCGCTTAATTTTAATAGATCCTACCACTTCCTAATTGATGATTATATTGGCCATAGCGTTCTCATATAGGGTCTGAATTAAAAGTATCAATGACCTTGGGAATATTAAAAGAGTGCAAAATTAAAAATAATGTCTCCCAGACCACAAGGTCAAAGGCCTTTTCTGCATCTAATAATAAGATGAGAGACGGAATCTTCTGACCCTCAAAGTAATCCAGGGCTTCTGCGAGAAAGTGAGTGTTAGTAGACAATTGTCTACCAGCTAGAAACCCATTCCGGTCAGGGTGGATCAACTGTGCTGCAAATGTATTGAACCTACAAGATAAAAGTTTTGTAACGATTTTGTAGTCCGAGTTCAGCAGCGTGATCGGACGATAAGAGCTAGGATCCATCTTACCCTAACCTTTCTTTGGGAAACTTACAATGTTCCCCTGCCTAAAAGATTCCGGAACTGGCCCTGCTTCTAATAAAGAATTAATCAGGAATAGAAAAAAATCTGAAAGTGCCCCAAAAAAGACCTTAAAAAATTCTGCGGGTAGTCCATCTGGACCACAGGCCTTGCCATTCGCCAAACTTTTTACGACTTCCTCCAGTTCTGACAAAGAGAAAGGGCTCGCCATAGATTGATTATCTATTTCAGACAGGGTTGAGGATGGATTTTCTTGAAGGAATTTAGCAAGCAGTTGGCCATCAACCCTTTGTGATTTACCATAGATAGAGTTGTAGTGGGCCATCATAATGTCCCCTATTATCCCTGGGTCTTTTGTGGGAGCTGCTGTCAGGGGGCATTTTAATGCTTTAATTTGATTTGCTGCGGCCTGCTCTTTGGCCTGCCACGCCAATAGCCTACCAGTGAAATTACTTTCCTCATAAACCTTCTGTTGAAAGCGTTGAAAAAGATCTCACTTTGGATGTTATAGGCAGAGCAGAGCTCACATTTGGCCTGATCAAGAAGTTTTTTATTAGAAGCAGTAGGGTCTTTCAAAAATATCTTGTTTAGGGCATGAATCTTATCTTCATGCTGTAACTTTTCCAGCACAGCTTTCTTGGACTTGGCTGCATCTTTGCCTATTAAAAGCCCCCGCACAAATGCTTTAAGTGAATCCCAAACTATATGTGGTGCAGCAGACTTAGTGTACTCATTCAAAAATTGTCTAATCTCTAACTCCATGGACTTTACCCAGTCTTCATCATTTAAGTACTGCTTATTGAAAGCCCACCGTTTTGGGAGTCTCAATCCTTCCCCCAGATGGATTTCCCATGTGAGCATTGCGTGATCTGAGAATGCATTAAAAAAAAAATTGTTGTGAAAACTCTAAACCCTGGGAGATCCTCCAGTGAATGAGTGGAAGTAATAGCTGATCACATCAGTTTTAGCAGTTAGGGGGGCAGCGCCTTGTGCTTTGTGGACTCTATTTCATTTTTAGTGCCTTTCGTACTGTATGTAACGTAGGACCTGACCATAGTTCTATAGCACATCTGCGCTGTAACCGGTGGGAGTATCGAACACCACTCAGTATGAGTAAGCGGAAGGTGATTCCTGGGGTAGGGGGCGGGCTTAATGGGACCATTGATGCATTTCTTCAAAGGGCAGAATCACTGTTAGTCCACGAAATTCAGCTCACAGAAAAAAGATTGTCGCTAGATACACTGCTAGAACATAAGCGATCATCAATGGGCCCCATAGCAAGGTCTAAAACACCAAGTAAAAGTATCCTCCAAGGTCAATCAAAGCAAGATAGAGGCAGCATCACTAGTGCTATGGTTCATGTTCCCCATATGACACCGGAGGGTGGCTCACTTATGTACCCTGATGACCCACTTATAACGGATGCTGACCTGACCGGTCTCACATTAGTATTGAAGAGGTGGAGAAGAATTCCAGCGCGTCCACTCCAGTGTTTGACAGGCCAGAACAAGGGCCATCAGAGTTGGTAGCCTCTAGGGCCAACTCAGGTATGGGAACCATAGTAAGGGGGGGCGGAGAAGTGATCACAAGATCAAAAGGTAGTTTTGTTTTTCTCATTAAAAGGATGGGCTCTAAAGTCCCAGTGTTCTAAGCGATGTTGGTTAAAATCAGAGGCCTGAAGGAGGGTGAAGCATGACATGGTTCTGCTTAGCAGTGAGATGAATGACAGTTCCCCAGCCCTTCCATTCTTTGACAGACAAAGGCTCGTTGGCTGTTCATATTTTTTTGCAACGACAAAGAAACTTTTAATGTAGCTTCTGTCAACTGAAGAGATAAAACCCCTGGGCATGTTTAATTAACTACTGACAAACATGAACAATCAAGAACATGAGTTTCTGGAAAACTATCAAGCACCCAATCAGAATCAGCCGCCCTTCACACCCAGGAATTCTTGAGGCTTGGCTTTGGAGAGGATGAATTGCACGTGGTATAAGCAGTGGCGGTTGGTGCATAGGGGCGAATGGGGCATTGCCCCACTAGCCTCGGGAGTCGGGGCGGGGAGGAAGACAAGAGAGACACGTACCAAACGAACGCAATGCAGCAGCGTCAAATCAATGAACTGCTCACTGCCCCGTGTGTCGCAAATTAAATTCAGTCAGCCTGACTCTGACTGTTTTTTTTTTTTTTTCGTCAAGGCCAACATTAAAGTTAATGCGCTGCATGGGCGTTTTTACAAACAGGCATTTGCAATGCAATAGGTGTCGCATTTACGAAACTCTGGTAAACGCGAGACCTATTGCATTGCAAATGCTAGTTTCAATTTACCATGAGCAATATCGACCTTTTTAAGACAAACTCTTTTCCATGTGCACCTTTTGCATTTTCGTGCTAAAGCAATACATATATTTTTGATAAAACAAAGAGGGTGGCACATAACTCAGCAGGCCACAGGTTGGTCATTTAGACTCAAATGTGCAAATAACAGGTGAATACACATGTCCAGCGCTTACAAATCCAAGGGCGTGAACACACATCTTTCTCGGGGTTGGGGCAATGCATCAGTGAGAAAAGACCAGGTAGAATGTACTACTTTTCACAGTTCTCCCATTAGAATCTAAATAATGTTGATAACTATGCAGTGTAAGCATCTTGTAGAGTTAAGCACTTAAAGGAAATAGGCCCCAGAGCTGTGAACACTTCACAACTAATGTGCTTGCACCATTTGCTTTGTGGAAACATCGAGCTATTTTTTATAACGACTTTCTGTAAGAAATAACACTAGAATCAGTTCCTATTGTAAACATGTTGTTACATTGAGCAGAAAAATGAGAAGACAGAATGCACTCCACTATACCTCGAACAAGAAGCCAGGGGCTTTGAAATTCCGTTTAACAGGATCCACTCTTCAAACACCCGCCATGGGGCCCCTGAGGAACTAGAAACTGAGACACCTTGTCCCAGACCCACCTGGACGGCCAGGGACCTGTCAATGGCGCCTGTGTCAAACAACCTATCAGCGCGGGTTAGAGGCTTTGGGGACAGACACTGCTGAAGATTGCCTATGATTAACAACTGCGCATGCGCGGAGAGCTGACACTACGTTCTCACTGTGCAGCACCCGAGCGGTACTGGGGGAGGGGAGTGGGGGGGGGTCTTAAACAACTGCGCATGCACGGCGGACGGACCGTCCTGCTCGCGGGCCTGGTATTAACAGCTGCTCATGCGCGGAGAATAGACACTGCACTCGGGCCTCATATTAACAGCTGCGCATGCGCGGAGGACAGATAATGCCCCCTGTACTGGAGCACGAGAAGTCATCGAATGAAGTGCATTGGAAGAAATAAATATCAGAAATTCCTGTATTTTGAACAACGAGAAGCTCTAAACATATTTGGAAAATAATGGGAAACGACTGAAATGAAAGGTCACTAACATACAACCTTGTTGTAATATAACTACATTTTTAAACTAATGGCGGCAAAGAAGACACAAGAGAAGGAAGTTTGATGGGGCTGAGAGACACTTGAGAAGGAAGTTTGATGGGGCTGAGAGACACTTGCTTAGCTTGACAAGACCTCACTCATGGATCAACACTGTGCAGCAGAGGCCAGTGCGTCAAGAAATATTGACGGGCCAGTTGGTGTGAATCACTTTTGCAAATGTGCGCTCGATACAATTATACAAATCTCAATCTCAGCTGCACAGAGAGTGTTATTATTGGTGCAGAAAAGAATGATGCTTCATTTCAACCGCGCTATTCTAAAACACAGACTCTTATTTCCTCTGCAAACTGCGTAATAATTAATTGCCCGTCAATTGTCGAGGTACAAAATTGTGGCTAACATGAGGCTTTACCAACAAGCATTTACAATGCAATAGGTCTCGGGTTAATTAAGTTTGAGCTTTTGGCATTGCTAAATATTGCAACTGCAACAAAAGTCTATAAATTGTAGGCCAAATAAAATGTGTATTTATTTTTGTTATATATTTCAAAAGAAGGGAGGTCAGCGGACACTATTTACCACTCAGGATGGTGGAAGGTCCAGTAGCAGCAGGGTGTCCGTACACAGTACTGGAGTTGCAAAAAGGGGGTTGCTGCACTGTTCCTATTGAGAGATAAATCTCTCAATAGGAACAGTGCAGCAACCCCCTTTTTGCAACTCCTATTTATTTTTGTTGCAATGGTGGCATGCTGCGCTTTAGATGAATATGTTTAAAAGTCAAATGCGCCATACTGCGATTGCTACAATAGTTAATTGTGGATGCGTTAACAATTGATGTGTGCACTGATGACTGGTGGTGTGTGTGCCTGTTGGAAGTGTGCACTGCCGGCTGGTGTTGTGTGTGCCTGGTGGAAGCGTGCACTGCCGGCTGGTGTTCTGTGTGCCTGGTGGAAGCGTGCACTGACGGCTGGTGGTGTGTGTCTGATGAATGCATTGACTGACGAATAGTGGTGTGTGTGTGTGTGCTTGGTGAAAGCGTGCACTGACGGCTGGTGGTGTGTGTGCCTGGTGGAAGCGTGCACTGACGGCTGGTGGTGTGTGTGCCTGGTAAAAGCGCGCACTGACGGCTGGTGGTGTGTGTCTGATGAATGCATTCACTGACGAATGGTGGTGTGTGTGTGTGTGCTTGGTGAAAGCGTGCACTGACGGCTGATGGTGTCTGTGCTTGGTGAAAGTGTGCACTGACGGTGTGGTTCTGTTTGTGGTTGTGTGTGGTTGTATGTGTGGTTGTATGTGTGGTTGTGTGTGTGGTTATGTGTGTGGTTGTGTTTATATGTTTGGGGCTGTATGTTTGGTTGTGTGTGTGTGGTGGTGTGTGTTTGTGTATGTGGCTGTGTGTGTGTGTGTGTGGTTGTGTGTGTGTGGCTGTGTGTGTGGGGCGGGTGAGGGGGCAGATAAGCGTAATATTGTCAGCTCTGAGGAGCACAGTTTATGCTCATTCTGAAGCATGTGCTTCCAGACTCCCTGCTCCCGCTTCACGGTCGGTCCGAGTTATACCTTGCTCTGCTGTTAAGCCTCAATAAATCCCAGGCACACTTCCGCTTTGCATCTGAGAGAGCGCAATTTGAATGAAAAGTATATCTGTACCATATTTACAAGCCTATAACGCAAACGTAGAACTTGTAATGTGAAGTTAGCACTTGTAGCGTAAAGTTAGCCGATGTAACCAATATAATAGGAAATGTATTTGTATTTACATTAGAATACATTAGAATTAGAAGGCCCGTATATATAGGTTGGGCTAAAGTAGAAATGTGTAGAAATGCTTAAGAACAGTAGAATGTGCTAAACAGAGAGTGTACGTATGTAATTATAAAACAGAGAAAGAAGACGAAATGTAAAGTGAAGAAATGTGCAGACTATATAGCAAAGCATAAGAACGAGAGTATAACGTTGTATTTTATGTAACATGGATTCGCTATAATCAAATGATTTGCTAATTCAAATATATGTGTGTTAAAAGTCATACTGTGTAGAAGAGTTTGTAGGAATGTTAGCATAGTGTGGTCATGTGTGATTTTAACCTAAATGACTAAGGGTTCGCAGGAGTGTAGTCCGCTGTATGTAATTTAGTGGGCTCACAGGAATAGGAATAGCTTTGATCTGAACGTGCGAGCCAAGAGTCAAAGGTCTTGTTAAATTTAGAGTGACAATGCTGGACGAAGTTTATGGCCTAAGTGAGATAAGAGACGCATGGAATTTGGAGTCTTGTTTTAAGTGACCGTTCACAGGACCAAACGAGGTTATGATCACAAATGTAATGAATAGAGTTCTGATGAGGTGATAGACTTTGCTCTGAAAGTGTCAACTGGAATGTCAATAAAGTCACCAGCACGAAGATGAAGTTGGCGCCTAAGAAGCAAGGTCAACTTAACAGACGACGTGAAGAGACGAAGCTATGGAAAGAACTAGAATGAGATCATGTGAATGTGTATGTGGTGGGCGTCAAAGGGGCGTTCCACCTATACTGTGATTGTGTATTTAGGCAGCACGCAGGGGAGAGGTTAGCGCAGATGGCCTGAGGAGTCAGAGAGAAAGAGCAGAGCGCAAGAGAGCAGTAGGCCGAGGACCCTTAGAGAGCGAATGGGTAGGCAGAAAGGGTACTGCTTCTCGACATAGGTTACCATTAGAGGCTAAGAGAGTTTGAACTTCTTTTGGAAGTCAAACTGCTGACACCTTTTTAGGGTAAAAGGACTTGCTAGTAGGGATATCATCTAGCATAGAGTAGGGACAGATTTAACTTGTTTATTCTCTTTTTTTGTAGATGACGCAACGGATCCACTTTGTGTCTATGCTTTTCAATCTGCTAATTCTGGAATTGGTTTTGATTGTATTCTTTTGTAGACTTAGGTTCTTTAGGGAATTTATGTTCCTTTTAGTTCCTGTATACTTGTTGAATCTTATCCTGAGAGGATTGTATTTGCAATTATCTATGATTTTATATTAAACTTTTTTAAACTTTATCAGTCGTAAGTGATTCTTCAGAGTTGCGTCAGTCTATGGGGTTGATTTAACCTATGTGGGTTTGCCTTTTACTCAATGACAGAAAATAATCGATCCAAAATTGGAAGAATGAGATAGGTATCTAGGTGATCAGAAAAGGTATCAAAATCTCATTCCCCGCACATCTATCGCCACAGGGAAGAAGCAGTACATTGATTAATTGGCCGGCTGATGAGACCCTCCTGTGAAATCTAAAGCATTTAATAAAATAACCCTCATGTTAGCTCTTAAAGTGACCCTCACATTATATCCTCAAATTACCTTCACGTGAGATAATAAAGTGACCCTCCGGTGAGACCCGAGAGTTAGCCTTTGAGATCCAAGGGTGGTTATACCTGAGACACCTTATACCTGAGACGCCAAAAGAAACTGCTGTGACATGTCCAGGAGCCACCTAAATTACCCAACTGTATTTACAACAAGCCATGTAAGGAATATCGCGAACATATGTTTGTGACGGACCCTCGCGAAGTTTGCTTACTGTGCCTGGCGGCGGAGCACAATTCTAGGGCCTGCATCGACTGCGCTCAGTTGAATCTGAAGGTCATGCAGTTTGCTTACTGTGCCTGGCGGCGGAGCACAGTTCTAGGGCCTGCATGGCCTGCGCTCAGTTGAATCTGAAGGTCTTGCAGTTTGCTTACTGTGCCTGGCGGCGGAGCACAGTTCTAGGGCTGCATCGACTGCGCTCAGTTGAATCTGAAGGTCATGCAGTTTGCTTACTGTGCCTGGCGGCGGAGCACAGTTCTAGGGCCTGCATCGACTGCGCTCAGTTGAATCTGAAGGTCATGCAGTTTGCTTACTGTGCCTGGCGGCGGAGCACAGTTCTAGGGCTGCATCGACTGCGCTCAGTTGAATCTGAAGGTCATGCAGTTTGCTTACTGTGCCTGGCGGCGGAGCACAGTTCTAGGGCTGCATCGACTGCGCTCAGTTGAATCTGAAGGTCATGCAGTTTGCTTACTGTGCCTGGCGGCGGAGCACAGTTCTAGGGCTGCATCGACTGCGCTCAGTTGAATCTGAAGGTCATGCAGTTTGCTTACTGTGCCTGGCGGCGGAGAACAGTTCTAGGGCTGCATCGACTGCGCTCAGTTGAATCTGAAGGTCATGCAGTTTGCTTACTGTGCCTGGCGGCGGAGCACAGTTCTAGGGCTGCATCGACTGCGCTCAGTTGAATCTGAAGCTCATGCAGTTTGCTTACTGTGCCTGGCGGCGGAGCACAGTTCTATGGCCTGCATCGACTGCGCTCAGTTGAATCTAAAGGTCATGCAGTTTGCTTACTGTGCCTGGCGGCGGAGCACAGTTCTAGGGCCTGCATCGACTGCGCTCAGTTGAATCTGAAGGTCATGCAGTTTGCTTACTGTGCCTGGCGGCGGAGCACAGTTCTATGGCTGCATCGACTGCGCTCAGTTGAATCTGAAGGTCATGCAGGACTGTTAGGTGAAGTTCCATGTCCCCAAATATTGGAACCCTTCACACCATGACATGTCGGAGGGTTGTGACACCACCTACCGCTGCGCAAGAGTCCTGCATTAAAGTTTCCAGATCCAGTCTCACACTTGGGGAACATTCCTTCGGTGAGTAAACTGTGGGTAGAAGTATCCATCAGAAACAGGCCACGTTGATAACAGGAGAAATGACACCCGGTAACAGTGACAAAACAGACCGAGAAGAGAGGAGGCCGGAGACAAATAGGGGACTGACAGAGGCACAGAATAGACATATGTAACATGGGAAAGGAGATTAAAGGCACCTGGGACAGAGAGAGACTGGGCTAAGTGGCAAAGAAGAGACTGTGAAACTAAGGGACACATAATCCAAAAGAACAGCTACACCAGGAGACCTACAATAGACGCAGAGAGACAGAAGGGGTCAGAGAGAGGGAGATCATACCGTGGTGCAGAAGAGAACACAATGCGACATGGGACACACATGGAAAAAGTGACGAAGAAGAGACAGAGACATCTTGGGGTACAGACTGGCAGAGAGTAGAGACACTCAGAAGAGATACCCACCAGGGGTGGGACACAGGGAATACAATCAGAGACATCTTTACAGAAGCAGAGATTAGCACACACAGCGACAACATACTCAGGAAATAGAGAAATTAACAAACTAATCGGCAGGCCGGTGCCTCCAAGGCCAGTCGAATCTTCGCTCATGCCCTGGCCCAGGGAGGGGATATGCACCTGTGCACTTCAGTGCGGCTCATAAAGGGCACTGGATGGCTCAGCGCCTATACAGGGCACGGCAGAACACGGACCCAGGCAGATCTATGCACCTGTATGAAGCACATAAAGGACACAGGGCAATCACCCAGGCCCTGGCCCAGGGAGGGGATATGCACCTGTGCACTTCAGTGCGGGTCAAATGGCAATGGAGGGCTCAGAGCTCATACAGGGCACTGCAGAACAGAACACTACAAAATGTAGTTTGAAAACAGTAATTTGTAAGCACTAACATGCATAATGTACAGCAAGATGTACTGCGTACCAATTCGTCGGTTAACTGTAACATCTTTTGTTGCAGCGCTTTCAAGTCGTAAGTGTAGTTTGCCGTGCATAAAACACATTATTTCTTTCTCACACACACTTTTCATATATTTTGATTCTGGAACTGTTGCCACATTCCTTTAACCATCTGCTGATATTTCGAATCAGTTTTCTCGGATTTTCTCACTGTTGACTCTGCTGCTACTTTTATGTGTGTGTGTTGCACACACTCATGCCAGCGTCTGCTCCACCACTAACGTAGCTTCCTGCTGCTGCTTTTATGTATGTGTGTTGCACACACTCATGCCAGCGTCTGCTCCACCACTAACGTAGCTTCCTGCTGCTGCTTTTATGTATGTGTGTTGCACACACTCACGTCAGCGTCTGCTCCACCACTAACGTAGCTTCCTGCTGCTGCTTTTATGTGTGTGTGTTGCACACACTCACGTCAGCGTCTGCTCCACCACTAACGTAGCTTCCTGCTGCTGCTTTTATGTGTGTGTGTTGCACACACTCACGTCAGCGTCTGCTCCACCACTAACGTAGCTTCCTGCTGCTACTTTTATGTATGTGTGTTGCACACACTCACGTCAGTGTCTGCTCCACCACTAACGTAGCTTCCTGCTGCTACTTTTATGTATGTGTGTTGCACACACTCATGTCAGCGTCTGCTCCACCACTAACGTAGCTTCCTGCTGCTGCTTTTATGTATGTGTTGCACACACTCATGCCAGCGTCTGCTCCACCACTAACGTAGCTTCCTGCTGCTACTTTTATGTATGTGTGTTGCACACACTCACGTCAGCGTCTGCTCCACCACTAACGTAGCTTCCTGCTGCTGCTTTTATGTATGTGTGTTGCACACACTCACGTCAGCGTCTGCTCCACCACTAACGTAGCTTCCTGCTGCTGCTTTTATGTGTGTGTGTTGCACACACTCACGTCAGCGTCTGCTCCACCACTAACGTAGCTTCCTGCTGCTGCTTTAATGTGTGTGTGTTGCACACACTCACGTCAGCGTCTGCTCCACCACTAACGTAGCTTCCTGCTGCTGCTTTTATGTATGTGTGTTGCACACACTCATGCCAGCGTCTGCTCCACCACTAACGTAGCTTCCTGCTGTTACTTTTATGTATGTGTGTTGCACACACTCATGCCAGCGTCTGCTCCACCACTAACGTAGCTTCCTGCTGCTGCTTTTATGTATGTGTGTTGCACACACTCATGTCAGCGTCTGCTCCACCACTAACGTAGCTTCCTGCTGCTACTTTTATGTGTGTGTGTTGCACACACTCATGTCAGCGTCTGCTCCACCACTAACGTAGCTTCCTGCTGCTGCTTTTATGTGTGTGTGTTGCACACACTCATGTCAGCGTCTGCTCCACCACTAACGTAGCTTCCTGCTGCTGCTTTTATGTATGTGTGTTGCACACACTCACGTCAGCGTCTGCTCCACCACTAACGTAGCTTCCTGCTGCTACTTTTATGTATGTGTGTTGCACACACTCACGTCAGCGTCTGCTCCACCACTAACGTAGCTTCCTGCTGCTGCTGCGGTGTCTGTTCATACTGTCGTTTTAGTGTTTTCTGGCACTTACCCTCAGGAGCCTGCAGCTGATTGTCATTTCACTTTCTGCTCCATCATTTCCGTGTCTGCAGTGCTGATACTTTCCACTCTGTATTTATCCAACTTCAATGAAATTGATTATAATTGATTTCAATTCTGTGTATGTGGATAGCCTCCTTTCAGCATTTAATAAACTTTTATTTCATTGTTTATTCCTGTTTTTATTTCAGTGTCTGCTGACACGGGTTATTCCACTTAATACCGCAGCGTTCACTTCAGTGTGCACTGACAACTTGCCGCCAGTGTCTGCAATCACTAAATATATATTTTTTTATATGTTGGATTGCTCGGTGTGCAATTTCTTAAAAGCGCTTCTTAAAACTCAGCGCAAACCCCGAGAAAAGGACTCTGGCTGAGGGTGTCCTATGTTAGCATTTAGGGGAAAGCAGTCGATTATGTTAAGGGGCTAAGCTTAATTTGTAGTTCTGTGAACAGTTATTGTAGGTTTTTATTCTGATTATTATATTTCTATTCTGATTCTTCGTATGTGGGAAGAGGTGTGGCGCCGTGGCCACGGCGACTGACGTTGGGTGCTGGGGATCACGGTTTGATCCCTGGCTCCGGCGGCAGGGGTCTGTCCAGCACCATGTGACTCTGGGCAATAGCTCGCTTAATCTTCCCAACGGCCCCCAGCACCGAGATACCCCTTCGGGGGTGATTTGTGCTCTATACAAGTACTGGATTTATTTTATTTTATGTGACTTGAGTTTGTGAAGAAAACTATTTGTATGGCACAGATAATGGATAGGCCCGATTCTGTTGCATTCATTAAAAGTTGTTTTGCGTGCAGTACGGAACAAAACGTGAGTGATAAATATTTGCTTCTGCGCGTGAGAGTACGCCTTGAAGAAGCAGCTGTTTTGTTTCGAGGCGCCCACGGCGGCCCCAAAGGGGTGGGCCACGAGCTCCTCACAGGATGTTGTTTGGACGGACTATCCTTGGCCCTAGTGAGTGTGTGATCATAGTGTGGTCTGCAGGGCATGAGTGAGGCGGGGGCCCTTCACGAGAGAGTGAGTGTGTGATCATAGTGTGGTCTGTGGGGCATGAGTGAGGCAGGGGCCCTTCACGAGAGGGTGAGTGTGTGATCATAGTGTGGTCTGTAGGGCATGAGTGAGGCAGGGGCCCTTCACGAGAGGGTGAGTGTGTGATCATAGTGTGGTCTGTGGGACATGAGTGAGGCAGGGGCCCTTCACGAGAGAGTGAGTGTGTGATCATAGTGTGGTCTGTGGGACATGAGTGAGGCAGGGGCCCTTCACGAGAGAGTGAGTGTGTGATCATAGTGTGGTCTGTAGGGCATGAGTGAGGCAAGGGCCCTTCACGAGAGGGTGAGTGTGTGATCATAGTGTGGTCTGTAGGGCATGAGTGAGGCAGGGGCCCTTCACGAGAGGGTGATTGTGTGATCATAGTGTGGTCTGTGGGGCATGAGTGAGGCAGGGGCCCTTCACGAGAGGGTGAGTGTGTGATCATAGTGTGGTCTGTGGGGTATGAGTGAGGCAGGGGCCCTTCACGAGAGGGTGAGTGTGTGATCATAGTGTGGTCTGTGGGGCATGAGTGAGGCAGGGGCCCTTCACGAGAGGGTGAGTGTGTGATCATAGTGTGGTCTGTAGGGCATGAGTGAGGTGGGGGCCCTCCACGAGAGGGTGAGTGTGTGATCATAGTGTGGTCTGTGGGGCATGAGTGAGGCGGGGGCCCTTCACGAGAGGGTGAGTGTGTGATCACAGTGTGGTCTGTAGGGCATGAGTGAGGCGGGGGCCCTCCACGAGAGGGTGATTGTGTGATCATAGTGTGGTCTGTGGGGCATTAATGAGGCGGGGGCCCTTCACGAGAGGGTGAGTGTGTGATCATAGTGTGGTCTGTGGGGCATGAGTGAGGCGGGGCCCTTCACGAGAGGGTGAGTGGGCGAGCACCTCGGGTTCATGACTGTTGCACATTGCGGTGACTCTGATTAGACATTTGTGAGAGCACGTGAATGAGCAAGGACCAGATTTACTATTCCATGAACTGGCACCGCAGTCTTACGGTACCTGTTTCCTCCCGCAATTGGTCAGCGGTTCCATCACGGAGTATAGTCGGATATTGACTGCTCCCACAGCAGGAGAGAGCGAGACACAGGACATGTATGACACCTCAAAACCCCAAAGAGCTTCATTTTCTAAAGCCCCTCACTTTTTTCACTATGTTTATTTTTTTCATTTTGTACGTTTTATTACAGTAAGGTGTATGCCTTTTCGGTGTAATATAATTTGTAAAGATCGTGACTCCAGGGCCCAGCGGATGAGTTTCCTTGAACTTTGAGGTGCCATCGCACCCCACGAGAATTTTGGCAATCCCCACAGTCCCGCACAAGAATCTCTGCTACCACCGATTCCCCCCACGTCATCCCCACAAGATTATTGGCTATCTTCTCCTACCCATCCCCCCAAGAATTCTGATAACCCCTTCCCTCCTCGCCAAATTCCTCAGGGCTCTGTTGAACTATTTGTAAATGTACCGTGTGGGAGTAAAGGGAAGCCAGGAGTGCGAGCCGGGCAAGTGCTTGTAACTGGTGTAGCGCTTAGTGAGGTGTGTGTCAACAGCGGCGCTGTGTGTGTGTGGGAATGCAGTGTGTGCTCCAGTGAAGTGAATCCAAGCCCAGGGTGCGCCAGTGATTAGCGGCTGGGGCACAAGCTCACACCCTCTCGTGTGAGGATTATCCCAGCTCATTAGTTACCCTGGAGTGGGAGAGGCTGATGGGTAGGTGAGATGTCTGTATCCGCTTCCACAACACTGGAGCTCTGTGAAAGAGCTGCACCCTTTTCTACATTTTTAGCCCAGGGTTGTGCATACGATGCCCTTCGAGGTTCCTTTGTATCGGACGTATACATGAAACCTTTTTTTTCAGTGTATGCTTTGTGGTACAAATGAAAAATGTCACGAAACGTGCAAGATCTACAGACGACCCACTTATTGTCATTTGCGTTTGCAAAGCCAATAAAAACATTCGAACAGTCATGTTACTGTATGTACCTTGTGACGCCTCCAAAAGAGAACCATACGCCACTATCAAATGTCTTTTCTTCCTCAAATCAAGGGAAAGGAAAATGATCCCCAGAGTGAGGAGAGGTGAACTGGACCTGACGCAAAAGTAAAACAAATGTAGCAACGAATCCTGCTATTTAAAAGGAATTGCGCATTAACTTGAAATAAGATAATCAGGAGCGCAGTGGTGTCTGGTGGCAGCTGTGTGAAGATAGCTAGACCACCTATGTTTTCGGCAGACCAGTCCATTAGATCGCAAATACAAGTGTCAGGAAAGGAGAAGGTTACATTATCAGAAAAGTTGTAAAGGTACGCAAAAAAAAAGGAAATGACGCTCTGGCGGTGGCCCCGTTATTTCCCTGCTATTTTCAAAATAAAGACGAAGGCGAAAACAGTGGACACAACTCACGTGTCAATCCCCACCCTTGCAACACGTAAGCACGAACCACTCCTAGTAGAAATGAGCAGCACAAACCCTCCCCGATCTTCTGTCGCCTCCCTCCATTCAGACAGCACTGAAAGCGATCGCGCGATCGCTATTGTAAGAAGTCAAAATGACTGCACACTATTTAAAATAAGCGTTACAATACTGTAGTTAGGCAGTGCTGCTTCCGAATAGCCGGAAGTTACCTACTGGCTAAAGAGCCAATAATAAGGCTGCTAACAAATAAAAAGCCAAAGTTAACCAATGGCAAGCAGCAAGAAATAACAAAGCAGTAGGCGGAGTTTCAGCACACTTATAGACTACCAGATGTCTCGGAGAGACAGCGCATGCGCGCTGCCAAACCGAGACCTAAAAATTACATTGCCGTGGAATATATGCTAAGTAAGGGATTTTTGCACATAGTTCAGGTGGGCTGAGGGATTTCCTGACGCTTTAAATCACCGGCGGGCAAAGTTAGTTTATGCGATTGTTATTTACGAGTGGGAGGCCAAGGGGGGGAGTCGGAAGCACCTCTGCTGTGTGACTGTCTGTAAGTGTTAAAGTAGAGTAAGTGAGGAGAGAGCGTGCTGGATGCGGAGGGCCGGACGGCAGCGTTTAACCCCTTCCCTGCTGGTGACGGAACCGCTCCATCACCAGCCACGAATGCGCTGTGCTGATGACGGAGCGGTTCCGTCACGGCCCGCTCGGCGTGCCTGCGCGGTGCGGTTTCCGCGCCTGCGCTGGACATTCTGTTGAGCGGGCTGGGCCGTGACGGAACCGCTCCGTCATCAGCACAGCGCACCCGAGGCTCGTGACGGAGTGGTCCGTCACGAGTACGGGAGCGCTGCGCGTCCCCCCCACCCCCTTAGCGCTGCGGCGGAATTGCCGCGGCAGCGAAGGGGTTAAACAGCAATTAGGTAACTGCCTCCAGATGCTATTGTTTGTCAAATTACTTTTTCCGTTGAGGATCAGACAGACGTGTGCCGCTCCGCAGCTGTACCGACACAAACGTACAATAATAAACTGACTGTATAGTACTAAGTCAGTAACGGCTCTGCCTGGCGCGCAGCACTTTGCCTGTTGGACTGATGTAACTTAAGTAACACTTACTTGAACTAGACAAGTTCAGACTGCTGTCTCTTCCCGGTTCATGACCGTCCGGTCAGCAGTGCACCTGGACTAGTTATGCCACACGATGCACATTGTTGGACAGGCCCCATGAAGGGCTCGCTCCCTCCCCGCATGGCAGGGCCCGGACATCTCTGTATCCTTGGCCCGGACCAGCCGCCATCTTGGACACTGCACCACGAGGCCGCGTGGCCTCAGCTCGACCCTAACCCTGGGCCTGGCCAGGCCCCGACATCCTGGCACCACCCTCCACCCAGGAGGTGAACAGCCCACTTGGCAGGTCAAATGGGAGAAAGAAGTGTCGATGGCTCTCCCCCACCAGGTGCCGATCGCCCCCAGCCTCCCCGGGCGCTGGCTCCACCCCCCTGCTGGGTGTCTGGACTCCCTCATCCCTGACCTCCCGACCTCCAAGTGCGAGGGTCCGGACATCAAAGGGCGCCAGACCTATAACTGAGGCAGCTCCAGAGCTGGAAGGCAGTTGTATCCTGGAGTCGAGGGACACTGTGAAGAACTCATCCTTGACGGACTACTGGCGCTGCCGTACCCCTGCCTTGTGAACCGTCATCCTGCCTGCTGGCGCTGCCGTGGCCTTCTGCAACCTTCAACCTCGTGGGACCTGCCGGCGCTGCCGCGGCCCGTTGTAACCTTCATCCTCGTGGGACCTGCCGGCGCTGCCGCGGCCCGTTGTAACCTTCATCTTCGTCGGGACCTGCCGGCGCTGCCGCGGCCCGTTGTAACCTTCATCTTCGTCGGGACCTGCTGGCGCTGCCGCGGCCCATTGCTATCTACGACCTTCTCGGGACCTGCCGGCGCTGCCGCGGCCCGACCTGCCGAACGCCGAGCTCGAGGATTGTGAGCTACCCAACATCTCATCTCAATACCAGATTGGTAACAAGACTGTCCCGCTACCCCCTTTCCCTTCCAGAGACTAGATATTGAGAGGACCCTCGTGTCCTGACCGCATTGTACCGTACTACCTTAATTCTAGAAAGTGCATATAAAGAGCGTTAACCTTATCTACGTGTGGTGTCCATCTGTGGGGGGGAAGTTACTTGTCTGTACGACCGCTGGAGACGGCCCTCACCGGAGGCCTCTCCCCTTGTCCCCGGCCGACCCTCCAGGTCCCCGTCTAACACACATGATGGACAGGTTGCCGATGATGCCCTCGGCGAAGACAATCAATGAGAGCAGCATCATGGCATAAGCGCTATACGAGTCCTCTGTCATGGTGTAGAGTGGGTTCTGGACTTGCGGGCACTTCAGGTCGGTCGTGGTTGGTTCCCCTCTGCTCTCAGCCTTGTCCGTCTCCGAGGCCCCGCCATGCCTGACACTGGACGGGTCTGTGATTGACGTGAGCAGTGGCTTAGTAGGCCTCAGGTGGCCCGTGTCAATGAGACATGGGTACTCGGCTTTCACCCTCGACTCATACTGCTGCACGACCTTGGCATCGTCGTCCTCTGCACCTCTCCGCATGCGCAACAAGGTCCCAGAGGTGTCTGGAGCACCCCGCCGCTGCCACCTGTTCATTCGAAGGCGGAAGCCAGTATTGCCCTGTGGTGGTTCCACTGACTGACTCCCCGTGCCTCGGTTATCCAGAAACATCTCTTCCTCGGTCTGTGGACCCATTCTCCTCAGCCGGGACGTCAGCCTGCCTCATAAACGAAGCAACTTCGGATGCCTTGTCCCCCACCGAAATCCGGGGTCACTAACGGTCACATCCAGATTATAATCCCCCATGGTGTGCCACCTGAGCCAGTAGCAGCAACCACTCACTGCTTAGAGCAGTCGGTAATTGCAAGAGCAGTGTGTCAAAGCCACGCGGCACCGCCGCAATTAATCATGTAGCCTGGAGCTAGGCGCGACAGGGCTGGCAGATTCATTGATACAATGTAACACTCTCAGCCACTCCAGAGCTGAGAGCAGACCATTTTTTACTATTTAAGAACTACTGAGTCCAGCAAGCAGCTGCTGGCACCATGTTTCGGAGCAGCAGAGCAGGCGCAAAGGTTCACACGCACTGCAGGTGGTGCGCGCTGGCAAGTGGCACTAAATACGTGACAATGCATTTCAGTGCGGTGTTGCGGAACACCGCACTGAAATGCGCGAGCGTCACACTTGATGCGTGATACTTGACAGGCATGGATGGTGACAGGTGCACTGCACTGTGCAGAGGGTGACAGGTGCACTGCACCGTGCAGTGTGGCTGGTGCACCGTGCAGAGTGTGACTGGTGCACTGCACCGTGCAAAGTGTGACAGGTGCGCTGCACCGTGCAGACGGTGACAGGTGCGCTGCACCGGGCAGTGTGGCTGGTGCACCGTGCAGAGTGTGACGGGTGCACTGCACCATGCAGAATGTGACTGGTGCATGCACCGTGCCGAGTGAGACTGGTGCGCTGCCCCATGCAGAGTGTGAGTGGTGCATTACAGTGTGCACAGTGTGACTGGTGCACTGCACCATGCAGATGGTGACAGGTGCACTGCACCGTGCAGAGTTTGACCGGTGCACTGCAACTTGCAGAGGGTGACAGGTGCACTGCACCATGCAGAGTGTGACTGGTGCACTGCACCGTGCAGAGTGTGACTGGTGCACTGCACCGTGCAGATGGTGACTGGTGCACTGCACCGTGCAGAGTGTGACTGGTGCACTGCACCGTGCAGATGGTGACTGGTGCACTGCACCGTGCAGAGGGTGACTGGTGCACTGCAACTTGCAGAGGGTGACAGGTGCACTGCACCATGCAGAGTGTGACTGGTGCACTGCACCATGCAGAGTGTGACTGGTGCACTGCAGTGTGCAGAGTGTGACTGGTGCACTGCACCGTGCAGAGTGTGATTGGTGCATTGCACCAAGCAGAGGGTGACAGGTGCACTGCACCGTGCAGAGGGTGATAGGTGCGCTGCACTGTGCAGAGTGTGACTGGTGCACTGCACCGTACAGAGTGTGACTGGTTCACTGCACCCTGCAGATGGTGACAGGTGCACTGCACTGTGCAGAGGGTGACTGGTGCACTGCACCGTGCAGAGGGTGACAGGTGCACTGCACTGTGCAGAGTGTGATTGGTGCACTGCACTGTGCAGAGGGTGACAGGTGCACTGCACCGTGCAGTGTGGCTGGTGCACTGTGCAGAGTGTGACTGGGGCACTGAACCATGCAGTTGGTGACAGGTGCACTGCACTGTGCAGAGGGTGACTGGTGCACTGCACCGTGCAGATGGTGACAGATGCACTGCACCATGCGGAGTGTGACAGGTGCACTGCACCGTGCAGAGGGTGACAGGTGCACTGCACCGTGCAGAGGGTGACTGGTGCATTGCAGTGTGCAGAGTGTGAATGGTGCACTGCACCGTGCACAGTGTGACTGGTGCACTGCACCATGCAGATGGTGACAGGTGCACTGCACCGTGCAGAGTTTGACTGGTGCACTGCAACTTGCAGAGGGTGACAGGTGCACTGCACCATGCAGAGTGTGACTGGTGCACTGCACCGTGCAGATGGTGACTGGTGCACTGCACCGTGCAGAGTGTGACTGGTGCACTGCACCGTGCAGATGGTGACTGGTGCACTGCACCGTGCAGAGGGTGACTGGTGCACTGCACCATGCAGAGGGTGACAGGTGCACTGCACCGTGCAGTATGGCTGGTGCAGAGTGTGACTGTTGCACTGCACAGTGCAGAGTGTGACTGGTGGATACACCATGCAGAGTGTGACTGGTGCACTGCAGTGTGCAGAGTGTGACTGGTGCACTGCACCGTGCAGAGTGTGACTGGTGCATTGCACCGAGCAGAGGGTGACAGGTGCATTGCACCGTGCAGAGGGTGACAGGTGCGCTGCACTGTGCAGAGTGTGACTGGTGCACTGCACCGTACAGAGTGTGACTGGTTCACTGCACCCTGCAGATCGTGACAGGTGCACTGCACTGTGCAGAGGGTGACTGGTGCACTGCACCTTGCAGAGGGTGACAGGTGCACTGCACTGTGCAGAGTGTGATTGGTGCACTGCACTGTGCAGAGGGTGACAGGTGCACTGCAACGTGCAGTGTGGCTGGTGCACTATGCAGAGTGTGACTGGGGCACTGAACCATGCAGTTGGTGATAGGTGCACTGCAACGTGCACAGTGTGACTTGTGCATTGCACCGTGCAGTGTGTGACAGGTGCACTGCACCGTGCAGAGGGTGACAGGTGCACTGCACCGCGCAGAGGGTGACAGGTGCACTGCACTGTGCAGAATGTGACTGGTGCACTGCACCGTGCAGAGTGTGACTGGTGCACTGCACGGTGCAGAGTGTGACTGGTGCACTGCACTATGCAGAGGGTGACAGGTGCACTGCACTGTGCAGAGTGTAACTCACTGCACCGTGCAGATGGTGACAGATGCACTGCACCATGCAGAGTGTGACTGGTGCACTGCACCGTTCAGAGGGTGACAGGTGCACTGCACCGTGCAGTGTGGCTGGTGCACCGTGCAGTGTGACTGGTGCACTGCACCATGCAGAGTGTGACTGGTGCACTGCACCGTGCAGAGTGTGACTCTGAAGTGTGCTCGGCCTAGCTATCACACAGCTGCAGCTCTGAGACCTTCATTTTTTTCCGATTAATCTTTTTTATTGCGAGAAACAACGAAACACAATATAAAAAGAATACAAAAATATAAAAAGAGAGCAGTTGTCAAGATGGTTGAATCACGTGAAATAAACACAAGGTACCTATAATCAATATAATAGAAAGAAGCGCCACTGATAATATTTCGGTCACATACTGGTATTAACCCTTAAAGTGTCTTGTTATGAACATTAAATGGGGAAACGTCACCAAAGGGAGTGCACAGAAGACCTCTACCAGGGGCCCCATATTTTTGTCCATTTACCTGGGCATCCCCTGCTCTCATATACCACTCTTTCAGCCTCTATGCACCAGTCCATATTGGCCGCCCAGTCCCTGTGTTGGGGCACCTTTCCTCCCATCCATGTTCTGGCTATGTTGCGTTTTGCTATTATAGAGCCCCGCGAAGCCCATGTTTGTTCAGTTCGAGAGAGGTCAGTGGCGTCTCAAATGTTTAGAAGACAAAGTCGAGGAGAGGTTGCTATAGGGTTATATTTACATCTGAGAATACCCTTCCACGCTTAGGGTGGACAAAAATATTTACAACAAGGGGTGGTGAGGGACAGAGTCTCTGAATTAAGCAGAAAGCTCTCACCCAGTCAAGAGATCAGGGCTAGATCCAACACCGTTTTTTAGCTCACTGCACCATCCCAGTTTCAGAACCTGGCTGTATGCAAATTAGTCTGTTCCTGTCCCAGTGCATGATGGGAACAGGGCAAACCAAACTACAAAAGCCAATTCTTACACTGGGAAGGAAACAAGCTCCCGGGGACCGGTTTCTGGCATTACAGCCGTCTTCGGCCCGGTTTGCTTGAATCCTGATGGAGCAGTGAGAAAGGGACTCATGTCTGAGTATACCCTGCCACACCTATAGTGGCCAAAAACGATTTAGAAAAGGGGGTGGTGATGAACAGAGTGTCTGAGTTAAACAGACCACTCTTACCCAGTCCAAAGATCAGGGCTTGATCCATCACCGTTATTTATCTCACTGCCCCATCCCAGCTCAGAACCTGGCTATATGCAAATCAGTCTGTCCCTGGCCCAGTGCATCATGGGAACAGGGCAGACTAAACTACCAAGCCAATTCTTCACCAGAAAGGAGACAAGCTACCGGGGACCAGTTTCTGGCATTTCAGCCTTCTTCGGCCCGGCTTGCTTGAATCCTGATGGAGCAGTGAGAAAGGGACTCATGTCTGAGTATACCCTGCCACACCTATAGTGGCCAAAAACGATTTAGAAAAGGGGGTGGTGATGAACAGAGTGTCTGAGTTAAACAGACCACTCTTACCCAGTCCAAAGATCAGGGCTTGATCCATCACCGTTATTTATCTCACTGCCCCATCCCAGCTCAGAACCTGGCTATATGCAAATCAGTCTGTCCCTGGCCCAGTGCATCATGGGAACAGGGCAGACTAAACTACCAAGCCAATTCTTCACCAGAAAGGAGACAAGCTACCGGGAGCTTGTTTCCTTCCCAGTGTAAGAATTGGCTTTTTGTAGTTTGGTTTGCCCTGTTCCCATCATGCACTGGGACAGGAACAGACTAATTTGCATACAGCCAGGTTCTGAAACTGGGATGGTGCAGTGAGCTAAAAAACGGTGTTGGATCTAGCCCTGATCTCTTGACTGGGTGAGAGCTTTCTGCTTAATTCAGAGACTCTGTCCCTCACCACCCCTTGTTGTAAATATTTTTGTCCACCCTAAGCGTGGAAGGGTATTCTCAGATGTGAGACCCTTGCTCATTGCACCATCAGGATTCAAGAAAACCAGGCCGAAGACGGCTGTAATGCCAGAAACCGGTCCCCGGGAGCTTGTTTCCTTCCCAGTGTAAGAATTGGCTTTTGTAGTTTGGTTTGCCCTGTTCCCATCATGCACCATCGCACCACAGGTCCCCAACTGTGGAGAGGCCAATCAAATCCCACTTTTCAAACCCTGGATAACCTGAGAGCATACCCAATTGGCACGATTCCAGTAATGGAGTAACCTGCGGATTTTTCCCCTTCCAACCCAGCGCGGTGGTTGCCGCATGCCAGATCGAAACTGTGGTAGAGGTCGGAGTATATTGGGTAGATGCCTGAGCCCTCCTCACAATGTCCGTGGGTAATTGCCGCGCCTCAAAGTATGACGTCTGGGTCCGCAGTTACTTAACCGTCATTTCCAGCTGCGTCGTGGAGTGTTTAAGTGTTTCGACAGAGTCTTTGTTTGCCTTGACCCTCTCCCCCATGTTTCTCAGATCGGTGCATATGAGCTTGACGTCGATTGAAACTGTGTCAATTTCATGTTCCAGTACTGTTCGGACTCCCCGGATAGCCTCCATGATGTCCAGCAACGTCGGAACCCTGTCTTCAGTGTGCTGCGTCGCCTCCTCACCAGCCTGCTTCCCCTCGGCTTCATCTGACTTCGAATTGGCAAATTTGGACAGTTTTTGCAATGAGGATTGCCTGGGGCCCCTTGCAGTGGCTATTGTGTCCCGCTGTCTGCAGTTCGCGGTGGCCGGTACGGACCTCCGTCCTCGGAAAGCTTAAAGCGGCAACAGCTGGAGGGCACCTCTCACCGGGTGCCCTCCAGGGCTGACGGGCTTGCCCCCGATGCGCCGGGCCGGCAGTGGGAGAAGCCGTGCGATGTCACGGCCGGATCCTCGCTCCCCTCCCGGCCGATAAAGTTGAAGGCGATTGCGCTGGTTTACAGGGTCGGGTTCACGCTGGTGGCAGACCGGACAGATCCCACAACCTTCATTATTGATCCTGCACTCTTCTGAAGTGAAATACTCGGCCGGGCAGCATTCACCAGCGGTGTTTATATAAAATGAGGGATCCTTTTTGCTTGGAAACACAAAGCCAGAATATCATTTCAGTGAAGAATGAATTTCATTCACCTTCCTTCTGTTCTAAATATAGATTTATTTTCTAGGCCAAGGGTCCAGAACTGTAAAGCAGCGTTCTGAATTCTATTTTTCAAGTGCTGGAATTCTTTGCTGTTCAAGATTCAATTTTTTCTCGACCGTCAAGCTTTCAGAAACCTGTTAATAACCAAGGTCCTGATTTAGATCTTGGCGGACGGGTTACTCCATCACAACGGTGACGAATATCACATCCGCTGAAATATTAATCCCATTGGATATAATGGATTGCATATTTCAGTGGACCGAATATCTGTCACCATTTTAACCCGTCTGCCGAGATCTAAATCAGGCCCTAAATGTTTCCACTTCGGTCTGCTCGGATTTGATTGAATGATGATGGAAATGATCAAATTCAGATTTATTGTGTGATTACTTCAACCCAAAACAATTTTAAAATCACGGAATTCATGTATACAAGGATTTTTGTTTTTTAAAAGACACAATTAGTGCTAAGAGGTGCGCTAATCTTGCTAAAAAGTGAGATGTAGTTAAAATGTCCGGCTAATGACTGATTACCTCAAAAGTTAAAAGCCTTGGTTGACAAGACAATCACAGCATTACTTTAAAAAGCTGGAGAGGGAGGCTTAGACATACATTTTCAAGCCGTAAGTAAGTAAGAACAATTAGTATCAGGTAAAAGAAAATGGTCAAATAAACTATACTGGGTGATCAAATGTTCATGAGTTCATCGTGGGGCTGCGTAATGGTGCGGCCAGAAAAAGGGAGGCTTGCTGCCCCGTATTTGCCCAGTGATTTGGCTGCTCTGGTGGCAAATTTGGTGAACCGAATGTTCAGCTTTGTATTTTCAGAGCTCATGGTGGCTATTATCTCCTGGCGACATGTACGAGCTCCGAGTTTGTTCCATTTGTCACGCAGTAAGTTCCTCCTGTCATTGAGCAATGCGGGACACGCGCAAGTTATGTGCTCCATTGCTTCAGAGTGGTATCCGCATTTTCTACATTCGGTACTGACATTTGGGCACCGCCAGTTAAGTAAATGCTCTAAAAAAGGCCATTCTCCAATCTCAGGACCATACATTTTAACTTCCAAAAGAGTGCAAACGTGCATGATAAATAAGATGATTCAACCCCCGGTTTGAAGTCAGAAATAACCTCCCAGGCAGGTTTCCTTCTAGAGAGATTTGCCCTGTCTGAATGAAAGGACCATAGCCGGACACTTCACTTAATAACAGACTTTAACGCCGGTGTAATGGATTTGTTCCCCAGTATTCCTTGACGCCGAGTAGCTGCAAGGAATGGTTGAGATGATGCTGTGTTTTTGGCTGGATTGGCTGTTTGATATTTAATTCCAAAATCTAACCTCCAAGCTGCCTTCCGGGGAATTGCTCAGTCTATTGCAATGCTTGATAAACGGGCCGGCTGCAACACCATGATGGTCTATTAGTCCACGTTCAAGTCTGATCTGGACTTGCGACGAGGATCTTGGCAGGCGCCATGCTCATTTAAAAATGTCGGTGGTTAGTTGTTTAGAAGGGTACTTAATGCTCCCATCATGATCTCATGCCCATATGATAGGGAGTTAGTTATCTTTGCCTTCATCACCTTTAGCAATGGGGTAAGGTTTGGGCCAAGTAGTTGTTTAGAAAGTTTCGCTGAGGCAACCTTGAGTGACCAGGCTTTTGTCCTTACTGCCTCTCTGCTTTAAAAAGGAGCCTCTGGCGTCCTAAAAAATTCCCAAATATTTGTAATGAGATACTATTTCAATGTTTTTATTATTAAAGAACCACCCACCTCTCTGCTGCGTCCGCTTCCCAAAAGAAATTATTTTTGTTTTTGGTAAATTTAGTTCAAGGGAGTTTATTATTGTGTAGGGGAGCAGCTGACCAAGTAACCTCTGTAGTCCTACTTTTGTATGTGTCAGTAACACAAGGCCGTCAGCATATAACAGATTGCTAATGCGAGATCCGTCTATTTGAGGGGGATGAGAATGGACATTGGTAAGTAAAGGAAATAGGACTGAAATAAACAAGATAAAAAGAGTGGAACTAACACGCAGCCTTGTTTGACACCGCTATTGGTTGCAATCTTCCTTGAAACATGGCACCCATCTCCCAACTCTCTGGCCACTGTCACAGAACGATTAATGATGCATAAAATGACCAAAACGACAGCCAGCTCTGAAGAATCTTCATTTTGTGCTTGTTAAATTGTTTTGAGTGTGTTGGGTTTATATGTTTTATTACTAATCTCTAAAATTAGCTGGAAATACCCTTGTTAGTCCAAGCATTGTTCATGGTGTTGATTTTACAGGTAGCATGGTCAGGTGTGCTTGGATTTCTTTCGTTAAAACTCTCTCACAGAATAAAAACCAACAATGTTTCTTTACTTTTAGTCCACTTTGTGCTAGTCTCCCAATGGGTTTCCTGATATTTCATGTTTTTCCTAGTTGTAGAGAAATAAACAATAGCAGAGAATAGACACTTTCATTGATGGTGATGGTAGAGTGCTCACTGATTTATTTTTAGGTTTGAAGATTGACAAAAGATTTTTGCACAGTCACTGCCAATATATGGCTTTTCTCCCATGTGTTTTCGCTGATAAATCCTTAATATTGAAGAATCACGAAAGCTACTTCCACATTCCCTGCAATGGTATGGTTTTTCTCCAGTGTGTGTTTGCTGATGTCTATGTAGGACTGATAAGCGACAAAATCTCTTCCCACATTCATTTCACTGAAATGGTTTTTCTCCAGTGTGTTTTCGCTAATGTCCATGTAGGACTGATAAGTGACAAAATCTCTTCCCACATTCATTGCACTGGAATGGTTTTTCCCCTGTGTGTGTTTGGTGATGATACATTAATCCTGAAGAGGAACTAAAACTACTTCCACATTCACTGCAATGATATGGGTTTTCTCCAGTTATTTTTCATTGATGAGTCACTAAAACTACTTCCTCATTCACTGCACTTGAATGGTTTTGTTGTAGAGATTCTGCACATGCAGAACTATGCACAAGAAAATAGGCCGTTAGTGCAAGATTGGTTGTACTGCACTTACAGCTAAAAACCCACAATCGCTAGACCGACTAGCTATAATGTCTCATTAGCTCCCCAGACCTTCCGAAGATACCTAATGCTTAGACAAACCCAGAACACGGAACTCTCGACCTCTCAGAGTCGCGGTAGCAATGCACACCCTTTTGCTCACTCACCCTTGCTTGTCCATACCAAATAATGCAGAGTCTATGTAAAGTTTAAAATGTTCATTTACAAACTAACAAACCTTGTGCGTTGTTATATAATGCAATAAATGAACTATCACTAGCAGAATAATACATAAGATAAAAACAATGATCAAAGTTACAATACAATAAAATAAGAATGGAGAGATAACTCTGAATGGACAGTGGATAATACGGCTATAATGCCTAGACCACTCTCCCCTGGTAGGATTATGTATATTATATAAAAGAAGATCTCAGGGCCGATTCTGGGGAACCCCTCACCTTATATAGTAGGAGTAAGGTTACATCGTAGGCTCTGCAAGGCTCTAGTTCATAGAAGGAAATCTTCCGTCCTTGAGAAAGCTGCTGCGTGTTAGTATAATGCAAGCATTTTTCAATCCTGCCAAGAAGGGCCTAATGTTATGTCTAGGTAGTATGGACTGACCAGAACTGGAAAGCATAGTGGCTTGTTTTTTGACCTTGTACGCTGTGAGCAAACTAAAACAATATGAGCTCATGTGGGCACAAAGGCGTCTTGAACAAGAAGATACAGAGTGTAGTGTGTAAAAATAAAAAGACACACAGCTAAAATGGTTGCTAACTCAGGCTAATTTTAGCAAAGAATAGCGTGACCCTAGGGGCCAAACTACAGTTTTTCCACAGTGTGTGCCTGCTGATGCCGTTTTAGGTTTGATTACTGACAAAAGGTATTCCCTCATTCATTGCACTTTAATGGTTTTTTCCCAGTGTGTGTTTTCTGATGCTGTTTTTGGTGTGATAAGCGGCAAAATCTTTTACCACATTCATTGCACTGGAATGGTTTTTCCCCAGTGTGTGTTTTGTGATGCAGTTGTAGGTTTGATAAGTGACAAAATCTCTTCCCACATTCACTGCAATGGTATGGTTTTTCTCCAGTGTGTGTTTGCTGATGTCTACGTAGGACTGATAAGCGACAAAATCTCTTCCCACATTCACTGCAATGGTATGGTTTTTCTCCAGTGTGTGTTTGCTGATGAATCCTTAATGTTGAAGATTCACTAAAACTACTTCCACATTCGCTGCAATGGTATGGTTTTTCTCCAGTGTGTGTTCGATGATGAATCCTTAATCTTGAAGAATGACTAAAACGACTTCCACATTCACTGCAATGGTATGGTTTTTCCCCAGTGTGTGCTCGCTGATGTCTATGTAGGTCTGATAAGCAACCAAATCTCTTCCCACATTCATTGCACTTGAATGGTTTTTCCTCAGTGTGTGTTTTCTGATGCCGCTTTAGGTACCATAATTTAGAAAAGCTCTTCAGACATTCACTGCAATTATATGGTTTTTCCCCTGTGTGTGTTTGTTGATGATACATTAATCGTGAAGAGGAACTAAAACTACTTACACATTCACTGCAATGGTATGGTTTTTCTCCAGTGTGTGTTCGTTGATGGACCTTTAATGTTGATGAGACACTAAAACTACTTCCACATTCACTGCAATGATATGGTTTTTCCCCTGAGTGTGTTTGTTGATGATACTTTAATCCTGAAGAGGAACTAAAACAACTTCCACATTCACTGCAATGGTATGGCTTTTCTCCAGTGTGTGTTCGTTGATGAACCTTTAATTTTGATGAGACACTAAAACTACTTCCACATTCACTGCAATTTTATGGTTTTTCTCCAGTGTGTGTTCTCTGATGCTGTTTTAGTTCTGATAATCGACTAAAGCGCTTCAGACATTCACTGCAAGGATATGGTTTTTCTCCAGTGTGTGTTCTCTGATGCTGTTTTAGGTGTGATAATCGACTAAAGCGCTTCAGACATTCACTGCAAGGATATAGTTTTTCTCCAGTGTGTGTTCTCTGATGCTGTTTTAGGTGTGATAATTGACTAAAGCGCTTCAGACATTCACTGCAATGATATGGTTTTTCCCCTGTGTGTGTTCTCTGATGCCTTTTTAGGGCTGATAAATATATAAAGCTTTTCCCACATTCATTGCACCTGAATGGTTTTTCCCCAGTGTGTGTTCGCTGATGACTCATGAGTTTTGATGATTCCGTAAAACTACTTCCACATTCACTGCAATGATATGGTTTTTCTCCTGTGTGTGTTCGCTGATGCTTTTTTTAGGCCTGATAATTGACTAAAGCTCTTCAGACATTCATTGTATGTGTATGGCTTTCTCCCTGTGTGTGTTCACTGATACAGTTTTAGGCTTGGTAAATATACTCTGTTTCATATAGCAGGTCCCACATTTATTTTAACTTTCAGTTAACTATGCTTTTCACTCGTTGCTGTGGAATGGCCTGAAAGAGTTTACAATACACCTCTAGCACTGAATGGTGGTCTGATATCACTTTAGGAAGCAAAGTACTGCTGTAACCGCCTCATGATCAGAGCTGGTATTGGACATGTTTACACAGAAAGTGGTTGATCAGTGTTGCCTTAATTTTCTAGAGGTCATTTCTTCATCTTGAGGCACGGAGGTGCACAGCTGAGACTCGTAGAAACACTGAATTTCCCTTGACGGTACTTCCAAGATCTGTCAGTTTATGTTCAGGTTCGGCTGCCTCTGTTCGCACTTATGTTTTCCTGAATACTGGAACTCAATTTTTCGGACTTTGCTTTTGCAGATTTACAGTATTATCTTCATTATTCTTAAACATTTTGTGCAATCAAGGATTGTTTTCTGTTGGATGTAAAGAGATTTAAATTACTTAAATGGAAAATACCGGAATGTGCATATGCAATCTTTAATTGATTGTAAAAGCATCTAATTTATTACTATTGTTGAAACTTGTGAAGACATATTTAAGACACATTTAACCATACAGAGATATTTGCAAAAAGTTCCTTTGAACATGCCACAATCTTATTAATTTCAGCAATGGTGTTCATAGAGTAACTTAGCAAAAAAAGGGGCTCGCATAGCACACATATACTATTTACAGCTTTAGGTAGATGCATATGGTCAAGGTTTTGTTAAAACAAGAACAACTCTTGGAGTAAGGGACGGATCAGGAAGACTCAAGACAGCACGGTGTACATCAGAATGTTGTGCCATACATCAAATCTTATTGTTCATGGAGGTGAATGATTGCATCATGTATCAACCCTCTTCCCATATAAAGTCCCAGCCCAATGTAAAATGGCAGCCCTCTGAGACTCTAAGGGCCTTATTTATGAAGGTCTTGGGCGGCCGGAGTGTCACTTTTAAAATGGGAAAAAGTGACGTACCAGTGGCGCAAGGCCTTCATAAATGAGGCCCTAGGAATCTAGATATTGACATGTATGTATGTATTTAATGCTTATTAAGCGCAGCTGTCACCCGAAAGGGTATCCTGGCGCTGAGACCATGTCTAACCGTCAGGCGAGGTGAAGTTTACATTGCTCTTGGGAACAGGTAGGTCTTAAGGTCCCTTTTAAAGGAGGGCAGATCTTGTTTGCTCCTCAGTGCCAAATGTAAGGTATTCCATAGCGTGGCGGCTGTGAAACTAAAGGCACGGCCGCCCATCCTCACTCTATTGATTCTGGGAGTTCTTACCAGGAATGCCGAAGAGGATCTCAAGGGTCTTGGAACTTTGGACCATTAGAAAAGGTTTTGAATTGGTAATGGTCCTAGTCCATGCAGGGCCCTGTATACGAGGCATAAAGCCTTGAAGGCAATCCTCTGCTGGACCGGCAGCCAGTGTAGATCAGCTAGTGCTGCAGACGATGAGGCTGATCGTGGCAAAGACAGAGCCAATTTAGCAGCCATGTTTTGGATCCTCTGCAACTTTAAGATCAGGGTCTTAGGGGCTCCCAGAAGTAGTGCGCTGCAGTAGTCTAACCTACTGCGAATGGAACTCCGCACTACCTCTGCTCTGGTATCCCGGGGAAGTATTGGTAGGATCTTCCGAAGGGCACGCAACAGGCCCATGCAAGTCGCTGCAGTCTTGTTTACAGAAGCATCAAGCTGTAAGTTGGGTTCAAACTGAACTCCTAAATTGTGAGCTGATTTTGCAGCTTCCACCGAACCCGGGATAGAAGTGGGCCAAAAATTGTCCGGTAGCCCGCGAGGGAGGCGGTCTAGGGAACAGTGGAGTACTTCCGTTTTCGATCCATTGAATTGGAGTGAGTTAGCTCGTAACCAATCAGCTGTCGCCGACATACAGCGGTGAAAGGTATCCCTCGAAACTGTCTCAGTGCCCTCAAGTGAGAAAATCAATTGAGTGTCATCGGCATAATTGATGACTGATATGCCGAATGACTTGATTAATTCTACCAGGGGTCGGAGATATAGATTAAAAAGAATCGGGCTAATCGCCGACCCTTGGGGGACACCTTGGTTCACCTGGCGTGTGGCTGATCTAAATGGTGGTAACGCCACAGCTTGCTGTCTGTTGCTAAGGTACGATGTTATCCAATTAAGGGCCAGACCGTTTACTCCCACGTTTTGAAGACGCGCCAAGAGGACGTCATGGCTCACCGTGTCGAACGCAGCCGACATGTCAAGCAGCACTAGAAATGCTGACTTGCCCCTGTCGACACGCGTTCGCAGATCGTCCAACACGGTGACCAATGCGGTCTCGGTGCCATGGGCCGGTCTGAAGCCAAATTGGGCTGCATCCAGACAGAAGTTAGTTTCCAGAAAGTTGGACAAGGCTCTCGTTACCCATTTCTCAAGAATTTTTATCGCGAATGGTAGGAGCGATATAGGCCTGTAGTTGGTCGGGAATAATGGGTCAAGAGTGGCCTTCTTTAGCAGTGGGGTCACTATTGCCAGCTTCATACAGTCTGGAACTAACGCTGTAGTCAGTGACTGGCAGCAGATGGAATGGAGTGGAGGAAACAACTCATCTTGAAAGGCCTTCCAGATCTTATGGGGCATTGGATCAAGTGGTGAGCCTGAAGATACGCCGTTGGCCAGGCACAAAATTCCTCTAGCGAGGGAATAGGAAAGGAAGATAACCGGGAGGGACCTGCCTCATTTTTTCCCCATAAAGGTACCGAATGACAAGGATGTTCTAAGGGAGGGGGTGGAAATGGCGCAGACTGTCCGGGCACTGAGAGTCCGTTCAGGATAATCCTGATTTTTTCCTCAAACGCGGTGGCCAAGGAATCACAGAGTTCCTGTGAGGCCGGGATGGCTGACACTGTGCAGGATGGGTTAGATAGGTTGTTAACCATCTTAAATAGGGTCTGCGATTTATTAGTGGCCTTCGCCAAAGTGTCTTCTAGGAATTTGGCTTTGGCATTTCTTAGTTGGGTCCTATATGCCTGCAGAGCCGTTTTATAAGCTGCTCTATCCAGTTCCTTGTACCCTCTCCTCCAGGTGCGCTCTGCCTGTTTACAGCGGAGTTTATGCTGTCCAAGATCCGCAGTGAACCAAGCATTAGCTCCTCTTGGTCTATTCTTTACCTTGCGCATAGGGGCCAGTTTATCTAAGGAGACCAAGATTTGTTGGCAGAGAGCATCGTAACTCTTATCCACACTATCCTCCACCTGGAAGGTCATAGGTAGTAAGGTTGGTCGGGTCGATTCCCTCAGCAGACGAGACCATTGTCGAGAAAACTTAGTGCCATTCAAGGTACTTGATTTCAGCAGAATGGGCAAGACAAAGGACATATTGATCAATGCAAGGTCAGTCCAGCATTGAGCCACTATCTCATTAACCACAACCAGTTCCTTGTCTGCAAAAACCAAGTCTAAGGTATTATTATTATTATTATGTTTCTTATATAGCGCCAGAATCAACCCCCGAAGGGGTATCTCCGTGCTTGCCTTGGGAACCCGTCCTGGCTTTTCCCTGTGAGATAGCCCCTACAGGGCATCCCCAAGGTGAAAGCCAGGCATCCCGCCACGGGGGGCCGTTGTGGAGATTAAGCACGCTTAATGCCCAGAGTTGCAGAGTGTGAACCCATGATTAGGTCAGGCACCGAAGCGAGAATTATCGAGTCCATGGACATTTGAGCTCAAGACCCTGTCGCGTCGGGAATCGAACCCTGGTCCCGGGTCTGACCTCTGCTTCAGGGTCTGCCTGCTCTAACCAGTGAGCCACACTTCTCCAAAGGTATGCCCCTTATTATGTGTAGATGATGAGACCAGCTGAGCGAGTTGTATATTACCGCAAGCTTGGCAAAGTTCCCTATAGGCCAGATCATGAGGGCCAGAGGGCCCAAGATTGAAATCGCCCAGAACTAAGAACTTGGCATGAGAATTAGAAAGATCATAGATTAGATCGATCAGTGACTGAAGGGCTGTTGTGGTCGATGAGGGGGGTCTATAGCATAAAAGGCCTGCAATCAAGGTGCCCCCTGGGCCATTATGGAGAAGCCCATGAGCTCAAAACCTACCACCTCTTTCACAGTCAGTATTGAGAGAGATATAGAATCTCTATAGATGTAGCCCACTCTGCCCCCCCTACCAGAAGAACGGGGAATGTGTCTTATGAGGTAGCCCGGTGGACAAGCCCACCCGAGTTCCAACCCACAGTCTGCCGAGGTCCAGGTTTCTGTAATGAATAATATATCCAGTTGTGAGGATTCAATTAAAAGAGCAATCTCGGCATGGTGCTTGATGAGTGAGCGAACGTTAAACAAACCACAGGAGAGAATCCCATGAGAAGGGGAGATAGCTTGCGTATGCACACTAGCCACAGCCGGATGCGAAAGCGTATGAGAGTCTTCGCGGGAATCTGTCAAGCAGGGGGAGGCCAGCGCGCCGGGAGCGCCCGGGACGCGAACGGGCGCAAACTGGCTTACCTCTGGCGCACCTCCGGCGCGTCTACGGCACGTCCGCTGCGCGCACTCGCTGCGCGCCTGTTCCTCCATGTCTCTATATAGTATTACGCCGCGCGGGCTTCCGGCTGCTAGAGCCTCCACACCCGAGCAATATGGCGCCTAAGAGTGTCCCAAGCTTCCACACTCACCCAAGATGGCGGACGGAGCACCACAATCTAACTCCTAAGATCCCGCAAAATGCGAGTGAGGACACAATTATAGTGCAGGTGAGCCTACAGATGTCCCTAGTAGCTGCAGTAACAAGCGCCAAGCAATTAGGTGACAAAAGCGGCAGCGCGATTATAAGCAGCGCGAACAGCGCGATTAAAAATAAAAATGCCCAGGAATATCTAAGCACAGGTAAAATGCTGTCCAGCAATGAGCGCGGTCAGTTAAGGTCTGTGGAATGGTTTTACTGAGCAGCTTAATTAAGCATAGGACTTAGCATGTCCTTCTTATGGATATTAAAGAAGGATTATCATGTTCTATAGCTTCAAAGAATTTCCACTGTGAAATGGAGTCATGGAACTTTCCTACGGGCACCCCATGATTTGCTCCAGCCCTTCCTTCCTTCCTTCATCTGACCATACCCCCTTCTCCTTAACTCCCGTCAGCTTCCCCCCACGTGAGCATGTAGTACTCCGGTCCCTCCCCTCTTTCCACTCTGGAAATTTGATGCCCTTAGCCATGGATTACCTTTTTCAAAGATCACTGGACTCCAAACTTGTTCCAGACGGCTGTAATTCCTACACTATCAAATACCCCATAAACTATCTAAAAGCATGTACAAGAACTTCAAACACAGGCTTCTCAAATTTCTCCCAGATACCCTTATTTCCACCCCCTATGTCTTCACGAATAAAGGCGCTACCATAAGTGACCTTATCTTTTGCATTAAAAGACCAGCACAAGGAAGGAAAGCCCTTTGCTCTCTGCTCGGGTCATTGCATCCACAAAAGCCCCCCATGGTCTCAGACTCTCGGTAACTCCCTCTATTGTTCACCGAGCAGAGGCAATCATCTCCCTATATATTAATGGGATTATCCTCATCCAAGCATCTGAACGCAGCCTAGAATTACTTGATGAAATTTTCCTCTCATCACACTCTCTGTGATGAATAAGTTTCCTCCCTGACCCAAGCTCATCCTAGCCCTTTAGTCATCCCATGGGTACCTTGTTCTGTATCCTCCCCTCTTCCCACTACTTGTATTGCTCTACCCCTTTCCCCTCCTTCCTATCCACCTTCATCAGATTACCCAACAGCATTCATTTACCATTACCCTTGCAGCTTGTTTCAACCAACATTTTTTGTCATAATAGCCTGAGCCCTCATCACACCCCAAGAGCAGCGACCACTGAAATACACTGACTCGAAACTAACACCTTCACCTCACCTCTGGCCCTTACCGCTGAACATTTACTTTATTTATTTATTTATTTTATATAGTTTTATATAGCACGAACATGACCCAAGAGGGTATCAGAGCGCTTTACAATAGTAGATAGCAGTGTTTGGATAGCATAGGTGACTAGTAGTCAACAAAGAATGATCCACAAGGAAATCAGAATGCTTCACAATATACAATTATCAAACACTAGGTGGTTGAAGTAGTAAACATACATTCGGTATTCACCTTCAATACAAAAGATGTAGTCAATAATATAATATATGGATCGCACAGGTGACTAGAGGTCAACATAGAATTAAATTCTTAGAATGTGAATTTGTTCATTAGAAGCATTTTTATTTCTTTTTTTGAAGGAGGTAAAGGAAAAGATTCAGTGGAGGTAGGGAGTTCCAAATCTTCGGTGCAATCCATGAGAATGCTCTGCAGCCCGTTCTCTTTTTGTGGAAGGATTGTGGTTTCAGTAGTAGTGAACTCACACTTCGCAGTTGTCTGCATCCTCCCGATCGCTCTTGCTTTAGAGCTAAGTAACTGAGGGTATTGCTATGCTGGGCTTTATGGGCCATGCAAGCGATCTTTAGGTGTATTCTTGCCTCGCAGGGCAGCCAGTTCAGAACTTTCAAGGTCGGAGAGATGTAATTATTTCTTTTAGTTCCTGATACCAGTTTGGCCGCACCGTTAGGCGCTGCCCTCAGCGGGGCTGGCCAGTATTTGGGGAGACCGCATATATAGTTGGGTGTCGTCCGCATATAGGTGATATAGAATGTTTGCTGAGTTCAATGCGTTTGCCAGGGGCTCCATGAGTAGATTAAACAGAATGGATGAAAGTGCTGAGCCCCCGCTGTCAGCACTGATGCATCTGTGACACCCTTTCTGGAAAAACCCTGACACTTGCTATCTTGGAACCCCCTAACATGACCAATAACATGGCGCCTATCGTCTCATCAATCAGTTTATGAGGCCCACACCCCCACTCCTCAATCATGACTCCATCTCTATTCCCCCCTCTCCTGGTTCTCCCAACTCAACCTCTCCCTAACACCATAAACCGGAGCACTGTCTCACCTGGCCTCCTGGCCCACATCATGACCTCCTGTTCCCACATTACTAATGACGCCAAAATCACTGAGATCTCTCAGGAGCCTCAACTTAAAGCTGAGGTTCGAAGCTCAATATCCCTTACCTCTGAGCTTGCTTATTGTTGGTGTCCCACCAGGCTGATGGGTAAGAGTAGACACTCCCTTTCGCAATACAATAACAATCACGTTAGATGGATGTCACCCCGCACACCCAATGGTATTTCAGCAATAGCAACGTCTCATCATTTGACCTGGAAGACAATTTACTACCCCATGCCTCCACCCGACCCATCAGGATGAAAGATACTCTATCGGACAACAATATTTACTCCCTCCTCCTTCAGTCGAATCCACATGGAGATCCTAGGCCCAATCCCAGAGCAGGTAACAATTCCAAGTTAAAGCAAATTCCCATCACTCAGGCTGCCTCCGCTGTCGCCATACCCCACTTGAAAAGTACACTACTCAATTGCAGATCGGCATCTAAACACGCAGTGGATATTGCTGACCTTATCCTTACTCATGCTCTTGACCTTATAGTCCTGACTGAAACTTGGCTAAATTACTCTTTCACACCAACGTTCGACATTCTAGCACCGCCCAGCTACGACATCATCAGATTAGATAGACCACACAGACCTGATGGAGGTAACCCCTGTACTCACTGTAATAATCTCTCTGTGAAGCAAGTACAAAATGTTACTCTAATCTTGTGTGAATATTAGGCATCGATATCCTGAGTAAAGATAGGCCTCGATACAAATTGCATTCGTTTTACCACCCTCCAGGAGATAACCTCCCATCCATTGAACAAATTATGGAAATCATCACAACGAACTCCGGTGTATACTGCGCCCAATTCTTCCTTGGTGACTTTAACCTCTACTGGAATGACCCAAAGAACCAATCAGCGATTAGCCTAAAAACCTTCCTAGCTGACCTAAACTTGATCCAAATATGCGAAAGTCCTACCCACCACCTGGGAGCGACCTTGGATCTAATTATCTCTAAAGCCACTTCCATTCAACTTGAGTCTATCATTCCATGTGACTGGACAGACCGCCACTGCATCACTTTGCTTATCACTGAAACACTGCACTAATAAAAGGTTCAAATTAGGGGCGTGGCTTAGCGCCCATTGGAGATGGCGGTGCCGGCGTGAGCGCTCTGCTGCGGCTGGGATAAACAAGCGGACCGCGTTGGATATTGCCCCGCCGAGTGGAAGATTCAGCCGTCTGAACACTTCCCGAGCATGATGCGACCCATCGCATGAGCTTGTATGTTCCTTTTCGACTTATTTCAGGTGACGCTGTGCACATCGCGGCTCTGTGACGGCCGCGGCCGCCATTTTGTGTGGTCCCTCTTCACACAGCGGTCTTCGCAGCTGTATTATCGGCGCCTCTAGCAAACTCTTTTTTAATGCTTGGCAACATCATCCTCCCTCATGACGGGTCTCATTTCTTTACTAAATGACTGCTCTCAATTTCAATAACGTCCCATTGCTATTTTCAAGTGGCATTTGTCTTTTCTATTTTCCTCTGCACGCAAGCGGCCATTTTGTTGCCTCAATGACTTCAAGCTCCTTCAACCCAACTTTGCCTGCGCAATAACACCCACTCTGCCTCATTTATGCATTATAACTGATTTCAGCCTATGTTGGAGGATTTTTATATCGCTATTCTCTCCATTGACAGTCAACCTTCATTCTTAGCCTCAACAACGTATGTCACATGAATTTACTAGCTATTACCGATTGGAAGAGAATACCCTTGTGCAGGTGATTTCTTCTTTTCCTGGTTTTAGCAGTCCTTGCTTCTGGTTCATGTTCGTGCTCTCTTTGTTCTCCATACATGTCGTGATTTCACCATTTCTACCTTCAACCCACTAATGCTGTTGGTATCCACTTTTTTCTCACAATGGTGATTGCTTATCCCGGATGGTAAGGGGTCTCCTCTAATTTTTGTCACCTGTTGCTGCTTTGGGTGTAGTTTGCAAACCTGATGGGCAAACTTATAACGAACTGCACCAACAAAACATTAAAGTGCACTTATATCAAAAATTCAAAGGTTTTCTCAGCATTGGCCCAGCTAGAAACTTCTCAAGAACCTCCTGTTCTTATGTCGAAGTCGGCCATGGAACCCCTTCCTCAACCCAACGGGAAGAATACAGTTAAGCGACTGAAAAAAGATCCCCCCTCACCATCCGCCTCTGCTTCGGCTCCTTCTGCCTCTATTGACTTGTTGTTGGAAGAGATAAGGGCACTCCGCCCTTTTATGGAAGACACTAATGCTAAATTACAGGTCTTAACCGATAATTGGGCTCAAATGGAGGCACGGGTCACATCTGTGGAGCATAGTGTATCTTCGCTTCAGGAATCCTCTGCTAAGACTGTCCATATGCACTCTCAGATCTCTTCTCTTCAAAAGCAGGTTGAAGACCTTGAGAACAGAAATAGACGCAATAATTTGCGAATCTACGGCCTTGCGGAGGGCTGCGAGGGGAGTGATCCTATAGCTTTCTTCAAGTCCTTTCTTCCTAAACTTCTACATCTTCCGGAGGACACTGTACTTAACATACAAAGGGCTCACAGGCTTGGTCGAGCCTCTTCATCTACTTCTTCTTCGGTAAAGCCCAGAGGTGTCATCATGTATTTCCTACAATACACTGACCTTCTAAAGGTTCTCTCAGCAGCTAGAGCCTCTCCTCGTCTCACTTGGTCTGGGTGCTCCTTGTTTTTTGCACAGGATTATGCTAGAGCTACGGCCAATCGTCGCAAAGCTTTTTTGGACATGAGACATGCACTTCGCTCCATTGGTGCTCGTTATGGGCTTTTCCATCCTTGTCTCTTTCGGGTCATATATAACAACAAGACAACGCCCTATGAGGATCCTGTACGACTCCAGAGCTTCCTGAACTCCTGCCAAGCAGCTAACATGGATACTTCTGGTCCCTCTTCTGCATTTCCTCCTTGACTTCTGTGACTAATGTTACTTTTTCTCACTTGCAGTCCAGTGTTATCTGCATAGGTTTATGCATAGGTTTATTACTTTTATTACAGTTACTTATGCCTTGTGTTTTCACTTCCTCTTTTCATGTTGCTCTTGTTGTTCATAATGTTCATTGTCTTTTCTCCCCTTTTATATAAACTGCCTTTATTGATATGACCTTCGCGTTGTCTATCTGATTGTTCTGTTTTGTTTCTTCCCCTAATGATTTCCTTCTCTTTTTACAGATGATACCCAATGCTTCATGTTTTCCCAGCCGGGCGGTTCGCATGCCCTGACCGCCTTGTCTCCTCCAGTTGGTTCTACTTTTATTTTAATTTATTTTAATTTTTTTTAAAATTTTTTTGGCATTTTATTTTATTTTTACTGTAATGATTTTAAATAATTGAACAGTCAACAATAAAACTGAAACAGTTGGTTCTACCCCCCGTCTTACACGTCTGGTTCCCCTTCCTTCTTGTGTTCCCTCACCTCCCCTACCTGTAAGTACATTTCCTTCCCTTATTGACATGTTCATCTTTGATCCTACCCTTAACTCTTCTTTCCATTTACCCTTTCTTCTTCTTCTCTTTTGTTCGAGGTGTCATCTTTTCTTTTCCTTTTTCATTCTCTCTTTATCCAATTATTTTCTACTTTATCATCTTTTTTGCTTCTTCACCTTTCCTTTTCATGTATCTTTCATACTTTAGTTGTTCGCTCTTATTGTAGTAGTTTCCCCTCTTTCCTGTTTTTTTAATGTCGGTGTGTATTGTTTCATGAAACGTTAAAGGTCTTAACTCTCCCATTAAGAGACAAAAAATTCTTTCTCACCTTGCTAAATTGAATGTAGATTTCGCTTTTTTACAAGAAACTCGTTTAACTGAAGCAGAATCTGTTAAGCTTAGAAGGGGGTGGGTGGGAGAGGTACATTTTGCTCCTGGAGATGGTAAGCGAAATGGAGTTGCTATTCTTATTCGTAAGTCTCTTACTTATTCTGTTTTAGACACTGACTTCGACTCTGATGGTAGATGGTCATTTGTCAAGCTTTCCTTGAGGGGTGTTCCACTCTCCCTTCTTAACATTTATGCCCCCACAGGTGGTCATCCGAATTTTTGGCATGAGATGGCTACTCGCATTACCAGTCTCGCAGATGATCACTTTATCTTAGCGGGGGATTGTAATCAACCTCTCGACCCTTTCTTAGACCGGAATTCCAAGACCTCTTTTATCCCAAACAAGCCTCATAAACTCTTCACTCATGCTATTTCACAGCATAAACTCATAGATGCCTGGCGCTTATGCAATCCAACAACCAGAGAATTCACTTTTTATTCTCCCTCTCAC
Source organism: Lissotriton vulgaris (assembly GCF_964263255.1). Classification (NCBI taxonomy): domain Eukaryota; kingdom Metazoa; phylum Chordata; class Amphibia; order Caudata; family Salamandridae; genus Lissotriton; species Lissotriton vulgaris. Next base: position 178,648,113 of record NC_141685.1, read on the forward strand.
CACTCTCAATTGCGTATTGATTATATTTTTGTATCCCATCATCTTGCACAATCCCTTAGTCATGCAGAAATTGGTCCTATTCTTTTATTTGACCATGCTCCTGTCCATATTAATATCGATATCCTACCCAAAGTTACTGGACCAAAGAGGTGGCGTTTTAACAACTCCCTACTTTTAGATCCTAAATTTACCGCCTCTTTTATGACTTTTTTAATGAATAATTTACTTTCAATAACACTCCCTCTATTCCTACCCACACAATTTGGGATGCTTTCAAAGCCACGGCTAGGGATTTCATCATCCGTTTTGTGTCTGCAAAACGGAGAGATGCACGTAAACATAACAGTGACCTCCTCCGCAGGATCAAGAGTTTGGAGCACTCCTATTATACCTCTCATTCAAAGGAAAGCTTGACAGCGCTTATTGATGCTAAGTTGAAATTTAACAAGAAATCTACAGAGGATGCTTCTCTTTACTTGAAATCTAGTTCCAAATTTTAGGGTGGGAACAATAAAGCAGGGAAAATTCTAGCTAATTATTTAAAAATTAAGCATAACAAGCTCAATATTGAATCTGTATTTGATAAAAATGATATCCCTCGACACAAAGATGCTGATATTCTGGATGAATTTTCTCAATTCTATTCAACCCTCTATTCCTCTGAAACTCATCCTACTTCTCAATCTCTCTCTGATTTTTTCTCTACCATCCACAAACCAGACCATTTCCCCATTGACTTAACCTCTTTGGAATTGGATATTTCCCAGAAGGAGTTACTTTCTGCTCTCAATTCTCTTAAAAAAGATAAAGCTCCGGGACCTGATGGTTTCACTGTTGAGTTTTATCTTCATTTTTCCGCATTGTTGATTCCCAAGTTGCATTCTCTTATTGACTCCTTTGTTACCTTAGGTGGTTCTTCAGGTACCTTTGCTGATGCCCACATTTGCATTATTCCTAAGGAAGGCAAAGATTCTAGATATTGTAAAAATTATAGACCAATTTCCCTTGTCAACATTGATTATAAGATCTATGCCAAATCTCTTGCAGCCCGATTAGACTCCTTTTTGCCTGATTTACTTGGTCCTGAGCAATCTGGTTTTGTTAAAGGTCGTTTTATTACTGATAATACTAGGCTTCTATTTAACGTTTTGTCCAAATCTTCACGCTTTTCAGGTTCCCTAGCAGCTATTGACCTGGACGCAGAGAAAGCGTTTGATAGAGTAGAATGGACCTATCTTTTCTCTGCCCTTAAATGGTTTGGTTTTGGTCCCAAATTTATGTCTTTAATGTCCTTTCTTTATTCCAATCCTAGAGCAGCGGTGTGTGCAAATGGTCTGGTTTCCCCCTTCTTTGACCTGGGCAGGGGTGTTCGACAAGGCTGCCCCTTATCTCCCTTTCTCTTTAACTTAGCTTTGGAACCTTTCCTTTCCAAACTTAGACAAAATCCTGACATTCACGGCTTTCACTTTTCACAATCTCATATTAAACTTGCTGCTTACGCTGATGATATTTTGCTCTTTATCTCTAATCCCACTGTTTCTATCCCCGCCTTTCTTTCTGAAGTTCATGAATATTCGTTGATTTCTGGATATAAGCTGAACCATGACAAGTGCGAAATTTTACCCCTCACTAAATTTACTTTCAAACCTGATTTTGCTGAGTCCAACTTCACCTGGAGCTCTTCTCATATCACATATTTAGGTTTATACGTTACTCCCTCCATCACGGATACGGTTTCACTCTGCCTCAGTAAATGTATCCAGAAGTTAACTGATCTTACTACCAAATGGCACCCACTTTATCTCTCCTGGTGGGGACCCCTTGATACTATTAAAATGATGCTATCCCCTATTGTTTTGTATACCATCTCCAATATCCCTGTCTCTATTTCCATGAAATTCTTCAGAAAGATTCACTCTATTCTTGCTTCTTTTCTCTGGTCAGGCAAAAAAACCCGAATGTCTCTTTTCAGATTGACACGTCCTAAATTGGAAGGAGGTGTCAATTTTCCTGATTTTCCGACCTATCACAAAGCTTTTCTTTTACCCCAAGCTTCCTTCTGGTTACGAGACCCTGAAGAACCCTTTCCTCTTTGGGTTACTGTAGAACGTCTCTCTCTTTCACCTTTTACTTTTGCTGAATTTCTATCTTTTTCTCGCAAACCACAGGTACCATCCATCCCCATATATAAATACACAACCAAGCTACTCCTAGCCTCCTCCCCAACCATCCCTTCCTCTGTTGCTGATTTTTTATCCTCTACTATTTGGCATAATATTAATATCCTTATTAATGGCAAACCTTTCTATTGGAAGTCCTGGCGACAAAAGGGTTTAATTTGGGTCTCTCAACTTTTCTCTCAATCCACCTTTTTATCTTTTCCCTTGCTACACCTCTCTTTTGATTTACCTGCTTCCTTTGCTCGTAACTACCTTCTATTGAAGGAAGCGATCTTGCCTACTTATACCCAGATTCTGCATTCTCATAATCTCTCTTCATCTCCTACTCCCACTTCACAACTTCACTCTTTCCTGACTGCCCATTCCAAGGCTTCCCTTATTTATGCATTCCTGCGCTCCAAGTCTCTTCCTCGCCCAAAATCTAAAGTAGAGGAGCAATGGGAAAGCGACTTTGCTACTTCTTGGTCTACTCCATTCTGGGATAAGCTCTAAGTAAAACTTTGTAAGTTCTCCAGATCTGCCACTCTAACTCCAACTCTATTTTTCATTTATAACAGACTCCTTTTTACACCACATTTGCTTCACAATAGATTTTCCTATGTTCCTGACCTCTGTTGGTCTTGCTCTACTCCCACTGCTACTTTGTTCCACATGCTCTTCTCCTGCACAATCATTCAGGACTTCTGGGAGCGAATATGGTCCCAAATTAATGATATCTTTCACACCCAAATCCCTTTGACTTTTATCCATATTTTTCTTGGTAGTCTTTCCCCGTGCTGGGACCAGGTTACTTTTGATGTACGAATTATTGACTTACTGATAGCGGTTGCATTCCAACAAATCACTGCTAATTGGAAAGATTTTACGAAGATATCGATTAAAGCATGGTGGTATAATGTTTGTCATAATCATAGGTTGGATACTGCCTTTGGTTTTCCTCCTCAGTTAGCAATGAAGCGCACTATTTTATGGCTCCCTATAATAGTATACCTTGATGCCTCAGCTAAAAAATCATTTCATTTGTTACCTACTCAGCAAGAAGTCCCCAAACCTCCTTGACTGACCTTCTCGTTCCTAATTGTTTTCATGTATAACAGATTACACTATTATTTTCCTTTTCTCTTTTTCAATGTATGCTTTCACCTGATTTACATACTCATTGTACTTTTTATATGGCTATTTATGCAAAGATTCTCCAGCCTATTTTGCTCCTTTTTTGTATCACTTGTTTTATTGTATTGACACCTCTTTCTGTTCAATAAATCTTATTCTGAACTTTAAAAAAAAGGTTCAAATTAAAAAAAACAGACACTGGAAAAGGATCCCTCGAAACATAAACCTGAATGAACTGACATCTATCAGCAATTACATCCTAACCCCTCTCAAGGACATGTCAGATGTCAAGGACCTTACTGATCATTACACTAATTCAATGACAAACATTCTAGACTCTATGGCAACCCTCCAACTAAAAAGAGTCTCCACCGAAGACTCCAAGCCTTGGTACAATGGTAGTCTAAACGCTGAAAGATGCAATCTAAGCTTGAGTGATGGGTCATGGAGATTCTCCTCCCCGCTCGAACACTTCTAGCACTTGAGATTAACAATAGTTACTTACCTGTAATCTGTGGTTCTTCAGTTTTGGTGTCTTTCATAGATTCACATGCCTGAATCATTCCCCGTCATCGGAGTGGGAGTCCCACGGTACCTAAAAAAGCAATAATATGCACATGATAACCAAAATACCTTGGTAATAAACAACCAGGAAGTAAAGTAATTGTTCTAGAGCTTTAAGGGACTTAAAAGCAACCCTCAAAGCTAAACCCAGGGACAAGGTCGAAGTAGCTAAATGCAGACAATTGTACAAAATAAAGGTAAAAGAAAGAAAGACTACTCTTCAAGCAGAAGTAAGGGCTGACTTAAGAGAGGCAGGAGAAAACAGGGATTTCACAGAATTTTGGAGGATTGTAAACAGGCCCTGTTTTCAGGACTGTAATGCCCCGGTTATTAGCACTAATATCCTCCCTGAGCAATGGGTCACCCACTTTGAAGGTCTCTATAACCACAGCAAGGAAACTACTCAAGAAGGGGGCTGGGATGGCACACGGTGCTCAGAAGTAGAGCTCTCACTAATAGAGGTAACCAAGGCAATTCAAGGGCTGACACCGAATAAAGCCCCAGGGCCCGATGGGACCCCCCCAGACCTATACAGAACTAACACTGACCTGTGGCGCCAATTTTGACAAGGGTTTTAAACGCGGCTATTAAATCAGGCCTCCCCCGATCTTGGTCTACAGCATTAATTGTCCCTATCTTCAAGAAAGGGAGTAGGGATAATCCGAAATGCTATAGACCTATATCGCTAATTGACATTTCAGCTAAGATATTAGGCCGGGTGGTACTGAACCGTCTTATGGCCTGGACGGAAGAGCAACACACTATAGCTGACACAGTATGGGTTCAGAATGGGTATATCGACCAGTGACCAGTGCCTTAATTTGTATTTGTTAACCGCTAAGTACACTAAAGCTAGCAATGGCACTGTTTATATGGGGTTTATGAACCTTGCAGCGGCTTTTGACAATGTTAACACGAACAAGCTGTGGACCATGATGTTTGATTTGGAAATTGACCCGGGTCTCATAAATATTCTAAAAGAGTTGCACTGGAACACCACTGCTAGGGTCCGCTTTAGCACGGAGGGGGGACTGACTGACCCTTTCCCGTGCTCAAGTGGAGTAAGGCAAGGGTGCATTCTTGCACCCTTTCTATTCTCGCTGTATATTAATGAGCTTGAGAAAACCCTCAGTGCAATGGAAGTAGACTGTCCCAAAGTAGGAACGTGTCAAATCCCGGTACTGTTGTACGCGGATGACGCGGTCCTGCTTGCACGTACAGCCCGAAGTCTTCAATACCTTGTGGATGGATTTGTTAAGTTCATGGAAAATCTGGATCTATCGGTGAACCTAAGCAAGTCCTTCGTCCTGGTGGCAGGTAAAAAACCCTCCAAGAAATTTGTGTTTAAAATAGGGAATCACATATTGGACACTGTAAGCACCTTTCCCTACCTAGGCCTTTTGTTTGATGGTGAGATTCAGTTTAGTTCCCTAATTGAGGAACACTGCATGAAGTTGGTTTCCGCAAACGGCGGCATTTTAAATTTTGCACGTAGGCTGGGCCGCTGGTCTCCCGAACAAGTGATGTGTTTATATGGCTCGATAAGCACAGCAAAGGCTATATATGGTGCCAAGGTTTGGGGTTTCAGGGACTCTAAAAAATTACAGCTGGAGGAAGCTAAATTTCTCCGGAGAATCCTAAAGATCTCTCAGGCCATTCCAGCTGAGATTGCCCATAGGGAACTTGGTACCCAATACATCACAGATTTGATAAAGATGAGGCCAGTTATGGCATGGCTCAGAAGCTGGATTAATCCAGAGGCGGGATTGAGTAGGTAAATTGTTGCAAATTGTCTGCAAAGGGATAAGGGCCTGCATATTCCATGGCTAAATTTTGTCAAAAACACACTAGAGTCCATTGGCCAGCATACTCTTTTCAGTATTCCCTCCACGATTGCTACCAATTGTAAACCATTAGTCAGGAAACTGCTGCTGGAAAATTATAACATAATCAAAGTAGGCACTGAGTCATCAAAGAGTTCAGTAGTGGCCCATTCTTTAATTAACAACGGGGAGGGTATGGAACCCTACTTATGGATGATTCATAATCAGCAGGATAGGTTTTTAATGTGCCGTTTTAGGCTCAATTTGTTACATAATATATTATCTTATCCCTCTGGTTTTACTGTAACGATTGAGCAGAAGGGTGCCTGCGGCTGCGACAATAGGTCTCCGCAGGGCATCCTTCATTTTGTACTCCTTTGTTCATTTTATCAGACCCCTAGGCGTAGTTTCCTAGTCGACATTTTAAGAGAGAAAAAATTGCGTCATGCTAAAGCTGCATTACTCTTTTTACAAAGAGCAAATGATACTCGCACTTTATGTTCTGTGATAAGCTTTTTAAAAATCGCTGTCAGGCTACGGAAGACACAGGATTAAGCTATGATGTACATAAAATCTGTATTCTCTCTATATGAATTTTATTAGCTATGTATCTGTTTTTAAATTTACATATAGTTCAGTATTGTAATGTAAATGAATTTGTATAACTTGTATTTTTATGATGGTTTTTATCATCGAAATAAAGATTTACTGAACTGAACAGTCTGATCAGCCCTGCCAGCCACTCTGAACCGTAAGAACTTTCTGTGTCTGGGGAGGATCGGCACATGAAAATAAGCATATTGAAGGTCGAGGGTGGCCATGTGATCCCATATTGAAAGAAGCTGGAGGTTCTCTTGAATTGTTAACATCCGGAAGGACAATTTTTTCAGGTATTTGTTGAAGGCGCGCAGGTTGAGGATGGAGCGCCATTCTCCCAATTTTTTCTATATGAGGGAAAATCCTGAGTAAAACCCTGTTCCTCTTTGCAATTGTGGGACTTTTTTGATCGCTCCCTTCCGAATCATCACATTTATTTGGGAGAACAGCTCCTTAAGATGAGCAGGAGTTGGGACCTTGGGAGGAGAGTTTGGAGGGATTATCGTGGCCTCTGGTCACTATATCTAGGACCCACCTGTCTGTAGTTATTGCGGACCAGTTCGAGTAGAATTGGGATATTTTTCCTCCAACCTTTGACTGGGGGTAGGGCAGAGATGGTGGCGTGTCTCATTGTCTCTTGGTGGAATCTCGTCCACGGTAGGAGGGCTTCCTTCTTGATTGTGAGTAGGAGTTCCCTCGCTCTCCGTATAACTGTTGCTTGTAAGGTTGGTATCTCTGATTACCTTGAGAGGTTTGGTATGACCTCTGTTGATTGTAGCCCCCTCTAATGAAGAAGGATCCACGTCCTTTAGTACCTCGAAAGGACGACCTACGAAACTGAAAGCTACCCATTGATCTTGCCGTTTCGGTGTCCTTTTTGATAGCATGAAGGGCCCAGTCAACATTCTGGACAAAGAGAAACTCCCCATCATATGGCATGTTGATTATTTTAGCTTGGACTTCTTGGCAAAAAGATGTTGATTTCAGCCAACCTTGCCTCCTTAGCACTGCTGCACCCACTAGCTGCCTAAACTCTGTAGTAGCCTCTTCTACTGCTGCGTCGATCATTTCCGCAGAAGTACATTCTCCTTCACGCAAGATTTTCCTTGCCTCGGATTTTGCAGGCTCTGGTAGCATTTCAATATATGGGGAGATGTCTGACCACATCTTCCTGTCATATCTCTCTAATATTGCTAGAGAGTTTGCGGCACAAACCATTGTTGCCGCCATAGTGGAGACTTTCTTCCCAATGGAATCCAGTCGTCTGCCATCCCTGTCTGGTGGATCAGTTATCGGGGAAGAGGGGTTCCTGCCCCGTCTCTGGGCCGCTTGGGTGACGACCAAATCAGTTTTAGACTGTCCTATAAGGCATGCAATTGAGTCACTCGGTGGCTTATACTTTTTGTCCAATTGAGGCAAGACTGCAGGAAGAGAATTAGGTGTTGACATGATCTTCAGCCCTTCCTTCCGGGGAACTCTATGATGGGAATGGCTCTTACTTGCCTTTGCGACTGAGCTTTAAAATCATAAAGAAAGCAGTTGCCTTCTTTGTCTCCATTGGTATTAGAAACCTCTTTGTAACTCTTTCCATCAGGAGATGTAAACCTCCAATATCTACAGGCGGAGAGTCAACAGGAGTTGGAGCAGATGGTGATGGAGCTTCTGTTTGATATTCATCCCACTCCAACAGAACAGATTTGTCATCAACCTCTCCTTTCTCCCTGTCCTCATCTGTGGTGTTGGCCTCCTGGGAATGGTGGGATGGTGCCGGAGAAGGTGGTCTTGGAGATCGAAAAGAAGATACTGGTGCTGGAGAAAGTTGTCTTGGGGAACTTAAGGAAGATACAGAAACCTGAGGCTTGGCTGTTGATGGGAGTGACTCTGCTGATTCAGATGGAAGGAACCGGTGAGAGTAGTCGTCCAACATATACTGTAAGTTGTTGAGGAGAGCCAAGGGCATCTGTTCTGTGGGCACCGTGGCATGCGCTTGACCTACAGGTTCAGGGAACGGTTCATCCTGCTGATCTTCATCCTGATATTTAATGAGTAACTCTGATGGACTCCTAGCAGTGAGGAATCTGTCATCCACATCTGACTGCTCCTCGTCATCTTCAGAATACAGCAGCTGTTCAGGTAACTTCAGCAGGGAGAAAGCTGCCAATGAAGAGCCAGGTCTTTCCAACATAGAAGCTGCCGTAGACGGCGGAGCAAAGGAGGCAGTAGCTGGTGTTGCGGACCAAACATGCAATTCCTTGCAAGCTGACAGAAGAGGCGCTGACGGTTGTGCCGTCGTCGATGGAGTTGGTGTGATGACCGCCGACGAGGCAGTTGTTATCGCCGATGATGTCTTCTACGACGAGGCAGTCTTCGTCGACGATGTCTTAGATGACGAGGCAGTCTTCGTCGACGATGAGGCCATTGACGACAAGGAAGTCTTCGTAGATGGTATGGTCATCGACGACGAGTTCGTCTCCGTCGACGAGGTAGGTTTAGTCCGCTGTGAGGTAGGTTTCGTCGACGCCGAAGCCATCGACGAGGTAGTCTTAGTCGACGATGAAATCGTCGACAAGCTCTTCTTACCCTTCGTCGTCGTCATCGATGGAGCGTCGACGAACAATGATATTTCCTTCGTCGATGAGATGGGTCTCACTGCCACAGAGACCAGCGTCAACGTAGATGAAGCTGACAACATTATCATCTTAGGTCTTGGCGACGTGAAGGTAACTGTCGACGTTGAAGTAGCGTCGACAATGAGAATCGTGAACGAAGGAGTCGTGGACGATTCCGTCGATGACGGGGTCTTCTTCTTAGGAGAATCTTTCTCAGGAAGCCTCCTTGACGCCAGAGACTTTCCAGATCTTCTTAGGGGCGGCACAGGAGCTGATTTTGAAGGTAGAGAAGCCTTTTTTGATGAAGGCAAGCTAGAACCCTTAGAGGGTTGAACTTTTCTCAACACTTTGGCCCCAGAAGAAGATAATTCTTCCTCAGCCGTCCTCTTCCTGGAGGACACAGATGAACCTGAGGCCACACTTTCCACCTCAGACAAAGGGTTATCCTGATCTTTTATCTTCTGTAGCCACAGAAGTAGGCGTCCCTCTCTATCTCTGAGGATCTTCTGAGGGAAGGTCCTGCAGATCTTACAATCTCTCACCTCATGATCTGGATAAAAGCAGTAGATGCACTTTTTGTGGGAACTTCTGAAAATAGCCGGAGCTTCCCACAAGACTCACAAGGTCTAAAGAGAGACTTCTTAGTAGTTGACATCCTGAAAAGGAGGTGAAATCCAGAGAAAAACAGTGAAGTACTGAGCAGAGCTCAGGGAGACTCCCTTCACACAACGTGCGGTAGAAAATCTGAGAGCCTGAGCCTCTGGGGAGAACATACTGGTGGTTGCTGTCACCTGATTGGCTGCAGTTTGGACTATACAAAATGACTATGATAGTCATGAGTGTGGAAGTTTTTTCTCTTGTAGCTTAGGGCTACTTTACTTCCTAGTTGCTTATTACCAAGGTATTTTGGTTATCATGTGCATATTATTGCTTTTTTATGTACCGTGGGACTCCCACTCCGAAGACCGGGAATGATTCAGGCATGTGAATCTATGCCCAAAGTCAATAAAAAGGACTATTGCAGGCTAAGCGTTTTAATTTATGGTTTTCAGAGGTACCTATTTTTATTAATTGTATGAATACATAATTCCAACCTCTGGAATTCCTTAATTGAATCACCCCCATGTTGTATATCCGTGAATCTATGAAAGACACCCCAATACTGGAGAACTCTAACAATCATTTACAACAAACACATATATAGCTCAAAAGAAAACATCTTTAGGAAACAGCTAAACAATGCCAGGACGTGACCTAAAAAACAGTTTGAACTCGTTAAATTGCATACTAACAGGAAACCCAACCTGCTTTCCGGGTCTAATCTGCAGCCTAACCTAACCGCTAAGAACTTGCCGCCTTCTTCCTGGGAAAGACGAAATCATTGAAAGTGACTTAAAGACTGCATTAGATCTCCCCCAGATGCCTTCACATATCAGCCCCCACCCGCCTATGTGGCCTGAGTGTCCTGCACACGCCCCCAAAAATATTGCTGTGTGGAGTTCATTCAAATCCTTTGAAGAAAGACCAAACTAAAAAGCCTGTCAACACTTAAACCTTCAAACCACTTCAGCGATCCACTTCCTTCAAATCTCTTCAGTGAGATTAAAACCCCTCTTCTCCCACTCTGGAACAAAATATTAAATGATTCATTATTCAAGGCAGAATATCAGACTGCCTCAAGTCTAGACAGATAACAGCCATTCTTAAAAAACTCACGGCAGACCACACTTATCAACATAACTTCCGCCCTGTCTCTAGCATCCCATCTCTTTCAAAGCTCCGTAACTCCGCTGCAAAGCTTATTACTGGATTTAAATGTAATAACGACATCACACCTTATTAGAAATCACTAAACTTGCTCCCTTATGAGACAAGAATTACATTTTCATTTGCCTGCATGACACACAAAGCCACACACTCCAACACCTGATGCACATTGCACAAACAAGTTGTCTTTACTGTTGAAACTGCAGAAATTCAAGAAGAAAGCGTACAATCGAGCCTTCTCTGGCATTGCCCAGAGAATCTGTGTTGGACTTGACCCTTTTCCCTTAAATTTTTCGCTTTTCGCTCCCCTAATTCAGGATGCCCCCCCATTGTAACTAAGTTGTATAGGCCCTGTGAGGTTGAGATGCCCTGTGTAATGTTAAAGTCAGTGCTAAGGTGCAGGTGCTCTCTTCCCACAACATGGCTGCCACCGACCCCTGCTACTGCAGCGTGGTATTTTTAGGCGCACTCTAGTAGCCAGGAGCTGGCTGGAACCCCTAAACATTGTTGCCATACCAGCCTGCCTTGCCTGCCCATAGCTAGACTAGGGAAGCTCCTGGAACCTTCTAGAATAGGGGCGGAGTCTGTTTTTGCCGCCTTTGAGGGTGGTCACCTGACCTGGGCCTATATAAAGAAAAGGAGGGAAAGTTTTCAGTCAGTTGGGGCATCACTAACCTGGGGGACCCTACGCAGGAGACTTAGGCGGTAGGGCCTAGTAAGAAACCTATACCATTGGGGGTGACAGGGTTTAGGCGCTGCCCACCAAGCTGTGTAAGGAACACTGAACTAGCCAACTGATCTGGCCCCGCGGGAGGGGAACCCAGGGACCACCTGCAGTGACCTGCAGAGGAATCCTGTCAGCAGCTTTCAACTCAACCCCCCCTTCTCAAGAAACCAAGAACCTGCTTCCACAGAAGGGCGCCAGAACCACCAAGCGCCAAGAAAGAAACCTTACTACCCACAGGACTACTGGGGATCAACCAGGTATCGGCGCTGTGTCACCCCTGCGCTCCCTGACTCCACCTGGGTCCCCTTTGCTGATCTGCCACTGTTGTGTGGCCTATCCTGCCTGTGCTGTCCTGTCTCTTCTCCCTGCCTGAACTGTCGCCCAAGCGCTCTCCTGCCGGGCCATCGGAAAAGCGCCGCTATCCCCAAAACTGCGGTATCCTTAAGAGCACTGTAACCCCCCTTAAGCGCTGGGCTGTGAGAAACTGCCTCCGCTTATGAGCGCTGTGCCAACTGGGCACTTGAGTGCAAAGACTGGCCCCTCGTGATCGCGCCGTGACCCAAGTGACTCTAGCTGGCCATCACCGCCGCCGCCGGTACCTGTGGTGAGGCGCTGTAACCTGGGAGGCGCTGGGGGCGTGAAGAAGCGCTAGACTGCCTTACTCACTGCCGCGGCCCGAACTGTTTCGCTCCGCTGTGGGCGCTGCTGTTGGGCCTGTGAATCACTGGCGCTTGCGGAGGCCTCTGTGGGCATCGGTATTCCTCTGGCGGCCCTCGGATCCAGGAGAGGGCCGCCGCTGCACTCCCGCAGGCCATGCTAGACCGCGAAGCTTGAAGCCGGGAATCCCTCATCACGTGACGGCGGGTCTTGGACTCCGCCCCTGCCGTGCACCCATTGGCCCGTTGGTGACACGCCCCCGTAGGCTGTACAGCTATTGGCGGTCACGGGCGCACCTCCTCCCTGCAGCCAGTGATTGGTCCTGGGCCCGGGGAAGCCTCGGGAGGCCCAGGACCAGGAGAAAAGCCAGTGCGGACAGCCCAAGTGCCCCCACCTGCTGGCGCAGCCCCCAGGAGGCCGACCAAAGAAGCCCATTACCCCCGAGGCCTGCGACCACCGCCGGAGGGCTCTGTATGGAGCGAGAGCCCCCCAGCAAGCTGTACCGCCGCAAGGGCCCTGCAAGGGCCCCAAAGGGGCGGAAGAGCCAGGTAATCCTCAGGGAAGAGGGCAGAAGGCCGGAGAAGGCCCCGAGTTCGCTCTCCTCGGGGGAAACTGTTGCTGGGCCCAGTTGGCCCCAATCCCTTGCCAGAAGATCGACAAACCCCCTGGGAGGAGGGCGGGCGGCTCCAGGAGGTCCTGAGCCCGCCTCTCAAGTCAAGTCAAGTCAAGTCAAGTCAAAGGATTTGTATAGCGCACTACATACCCAGAGGGTTTCAAGGCGCTTAGGAAGGGGAGGAGGATTACTTTTCAAATATCCACGTTTTAAGTTGCTTTCTGAACGCTTGGTGGTTCTGGGTAAGGCGAAGGTAAGCGGGGAGTGAGTTCCATGTTTTAGCAGCCAGGTATGAAAAGGATCTGCCTCCCATGGTGGTCTTGTTGATGCGAGTTACAGTGGCGAGGGCTTGGCTGGAAGAACGTAGTTGGTGGGAGGGGGTGTAGAAGGACAGTCGTGAGTTGAGGCATTCTGGTCCGATGTTGTAGAGTGATTTGTGTGCGTGGGTAAGCAGACGGAAAGTGATCCTCTTATTGACGGGTAGCCAGTGGAGGTCTTTAAGGTGGCAAGAGATGTGTTCGTTGCGTGGGAGGTCTAATATGAGCCTGGCTGAGGCGTTTTGGATTCGTTGGAGTTTCTTCTGGAGTTTTGCGGTAGTACCTGCGTAGAGGGTGTTTCCGTAGTCCAGTCGGCTCGTGACCAGAGCGTGGGTGACTATTTTCCTTGTATCGGAGGGGATCCAGCGAAATGTTTTTCTGAGCATGCGAAGAATGTTGAAGCAGGAAGAGGATACGGCGCTGACTTGTTTGTTCATTGAGAGTGAAGAGTCCAGGATGACGCCTAGGTTCCGTGCGTGGTCTGTTGGGATGGGTGCTTTACCGAGGGCTTCCGGACACCAGGAGTCGTCCCATGCAGAGGGGGATGTACCTAAGATCAGGACTTCTGTTTTGTCTGAGTTCAGTTTCAGACGGCTTTGTTTCATCCATTCGGCAACTTCTTTCATTCCTTCGTGTAGGTTAGTTTTGGCGGTGCTGGGGTCATTGGTGAGAGAAAGGATCAATTGAGTGTCGTCCGCGTAAGAGATGATGTTGAGGTTGTGTTGGCGTGCGATGGCCGCGAGGGGGCTCATGTATACGTTGAAGAGGGTGGGACTGAGTGAGGATCCTTGTGGTACGCCGCAGATGACTTCAGAGGCCTCGGATTTGAATGGAGGAAGGCGGACTCTCTGGGTTCTTCCGGTGAGGAACGAGGTGATCCATTCAAGTGCTTTTCCTTGGATTCCGATGTTATAGAGGCGTTGTAAGAGGGTGCTGTGGCAGACTGTGTCAAAGGCTGCGGAGAGGTCGAGGAGGATGAGGGCGACTGTGTCTCCATTGTCTAGTAGAGTTCGAATGTCGTCTGTTGCTGCGATGAGGGCGGTCTCGGTGCTGTGTTTTGCTCGGAAGCCAGATTGTGAGGGGTCGAGGGATTTGTTGGCTTCGAGGAAGGCGGCGAGCTGGTTGTTGACAGCTTTCTCAATGACTTTGGCCGGGAATGGGAGAAGCGAGATGGGGCGGTAATTTTTGAGTTCGGTGGGGTCCGCTGTTGGTTTTTTCAGGAGGGCGGTGAGTTCAGCGTGTTTCCAGTCTTCCGGGAAGGTGGCGGAGTTGAAGGAGCAGTTGATGACGTCTCTGAGGTGCGGTGCTATGACGGAGTCCGCTTTGTTGAAGATGTGGTGAGGGCATGGGTCTGTGGGGGATCCTGAGTGGATGGAATTCATCAAGCGGATGGTGTCCTCAGTGGAGATTGGGTTCCAGTCGTTGAGAGTGTTCACGGGGGGAAGATGATCAGCAGATGGTAGGGTGGGTTGATTTCCGGGTTGGTTGTCAAAGCTGTTGTGGATGTCTGCAATCTTGTTGTGGAAAAATGATGCAAGGGAGTCGCAGAGGGTTTGAGAGGGGGTGATGTCGTTGGAGTTGGCCGAGGGATTGGAAAATTCCTTGACGATGTTGAAAAGTTCCTTGCTGTTGTGGGCGTTGTTGTCAAGTCGATCCTTGATTGCTGTTTTCTTGGCTTTTCGGATCAGTTGGTGGTGAGTGCGGGTGGCGTTTTTGAAGGCGTCCTTGGTGCTAGTTGTTGGGTCTTTTTTCCAGGCCTTTTCAAGGGAGCGGCAGAGTTTCTTGGACTTCTTGAGATCATCGTTGAACCATGAGGCTTTCTTGCTGGCAGGTTTGCTTTGCCGTTTTTTCAGTGGTGCTAAGGTGTCGGCGGTGTTGGATAACCATCGGGTGAGGTTGGCGGCGGCTTCGTTAGCGTTGGAAGAGGGGGCTGGGGAGTTACGAAGGAGCGATGCAGAGATTTGGTCCGTGGTGATTTTGTTCCAGTTTCTTTGCAGGGTAGGTTGGAGGTGGATGTTGGGTTTTGGTTTGTTGTAGTTGAAGTGAACGCAGCTGTGGTCAGTCCAGAGGAGGTCCGTGGTGTGGCTGAAGGAGATATGATTGCTGGATGTGAAGATGGGGTCGAGTGTGTGACCTGCGATGTGGGTGGGGGAAGTGACTAGTTGTTTAAGTCCGAGGTTGGCGAGGTTGTCCAAGAGGGTGGTGGTGTTGCGGTCGTTGATCTTTTCAAGGTGAAAGTTGAGGTCTCCCAGAAGGATGTATTCTTTTGAGGGGAGCGCGTGTGGAGTGATGAAGTCCGTGATGTCTTCACTGAATTTTGCGCGGGGTCCTGGTGGTCTGTAGAGGAGGGTGCCTCTGAGTGTGGTCTTGGGGTCGATGTGGATCTGGAAGTGAAGGTGTTCAGAGTTAGCGAGGTTGGCGTCAGAGCTGGTTGAGATGCGGATTGATTTCTTATGGACGATAGCGATTCCTCCACCTGTGTGGCTGGTACGGTCCTTGCGAGTGATCTTATAGTCTTCAGGAATGGCAATGGTGATGTCTGGTGCGGAGGAAGCGTTCATCCATGTTTCCGTAAGGAAGGCGATGTCTGGAGAGATGGTGTCTAGTAGATTCCATAGGTCAATGGCGTGTCTGTGGACCGATCGGGTGTTGAGAAGGATGCACTGTAGGTGGTTGGGGTTAGGAATCTGCGTAGTGGTCGTAGCGGAGATGTTGTCGGTGCCGCTGAATTTGCAGGAGTAGCATGAGAAAGGTCCATGGGTGCGTCCGGGAGCGGCTTGGACGCAGGTGGGGGCGCGGCCGGGGTTAAGGGCTAGGAGGGATGCGGCATCGTAGGTAATGCGGGGGGGCTGGGCGGCGCGAGGGGCAGGGGGTCTGGCGCTGGGCGCGGTCCAGGCGCGGACGGGCGTAGACGGGCTTACCTTTGGCGCACCTTCGGCGCGGGTTGGGCGCGGTCGCTGCGCGTGAACGCTGCGCGCGGGAACTACTGTCATATGTGGAGAGTGGAGGGGGAGGGGCGAGGGCGTCTCAGCTGGGAGGCGGGGCGGGCTAGCTACGGAGGACAACAATCACCAAAATGGAGGCGGAGGGGTCTGAGCGCCGATAGCGCTTGGGGAGAACGCAAATGCTGGGATAAATTAGGCAAATAATAACCAATGCAGATAACGCTGGCAAATAAACATGAAAGATATGCAAAGCGGCGGTCAGAACACACAGCTGGCAGTAGTTATGGGCAAAGCGCTGCAATAACGATACCACGGTCTCAGGGGAGCGACCACTCTGCTGGGAAGCGGAGATCGAGTCACGGCGCTTCCAGGTGCTGGAGCGCTGTTTGTTGTCTGTGGGAGGGCGTCTCAGCTGGGAGGCGGGGCGGGCTAGCTACGGAGGACAACAATCACCAAAATGGAGGCGGAGGGGTCTGAGCGCCGATAGCGCTTGGGGAGAAAGGTGACTGGGCCCCGTTGGCCCCAATAAGCCACTAGTCACTGTGGGCCATAAAGGTTAGCCCCTGGCTGGGGGGGAATTAGTACATTACAGGCTACTGCTAGGCCCTGATCGATAACAAGTTTGTTCTGGCCTGATGAAATGTTTATACCTGATGAAATGTTTATGCCTGATGAGCTGGTGATTTTTGAATAAGGAAATCCTGTTTGAGAGGGCATGTTTTTTCCTGCCTGACGCAATGTTTTACTTTTACCTAATGAGAAGTTGCCTGATCTTTGATGAAATGATCGTTCTGGTCTGATGACATGTTTAATCCTGCCTAATGCCAGGTTTCCTGAAACGCCTACAGCTATATAATGAAATGTGACTGCTGAATAAGGAAACGCTTATTCCTCTAATGAAATGTTTAGGAGGGGTCTGCTGTATTGATTAAGGAATCACCCCCCCTTTTACTCCTGCACGGAAAAGGTTTATTCCTGGTAATGTGATACTGAAATATTTTATTCTTACGTCAAGAAATGCTGATTGAGCCCTCGTGCACCAGATTTACTTCTGCCTCGTGATCTGGTTATTCCTGATTACTGCGTCTTAGGAAATTTTTACCCTTGCATGAGGAAGTGTTTATTTCTGCACAGAGTGATTACTGAAGGGTTTACTTCAGATTACAGAGTTGCTTTACCCAAGCCTCATGAAATGTTTTGCTCCTGTTTAATAACATGCTGATTCCTGACACAATGAAATGATTATTGCTAAGTAATGAAATTCTAATCCCTTAATGAAATGGTTATTGCAATATAGTACATTGATTATTGAACTGCTCCCTTTACTGCCCTCTGATGATATGCTTTGATGAAATAGAGATACTGTGATTATTGATTACCCTGACTCTGCTCTAAATAAAAGCTATTTGATTTTTACTCAAACTCACTGGAGTGGCGTCAGTCATTGCGTGCGTTTTATTGTCTCAGTGGATGCGTGTGCTGTGTGGTCACTTAACACCTAAGCTTTCGGGTGCCTACCTGCTCGGGCCAAGCTACCCCCCGGGGAACTGGTGACCCCAGTTCCTACAATCCGGAATTCCATACCATCTGAAATCCGAATTAACTCTTCACCTGCATCTTTAAAAAAATAGGAGAAAGTGCTACTGATGAACAAATTCTTGCTTTATTTCTCTTGATACTGTTGTTGCGATGGTTATTAATATTTATTATTGCCTGTCTTACCTGTGTCTCTGTGGGCGGCTCCTCCATTAGAGAGAAGGAGGGAAGGACCGTCACCCCACTTAAACGCCCACAGAAAAGCCACAAAGAATAAAAATACCATGATAATGAAGATAATTAATTACCATTTAATTTTACGTCAACCCGGCCTGACTCAGGAAGAGGCGGGCCTGGTGAGTTGCAGCAGTGGTGGGCTTCCTGTGCACTAGTTTATAGTGCGCATGTCCCTTTTGATGGCCGTCTTCCGAAGGGCAGCCTGAAATGAGCACTATAAACCTATCAACTCAGCCTTCTTAAACAGATCGGTTGAGAGCCTGCACACGCCTTTACTGTCCTCGAAAACTCGAAGAGACGCTGCTCCCTCCAATCCTTGAGCTTCTCTCATGCTGAAAGCAGTGCCTGGATTGGTTAGCTGGGGCCCTGGATGTGATGTTGGAAAAGAAGAGGACCAGTGTGAGGAGGACCTGCCAGCGCAAGCAGTTGTTAAAAAAAAAAATGTATTTAATGTATTAATGTTTTGTATTTATTTTATGCCCCACTCATTTGCCCGCCCCACCAATCGGTGACCTTCCCTGCCACCACCGGTTTCTCTCACCCTAATCGTTTATGTTGCGCTATTTTGGACTAATAGGAGTTCTCCCAGCTTGGATATTGCTACTTCCTGTGATTGCTACTATTGTTTATGATTGCCTGCCTTGCCCTCTTCTCACCATGATAATTTGTAAAGCGCTCCAATACCCTCCCAATAAATGACTCCCACATTATGCTGTAGAGCAGCAGTTTATTGATTTTATTTACTTTGTGGTTTTACTTTTCTCACATTTGTTTTTAGCTTTTTTAGTTTGCCAGTATTATCCACCGGAGTGGGAGTTCACCGGCTGGACTAGGAGACTGAGCTGAGCTGGTCTGTTGTTGACCTTCCCACCTCTAACTTTAGTGCTTTGTGAGATAGCACACCAGCCTGGCTGCCTACTAGCTGAAAGCTGATGTGCGTCTATGTAGCGAGTGCACGGATGGTGCGCCAAAGCCAGTTAGCACCCTTTCACTCCTGGACCATGCCCAGCACACGAAACACTCTCCTAAAAACATCTCTTAAGTCAAATGGCTCTGTCCAGAAGCCCTACACCTCGGCTGCCCTCCACTCTTTCATCCATAAAGGTAGGCCCGGTTCTTACATTTATTCATCTGCTCCTCACATGCATTGCCCTGCTGTCAACATTCCTTTTCCATCCCAAAGCCTATGAACAATATTTTCGAACCACGTATTACCCATAACTTTCCATAGGTCTCTCCTCCTACTCACGCTTTGCAACATCACCTGTACAAACCAGCGCGGCCACATTTAATGGAACAATACTGAGGGGTGCTCATTGTTTACACAAGATGGAGAATGCACCACAACAGTGCACGAAGATGAAATGCCTTCTGCAACACTCACACATGCCCGACAAGTACGCAGTCTCTACACAGCTTTTACAAAGGCCCACATGTTTAGCACTGCTTGTCAAATACACACAACTTCCCATAGGCACAGCTCAACAATGTAGAATAAAATTAATTCATGGAGTGAAACACACCAGCAAATGATCTAAAGCGTGCTGCAGGCCACCACATTTCTTGACTATTTCAGCTGGTCCTTCCTACAGCAGCTCAGCTTACTGGCACCAAAGTGTTCTTTCTTTAAAAAGGTGCTAGAGTAAACGAGTGATAGGTGAGGTGGCTGGATAGTGGATTGTTACTGCATTGTGTCCGAAGAGTCTGTAATAGCATGTGTGCTAATCCCTCAGCAGCTTCTCTTCTATGACCAAGTAGAGCACGTACAGACCAGGAACAGACAGTAATAATACAATTAATGCCCAGGAGTATTTTGAGATAAAGAACTGAGTAGTAGGACACTGGCTTCCAATAACAGAACTGAACACTATTTCAGAAAATCTTTAATGTTTTGTTGTGTTTCTATCTAGGACCCCAATTCGATATTTCCGATTTATGCCCTTATATGGTTATAATAAATAATATCCTTATAAAGGCATAAGAATCATATCCATATTTAGTCATAGCCCATGCAGTGCAAATTAAGCAAGGCTACTTCCCTAGACTCCTAGAAAGTACAACGCGTTCTTTAAACAAACCAAACCTCCAGCAAGCTGGGAATTCCCCATGCTTCTGGGTGATTTCAACTTTCATTTAGAGAAGCTTGATACTAAGGACACTATTTCTCTGCTTGAGGCCATGTCAGCATGCGGATTCGCCCAGCTGGTCAGAGGGGCTATTCACAGAGCAGGTCACACGCTCGATGGAATTTTCTCCAATGATGAGAGGTTGATAATTAAGGACTCCATCCCTCTATCATGGTCAGACCATCTGGCAGTTCCATTTGAGCTATCCTGTCCTTCCTTTCATATGTCTAAAAATACCTTAAGTAATAAGGAACTGTGCTGGAATTTTAAGAATATTACTAGCAATTCCCTTACCCCGTGGGTACCCAATTTGCTCTCATCCCAAGGGGAAAGTGTCTCTATGGCAGTTACACAGTTTGAAAGGACTGTGACTGAGGCACTGGATGAACTTGCCCCTATCCAATTGCACCATCGAGCCAGGAAAAGGCCTTCAGCCCCTTGGTTCTCCGAACATCTTAGGCTTCTTAGACAAGAAGTAAGGAGGCAGGAGCGATTATGGCATTCTGGGTGGGATCTAAAGGATAGGGAAGCCCATAAGACTATGCTGAGGAACTATAAAGGAGAAATCATAACGGCCAAACAAGAACATTTTACGGCCCTTACAACCTCAATGTCCTCTCCTAAAGAGCTCTTCAAGGTAGTGGACTCCCTTATTACTCTTCAAACCCCAGATCCTGTAGTGGCATCCCAAGAGCTCTGCAATAACATTGCCTCTTTTTTCCAGGCAAAAATTTTAGACATTTATTCTGCCTTGGAGCTGCAGAGATCGTGTATTACTGGGCCCCCTGCCCTGGGAGCTATGGACCCTGTCCTTGCAGAAATACCTCCTGTAGGAACCCTAGACTCTTTCCCCCCTCTCTCTCTGGAGGATCTGGATAACCTCCTTAATAAAACCAAATCTGGTTCCCCCTTGGATGTATGCCCACTTAGGATCCTCAAACAGTGCAGAGATATCTTTTTGCCCCGTTGGTTGATATTATGAATAAAGCCATGAGAGATGGCCTCTTTCCCACCCAATGGAAAAACGCGGTGGTAAAACCCTTACTTAAAAAGGCATCACTGGACCCTGCGGTTCTAAAAAATTTCCGGACCATTTCACTCCTCCCGGCCCCTGCAAAGATGCTTGAAGCACATCTTAATAAGCATCTTGCGGCATATATAGAGAACTTGGGTTGTCTTGACTCCTCCCAACATGGAATCAGGAGGGAGCACAGCACCGAGTCGGCCCTCACCATCGTGCTGGATAACATCCGTACACGCGTTGATGGAGGCCAGACCACCCTCCTGATCCTCCTAGATCTGACGGCGGCCTTTGATACCCTTTCTCCCTCAGTATTAACAACTTGGCTGAGGGAGGTTGGGGTTCAGGGGGCAGCCCTAGACCTACTCACTTCTTTTCTCTACCATCGAGCGCAAAGAGTGAAGTTGGAGGAGTACCTATCTCCATCCCTGCCTGTGCAATGTGGGGTCCCCCTGGGGGGTTTGCTTTGAGTCCGACCCTATTCAATATCTATGTGACCCCACTTGCCAGATTAATCAGATCATATGGGATGGAGATAGTATCATACGCGGACGACACCCAGATCCTCGTCTCTCTCACCCAATCAGGTGCCCCGACTGCCTCCAATTTTAGATCTTGTATGGAGGCAGTCGGGCAATGGATGATTTACAATTCATTAAAACTGAATGGAGAGAAGACGGAGGTGATGGTGTTTGGAGGGAAAGAGGATGTTTGGTCATCTAACTGGTGGCCAGACTCATTAGGAGCCTGTCCCACCCCACCTCCTCTGCTAAAAATCTAGGGGTCATGATTGATCCCGCCCTCAATCTGGATAAACAGGTCAACCGAACCATCTCTACCTGTTGGGGCATCATCCACATCCTCAGGAGGATCAGACACTATCTATCTTTGCAGGCAAGGAAACAGATCACTGTTGACCTGATTGGCTCGCGGCTGGACTACTGCAATGTGCTGTATGTGGGACTGAGTAAAAGTCTACTGCAGCGCTTGCAGGTAGTCCAGAATGCGGCTGCCAGGTTTGTCCTCGACCTTCCCAAACGGGCCTCAGCCACAGAGGCTAGAAAGCTGTTACACTGGCTTCCTGTGGAGGACCGTATCCGCTTTAAGATTCTGTGCATGACCTATAGGGCACTAGCTAAAAACAGTCCCACAGGTGTAGGATCCATCTTGTTCCGCTACACCCCTGTTAGGAACCTACGCTCTTCGAGTAGACTTCTATTGTCAGTCCCTCGATTCAGGAGAACTAAATGGGGGGGTAGGGCCTTTTCCACCCTGGCGCCCAGATGGTGGAACTCCCTTCCACTGGAATTAAGATCTCTACCCACTCTCCAGGCCTTTAGAAGGGCCCTGAAGACTCATCTTTTCGTGCAGGCCTATATGTAATGGTGACATGCCCTTGTTTATGATATACGTTGTTAGGCGCCTTGATGCCTTCGGGTTATAGTCTGCGCAATATAAATTTTATTCAAATTCAAATTCTTCTGTTTTGATTTGTCCTAGAACTCCTGCGAGCATTGAAAGAACTTCCAGTTCTTAGTGACATCTTTTATTGACGTCTTATGTCCAACCTTACGTCAAACCCGGCACCTTTCAGGTATAAATATAGCAACGTTGCCTTAAGCAAACACATGGTGGTTTGGAGCAGAGCGGCTATCTACTTGCCCGAGAGCCCAGCTGATGCGAGAGCCCACGGACGCCGCCCCTCCCTTTTGATGCACTGAGAAAGACGCTGTCTTTTTCTCCAGCTGCGAAAATTCCAGCTCCGGTGTTTCCAGCCACCCTTGCGGGTTTCTGGGTTATCGAGTCCTGAGAGAGAGATACAAGACCTCCCACATTCTATTACCAAGGTACGGAGCTGACTAAACCCTTAAGAGAATTCTTGATTCAGATTCCTTGGCAAAAACCAACTTAACTTAAACTGCTACTTACTCCTTCCCACGTATTAGGCTTAGGTCAGGTACACAGGGGTAGGCATATTTAGAAGCACCAGTTGAGTATGTTAGCCAATGTTTTTATGTATGTATATATTTTATCTATTTTAAAGTATCATATGGCTAAGAAACCATATCAATGCTTTTACAGTATTATTTTATAATACTCTAATAAAAGAGAGAGGGACCCGATACCAAAGGAATAGGGTACCAACAATAGACTTTATGTCAAATAGAAATTCCCTTTGGGCACATTAAATGTAGAGACATCAACTAATCTAAACAGAATAAACAACAATTATTCAGACATAAAAACTAAGAGCAATGCATAAGTAACAAAATTATGTAAAAACAGATCAGTTCAGTATGCACAGTTCATTTATACATTAAAAATGATTAAAAAGAAACAAATTAAAAATATATAAAACTTGGGAACACAGAAAATATATCAAAAGGAACAAATCAAATACATGAATTCATCCAATCCATTTCCTAAGGCTATAAAGGGAGGTACGAAAGAGGTATATTCAGCAGCAGTCAGAATACTCCTAAATCAATACGTGTTGTACTATTCCCTTAGTTTCGACGTGTTTCGACGGACAACTAGTATATGGCCGCCTTCATCAGGAAAATATTGACTGTTTTCCCAAGATATCTTGTATAAAAAGCTTATCGTCAGAGTAGGGGAGTAATGCCTCTTTTCTCTTTGGTAGAATAAAAATTCTCAATTTAGACGATGTTTACGTGGACCACAGCTTGATCATTAAAAGCCGTTATTTAAGATCCAGAATACATGTGGTACAATGCCCAGATCGCAAGTATGTATTAAAAGTCCATACACTTTGCAGTACTTGTAGTGCAAGATATATTTTTATATATATATATGCTGGCATATTCAGGGCCTGAGAGCTATATCCAGTCTCTTCAGTCTCTTTTTCTCTACACGGCCTCTTGAGTTCTGATGCGTCTAGCGTCCCGCGTGTAGTTCCGGTCGTCTTCAACTAATTCATTTCTCTTGCATGAGAAAGAAGACTGCTCAATAAATAACACCTTTTATTGCAAACGCCCGTCTCTCTATTTCTCTGCACTCTGGTGAAACTAAGTATGCACAATTGACTGAGTGAAATAGCTGTCTATTATTTTCACACGACTCTAGAGATACACTCTTATTCTGAGGGAGCAAAGTTGTCATGTTATATGGTTGTCAGAAGCTAATCCCTTCTTGTCTATCCAGGGAAGTTAAACTCCTCCTTGTTTACTCGAGAAAGTTTCTAGTGACCTCTGAGCTAGCTGGCAAAACAAATTAAGTCTAATATAGTCAGTAGAGACCTAGTCGACCTCAGTCCTACGTCTACGCTGCTGTTTATATTATTCCAATGCGCAGAGCCTATTGGGAATATAGGAACTACACTACATGGAGCCCAACGTTTGGTAAGGCGATAAATCTAACGCAAGACATTTGAGTAATTCAGTCGTGCTTTTTCACACAGATCCTTTTCCCGTAAAAACTCCAATAGACGTCTGGAGTGGGTAAAAGGTTAAAAGCCGCTGGAAGAGATTCCTATATATAGTTTTTGGTTTAGTCAACGTTGAAGGATAAAGTGTTCCAAAATATTGTGCACCTAATCTTTGTTTCCTTGAAACTTGATCTGCAACAAAACTTCTTTCAGTAAAATGGGGGAAAGTGAAGACGAAAGGGAGGCAGCTAGAATAGCAGCTCAACTCCTAGCAGATGACAAAAGTCTCCAAGAAAATGACCCGGATGCAATAATCATCCCGGCAAATGTAAGAAGAACTATAACTATTAAACTTATAGAAAATGGACTGACATCACGAGGTGGTACAGTCATATTTGTGGTAGAGGCCCATGAATATCGGCAGACAGAGGTATTCTATTCATGGATACACTTTCCAGCAGCAAACGCTGTAACAAAAGAATTCCACTATTACAAAATAGAAGAACCTCCGGATGAATACACTCCTTTCAAGGACGTTGAAATCCCACTAAATTACCAAGAGCATGTGCTCTGGTTTAAATGCGCCCTAAAACATCAAAATCACATCACCAGGCTAGGTCCACTAGGCAGACCAGGAGCCACGTGGCCGGTTCTAGCCAGCTACACACCACATCCCGACATTGAAAAAATGTCAAGCAAAGAACTCTTAGTTAAAATAAAAGAAT
This sequence comes from Lissotriton vulgaris, assembly GCF_964263255.1. Classification (NCBI taxonomy): domain Eukaryota; kingdom Metazoa; phylum Chordata; class Amphibia; order Caudata; family Salamandridae; genus Lissotriton; species Lissotriton vulgaris. The sequence goes on from NC_141685.1 coordinate 178,673,058, forward strand.
TAACAAAGGCATATAGAGAAGTAGTTCAATTGGCAATGGATGATATAACATATCTCCAGAAATTGAAAGAAACAGATATAGCAGAACAACCATTTGAACTTGCCAGAATCATAGAAAAATCCTATGAAGAACTAGGTAGAGATATTTTGGGTGGGAAACCAGTAAACCCCCAACTAACTGAAAATCCTGAAAAAACATTTATTAAAAATAATCTAAACACTCCAAAAAATAGTTGGGATGGTAATAAACAATCCACTCCCAGAGACAAATGATTCCAGTCCAGAGGAAGGTCTCCTCAACGGAGAGAAAGATCTCCGGACCGAGGAAACAAGTCTCCCCAGAGGGAGCCCTCTGAGAAAAGATACAACCTTAGACATAGGGATAAATTGAGAAAACCTGATAGATATCAAGATATTGATACACGTCCCTCTCGATCTTTTCAGACTTCCTCACAGAAATCAGAAAGAAGAGGACGGTCAGAACACAGGGAAGAGCCCGTCAAGTCCAAAGACAAGGAACCTGCTCATCAAAGTAAAAAATTACAATTTCCAAGAAAGAAGGTAGCCAGTATTAAAATAATAAAACATGCCGAGGATACTGAGGACACAACTGAAAAACGGAGAGTGGTCCCAGACAATGCTTGACAGCGCAGCAGAAGTGACAATAGCTCGCAAGATCTTGATGAATCTTCTGGAGACAGTGGACACGGATGAATACATTCAGGTGGAAACTGCAGACACCAGAGTTAGCAAACCCCATAAATTATACGAAATAACATTGCGTATAGAGGGGGACAAGACTAGGAAAGTAAGGGGTCTCATTTGGGATAACTTATCTAAAGGCTATGACATCCTGTTAGCTGAGAAAGACTGGCCACCAGAGTTTGTCAGGGAGTGCCCTCATGGCGAAGAAATGATCATGCCTGCCTTCTCAAATCATATTCCAATTCATAAAAAATATACACTTGCAAGAAAATGGGCAGTGGCCCAAGCTCCTGCATTATATAAAAATCATGTAGGATGGGATGAGGACTCTCCTCCTCACAAAATCCAGTTAAAAAGTAAACCTACTGCACAAAGGCAGTATCCAGTTAAAAAAGAAGCTAAAAAGCAAGTCAGGGAGATCTTAGATCAACTTGAATATCAGGGGGTGATTGAAACATGCACCTCACAAATGAACAATCCTTTGTTTCCTGTCTCCAAGCCAGACGATTCATATCGTCTAGTTTTGGACTACAGACACTTAAACTCCTGTTGCAAAACATTTGCAGTACAAAACTCACACAGTGCAGCACTAATGAATAACATTGTGCGTAAAAAATATAAAACGACATTAGATATCTCTAATGGATTCTTTTGTCAAAACATTGCACCTGAAAGCAGGTATTTGACTGCTTTCTCAATAATGGGGTCACAAAAACACTTCTGTCGACTCCCACAGGGATTCAAGAACAGCCCAGGATTATTCTCTCAAACAACTGCCAATGCTGCCAATATGAGTCAAAAAATTCTATTTATATCCCCATCATACGAATTGAACACTATGAGGGCGGAGTTTACTTTTAGAATTAATCTTTTGATTTAAATTTTTATTTTAGTTTGTCATTTTTTCATTTGTTTCAGCGGATTTTACACATTTAAAAAAAGAAAACATTTCAACAAAAACATAGAATCAACATATATGCACCTAATCAATACTTTACCCCTTGGTATCATTCATACACATTCTCTCTCTAGAAATTCTCACATTCAACACATTCACACTCGAATATTCTATTTTCAACAACCATTTTTTATGTAAATTTTTTATACAATTTCTACAAGAACCATAGTATGCTTTGTAAAATGAATCAATTTAAATACAAAAATCATTAATATTTCCTTATGGTTCAACAAAATGAGGTCTACGCGTTTCAAACTCCCTTTTGTTATGGAATTCTCATCAGGACCGTAAACTGTAAGTGAAGAAAGAGAAGGGACTCTTATTAGTTATTTCGTGTATTTCAACCTAAAAGCTGTTTTGTGGTTCAACAACCACCTTTCTGCATCTTACCTCTCTAATTTATCTTCTGGTTAGGGGATTTTCAGTTCACCACGACGCAGAACCACCTGGAATATGTTGATTCTATGTTTTTGTTAAAATGTATTCTTTTTTTAAATGTGTAAAATCCGCTGAAACAAATGAAAAAATGACAAACTAAAATTAAAATTAAAATCAAAAGATTAATTCTAAAAGTAAACTCCGCCCTCATAGTGTTCAATTCGTATGATAGGGATATAAATAGAGGTTTTTGACTCATATTGGCAGCATTGGCAGTTGTTTGATAGTATAAACTAGGCAGGGTTTGGCCTTGCTGCTTGGGCGCCCATACCCAGTGTCGTGTATTCATTCAGGATTATTCTCAGCAAGGGTAACAGAGTTACTACAAATATATGATGATGAGGCATTATCATATGTCGATGACATCTATCTCACAGATGATGACAGTGGCAGGAGAGTCCAATTACAACCACAAAGGGAATGCTGGGGTGGAATACCAACTTTCAACAGTTACAGCTGTTTAGAGATGGTAGATTGACCATCATCACATAGGGACTATGATAAGATTGGTTTAACAGACACAGGAGATACAACCACAAAAATACCAGAAATCCGTAGGCATAACTGTTGCCAGGAAACAGATAGTATATCAGCTAAAAGAACTGCTGGCTTAAAATACCCAATACTACACTCAATAATGGTAGATCTAACATATGAGACCCACAATCAGTTTGAGGTTTCCGAGGGTTCTGTCTCTTTTATGCAAGAAAGCCCAGATGAAGGGGGTACTAATTTAAAATTAGTTTGTGAACCACAGTTAAGACATTCTAACGAAACTAGTACCCAGGCTAGGATGTCAACTACGATAACTCCTGACCCAGAACTAAAGCTATTATTCTGGAATGTGGCGGGATTAGCCTCTAAACATTCCGAAAGCAGTTTCCTCCACTTGGTAAATTCAAGTAGCTTAATCTGTCTCCAGGAAACCTGGCTTAACGAACCCATACATTTTCTGGGATATAAAACATACTTCTCTGCAGCCATAAGGTCAAACGCAGGTAGGAGCAAGGGAGGACTATTAACATATGTTTAGAATCTTTGGCCCTGTTGTGAAATAACTCCTATTAGGTTAGAGCATAATTATCAGCTTATTACTTTATGCAGAACTAGACAAGAGGTCTATACCATCATAAATGTTTATAACAACATGACCTTATTAGACCTAACCAAGGTTCTAAATGAGATTTCGCATCTGGTACTTGACCTCGCAGTAAAATACGTAAAGCAATCCCACACTGTAGTTTGGGGAGGAGATTTTAATCTCCGTTTATGTAATAGGAGCGATACCCCTAACTGCGGGATAACAGACGAAAATGGAAACTGCACAACCCATTTTACCCACACATCTGAGGGTAATAACATGCAGATGAAGATGGTTGAACTAGATATAAGCTTTGCTAATAAATTAAAATCCCCCATAACCGAATTTAGGCCAACATTTCATGGGCGAGGCCTCAAAAGCCTGATAGATTATGTCTTAGTATCAACAAATAAAGCCTCAAACATCAAGACCTTTGAAGTACTTAATAACGTACTTAGTGATCATTTCCCAATCACTATGACACTTAAGGAACATAATCCGCAGAAGAGAGGTGATGCGGCTCATCAAAGCCTATTACATCAACAAACACTAACACTGGATAGGCTAAATGGCTTCACAATAAAGTGGGGGAAACTAGATCAGGAAGCCACAATCGTAAAAATAATAAAATCAAACAGAAAAGAAATAGAAAGATGCTTAGACCCCTCCACAACCTCAATAGAGATCTTGGCCAACTACGGTGAGATTGTAGAAAATATCAGAAAAGAACTAACTAGAGACAGTAAAAAGAATAACAGGAGCAGTAAAAAGGGATGGTTTAGCACAGAATGTACGAAAGCTTACACTAAATTAAAGAAGGCACTAGCTAAAGCAGAAAGAGACAGAGAGGAGATCATTAAACTAAGGAAGGCCTACGCATCCGCAATTCGAACTAGGAAAAAAGAATTACAAACAAATCTATGGGCTCAACTACAGAGAAGTAGTATTCTAAAGGATAGTACAGCCTTTTGGCAGATAGTGAAGTCACCCTTCCTATCAGATAAAGTAGACACACCATCTCTAGATGTCGCAATCAATGCAGAGGTATGGGTACAATACTTCTCCGAGGTTTTTAGCTGGAAAAAAGTTCCCGAATCAGACCACTTGGATCCCCTGACACCAGTAAAATATCCACTTGACCTACATTTCACATTAAGTGAGATGGAAAATGCAATAAAAACTGCCAAATCTGGTAAGGCACCAGGACCAGATTCAGTCCCTGTGGACCTTTTTAAAAACAACCCAGATCTGTGGTCCCCGCTACTTACCAAAGTTTTGAATGCGGCCAAAGAGATAGGCTTGGTCGACTCATGGTCGTCTTCGATACTGATTCCCATCTTTAAAAAGGGAGATAGAGACAGTCCTGCCTGTTATCGACCCATTTCACTCCTGGATTCGCTCGGGAAGATGGCAGGGCGAATTCTTCTCGATCGGCTCCAGGAGTGGACGATTGACCATGACTCAATCTCGGACCTTCAATATGGGTTCAGGGCAGGACTGAGTACGGTGGACCAGGCCCTAAATTTGATGCTGCTGGCAGGAAAATACGTAGATGCAAAAAACTCCAGTCTGCATATGGTATACGTTGACCTAACTGCAGCGTTTGACTGTGTAGTACATTCAAGACTATGGTCAATTATGTTACAAATGGGAATCGACCGCCCAATAGTTGACTTCCTACGAGAACTATATTCAGGGGCAACGGGCAGAGTGAGATACGGGACTGGAGGCCAGCTAACCGATAGTTTTTCTATAGAGAAGGGGATCAGACAGGGGTGCGTGTTGGCCCCCTTCTTATTTACCCTGTATACCAACAGGTTAGAGGCCAGAATGCTAGATGGTGCAGAAGATCTTCCAACAGCCGGTCGTCGGCAGATACCAGCTTTATTATACGCCGACGACGCGGTAATTTTATCTAGAACCGCAGTCCAGCTCCAAAGGGTTCTGAACAAGTACTGCTCATTTATGGCCAGCTTGAACCTCAAAGTAAACATAAAAAAGACCTATGTGATGCACGCTGGCATAAAGCACAAAAAACCTAAGAAAATCTACGTGGACAACTCCCCACTTGAAAGAACAGAAACCTATCCCTATTTAGGGATTCTAATAGATGAGGCTTTCAAATGGAGACAAGCTGTTAATTCCCGTACATTGGCGTTTTCAAGGGCCGTTGGTGCACTGAAGGCCTTCTCACTTCGCCTAGGGAAAAGACCGCCGGCAGAGCTGCTCAAAATATATAACGCAAAGTGTCTCAGCATCGCGACTTACGGAGCCGGGGTTTGGGGGGAGGTCAACGTAGAACAGCTCCAAAAAATCGAAAACTCTTTTTTAAGGGTTCTGCTGGCAGTCCCAAAAAGTACCACAACATATGGTTGCCATCTCGAACTTGGATTGAACTATATCTCGGACATAATTAAAATCCAACCAGTTATGTTGTGGCGAAGAATCTGGGTAACGGAACAATGCCATCTCACGAGAACAATTGTCCAAGATTGTATGAAACTTGACAATATGGGAAAGATAAGATGGCTAGTCTACGTTAAAACATTCCTTACTGACATTGGTCTACCAAGATTTTTTGAGGATCCCCTATCAGTAGCAGAACTTTCAAAAACAGATTTAAAAAAAGTATGTTTGTCGCACCTGTCCCAAATACGCCTGTTAATTGAAAAAAGGAAAACATCTGTGCAGCAATGTTTACTTGTACAAGTTGCTCCTACTATCCAACCATATTTACAGCTTAATTGAAATCATTATGCTACATTTTTGTTGACCCGTTTTAGGTTTAGTATATTCCATCGTATGATTACCTTTCCATCCCAAAATGACTGGTCTGTAAAACTTCCCCCTTGCCCCTGTGATTCTATTTCTTTACAATCAACTATACATGTTCTTTTTTTCTGTAAATTTTATGTTATCCCACGCAGGCGTTGGATAGTACCAATTTTAAAGGCTTCGAAGTTGCGCCAGTGCCGTCCGGCCTATCTGGCCTTACAGTTCCTGGATAATGAACTCATAACAAAGTCCATAGTTCACTTTCTTAGATTTTGTGTTAGACATTGCACCAATTTATGATAAGGGAATAAAACTCTTTTAAATACATATGAATTCTGGTAAAGCGAAAATTATGTAGTTTTAATACCTGAAGTTCAAAGACATGAACTTTTTATAATGTATTTAACATGTTTTTATATGAAAATGTAACTGACCTATTTTTATGAACTTTTATGGTTTTTCAAAATAATGGAAACCGAATAAAGATGATTTGATTTGATTTGATACCAAGGGGTACAGTATTGATTAGGTGCATATATGTTGATTCTATGTTTTTGTTGAAATGTATTCTTTTTTTAAATGTGTAAAATCCGCTGAAACAAATGAAAAAATGACAAACTAAAATTAAAATTAAAATCAAAAGATTAATTCTAAAAGTAAACTCCGCCCTCATAGTGTTCAATTTGTATAATGGGGATATAAATAGAAGTTTTTGACTCATATTGGCAGCATTGGCAGTTGTTTGATAGTATAAACTAGGCAGGGTTTGGCCTTGCTGCGTGGGAGCCCATACCCAGTGTTGTGTATTCATTCAGGATTATTCTCAGCAAGGGTAACAGAGTTACTACAAATATATGATGATGAGGCATTATCTTATGTCGATGACATCTATCTCACAAATGATGACCTGGAGACTCACTTGAAAAGAGTGAACACCATAATACTTGGTTTCGCAGCTGAGGGTTACGGATTCAACTTTAGAAAGTCACGAATTGCCCATCTAACTGTCCTGTTTTTAGGATATAAATTATCAAGTGAAGGCAAAAGCCTAGCAGACAACTTCTTAGAGAAGTGTGCTGTACTCCTAACACCTAAAACGCTGAAGAACTTACAATCAATACTAGGTTTCCTGAATTGCGGAAGAACATACATTCTAAATTATGCAGAGAGGGTTAAACCTCTCTATGAATTAATAAAACCTGATTTCAAATCAATCAATTGGACTCAGAAACACACAGAAATTTTAAGATCATTGCAAACAGAATGTTAGCTAAAATAAAATTACAAACTCGCGAAAACATACGCAACCTTGTAATCTGAGTCATCCCAGGAAGATGCGGATTCACGTACCTGACCTCTAATGAAGGAGAAACGGTACCAATAGCTTACAAATCTCACTTGTACACACAAGCTGAAATGAAATTCAGTTCTACTGAAAGAATTCTAACTGCGGTTCAGACTGCTGTAGCAAAAGAAAGAGCCCTAGCACAAGGTAAACAAATAATAATTGTTACACCAGTACCTGCCCTAGAAGCAGTAACAAAAGCAAGCATTCCAAATGCTAAAGCACTACATCCGAGATGGATACAATTGGTTAATTCTCTTGCTGCAACAGATGTAGTATACAAATTTGATCCTAATTGAAAAACACAAGAATTTCTCCAATAAGAATATGAATGTCCTCTGCCGACCGAAATCCTGCCTCTAGAACATTACGGCTGTATAATTTATACAGACTGTTCAGCACAGCCCGCAGTTGGGGGTAAACAAGCTTACAGTGCTGCGTGCGTGATTGTTAAAGGTCGTTGGCACGAAGGAAAATTTAGACCACTGGTCACTAAAACCCAATCTCTAGGAGATTGTACAGCTCAGCAAGCTGAACTACTAGCATTTAAGATGGCGCTTGAAAATACCGATCGCGAATTCCCCACACGAATAGTGTGCGATTCATATTACTGCGTTCAGTCTTATAATGAATACTTGCAGAACGGGATTCAAAACGGCTACAAAGATGCAAAAGGTGGCACAATCAAGCATAAAACGCTTTGGGAACAAGTAGTTCTTTCACAGAAAGAACTACAAAAGACTCACGTGATACACACACTGAGTCATCAACGTGATGGCGTTCACGTTGCGGGGAATTTATTGGCTGATGAAGCCGCGAAGGCAGCTGTGCAAACGGCTTCCGTAGCTGCTCTCACCCAATCAAAAACAAAAATAGACAGCGATATAATGCAAGCTGTCAGTGCTTCAGTAAAAGATGATAGTAAAACACTCCCGAAAGGCTTTCCAGTAAAGTACTCATACATAACTGATGCAAATAATGTTCCTTTTGCTGGAATCCCTGGAGTGGGGGATAGGGCAATTCCAAACATGGAACACAGGTTAGGACTAATTACAGCGGCACACGAAGGGCTGGCTTCTGCACACGCTGGTGTTTCTGGCACAATATCGTTATTAAAACAGAGATATTGGTGGCCACGCATGAGGAAACAAACTAGGAACTATGTTCTAGATTGTGAAATATGCCAAAGAATGAAAGTATCAACAGTGAAACGACCAGCACAGACACCCCTTCTAATCTGAGATAAACCATTAGCATGTGTTTACCTGGACCACTGTGGTCCCTTACAAAGGGATGGCAACTATAAATATATCATGGTCGCAGTGGATTACTGCACGAGATTCATTTAGATGTGGCCCCAGCGCTCGGCTGGCGCTAGAACTGTTATAAAAGATTTGCGAGTCTTTATTGGCACATACGCAATTGCATGCTACATTCTGACCAGGGTCCTGCGTTTAGCTCTTGGGCTTACAAGGAGGCCATGGCCAGCATGGGCATTGCATTGCGGTACTCTTCTCCATTCCATCCTGAGGGAAATGCGGTAGTGGAAAGAAAAAAACGGGACATAAAGCAATCTATAATGGCGAGGGTGTTAGGTTCGGGTGATGGGTGGGTCAAACATTTAACAAGTGTCCAACGTAGTCTTAATAATCTGCCAAGAAATTCTCTAAAAGGTCTCACTCCATACGAACTATTGTTCGGTACTAGAATGTACATTCAGGATCTTGATAGTCACACTTCAGTGGTAGAAGAAAAATCCTTTGATATCAAAGACCGTTTGGCTGTTTTACAGGACTTAAATGAAACAAGAAGAAACCTGAGTAATACAAAGTTAAAACAACAGCAAACAGCCACTGAAGAAAAACCACCTGTCCCAGCAAGACCTGTCTGGATTCCAAAGATTGGGGATCTGGTCAGAGAGAAGATCGCGGTGAAGAAGGAATTAGGGCCTTCTTACAGAAAAGCAGTACCTGTCTTAGCTGTCAGCGGAACAAGATTAGTTGTACTACCGCCCCTTGCTGGTAAAAAGGAGAACCGAGTTGTATCCATCGACCTGGTAAAACCACAATCATGTGGCCAATAATAAGTAGTAGGGCAAGTGGACTCCCAAGAAATAGCAGAATATTAAAATTTGCTACAATCCAAGAGGTTCAAACTGAGAGACTAATCACATTTGATAAACCTGCAGTGAATAAAACAGGACTATGCAACAAAGCCATGGAACTTGTGCCTCTTGAAACCAAAATTGCAACAGTTCGTCAAGAAACACCTGTCTACTACGATGTAGCCTCAGACTATGCTGATGAAACAAAGAAAGACCCAAAGGCAATTGAAAATCCGGAAGCAATTCCAACAATTCAACAATTGACAGAACTGCATCTGGCTACTTCATCAATTTCGATAACTTTTCTGAAGATCCAAGCGAACATGAAGAAATGCCAGCAACAAAAACTTTCAAAGACAAAGTAACTGAACTCTTTCATCAACTAAAAGAAACCTATCTGATTTCACCATGGATTGAATTTTGGATTGTGTTAGGTGTACTTTTCCTCCTGCTTTGGCTCATCATGGTTCTTTGTTTGGGAAAATTCATTGAAGGAAAATACAGTACAATGGACACAGCAAGTCAGAACATCAACTTGGTCCTAAAGCCTCACAAGTCATCTCACATCGAGAAAAGAGAACTGTCATCAGTGAACATCACAGCCAATCGAATACCCGGTGGGGTAGCATGGGACAAAACGGATTATGAAATTTATGGCCCAATTGAGCTCTTAAAATATCCACACCAGTTCAAGGTTTCATTAAGTGACTTTGTAAAACCAAGTACTTTCTCTGATGTTTGGGACTTTGAAAATATTAACAATATGATGTCAGATTTAGTAATGTCAGCAAAATTTACAGAACATGATTATTTACAGGGTTCATCAAATTATGAAGAATTGTATTGTTATAATCATTTTGGTCATCACTATTTGCATAAATCTGCTCAACCTAAAAATGTTTTTAATTATAACCAATGGGAACATTGTGCAACACCGCCTAAAAGCAGCTCGAAAACATTTTACGAGAAATTCCCATACTTCTCAGGGTTTAACACTAGTGATGCAGAAACGTTTTATTTTAAAATGTTAAATAAGACAGGAATGAAAACAATGTTGACAAATATTAAATTGATTTATTCTGAAAAATGTTATGAAAAAATTACTACATTTGGTTTTGAATTCTGGAAAAACAACATTGAAACAAAAACCATCTGGGGTTCAAAAGAATGGCAGGTCCAAGGTTTAGAAGCATTATTTAGGGTCAGCATGATCCCCGAACAAATAATATTTCTGAATGACACAATTCAACAGACTACTTGTCTTGGCCTAGCTAAGATAAAAGACTTAAATAAACCGTCTATTCCGAAGCCCATACCTGATAGTACTAGCACTACAGACATGGAGATAGACGTATCCCATATTTTACAACAAAATAGAACACATCCTGATTGGAAAAAATGGTTGATCTGGCCCACAGACAAAAATAACTGTCAAGATAGATTCCTGAACAAAACATAGGGGTTTAAACAGACCAGGCCAGACCCTAGATACTCCCAGAGACAACATCCAGGGATAGTTACAACATACAGTGTAGGGAAACTATGCCTCGAATGGCTACAAAAAGCCACACTGGCAGAAATTAAGCAACACTTGACTTTAATTAAAGACGGTGCTGACTTGCGTGATTTCATACTGGGACCACGCAAACAGCGTCAAAAACGTTTCATAGCGGCCGGTATATACGCTGCATACAACGAGGCTTGGAAAGTAATGCAAATTGAAACAGCAGAAAAAATACGAGAAAGTGATCGTATTAATTTGGAAAAATCACTTTCTGTTGTGGACAATGGGTTAACGACTCTGTCCTCCAGAATATATTCACTGGACAGTATTGTATCATCTGCTATTGATATAATAGAGCAGGACTTACTAATATTACAACATGGTCAGTTCCAATTACGTTCTATTGTACAGCTTGGCTGGACGTTGCAAATCTGCGTTCAGGCTACGTGCCATGACGTTTAATCAACACAACATCATTATTCTCTATCTTTAACCTTACTGATAAACAAATCAGTTTGGCACAAAAAGGAGCAGACTATACGATTCTGAGCATTGAAAAACTTGAGAGATTACCATTGACAATGTCAGAAAGACCGGTCATTGAAAATAATAACAATAAAACAGCTTATAAAGCGCCTGGTAACACCTTCACGGCGTGTCCCCGCGCTAGTGAGGAAAAAACTAGCCAACAATAACAGAGACTGCCCACCCTTCCGTGAACCCTACATCCTATACAGATGAGTTTTTAACAATGCTCTAAATTTGACTTCAGTGTCTTCTAGTCTCATCTCCAAAGGGAGCTTGTTCCAGCTCCGTGCCGCAATCACACTAAAAGAGCACCCCCCCCATCCTTGCTTTCTTCACTCGAGGAACCACCAGCAAGCCCGTGCCTCCCGAGCGAAGAGCTCTCGAGGGTTCATATTTATGCACCAAGTTTTGCAGGTAAGAAGGAGCCCTATTCCATACAATGCGATGGCAGATCAGGAGGCATTTATAAAGCACTCTCATCCTGACCGGCAGCCAGTGCAGAGTATCCAGGGCCAGACTGGAGGTTGCTCTCCTAGGCCGCCGCAGGACTAACCGTGCGGCAGAATTTTGCAGAACTTGCAGCCGCCCCAAACTTTTCTCAGTGGCCCCCAGGAATAGAACATTCCCATAGTCCATCCGGGAGGTAACCAGGGCCTGAGTCATGGTCCGTCTGGCTGGCAAGGGCAGGAGGTCAAGCGTTTTATTTAAGGTCTTCAAGACTCCAAAACACTTCCCAACTAACCGGCGGATGTGCCCTTCATAAGAAAGGGTAGGATTGACCCATACTCCCAAGTTTTTAGCCTCCTCACAGGGTGCCGGGGTGGGACCCAAACATGGCAGCCACCACTCGGCTGACCAGCTGCTGGTCTCCCCGCCCACCACCATCACCTCCGTTTTAGAGCCATTCAATTTTAGGCAATGGGAGTCCATCCAATACGCCAGAGCCTGCATACAGGCCTTAAAATTGGACGCTGTCATTGCGGGGCCTTGAGATAGGGATAACAGCAGTTGAGTGTCGTCGGCATAGGATACCAACTCCACTCCATACGCCTGGACGACCCGGGCCAGGGGGGCCAGATATAAATTGTATTGTATTGTAATTGCATTTATATAGCGCTTACTACCCCTGACGAGGCGTCGAAGCGCTTTTTCGGCGGGTAGCACGCTACTCCGGGACCCACAGAGGATTAGTTTTGAATTAGTATAGTGAAACATGCAAGTACATTTTAAGTGGTGGATATGTTAGTCAGTTATTTGGATTTGGAATGATAGCAGAAGGATAGAGTAGGACAAAGGTTAGTATTTATTTATCGCTCGCTTGTTGACGCATGCTATTCAGGGAGCCTATAAAGGATTAGTGGTGAATTAATATGGTGAAATATGAGGTAAATTCAGTGGTGGATATTAGTGTGTTACTTGGCGTGAGAAGGATAGAGGATGGATAAAAGGGAAGAAAGATTTGCATTCATATAGCACATGTTACCCCTGATGGGTGTTGAAGCGCTTTTTTGGCGAGTAGCACGCCACTCCGGAACCCATAAAGGATTAGTGTTGAAAATTAGTATAGTATGAATATGAATTAATTTGAGTAGTAGATATGTTATTCAGTTATTTGGGCAGTATATTAGTATAGTTGAATATGGAACATGGAATTTGAGAAGTGAACATGTTAGTCTGTTAATTTTGATAGAAAAAGGATAGTGGAGGGATAAAAGAGTGAAGGATTTTTTTTTTTAAGAGAAAAAGGGCAGCATTTTTTCAGGCCCTAGTCCCGACCAGTCTCGAACAGGCCCAAACAGGCAACTACCCTTGTCCTCTCCACCCTTAACAGGCCCAAACAGGCAACTACCCGTGTCCTCTCCACCCTTAACAGGCCCAAACAGGCAACTACCCTTGTCCTCTCCACCCTTAGCCTTGACGCCCGGGCTGAGACGCCCTAAGCCTGGCCCTTTTTGTAGCCCTAATAATCAGGTGACCCCTTCAGCCAATGGGAACCCTAGCCCTAACACTATCCAATCACAACACTAGCCCTAACAGCCAATGGTACAAGTAGCCCTAGTCCCTACTTCCAATAGAAAGCCTAACCCTACTCTTAGTCCCACAACTGGTCCAAAAACCAATCACACCAAAAGCACTAAATCGCTACTTCCCATTAAAGGTCTAACCGTAGCCCTAGTCCCACCCTACTCCCAACAACCAATAACTTTGGAAGCCCTAGTCCCTACTTCCTATAGAAATCCGAACCCTAGCCCTAGTCCCAACCCTGCAATGATTGAATCACAGACCGAGAAACCAATCAGAACCCTCAAATACCCAGCCAATGAGGACATTAACCCTAACCCAATAGAAACACCAGATACAACCACCAATCAGTGTACATATGTGCCAACCATCAGCACACTATCTAAGGTCCCAGCAACCTCAGACAAGGTTTGCTGGTCAGGGAGTTGGAAGCTGCTTGCTCCTGTTCAGAATCTCCTAGGAGACAGACAGGCTCAATCCACAACTTTGGACTTCAGCAGAAGGAAAATAGAAAATTAAATAGAGTCGGGCTCAGGGCAGAGCCCTGAGGCACCACTGGTCAAGTGCCAGCTCAGTAGAGCGGGCAGATCCCTGCTGGACCTGGAAGTAGCGGCCCGTGAGGAAGGACTTTAGCCAACCCCAAGCAGACCCGGTGACACCACCATCGCTAAGACACTGTAGCAAGATAGAGTGCGCTACAGTGTCGAAAGCGGCACTAAGATCTAGCATCACCAGTGCCATGGTGTGCCCTGCATCTGCTCCCTGTCTCAACGTTTCAGTGGCTCTCAGAAGGGCCGTCTTAGTTGAAAACCCCGACCAGAAGCCCGACTGAGAGGAATGTAAAATCTCAGCCTTCCCCTGGTGCTCCACCAGCTGACGGTTTACAACCTTCTCAGCCACTTTGGCCAAATAAGGGAGAAGAGATATAGGTCTTAGATTTTCACGAACCTCCATACCCACATTAGGCTTTTTCCTAATGGGCAGGACTATAGCCTTCTTCCAATCTGCTGGGAGCTGCTGGGAGGTAAAGGAGACCTGAAGTACACATCTGAACAGGGGTTCAAGTACATCCAAGCCCTCAGCAAGCACCCTAGGGGGCGCGGGGTCCTGCGGGGAGCCTGATTTTACACTACGACAGATGCTGCGCAGTTCTTCAGATGGAGGAATGCAGAAGTGCTCCAACCTCTCCGCCGATCCTCTCCATCCCAGTGATTCCATGAACTGAATGCTACTAACCGGCTGTTTGGAGAAAGAGGCATAAATACTATTTACTTTGCCAGCAAAGAATTCAGCCACTCGATTACATTCCCCCACAGAATCGGTAGACTGGGAAATCACGCCAGGTACCAGGGATATTTCTTTAAAAATTTTAAACAACTCCTTCGAGGAGTTCTCCGCCTCCTCTATCTGGATGTGATAGTAGGCAGCTTTGGCCCCTCGCACTTGCTTTTGATATTTCCTCATAGCTAATTTGTAGCAGACCTTACTCCCAGAACAGGATGTCAACCTCCAACTGCGCTCCAGCCGTTTACATTCCAATTCTACCAGCTGTAAATCTGGTGAAAACCATGGAGCAGTCCTAGCTCTTCTACCACAAGTCTTGGAACTGCTCAGTGGAGCCGTGGAGTTCACGGCATCTAGGATGCGCTCATCAAGCTTAGAGTTCACACATTCAACATCAGTGCCATCCAGCGGACCCCCTATTTGTATCAGCCTGTTAAAGCTATTTTGGGAGAACTGCTTCCATTTACGGTATGGAAAGTTTTTGATTTCCGCTGTGCGCTTCTCACAGCCAGAGCTACTTATCTGAACGGGAACTAAGTAATGGTCTGACCATGGGATAGGAATAGGGGTGTCCACAGTCACCCCCTCCCAGCTCGCAAACACAGGATCCAGTAAGTGACCCATAACATGCGTAGGAGTGGTACTTTTCAGCTCAAGCTGTAGTTCCTGAAATTCCTGACGAAGGTCAGTAACATCTTTCAAATGAGTGTTTTCAAAATGCATATTAATGTCCCCTAAAACTAAGATTGTACTCCGTCTAATGGTTAGGTGGGCAGTGCTCTCCACAATACTAGACCTAAAGTTTCCAAGGCTTCCTGGAGGTCTATATACTAGGATCCCAGATATAGAGTCCTGCGGACTAAGCTTCAAGTTGAACGTTCCAGCTTCGCATCTGTCTATAGGGATCGGGAGTAGGGTACATTCTAATGGGGACTTTACAATAATTGCAATCCCCCCGCCTCTTCCTCGTTCCCTATCAACTCTGGCTATGGAATACCCTGGTGGAACAGCACTAACGATATCGGGATCAGAGTGCTCGTCCAACCAGGTCTCCGTTAGGAAGAGAAAATCTAGCTTCTCATCCAGCAGGAGATCCCATATTTGAGTCGAGTGCTTACTTAAAGATCTACAATTGAGTAAGCGTCCCTGGGCTCTCAGTCCTCCATGAGAGCTAGCGAGCTCTCTAATACCTTTGAAAGGGCAGTAGGGGCAACTATGTATCGCATGTGCCTCCATAGAATTCCTGCAGGATACATTTATTGGTGGACACAAACGCACAAGTTCCTGGCTATCATAGTGGATAGATACTTGCACTAAATGGGCAGGGGTTGTAGCCCCACGCCCCAACCGCCCGCGGATGGGCGCAGACGGGCTTGACTTTGGCACCACTTCGGCGCGCCTTCGGCGCACCCGCTGCACGCGTCCGCTGCGCGGTCGCGGACCCACACACATAAGTAGAGGATAGGGGAGGGGCAACTAGAGCGTTGACCTCGCTGCCTAGAGCCCGGAAGTGCTGGGCTCCTCCTCACCCTCCGCAGCAAACGCCCACACTGGGCGCGGCGGAACGGGGCGGGAGTGCAGGAGGTGGAGCGACCCCCCCGGACTAATAATCAGCCCCGGAGAATCAAATACAAGTGAGCCAAGCCCCCCACAATGTCACCATAACATTAGGAACAAACCCGATCGTATGTGTCAATATTTAAAAGCGCTTTAAATCAGCGCGCAGTGCAATAAGTGATAAAATACACATGCAATCGTATCAGCAGTTTTTAAGCTCTTAATCAGCGTAATATACAATAAGTATTTTAAAATGCTCTAACAGCTATGGCGCACAAGCGGATGGAGCCTGCCACTGCCACCGGCTAGCTCTTCCCCACAACTGTGGCCGAGATTCACCTGAGTTAAGTAGGTTTGCCTACAGCGCAACTAGAGCGCTGACCTCGCTGCCTAAAGCCCGGAAGTGCTGGGCTCCTCCTCACCCTCCGCAGCAAACGCCCACACTGGGCGCGGCGGAACGGGGCGGGAGTGCAGGAGGTGGAGCGACCCCCCCGGACTAATAATCAGCCCCGGAGAAACAAATACAAGTGAGTCAAACCCACCACAATGTCACCATAACATTAGGAACAAACCCGATCGTATGTGTCAATATTTAAAAGCGCTTTAAATCAGCGCGCAGTGCAATAAGTGATAAAATACACATGCAATCGTATCAGCAGTTTTTAAGCTCTTAATCAGCGTAATATACAATAAGTATTTTAAAATGCTCTAACAGCTATGGCGCACAAGCGGATGGAGCCTGCCACTGCCACCGGCTAGCTCTTCCCCACTGAATGGATAATACACGGAATAATTACAATTCCGATAACAACTTTCCAGTTTAAATATTGCCAAGAGTATATACCAGCGGGCCGGTATGAAAGGTTGGGTAAAGGATACATCAAGTCAACTTGGAAATTACCTTATACACACAAATGTTATAGTGAAAGGAAAAAGGAGGCATTTCTTAGTGGTAACAATTGTAAAAAATCACTAAGCGGTACACTTCTGTGTCAAGGTATTAACTTGCATGGAGCCTGCGAAGGGTCTTCAAATAACCTTTCATGTCACCTGCACGGCACTCCTACAGCACAGATAGAGCCATTTTTCAGACAGCTTTCCAACGTCAGTTATGTTCTAATAAGTGACCACAGCTGTTGTGGCATGGTGCCAGGAAAAGCCTATCTCGTGAGCGTTAGTTCCATGGTCACTTGCTGTATGCAGAGATACATTCCGTATTATCAACAAATTGCCCCGTGCATTTCGTAGAAATGTTAAGTCAAATCTTAAACATGTCTGATACCAGTGGCATCGCACATGTATTTAAGACAATGTTTTCTGGACTGTTAACACCTTTTGAAACAGTTCTGGGCATCTTTCCAAATTTTGTTCATTCATTATTTGGCGGTCTGCCTCTACGTTTGTGACTCGCAGCAGGAATTTTAATTTTGATTCTTCTGCTCCGATATGGCAAGCCAAGCCACAGACAAGACTCCAGCAACGATGGGAGAAACTATCCTAGCTATACGCTACCGGGACCGCATCACTAAAGTCCTCGGATTTGCCCGGCTAAGAGATCTGAGTACAACTTGGTTTCTTTCATTCAGACCAATCTGGCAAAATTGCATCTTACCTGTGCTTCAATTTATGCTATGCGGAGAAGAATGCGTGTTGGACATCTGTCTTACACTACCATCAGCAGTACCAATGGATATCGATTCTTTGCTAGGTCCTGTAACGGCTCATGCATTGTGTTGTCCCCAGCGGCTACCTATTCTGACGACGGCATTCGTTGAGACTTCACCACTACGAGTTTTGGACGGTGGGGTACGAGATAAAAGCAGCACCACACAGGTACAACCTTCTGTGAGCATTGCTGATCCTGACATCGACGATAGCAATCATTTTCACACATGCACTGTTACAGCATTTTCGAACTTGGTCGAACTTTCACCTGATGTTGTAGACCTATTTTTGTGCAAGTCTGTCTGATATGATGTTCTCCCCTGAACAACGAGAATAACTTTTTAAACAACGAGCACACAACGTTCCCTGAACTCTGAATTCGGGCCTTCTGCTTTGATAAACAAAAGCTACTGAAAACATTTGGAACTATTTTTCCCCTGAAAGCGAAATTATTTTTTTTCCACTTCCAAAATATATACCCTTTTTTCTGACACAAAGTACTCTGCTTAAAGTAGAACTATTCTTAGAGAACAGAGCTTCTATTTTAGGAACTCTAGATACAATATTTTACCTCAGCCTCTAGCACATGTACAGCATTTGTATAAATATGTGATGAAATGGTCTCGACCTTCTTTTCTGTATTCAGAGCCATTTCATGTGTAATTTTCGCAATTCATTCAGCTGATAGATATATGCATTTAACTGAATGATGACACTGCTTGAAAAGCGTACAGTACCAATACTCATTTTCGTGTATTTGCCATATACCATTTCAAATGCGATTTATGTATTTTGGGGTGGGTTGGAAAACACACATGCATCGTTATATGTTTATTATTGTTTAGTTTTAGTAATGATGGACATTAATTCGTGGAGTGGGTGTTGTGTTTCTATCTAGGACCCTAATTCGATATTTCCGATTTATGCCCTTATATGGTTATAATAAATAATAACCTTATAATGGCATAGGAATCATATCCATATTTAGTCATAGCCCATGCAGTCCAAATTAGGCAAGGCTACTTCCCTAGACTCCTAGAAAGTACAACGCGTTCTTTAAACAAACCAAACCTCCAGCAACCTGGGAATTCCCCATGCTTCTGTTTTGATTTGTCCTAGAACTCCTGCGAGCACTGAAAGAACGGCCAGTTCTTAGTGACATCTTTTATTGACGTCTTATGTCCAACCTTACGTCAAACCCGGCACCTTTCAGGTATAAATATACCAACGTTGCCTTAAGCAAACACACAGTGGTTTGGAGCAGAGCAGCTATCTACTTGTCCGAGAGCCCAGCTGATGTGAGAGCCCACGGACGCCGCCCCTCCCTTTTGACGCACTGAGAAAGATGCTGTCTTTTTCTCCAGCCGAGAAAATTCCAGCTCTGGTGTTTCCAGCCACCCTTGCAGGTTTCTGGGATATCGAGTCCTGAGAGAGAGATACAAGACCTCCCACATTCTATTACCAAGGTACGGAGCTGACTAAACCCTTAAGAGAATTCTTGATTCAGATTCCTTGCCAAAAAACAACTAAACTTAAACTGCTACTTACTTAATCCTTCCCACGTATTAGGCTTAGGTCAGGTACACAGGGGTAGGCGTATTTAGAAGCACCAGTTGAGTACGTTAGTCAATGTTCTCATGTATGTATATATTTTATCTATTTTAAAGTATCATATGGCTAAGAAACCATATCAATGCTTTTACAGTATTATTTTATAATACTCCTTTTACTGTACGCACTTTACTTTACTATAAGTATTGCAATTGTGGCAATTCATTTCTCTTGCATGAGAAAGAAGACTGCTCAATAAATAACACCTTTTATTGAAAACGCCCGTCTCTCTATTTCTCTGCACTCTGGTGAAACTAGGTATGCACAATTGACTGAGTGAAATAGCTGTCTATTGTTTTCACACGACTCTAGAGATACACTCTTATTCTGAGGGAGCAAAGTTGTCATGTTATATGGTTGTCAGAAGCTAATCCCTTCTTGTCTATCCAGGGAAGTTAAACTCCTCCTTGTTTACTCGAGAAAGTTTCTAGTGACCTCTGAGCTAGATGGCAAAACTAATTAAGTCTAATATAGTCAGTAGAGACCTAGTTGACCTCAGTCCTACGTCTACACTGCTGTTTATATTATTCCAATGCGCAGAGCCTATTGGGAATATAGGGACTACACTACAGTTTGTTTGAAGAATAAAGCAATATGGAAATGTGTGTTAAATGCAGACCATTAACCTTTCACCAGCTGCAATATTTATGAGATAATGACATGCAAACATACCTCCATCCTGCACATCCTGGGACTAGACAGTTGGAAAGCGATAGATGGGAAATGAGACAGGTTTGGAAGTGAGCAAAACACTGAAACATTACCTGAAAGAACAAATTCAAAAACGAGAGTTAGGAGAAGATGAATGGATATTAGAAATGGCAATAGAGACAAACAGGAGAAGGAAATAAACAACATTCTGTGAATTACAAAAAAGTAAAAAAAATTTAACATTTTGTAAAAAACTGAAAAATAACAACACAATTTAGAACTCATAGAAACTGAAAACAGAAAAGCCTCTTCACCTTGTTTTCAATGTGCATTATCAGAGAAGAGGACTAATTATGAGATCTAGTGTGCCATGACGGCGCACCAGGTGCAGTTTTCTGTACTCATGCATTCCAATGGGCTCTGGGAATTAAAGTCTGTATGTAACTGCGTTTAATGTGGATGCTGAGAGGTGTGGCCAAGATGTCGACGGAAGCAGATGTGCATCAAGCTGCTCCGTCGCAACCCACCACAAGATGCTGAAATTTCGAGAAGCACAGGAGCGATTCGCTCCAGCAACGGCCCTTTGACCATCGTTGGGGACCCTGAGATCATGCTCAAAGCGTTTCGAGGTCGTCTGAGCTGCCGCATCTGGAATCGGCAGCGGGGCCTGGCTGAAAGGTGACTCTGCTGGGACCCGGGACTCTGCATTTGAGACTGTCTTCAACGGAGGTACCACGATCCGAATTACAGGACCATGGGCTCCACAACACAGCCGCTCCTGCAGCAAAAGCACTGCACCCCCCGGCAAGGAGGGGAACAGCTACCACGGGGGGCGGGCTGACATTGTCAATTGCCTACCAGATATGGCATCTGGTAAGGCCAACCAAAATACCGGAATAGGCCAAGGCCCAGGCCCTGCAACACTGCCAATCCCTCCCCATCACTTCCATACTGTTAGACAGCGCCCCTCACCGAGGAAGGGGGGGGACACTCAGACAATACCCGATGTGAAAAACAACTGCGCAATCGGGAGAGAAACAAACTAATTCCCCCCTTATGTCCTGCACATTATATAAGGGCAAATCAGCTGTGGAGCAATCTGGAGGCTCTCAGAGGGAGACACACCACCAGTCCAACATAACCAGCACCAGATAACAAGAACACAACCCCTCATATCTACACCGGGGCACCAATATTGGAGGCAGCTACCTGAAAATAGTTCATGACCTGCGCCATCATTGGCATGCACAGGTCTGAGCCACCACATGCTGAACCGTATGTACCCTCACAAATATCTATTAATTGGTAAAGGTGACCAGAAGAAACATATATGCCAGCATCCCTCCTAAGCACAAGTCCTCACAACACACAGGGACACTGAATACCCTACACCCCAGGATACTTGAATAGTCACTGCCGAGGAGGGCTGCGAGGAGGCCTGAACCGGGCGGCCAAAGGTCCTCAACACTCTGCACCACCATTACAGTGTATAGGATGTGCCCTCTCCACATTCTGGAAGAGATGGAATCAGCCAGCTCATCCGGCTGGACACCACAGGGGAGGACATTTTTAAAAAGCAACCACGCCAAGACAACCGGTATCTTAGCCCAAACACGCACCATGGCGACCACTGGCCTCCACAGACACAAAATAAACCGCCCCATCCTCCGCCAATAAGGGCAGAAATAAATTGGAGAGACCACAGGGGCAAACAGACGTACGACCTCGCAGAAAGGTCATCGGACACAGCCCAAACATCAGGACTCATGCCAGAAACGCCACTTGATTAAGCACACTGCTTTGACTAACTTATGGTACCCATCCTTGACATCAAATCTACCATAGGATCCAAAATTGACTCTCTCTGCATATAGATGGGCCTCCTGTGTGAAGATCACAAGTGCCTAAAAGACAGGATGGAAAACTCCGAGTTAACCCTAGCCGCCCTGAGGTCTACGGTAAAGGAGACGGACGAACAACTCAGGATCCTACAAAAAGAAGTTGAATATCTACTGGATCGAGTGGAAGACCAGGAAGGTAGTTCTCAGGGGAATAACATTTGCATAGTGGGTCTACCAGAATGTGCGAACGAGCAAAACATGGAACTATACCTGGAGACATGGTTTGCCTACACGATCCTGCAAGGCATGTAGTCCAAGTTCTTCTCAGTGGAAAGGGCTCCTAGAGTACCCGTTAGTCTCCCTCCGTCCAGGAGCTCTGCCGAGGCCTGTGGTGGCATGACTCTTCAACTACAGTGACAGGGACCACATACTGCAGGTACAGTGGACAATGGAAAATGTCACGATCCACAAAAACCCAGACTATACCTTAGCGGTACAACAACACAGTTCCTCATTCCTCGCAGTAAAGAAGACCCAGAGAGAATATAATATGAAATATGCTCACCAATTTCCAGCCACCTTAAGAATTCAGCACATTGGTAAAACTATTGGTCATGAGTTTAAAAGGTGCTTTACCAGTGATCGAATGAGGGACACAATGAGGACACCACTTTTCTACCTCTCATGAGTTTAAAAGGTGATTTACCAGAGAATCGAAAGAGGGACACAACTCTTTTCTAACTCTCATGAGTTTCAAAGGTGCTTTACCAGAGATCAAAAGAGGGACACAACGAGCACACCTCTTTTCTCCCCGTCATGAGTTTAAAAGGTGCTTTACCAGAGATCGAAAGAGGGACACAACGAGGACACCTCTTTTCTCCCCGTCATGAGTTTAAATGGTGCTTTACCAGTGATCGAATGAGGGACACAACAAGGACACCTCTTTTCTCCTCGTCATGAGTTTAAAAGGTGCTTTACCAGAGATCGAATGAGGTGTAGATCTATAAACCCACACTAAATCGCTGGTTGTTACTTCACAGTCAACTCTGGATGTCACCATGCTCTGAATACACTCCACTAGAAACCTGTTGAATCTCTCCACTTTAGTTGGCCTGAGTGTGTTACAATGGCGTGCGGAAATGTTTCACTCCACATTTGCCTAAAATCTCTGTCATGGTGGAAGAAGTAAATTGAACTCCATTGTCAGTGAGCAGCTCCTCGGGAGTCTGTTCTTTAGCAAACACTTCACAAACAAAAGGAATCACAGAGTACGTGTTGGTTTCAGCTATACCACGTACTTCCACCCGCCTGGAAATATGATCCATCATGACAATAAAGTGTCTCATATTGGAAGGTAATACATGAAAAGGGTCGGGAAAAAAAATCAACCACAACTCTCTGCCACACCTTACCAGGATATGAAACAGGCACAGCAGTGTACACAGAGGTCACCAAATGTTTATCACTCAAACAGCATGGTGCACGATTTCTCACTAATCCTTATACCTCCACATCCACTCCAGGAGACCAGAAATCAATTCTTATCCTACGCTTAGTGGCACTCAAACCCAGATGGCCTACATGAGCTGTCTCCAAAATCTTTTGGTTGAAACATCCTGGGGGAATTAACTTATCACCTCTTACCAACAATCCACCTTTCAAAGATAACTCATCCGCCACCTTGCAATAAGATTGCAAAGAAGTCTCCAAAGTTTTTTCCCTTGTCCCCCCAAAAATTTCCCAAAATGTATGACCTTGATCAATACAGTATCCTCCCTCAACCGATCACACAATACCATTATATTGGAACAAATGACCAAAACATCATCTTATGCAATGATACATGCCTCAATTTCTTCCTGTAAATCTACTGAACACAAATATAATGGTAACCAAGACAGAAAGTCCACTCTAATGTTCTTTCATCCTGCAATTTGAATAGCACTAAAACTCCAATAATTTGATAGATAATCTGGTTAAGGATCTTAATCTGGATCCTAGACAAAATAGCAACGAGTGGTCTGTGATCGGTCCTCAAGCTAAATTTTCTTTTCAAGAGATATGGCTTACACTTGCCGACACCCCAAACGCATTCCAACATATCACTTTCCATTACATATATTGTGTTTTCAAATCTTTCATGCTTCTGGAAGCAAACCCTACAGAGACTTCCATCCCATCCATTACTTGTAGCAAAAAAACTCAATGCCATATTGTAGGAAACTGGCTATATATATACTACACAAAAAGGAGGTATAGTGTGTATAGAGACCAAGTGAACCCAGAGGTAGGCTGAGGTTAAAGTTAGATAGAACCTTACTCTCTAAAGTGGTAGCTTGGTCGAGCAGTAAGGCAGTATCAGAGGACAGTGTTAAGCATTTGATGTACACACTCAGTCAGCAAGTGGCAAATAAACATGGCACAGGTATCCATTAAATACTTTTCAGTAATAAGTTACTGGATATAGAACTGTTTGTAAATGCAATAGAAATTGTACTTTGTTTGATTTACAGGGTATGCAGGGTATACAGAAGTATGCAACAGTTAGTAAATACAGTACATTGAAATGAATATGCTTTTTCAGTAAATTACAGGTAAGTTACTTTCTACGTTACTTTTCTTACTCAAAGCTGGATACCTAGATTCAGCACTTGGACATTTCCTGGAAACAGGTACGTAAATACGTTTTGGTTATTCACATGATTTTTAAAGAATATTTTTAGGTTTCAAAACTCCACACTTATAAACTTTTTGGAGAAAAAGTGTCAATGTTATCCTATGGAGAGAAAACAGGTTAACAGTCCATAGGTAAGTAATCGACTGTGGGAGTTAAGGTTCTGGGGTTAGACGCAGGGGTCCCCCATGGTCAGTGTAGCACTGTTGTTACACCCTCGGCACTGGGGAGGCCGGGTGCAGAGTGTTGAGGCCCATTGTTATCCAAAGGGGGACAGGGGGCTCCGGATGGTGGCTGCTGGCAAGCAGGTCACTGGGTTGTGAGAGCAAAGCTCCTAGGGTTAAGGTCAGGGCAAATGGGGAAACAAAGTAGCACAAAAGGTGCACCCTCAGCTGCACTGGGGCGGCTGGGTGCTGATTCGATATTGGGCGCCCTGTTTTATTCTATGGAGAACCTAAGGCAGGGAGACGAAGGACTTCTGGGAGCGACCACCACTGGGAGAGGTAAGTTGGGAAGTTAAGGATTGGTTAGTCACCGTCGGTTTGGGCACACAAGGCCGCGGGGCGTCGGGTGCAGGGGTGACTTCTGGGGTCGGTTCTTCTTACCAGCTCCTGGTCGCGTTTAAGGGGGCCTTCTGGATTTAGCTGCATTCGTCAGCTGGAGGCTTGAGGCAGGTCAAGGGTCACCGGATCTCGGGTCAGGATCGCCGGGGTGACCTCCTTGTGGTATTTTTCCACTCGAGTACGGGCCTGGTTCGGCGGGTGCAGACTGGGCTGTATTTACGGTCCCTGGCTGCTGCCAGGGGTTGCTGTTTGAACAAGTCCAGTGTTCACGGGAGATTCAGTCTTTAAAGTGAAGGCAGGCAGGTCCTCCCTGGTTTTGAGGTTGCTGGCTGCAGGACACACCAGGATTTTGCAGCAGCAGGTTCGAGGGGAGACAGGCCTGTAGGACTGGGGCAAGTTATTGGGCGCTGTCCTCTTGTGAGCTCTGCACGGCTCTTCGGTCCTTCTTCTTATCTTCTTTTCTTGTCGTTTCTGGATCTGAGGAAGCGAGGTTCAGGGTGCCCCCTTAACACTAGATTTAGGGATATTACAGGTAGGTAAAGGGCATGGACCATTGGGTCCATTCCCTGGGGTGGGTACACCCCCTATTCTGCCACTCTCTAGTGGGAGGGCGGCTGAAGCCTGTCCCTGGTTGGCTGGGTCCCCCATCCTCAAGATATCGGGGACTCGAGGCTGTGCTTCAACCCGCTTCTCCCACCTGAGGGGTGGAGTTGGCAACACCCCTCTTCCTCACTTGTTTTTCCCGCCCAAAGTGGGGGGTAGTACCACTAGGGACCAGTTGCTGAAAGCAGCAAATTGTCTGGAGAGGCTCACAAAGGCGGTATGCCTTTGAATCTTCTCCTTCGTGAACCCTGCCCATCCTGGGGGAGGAGGCTTGGTACCTCGTCCCAGGATGTGCATTGTTTCAGGTCCCCGAGAGCAGCAAGCTCTCGAGCCAGGGGTCCAGAAACATGTCAGTTGGTGGCAGCCTAAGCAGCCACTCAGTCAGGTCACTAGGAGTTGGTCGAGTTTCAGGGGCATCTCTAGGATTCCCTCTTTAATGCATTTTACATTAAATCCCACACTGGCATCAGTGGGGTTTTATGTGCTGAGAAGTTTGGTAACAAACCTCTGAGTCTTTAGTGTAGCCATTATGGTGCTGTGGATTTCGTGATGACAAACTCCCAGCACCATATACTCTTAATGGCAGCACTGCACTTACAGTGCCCTGGAATGGCCCTGGGTACTGTAGGGGCACAGGGCTCATGCACTTGTACCCTCACCACTGGCATATGGCAGCCAGCTAGAGGGGTGACTGATCTATGCCAGGGCAGTGGTTTGTGGGCATGGCACACAAGATGTGTGCCTTTTCAACTCTTCACTTTGTTCTGCACGAAGACACGCAGCCTGCAAGGGCAGTGTGTGAGTGTCAGGGTACAGGGTACAGGGCCTCTAAGGGTGGCACAATAAGTGCTACAGCCCTTAGGGGTCTTCTCTGGTCACAGTGCCCATGGTACCTGTGGTACCATTTAATAGGTGCTGACATGTGGCCAGAGATGTCAATTGGGGTTAGGCTTCAAAACAGTTTTAGGGAAGAAACATAGGCCCTGGGTACCTGATTAGCAGGAGCCCAGGGCACACTCAGTCAAAGAACATCAGCAATTCATCAAAAAGTGGGGGCATACCATGCAAGAAAGAGGGCATGTTCTCACACAACCCCCCCAAATGAAAGAAGATTAGACTAACCTTTCCCTAGAGAGTCTTCATTGTGTAAGTGGAAGAACCTGGAAAGTCCATCTGCATTGGCAGTCCCAGGTCTGTGTTCCACTTCAAAGTCCATTCCCTGTAGGGAGATGGACCACCTCAACATTTTAGGATTTTCTCCTTTTATTTGCATTAGCCATCTGAGAGGTCTGTGATCAGTTTGAACTAGGAAGTGAGTACCAAACAAGAATGGTCTCAACTTCTTCAGGGATCAAACCACAGCAAAGGCCTCTCTCTCAAAGGCACTCCAACACTGCTCAGTGGGGAGACGCCTTCTACTTATAAAAGCAACAGGTTGGTTTTGGCCTTCATCATTGGTCTGGGATAGGACCGCTCCTATCCCTGGCTCAGAGGCATCAGTCTGCACTATGAACTGCTTGGCATAATCTGGAGCCTTCAGAATTGGTGCTGAGCACATTGCCTCTTTCAGGGTGTCTAAAGCCTTTTGGCAACTAACTGTCCAGTTTACCTTTATGGGCATTTTCTTGGAGGGGAGTCACAATGGACCCATATCCCTTCACAACCCTCCTGCAGTACCCAGTCGAGCCAAGGAATGCCCTGACTTGGGCCTGGGCTGTTGGAGATGCCCAGTCCAGGATAACCTGGCTCTTGGGCTGTAAGGGTTGTACCTGGCCTCCACCAACAAGGTGGCCCAACTACACCACAGTGCCCTGCCCTAGCTGGCATTCGGATGCCTTGATGGTTAGGACTGCAGTTTGCAGGGCTTTTAAAACCTTCCCAAGGTGGATTAGTTGATCCTGCCAGGTGGAACTAAAGATAGCAATATCATCAAGATAAGCTGCACTGAAGGAATCCAACCCAGTCAGGACTTGATTCACCAACCTCTGGAAGGTGACAGGGCCATTTTTTAAACCAAAGGGCCTAACAGATTTCTCATAGTGGTAATATTGCTCCAACAGTGTAGCAGAAAAGCAGTGAGGTACGCACACATTACTAATTGATCAGAACAAATCTCAGTAGCGTTAAAAGATTTTTCAAATTGTATTAAACAGCAGTTCAGAATGCACAATCCATTGTGCACATATTTTTCATACAGCAGCGTAGTGTGTACAGATTCCAGAGTACAGTAAACATCACTGAAGTGTACACTGATTTCTCCTCGAGTAGTAAAAGGCTTTGCAGCGTCCCATTATTTCTCAAGGTGTAGCAAACAGTAGTGCAGTGTGCGCATATATCTCATTGTGTGGTAAACTACATGCAATGCTTTATCATAGTCAATTACAAGTAATGAAGCATATACACAGAGCGTAGTAAAAAGCAGTGCAGTGTGCACAGATTCGTCAGTACAACAAAAAGCAGTACAGCCCATATATTGCCGTCACACAGAAAAAACAGTGTGGTGTGAACAGATTACTCAGTGTAGTAAGATGCAGTACAGTGTGCACAGATTTCTTAAGGAGTAGTAAGATGCAGTACAGTGTGCACAGATTTCTTAAAGAGTAGTAAGATGCAGAACAGTGTGCACAGATTCCTCATATTGCAGTAAGATGCAGTGTAGCGTGCACAGATTTCTTAAAGTGTAGTAAGATGCAGAAGTGTGCACAGATCCTTCATATTGTAGTAAGATGCCGTGCAGCGTGCACATATTTCTTAAAGTGTAGTAAGATGCAGTGCTGTGTGCACAGATGCCTCATATTGTAGTATGATGCACTGCAGCGTGCACAGATTTCTTAAAGAGTAGTAAGATGCAGAACAGTGTTCACAGATTCCTCATATTGCAGTAATATGCAGTGTAGCGTGCACAGATTTCTTAAAGTGTAGTAAGATGCAGAAGTGTGCACAGATCCTTCATATTGTAGTAAGATGCCGTGCAGCGTGCACATATTTCTTAAAGTGTAGTAAGATGCAGTGCTGTGTGCACAGATGCCTCATATTGTAGTATGATGCACTGCAGCGTGCACAGATTTCTTAAAGAGTAGTAAGATGCAGAACAGTGTGCACAGATTCCTCACATTGCAGTATGATACAGTGCAACGTGCACATATTTCTTAAAGTGTAGTAAGATGCAGTACAGTGTGCACAGATCCCTCATATTGCAGTATGATGTACCGCAGCGTGCTCATATTTCGTAAACTGTAGTAAAAGCAGTGTGCACAGATTCCTCAATGCAATGAAAAGCAGTGCAGCCTGCACAGGTGTCTCCCAGTGCAGTAGGATGCGGTGTAAAATGCATGGATAGTGCAGTACAGATCAGTGCAGTGGCACTGATTCCTCACAGTGCAGTAGTATGTAGAGCAGCTGAGGTACCGGGTTTTTAAGGACCCGGCGGTGCCAGGGGAACACGCAAAGACCTCTTGAGTCCTTCCTGTTTTGGACCACAGAAACACAGAGTCTTCTAGGTGATGTCAAGGATCGAGTTTATTGGCTGCAACCAGTAACAGGTATCCTAGAAGTACAACAGCATGAAGCGCATGTATGTTCTCAGGAGACTGCTCGTTTTTACAGAACCAGCCTTCTCTTTTTATACACAATATTACACTTCAGGCAAGAATTCTTTGTTTTTACAGTTGGTCATATAAATAATTTCACTACAAAGAAAAAGCAGAGTCATGATGGCAATCCCATATTTTAGTTTGTCCAGTTCGTGATATATTACCCAGCAAGGCCCAGAATTTCCATCAGATATCAATGAACCCCCAATAAAATCGGGCACCTCCTCCTTGTAAAACTAGTCATAAAGAAGAAACAGGGACAGGTGTGTGTGTGTGTGATTAGCCATATCTTGTATGCGATGAACGGTTTATGACACGTTGTGCTTTGATGTTAATCTCGCTCGGCCATTGGGATGGGGACTGCCCGAACAGGTTTGGCTTGAGGCAGTGGAGACAGCTCGCCTAGGTCACAGAGGAGTCAGCAAAGGTGTACGTGTCCTTTCAGATCGAATTCGGCCTTGGTCATTTGACTATGTAAGGGCAATCACAAAATGGATGCCGCTCACAAAATGGAACCCGAGGGTTCAAGACAGAAACTACGATTTCAGGGTGATTTCGTCACTCAATCATGACGCAAATGCAAAGGTATAGTATCTCAATCATTACCGGTCTGCCGATACCAAAATCGTCATGATTCGATGATGTTTTGACACGTGTGTAGAGCCTCGGTACCACACAAATAGCAGGGTCCAGAATTCTCAGTACCACAGACCCTCCTTTTGCCCTTATATAGGCAATAACCTATACTCATGCTAATCTGAGTCCAGGTCTGTGTACATAAAGTCATTGAGATGCTGCTGTAGCATCATCCTGTTACTTAGTTCATCTATTGATACAGGCTTCCTTACACATGATGTAGCACAGAGGCCACATATTGCAGGAGCTCACTGTACACACAGGCAGAACATGAACAGAATGGCTAAGACCATTCCAATGATGATCAGAATCTTCCATCCCCAGGCAGATATCAGTTCCCAGAACCACCCCATTAAGGACCAGTCCCTTTTATCCAAGTGAATGGATTCAGAGATCAGTTATACTGTCGGAGCATTATCGGGGATGAAAATGCAGCAACTTGATTGGATCACCTTACACACCCCACCACGGTCTGCAAGTATGACATCTAGGGCAACCCTGTTCTAAAGAGTCATAAGGCGGTCCGACTGGAGCTCCGCAGTCAAGTTACTAAGGGCACCAGCCGTTTCAATCACGGTGGATTCAACTACTCTCGTCAATTGGCGAATGTTCCCGCTGTTCACCATAGGCCCCCAAAACGGCAGAAAACCTTTTGCGAAATCCCCAAACTCCTGTTCCGCAGTGTCGTCTTCACTTACAACACCCCTAACTGTCCTTGTCCGATGGTAATCTGCCTAGGCCGTGTAGGTAGGTGGCAACAGGAACGAGATAAAACATGTGCCTGAAAAGTCAGGGGGCAGCCATGTATACGCTCTATCATGGCAGACGAAGTAGGTACCCTTAGCTGCTAAGAACGAAGGGGAGGTCTGAGACGAGAAGACGTAAGTTTCAGTACAGACACTCTTCCCTAGCTGAGCTCGGGGGTTTTTGCCATTTCCCTGCAGACATAGGTGACCCTGATGGGGTACTATCCAGATCGGGGCGGATTTCTTTGCTTGCTGGCTCTCACTCAAGGAAATTCCATATTTTGTTATATTCCATCTACTGTAAGGCTTCAATTCATCTCTGGGAATTGTTCTATACGTGTCGATATCTCTGCTCATATTTCTGATTCCTGCCACTAGTGCCTTGTTGCTCGAATTGCTTCCTGTGGGACGTGGGGGATATGGTTCGATGGCAAATAGGAACATTGTTTGAAATGCCCACAAAGAACCATAGTAGCTAAATGGCAGGACAAAATATGGGATACCCTTATCTGTCGTGTGTGGCATAAGTCCACATACTCAACAATTTGTTGTGTTCATTACAAACTGGTGCTGGTGTAGGAGCTGAACGAATGAGTTATTTATAAATTCTAATCTTCTGGCAGACTCGTGTTCAGGCAGAGGGTGAAAAGAGTGCGGGGAAACAGTAGGAGGAGGTGTGGGCTGTGTGGTGTGTGCAAATGATACTCGAAAGGTGAATAAAGCATAGCCTATTAAGAACATCATTATACTACACAACATAAAGATGCATATTATTAAAAATCGTGTTTTTGCCATCACAGTGCATATTCTCGTTTCAAAGTTCGTTGATCTGGCAGGTCTCTCCATCTTGGGAAACTCCATCCTCTAAGTTGCTGCCCGCGGGGGGAGATTGTTTCTGCTAAGGAGTGCTTCTGTCAATCCAGGGTAACTCCCTTGAACCAAACAGAACTGTCGACCTAACCGTCTTCAGCTGCACTCCAAAGACTGTGGCAACCGCGACCCTAGCAGCAGAACCGGATGGCGGTTCGAAAATCAAAAAATTAGCAAGTTTCTTGGATGAGAGAGCTGCACAATCAAAAAGAAAAAACTTTTATTTGTCCATAGTCATAGGTCTTGGCCTCAGATTGTAGCGATTTCGACCAGGTGCTGTGTGGTCTAGAAAC
Source organism: Lissotriton vulgaris (assembly GCF_964263255.1). Classification (NCBI taxonomy): domain Eukaryota; kingdom Metazoa; phylum Chordata; class Amphibia; order Caudata; family Salamandridae; genus Lissotriton; species Lissotriton vulgaris. The sequence continues at coordinate 178,705,104 of NC_141685.1, forward strand.
AAGAGTTCAGGCTCTGCAGTGTCCAATCGCATTGACGGTGGCACAGATCCTTGCAGAATGTCGTCACTTTCGAGTACAGAGTTTGTTCCTTTTATCTGTGCATCACACTAAAGAGCAAGAAGCGAGGCAAAGTCTCGGTCTCAGAGTCAGCAATCCCTTCCTGGACCCGCTGGTCATAAGGCAGAGGTAACGGGACCCTCTTGCAATGGGTCCCGTGGATCCAGTTTTTCTTTCCTTCCACTCGAACTGACGATCTCGTGGAGAGGAGAACTAGGTGAGGGCCGGTCCACCGGGGCTGGTCATTCTTTGTTCGCTGGAAGTTTTTCACGAGGACATAGGTTCCAGGATCGATAGGGTGTCCTGGGGCTTCAGAGGCCTGAGGTAGGATGTCGTGGACCTGTTGGTGTAAAACACGCAATTTAGTCGTCAATTCATACAGATAGTCAAGCAGTACAGGATGCTCTATTTCACTGAACCTGGTGGGCCTTGGCACTCCCCATATGTTGGCCGGGCGGCCGAACACAATTTCATGTGGACTAAGTCCCATTCTAGAGTGAACAGTCATTCTTGTTGACAGGAGTGCCAAAGGCAGGGCGTCAGGCCATTTAAGGCCTGTGCTTGCTTGTATCTTGGCCAGTTTCAATTTTAGAGTGCCGTTATAGCACTCTACTAATCCAACTGATTGGGGTGATTTGCAGCGTGGAACTTCTGTTGTATGCCTAGACCTCACACACTTTCTTCATCACTCGTCCCACGAATTCACTCCCATTATCACTCCAGATCATTCGAGGCATTCCAAACCTAGGGAAGAACTCTTTTACAAGGGCTTTAGCTGTGGATAAGGCAGTGTTGTCCCTAAGGGGATACGCCTCCACCCACCTGGAAAAGGCACAAACAACAACGAGTATGTATTTCAAATTGTTGCACCTCTCCATGTGGATGAAATCTAGCTGCAAAACCTCGAACGGATACGTTAGAGGTGCAAAATGACCAGCTGGAGTTGGGGTTCCCCTACCAGGATTGTACTTCAGACACACCATACAATTCTTGACCACATTCTCTGCACACTTAGGGAATCCACTATTCTGCCATACTGGAGCCAACAACTTACAGATCCCTTTCACACTGATGTGAGCCATTCCATGAGCCATTGTCACCACTGCAAGCACATACGCATCGGGTAACAACCATCTCTGATGCTCTGACAATTCAGTCCAACAACCATTCGCATCCAGTTTACCCTTACTTTCTCTCCATTCGTTCAACTCTCGTTCTGTGGCTTCCGTCTGAATAGACTTCACACTCTCAATCGTATCTTCACACATACCAACATCACTAATCCATCTCGCAGGGCCTGCAACATACATTCGACTCATTACATTCTTTGCAGTTTCTTTTGCGACTTCATCTGCAAATGCATTCCCACGACCAACATAATCCGTGACCTTTTTGTGTGCACTGCATTTCACAATCGCAACTTGTAATGGCAAGGTCAGTGACTCGAGAAGCTCATTTACTAACTGACCATGTTGGATCTTAGTACCATGCAACGTCAGGTACCCACGTTCTCTCCACAATCGTCCAAAACTGTGAGCCACGCCAAAGGCGTATTGGCTGTCCATGTACACATTCACTCGTTTCCCTTTTGCCAACACACATGCTCTTGTAAGTGCAATCAACTCTGCTGCTTGCGCAGAATTGTGTGGGATACGTGCAGCTTCAACAATCGTATGCAACGTTGTCACAGCATATGCTGCAGTCGTATCGCCATTCGGCAACTTGAAACATGAACCATCAACCCATAAAGCATCATCACATTCAGGAAGAGGAGTGTCCTGTAAGTCTATTCCCCCTCTTGTCTCTTCTTCTGTCCTAAAACAGCAGTCATGTTCTTCGACCTCATCTGTCTCTACTGGAATGGGCAATAACGTGGCTGGGTTCAGTGTGTTGCATCTCTTTATGTGTACATGACTCGCTAACAGTGTCAACTCATAACTTGACAATCGGGCACTAGTTAAGTGCTGTGTCCTTTTTCTGTTTAACAAAATGTCTACTGCATGTGGGACCATGACAATCAGCGTATTATTCATTACCAGCCCCGCAGACTGTCGAATACAGACAGCTGCTGCTGCAGTGGCCCTCAAGCAACTTGGCAATGCCTTAGCTACCGGATCTAGAGTTGCCGAAAAGTACGCGCATGGACGCTGTTTGCCCCCAAAAAATTGTGTCAGGACTGATAATGCACAACCTTCCTTCTCATGGACATATAATGTAAAAGGCTTACTGCAGTAGGGGGTACCCAACACAGGACCCGAACACAATGCATCGCGTAACTCGGAAACACTTTTCTGACACTCTTCAGACCACGGAATGGGTTTCGGTGTATCTTTACGAGTTAATGCCACCAAAGGTTTGGCCAACAAGGAGAAATTCGGTATCCATTGTCTGCAATATGATGTAATGTCCAAGAAAGCACGCACTTCTCTCTGTGTCCTTGGGACACTCAATTTTGCAATTGCCTGAATTCTCTCTGGGGTACAAAAGGGGGTGGTGATGGACGGAGCATCTGAATCAATCAAACTCTCACACCCAGTCAAAAGATCTGGGTTTAATCCATCACCGTTCTTTAGCCCACTCTGCCACCCCAGTTCAGACATGGCTATATGCAAATCAGTCTGACCCTGTGCCTCATGGGAACAGTCCAGCCCGAACTGCCAAGCCATGTCTTCCCTAGACCGGAAACAAGCTTCCGAGGACCGGTTTCTGGCATTCCAGCCGTCTTCAGCCCGGCTTGCTTGAATCCAGTGGCAAAGTGAGCAAGGGACTCACGTCTAAGCATACCCTGCCACACTTATGGCGGCCAAAAGAGGTACAAAAGGGGGTGGTGATGGACGGAGCATCTGAATCAATCAAACTCTCACACCCAGTCAAAAGATCTGGGTTTAATCCATCACCGTTCTTTAGCCGACTCTGCCACCCCAGTTCAGACATGGCTATATGCAAATCAGTCTGACCCTGTGCCTCATGGGAACAGTCCAGCCCGAACTGCCAAGCCATGTCTTCCCTGGACCGGAAACAAGCTTCCGAGGACCGGTTTCTGGCATCCCAGCCGTCTTCAGCCCGGCTTGCTTGAATCCAGTGGCAAAGTGAGCAAGGGACTCACGTCTGAGCATACCCTGCCACACTTATGGTGGCCAAAAGAGGTACAAAAGGGGGTGGTGATGGACGGAGCATCTGAATCAATCAAACTCTCACACCCAGTCAAAAGATCTGGGTTTAATCCATCACCGTTCTTTAGCCCACTCTGCCACCCCAGTTCAGACATGGCTAAATGCAAATCAGTCTGACCCTGTGCCTCATGGGAACAGTCCAGCCCGAACTGCCAAGCCATGTCTTCCCTGGACCAGAAACAAGCTTCCGAGGACCAGTTTCTGGCATTCCAAATGTCTTCAGCCCGGCTTGCTTGAATCCAGTGGCAAAGTGAGCAAGGGACTCACTTCTGAGCATACCCTGCCACACTTATGGCGGCCAAAAGACGTACAAAAGGGGGTGGTGATGGACGGAGCATCTGAATCAATCAAACTCTCACACCCAGTCAAAAGATCTGGGTTTAATCCATCACCGTTCTTTAGCCCACTCTGCCACCCCAGTTCAGACATGGCTATATGCAAATCAGTCTGACCCTGTGCCTCATGGGAACAGTCCAGCCCGAACTGCCAAGCCATGTCTTCCCTGGACCGGAAACAAGCTTCCGAGGACCGGTTTCTGGCATTCTAGCCGTCTTCAGCCTGGCTTGCTTGAATCCAGTGGCAAAGTGAGCAAGGGACTCACGTCTGAGCATACCCTGCCACACTTATGGCGGCCAAAAGAGGTACAAAAGGGGGTGGTGATGGACGGAGCATCTGAATCAATCAAACTCTCACACCCAGTCAAAAGATCTGGGTTTAATCCATCACCGTTCTTTAGCCCACTCTGCCACCCCAGTTCAGACATGGCTATATGCAGATCAGTCTGACCCTGTGCCTCATGGGAACAGTCCAGCCCGAACTGCCAAGCCATGTCTTCCCTGGACCGGAAACAAGCTTCCGAGGACCGGTTTCTGGCATTCCAGCCGTCTTCAGCCCGGCTTGCTTGAATCCAGTGGCAAAGTGAGCAAGGGACTCGCGTCTGAGCATACCCTGCCACACTTATGGTGGCCCAAAGAGGTTCAAAAGGGGGTGGTGATGGACGGAGCATCTGAAACAATCAAACTCTCACACCCAGTCAAAAGATCTGGGTTTAATCCATCACCGTTCTTTAGCCCACTCTGCCACCCCAGTTCAGACATGGCTATATGCAAATCAGTCTGACCCTGTGCCTCATGGGAACAGTCCAGCCCGAACTGCCAAGCCATGTCTTCCCTGGACCGGAAACAAGCTTCCGAGGACCGGTTTCTGGCATTCCTCTCTGGGGTCAGTTTCCTTCTCTCCTTCGATAATAGGTGACCTAAGTAGGTCACTTCTTGTTGACAATATTGCAACTTTGAAAGAGAGACTTTGTGGCGCAGATCACATAAATGACGCAACAATGACAAAGTGCCTTGCTTGCAAATTTCCTCAGTATCTGCAGCGATTAGCAAATCATCGACGTACTGAATAAGAGTCGCGCCATCAAGTAGAACAATCGTGTCAAGCTGTGATTTCAGAGCCTGACTGAATATTGATGGACTTTCACAGTAGCCCTGAGGAGCGCGTTTGAAGCGGAAACTTCGGCCTCCTAAGTTGAAGCCAAAAATATCCCTGCTCTCCCCGGCAATCGGGATGCTGAAGAAAGCATTCTTCAGATCAATCACTGAGAACCAAGTCGCTGAGGCTGGAATCATAGTCAATAGGGCAGTGATATAGGGAACAACTGGAAACTGTGGCACAACGATCTTATTGACCTCTCTAAGATCAATCACAAATCTGTACGCAGGTGGCTGGGAAGGATCAGTACGCTTCAGAACTGGCAGAACAGGACTATTACAAATGTTGCCTGTTGTCTCTTCAATGACATCTTTCTCAATCAGATCATAAATGATCGCTTACAACGCCTTTTCACCTTCACTAGAGATCTTGTATTGGGGAATACGTGGCAGTCTAACATTGGCTTTCAACGTTATAACATATGGCGCTATTTCCAAAAGACCCACATCATTAGAGCCAGTGTCCCAAAGTATATCTGGAAGAGAAGACAATTCTGTTGGAAGTTTTTCCCTTGACAAATACATTGGAGAAACCACTTTCTTACCCAGTGTAAGTTGTACTCTCGAAGGAGAACAGTACAAAGTCGCATATAGTCTCTTTAACAGATCCAATCCCAACAAGTTTTCACCACAACCTGTTGTAAGAATGAGGGGTGCTTCTAAGCCACATGGCCCAACAGAAAGGGACATAGGACTAGAGATCGGGTTCCTAACCGGGGCGCCAGAAAAACCTACTGAAACGTTCATTTCGCCAGACAAAGGTGCACCAGGAAGTTTTGAGTGCAAAATAGAACTCTTTGTAGCACCAGTATCCAACAGAAAAGGCTCTGACACACCTGATGTAATCACCTCAACATTTGGCCCACTCTGATCTACTGGAACTGAAACAACTCCCCCTCTTTGTCCATGGCTGTCCTAGCAATCATTACCCTCATTCTCGTTTTCTGGATAGTAGTCATCAGCATAGTACTGAGCTGTCCTGGAAAACGCGTTATTCTGTTGGTAAAAGCTATTCATGGAATTCTGAGGCGGAAAGGAACGAGCGTTTTGGGGGAAATTTCCACGGCCCCTACCTCTAGGAGTTTGTTGAGAAGACTCTTTTCTTTGCGAGTCCCTCGAATACTGCTGGGGTTGCTGATAATCGTGCTGACTAGCAGTACGAGGTGGATAAGCTTGCTGCAGAAGGACTTTAGTTTTCAATTCTTTAGTCTTTTTGTCTGCCTTCTCTAGCTCATCTTTGCGCCTATTTTCATAGTACTGGGCTGTAGCTAAAATCTGCGCTGACGTGGAAACAGCCCAAGCACTCTCAGAATCCTTCAACTTATTACATAGTTCAGGAAGCAAATTATGTACAAATGTGTCAACAAACAATCTCTGGCCACCCTCAGTAGCCATATCCTGACCACGAAAGTCTCTTCAAACCGCATGAAAAAGTCAGACACATTCTCATCTTTCTTCTGTTTGCACGCAGCCAACTTGTCCCAATTCAGACGCAATTCAGGCATTAAAGTCTTCATATACGCAATAATCCTACCAGGAAGTTCTGCTACTTAAGGCTCGGGCTTAGAGTCACCAACTTGTCTAGCATCAGCAGCAGCAATATTAACCCATGTATCGCCTAACTCTTGGTCATGGTCTGTATGACGAATCTTCCCCCATAAGGGCTGTGGAACAACATTTCCAAACAACATGTCTACATCGGCTAGATTCATGATACAGGAGCTGGCAGTCTGTGATAACTCCTTATAATACCCTGCAGGATTTTTACGGGGATCAGGCAATGTCTGTTTGAGCGCTAAAACCTCTGATCTTTTCCAAGGGACATGTACCCACACACGCTGAAAATGCGTCGGAATTGCTGGATTCGCATTTGCGTCACCTTCTCTCCAAACTGGGGGAACCTCTCTCATGGGTTACTGTCGCGCCTTTTTCCTACCTGGCATGTCATGCTCAGATAGTGATCGAGAATTGCTCCCCTTACTCCTATAAGACAACAACATCTCAATCGCTTGTTCAACATCGGTACCCACAATCATGCCTTCTGCGAACTTGAACCGCACACGGAATAATTCAGGCATGTCGTGCTCTGGATCATTTCCCTCCAAATCTTCACGGAGATATACACACATTTGTTCAAAAACGTATCTCTGTGTAGATGCTTCTCACTGACGGAAGACTTCCATGATGGATTGAACGTCATATCTTACAGTATCGGTAACCCATTTACGCGCTAAATCATTTAGTACTTCTCTCTCTTGATAATCAGGCAGTCGACTCCGCAACTGTCTTCGTTCTGGGTTAGGGGTCGTATTAGGCGACCCAAAGAAAGGTGAGAAAAGACCAGTGACAGTGTTTGCTACTCTCTGTCGAACAGAAGGAGAAACTGACGGAACTGCAGAAACGCCAGAAAAGACAGGCTGATGTAAAGCAGAAGTGGAGGCAGTAGCAGAGGGAGTATTAGGATAAGCAGTTGGAGCAGTAGGCGAAGTCGTAGGAAAGGTAAATAAAGTAGGTACCAAAGGCGGCGGCCCTTGAGAGGGCTGCGCCGGAGAAGTAGAAACCAACTGAAGAGGAGCTGGTGATTGTGTTAGGACCTGAGGTCCAACAATAGGGGGTTGTACATCCAAAGGTTGTTGCGGTGCTGTAGCACTTTGCGCATATGGCGGTGGTGAACTCAGTAAATGAGACATTAAAGGATCCTTATCAAGTTCTTCTTTTGATCCTCGTCCTTTACGTGGCAATACTGGGTAGCATTTATCTACTGGTAACTTCCTACTTCTAAGCGTCTGTTCACTCTCTCGCTCTTCCTCGTTATCTCTGAATGCAACAGCAGCTTGTACCATTGACATACCTCATTTATTTTTCTTTACTAATTTCATTTCTTTCTGTCTTGCTTCTTTACGCCATAGGTGAAAGGAGTCAAACATCGCCGGCCGGGCTTTCTTCTTGAAAAGTTGAACCTCTAGATTATCTAAAATCTCTGTGTCAAAACTACCATATTGGGGCCATTTTAAAACACCATAGTTTCTGGTGTATCGAATCCACACTTCATTATATGTGATAGGGCCTACGCCATGCTTCACATAGAGCTCATACGTTGGAGTTCCAATCGGAGGAACCGGACACGAGTCCTCCAATCGGGAGACCCTACTACAACCAAGACAAAACAAATTCCCAAGTCTGCTAAGACCAGGCATCTTCGCTCTCAAGTCTAGCTCCAAACTTCAAAGGTTTATCGAATATGATAGTCTCGTGAATACACGAGTCGTTCGGCTTTGGCGCTTGCAAGTTCCAAATCAAAGCTATCCCAAAGGATATCAAACTAAGAACCAAACTAAGGACTGGGAGACGCTCCACTTATACTTAACTGAAGTATCGATGATCGATGACGTCACTAGAAGACTCCTCTATTGTTTCCTTCTACCAAGCATCAAGGGTCCAAAACAGGGCGATAGTCAGGGCAGCAGTCCTTCGTAGCCGTCGGGACGCGGGGAACCTCGCAGCAAAGACCTTCGGAACCACCTCGACATACAGGGGTCGATGAAGTGGCTGGCCGTCCTCTGGAATTTTCACACGAAGCTCCTCACGAACATCTGGCTTGGACCGATACAGCTTGATACCGCCCCGAGTTGGGCGCCAACTGAGGTACCGGGTTTTTGTGGACCCGGCGGTGCCAGGGGAACACCCAAAGACCTCTTGAGTCCTTCCTGTTTCGGACCACAGAAACACAGAGTCTTCTAGGTGATGTCAAGGATCGAGTTTATTGGCTGCAACCAGTAACAGGTATCCTAGAAGCACAACAGCATGAAGCGCATGTATGTTCTCAGGAGACTGCTCGTTTTTACAGAACCAGCCTTCTCTTTTTATACACAATATTACACTTGAGGCAAGAAATCTTTGTTTTTACAGTTGGCAATCACAAAATGGATGCCGCTCACAAAATGGAACCCGAGGGTTCAAGACAGAAACTACGATTTCAGGGTGATTTCGTCACTCAATCATGAAGCAAATGCATAGGTATAGTATCTCAATCATTACCGGTCTGCCGATACCAAAATCGTCATGATTCGATTATATTTTTGACACGAGTGTAGAGCTTCGGTACCATACAATAGCAGGGGCCAGAATTTTCATGTACCGCAGTGCCTAACAAAAAAATTAATGTCTGTCCTCATGTAATGTAACTGGTGCAATGTAAAGCACTCTGATACCCAGTTCGGTTCGGGTCTAGTTTGCGCTATATAAAATTCTGCAAAAAAAAAAAAAACTATGGAATAACACAGGCCAGGCACTATGAGAATCTGATGCAAACCATGCAATAACACAGGTAGTGTACTAGGAGAATCTGATACAAACAAATGAATAACACAGGCCAGGCACTAATAGAATGTGACACAAACAATACAATAACACAGACCAGGTATTAGGAGAATCTGATGCAAACAATGTAATAACACAGGCCAGGCGCTAGGAGAAACTGTTACAAACAATGCAATAACACAGGACAGATACTAGGACAAAACGATGCAAATAATACAATAACACAGGCCAGGCATTAGAAGAATCTGGTGCAAACAATCCTATTACACAGGCCAGGTACTGGGAGAAACTGATACAAACAATGCAATAACACAGGCCAGGCACTAGGAGGATCTGAAGCAAACAATGTCATTTCAGGTGTAGAGGCTAGTTCTGTATACTATAGGTACAGATTCACACCAAGTCATGGTATCTTTGCATAGTTTAAGCCAACAAGTTTTCTGCTCTACTAGACTGTAGGTCTTACGGACACTATTGTGATGGGCATTAGGTGAGACATGGCACTAGTTCACTGGGCAGATATAGCATAAACAAGTAAAAAAGGATGACTCTGCTCAGGGCCCAAATGGGTTCTTCAGATACTGTTAGATCTGGGGGTATCTAGTTGGCACAGGTAGGTACTTGTGACAAATCGGGACCCTCTCCGCTGGTCAGGACAAGGGGATTACACTCCTAAAATAACCCCTGCTGATACCCTTGGTAGCTTGGCACGAGCAGACAGGCTTTACTTCAGAGGCATTGCAAGTTAACCATTTGTGACTACATACAGTAACCCAGTGACAACACTACAAATGGACACCACACAGGTTTTATATAAAAAAATAAGTATACTTTATATAGAGTTACCACAAGACCATAAACAACAAAAATACACAATACTATCACTTTAAGATGGTAGATTTAAGCTTAGTTCAGTTCAGTTCTTAGATGCGACACTATGCGTCAATGTACCTTAGGTTGCGTTGCACTTCCACAACAAGCAATGTCGCAGCGATGGAAAGGCAGCAACGTTCAGGTGCAAAGAAATAAAGAAGTTAAGATCTTCCAGATGCGGCACGCTTCTCGGGGATGCGAGAAGTTCTCGGTTCAATGCGTGGACTGCAGCGGCGACACCCTTACGATGTGACGGCGACACTCTTCTCCGACGATGCGTGAAGCTTCCGCACGATTCGACAACTACAGCGGCGACATCCAAGATGCGATGGCAGCAGCTCCAATGGTGCGCGCTTCTCGGGAATGCGTGCTGCTCTTCTTCGATGCATTGCAGTGCCACAGTTCCAGCAGCGACACACTCCTTCGGAGTTGCGACGGCAGGCACAGCGATGGCAACACGCTCCGACCTTGTTGCAAGATTCTTCTCCTGATGCGGTGCAGTGCGACAACTATCAATCAATCAATCAATCAATCATGACACTTGTATAGCGCGCTACTCACCCGGGAGGGTCTCAAGGCGCTTGGGGAAGGGGTTCGCTACTGCTCGAACAGCCAGGTCTTCAGTTGCTTCCTGAAGGAGAGGTGGTCCTGGGTCAGCCGGAGGTGGATGGGGAGGGTGTTCCATGTCTTGGCCGCCAGTTAGGAGAAGGATCTGCCTCCGGCGGTGGTTCTTCGGATGCGCAGTACGGCGGCGAGGGCGAGGCTAGCAGATCATAGCTGGCGGGTGGGCGTGTGGAAGGTCAGGCGGTCGTTGAGGTTCTTGGGGCCCAGGTCGTGGAGCGATTTGTGTGCGTGGGTGAGGAGCCTGAACGTGATCCTCTTGTTGACGGGGAGCCAGTGCAGGTCCCTCAGGTGGCCGGAGATGTGGTTGCATCGGGGGATGTCCAGGATGAGTCGTGCTGAGGCGTTCTGAATGTGCTGGAGTCTTTTCTGGAGTTTGGCTGTGGTTCCGGCGTAGAGGGTATTTCCGTAGTCCAGTCGGCTGGTGACGAGGGCCTGGGCGACCGTCTTCCTGGTTTCGGTCGGGATCCATCGGAAGATCTTGCGGAGCATGCGGAGGGTGTGAAAGCATGAAGAGGAGACGGCGTTGACTTGTCTGGTCATCGAGAGGGAGGAGTCCAGGATGAATCCCAGGTTGCGTGCGTGGTCTGTAGGCTTGGGGGCGGTGCCCAGGGCTGCGGGCCACCAGGAGTCGTCCCAGGCAGAGGGTGATGGTCCCAGGATGAGGACTTCCATCTTGTCTGAGTTCAGTTTCAGGCGGCTGTTCTTCATCCACTCGGCGACGTCTTTCATCCCTTCGTGGAGGCTGGTTCTGGCGGTGTCGGGGTCTCTGGTGAGGGAGAGGATCAGCTGGGTGTCGTCGGCGTAGGAGATGATATTGAGGTTGTGTTGGCGTGCGATGGTGGCGAGAGGTCTCATGTAGATGTTGAAGAGGGTGGGGCTGAGTGATGATCCTTGCGGGACGCCGCAGATGACTTCAGTGGCCTCGGATCGAAACGGGGGGAGGTGGACTCTCTGTGGTCTTCCGGCCAGGAATTAGATGATCCACTTCAGTGCCTTCTCTTGGATGCCGGTGTTGCTGAGGCGTTGGACTAGGGTGCGGTGGCAGACAGTGTCGAACGCTGCAGAGAGGTCCAGGAGGATGAGTGCCGCTGTTTCCCCGTTGTCGAGCAGGGCTCGGATGTCGTCGGTGGCTGCAATGAGGGCGGTCTCGGTGCTGTGGTTGGCTCTGAAACCGGACTGCGAGGGGTCGAGGGATCCATTCGTCTCGAGGAAGGTGGCAAGTTGTCTGTTGGCGATCTTCTCTATGACTTTGGCAGGAAAAGGGAGGAGCGAGATGGGGGCTGAAGTTTTTGAGGTCGGTGGGGTCCGCTGTTGGTTTCTTCAGTAGGGCGCTGAGCTCGGCGTGCTTCCAGCTCTCCGGGAAGGTGGCGGTGTCGAAGGAGGTGTTGATGAAGTCTCGGAGTTGGGGTGCGATGGTGGAGTCGGCCTTGTTGAAGACATGGTGAGGGCAGGGGTCAGTTGGGGATCCGGAGTGGATGGTGTTCATCGCGCGGGCTGTGTCTTCGGTGGTCACCGTGGTCCAGGTGCGTAGGGTGGCGGTGGGGTGCGTTGGTTCGTCGGTTGGGTGCGTGGATGGTGCGCCAAAGCTGTTGTGGATGTCGGCAATCTTGCGGTGAAAGAATGAGGCGAGGGAGTCGCAGAGATCTTGTGAAGGGGTGATGTCGATGTTGCCGGTGCTGGGGTTGGAGAACTCCTTGACGATGCTGAAGAGTTCCTTGCTGTCGTGGGCGTTGTTGTTCAGTCGATCCTTTAGTGATTTCTTCTTGGTGGTGCGGATGAGCTGGTGGTGCTTGCGGGTCGCGTGTTTGAGGGCGGTCAAGTTGTCAGTGGTCCGGTCGAGGAGCCAGGCTTTCTCGAGGGTGCGGCAGGTCTTCTTGGAGTCCTTGAGTTCGTCGGTGAACCAGGGGGCCTTCTTGCTTCTGGGTTTGCTGGGAGGGTTCATCAGTGGTGCGAGGTCGTCGGCGCAGGCGGTCAGCCACTGCGTGAAGTTGCGGGCTGCTTCGTTGGGGTCCGGTGTGCTGGCCGGTGGGTTTTGGCTGAGGGAGGTGGTGAGCTGGTCGTTGATGATCTTGCTCTAGCTTCTGTGAGGGATCTATTGCGGGTGGTGGTGGATGGTGGTTTTTCTGAAGCCGAAGCGGACGCAGCTGTGGTCGGTCCAGTGAAGTTTGGTGGAGTGGCTGGAGGCGATGTGCTTGCTGGATGAAAAGACGGGATCAAGTGTGTGGCCGGCGTAGTGAGTGGGGGTGTTGACCAGTTGCTTGAGTCCGAGGTTGGCGAGGAAGTCCAGCAGGGTGACGGTGTTGCGGTCCTTGCGGTTCTCCAGGTGGAAGTTGAGGTCCCCTAGGAGGATGTAGTTGGCGGATGGGAGGGCGTGTGGGCTGATGAAGTCCGTGATGTCTTCGCTGAATTGTGTGCGTGGTCTGGGGGTCTGTAGATGAGGGTGCCTCTGAGGGTCGTCCTTGGGTTGGTGTGAATCTGGAAGTGGAGGTGTTCGGCGGCGGTGAAGGTGTCGTCGGCGTCGGTCGTGATGCGGATGGTGTTCTTGTGGACGATGGCGATTCCTCCTCCGGTCTGGTTGACTCCGAAGGAGGGTGTCGCCACTACAGTGGCAACACCCTCCTTCGGAGTTGCGACGGCAGCAGCAGCGAAGGTGACACAATTCCTCTTCATTGCAGCACGCTTCTCTCTGATGCAGTGCAGTGGGACAGTTCCAGCGGCGACACCCTTCTTCAGAGTTGTGACAGAAGGTACAGCGACGGCGACATGCTTCGTCTCGTTGAGTCGCGCTTCCGGCTCCTTTTTATTATTATTATTATTATTTTTTATATTTGTATGGCGCACAGCTACCCAATAAGGGTTTCCCGGCGCCGATGACTGATTAAACAAAAAAGGAGAAAATTGATAAGTGAAAGGATTTATTTGTGGAAGAGCCAGGTCTTAAGGTTCTTTCTAAATCTGGCATAGTTATCTTCCTTGCGAATGTGAAGCGACACGCAGTTCCTCAGAAGTCTTCTCTGTTGTCCCTGAGACTTCAGCAGGAGGCAAGCTCTTTTCCAAGCCCTTGGAGATCCTTCACAAGTTGAAAGCAAAGTACACAAAGTTCCTTTCCCCTTCCTTTGGCAGTAAGGCAACCACTGCAGGCCAATCTACCAAGCAGCACTTCAGCTTGGGAATAGGCTCTCCTCAGTTTCTTCAAGTTCCTCTCCTCAGTAAAGTTTTCTTCTTGTAGTCCAAAAGTGATCTAATTTCATGGGATCAGAGTCACAATATTTATACCCCAAAATCCTTTGTTCTCTGAGGGGAGAGGGGCCTTTGCCCAGTCCAAACCAGTTACTGAGCACTTTGTTTAACAGACTTCTCCTTTCCTTTCACAGTGCTGGGCAGAAACATCAGACGCCCCACAGGAGGTGGAGCCAGCATTGTGGAAGACAAGTACAGTCCTGGAGCACTTTGTTGACAGGACTCCTTCTCTTCTTTCAGTGTGCAGGGCAGACCCATCAGCCGCTCCCCAGGAGGTGGAGCCAGCCTTGTGGAAGGCAGGCACAGCCCTATTCAAGGTTCAGGTGCAACTCCTCTCTCCCATCTAGATACAGATCTCTCTATTTACCACTGGGCGGACTCATTCTGTCTCCTGGAATCCCCCAGCCCTGTCACTCAAACTCCAGACAAGGAATACACAACCTAGCAGAGGCAGGCCTGGATAGTTAGACAAGAAAATACCTACTTTCTCAAAGTGGTATTTACAAACACAGAATATTAAAACCAACTTCACTAAAATATGTATTTCATCATTTCGAGTTCAGGCATACTAAACTCGAATTTCTACCATGTTCTCTGAGTCAGTTAGGATTATAAACTGTAATAATTCTAACAGCCCATTCTGGCCTATGAAGAACAGGTAGCCTTGCAGTAGTGAAAAATGAAAATGGCTGTAATTCATTATTAGGACATGCCACACATATCAGGGCTTGTCCTACCTTATACTTACAATGCACCCTGCCCTTGGGCCTACCATAGGGGTGACTAATATGAAGAAAAGGGAAGGTTTAGGGACTGGGAAGTGGGTGCACTTGCCCAGCCAGCATGACAGTACCAGACTGCACGCAGGCTTTGCAATGGCAGACCTTAGATACATTTTACAAGGATGCTTCTGTGGGTGCCACAACCAGTGCTGCAAGCCCACCAGCAGCATTTGGATTACACACCCTGGCAAACTCAGTGCACTAGACTAGGGTCTGGCAAGTAAACCAAGATAGCCAAACATGGAACCACTGATTAATACATCAATTTATAATAGGGAGAGCATATGCACTTTAGCACTGTTCAGCAGTGGTAAAGTGCCCAGAGTCATAAAATAGCCAACAACAGGTCAGAAAAATAGAGGAGGAAGGCAAAAAGTTCAGGGATGACCCTGCAAAAAGGGACAAGTCCAACAGATACCAAGCACTGGATTTGCTGATCTGTGCTCTTCTGTGAAATGATGTCCATCACACCCTCTTCCATAGTCACACGAGGCGCAACAGGCAGGATTCTACAATAAGCCAAACCAGCGGACCTTTCTTGAATGTGCCTTTCAACCAGTCTCCAATCAGCAAGGGAGCTTTTGTTCTAATTTGCATCAGTCGCCAACAAGAAAAGAGGATCTTTTTGTTTCACCTCTGCCAGGATTCCTGCTCTGACGTGGAGACAAATGCGTTGGAACAGGCTACAGGAGGCCGGATGAGTATTCCGCCCTATGCCAGACATCCAGTGAACAACAAGGGTCCCTCGGGGAAGCTACCAGGGGCAGCTTTCTGAAGCAGGCCACGTGCACAGAGACAGACCCTCATGTAGGGACTAATCAAATGTCCTCTTCCTCTCAGACGTTCACAAGATAAACGAGGTTCTGAGTCCCACAGATTGAAGCATTCAGCACCGGTGAGTCTGGAAACCTTTGGTGGGAATATAGAAAACCAGCCGAGTGTTTGTAGAAGGGAATATATGCAAAGTGAATCTCCAGAAACTATCAGTTGGTAATAGTCTGTGTAACAGAAAGACTGGATATCAGAATGAATCCAGATATAACCGAGATTATTCATGTCCTTGTTTCCCTTCCACTATCAGTAAAAAGCAGCGCCAGGTGCAGAGGTTACTTCTGCAAACTCCTCCTCAAAGAGAAGTAAAGTCAAAAGTAGTGCAGAGTAGCAATGTTGACCTCTGCAATCCTTATAGTGTGAGTAAAATGCAGTGCAATGTGCACAGATTCCCTTGTTTAATTGAAACCCATGGGTGTCAGTAATAAGTGGTGCAGTTTATAAATGTTCCCACATTAAATGCCCCTCGTAGTTTGTGAGTAAAAAGCAGCACACAGATATTCTGTACTTTAAACACTTCTCGAAGTGTACGTAAACATCCAGGCACCATACAGATCGATAGGTACCCCTTATAATATAGTGAAAAGCAGTGCTTTGTAGACAGATTTCCTCTTTTGTAAACACCCCTCATTGTGTTTTCCTCTGTAAATGTTCCTGGTAGTGTAATAAACAGCAGTGCACTGCACACAGCTTTCCTCGTGTTACTGCCCCTCATAGTATGGGTAAAAGCAGTGCAGTACTGACAGATTCTCTCTGTAAAGGCACCTCAAAGTGTCAGTAAGCAGCAGTAAAGAGTGTACAGATCTACTCTTTTGTAACCACCCCTCACTCTGTTGTAAAATAGATTTCCTCATGTAATCCTAACACTGCTTCTAGTGCAGTGCTCAGATTTCCTCTTCTGTTAACGCGCCTCTTGATGTAGTAAAGAACAAAGCAATGTGCACAGGTCATCGCTTCTGAAAATACCACACTTAGGGGCCGCCCTTGAGCCACACAATGAAGCGCAAGAGCGACGCAACTCTTAAGTTAGATTTATCAAGCCACGCAAGGCCACCTTGCATGGCCCTGCGCGGCCCATGCAATGGAACGCAAGAGAGACGCAACTCTTAAGTTATATTTATCTAGCCACGCAAGGCCACCTTGCATGGCCCTGCGCGGCCCATGCAATGGAACGCAAGAGAGACGCAACTCTTAAGTTATATTTATCAAGCCACGCAAGGCCACCTTGCATGACCCTGCGCGGCCCATGCAATGGAACGCAAGAGAGACGCAACTCTTAAGTTATATTTATCAAGCCACACAAGGCCACCTTGCATGGCCCTGTGTGGCGTCATATGCAGCGCAAATTGCTGTGTTGCGTTATTGTATTATATTGTATATAACTTTATTCGATATACAATATAATAAAAGTATAAAAAACATTTTAAAAAGGGTGAAGGGGAAAAACTTACACAGTATTCGCAAGAGTGAACTATGTAGCAAAGACCATACATAACATAACCTAGTCTAGGACACCCCCGCGCCGCACGGCCACCAGCTGCTGCGTGTGCCTCCCCGCCTGACTGCCTCGCTGCCCCGGCTGCCGCCGCGTGACCACGCCCCCTGCCTGCGAGCGGCGTGGTCCGTGCTCGCCTGACCTGCAGGCTCCTGGGCGCCGCTTCTTGCCCTGTGCCCCCGTTTTTATTGTCTTTATTGCTGTTATTGCATAGTATTGTATTTTTGCTTTCTGTAGTGCCTGTTTTTCTGTTCTGCAGTTACCCTTCGTGTCTTCCCTCCCCGCTTCCCGCCACCGCCGCTAACCCCGCCCCTTTTTCCTTCTGTACCCTCCCCGCTCCCGCCTCCCAGCTGCTCCGCCCCCCCTCGCACTTCGCCATATATGGCGACCGTGCGAACGCGCAGCGGTCACGCGCAGCCGGCGCGCCGATTGTGCGCCGAAGGCGCGCCAAAGGTAAGCCCGTCTGCGCCCGTCCGCGACTGGACCGCGCCCAGCGCCAGGACCCCTGGCCCTCGAGGACCCCTGCCCACCCGCCTGACGTACACCGCCGTCACCCTCAACGCACTCAACACCGGCCGATTCCCAGGATGCTACTGAGCCACCCCACGACGCACCCACGGACCCTTCAGCTGCCACGCCTGCAAGTTCACCTGCATCCGGACCTGCCCTGCACCAGCACCCGCCAAGCCGAACACCAGCAGCAATCACCTCAAGTGCATCCTGCTCAACACCCGCTCCGTCCACAGACACGCCATCGAACTCTGGAATCTCCTCGACACCACAGCCCCGGACGTTGCCTTCCTCACGGAGACCTGGATGAACGCCTCTTCAGCGCCCGACATCGCCATCGCCATCCCAGAGGGCTACAAGATCACCCGGAGGGACCGCACCGCCAACCAGATGGGAGGAGGCATCGCCGTCATCCACAGGGACACCATCCGCATCACGACCAACACCGATGACACCCTAACCACCGCCGAACACCTGCACTTCCAGATCCACACCGACCGAAGACCACCCTCAGAGGCACCCTGATCTACCGACCCCCGGGACCACGCACACAATTCAGCGAGGACATCGCCGACTTCGTCAGCCCGCATGCCCTCCCCTCCGCTGACTACATCCTCCTGGGGGACCTCAACTTCCACCTGGAGAACAACAGCGACCGCAACACCATCACCCTGCTCGACAACCTCGCCAACCTCGGACTCAAGCAGCTGGTGTCCACCCCCACCCACCTCGCTGGACACAAACTCGACGCCGTCTTCTCATCCAGCAAAGACATCGCCTTCAGCCACGCCACAGGACTCCACTGGACGGACCACAGCTGCGTCCACTTCACCTTCAAAAGAACGACGATCCACCACCACCAGCAACAGGTTGCCCGAAGAAGCTGGAACAAGATCACAGCCGACGAGCTCGCCGCTTCCCTGAGCCAGCACCCTCCTGCCAGCTCAGCGAACCCCAGCCAGGCCGCCGACAACCTCATGAAGTGGATCAGCAACTGCGCGGACGAACTCGCCCCTCTGAGGACCCCGCCCAGCAGACCCGGCAGCAAGAAAGCCCCATGGTTCACCGACGAACTCAAGAACTCCAAGAAGAACTGCCAAGCCCTCAAGAAAGTCTGGAGAAGGGAACCAACGCCGGACAACGTGACCACCCTCAAGCTTGCCACCCGGAAGCACCACCAACTGATCCGCGCCGCCAAGAAAACTGCATTCAAGGACCGGCTGGACAACAACGCACACAACTGCAAGGAACTCTTCAACATCGTGAAAGAGCTCTCCAACCCCAACGCCGGAAACAACGACATCACCCCATCGCAAGACCTCTGCAACTCCCTCGCCTCCTACTTCCACAACAAGATTGCAGACATACACAACAGCTTCATCACACAGCCAACGCACGCCATGACCACAGCAACGCCGCCTACCACCACCCTCCGCGCCTGGACTCCGATCGGCACCGAAGACACCGTCCGCATGATGAACTCCGTCCACTCCGGATCTCCGACCGACCCCTGCCCCCACCACGTCTTCAACAAGGCCGACGCTGTCATCGCACCCCACCTGCGGGACATTATCAACACCTCCTTCGACCCCGCCGCCGCCAGAGCCAACCTGCACGAAGGGATGAAGGATGTAGCCGAGTGGATGACGACCAGCCGCCTGAAACTGAACTCGGACAAGACGGAGGTCCTCATCCTGGGCTCCTCGCCCTCCGCCTGGGATGACTCCTGGTGGCCCCCCGCCCTGGGCACCGCACCCAAACCGACGGACCACGCACGCAACCTGGGCTTCATCCTGGACTCCTCCCTCTCCATGACCAGGCAAGTCAATGCCGTCTCCTCGTCGTGCTTCAACATCCTGCGCATGCTTCGGAAGATCTTCTGGTGGATCCCCACGGAGACCAGGAAGACCGTCACCCAGGCCCTCGTCACCAGCCGACTGGATTACGGCAACGCCCTCTACGCCGGAACCACCGCCAAGCTCCAGAAGAGACTCCAGCGGATCCAGAACGCCTCAGCCAGACTCATCCTCGACATCCCACGAAACAGCCACATCTCCGGACATCTGAGAGACCTGCATTGGCTCCACGCCAACAAAAGAATCACCTTCCGCCTCCTCACCCACGCACACAAAGCCCTACACGATCAAGGCCCGAGCTACCTCAACAACCGAATCAACTTCTACGCTTCCAAACGCAACCTCCGATCAGCCAGCCATGCCCTCGCCGCCGTCCCCCGCATCCGAAGAGCGACAACAGGAGGAAGGTCCTTCTCCTACCTGGCCGCCAAGACCTGGAACTCCCTCCCTCCCGACCTGCGCCTGACCCTAGACCACCTCTCCTTCAGGAAGAAGCTCAAGACCTGGCTGTTCGAGCAGTAACGGCACCCCCCCCCCCAAGCGCCTTGAGACCCTACGGGTAAGTAGTGCGCTCTATAAATGTCTTTGATTGATTGATTGAACATATAATACATAATACATGCATTGACAGACAAATTGGTTGTGTATTGAATAAACAGTTAAAAATGGTTTGTCATAAAAAGACGAAATGCACATCATTACAAGTTGGCGTTCGGCAGTTCCAGAACCTGTACTTGGATCATCCTAGAAAGTTTCATCCTCCTCAACCAGGCGCAACCCAGGTATTTGGCCACCCCACAGAATAGGCTGTGGATCGAAGTCTCCGATGATAGAATACGCTGCGCCACCCTGTGGTCTCTACAACCCAGGTTGGAACAAACCGGTTTCAGCCATTTCCTCCTCACCTGCCATAGGCTGGGCAGGCGAAGAGGAAATGGGCGACCGATTCCGTAGGGGAGGCGCAGAACGGGCACCCCAAGTCGATCCCCCCAAGGTGCCACCAACCTGCTCTGAAGTCATTCAATGGGAGGGTGCCAAACCTGAACTTCAGATACAGGGCCCTATCTTTCGGGGACTCAATAAGATCTAGGAGAGATTATAATTTAGGGGCAGGCTTAACGCTCAAGTAGATTTCTGTCAGTGTACCGCGGTTCTCGCTTTTTGCAGCGGCCGAGTCCACCCAATCCCAATAGGCTTTTTTTACAACTACTTTGGGCAGCTGGTTCTAGGACACCCCCGCGCCGCACGGCCACCAGCTGCTGCGTGTGCCTCCCCTTCCACTGTGCCTCGCTGCCCGACTGCCGCCTCATGACCACGCCCCCTCCTTCGAGCGGCGTGGTCCGTGATCGACGCTCTTCTCCCTGTGCCCCTGGTGTATTTACTGTGTATAATTGTAGAATTGTATTGGTATTTGTTTAAATTGTTGTTTTCCCCGCTGTATTGCCTGTTTTTCCCTGCCTGTCGCCGCCCTCCGTCTTCCCTCCCCGCTCCCCGCTTCCCGCCACCACCGCTGATTCCGCCCCTTTTTTCCTTCTGTTCCCTCCCCGCTCCCGCCTCCTAGCTGCTCCGCCCACCCGCGCACTTGGCCATATATGGCGACCGTGCGACGCAGGTGAGTGTGCCCTAGTTCTAGGACACCCCCGTGCCGCACGGCCACCAGCTGCTGCGTGTGCCTCCCCTTCCACTGTGCCTCGCTGCCCGACTGCCGCCTCGTGACCACGCCCCCTCCTTCGAGCGGCGTGGTCCGTGATCGACGCTCTTCTCCCTGTGCCCGTCCGCGCCTGGACCGCGCCCAGTGCCAGGACCCCTGGCCCACGAGGACCCCGACCAACCCGCCTGACGTACACCGCCGCCACCCTCATCGCACTCAACACCGGCCGAGTCCCAGGATGCTGCAGAGCCACCCCACGACGCGTCCACGGACCCTTCAGCTGCAACACCTGCAAGTTCACCTGCATCCGGACCTGCCCGACACCAGCACCCGCCAAGCCGAACACCAGCAGCAACCACCTGAAGTGCATCCTCCTCAACACCCGCTCCGTCCACAGACACGCCATCGAACTCTGGAACCTCCTAGACGCCACAGCCCCTGACGTTGCCTTCATCACGGAGACCTGAATGAACGCCTCCTCAGCGCCCGACATCGCCATCGCCATCCCAGACAGCTACAAGATCACCCGGAGGGACCGCAACGCCAACCAGGTGGGAGGAGGCGTCGCCATCATCCACAAGAACACCATCCGCATCACGACCAGCACCGACAACACCTCACCCTCCGCGAACACCTGCATTTCCAGATCCACACCGACCCGAAGACCACCCTCAGAGGCACCCTGATCTACCGACCTCCGGGACCACGCACTCAATTCAGCGAGGACATCGCCAACTTCGTCAGCCCGCACGCCCTCCCCTCCGCTGACTACATCCTCCTGGGGGACTTCAACTTCCACCTGGAGAACAACAACGACTGCAACACCAGCACCCTGCTCGACAACCTCGCCAACCTTGGACTCAAGCAGCTGGTGTCCACCCCCACCCACCTCGCCGGACACACACTCGACGCCATCTTCTCATCCAGCAAAGACATCGCCTTCAGCCACGCCACAGAACTCCACTGGACGGACCACAGATGCATCCACTTCACCTTCAGAAGAACGACGATCCACCACCACCAGCAACAGGTTGCCCGAAGAAGCTGGAACAAGATCACAGCTGACCAGCTCGCCGCTTCCCTGAGCCAGCACCCTCCGGCCAGAACAGCGAACCCCAGCCAGGCCGCCGACAACCTCTCAAAGTGGATCAGCAAATGCGCAGACGAACTCGCCCCTCTGAGGATCCCGCCCAGCAGACCCGGCAGTAAGAGCCCCATGGTTCACCGACGAACTCAAGAGCTCCAAGAAGAACTGCCGAGCCCTCGAGAAAACCTGGAGAAAGGAACCCACGCCGGACAACAGGACCACCCTCAAGCTCGCCACCCGGAAACACCACCAACTGATCCGCACCGCCAAGAAAACGGCTTTCAAGAACCGACTGGACAACAACGCACACAACTGCAAGGAACTCTTCAACATCGTGAAAGAGCTCTCCAACCCCAACGCCGGAAACAACGACATCACCCCATCGCAAGACCTCTGCAACTCCCTCGCCTCCTACTTCCACAACAAGATCGCGGACATACACAACAGCTTAAGCACTCAACCGACGCACGCCACGACCGCAGCAACGCCACCCACCACCACCCTCCGCGCCTGGACCCCGGTCAACACCGAAGACACCGTCCACATGATGAACTCCGTCCACTCCGGATCTCTGACCGACCCCTGCCCTCACCACGTCTTCAACAAAGCCGACGCTGTCATCGCACCCCACCTGCGGGACATCATCAACACCTCATTCGACACCACCACCTTCCCCGAGAGCTGGAAGCACGCCGAACTCAGCGCACTACTCAAGAAACCTACAGCAGACCCCACCGAACTCAAGAATTACCGCCCCATCTCTCTACTCCCGTTCCCAGCCAAAGTCATCGAGAAGACCGTCAACAAACAGCTGGCCGCCTTCCTCGAGACAAATGGATCCCTCGACCCATCGCAGTCCGGATTCCGTGCCAAACACAGCACCGAGACCGCCCTCATCGCCGCCACCGACGACATCCGAGCCCTGATGGACAACGGAGAAACAGCGGCCCTCATCCTCCTAGACCTCTCCGCGGCTTTCGACACGGTCTGCCACCGCACCCTAGTGCAGCGCCTCTGCAACGTCGGAATCCAGGAGAAGGCACTGGAATGGATCGTCAGCCAGACTCATCCTCGACGTCCCACGACACAGCCACATCTCCGGACACCTAAGAGACCTGCACTGGCTCCCGGTCAACAAGAGAATCACCTTCCGCCTCCTTACCCACGCTCACAAAGCTCTCCACGATCAAGGCCCGAGCTACCTCAACAACCGCATCAACTTCTACGCTCCCAAACGCCACCTCCGATCTGCCAGCCACGCCCTCGCCGCCGTCCCACGCATCCGTAGAGCCACTACAGGAGGAAGGTCCTTCTCCTACCTGGCCGCCAAGACCTGGAACTCCCTCCCGGCTGACCTGCGCCTGACCCAAGACCACCTCTCCTTCAGGAAGAAGCTCAAGACCTGGCTGTTCGAGCAGTAGCGGCACCCCCCCCCAAGCGCCTTGAGACCCTACGGGTAGGTAGTGCGCTCTATAAATGTCTTGATTGATTGATTGATTGATTGATTGACTCACCCAAGCTTCTCCCAGACCTATATCCCCCACTAGCTGTTTCAATTTGGATAGCCAGACTATCTTGTGGCCCATGTCAAGTTCTAATAATTCGGTCAATGCAGTGGCATAGTGGCATAACTCCGGGGACCTTCTAAGGCGTGTCCAGAACAATAAAGGGCGCAGTCTTGCCACCTCGTTTATTGGATATCTCCCCAAGTCATAGCAGAGCGGGACCAGTGGGGTCAATGGAGGAAGCGAGACCAAGTCTCTAAAGAACTTGTTCTCTGATCTTACTACGTCTGTGACCTTCTCGAAACCCCACAGTTCCGCTCTGTATAGTGATGAGGGCAAGGCCTTTCCCTCGTAGACCCTAATGGCAGGGGCCACAGGTCGACTATAGGAGAGGCGCTGATGTTTAGAAATAGCCCCCGACACCCGCTTGTGATTGAGGAGCATTTTGGCAAGGTGCCAGGACCAGGTCATCCGACTGTTGAGCCTCACTCCTAGATAGTCAAATGCCTCAACAAGTTCCAGGGGGGTATCATTTAGTCTGATGTTATTTTTAAAGTATTTCGATGGTGCCAGGGCCATTAGTTTTGTTTTGGATGTGTTTATAATCAAACCTCTAGCACCACGGGGGGCATGGCTAGCAGCCAACGATGGCGGCCGCAGCTTAGAGAGGCTCCTGTGACAAGGCGGCTTCCCACTGAAATCCGTTATAATTATCCTGATTTTCAAGGTGGTTAAAGGGGTGGATCGGACCCTGAGTCCGTGCAGCGCCCGGCGGACCAGTTTTGAAGCAGCGAAGGCCCTGGAGCAGCGCGAAATCGCTAGGCAGAGATCGGTGTGAGGTGGGGCCTACCGTTCTCCAGGAGGCAGCGGAGTTGCGTACAATTTGGAACCGGCCGGAAATAGACTTTTGGCGGCAGTGGTTGGCCGGATGTGCCGGTATCTGGGACGCACTGCCTGAACAGCCTGTAAGCATCTTCCGACGGCCCGGTGACACAAGTGGGGCTCAGTGGCAGCAGCCGCCCCCGCGGGAGCACCCGCCCGGCCGGTGCTATAGGGACCCGTGGTCTTGGCAACATCACTTGTGGCTACTGTTTGTATGCGCTGAACAATCACTTAGCGCGGCCACCCCACGGACGGAGGCAAGATAACGAAGCACCGGCCCTCCTTGGTTCGACCGCGGACCCTTTACACCGGTCTGCGACGATCACAAGAACAAGGCCATGTCCAACAGAGGCCCCAAGAATAGCACTACTCAGGCCAAACTGGACAAATTTGCTTACGAGAGGCAAACTCCTCCCCAAGATCAGCGCAAGAATGCAGGGAAAGCGACCGAAACCGAGGGGGCGAAGAAGGCCACACAAGAGGACGTCCTGGCAGCACTGGCTCAGGTGCAAGCAACGGTGGGAGCAACAGCCACGGAAGTCACCCTGATACGGGCGGACCTCCAGAAAATGAATGAAAGGGCAAAACAGGTGGAGGTTGTCACCAAATCCTTGGTCAAAGATGTGTCTGAATTACAAACGGCGATCGAACGGCTACAGACTGATAACAAACTGCTCAGAGAAAAGTTGGATGACCAAGAAGGCCGCTGCCGGCGTAATAACGTTCGAATTTAAGAAGTGCCGGAAGACACGGGTGCAATGGACCTCTACGTGGAAGAAATAATCAAAACCAGACTCCAGCCCAAAGGCCTCTCAAACTTTTTCTAGGTGGAGCGGGCCCACAGGGTGCCGGGGGGCAAACCTAAGACAGGTGGGCCGCCTAGACCAATACCACGACACCATCTTGCAGGCCGCAAGAGTTGCGCCAGCCATCCAAATTCAGAACTCGAGAATTGCCTTCTTCCCAGACTACACGGCGGAGGTCTCTAGGAAAAGAATAACATTTCTGGAGGTGAAAAGAGCCTTGAGGGAAAAGGAACTGCCGTATTCGATGCTTTTTCCGGCCCGGCTGCGAGTGGTGGCGGATAAAAAAGTGTGGTTTTTCGACTCCCCGGACGCGGCCCGGGACTGGCTCGAGGGATGGCATACTGTGGACCAGCAGCGGAGGCAACACAGGTCTAATCAGGATCGCAGAGGTGACAGCAGGACTGGCTCACAGACGTCGGGTCGAGAAGGGGCGGAAGGCTCTCCATCCTGTGGTTTTGCGGGGGCAGGCGGTGAAGAATGAACCCCATACTCCGGCTTTTGAGGACAGGGTAATCGCTGATCATTTACACACTGTTTAACTGCTGCATATGGACACTGGCATGAACACCCCGAAGGCACGCAGGGATGCCGCCTGCTCGGGGAGACGCTCTCCCCCCTACACGCAAGTACTCTGGTTGCGGGATGGGTCAAGCACTCTGCTCAGTTGGGGGGGCGGGCAGTTGAAAGTCCGTTAGGCAGGGTAGCAGGCAGGGGGTTTGGGGGGGTTGTATTGTTACAGTTAGGGATGTATGTATACGGTCGAAGACAATGCCTAGGTTTCGGCATGAGTCAATACAAGATGGGTGGAATGGACAATGATCATATGCCTCCGTGAGGTCCCTCAGCTTTTTGCTACGCACTTGCCTAGCCACCACACACAATACACTTATTAGCCAACACACCATGGATCCCATAATAGCTAATGGCTAACGTTCCCGTCCCTGAAAGGGGTGATGTAGACCCTGAGTCGCAGTGCCCCTCCTTGCGTCTACTGACTTGGAATGTAAGAGAACTTGGGGACAAGGTTAAACGGGGTTGGTGCTAACCGCAATCAAGAGGCAAAAACCCACCATAGCGCTACTGCAGGAAACTCATCTGATAGGGGGCGCCACCAAGGCCTTGGATAGACGAGGCTATAAAATGATAGTCCATTCTGGGTTCACGTCCGGTTCCAGGGGGACCGGTATCCTGATACAGAAAAACGCATGTTTCATCCCCCTACAAACTAAGACTGATGACCAGGGCTGCTTTGCGGCCCTGCAGGGGCAATGGGAGGGAAATCTTTTCAATCTGGTTTCAGTATATATTCCACCGGCATTGCACTCGGTACACCTCCCAAAACTAGGTGACTTCCTTCTGACTCTCCCCGAGGGTGAGGTCATCCTTGGGGAGGACTTCAATGCAGTTCTGGACACACAACTCGACAGATTCCCCACACCGGTTCACACGGGAGGGGTCCCCCACCTCCAGCGGTTTTTAACAGCCATGGGACTAACTGATATCTGGAGACATCTCCACCCCGGTGCGAAACAATACACTTTTCACTCCGCAGTGCATGGCAGTCTATCTCGAATCGACCACTTCCTAACACTGGGAGACGGTCTCCAACATATAGATACAATGGCAATCCACCCTCGAGGGATCTCGGACCACTCGCCACTTACACTGACACTTTCCTCTCAGGTACGATCGCGCAAATGCATATACCCCATACACGCTACCTATTTTAGGGTTCCCCAGGTTCGCAAGGCTCTTAAAAAAACAACGACACAATATTTTCATGAAAACGTCCACTCAGTGCGTTCCTCCGAGATACTATGGGAAGCTTATAAAACGGTCTTAAGGGGACAAGCCATTAACTCCATCACGGGTCATAAAAGACAGCAGTCCCAAGAGCTAGTTAATCTGGAAGTGGCTTTACAGGAACGGACCACAGCTCATGAACAACACCCCACTCCATCCACCCTACATGCACTTGCCATTCAACAACAGTTATACAACGATCACCTGCGCATCCAAGTAAAAGGGCACATAACCGACACTCAAAATAGGATGTACGAGGTGGGTGAAAAGGCTGGGAGAATGTTGGCGTGGCTTGATAAAC
This sequence comes from Lissotriton vulgaris, assembly GCF_964263255.1. NCBI lineage: Eukaryota > Metazoa > Chordata > Amphibia > Caudata > Salamandridae > Lissotriton > Lissotriton vulgaris. The sequence goes on from NC_141685.1 coordinate 178,732,393, forward strand.
GGGAAGGTAATTCTAGGGGGATCCCACGCTTGAAGGACGACCAAAGGGGGGGTACACACAGACCCGAGACGTATCACTGAACTACTCGCGACCCACTTTGAACGGGTGTAACATGTGATTACACCCGAGATGGCCAGAGAAATATTAGCTCCGATCGAGGTCAAAACATTATCACCAGAAGTATCAAGTGAGCTGGAAGCGGACATCACCGCCGATGAAATCCAGCTGGCGATTCGGGCATTAAACCCGGGTAAAGCAATGGGACCCAATGGCATACCCATTGAATGGTACCCAGCAGTGCCTGAGACCCTCAGTAAACATCTACTGGGGATGTTTAAGGAATGTCTAGAGAAGGGTTCCCTTCCGCCGGACCAACGAGTGGCGACCATAGTAACCATTCCTAAACCAGGTAAACCACCTGATGAATGCTCCTCTTATCGCCCCATATCCTTGTTGAATGCCGAAGTTAAAATTCTGGCCAAACTCCTAGCAACAAGAATCCTGCCCCATCTACCATTAATTATACACCCGGACCAGTCCGGATTCATGCCACATAGAAACACAGCGTTGAATCTGCGCAGGCTGCACGGTGTGCTGGCTAGGGCAGATTCAATCACCACGCAAGCGGTGATATTAGCTCTTGACGCTAAGATGGCATTTGACCTCGTCGAATGGGCGTATCTATTTGAGGCACTGAAGCGCTTGGGATTCGGGCCCCGCTTTCTCGCGTGGGTCAAACTATTATACGCTAACCCGGTGGCCCATGTGGTAGCTAACGGACATATCTCGCGAACGTTCCCACTGGGGAGGGGCACGAGGCAAGGTTGTCCCCTATCGCCCTAATTATTCGCGATTTCCTTAGAACCCCTCGCTACTCTCATAAGGACCTCGCCCCTCGTCAAGGGCATATCCTGGAGGGAACGATGGGAGGACCGGCTGTCTCCATATGCAGACGATATGGTGATTTATCTAACAAACCCGGAAAGCGGGGTACCGGCCTTATTGCATATCTGTGACACGCACGGCAGAATTTCCGGCTATACGTTGAATTGGAATAAGTCGGAGCTGTATGTTCTGAAGGGACAGGTCCCGACCCTTGGTGCGGCGTGCCCCCTGGCGATAGCGGGCTCGTCATTTAAATACCTGGGCATTCAGGTCACTAGGGATCCAACGGAATTTATGGAAAAGAACCTGAAGCCTCACCTAGACAGACTCAAACAAGATGTTACATTCTGGTCGGGTCTCCCACTAACACTCCTGGAGAGAGCTGCACTCTACAAAATGATGGCATTGCCACGATTTTTGTATGTCCTTGAAAATACACCCTACCCGGTAGCCCCTAGGTTTTTCCAAAAGGTGGCAGCGTTAGTTTCTAACCTCTTATGGGGAAACCTCCCTGCACGCATAGCGCAATCCAAGCTGCACAGAGGCTGGTACGACGGTAGTATCGCTTTACCTAACTTAAAGCTGTACTATTGGGCAGCACACCTTAAGCCCATCAACCAGTGGATCCATGCATCACAAACCGAACCAGCGTTCCAGTCTGACAGGGCACAATTAGGCACAAACAGCCTACTGGGTCCATTATACGACCACCGTAAAATTTGCGCCTTACTGGGGCCCACTAGACTAACGGTGCAGCTGTGGCATACAGCAACGGCTGCGCTAGGTTGGAAGGGGAGGATCACCAAAATGACCCCACTATGGGACTCTCGAATATTAGGCAACATGAGAAACAGTAAGGGATTCTCACATTGGGACACTATAGGGATTTCCACGGTGGGAGATCTCTGGGAGAGGAACAGGGTGATACCCTTTGACCGACTAAGAGAATTATATGAACTTGGTGAAAGGGAGCTTTATAGGTACATCCAGATACAGCACGCACTACTCACAGCCTTACCCCCGGACACAGAGCTGCCCGAGTCCTCGCCATTGGAAGACCGCCTCCTCACTGACTTTATGATGGAACGTGCAACATCACTCACATACCGAAAATTACTCAACAACTTCCCAGATCCGACACTCTCATTGAAGGCAAAATGGGAGGGAGACACTAGTGAAATGGACGAGCATGATTGGAATCAAGCACTTGGGTCCCCTAAGGAAGTAGGCATCTCGGCCCGACTACGGTTAGTACAACTGAAAATACTACACAGGGTTTATTACACTAGGACTATGCTACATCGCATCCACAGGATACCACATCCTTACTGCCTTCGCGGGTGTGGGGAGGAAGGTACGTTTTTTCACACCATCTGGGACTGCCCCAGGATTCAGGAATATTGGAGACAAATACTACGCACAGTCTCACAAACACTAGAAATGTCGCTATTGCCTGAACCAAGGAGGTGCCTGTTAAACGTATGGGAGCCTACTGACCTCTCTAGACATGGGCAGCTCTGGGTTACAGTGGGACTGATGGTAGCAAAACGGGACATAGCACAACGCTGGAGTGCGGCAGAACTGCCGACCAAGTCACAATGGTGTTTAAACATGGACAGGGTGATGATAACAGAAAGGGCAGTATATTCCAACCGTGCCTGCCCGGGGAAGTGGAATAAAATCTGGACGAAATGGAATGTGTACAGAGGGGAGATTTGTGACCCTTTGCCGGAGGATGTCCAAGATGAGTCCGATGGGGAAGAGGAAGTGGGATAAAGCTGCGTACGAATTGTTGGGAGGGGGGAAGCCAAGGATATTATGAGGGATTCCCTTATTGAATTGCCGGGAGGGGAGGCAAGGGATGGATAACTTGGTACAATTAGCTGAGAGTGATCTGTACTCGTGCATACGCATGGCCCATTGTGACCCCTTGAGGGAATGGGAGTGGGACTAGAGTAGGACACTCGCTGGAGGTACTTGTAACTCGGACTGTATTGCTCAATGCACGATCATATTACTATTCCTAACGTTCAAGTTTGATTGTTGTTGTTTTTGAAAAAAGATAAAATCAAAAACCACTACTAACGATGATACAGATATATGTGATTCACCTTACTTTCGCAGCTGCCATTTTTGATTTGTATAGAGACTGATTGTCCAATGAAAATTCTGAGTTGCTGCAGTCTGATTCACGAGTTGATTTAGCGGCTGGCCCACAGGGTTTTAGGCATTCCGCTGTGTATTTTACAGGTGCAATAAAGGTTTTTGGAAAAAAAAACAAAAAAAAAAAACCTCTAGCACCACAAAACTGGGTGTTGCGTTATCTGTCCCAGTGACGGGTTCCATGGGCGGAGCGCGGGTGTTCCCACGCATCGCCTCATAGATTTTGGTGCATTCCCAGATTCACCAACACTGGTAGCCCTGGGAGTGCGTCAAAATGCCGCACCTCCCATGTGAGGTGCAACGAGGATAAATATCTTTATTTCTCCTTTTTCCTTGCTTCGATGTGTCCTGGATTCTGCAGCACACATGGAAAGAGGAAAAAGCCTCAGGGGATTGCTTTTGTGCAGGAAGGTGCCCCTTCCTGCACAAAAACAATCCTGTTTGCAAGGCACGCACGCTTGCACCATGGTGCAGGGGTGCCTGCTTTGGCACTGGGAGCACATTGAGCGCCAGCGCAGGGAAAACAGGACTGCGCTGTAGAGTGTTAGATACAGCGCATTCCTGACCTTTCCCTATCACGCAGTGTAGCTAGGTGACTTGCTGTGCTGCGCTGTGTGCCCCCGAGTGTAGTTGAAGGAAGTGCAGTATGGACAGATTTATCACACTGAAGAGCAAAGAGCGGTGCAGCGTGCTGAGATTTTCTCTTTTTTAAACGCCCCTCGAACTGTAGTAAAAAGTGATTCTCTTTGCAGACCACAGATGGGCTCTAAGCACCCTGCACAGAGTAGTAAAAGGCAGAGGAGTCTGCACAGATTTCCTCTTTTATTTTAAATACCACTCACAGTGTAATAAAAAGCAGTAGTGCGCACACTAGCTTTCCTCAAGATGCAATGCAGTGTGCATAGATTCCCCCTTAAAAAAAAATTATGACTACAAAAACCACCAGGGCAAGAAGGAACACCCCCTCTCGCCTACCCCCAAAACGTCCCCAGATAGATGAGCCCAGCTCAGTCGAGCTCCTGGCAGTGATTTTTCATAGTTCCATAAGATGCAGTGCAGTGACAAAGATACCTTACAGTGTAGTAAGATAGATACAGTGTAGTGCACAAATTACTCACAGTGCAGTAAGATGCAGTACAGAGTGTAAACATTCCTCATAGTGCAGTAAGATGCAGTGCACACAGATCCCCTTTTTAACACAAATGATGCCCACAAACACCTCCAGAGTTGGGAGTAAAGCCCCCCCAGGTGCTCCCCGTTAGAAGAGCACAGCCCCTCCCCCTCCAGGCCCCGGATAGAAGAGCCCAGCTCAGCCCCAGGGGCTCCCGTACACGAGAGTGCAGCTCAGCCCCGGGGGCCCCCGGATAGAAGAGCCCAGCTCAGCCTCCAGGGCCCCCAGATAGAAGAGCCCAGCTCACCCCCCCCCCCCTCCGGGGCCCCTGGATAGAAGAACCCAGCTCAGCACCAGGGGGCCAGGATAGGAGAGCCCAGCTCAGCCCCAGGGCCTCCAGATAGAAGAGCCCAGTGTGAAGAAGTACATCTCAAATGTCGGATGATTAAAAGGTTTCTTTATTCTTATATCAGGAAGAAAGGATCTCATCCACAGGAGACACAGGCATGCAGCAACTGACACAGTCCTGGCCTCAATTAGAATCATAACATAGCTACATCATGAGATTCTATGAATAACATTCTACAATCAGTAAGACACACATGCATAACACAGAGAAGGATACCACACACCTTCACCTGAAAACACAAAAAAAAAACACACAAAAAATGCTATTTCAAAATATAATCATTTAGAGCAGTAGGAGCACGGCTTAAACGTGTGCTTTTCCTGGAAGGAGCATCAGACTTAACATGGACCCTTTTATTAATCAAATTGCTGTTTGTTGCATACTTCTCAGTAGGACCTGAAAAAGAAGCAATTCGATTCAAATTCCAAATTCTTCCATCATTTAGCTTAACAGCATTACGAAACTGTTTCGTGACATAAAAGGGAGAAGAAAACTTTGGCCCTGAAGATCTAAGTGGAAGACAAATTCTCACCCGATCTCCAACACACACCTTGGTATGAGCAACTGCATGTCTGCTATCAAAATTCTTCTTTCTCAGTTCTGACTTCACCTTTTGCTTCAATGAATCTAGGCCCTTGTTAAGATTTCTTGTTTCCACCCCTAAATTTCTCATCCAAGTCTGAAATATAGAAGTGTTTGGAGTGCGACCTCGAAAAAGTACAAAAGGGATCTCACCTGTGGTGGAATTTGGTGTAATTCTATAAACCATTACTCTTTCCATAAGGTTATTTTTCCAATCCGAGCCTTGATCTTTAGAAATCTGAATAGATTCCTTAAGTACGCGGTTGAACCTTTCCACCATTCCGTTACATTCCGGATGGTAAAGTGAACAACGCTTGTGTTTAACACCTTTACTAGCCAAGAAATCTTCCATTTCTTTTGATACTAGCTGTACCCCATTATCAGTAAGGATAGTTTCAGGAAACCCTCCCTACTAAAAACATCACGTAGAAATTTTACTACATCCTTGGTCTCAATGTTTTGGGTGATTTTTATCTCCGGCCATTGTGAGAACATATCCATCATAACTAGCACATACCGTTGAGAGTTCCCAGAAGAAATGGGACCTAGGATGTCCAAGGCTACATCCTGCCAACAACGCACCGGCATATTCCTTATAACCATTGGTTGTGTCCTTGTCTTACAAACCTTGTCAGAGGAGCTACATTCAACACAATCACGACTCATCCGTTCTACAAGAAGCTCGATACCTGGCCACCAGAAATGTAACCGTATCCTCTCCTTAGTTTTGGATATGCCTTGATGTCCTTGGTGGGCCAAGAGAAGAATTTTCTCCCTAATCAAAGAAGGTGGAATAAGCTTTGTGCCTCTCCACAACAAACCATCCTTTAAGGACAACTCATCCTTGACATTCCAGTATTTCTTGGCACTATCACTCAGATTCTTAAGACATGGCCACCCTTTACTTAACAAATTACAAACTTCCTGTAACTCAGAGTCTGTACCCATGGCATCTCTCCAATCACTCTCTTGGATAATTCCTTCAACAATCTCACACACCTTGAACTCATCTATCTCCCACGAATCCTCAGATGATAAAGAGTTCTGGTCATTCTGCTCCACAACCAATCTAGAGAGACAATCTGCAACCTTATTATTCACACCCGGTAAGTACCTCACATCAAATTCAAATTCTTGGAGAGCGATAACCCATTTACAAATGCGTGAAGAAATGGCATCCAATCCTTTTTTATAAAAAACCTCCTTCAACGGTTTATGATCCGTGTGAACCACGAATGAATTACCCCACAGAAACTTCTTCAGTTTCCTAATGGCCCAATAAATACAAAGAACCTCCTTTTCAATCACAGAATATGACAACTCTGGACCAACTAAGGATCTAGACAGAAACAAGATGGTAATCTCTTTCCCATCCCTCATTTGCTTGAGCACAGCTCCTAAACCACAGGAACTAGCATCTGTGACCAAAATTGAATCATTATTAACGTCAAAACGTTGTAAAGAAGGAGCTAGACTTAAATCTTGTTTAACAAGTTCATACTCCCTTCGGCATACCTGAGACCAAGAAAACGTTACCCCCTTTTTCAACAAAGCTCTCATGTTAGAAGTTTTATTTGCACAAATTTGTTATAATACTCTGCCATACCTAAAAAGGTAATCAACTCTTCTCTAGACTTTGGCGTAGGCAAGCTGTGTATAGTCTTCACCAACTTATCCTTTGGTTTTACACCATCAGGAGTCAAACAGTGACCTAAATAGTCAATCTCAGTCAAATTAAATCTGCACTTGTTTTCCCTTAAAGTCAATCCTCTGTCCTTGAAACGTTCCAGAACAGATCTAACTCTAAGATCATGTTCACTTTGTGATGACCCGAACACAAGTACATCATCCTGATACATTTTAACTCCAGTAATACCCTTCAATACATCCTCCACACTCGCTGAAAAACTGAGGCTGCAGAGATTAAGCCAAAAGGTAAGCGAGTGCCAAAGGGTGTGATGAAGGTTGTGAAACCCATGGACGCCTCATCAATCCTCACCTGATGGTATGCTGCCCTCAGGTCAAGAGTGGAGAACATGCAAGCATCTCCCAGTTGAGTTAACATGGTATTGATATTAGGAAGAGGATATTTATCTGCCACAACCTCTCTATTAAGACCCCTAAGGTCAACACAAAAACGAATCTCACCTGAGGGTTTACAAGCTAAAACAACAGGCGAAACCCATTCACTTGCCTCAGATTTCACAATGATTCCATCACTCAAAAGTTTCTCTAACTCCAACCGCATAGGTTCCTGCATAGCTAAAGGAACGCTACGCACTTTACATGCCACAGGAACTGCATCTGTCTTCAAAATAATATTATGAACATAACCGGAAAGACAACCAAGCTTGTCACTAAAGACACTTTCAAATAGTCTTCGCCAATCAGGATAAGACCCCTCAGTTTTACTCAAATTAGAGGTTTTTTGTACAGTTACCACATTACAGCCAGATGTACATGGAGACACATCATTTAAGATTGGATTATTTTCACTAGAGTGAGATTCCATATCTCTTAGAACGATGCAAGGATTCTCACCAGGAAGTAAAGCGAGATGTAAGTCTGCCTGATGAAACCAACTTAGAATGCTGTCCCCCCTGCAGGAGATGTAAATTTTACCTGCAGTAAGTCGTCCCTTGTAGTCAATTTGACCATTGAAATAACCCACAAGTTTAATAGGTTTTCTCCCATAGGCCAGTGGTCTTATGTCAGGTTTAAAAACTTTTACTTTTCCAAAACGTTTCTCATCAAAGAAAACTTCTGGTATTAAAGTGATTTTTGCCCCGGAGTCAAATAGCATTTTGACTTCACAATTATCAATGCGTACAACATCAACAGCACCTTTACACTTTTTCCCATCGAATAAGGAAATTTCACCACAATGTAACTCATCCGAATCAGGATCAAAGTCTTCATCAAATACAGAAATCTCACCACAATGCAAGTCATCTGAATTAGAGTCAGAGTCATCATCAATCAACACTTCTTTCACTTGTTTTTTCTTTTTGATTATTTGAGACCTGCAAGCCTTCGAGTAATGCCCTACCTTACCGCAGTTGTTACATTTAGAAGACAAAGCAGGGCATGACCTATCATTGGCTAAATGATCAAAGGCATTACAACGAAAACATTTTAGTTTTGAACTAGTGGAGGTTCTGGAAAAATTATAAGAAGAAGGAGTGGAACTGGACATTTTCTTAGAGGTTCTAGTTGTAGATCTCAGGTCTGGTTTCTCTAGGGACTTATTCTTATTAACAACCAAGACTTTTTCCTCAGAGGTTTCCTTTTCTTTCTTAAAAACCTTTACGCATGCATCAGAATTTTCTAGTCTTTTGGCTATGGCGATGACTTCATCTAAATTAGGATCATCTTTTTGCCATAATTCGTCTTTAATTTTTTCTAAACAACATCCTAACACGAATTGATCACGTAATCGTTCTTCCAAAGTACCTTCAAATTTACAAGTGGCAGCCAATTTACGTGAAGCCGTGACATAAGTCTCTATAGACTCCTCATCTTTCTACATGCGCCTGCCAAGTGGTACCTTTCTAAGATGGTACTCACTTTTGGCAAATAATGTTTATCCAGTTTTTTAATGTTGACCTCAAATTCATTTAAATTATTCGCTTCTTCAGTAGTCAATTCAGGTAAATGTTCAAAAACCTCTTGCCCCTCAGAGCCTAAGCAGTGCATCAAAAGTGCAGACTTCCTTTCTGCAGAAAGAGAAGTACCACAGACCCTTGCATAATTTAAAAACACTTTTTTCCATTTTGACCAGCGAATGGGCGGGTCCCCTGGTTTTGAAAGGAAAAAAGGAGCAGCTGTAACGTTCTGCATAACTCACCAGAAAATATCAGAAAGAGTAAGCACAAAAATGACAAGAGAAATGAATCAATACGTCAAACTAGCAATAGCAGGAATAAAATGACATCAAATACCAAAATATTAATGAAATAATTATCAAAGAAACAAGTTATTAGCACAACCTGTAAATAAATGATGAAATAGTTATCAAAGAAATAAGGTATTATCAGAACCTGTAAATAAATGATAGTTAAAAAGGCTGAAGAAAAGTACTTTTTTTTTTAGTATATGAACACACACAAAAAAAAAATGTGTGTGAGAGTAGAACAAGCCTTTAAATCCCAGGAAGTAAAATGTATTTAAAAATAAAGCTTGACTGCACACATCAAATAAGCTGAGTGTGTCAGCGCAGAAAAGAGAAAAATCTCTAAGTACTTAAATCCAATAAGCTGTCTTTGAATCCCACGAAGGACCGTGATGGTTTATTATGGCAAAATAAAACGCAGTTACCTTCCTCATATGTCATGTCCCATTTCAGGAAAAGGATTAATGAGACCGAAGCGCCACTGTAAACAGACACTCCGGTGAGGCGTTGCCAAGGCAAGTACCTGTTGTCAAGGAAGGAGCTCTCTATGATGTCAGTGAAGCGCAGCGTAGGGAACGTTGAGACGCAGCGTTAGAAGCGTTAGAAGAAGCGTCACTGAAGGAGCGTCACTGAAGGAGCATCACTGAAGCCTGGAGCGTGATAGAAGCAAGGAGCCTGGAGCGTGATAGAAACAAGGAGCCTGGAGCGTGACAGAAGTGAGGAGCGTGCAGATGACGGTAATTGTTTATTTCCAAATTGCACGAACTGTAACCTCGCAATCACGACAAGAAAGTATTAAAGTTGATTAAACAAAGACCCCAGCCGCTCAGTCTTTCACACGGGAAGCAGCCAAGTCCCTTACTCGGCAGGAAGTAAGCAGCTATGCAAACAAATTGTTTAAATAAAGAGTCGAGCTGTTCAGTCCTTCACTCGGAAGGGCAACCAAGTTCTTCACTCGGGAGGCAGCTATAAACGCATGTAAACAAATCAAACGAACTCCTCCATGACTCGCCTCATAGATAAAAATGTTTAAATGTGACAAGCCCAAAGAGTCTGTCACTTTTAAAATTAGTGACCAGCAGAGTGACACTTTCAAGCCTCAAAGAGCACAAGAGAAAGTCAAATTATGTAGAATAATGTAGAATCTTGTTACTTGGTTGAGTTTTAAAGTCCAAACAAGTAGTGCAAAATACCTTGAGTTGAGGCTTGGTGTTGAGATCCTTTTGAGAATTTTCTTTCAAAAGAAAGTTCTTCTTCCTCTTCAAAATTAATGTTGAAAGTAGTAAGGGAAGTCTTCATCCCATCCTCGTCGCCAATGTGAAGAAGTGCATCTCAAATGTTGGATGAATAAAAGGTTTCTTTATTCTTATATCAGGAAGAAAGGATCTCATCCACAGGAGACACAGGCAGGCAGCAACTGACACAGTCCTGGCCTCAATTAGAATCATAACATAGCTACATCATGAGATTCTATGAATAACATTCTACAATCAGTAAGACACACATGCATAACACAGAGAAGGATACCACACCCAGCTCAGCCCCCCAGAGGCCCCCGGATAGAGAAGCCCAGCACAGCACCAGGGGCCCCTGGATAGAAGGACCCAGTTCAGCCCCAGGGGCCCCCGGATAGAAGAGCCCAGCTCAGCCCCATGGGCCCCGGATATTAGAGCCCAGCTCAGCCCCTGGGGCCCCCGGATAGAAGGGCTCAGCTCAGCCCCAGGGGCCCCCGGATAGAAGAGTCCAGCTCAGCCCCAGGGGCCCCGGATAGAAGAGTCCAGCTCAGCCCCAGGGGCCCCCGGATAGAAGAGTCCAGCTCAGCCCCAGGGGCCCCGGATAGAAGAGTCCAGCTCAGCCCCAGGGGCCCGGATAGAAGAGCCCAGCTCAGCCCCTGGGGCCTCTGGATAGAAGAGCCCAGTTCAGGGGGCCCCAGATATAAGAGCCCAGCTCAGCCCCAGGGGCCCCGGATAGAAGAGCCCAGCTTAGCCCCAGGGGCCCGGATAGAAGAGCCCAGCTCAGCCCCAGGGGCCCTGGATAGAAGAGCCCAGCTCAGCCCCAGGGGCCTCCCTGGATAGAAGAGCCCAGGTCAGCCTCAGGGCCCCCAGATAGAAGAGCCCATCTCTGCCTCAGGGCCCCCGGATAGAAGAGCCCAACTCAGCCCCCCCAGGGCCCCGGATAGAAGAGCCCAGCTCAGCTCCAGGGGCACCTGGATAGAAGAGCCCAGCTCAGCCTCAGGGCCCCCGAATAGAAGAGCCCAGCTCAGCCCCCCAGGGCCCCGGATAGAAGAGCCCAGCTCAGCTCCAGGGGCCCCGGATAGAAGAGCCCAGCTCAGCCCTAGAGGCCCTGGGTAGAAGAGCCCAGCTCAGCCCCAGGGCCCGAATAGAAGAGCTCAGCTCAGCCCCAGGGGCCCCAGGATAGTAGAGCCCAGATCAGCCACAAGGGCCCCCGGATTAAAGAGCCCAGCTCAGCCCCAGGGGCCCGGATAGAAGAGACCGGTTCAGCCCAGCTCCTGCAGAGATTCCCTCCAGGATTATTTCTACAAACACAGCAGAAGGTGCTGACAATCTCCTACCTGAGCATAGACCTGTGCAGACGTGTCCAGGCTCTCTCCTCCTCCTGGGGCCGGGGGGTGGGGATGTGGGGGGAACAGATCTGGGGTCTGAGGGGGGGTCTGTGAGGGTCTGAAGATGGAGGTAACTGCACAGACAGACAGGGCTCCTTCCTCCTCTGCAGGAGGCTGCACTCACGAGGAGAGGCCGGAAGTGATGTCACCATCTCTGCTGGTGCTGTCTCTGCCGCTGCTGACCCGGAAGAAGAAACCCTTCTCCCTTTCATCCAATGGGCAGCTCAGTGGTTTTCATCAGCAGGCGAGGAGCTCCCTCTGGTGGCCGCTTACGGAACCGCCGCATCTAGTCAATTGAAAATGACAGTCTCTATTTCATTAAATATATGAAAATGTTGAAACTGCCAGAATTAAACTGGACAGCATTTTTCTAATTTCCCTGTTTCTGTGGGTAATTCTTTATATTTGGTAGGGCTGTGTATATTCAAACAGCATTCCAAATTAACTTTTGCATTTCTCTGCATTGTTTACCTGCTCACTCCCTCCCTTCAAAGGTTCACTTATGAAATAAAGAAAAAAGTAGATTGCAGTCTCAATAAATTCATAAGACAGAACAATCAGGTTTGACTCTCACAGATTTCTCACTCAGTGGATGGTCCCATGGCAGTGAGTGACCGGTGCCGGGTCTGAGGATGAGAGGGTATTCCAGCACTAACTAATGCCAGACTCCTACATACAGGCTCTTATTAGAGTTACCACCTTTGGTCATGTTTTAAGGTTTTGCAACAGCCTGGATATTAATTTTCAATAAGACTTTGTGTAAAAGTATTTGTATTGATTTAAAAATGGCTTTTCTGTCTTTGTTTACTTGAACTATCAGTCATGATTCGTTAAGGCAGCTCTAGATCACATTTTAAAGTGATTTCTGCTTATATTTGATATTCTAAGTTTGCACTGATTAGAGGTAAACATACCAGCTTTAACTTATCTTCCTACTTTCATACTCGCCGGAACATTAAAATACAGGCCATGCCGCTAAAAGACCGGCTAGGTGGTAACCCTCTCTCCTATCATAAGTCACTCCTCCTCTACACACCATCAATGTGCGGGTGCAGGAGGGCTTCGTAGCACTGTCAGGCAAGTTGCATTTGTTGCCTCTGCAGTGACATCAGATCCAACACACACACACACACATCAGAGCCTTCAAGTCTCACTCATCATGAGTGACACTCACACATTTAGAGGCTGTGCTGAAGTCTCACTCACACCTTGCTGAATCTTATAACTCGGAGAAGGGGGAGGCTAGAACTAGAATCCCATATGTGACTTTGCTCGTACTTCTACTGTGTGCAGAGTAGCGCTTACAGTCAAAGAGGGAGATTCTATTCATTTCATAGAGTTCAGCAAACCCACTGGCCTACATATTGATAACAGTACATTTTCAATATTTCACCTTGACGACTGAACAGATTATACATTTGGTGTAATGTCAATTTGGATGTCTGTATCAATGATTTGGATGTTACCTGTGTACTCATCATTCCTATAATTTCACTAATATCTCATCCTCCGACATTATTAACGTCAAATGTTAGGTGACATCACTTCCTGTAGGGTCATCAATAGTCTTCTTCGTTTTAGCTCTTAGGAGCTTCAAAAACTTGAGCTCTGTGAAGCACATACATGAGCACTCATCTGGAATACGGTGTTTGAATGCCTGGTGGCTATTGGATAATACTCTTGTGAAACATCTGTGGGATAAGATCATAGAATATTTTGACATTATTACGGGCTCTATCTCCTCAGAAGTTAAAGTTTGGGAAGCATTCAAGGTAGTGCCTAGAGGATATACCATGGCTCAGTATAGGTGTAAGCTTAAAAATGGGAAAAGGGATTGTTAGAGCTAGCAGCCTTGGCATGGGTCTCCATTCCATTTTTTGCTGTTGCCTCCTGTGTTTTAATGTGTGTTGGATTTCATTTTTGCTGGTCTGGATGCTTTGGGCACTTTGCCACTGCTGTTCAGTGCCAAAGGGCAAGTGCTGCCTCTGTAAATTGTTATCATGGATTAGTGTTTCCATATTTGGCTTACTGTTAAGTCCCTAGTACAGTGCACTGTGTATGCCCAGGGCCTTTAAATCAAATGCTGCTAGTGGGCTTGCCGTACTGATTGTGCTACCCACACATGCAGCCTTGCAAAAGGGTCTCAGGCCTGCCATTGCAGTGGCTGCGTGCAGTCTACTACTGCCATGTCGACCTGGCAAGTGCACCCACTTGCCAGGCCCTAACCTTTCCTCTTCTTACATGTGAGTCACCCCTAAGGTAGGCCCAAGGTACCCTGTGGGCAGAGTGCAGTGTATGTGAAAGGGAGGACATGACCTGATGTGTGTGGCATGTACGGATAGTGAAATACTGCCAATTTTGTTTTTCACTATTGAAATGCAATCTGTCCTATAGGATAGAATGGGAAGTTTACTTATAACACTTTATAAGTATACCCGCCCATGGAAACAAGATTGGAAAATAGAGTTTGGTATGCCTGTACTCAGAATAAAGAGATGCATCTTTTAGTAAGAATGATTTTTATATACTGGGTTTGAAAATACCACTTTTAGAAAGTGGATATTTTCTTGCTTAGCCATCCAGTGTGCCGCTGCTAGGTTTGTGTATTGACTGTCTGGCTTTGGAGTGACAGTGGCTAAGGATGTGTATTCTGTTAAGACAGCCACTAGGAGGGGTGGGGTGGTTGAGGCGTGTCCTGGCTTTCTAGGGTGAGTCAGGCCTAGGCTGAATAGACCTGGGCTCCATTCAGAGTAGAGGGAGGAGATTCCTTTCACATCTAAATGGGCATGGTCTGCCTTGGACAATACTGTCTCTACCTCCTGCCTGGAAGCTGCACCAGAGAGGACAGAACTGGTTTGGGCTGGGCAAAGAGTTTCTCTGCCACCAGAGAACAAAGGATTTTGTGTTATAAGAAGTGGGGCCCAGATCCCAGACTTTTAGATCATTTCTGGAACTCAAGAGGAGCCTCTGCCAAGGAGAAGAGCTGAGAAGACTGAAGGAGAAGTACTGCCCCTTTGCTCTGAGCTGTCTGGGGTTGGTCTGCAGTAGCAGTTTCTGCCAAGGCGAGGATAAAGACTTTGCTGTGTGCTGTGTCTTCTGCTTGAGGAATATCTCCAAGGGATTGAAGCAGAGCTTGCCTCCTGTTTTAAAGTATCAGGGATACAAAGATTTCACCACCAGCTCCCCTGAACTTCCTTGCTGGGAGTCTGAACTGCCAAGAGGTACCTGTGGCAGTATTAGGCCTCTGGAGGTTGTTTTGCCGATGGGAGCTGGAAAAGTAATGCAACTTCAAGAAACGTGACGCATCCGCACCTGTTTCCGATGCATCGCTGAATAAACCAACAGAGCGGCTGCCCATGACTTGAGAAAGCACCGCACACCGAACTCCATGCACCGATCTCTGAAATCAGAGATAACCACACCGATTCCGATGCAGGCCCTGCTGGTTGCCTGCCCGAACCAAGGCATCATGGGACCGCGGCTGAAGAAAGCAACACAGTGTTGTTGCCGCTGCCACAGCGAGAAGTGATGCATCCCCGATCCTCGGGCATCGCATCTGGTCGCCACGTCTGCAAGAATGCTGGGGCCGCACAGTAAGAAACTGATGCATCACCTCCCCTTCAGTAAGGAACCAATGCATCATCGCCCCTGCTTGGCAGTAAGGCAGCAGTACATCACCTCCCATGGTGTAAGAAACTGACTCATCACCTTGCCTGGGCATAAGGAATCAACGCTTCACCTTGCCTGCAATAGTTTTTGTTTGTGCGCATGAAGCACCAAAGGTACTTTATGTGAAAAGTGTTGCATCTGCAATTTACTTTGATCAGAACTTTTTCTATCTTTTGAGAGTCATATTTTAATTACAGTATTGTGAATTTGTGTTATTTAGGTCTTGTTTGGTTTCTATAAAGATTACTTATTTTTCTAAACTGGTGTGGTGTCCATTTGTAGTATTTTCACTGTATTACTGTATGTGTGCACAAATGCTTTACACACTGACTCTGAGATAAGCCTGTATGCTCATGCCAAGCGACCAAGGGGGTGAGCAGGGATTATTTTAGAGGTTTATCCCCCTTACCCTGACCAGGAAGAAGGGTTCATACTTGGACAAAGGTGCAAACCATTGCCAACTAAGACCCCCATTTCTAACAGGGAAATTACTGACCTAGATCAGATTAGTCCTCAAGGAAAGAGGAAGGTGAATGCACATTATACCGACACCGCACACCTGCTTCAACACCCAAGAACCCCACTAAAGTAGAAAATCCACATTGTTGGATGGACAGGTTAGTTATATTCACAAAGCATACTATATAAATTGGGTGACAAGGCTGGGAAACTTTGTACGGGCTTCCAAACAAAGGCCATATCTCAAGTATTGTCCCTTCGATTGTATCTGCTGAGGATCAAGGCCAAATGGCGAACACAGATATTACAGAGAGCCATTCGCCCACTATTACGAAATATTATATTCTTGTATACATCCCCCTCCTGCTAAACTTCAGAATCCCACCCTAAGAGATCTTTCGGTGTTGGCACTGTCAAGGGATGCCCCAGGCCCCAAGGGGTATCCTTTTGAATTATTCAAGACATTTGCCTCCCTAGTGGGAGAAGTTAGCCTGGCATATGATGTCACTAGTTCTAGTGGCACCTTGCACCAGTCTAAATCGACCCTTATTGATGGTGGTTGTACAGTCAACCTTATAGACAAGCTATCCTAGTGGTAGCATGGACAAGTAGTCTTAGGCTAAACTCCAAAGAGCATGTGAAGCTGTTTGTTTTACCAATTATAATCCCTTGAATACCAAACTAAAGTCCGTACAAAAGTAATAGCTATGAAATTACATAATGTCGTCCGAACCCTAGTGCACAATGATCAAAATGGCTTTATGAGGAATAAGAGCACTCGTCATTGCCTCCGGCACCTCCACATTATACCCTCCTATATGCACAATTTCCGCAGCCAGTGGCCCTACTTTTGCTAGATATATAGAAGACTTTTGACTTGGTACAGTGGCCATTTGTGCTGACTGCACTAGCAAAATGAATTTCGGGCCACATTTCATTTGTTTTCTCAATATCCTTTATACCTCCCCTTGGGCACAAGTGAGATTAAATGGCACATTATTGGTCCCATTCTTGACATAGAAGGACACCAGTCAAGGTTGCCCTCTCACGCCTCTATTGTTCGCTCTTATTATTGAGCCTCTGGTGGAGTGGTTATGCTTAGATGCACGGGTCAGGGATCTGGACTGGGAAGACAAACATGAGGACAGAATGTTGCTTTATGCGGATGACACACTTGACGCGGATGACATACTGCTATACATTCCAGACCCTGACATTACTATAGATAGATTAATGGAGATCCTTCGGGTTTACGGAGGCGCTTCTGGGTTACAGGTACATTGGGGGAAATCCATGTATGCGCATGTTAAAGGGCACATGCCGTCATGCCAGGTTACTACTGACCTTCAGGTAATGGGAGAACCATTTTCAATATCTGGTGATAGAAATCGCCCACTCACAGAGCAGGAGTTGGGAGCCGGCTATTGGCCTCCTTATGTTGTTGCTGGAGCAGGATTTTGAAGGATGTGAAGGGCATCTAACATGGGCTTCAATTGGAATTCCATAGAGCATATTATCAAGCTCATTATCGCCGTTTTAGCAGCAGTTTTCTGCCGCTAAAACGGCGATAATTTTATCACCTGTCTTGATAATATGCCCCAGAATTCGGCACAACCTGCAATAGTAGAGTGATTCCAAAGTGTGAACAGTGTGCAGGGCTGCAAGCAAGGTGCACTCCAACAATAACTAATGGTTCCACCTGGTGTTTTAACTATCGAGAAATGTACACAAGAATCAGACTCCATATTAGGAGACGAGCACAAGTTAGATCCAAAATCTCTTTATTAGGAGATCATCACAAACACAACGGTTGTGCATAGGTTAGGAAGTTCCGGGACCATTGTCCATGTGACAGCTTGTACCTCATCTTATCATTCTGGCATCCTCAGAAAGTTTTCTTCTGTATGTGATCGGAGTAACAAATATCCTGGCATGTGCCTGATATGATAATAGTGTGCTGTTCACCTGTAGAGTTTTAGACTCTGGAAGGTAGTTTGGGTCCACCCAAAGCGGAACTCTTGTTAAACATTAGTGAATATTAAACAACCGTGACTACTGTACCCATGACCAGGCCAAGACACAACCAGGGTATGCCGAGACGTGGGTTCCTTCCTCACTTTGCCACTGGATTCAAGCTAGACTGGTTGATCCGGGGTGTTACCCCGAAACAAGTCCCAGGATGCTTGTTTCCGGTTCAGGGTAGACCTGGCTAGGCAGTTCGGGCTGGACTGTTCCCATGAGGCACAGGGTCAAGACTGATTTGCATTTAGCTGGGTCTGAACTGAAGTGGTGAAGTGAGCTAAAGAACGATGGTGGATTCAACCCAGATCTGTGACTGGGGGCGTCTGAAAAGTTTCAGCGCTCTGTTCATCATCTCCTTGTGTTTGCTTTGACCGCCCTAAGTTGCCAGGGTATGCCCAGACGTGGGTCCCTTGCTCACTTTGCCACTGGATTCAAGCTAGCCAGGCTGATGAGTAGTGTTACCCGAAACCGGTCCCAGGATGTTTGTGCCCGGTTAAGGGAAGTCCTGGCTGGCAGTTCCGGCTGGACTGTTTCCATGAGGCACACTGTGCATATAGCTGGGTCTGAACTGAGGTGGTAAAGTGAGCTAAAGAACAATGATGGATTCAACCTAGATCTGTGTCTGGGGGTGAGTGTCTAAAAAATGTCAGCGCTCCGTCCATCATCTCCTTGTGTTTGCTTCCCAAGACAGAATTTATGTATTGTGACAGTCATTTATTGCAGTGGGTACAGACCTTTGTACTTGAACCACAGTGGGGAGACTGTAGGAGAGTAGGGTCTGCTTCCTATGGTCACCACCACTTTTTGCTGTGATTCTCAGTTTTTTCCACTTTAGTGTGGCTGTGGGCCTGCTAATCAGACCCACAGCCCAGCTGTTCTCTCTCTAAATTGATACCATGTACTTTAGGTACATACCTAAATGGGTATTAGGTCACCTTTGTGAGCCCCTGTATAGTGTACCTTAGGTACCCAGGGCATAGGTGCATCCAAGGCCAACCAGGGGCTGCAGCATGTATTATGCCACCCCTGGCTGGCCATCCAAACTGCCACCACAGGCTGATCACTCAGCTTGGGTAAGGTGGTGTAATCACCCCTTAGTTAGATATAGTATATTTATATCTACTCTATATATAGACACATATACACCTATAAGTCACTCCTATGGCAGGCCTTAACAATCCTGGAGGCAGAGTACTAAGTTTTATGTGAGAGGGTGCCCTAGCATGAGCTGAGTCCCTCTGCAGCTTTCGGAACCATCTCCTTATAGCTGTTTTATGATATAGCCATACCATATACTCTTAAGTGCATTATAATCCTTGAGGTTAATGCTAACTTTGGTTTGGCTTTATCGAAACATGTCGTGTAAGGTGTCAAGCACTTTGGAATACTACCCCCCCCCCACCAAATCTGGTGGTGGGGGTAGCATTCCACGCTTCTAGAGGGAGAAGACATGTAGTTACTGCTTTACCCAGTTAAAGTTAAACAGAGCCTCAGCATCACAAAATCGATGCTGCTGCCACAGACACGAGTCTGACCTCCTGCATCTGGATGAAACTCCGACAAGGGAGGCCTGGACAATAGGTGTCCTGTTGAGGGAGGTGCTAGCACCTCCCCAGACAGCCTGTAGTGTATTGGGGCAGGGTGGTTTCAATGGAGAGATGCTTTTCCAGACACTGCCTGGGGCACACAAGGTGCTCCGTGCATAGCCCGGTTCAAACCAGTTGCTGGGGCACTCCAGCCCCGCTCCGGCACACAACTGGACAAAGGGAAAGGGGTATAACCACCCCCTTCTCAGGGTCCACCCATAGGAGGGACCTAGCAGGTAATCCAGCCCCTAAAATTGGTATAAAGATAGAGTCTAGAGACTTTAGATTATCCTGGAACGAAACTCTGAAACAAAACTCTTGGACCTTCGATGTTCTATATCGACTAGAAGACTGAAGACATCTCCCTTGTGGTCAAGGAGTGACCACCCTGTACAAACAGGCACCACCAGTAACTTGCCAGTTTGCTTTGCTGATGCTCCTCCTGGAACCCGAAGACTCAGTGACTCAGGAACTGGACTTCCAGACCTCTCTGACTCTGATCCACATCCACAGCAAAGGTGAGACCCGTGGCAGACATGAGAGACTTGGGACCGGACATCCTGGACTACCTACACTCTGCTAACAGTGCAATGACCGAGGCACCCTCGAAGTTGTGCATTGAGGTTTGAGAAGCCCCAGACCCGAGCACTACTTGCACCTAAGCTCAACCCTCCACACTCCACGAGTGCTGCGTGGGGCCTGCTCTTGCATTTCAGCATGATGCGTCTTCCCGGTTGCTAGCCTGTTGGCTAGTTAGCCCCCTGAAGACTTTTCTTTGAATCTACATTGCTGGCCTGGTTGCTCCAGGCTTGCTCCAGCTTCTCTGCAAAGGAGAAGCCCCCAGACCTTGGTGGTCTGAACTGAAGCCAATCTTCCCTTCCTGCATGGATTGTGTTTGCCAAGGCTTGTTGGGTCCAATCCAGATACCGACACCGCAGTCGACCAGATCCTTTGTGGGACAGCTCAAATCCAGCTCCTGTTTGTCATCGACGCCTCCTGGTCCTCGTGGCTGCAGACACAAGCTTCACCTTCTTCACCTGAAATCACTCGACATTGCCTGGTTCCTTCCTGGTCACTGGCTAGTGACCCAGACTCTGTCCCCTCTGCTTTCAGGTTCTTCACATCCTCAATCCACCCTTGGATCCACCCAGACACTTTTCTCCTGGTCGCCTGCAGCACTTCTTTGCAGCTCTCCATAGGAAACAGCGACGAAACCCGGCACGAAAAGACACCTATGCACCCGGCTTCCCTGGGTGAGGTAACTCGAGTACTCCGGTGCTCCCGTGGGTGTTGACTCTCGAAGTGTCCTAGTTTAAAAGGGTTTTACCGTAGTCCATCCGGAAGGGTTCTAAATCAACTACTTTGTAACTTTTACGTTCCCATTATAACTCTATGGCAACTCGTGACTGTGTTGAGACACTGCACGCGTCTCCCGTGGGCCTCCTACTTCCAATCCATTGGTTGTCCAGTGTAGCCCCAGCGATTCCCTAGGCTCTAGACCTATTCACTATTCCTGAAGTGGTTCTTATACCACATACTTAGTATATGGTTCGTGAGCCCCTAGGGCAGAATTGCATTTGTGCAACTTATAGTATGCTTAATGAGTAACTTGTAATGTATCTCGAGCTCTGACCTCATAAAGAGTCCAGAGGGGTTGTGTTAGTAATAAATACGTATATACTTGATATATACCTTGTGTGGTGTCCTTTCATTTGATACTCAAGGGATTATAAGGATCCATCCCTGGTCCTACTGGCAGGGGTCAGGACACTGGAAGTGAGAGACAGACCGGGATGGGCCTAGCATTACCCTTTAAGGGGTTGTATCTGAATGCGAAATCTATTCCAAAACATGTGGCGGAAATTTGGGGCCTATTAGACGAGACCTGCCTTTTCACGGAAACCTGGCTGAATAATGAAGCAACGCCAGCTTTGGTAATGGCTTTTCCAGAAGATTATGCTGTGGTCCATCTGGATAGATCAGGAAAACAGGGTGGAGGTTTGGCCATTCCCACTCGTCCCCCATAGCATATTTAGACTCTTGATGCACTATCTTCCCCCAATATCAAGCTATTGATCTTCAGAGTGCATCCCCGCCAAGAGATTGAGTAGGGGGGAGCTCTAGCATATCACCTCCCGGGAGGTATCAGGAAGGAGTTTTGTTCAGCACTGCTAGAACGGCTGGCCCCTTATACGTTACAGGCCAACAGGTTTCTATTGGTAGGGGACTTCAATCATCCTCTGGAGGTTCTCTCCAATGCAGATTCTGTCTGTCTGGTGGCAGTGATGGAAACTCTTGAACTGTCCCCTAGAGTCTCTAGCCCTACACGTGTGGCTGGACATGAGTTGGACATGATCTTCACCAGCATCCCTGAGTTAGTTGCCGAACCCCCCCTAAAGTTTGGCTGGACTGATCACCTGGCACTAAATTTTTCTTGGGCGTTGAAAAAACTGCCCGGCCCCCACACTCTCACAAGGAGTTGCGTAGATCTTGGAAAAAGGTCACTTCCGCTGCGTTTAGTCGGGTCTATATCCCTCCCATACTTGAGAACTGTGACAATTGATTGTGATACTATATATCAAAAAAGAGAGGTACCCCTTAACACATCAAGGGAATTGAGGTTCAACAACCTAAAATGACTGTATTCCCCTGAGAACCAGTTCACAATGTCAAGATTCCAGCAATATCAACCTATAAAGTACAACTAGGTTAAAAACAAAGTAATTTCTTCTGTGATATATTACACATATAAAATTGTACATAAGCACTTAACACATCAAAATCTTACTGACAAATATCTAAGATACCAAAAAAAAACTCATAAATTAAAAAAATCAATTGGGACGCCTTCAAAAACGCCACCCGCATACACCACCAACTTATCTGATCTGCCAAGAAAGCCGCATTCAAAGACCGACTAGACAACAACGCCCACAACAGTAAGGAACTATTCAACATCGTCAAAGAATTCACCAACCCATCAGCCAACTCCAACGACATCACCCCTTCACAAGCCCTATGCGACTCCCTAGCTTCCTTCTTCTACAACAAAATCGCAGACATCCACAACAGCTTCAACAACCGACCCGAAGACCAACCCACCCAACCTTCTGCAGGACCTTCACCCCCCCTGAACACCCTCAATGACTGGAACCCAATCTCCACTGAGGACACCATCCGTCTGATGAACTCCATCCACTCAGGATCCCCAACTGACCCATGCCCTCATCACATCTTCAACAAAGCAGACTCCATTATAGCACCACACCTCAGAGATGTCATCAACTGCTCCCTCAACTCCGCCACCTTCCTGGAAAGCTGGAAACACGCAGAACTCCGCGCCCTTCTGAAAAAACCCACAGCGGACCCCACCGAACTCAAAAACTACCGCCCCATCTCGCTTCTTCCATTCCCTGCCAAAGTCATCGAGAAAGCTGTCAACAATCAACTCGCCGCCTTCCTCGAAACCAACAAATCACTCGACCCCTCACAGTCCGGCTTCCGAGCCAAACACAGCACTGAGACCGCACTCATCGCTGCAACTGACGACATTCGATCTCTACTGGACAACGGAGACACAGTCGCCCTCATCCTCCTCGACCTCTCCGCTGCCTTCGACACAGTCTGTCACAGCACCCTTCTACAGCGCCTCAGAAACGTCGGAATCCAAGGAAAAGCATTGGAATGGATCACTTCGTTCCTCACCGGAAGAACCCAGAGAGTCCGCCTCCCACCATTCAAGTCCGAGGCCACGGATGTCATCTGTGGCGTGCCACAAGGATCTTCTCTCAGCCCCACCCTCTTCAACGTATACATGAGCCCCCTTGCGACCATCGCTCGCCAACACAACCCTTAACATCATCTCCTATGCTGACGACACTCAACTGATCCTCTCACTCACCAAAGATCCTAACACCGCCAAAACCAACTTACACGAAGGAATGAAAGAAGTAGCCGAGTGGATGAAGCACAGCCGTCTGAAACTGAACTCCGACAAAACAGAAGTCCTCATCTTAGGCACCTCCCCCTCCACCTGGGATGACTCTTGGTGGCCAGAGGCCCTTGGAGAGGCCCCCATCCCGACAGACCACGCACGGAACCTGGGCGTCATCCTGGACTCCTCACTCTCGATGACCAGACAAGTCAACGCCGTTTCATCATCCTGTTTCAACATTCTTCGCATGCTCAAAAAAACATTTCGCTGGATCCCAACTGAAACTCGTAAAACGGTCACCCACGCACTGGTCACTAGCCGCCTAGACTACGGAAACACCCTCTACGCCGGTACTACCGCAAAACTCCAGAAAAAACTCCAACGCATACAGAACGCCTCTGCCAGACTCATACTAGACATCCCGCGTAAAGAACACATCTCTGGTCATCTGAAAACCCTCCACTGGCTCCCCGTAAATAAGAGGATTACCTTCCGCCTCCTAACCCACGCACACAAAGCACTTTACGAACTTGGACCTGAATGCCTCAACACACGTCTGTCCTTCTACACCCCCTCCCGTCATCTACGATCCTTCAACCAAGCTCTTGCCACTGTACCTCGCATCAACAAAACCACCATGGGAGGCAGATCCTTCTCCTACCTGGCAGCTAAAACCTGGAACTCTCTCCTTACTCACCTTCGCCTTACTCAGAACCACCTAGCATTCAGAAAGCTACTTAAAACTTGGATATTCGACAAGTAATTCCCCACCCCTCCTCAAGCGCCTTGGGACCCTATGGGTATGTAGCGCGCTATATAAATCTTTTGACTTGACTTGACTTGACTTTCTTATGCCACAATCTAATTTGTGTGTCAACACAAAGGCCGGAAGCTTGAATTATACAGTGATGAATCACAGTATAATTCAATTTTAGATGTATAATAAATCACAGAAGAAATTACTTTGTTATTAACCTAGTTGTACTTTATAGGTTGATATTGCTGGAATCTTGACATTGTGAACTGGTTCTCAGGGGAATACAGTCATTTACAATTGTGATACTGCCTTAGAAAAGTTCTAGGCCTCTATAATGGATGGCCTCTACTCTATTGCACATTTGAAGAGGGTAAATTTAGGTATTAAGATAGTCTTAAGAGAGTAAAGGCTTCATGCAGGCTGTTAGAAAGAAAATGGAGGAAATCCAACTTGGAGCATGAGGAATCGTGCTACCGAGTGGCTCATAGAGCCTAACTAAACAGCTGTAACATAGCTAGGCGATCCTACCTAGGTTCCCGCATTATTGAAGCTAGGAATTCATCTCGGGAGCTCTTTTCTATCCTAAAGGAATTCACAAACCCGAGGTCTAACAACCCACTCCCGCCATCCACCCAAGAATTATGTGAGGATCTAGGGAGCTACTTTACTAGCAAAATGAACGTGATCTATCGTGCCTTTGGGCCTGAAGAGGTAGTTCTTGAAAAGGTCCCTGCGCCAGAAAACCACTGTCCTTCGAGCCTAGAATCTTTTCCCAACATCTCGGGGAACAAGTAAGACTGTTATTACCACAGGTGAAATCGGATCCCCGCTAGACCGGGTGCAGCCTGCTGTTATGTCTGAACTAACCCCAGTCTTATCTTATGTGCTTGCTCAAGTTTGTAACATCTCAATAGGCACAGCGATGGTGCCACGAAAAGAAAGAAGAAATGTGCTCGTATTGAACCTTTGCTTAAAAAGGCATTAGCGGACCTTATGGATTTACAGAATTTTAGACCGATTTCCCTGCTTCCCTGTTAAAAAATTATGGAGACACTAGACAAGCGGCACCTTTCCTGCTACTTGGAACAGAATAATTTACTGGACATATCCGAGTCGGGCTTCCGTGCTTCTTATAGCATGGAGGCCACTTTGTTGGAGGTTACTGACACTTTAAGAAGTCTCTGGACAAGGATATCCCTGTGATGTTAGTGCTGATTGATCTGTCGGCGGCCTTTGCCACCATCTCTCATCGCATCCTGTTGGACAGGCTTCGAGAGATTGGTGTCAGAGGCATGGCCCTTAAATGGATACAGAACTATCTGTTTGATAGAACACAGAGTGTCCAGTTGGACTCTTTTGTGCCAAAAACCACTTTGGTAGATAAAGGAGTCCCACAAGGCTCAATATTGAGCCCTACCTTTTTCAATATATATGTAGCCCCCTTACCTGCCACCATTAGGAATTGTGGTTTTGAAACTATATCCTCTGCAGAAGACGCACAGGTGATAATCCCCTTTGAGGCTAACCCTTCAGTAACCAAACTTAAATTTATAAACTGCACGATCAGCATCGCAAGCTGGATGAAGAAGAATTTCCTCCAACTCAACTCCTCGAAAACAGAGATCTTACTGTTTGGCAAGGCGGAGGAGATATGGACCCCAGATTGGTGGCCAGCAGAATTAGGAGAATCCCCTTCCCCTAGAGGATGGGCTAAGAACCTGGGTATCAAAATTGACAACAAATTATCCAGGGAAGAGCAGGTGAAGACCGTGTCAGGCACGTGTTTTGGTACCATGAGGATGTTCAGAAAAATCTTTCAGTAGATCCCGCTAAATGCCAGAAAGACTCTTATTCAGGCACTCCTAGTTAGTCGACTGGACTATGGCAACTCTTTGTTGGTGGGAGTAAGAGAGGACTTGGCAGCCAAACTTCAAGTGGTTCAAAATATGGCAGCCCGTCTTGCCCTCAATAAGCCTGCTCGAACCCCCTCTTTACCTCTCATTCACCAACTGCATTGGCTCCCCATTAGAAAATGAGCCATATTTAAGCTGTTGTGTATGGTTTCAAGGCCCTCCAGGGTATGGGCCCATCATATCTGACAAAAAAATTGATTGTTGTCAACCCGTAAGACAGCTTCGATCCAGCAACTGCAACCTGCTTTGTACTTGGAGAATAAGGAAGACCAAAATGAGTGGGCTAGCCTTTCCTTATCTGGCACCCAGTTATTGGAACTCTATCCCCGAAGAGCTCTGTGCCTGTTCCAGTTTCTTTCAATTTAAGAAACTGCTTAAAACCTGGCTTTTCTAATCTGGTTCCCACTGTCAATAGGTTGTTATCTTCTCAAGCGCCTGGTAAATGCAGTGCACTGCAAGCATTAACACAGAGAGTCGCTCACATTCTTCTTTCATTCTTCCATGTCAGGGCCTGGGTGGTGAATGCAGTGCACTGCAAGCATTAACCCTGAGAGTCATCAGCTCTCATTCTTCTCCTTTCATTCTTCCATGTCAGGGCCTGGGTGGTAAATGCAGTGCACTGCAAGCATTAACCCTGAGAGTCATCAGCTCTCATTCTTCTCCTTTCATTCTTCCATGTCAGGGCCTGAGTGGTAAATGCAGTGCACTGCAAGCATTAACCCTGAGAGTCATCAGCTCTCATTCTTCTCCTTTCATTCTTCCATGTCAGGGCCTGGGTGGTAAATGCAGTGCACTGCAAGCATTAACCCTGAGAGTCATCAGCTCTCATTCTTCTCCTTTCATTCTTCCATGTCAGGGCCTGGGTGGTGAATGCCATGCACTGCAAGCATTAACACAGAGAGTCGCAGCTCTCATTCTTCTCCTTTCATTCTTCCATGTCAGGGCCTGGGTGGTAAATGCAGTGCACTGCAAGCATTAACACAGAGAGTCGCAGCTCTCATTCTGATCCTTTCATTCTTCCATGTCAGGGCCTGGGTGGTAAATGCAGTGCACTGCAAGCATTAATAGAGAGTCACAGCTCTCATTCTGATCCTTTCATTCTTCCATGTCAGGGTCTGGGTGGTAAATGCAGTGCACTGCAAGCATTAATAGAGAGTCACAGCTCTCATTCTGATCCTTTCATTCTTCCATGTCAGGGCCTGGGTGGTAAATGCAGTGCACTGCAGTCATTAACACAGAGAGTCGCAGCTCTCATTCTTCTCCTTTCATTCTTCCATGTCAGGGCCTGGGTGGTAAATGCAGTGCACTGCAAGCATTAATAGAGAGTCACAGCTCTCATTCTGATCCTTTCATTCTTCCATGTCAGGGTCTGGGTGGTAAATGCAGTGCACTGCAGGCATTAACACAGAGAGTCGCAGCTCTCATTCTGATCCTTTCACTTGTTCCGCGTCAGGGCTTGGGTGGTAAATGCAGTGCACTGCAAGCATTAACACAGAGAGTTGCAGCTCTCATTCTGATCCTTTCACTTGTTCCGCATCAGGGTTTGGGTGGTAAATGTTGTGTACTGCAAGCATTAACCCTGAGAGTCACAGCTCACATTCTTCTCCTTTCATTCTTCCATGTCAGGGCCTGGGTGGTAAATGCAGTGCACTGCAAGCATTAACACAGAGAGTCGCAGCTCTCATTCTTCTCCTTTCATTCTTCCATGTCAGGGCCTGGGTGGTAAATGCAGTGCACTGCAAGCATTAACACAGAGAGTCGCAGCTCTCATTCTGATCCTTTCATTCTTCCATGTCAGGGCCTGGGTGGTAAATGCAGTGCACTGCAAGCATTAATAGAGAGTCACAGCTCTCATTCTGATCCTTTCATTCTTCCATGTCAGGGTCTGGGTGGTAAATGCAGTGCACTGCAAGCATTAATAGAGAGTCACAGCTCTCATTCTGATCCTTTCATTCTTCCATGTCAGGGCCTGGGTGGTAAATGCAGTGCACTGCAGTCATTAACACAGAGAGTCGCAGCTCTCATTCTTCTCCTTTCATTCTTCCATGTCAGGGCCTGGGTGGTAAATGCAGTGCACTGCAAGCATTAATAGAGAGTCACAGCTCTCATTCTGATCCTTTCATTCTTCCATGTCAGGGTCTGGGTGGTAAATGCAGTGCACTGCAGGCATTAACACAGAGAGTCGCAGCTCTCATTCTGATCCTTTCACTTGTTCCGCGTCAGGGCTTGGGTGGTAAATGCAGTGCACTGCAAGCATTAACACAGAGAGTTGCAGCTCTCATTCTGATCCTTTCACTTGTTCCGCATCAGGGTTTGGGTGGTAAATGTTGTGTACTGCAAGCATTAACCCTGAGAGTCACAGCTCACATTCTTCTTTCATTCTTCCATGTCAGGGCCTGGGTGGTAAATGCAGTGCACTGCAAGCATTAACCCTGAGAGTCATCAGCTCTCATTCTTCTCCTTTCATTCTTCCATGTCAGGGCCTGGGTGGTAAATGCAGTGCACTGCAAGCATTAACACAGAGAGTCGCAGCTCTCATTCTGATCCTTACATTCTTCCATGTCAGGGCCTGGGTGGTAAATGCAGTGCACTGCAAGCATTAACACAGAGATTCGCAGCTCTCATTCTGATCCTTTCACTTCCTCCGCGTCAGGGCTTGGGTGGTAAATATTGTGTACTGCAAGCAATAACTCCGAGAGTGACAGTTCACATTCTTCTCCTTTCACTTTGCTTTTGGAAACTGTTCTCTGGGCGCTGTCACTGAATCATTACTGTTGTAGAAAACAACCAAACTCCACAATCAGCTGTGACTATTCACCAGTGTGTGCTTGTTAAATTAGTTCTTCCTGCATGGACTCAGTCCAAGTGTGTTGAGTTTATATGTTTTATCACTAATCCCTATAGTTAGCTGAAAATACCCATCTTAGTCCAAGCAGAGCTTGGACTAAGATGGGTATTAGTTGCTTTTGTTGCGGGGATTCTGCTCATGCACAGAACTTTGCTCAGGAAACCAGGACCTCAGTGTATTGTGGTGTACCAAAAACCCACTTCAGTGCCCAGAAGCCTTTTATGACTAGCAACAGTGCCTCATTCATTCTTGGTACGACAGCAAAGCTACCAATGATTAGACAAACCAGAACAAGTGACTTTGGGACCTCTCAGGAATAGTGGGAATTAAGAACACTCTTTTCTTTTATTCTCATAAATGTCCACAAAGTGAGTAATCAGAGACACGGTATAGTTTAAAATGCTTATTTCAACTACGTGCTCTAAGATGCAGTATCTTTACCGACATAAGTAAAAAGATGCATAAAATTAATACGATTAGCATTGTTACAATTCCATAAAATACAAAGGGAGAAATCCTATTATAATGATAGTGGAACTAGGTCTATTGCGCCTTGTGTACCACCGTCCCTTGGCTAGGAGCTATGTATTATAATAATAGAAGATCTCTAGGTTAAAACGGGGACCGCATACCTCCAAAGTCAGGTGAAGTGAATCACATCCCAGATCAGCACAGCTCTTTGTCGATTGAAAGGTTTTTTCCAAGTGCTAGTCTCATGCATGCAGTGCAATATTAAAAGCACCTGAGTTTCAGAAAGGAGCAGCTGTGTATTCGTGTTGTGTCTAGAGCGTGGGCGGATCAACCTGCATCAACAGCACACATTGTTATTTTAACCTTGAACACTTTGTGCAGACTTGAGGTCACAGTGTGAGTCTAGAGATATGAAAAACAGACCGTTCTCATGTGAAGGAAAATCAAGAGACATGTAGTGTCATGTGCGAAAGCAGCAAAATGGCGTTTGAGCAATAACTCACTTATGCTAACATAGCAATGTGTGCAGGCAGAACCGTATCCTGAATACACCCACCCTTGATCGGACCAATGCACTAAAAGAAACATAAGAAGAATGCAGAGTTCAAATTCATCCAAGACAGAAATAAGTTCATTCTTGTAAAAAAATGGGTCACAAGGAAATGAAAGGGGCAAAAAGAAAAGAATGTCTATTAAAAAAGAAAAAAAATGCAAGTGATAGAAAAAAAATAACACCACGGGGAGAAGCAAAAAACTTGAGTGATGCATCGCATGCTGGATCGAGGCCAATCGAATCCATCAGCGTGTATGCTCAGTATGTCGCAACAGCCTCCAAAAGGAAGCCATTGTTATTGTCAGCAAAGAGTCCACCATTCAGTTTAGTAACAGAAATGAACATACATGTTCTTCAATTGCAGGAGCCTCTAGCACGATCAGAGGACAACTTGCGTATACGTCAAGATAACTTAGTTCCAGGAAGTCATGCGCAGCCGTATATATGTCCCAATTTGGCAAAACTCAGTGTGCTGCTGTACAGATCATAATCCCGATTCCAGAACAGGCAAACTCATGAGCCACTAAGGGACTCAATAGATGGACGAAATCTGGAGCAGGAGACACCGTATTTGAGAGACAGAGTTTTAATGCCCATTCAAATTGGCAATCCAGGCAATGGAACATGGGGAAGCCGCCAAAGATGCTGGAAAAAATAGAATGAAAAATTCCAGTATCACACCAAATATAGTTTGAAATGAGGTCACAAGGCCGGAGCTAACAGTTTTAAAAAAGTGGGCCAGGCCTGTAGTGGTCGAGGCATTAAAGATAGTGTGGATTAAAGCACCAATATGAAGTGGGAGATCCGTATTTAAAAGCGCGTGTACTTCTGTACACATGTTAGCAACATGAAGGACAAATGTTTCACGAGAAGAAATGAGAGCAAACTACACGCTGTGAAACAGTGACAATGTACGGAATTGCAGCCAACATCCCGCAGCAAGCTTCATTATTATTTAAAAGCAAATAGTTACCGTTAGCTAATAGTGTGAATGTTGGTATGATAGCTGGCACAGGAATTCCCTTCAAAATGCAAGCTAAATTCGGAGCCTCCACATTACACGCGCCGTGCAATTGAACATTCTTGCATACGAGTGAATGATCAGGTGTAGAAGTGCACTCCTCCCCTTTTAAGTAAACCTCTTAGCCATCCCTCAGACATCTGTATGAGAAGGGCAGAGACCAAACTTTATGGAGAAAAGCAGTACCAAGTGGTTCATATCTACCCAGGGCATGGTGTTTCATACATGAACTAAACTTAAGCAGAGGAAAAGGCAATGTTATTAAACCATGGATGAGCCGCACAGCTGAATTAGATTCGGCTACAGAAAATGGTAATGGTTCTAATTTTTTTATATGCAATAGAGAATATGACGCATCCTTCATGGACATGAACTGTTATTTTTCTGTTAAATTAAACGGTAAAAACACTGACAAAATATTAATATAGTCCCAAGGCACTTTCCCAGATTTTAAAGTTTGTAAGGTTCATGCAAACTGTGTGATGGACCGCAATTGATTTTGACCATGGAACAAAACAGAAACATCATCTTGCAAGATATCCAAAACAGATGAAACAATATTATCCAAGGTGTAAATCCTGGAAGAGAGTGTGTTAATGCTATTATCAAGGACAGCAAGCACTTTTTCCAAATTAGTTTGGTCTATTGCTCTTACACGGGAAGCAGCCTCAACCTGCAACAGTTTCCAAACTTCATTGTAAATCGCACATATATATATCTCTTAGATCTTCCACTCACAGGACCCTTAACAAATTACTTAAATCAACATTGTCAGTGAACAAAGATAAATAATGTTTAACAGACGAAAGGATGGAATGTTTCAGCCAATTTTGACATCATTTCCCCACTGACTAGGTGGCAACTGAATGGGAAGTTTCAAAAAGGGATCAGTTCTGTCCTGTGTAAGGCCAGGGGCTAAACCCAGAAAGCCATGTTGACTAGAATCAGAACTTGTTGGCCACACCAGCCAACCCTCAGGATCCAGGGACGAAATTTTAAAGGAGGAATTTTAAATGAAAGATTGTAATTCATCAAGGGATCTATCAGTATGATTGTTCCAATTAGGGTAAGCATGCAGATTAGCAGTTTTAGGGGTATTCATGTGTTTTGAAGTGGCCAAACTAAGACAAGTTGTTTGTGAGATCGTACTATTTAAAAACAACATGTGGCGAGAATAAGACATGCTCGGTGTAAAGCTTCAGTGCCCTGCACTTGCCAGGGTCTAGAACCCCAAACAGATTTAAGATCTATGGTATCTTTCCATAGCTCGTAGCCATCCACTGCAAACTGATCCATAAAGGATTTGGAATACAACAAATTTGAGTGAGTAAGTCTCACTTTCGAATTTGATTTGTAATTTAATTTAAAATAAAATTAGCTTGGGTTAGACCGATCAAAGTCAGTAAAAAATGTGAATTTATTCAAAAGGGTATTTGAGCTGCCTTCTGTGGGAGTAGGACAATGTTCCCATTGGTTGTAATTAACCATATTTCTAAATGTATTTGCCTTATGCAGAAAGTGATGGCCATTATTTATTTATTTTTATTTTGAAAAATTTATATAGCGCGAACAAGATCTTTGCAGATATCAGAGCGCTTTACAAAACAAGGGGTAAGAAAAACAAGAGAGTGTTTAACAGACTATTTGAGCACAGAATAGCTGTAGGTAATAAATGGGTAGCAAAATAGGGTAGGTACATCAAGGAGCATAGTCGATCAGACAAAACAAATAGTACAAGTAGGTGCAGAGTCTCAAATAAATCCAAGGTAAATGTTCAGGTGAATTTAGCCATGAGGATAGCTTTTACTTCCTTCTTGAAAAATGCAGTGGAGGAGCTAAGTCTGGTTTCTGGAGGGAGTGCATTCCAGATCCTGGGTGCCAGTCCTGAAAAGGAGCGTTTATATGTTTTTTCCTTCCAGAATCTTCGAGGTATCAGAAGAAGATTTTTTGTGCTTCTAGTGGCTCTTGAGCCACCTGAGATTGTCATCTTGTAGTGTAGTTCCAAGTTTCCCACTAGGCCCTGCGCATTGGAATAACATAAACAGTAGTATCGACGTGGAACTGCGGATATTCCAGGCCTCCACTGACTATGCTAAACTTAATTGGGTGTGTTACCAACTAGCTCAGAGGTCACTGGAAACTTTCTTCTCTGCATAGGAAGTGATCAGCTTCCCTGGCACAGACAAGAAGGGATTCAGCTTTCCAACAACCGTGCAACATGACAACTTTGCTCCTCAGATCAAGAGTCAATCTCTAGGGTCGTGTGAAACAATAGACATGTATTTCACTCAGTCAGTTTAGTGCAGTTTACTTTCACGATATGTAGAGAATAGAGAGACGGGCGTTTGTCAATAAAGGGTTAACATTTATTGAACAGTCTTTCTTCTCGTACAAGAGAAATGTATTGCCACAATTGCAAGACTTGTTATTATAAAAAGTACGTACAGTAAGATAAGGATTGCGAAATAATACTGTAAAAGCATTGATATGGTTTCTTAGCCATACAATGGTTTAAAAGTAATAAAACATATATACAGTCATATATACATTAGGCTAACATACTCAACTGGTGCTTCTAACTAAGCCTACCCCAGTGTGCCTGACCTAAGCCTAACACGTGGAAGGGGAGTAAGTAAGTAGCTTTAAGTTAAGTTGGTTTTGCCAAGGTTTGCTTCAAGAATTCTCGTCTAAGGGTTTAGTCAACACCATACCTCTGAATAGAATGATGGAAGTCTGGTATTTCCTTCAGGGGGCACTCAATATCCCAGTCACCCGCGAGGGCAGACCGGAAACGCTGGAGCTGGATTTCTCTGCAGGAGAAAGGCAGTGGCTCTCTTCTCAGCGCGTCTGGAGGAGGAGGCGGGGGACAGCGTCCGCGGGCAGCTTGGAATCTGCTGGGCTCTTCGCAGAGGGACGGCTGTTCAGCTCCTAAGCGTACCGCACCATCGTTCGCGCTTTAGCAGCGATAATGGTATTAGTAGCTTCACCACCAAGGGGACAGCAGCAGCAGCGTACTGTATACAGCATACAACAGCAATGGGATGCACAACAGGGTGCACGACAGCAATTGCTTAAGGCAACGTTGGTAGTATTTATACCTGACAGGTGCCGGGTTTGACGCAAGTTTGCTGGACATAAGACGTCAATAAAGATGTCACTAGGAAGTGATAGCTATCAGTTGCTCATTAGAGTTCCATTACTAATCAAAACACAGCAAGCGGGGATTTCCAGGTTTGCTGAGTTTTTATCTTGTTGAAGAACTCGGAGTGTTAATCTAGGAATATCAGATAGTGACTTCTGCTCTGTCATTGCACTAATTGGTTGCAAAGGAAGTGGCAGAGAACTATGCTGGAATGTGGCTCTGTTCGTGTGAGGCCAGAGATGACTTTCTGAAAATCGCACTTGAACGGTTATGCCAATATAGGGAATAAATGGATGTATAGCCGAATAGGGGCATAAGGTCACAGTATCGATCAGGAACCTAGATAAACACGCAACACCCACTTCACGTATTCATGTCCATCAAATTAGTAAAACTAGAGCAATTAGATGCATGTGTAACATTGCCCACCCCAAAATACATAAATGCATTCGAAATAGGCGTATATTGTAATACGTGAAATTTAGGTACTGTACGTTTTTGAAGCATAGAAATCATTTAAAAAATATTGCATATGAAATCAATGAAGGATTATGCAAAAAGAATTACACATGAAGTATCTCTGACAGAAGAAGGGCGAGATAAATCATCACATATAAATGCATTGCAATAACATGTGCTAGAGGCTGATGTAATGTTGTTATGTCTCTAGATGTGTTTAGAAATAGAAGTGTGAAGCTTCTGTTCTCTAAGAATAGTTTTTACGTTAAGCAAAGAATTGTTCGTGCCAAAAAAAGGTCAATATTAAAAAATGTCCAATTCAAAAGAATTATTGCTTGAACGGGGAAATAGAGTTCCAACGCTTTTTGCAGTTTTTGTTGATCAAAACTGAAGGCCGAATTCAGAGTTCATGGGAACGCTGTGTGTCGGAAAGCTTCTCAAAAGTTATTGTTTCTGTACGGGTGAGAACATCGTATCAGACAGGCTCTCAAAGAATTGGTCTACAAAATCAGGTGACAGTTCAACCAAATTCGATAGTGTTGTAACTTGGCAGGTGTGAGAATGATTGCTGTCATCATAGTCGGGATCAGCAATGCTCACAGAAGGTCGTACCTGGGTGATGCTGCTTTTGTCACTCGCTCCACTGTTACCACCTAGTCGTAGCACAGGAGTCTCAACGAATGCCGTCATCAGGATTGGTAGCCGCTGGGGACAACACAATGCGTGAGCCGTTATTGGACTGAGCAAAGTATCGACGTCCATTGGTACTGCTGATGGAAGTGAAAGACAGATGTCCAACACTCACTCATCTCCGCATAGCATACATCGAAGTACCGATAAGATACAGTTCTGCCATATAGGTCTGAATGAAAGGAACCAGGTCATGTTTAGATCTCTCAGCCTGGCCAATCCAAGGACGTTAGTTATCCTGTCCCAGTAGCGCATTGCTAGGATTGTCTCTTCCATTCCCATAGGAGCTATGTCTGTGTTTCGGCTTGCCATAACGAAGCAGGAGGGTCAAAAATAAAATCCCTGCTACAAGTCCCAAAAATAATGGTATGCCGTCAAAAACAGAGTAAACAAAATTAGGAACGATTCCCAAAATTGCCTGGAAAGGTGTTAGCAGTCCCGTAAAGACTGTCTTAAATATGCCTGGGAAGCTTGTGGCACTAGACATGTTAAGGAGTTGGCTGAGCATTTCTACGAAATGCACGGGGCAATTTGTTGATAAAAGGTCATGAACTTCAGTAGCTGTCCTTGCAACTAGAAGATCATACGTCTCTTTTGATGACGTTATAGGCACTGTTGTCTGTAAAAGTACAGATTTCATTTTGCTTAAAGTATCAATTCGTATAGAATAGAGATTCAGACGAGGCCAGATGGGAGTCACTGTGTCTGCAGGCCCACTCGGAAACAAGGCTTGCATACAGCATTTGACCATGGATGTTACGTTTACTAGATAACTTTTCCCTGGCACAAGGCCACAACATCTGTGATCCGTTCTAAGAATGTAACTCCCGTTTGCGAGTTGCATAAAGAAGGGCTCTATCTGAGTTGCAGGTGTGACTAGCTGGTGGCATGAAAGGTTGTTAGAATTTCCATCACATGCTCCGTGTAAATTAATACCCTGACACAAAAGTATACCGCTTAGTGAATGTTTACAGTTGTCACCACTAAGAAATACATTTTTGTTGCTGTCACTATAGCAAGAATGTGTGTATGGTAATTTCCATTCAGATTTTACATATCCTTTACCCAATGTTGTCTCTGGGAGTATCTTGAGTCTAATCGGGTCATTTTTAACCCCTGTGTTTTATTCAGGAATCTATCTTGACAGTTGTTTGTGTCAGTAGGCCAGATTAACCAATCAGGATTTGTTCTGTTGAAATGTAAAATTTGTGACACGTCTAACTCAATATCTGCAGTTATATTTTCTGGTATTGGCTTTGGAATAGACAGTGTTTTAAGGTCTTTGATCTTAGCTAGGCCAAGACAAGATGTTTGGTGTATTGTGTCATTTAAAAACAACATTTGTTCTGGTATCATGCAGGTTCTAAATAGTGCTTCAATGCATTGCACCTGCCAATCTTTTGTACCCCAAATTGTTTTCGTTTCAATATTATTTTTCCAATAATCAAAACCAAATGTCATCATTTTGTCATAAAATGCTTCTGAATATATCAATTTTGAATTTGTCAGCATTGTTTTCATTCCTGTTTTATCTAACAGTTTGTAATAAAACGTTTCTGCATTACTGGTGTTAAATCCTGAGAAGTATTTGAATTTCTCAAAAAATGCTTTAGAACTGCTTTTAGGTGGTGTAGCACAATGTTCCCATTGATTATACATAAGAACATTTCTAGGCTGTGCAGATTTATGCAAGTAATGATCACCATAGTGTGTGTAACAGAATAACTGCTCATAACTAGATGAACCTTGTAAATAATCATGATCTGTGAATCTAGCTGACATTACTAAATCAGACATCATGTCATTAATACTGTTAAAGTCCCAATCATCAGAGAATGTACTCGGTTTTACAAAGTCACTTAAGGAAACCTTCAGTTGATGAGGATACTTCAGGATTTCGACCGGACCATATATCTCATAGTCTGTTTTCTCCCATACTACCCCACCAGGTATTGGAATTGCTGTGACGTTTACTGTTGACAGTTCTCTTTTCTTCACGTGGGATGATCTGTGTGGTTTCAGGACTAGGTTGATGTTCTGACTTGCTGTGTCCATTCAATTGTAATGAACTTTCCTAAAATTAAAACTAAAATTAGGCATAGTAGGAGTATGAATACCCCTGAAATAATCCAATGCTCAATCAACGGTGAATCCAGATATAGTTCTTTGATTTGTTGAAAGAGTCCTGTTGTATTTTCTTTAGAATACTTTTTTGTTTCTGGCATCACTTCGGGGTCGTTTTGATCTTCAGAGAAGTTGTCGAAGTTGATGAAATAACCAGAGGCAGTTCTGTCAATTGATGGGATTGTTCTTTCAATCTGTCTCTCAAGAGGCACGAGTTCCATGGCATTATTGCATAGTCCTTCACTGTTCACTGCAGGCTGATCGAATGGGATTAGTCTTTCAGTTTGAACGTCTTGGATTGTTGCAAGTTTGGGTATTCTGTTGTTTCTTGGGAGTCCACTGGGCCTACTGTTGATTATAGGCCACATGCTTGTGGTTTTACCAGGTCGATGGACACGACTCTGTTCTCCTTTTTACCAGCAAGGGGCGGTAGCACAACTGATCTTGTTCCGGTGACTGCCAAGACAGGTACTGCTTTTCGGTAAGAAGGCCCAAATTCCTTCTTCACCGCGATCTTTTCTCTGACTAGATCCCCAATCTTTGGAATCCAGACAGGCCTTGCTGGGGCTGTTGCTGGTGGTGCCTCGTCAGTGGTATTTGGCTGTTGCTTTAACTTTATGTTGCTTAAGGATTTTCTTGTTTCATTCAGTTCCTGTAAAACAGCCAAACGATCCTTGATGTCAAAGTTTGTTGTTTTTTCTTGTACCACTGACATCTGACTATCAGGGTCCTGAATGTTCATTCTAATTCCGAACAATAGTTCGTATGGGCTGAAACCTTTTAGAGAATTTCTTGGCAAGTTATTAAGACTAGTCTGGACACTTATTAAATGTTTGACCCACCCAGCGCCTGAACCTAATACCTTCGCTGTTATAGATTGCTTTATGTCACGGTTTTTTCTTTCTACCACACTGTTCCTGTTGGACAGGCCACATGAAGGGCCGCTCCCCCCTCGGCCCGACCAGGCCCGAGCCCGGTCACACAAGTGCCACACACCACCACTGCTCGTCTTCCGGCCCCTCCGGGACCCCGGTCCCTGAACATATCGACCTCGTGGGCCCGACCCACTACTGGCCCGCGCGCCCAGCCTGGGCGCCATCTTGGACACTCCACCACGAGGCCGCCTGGCCCCCGATCGACCTCAACCCTGGGCCTAGCCAGGCCGCAGACATCCCGGCACCACCATCCACCCAGGAGGTGAGCGAGCTACTTGGCAAGTCAATGGGAGAAAGAGGCGTCGATGGCTCTCCCCCGCCAGGTGCCGCTCGCCCATCGCCTCCCCGGGCGCTGGCTCCACCCCCCTGCTGGGTGTCTGGACTCCCTCATCCCGGACCTCCCGACCTCCAAGTGCGAGGGTCCGGACATCAAAGGGCACCAGCTCTATAACTGGGGCAGCTCCAGAGCAGGAAGGCAGTTGTATCCTGGAGTCGAGAGACGCAGAGAAGAACTCATCCTTGACGGACTACTGGCGCTGCCGTAGCTCTGCCTTGCGCATCATCGTCCTGCCTGCTGGCGCTGCCGCAACCTTCGTAACCTTCGTAAACCTTCATCGTCGTCGGGACCTGCTGGCGTGGCCGCGGACCGTTTGTAACTACCATCTTCACCGGGACCTGCTGGCTCCGCCGCGGACCGTCGCTTCCTTCGTCCATCTCGGGACCTGCCTGGCTCCGCCGCGGCCCGATCATCTAGAACGCCGAGCTCGAGGATTGAGAGATATTCCCATCTTTTGGTAACAAGACTGTCCCGCTACCCTTTTCCCAAACCAGAGACCAGAACCGAGGGGACCCCTGAGTCCAGACCTCCTTGTACCATTCATCGTACTTAAAGAATTGCCTATAAAGTATCGTTGAACTTTATCCTTGTGTGGTGTCCGTCTGTGGGGGGGAAGTTACTTGTCTGTACGATCGTCGGAGACGGCTCTCCTCGGAGACCTCTCCTCTTATCCTCGGCCGACCCTCCCGGTCCGTCTAACATTGGTGGCCAGCGGCGCGATCCGAATCACCGCATTATCGTACAGAGAGTAGCTCACCCCACGACGAAATCACGATGTCAAACAAAGAAAGCGGATCCACCGAGAAATTTCAAATGGAGAAATTGGACGAGTACAGCCATCATGAATTAAAACAATTCTGCATCGAACTAGGTATCGCTACCACCGGTCTAAGTACCAAGGACGATTTTAAGCATGCCCTAGAGTCTTGGGCAGAAACCGGGGCTGCCGGAACCCCCGATCAAAACATCGCAGCAATAGAAAAACAAACCACAGCCCCTGAAGAGCGAAGAACGGGTCTCTCGCAAGACGAGATCCAGGAACGAGAAAAAACCCGACTACACGAGCTGGAAATGGCCCGGCTCAAAATGGATGTCGAACTTAAGTTGGCCGAACAAAAAATAAACTTAGAGCACCTGCGTCTCCGAGAAGAAAGAGAGGAAAAACAGAGACAAAGGGAGCTCGAGGAGAAGAAATTGGCATATGAACACGAGCGAAAATTAGCGGAGATCGACCTACGCAAGCAAAATAAGGAAGTAGGGGTGCCCGAGCAACCCCACACCCCAGGGGCAACAGAGAAAAAGGTACACATCCCCAAGGATGTCGTTCGAGAGTACTTCCGAGAGGACGACATCCAGCAATGGTTTAAGGCCTACGAAATCGCTATGACAGCCCACCGGATCGATAGAAGCGACTGGGGAGCCGGTCTATGGGGGAGATTCCTCAACGAGGGCCACGACGCCCTGCTACAGCTCCCGGACCACCAGATGACCTCCTATGACCATATGAAAGCTGCACTCCTCACCCGCTATGGCCTCACCCCCGAGATGTACCGTCAGAGGTTCCGAGACTGCACCCGCATCCCGGGTACAACTTGGGTGGACTATGTAAACTATTTTAGCCGAGCCTTCGAGGGCTGGATCAAAGGAAGCAAGGTCACAACTTACGAACAACTCTTCAACCTCATGGTATGGGAGCATCTATCGAACAATTGCTTCATTGAGCTCCGCCAGCACCTCCTCGATAGCAAATTGACCGATCCCCGGCAGCTCGCAGCCGAAGCTGACTGGTGGGAAATCACCAGAGTGGGCCGGAATGGGTCCTATGAGCAGAACCGGAACAACAACGGTCAGCACCGTCCCCGAGGAGGAGGAGGAGGCCAAGGACGTGGAAGAGACAACGCTCCGGTCGCCCCCGCTAGCAGCACCACCCCCCCGGCCAACCGGGGCAGCACCCCGGCGCGACCGGGATATCGAGCCAATGTTACGTGCCATCGATGCCAACGAGTCGGCCACTATGCAAACGACCCAAACTGCCCCCAGTATCAGAGCCCAAGACCCCGCCAAGTAGCCGCTGCTGCTCTGGGGGAGGAACAGATCTCAGAGGAACAAGAAGAATATGAGCAAGAGCATCAAGAATGGGAGCCAGCCGCCATGGCTCTAGCCTGCTTAGGGGGGAAAGACATGGTCCCGCGGGTCCCCCTACCCGCTAACACCCAGAAGTACAGCCAATGGGTGAGCATCAATGGACGCCGGGCCGAAGCCCTCCGTGACACCGGGGCCAGTGTGACAGCCGTCCGCTGTCACCTGGTGGCCCCAGAACAGTTCCTACCAAACATTCTCTGCCCTGTCCGTTCAGCCGATAACTCGGAGAGTCTGTGTCGGATGGCCTGCGTCCCTTTCGAATGGGGAGGGGTCTCCGGCATGTTGAAGGTGACGGTCCGGGATGATGCCCCCGTATACTGCCTCCTGGGGAATGACCTTGAAAGCTCTCCGTGGGCAGCCGTAGAACGACGAGAACACCTGGGGATGTTAGGCATCCCGGACTGGGCATGCGTCACCACCCGGTCCATGGCCGCCCGTGCCAAACCCCGACCCGAGGAACCCGAATGGCCGGCACCTCCGCCTCCGGTCGCGCCAGCCGAAACCACCGACCGTGACGTCCCCCCAGAACCAGCTCAACCTCCAGACCTCGCTAACCTCGACCAGTGGCCTCAAGAGGGGGGGCCCACGCAAGAACAGTTTTGCCAAGAACAGAAGACCTGTCCCTCCCTCGAGGGACTCCGCCAACAAGCCCTCGCCCAAAGCGCAGGGGATACCTCCGGAAAACATTGGATCTACTGGGACAATGACCTGCTATACAGTGAACAAAGAATCGCGGAGTTGGGGGCCAGCCGAGTGCTAGTGGTGCCCCTCCGTTTTAGAGACTTTCTGCTAAACCTGGCCCATGATGTCCCCCTGGCTGGACACCTGGGTCAAGATAAAACCTACAGCCGCCTAGTGACCCACTTCTTCTGGCCCAAAATGAGGGACGATGTACACCAGCATTGCCGATCTTGCCCCACGTGCCAAGCCAGTGGAAAGAGCGGCCGCAAACTAAAAGCCCCTCTGCAACCTTTTCCCGTGGTCACCACCCCGTTCGAGAGGGTCGGAATAGACATTGTGGGGCCCCTGGACCCGCGTACAAAACAAGGCCATCGGTTCATCCTGGTGCTAGTGGACCACGCCACCCGCTACCCCGAGGCTGTTCCCCTGCGGACTGTGACAGCCCCGGTAGTCGGCCGGGCTCTGATGGGAATCTTCTCCCGTGTGGGCTTCCCCCGAGAAGTCGTCAGCGACAGAGGCACGAACTTTATTTCCAAATATATGAAGTCCCTCTGGCAACAATGTGGGGTTACCTACCGATTCACGACCCCCTATCACCCTCAAGGAAACGGACTCGTTGAGCGGTTCAACCGCACGCTCAAAGGGATGATTGGGGGGTTGGAAGAGCCCCTCCGTCGCCAGTGGGATGTGCTGCTGCCGTGCCTCCTCTTCGCCTATCGGGAGGTCCCCCAGAAGTCCCTCGGCTTCAGCCCGTTCGAACTGCTGTATGGACATCCAGTACGGGGGCCACTCAGCCTAGTCAAGGAAGGCTGGGAGATGCCCCCTCTAAAGAACCCCCCAGATGTTTTTCGATACCTCCTAACCCTCCGAAACCAGACCCGGCGATTCCGAGAGCTGGCAAAAGCCAACCTAGAGGCCAGTCAAGAGGACATGAAAAAGTGGTATGACCGGAATGCCTCCTCCATCGAATTTGAACCTGGGCAACAGGTATGGGTGATGTCCCCCACCGAACCCTGCGCCCTGCAAGACAAATGGACGGGGCCCTTCAAAGTAGTCGAGCGCAAGGGCCCTGCCACCTATCTCATCGACATGGAATCTGCCCGGAACCCCCTCCGGGTCCTCCACGCTAATAGACTGAAACCCCACTTTGTGCGTTCAGAACTCAGCCTCCTGATGGCCACAGACAATGGGGCCGAAGAAGACTCCGAGCCCCTCCCTGACCTCCTACGGACTCGGGAGAAAGACGGCTCCGTGGATGGGGTCCGACTCTCGGAGGCCCTCACCCGGGAGCAACGCCAGGAGTGTCGAGACCTTCTGTTGCAGTTCGCCAGCCTGTTTTCCCTCACCCCAGGTGTCACTTCCTGGTGTGTGCACGACGTGGACACGGGGGACAACGCCCCTATCCGCCACCGGGCCTACCGCGTGCCAGATCGGGTACGGGCCTGCATCCAGGAAGAAGTGACCAGAATGCTCACGCTCGGGGTCATCGAGCCCTCAGACAGCCCCTGGGCCAGCCCTGTAGTCCTGGTCCCCAAAGCAGCCGCTCCCGGCACCACACCAGAACTCCGATTCTGCGTCGACTACCGGGGCTTGAATGCGGTCACCCGAACAGACGCACATCCCATCCCCCGGGCAGACGAACTAATCGACCGCATGGGAGCTGCCCGCTACCTCAGTATTTTCGACCTGACGGCGGGCTACTGGCAGATCGGCCTCACACCCCGGGCCCAAGAACGTTCTGCCTTTTCCACCCCTGATGGCCATTACCATTTCAAGGTCATGCCCTTTGGCATGAAGAATGCTCCAGCAACATTTCAGCGGCTCGTCAACCAGGTCCTGGCAGGGCTCGAAGGATTCAGCGCCGCCTACCTAGACGACATCGCTGTATACAGCCACCATTGGCCCGAGCACCTCCACCACCTTCAAGCGGTGCTACAGGCCCTCCAGCGGGCTGGCCTCACGATTAAGGGCAGTAAATGCCAAATTGGTCAGGGGTCCGTAACCTACCTCGGACACCAGGTGGGAAGCGGTCTGGTGGCCCCTCTGCAGCTCAAGATTGCCGCCATCCAGTCCTGGCAGCCCCCCATCACCCAGACCGAGGTACGCGCCTTCCTGGGCCTCACGGGCTATTACCGAAGGTTCGTGAAAGACTATGGTACCATAGTGGGGCCCCTCACAGAACTCACGTCCAAAAATCAACCCAAGAAAGTCAACTGGACCCCGGATTGTCAAACAGCCTTCGAACAATTGAAGGCCGCCATGTGCTCCGCCCCTGTGCTCCAGGCCCCCGACTACAGCCGGGAGTTCGTCGTCCAGACGGATGCCTCCGACCATGGCATTGGGGCAGTCCTGTCTCAAGTGAACACCGAAGGCCTTGATCAGCCAGTGGCCTTCATCAGCAGGCGACTCCTACCCCGAGAACAACGCTGGAGCACCATAGAGAGGGAGGCCTTCGCTGTGGTATGGGCCCTCAAAAAGCTCCGGCCCTACCTCTTTGGCACGCACTTTCGGGTGCAGACCGACCATCGACCCCTGCAGTGGCTGATGCAGATGCGGGGGGAAAACCCGAAACTACTACGTTGGTCCCTCTCCCTACAAGGGATGGACTTCACTGTGGAGCACCGGCCTGGGCCAGATCACGCCAACGCGGATGGCCTGTCCCGGTTTTTCCGCCTCGACGAGGAGAGTCCCCAAGAGGATGGGTGACTCTCCCCGCCTTCAGCTGGGGGGGACGCATGTTGGACAGGCCACATGAAGGGCCGCTCCCCCCTTGGCCCGACCAGGCCCGAGCCCGGTCACACAAGTGCCACACACCACCACTGCTCGTCTTCCGGCCCCTCCGGGACCCCGGTCCCTGAACATATCGACCTCGTGGGCCCGACCCACTACTGGCCCGCGCGCCCAGCCTGGGCGCCATCTTGGACACTCCACCACGAGGCCGCCTGGCCCCCGATCGACCTCAACCCTGGGCCTAGCCAGGCCGCAGACATCCCGGCACCACCATCCACCCAGGAGGTGAGCGAGCTACTTGGCAAGTCAATGGGAGAAAGAGGCGTCGATGGCTCTCCCCCGCCAGGTGCCGCTCGCCCATCGCCTCCCCGGGCGCTGGCTCCACCCCCCTGCTGGGTGTCTGGACTCCCTCATCCCGGACCTCCCGACCTCCAAGTGCGAGGGTCCGGACATCAAAGGGCACCAGCCCTATAACTGGGGCAGCTCCAGAGCAGGAAGGCAGTTGTATCCTGGAGTCGAGAGACGCAGAGAAGAACTCATCCTTGACGGACTACTGGCG
Organism: Lissotriton vulgaris; assembly: GCF_964263255.1. Taxonomy (NCBI): domain Eukaryota; kingdom Metazoa; phylum Chordata; class Amphibia; order Caudata; family Salamandridae; genus Lissotriton; species Lissotriton vulgaris. Next base: position 178,777,090 of record NC_141685.1, read on the forward strand.
CTGCCGTAGCTCTGCCTTGCGCATCATCGTCCTGCCTGCTGGCGCTGCCGCAACCTTCGTAACCTTCGTAAACCTTCATCGTCGTCGGGACCTGCTGGCGTGGCCGCGGACCGTTTGTAACTACCATCTTCACCGGGACCTGCTGGCTCCGCCGCGGACCGTCGCTTCCTTCGTCCATCTCGGGACCTGCCTGGCTCCGCCGCGGCCCGATCATCTAGAACGCCGAGCTCGAGGATTGAGAGCTATTCCCATCTTTTGGTAACAAGACTGTCCCGCTACCCTTTTCCCAAACCAGAGACCAGAACCGAGGGGACCCCTGAGTCCAGACCTCCTTGTACCATTCATCGTACTTAAAGAATTGCCTATAAAGTATCGTTGAACTTTATCCTTGTGTGGTGTCCGTCTGTGGGGGGGAAGTTACTTGTCTGTACGATCGTCGGAGACGGCTCTCCTCGGAGACCTCTCCCCTTATCCTCGGCCGACCCTCCCGGTCCGTCTAACAGTTCCCTTCGGGGTGCGACGGACAAGAATACCGCAACCCAATTCCCATGCTAGCCATGGCCTCCTTATAGGCTCGAGAGCTGAAAGCAGGACCCTGGTCAGAATGGAACGTGGTAATTGCGTATGTGCCGATAAAGACTCGCAAATCTTTTATAACCGTTCTAGCGTCAGCCGAGCGCTGGGGCCACATTTTTTAAGTGTTTTTAGCCTTAACTGTGTACAATGGGACGCGCTTCTCTTCTTTGATTGCGCAGATAGACCGCCTTATGCTGTCTAGAAGGGATCCTGAAACTACACTGGCCTGTTCATTACTGCGATCTCTGTTGCAGTCTTCACAATTTTGAGCAAAACATTGGATATCTATGCTCATTCCTGGCCACCAGTTCTCTGATTGCAATTCTTTCAGAGACTCCTTAATTGTTTGATGTCTCAGACCCAACCCCATGTGTGCTTCCAGTAAAAGGAAGCCCCTCCTGCTCCTGTTTGGAATTACTCTGTCCCCCACTCCAGGGATTCGGGCAAAAGGAACGGAGTTTGCATCGATTATGTATGCATAATTGAGTGGATAGTTTACGGGTAGTGCTGCACAGTCGCCTTTTACGGTCGTTTTTACTGCCAGCATGGTTTCCCCGTCTATGTATTTATCTGTACGCTTTTTTGTGGCTACGGAAGCCGGTTTAGTTGCTTCCGCTATGGCTGTATTAGCCAATGAATTCCCTGCAACGTGAACGCCATCACGTTGAAGACTCTGTGCGTGAATCACGTGAGTCTTTTGTAGTTCTTTGTCTAAAAGAGCTACCTGTTTCCATAGCAATTTATGCTTTATTGTGGCACCTGTGTCATCTTTATAATCGTTTTCAATCCAACTCTGCAGCTTATTGTTGTAAGAGTTGACGCAAAAATGAGAATCACACACGATAAGTGTCGGGAATTCACGTTCTGCATTTTCGAGCGCCATCTTTAAAGATCTGATTTCAGTTCTCTGAACCGAACAGTTTCTTACAGATTCAGTTTTTGTTACTTTCGGTCTGAATTTACCGCACAGCCAACGACCTTTAATAATCGCACATGCTGTATTGTAGGATTTGCTCTCTACGTTGAAATGCTGTACAAAACTATCTGTATAGATTATACAGGCGTATTGTGGGAGAGGCAGAAGTTCGATTGGCAGAGGATATTCTTCTTCATATTCTAAATCATTCAGTTCTTCGAATTGCGGGGCGAAATAGTATTTCACATCTTCCGCTCCCAGAGAATCTACACACTGTATCCATTTCGGATCCAGTGACACTGTAGGCAGGTTTACTGGGCTGAATAGCGCTTCGAAGGCGGATTCCGCTGTAAGGATATTAATCCGTTTGCCGTGTGCTAGTTCTCGTTCATTTGCTAATGCGATTTGCACTGCTTTCACAGTTCTTTCTGTGTGACTGAATGCTTTTTCTGCTTGTGTGTACAAGTGGGATTTAATTGAAATTGGTACCTTTTCTCCCTCATTAGAGGTTAGGTACGTGAATCCGCATCTTCCTGGGATGACTCGGATTACAAGATCACGTGTGTTGTCACGTGTATCTAATTTAGTTTTAGCTAACATGTCTGTTTGCAGTGATCTCAAAATTTCTGTGTGTTTTTTAGTCCAATTGATTTGTTTAAAATCAGGTTTAATTAGTTCGTAGAGAGGTTTAACCCTCTCTGCGTAATTTAGAATGTAAGTTCTTCCGAAATTCAGAAAACCTAATATGGATTGTAAATTCTTCAGCGTTTTTGGAGCTTGAAGTACAGCGCACTTCTCTAAGAAGTTCTCCGCTAGGCTTTTCCCTTCACTTGATAACTCGTACCCTAAAAATAGTACTGTCAGATGGGCAATTCGAGACTTTTTAAAGTTGAATTTGTAACCCTCTGCTGCGAACCCAAGTATAATGGTGTTCACTCTTTTCAAGTGAGTATCCAAGTCGTCGTCTATGAGATAGATATCATCTACGTAAGATAATGCCTCATCATCATAGATTTGTAGTAACTCTGTTACCCTAGCTGAGAATAGTCCTGGGCTGTTCTTGAACCCCTGTGGGAGTCGACAGAATTTTTTCTGTGACCCAAATGCAGAGAAAGCGGTCAAATATCTGCTTTCTGGTGCAATGTTTTGACAAAAGAAACCATTAGATATGTCTAATGTTGTTTTATATTTTTTCCTAACTATGTTATTCATTAGGGCTGCACTATGCGAGTTTTGTACTGCAAAAGTTTTGCAACATGTATTAAGGTGTCTGTAGTCCAAAACTAGACGATATGAATTGTCTGGCTTGGAGACAGGAAACAAAGGATTGTTCATTTGAGAGGTGCATGTTTCAATCACCCCCTGGTATTCAAGTTGATCTAAGATCTCCCTGACCTGTTTTTTAGCTTCTTGCTTAATGGGATACTGCCGTTGGGCAGTTGGTTCACTTTTTAATTGGATTTTGTGAGGAGGAGAATCCTCATCCCATCCTACATGATTTTTATACAATGCAGGTGCCTGGGCTACTGCCCATTTCCTTGCATATGTATATTTTTTGTGAATCGGAATGTGATTCGAGAAGGCAGGCATAATCACTTCTTCGCCACGAGGGCACTCCCTGACAAAATCTGGGGGCCAATCTTTTTCAGCTAACAGAATATCATAGCCTTTTGAGAGCTTATCCCAAAATAGACCCCTAATTTTCCTAGTCTTATCACCCTCTATACGCAATGTGATTTCGTATATTTTATGGGGCTCGCTAAGTCTGGTGTCGGCAGTTTCAACCTGAATGTATTCATTCGTGTCCACTGTCTCCAGATGACTCATCAAGATCTTGCGCGCTATACTGATTTCTGCTGCACCCTTCAACATTGTCAATGCCCACTCCCCGTTTTTCAACTGTGTCCTCAGTATTCTCGGCATGGTTGATTACTCTAATACTGGCTACCTTCTTTTTTACTCTGAGCAGGTTCCTTGTCTTTGGACTTGGTGTGCTCTCCTGGGTCTGACCGTCCTCTTCTTTCCGATTTCTGCGAAAAAGATCGAGAGGGACGTGTATCAATACTTTGATATCTATCAGGTTTTTTCAGATTATCCCTATTTCTAAGGTTATATCTTTTCTCAGAGGGCTCCCTCTGGGGAGACTGGTGTTCTCGAGTCGGAGTTCTTTCCCTCCGTCGAGGAGACCTTCCTCTGGACTGGAAAACTTTTTCCTTGGGAGTGGATTGTTTATTTCCATCCCAGCTCTTTTTAGGAGTGTTTAAATTATTTTTAATAAATAATTTTTCTGGATTTTCGAGCAGTTGGGGCTTTACCGGTTTCCCACCCAAGCTGTCTCTACCTAATTCTTCATAGCGTTTTTCTATGATTTTTGCAAGCTCAACAGGATCTTTTATATCTGTTTCCTTCAACTTCTGGCGGATCGCCACAGATGCTGCTTCTCCTTTTATGTTGGCTAATAATATAGCCGAGACCTGCTTTAAGTCTTTCAGTAATTTCATACCTAGATTTAAAGCGGGCTCTGGACCGTATTCATTTTGAATCTGTTTTAGCACTTCTGGTATTACCGCCATAAACGGAACACCGTGTGTTTTTGTGTAAATGGAAGCAAAGACTGTACCCCAAGTGTCGCAGTCCTCCACGTGTGGTACGATTCCCATAGGAAGGCAGATGGTCAAGATTCTGTGTTTCTCTATAGGGGTAGTATCAGGAAATACTGCCTCTATTTGAGTGATTTTCTGTGCTAACCAGAAAGGAATTTGTTCCCGTTTTGCGGGTGTTTTACCAAGACATGACTGTATGTTCTGTGGTGTAATTTTATTAGTGTTCCCCTGATGAGGGGTCAGCTGTGGTGTATTAACAGCTGGCTGGACTGTTGCAGTCCGCATTACATATTGGACTAATTGCCTATGTATTTTTATTAATGTTTTTAGCTGTACTAACAGCTCTTCCTTTGACATTTTTGCAATGTCAGGATGTGGTGTGTAGCTGGCTAGAACCGGCCACGTTGCTCCTGGTCTACCTAGTGGACCGAGCCTGGTAATGTGATCATTATGTTTTAGGGCGCCATTAAACCAGAGCAGGTGCTCTTGAAATTTAAGTGGAATTTCAATCTCCTCGAAAGGAGCGTACTCTTCCGGAGGTTCCTCTATTTTGTAATAGTGAAACTCTTTTGTTGTAGCGTTTGCCGCTGGAAAGTTTATCCATGAATAGAATACCTCTGTCTGCCGATATTCGTGAGCCTCTATCACGAAAATTACTGTACCACCTTGTGGTGTCAGTCCGTTCTCTATAAGTTTTAACGTTATAGATTTTCTTAAGTGGACCGGGATGATAATAGCACCCGGGTCTGTGTCTAGGAGACTCGTGTCTTCCTCTATTAGTAGGGCTGCCAGTCTAACTGCTTCCCTTTCTTCTTCACTGTCTGACATTTTATAAATGCAGGCTTTGCAGAGTAGGTCTCCAAGGAGACAAAGATTAGGTGCACAATATTTTGGAACACTGTATCCTTCAACGTTGAATAAACCAGAGCTTTACATAGGAATCTCTTCCTACTGAGTTCGGGCGGATTTTAACCTTTCACCCACTCCAGACGTCTATTGGAGTATTTACGGGAGAAAGGGGTCTGTGTGAAATATGCACGACTGAGTTACTCTAACGTCTTGCGTTAGTTTATCGCCTTACCAAACGTTGGGCGCCATGTAGTGTAGTTCCTAGTTTCCCACTAGGCCCTGCGCATTGGAATAACATAAACAGAAGTATCGACGTGGAACTGCGGATATTCCAGGCCTCCACTGACTATGCTAAACTTAATTGGGTGTGTTACCAACTAGCTCAGAGGTCAATGGAAACTTTCTTCTCTGCATGGGAAGTGACCAGCTTCCCTGGCACAGACAAGAAGGGATTAAGCTTTCCAACAACCGTGCAACATGACAACTTTGCTCCTCAGATCAAGAGTCAATCTCTAGGGTCGTGTGAAACAATAGACATGTATTTCACTTAGTCAGTTTAGTGCAGTTTACTTTCACGATATGTAGAGAATAGAGAGACGGGCGTTTGTCAATAAAGGGTTAACATTTATTGAACAGTCTTTCTTCTCGTACAAGAGAAATGTATTGCCACAATTGCAAAACTTGTTATTATAAAAAGTACGTACAGTAAGATAAGGATTGCGAAATAATACTGTAAAAGCATTGATATGGTTTCTTAGCCATACAATGGTTTAAAAGTAATAAAACATATATACAGTCATATATACATTAGGCTAACATACTCAACTGGTGCTTCTAACTAAGCCTACCCCAGTGTGCCTGACCTAAGCCTAACACGTGGAAGGGGAGTAAGTAAGTAGCTTTAAGTTAAGTTGGTTTTGCCAAGGTTTGCTTCAAGAATTCTCGTCTAAGGGTTTAGTCAACACCATACCTCTGAATAGAATGATGGAAGTCTGGTATTTCCTTCAGGGGGCACTCAATATCCCAGTCACCCGAGAGGGCAGACCGGAAACGCTGGAGCTGGATTTCTCTGCAGGAGAAAGGCAGCGGCTCTCTTCTCAGCGCGTCTGGAGGAGGAGGCGGGGGACAGCGTCCGCGGGCAGCTTGGAATCTGCTGGGCTCTTCGCAGAGGGACGGCTGTTCAGCTCCTAAGCGTACCGCACCATCGTTCGCGCTTTAGCAGCGATAATGGTATCAGTAGCTTCACCACCAAGGGGACAGCAGCAGCAGCGTACTGTATACAGCATACAACACAATGGGATGCACAACAGGGTGCACAACAGCAATTGCTTAAGGCAACGTTGGTAGTATTTATACCTGACAGGTGCCGGGTTTGACGCAAGTTTGCTGGACATAAGACGTCAATTAAAGATGTCACTAGGAAGTGATAGCTATCAGTTGCTCATTAGAGTTCCATTACTAATCAAAACACAGCAAGCGGGGATTTCCAGGTTTGCTGAGTTTTTATCTTGTTGAAGAACTCGGAGTGTTAATCTAGGAATATCAGATAGTGACTTCTGCTCTGTCATTGCACTAATTGGTTGCAAAGGAAGTGGCAGAGAACTATGCTGGAATGTGGCTCTGTTCGTGTCAGGTCAGAGATGACTTTCTGAAAATCGCACTTGAACGGTTATGCCAATATGGGGAATAAATGGATTTATAGCCGAATAGGGGCATAAGGTCACAGTATCGATCAGGAACCTAGATAAACACGCAACAAGCTTCTGAGTGAGGTAGCTGGGCGAGTTGTGGTGTACAGCCATGTGTGCAACAGCTAGTGGAGAACCACTGGTATACCAAACGCACAGCAATATTTAAACGTATTACACACGAAATCACTAGAATTCAAAAATGCTAATCACATTTATCATCAAAGAAACATTCTTGAAACCAAAAAGTTGTGCGATGTATTCATTGGAATTTTCATCAACAAAATACTGAATTTGGGTATCATAAACAACATACACAACAACAATTTTTTAAGGAGGGCCCAAGGGCAAGTTTAACGACTACCAAGGTACATGCCCCAGAAAACAATGTCTAAACACCCAGTGGTACCTAGTAGTCAAGAGAGTTAATCATCTGGAATCTCAACATAAGTGCAGTGCAGATAACACCCAAAGGAACACACCATGCACATTTTCTCAAAGTGTAGAGTTGGCCAAGTTAGGGCTCAAGGACATTTTGGAAAAATTCCCATCAGAAGCCAAACTGTACTGCCCTCTTTTGCATCATTTGGGATCTCCTTGCCCAGGAGACAAAACAAAACGGCCGGTCAGACGTTACCGTTGCCGAGATGGAGATGTGAGAGGAGAGTATCACATGATTTAGTGGCGACTGAAAAAAGCAGTGTAAAGTGAAAAAGGGTGAAAGATGAGTGATTATAAAATTAGGTGAACTGGGTAGAGAATACAATTTATTAGTGTCTCCCAGTCCCTAAGGTTTAAAAGACAAGTGCAAATGCGGTTTTAGAAATAATATCCGCACTCAGTAGTGGTCGACATGTTTCTGCATTAAGTGAAAAAGATTTTTCATGCATTCCTCAGGACCAGATATTTCAAGACTACTGCTTTTAGTGAAAAGTAATTATTAAAAGATATCACCTGCAAAGACCAGGTTGCGTGCTCAACCAAGTACCATAGATGATGGTTGAGGAGCTTCATGCCACCTGGCTGCGGCTCAGGTATGAGGAGCACCGCTCTATCCGTCGGTGTCTCCCGACAGTCATCCGAGCTGCATTTTGGGAAGTTCTCCCTTCTTCAGGGGCGCTGGTAAGAAAAAGAAAAACATATTCAAAGTTTTAATACTAATCCATCATATACTGTTGACTCTATACTCAATTTGATTAAGAGGCTTCTTTCAACAATGGCCAAGTGTACATTTTAACCAGAATGTAAGGTGCCTTATGTGTCTACTAGAGGTCAAAATGCCCAAACGTGTGCAAAAGAAAAGCTGTCACCAAGTATGTTAGTGTTAACGTAAATCCACTAATATCAGAAATCAACTTATGGTGCATACCAAATCTTTTCAACAATTATCACCATAAAGCGTGTTCAACCCATCTCTCCCTCCATATTCCTAAATTAAGTTTGGAAATGCAAGCTGACTCACTGTGCTCTTCAAGTCTATGCAACTACTAGCTGGGAGACTCAGCGATGTAAAAAACGTCTCTGCATGAATACAAGGGTATCCAATAAGCTGTCTGCCTCCACTATTTAGTACCGTTAATAAAAGTGAGTTTGCGAGTTTAGCGTTTTATTAACAGTACTAAATAGTTTTTTTGATCCAGTGATAAGTCTCGCAGCAGTGTTCAAAGAGGCTCTTAGGGGTGCGGTTATAGATAGGGGGAGTCCGCAGAGGGCGACGCTTCCGTAGTCTATCCGAGGAATGACTTGGGCTTGTACTGCAGTTTGGAAGTCCTTAGCTGGGAGGAAGGGTTTAAGTTTCCTCAAAGTATTGATTTGGAAATTAGCTCCCTTAGTTGCCTTGCTGATATGATGTTGCATATTGAGATTGGCCTCAAGGGTTATGCCTAAGGATATCGCGGAGTCCACGATGGTAGGTTGGACATTGAGCGCAGTTAGGTGCTTAAGCCATGTTTGAGTGGTGGAGATTTTCGCGGGAGGTGAGATCAGAAGGAACTCAGTTTTCAGAGCATTGAGTTTGAGGTGATTTTCGGCTAGCCATGATTGGGTGTTTCTGAGCGTTGAGTTCAGAAGTTTGATGTCTTCGGGGGATTGTAATTTGAGATAGAGTTGGGTGTCTTCAGCGTACATGTGAAAGTGTACATTAGATGCTTGTAACAAAGTGGTGAGTGGCTCCATGACTAGGTTGAACAATGTTGGGGATAGGGAAGATCCTTGTGGGACGCCTAATGTTACAGGCACAGGTGGGGACATCAAGTTGTTGCTCTTGAATTTCTGAGACCGGCTATGCAGAAAGGAAGTAAACTCTTGAGTACAGTCCCTGATACACCCATTCTGATATTTAACAGCTCGAGTAAGTTCTCGTGTTTGACAGTGTCAAATGCTGAAGAGAGATCAAGTAGGATGAGGAGGCAGGTATCGTTCTGATCTAGGTTTTGGAGGGCGTCATCAATTATGTGTGTCATAGCTTTTTCCGTACTGGGTCCTGCTCGGAAGCCTGATTGATGAGGGTTGAGGAGGTCAAACTGATCAATGTGTTTTGTCAAATGGAGTTGTTCGCATTTTTCCAACAGTTTGGCCAGGGTGGGGATATTGGAAATAGGACGGTAATTGTTTAGGTCAGTAGGGTCAGCTGTTGGTTTCTTGAGTATAGGCGTGACTTGTCCCACTTTGAGGGAGTCGGGGATGAGTCCTTGTTGAAGGGAACTGTTAATAATTTTGGTCCAAAGTGGGAGGAGCAATGGGATGAAGTCCTTTACAGCGTTAGCAGGAAGGGGGTCTGTGAGGTGATTAGAAGGTTTCAATGTACTGAGCAGTTTGCCAATTGTTTCTTCTGACTGGTGTCAAAGGACGACCATGTGGCATTGTTTTTTGGTTCAGTGGGTGTTGTGCTGTGGGGGCTAGAGTAAAGGCTTACGTCATTGAGGAAATCGCTCCTGATGTTATCAGTCTTTAGATTAAAGAAAGCAGAGAAGTCTTCACAGGATGGTATATCGCCCATTGTGCAATGTGATTGTTGGGGTTGTTCCTTGGATTGTGTTTTGATTAGCTCAAACAGTTTTCTTTGCCGTTTTTTTGCTTGGTCGAGCTGGAGGCTAAAGACATCTGATTTTGAGCGTTTGATTTTCCTAAAGTAGGCGTTTCTCTTTTTCTTAAGGGCTTTAAGGTGCAATTCCGAAGGGGCTGATCTCCAGGTGCGCTCTGCCAGCCGCATGGCACGTCTATCTTCGTTGAGTCTACCATCGTACCATGGGTTAGAGTTCTTAGTGGAGACTCTCTTCAGTTGCAAGGGGCGGCCTCATTGATTATTGAGGTCATAGAGTTGAGGTAGTGGTCGGTCAGAGCTTGAACGTCTGAGGCGTCGGTAGGGGGAAGGAGGAGATTACAGCTGGGGGAAGGTAAAGAGTTGGGGTTGAGTTTCTTCAGGTCCCTTTTCCAGACCTTGGATTTGGTGGATTGAACCAGATTAAATTTAACTTTTTCATTGATAAAGAATGTGATAATGTGGTGGTCTGACCAGTCACAGGGTTGGATTGATCCAAGTTGGGTGGAGTCCATTTTGGAGATGATAAGGTCGAGGATAGAGCCTTTGTCATGGGTGGGGCTATTGCAGATTTGGGTGAGGTCAAGAGCGTTGAGGAAGTTTTTGAGACTATTTACCAGCGCGTCATTGTGATCGTTCCAATGGAGATTGAAATCACCAAGGAAAATGTTAGTGTTTTGCCGTCCGGAATTGGTTGTGATCGTGTCCATGAGTTGTTGGGTGAAGATGAGGTTGTCCCCAGGTGGATGGTAAATGATGTGTAGAGAGCATACAGGTTTGCCCTCGCTGATGACATCGAGGCAGATGTATTCACAGGAGGTAAGAGAAGGGGAAGTGACTCTAGTAACTGAGAGGTTGCTCCTATAAATGCATGCGATTCCACTGCATGTCTTGCCGGTCCTGTCAAGTCTAATGATGTGATAGTTGGAGGAAATTAGAATGTCAATGATTGATGTAGAAGTTTCTGTTAACCAGGTTTCAGTGAGAATGGTCAGGTCAAGGTCCAGTGTTTTGATGATATCAGCGATGTCGAAGGAGTGTCTAGGGTCCGATCTGCAGTTGAGTAGTGTGCACTTGAGCCAAGGGGTGATAAGGGAGGTAGAGGGTTCTAGAGTGAGTGTGTGGAGGGCCTAAGGGGGTTTGAGTGAATCGTGGGGATGGAAAGGTGTGTGGTGGCTATGTGGTTTTGGGGAACTGGGTCATATGAGCGGAGGAGGGTGCATATGTTGTATTCCGAAAGTGTATTGATGGTACGTCGAGAGCGGTTGGTGGGATTGCGAGCGGGGATTGAGGTCCAGTGTGGGGAGTTTTGTGTGAGAGGGAGTAGGATGGGTGGGGGACATGTTAGGAGAGGAAGTAGTGGTGGGTAGGGGTGTCTGGGGTGTATAAAGAGTAACTCTTTGAAGGTGTGAAGATCCTCTTTGATTTGGAGGAGGGTGGACATAATCTTGTCCAGCGTGGGATTAGGAAAGGTGTTGGGGATGGGCACTGAGGGTGAGTAAGTGTCAAGGGTACTGGAGTGGGGGGAGGGGTGTGGTGGTGTTAGTGCAGGGGTTGGTGGTATTAGTGAGGGGGTTGGTGGTCGGAGGGGGAGGGAAGTTGGGGGGAGGGGTGTGGTTGGATTAGGGTAGAGGTTGGTGATATAAGTGAGGGCATTGGTGGTAGGAGAGGTAGGAAAGTTGGGGGGAGGAGTGTGGTTGGAATAGTGAGGGGGTTAGTGTTATTGGGGCGGGGTTAGTGGTAGGAGGGGGTGGGAAGTTGGGGGATGAGTGTAGGCTAGGGGTGGCGGGGGTGCAGGTGTGGTAGTGGGGTCTGAGAATGGGGGGAGATGGGATGGGAAATGGTCCTGTTGTGGGGAGGGGGAGTGGAGTTAAAGGAGGTAGGGTGTTCTGAGAGTCCAGTTGGTAGTGGGAGGGGAGGGTTATGGTGGAGGGCGGGGAGAGTGAGGGTGGGGTGGATGTAGGAAGAGGAGTGATCTACGCCTGGGATTGAGGGGTGTGAGGTTCCTGTAACAGGTGGGTGAATGACTAGAATACTGGGGGGAGGGAGGAGGGGGGTGTAGTTCTGATGCTGTGCTAGGTTAGAAGGAGGGAACGTGGGGGAGGATAGGCAATTAGTGGTAGTGGAGTCAAGGGTGCTAGGCTTGGAGGTCAGATGGATTTGGAGTCAGAGGGTTGGAGATATATTCTTTGAAAGTGGGGAACAAGTTGTCGAATAGGTCAAGGTTCCTGTCTGTGGATTGAATTAAGATAATAAAGTTGTTATAGATAGTGATGGTTGCTCTCACTGGGAAGAGTTGGGATGGTGCGGTGGAAAGTGTTAGGCCATGAGCGGATTTGCTAGTGGCGGAGATAGTGAGTAAGGTGAGGAACGATTTTCTCCATTGTGCGCTACGTATAGTGTAGAAGATAATATCGGTGCTCTTGGCTTCATTGTTTAGTGAGAAGTAAGTGTCCACAAAGGGGGTTTCAGGGTGGGACTTCAAGAAGTTGTGTTTAAAACGTTTGACGTTTTTGTTGGGTGAGTTCGGGGGGGTAATTAATTTTATATGTGTGCTTGCCCGTGGGTTCCATGTTGAGAGTAGAGGTGTAGGTAGGTGAAGGAGGTTGTGTGGGTAGGTGTAGATACAGAGCTATAGTAAGTGCGTGTAAGGTGTGGGTGGTTAAGCTAAATAGTGGGCATGAAGGAATAGAGATTATGACTAGTCTAAAATGGCCGACTCCTTAGGCATGGTTAAGTAATGAGGAATGATTAGTCTAAGATGGCCGAAAAGTTGGGGAGATAGAGAATAGTATTGTAGTCCTCTGTTTGTTTTTATGCTTTGAGACCAGGGGAGTAGACCAGTTTCGCTTTCTAATCCGGGGCAGATCGAGATAGTCCAGTTTCTAGCTTTCTAAGTGGAGAGGACAAGTCCTATAACTATTTTGGTGATCCCAGTGCCATGCAGAGTTATTGTTCAGCCATGTGCGCTTCTGGTAGTAATGGAGGCGATTTATTGCTGTAGTGTATGGCCCCGGCCATTTTGGGCCATAGTTCTCAGAGGGGTAAATGGCCAAAAATCAAAATCAAAACGAAGCAGAGACAATACCTTGTTGCATTCCTGTGTAGCAAGTACGCTGGTGTCATCAGCATTTTTTTTTTGAAGCTTCAATGCAGCTCTCGATGATCCCAGAACTTCGGAAAGTAGAGAGCACCGGGATCATTGTGTGAATCGTCGGGCACAGTCTGCGGGTCTGCTCCCGAAGGTCCCAGGAACAGCAAGGGGGCCTCGGGAAGTCAGAGCCGTGAGGCGAAGACCAAGATCGGTAATGCGGGCAGCGGGCAGATCCGTGAAGCAAAGACCAGGATCGCCAATGCGGGCAGCGGGCAGCTGGGGGCCAGGACGAAGGTGAAAATGCAGTTGTCGGGAGCAAGAGTCTTTGTCAAGGCAGTGCGATGACACACCCAGGGGTTCGGGTCGGGTGTCCAGCCTGCCTCGATAAGAGTTGCTGCGAGCGCCCCAGGACCGCTCCGTGAGGCTCTGCCCAGTCCGCCCCCAGTGCTCCACTCCAGACACTTCACCTGGGCATCGACACCAGCACTCCAAGTGCAGACCCAGTGCAGACCAGGTCTTCAGCAGTCCGGTGAAGGTGGGAATGACTCCAGACGATTCGGACTCCACCGATGGCCAGCACAGCTGCCCAGGTGACCGCAGGACTTTCAGCAGGCTCCAACCATCCGCCTCGGACTCCACGGATGGCCAGCAGCAGTCTGGTGAAGGTGGGGATGACTCCAGACGACTCGGACTCCTCAGATGGCCAGCACAGCTTCCCAGGTGACCGCAGGACTTTCAGCAGGCTCCAACCATCAGCCAGTCAGGTAAGAAGAAACAGTAAAGATTGCTGGTTACAATCCAGTTACTTATGTGTGTTGAGTTCCTCGAAACAGTGGGTGCTAACAGGGGTATTTCCAAAAGTGGGATCCCAAACACTAGGAGCAACACAAAGAATTGCAGCACCAATAAATTACGTTCTGCCCCCTGTGGGCAGTTCTCTTTCAACTACATTGATTTTCTGTCATAGCGGTGTTGTTTTACAACAAATACTGTGTGCTTTCCACAATTCCGGCGTAGTTTGTGGAGTCTAAATATAAATCCTCAGCATCAAAGGCAGCATAATATTTCAAATCAGAAAAGAGAGCGTCAATGGCTTGGACATCCCAATCATCAGAACGTATGTTTTGTTTCACAACATCTCCCATTGAAACACAAAGTACATTAGGAACATTAACCATCTCTGTAGGTCCATGAATTTGAAATTTTACAGCATCTCATACAATAACATCTAGCACGGGCTACACTGTGATGTTGACAAAAGTCTGGTCTCTTTTCATGATGTGTGATGAGGAGTGTGGGGCCAAAGTTCCATCAATTAATCAGAATTTTGATCGTTCAGTTATATAGTGTCCATTTACCAGACGGAAAAATACCATCACAAATCCAATCGACATGAACAAAAAAATGGAGATGAGAACCAACCACATGTAAGTCCAGGAACCAAAAAATGTCTTGTAAAGCAAGTAACAAAAATAGAAAACCTCAATGGTACACTCGATGTTATAGAGTCAGAGTCAAAGGAAAAAAGTGACTGGTCAGCTAGACTTGTTTACACACCAGGCAATGACAAATCTGTGGGATATGTATACTCAGTATCTTCATGTGGATCACCAGCTGGCGAATTTAATAATGGATTAGTGACTGTGGACATCTCTATATCAAGGTCAGGGATGTTGGTGTCAGCAGAGGCCAAAACAGAATTTCTCAGCAGTGCTGGACAAGAGACAGCAGGAGTCATACTAAGAAGAATCGGCCACTCCTTGTAGTTTGACATTGTCAATGGAGTTGTACCTGTTTCCCTAGCGACCAGGAAGTGGTGGTAAAATGAATGTTCTTGTGCCCTGCATGCCAAGCACTGGAATGGGTGCATGATACGAGGGGCTGAACTCCTTCTTGTTCTACACCTTCTCACAGACCAGGTTACCGACTCGGGGTAGCCAGCTAACTACCGGAATTTACCGGAATCTGTAGAGCAGCTTCAGCTCCATATGTGGAGGGCAAGTGTTCCTTTGCTAGACTGTCTCGAGTCTCTTGTAGGTTCTGTAACACAGCAGAATGATTATCTACGTCAAAGAATACGGCTGTCGCCGCCATGTCTCGACCATCAAGGTCCGGGACACACATTTTTTTGCCAAAAAGCCTTTCGTACGGGGTCTGCCCACCCAGAGATCTTCTAGGAAGATTATTTGGTGCCCGTAGTACCTAAAACCCTAGCTGTCAAAGATTGGTTCGAGTCATGGTTCATTCGCTCCACAACATAATTGCTCTCAAGCCGGTATGGAGACAAAAATTTCACCTCGACCCCCAAAGACCCCATGGCTTCCTTGTACACCTTAGAGGTGAACGCTGGACCTGATCAGAATGGAAGGTGCCACATGCAAAAATTCCCACAAAGACATGCAAATCTCGGATGACAGTTCGAGCATCAGCACTCCTTTGTGGCCAAATGCAGAGAAAGCGTGTGCATGAATCCACTGCAACTAAGATATACTTATACGCAGTATCAGCAGAAAAAGGTCAGCAGTGAATAAATAAACACAACCAAGTGGTCTATTAGATATGTACAGCTGAGTTTGTGGCGGCCATGCAGCAGTTGAAGGTTTAATCTGCTGACATACATAACAAGAAAGAACATATTCACAAGTTTATTTATACAATCCACACCACCACTAACGATGCTGTAAGATAGATAACCAACTGAATAGGGATGCCAGTACTGATATACATAATTAAAAAAAAAACAATAACCACCAGAAACCTGAGCAAAGGATCAGAAATGGGGATTACTATTTAATAGTATTTTATTCGAAATATTTGCAACATATATCTCGACTTTTGATTCTTTTTACACGAGAAATTTACAAAATACACATGGGACATAAGGATATTGGCTCAACATTCAACCATTCATTCTAGATTCAGGCATATCACAAGCAACGACAACAAGTATACATACTTTAGGAGAAAAAAGGGTTTAAAAGAAAACAGTGAGGACAAATACCAAGGTCTACAAATATTTTCAAAACCATTTAAGATAACTGTTTTGTGAGTACATTCTTATATTTACAAAATCATTTCGAACTTAAGATTGATGTTATATGGTAATGTACAACAGTGTGCTCAGGGTACAGAAAATTCGATGCCCAAGAGCTAGTGTAGACTGGTATGGTGGGGCCTACGTGTTTCAAATCCCACTGAAATCATAGGGGATTCTCTTCAGGGCCATAAGAATTCCTGTGAGGGAAAAAAAATAGAAAAAAAGAAAAAACAAGCATAAGTGGCGCAGATTTAGGACCGTTTGTTTCGTAGTTATATCATAGAGACATAAACCGCATCAAGTGAACTACCAAGCGATACAAACAACCAGTGATTCAGACGGCATTGTGGTTGGACTGAAGATTATGTCCACATCTTAGACTAACGCTTTGGAAATAAAGCCCTTTTTATTGGTGAAACTAAGGTACCTGAAAAAAGATCTCCCACTAACAGGTACTAGACTGGCGTGAGTGGAAGGTTTTAAAGCAGCTGTTAATTTACTCACCTTTGATTAATGGAAGGACGGTTGTCCTTATGATAATTGTCCACGTGTTGTGCCAATGCGCTAGAGCATAAAAAACTACCTGTAATAAGAGGAAATTTCATTTAGACTCATAAGTCCAATTGGCGACATCTCCTAAAAAAGGTGGAAACGCTATGTGGGATGGGGGTCGTATACACTTACCCCTGACTTCTTGTCCTTTAGCTTAGGGGTTCCTATGTAAACCGACTGTAGGTAGGAGGAGAATTAAACGACGGTCGAGACTGTAGAGGAATAATGGTGAAGAGCCCATTATTTATATGACAAAATGAGCCCAAACGTTTAGTGAATTGTGAGACCAGTATTGTTAGATTGCTCTTAACGGTCTCATAACTGATTAGTTAAAGGGACAAATTCATTTAAAAAACCAAGGAGTACTAAACAGAGAAGAACAATGAAAAATGAGGCAGAATTGGCTAGCATGAACGGTTTGTTTCAACATGGTGGTAATTGCTTCTTACCCGTTGGGCTAGGTGCCTTGTTCCTATAAATATGTTGGACCACAGGATATACTACTTCGCGGTCATAGTCTACTCACAATCTTTGGAATTGTCTGAAAGAGTAGGAGGGATGACGGTAAACATTTACGGAGCGACAAAAATTACAATAAATTGCAATACAAACGAGAACAACATGGGTCTTAGGACCTCACCTGAAGAATGCAGCAAGTTACGAAACATCCTTTTTTAGAGTTTTGGGGGTGGGTGTCATACGGGCTTCTGGCGAGTGATTCACGTCGCTAGTGAAAAAAGAGGAAGACATCTGAAGTTAGAAACGGAGCACTAAGGTCTGTAGAAAAAAGTGCCAGCCGCTATCAGCGGGGAACCGCTTACTTCAATTTGCAATTCAAAGTTCGTGTTCGGTAAAAAACGATGCGGGTGTCCTCTCGGCAGGAGGCACGGTCGGCTGTATAATCAAAAGAAATCCATAAGTTTAAGCAAAAACTAAAAGCTCTGGGAACAAGGCTTAGGGACTAGCAGCAGGAGCCGTGAAACTTACTAATGAATCGGAGTGTCCGCACTTAGCAGGGGCGTCTGAGTCAGCACTGATAGCTCGCGCATGGGTAAAGAGGAGCGAGTTACGGGAGAAGTCTTTTTAAAGGAAGAGTACTACAGGGTGACGCCCAAAAGGGGGCGGGGGAGGTTTTTTTGAAACAGTGGCAAACGGGGGATACAATGTATCAAAATCGAACAAAGGTCCTGATCTTACAGGGTAGAATAACAGTAAAGAAAGACGCTCGAGGGGGGGGGGGGCGTGATCTGCCCTGCACACGGTGGCAAGAGGCAGGTGCAGTTTATTTGAAAACAGCAGAGCGTGTGTCGGGAAGTGGAACAATTATATAATAGTCCAAATCAAGCAGGATGCAGAAGCGGTGATAATCATAGGGACCTACAGCATCCTCATAATTTAAAGATTTCACTCAATTCATTTAAGCCAGACATTGCCGTATCAAATTTAATGATAAGCAATGCCTCTCTTTTAGACAACTTGAGGTTCCAATCTCCTCCGCGCGGATCTTTTTCAACTTTTGATATTGATGAAGGCACCAGGCACAATTCTTATTACCATACCAGCTTAGTAGGTTAGTGTGGTTATCATGAGTCAATAAGTACTTAGATTCATGAAGATCAAACTGCAAAAATGGCAGAATAGCTGAATGTTTAGGCAGCCAGCATGAGTTGGTAAAAGTTGGTTGTATCAAAGCATATAGAGGTTTGATATGCTGGGCATAATCAGGAATATAAGGACGCCCAAAATTTAAAAAAAAATTCAGAGTTGCAGGAGACCATAAACATGCGCATTTCTCCAGGAAGTGAGGTGCAAGACTTCTACCTTCATCATTGAGCTCCTAGCCCAGGAACAACACTGTGTACTCAACAATGTGTGACTTTGCAAAGTTACATTTATAACCAAAGTCCGCAAACATAACTATGATGCGGTCAGTGCAACACAGATGCGGCCATAATTTGTCATCCATGAGATAAATATCATCAATGTACGAGTACGCATCAGGATCAATGTCATCTAGCAAAGAGACAACACCTGCGGCAAAGACACCTGGGCTGTTTTTATAGCCCATAGCCAATCTTTTAAATTGTTTTTGTTTGCCGCCACAAGTGAACGCTGTCCATTGACTACCAACAGAGGACAGGTTATGACTAAAAAAGCTATTGGAAATGTCTAGTGTGGTCTTAAATCTTTTTCGCACCAGACTGTCAACGAGAGCTGAACTGTGGGTGTTCTGTACCGCACATGTACGACAATGTGAATTTAAATGTCAATAATCCAAAACCAGGCAGTACGACCCATCAGGTTTGGTAACAGTGAAACGAGGATTATTCATTGGTGACACACATGTCTCAATCAAACATTCATATTCTAATTGTTCTAGGATTTCCGCAACTGGGGGGCGCTAGAGGGCGCACAAGCGGAATGGCTGCTTAAGCGCGCAGCTCCCGCTCCTTGGTTAACAATCCTCCATATATCCTCTGCCACGGAGTGGCAACTCGGCTGATTTCTCCACAATTTGCTGCAGGACATCTTTTCCCATACCCGACCCAAGTCTGGTGGCGCCACGAGTCTCTGAGCCGGAGTTATGAGCCTTCGAATGTTCACCGGCTGTTGCTCTGGAGCTGGTGGGGGAGTGCGGCCGGCTGCAGCAAACTGCGCTACACCGGGGATGACCACAAGGATCTAGGCCGCAGATCGGCGCAGCCGGCAGATTTCTCACCAGGACTTCTTCGGCGGGCTTGACACGGAGGTAGGAGGCTGCCTTCTCGCTCGCGCGGGGCCCCCCTCCTCTGTTGCTGCTACTCTCGCTGCTGGGGCTGCGGGCGAGTACTGTGCTGTGGACTGGTGGAGGCGGCGGGATGGACAGGACGTCCCCCGGGCCTTCGGAGGGGCCTACATTCAACTGGTGCTCTCGGCGGGGCAGAGCAGATCTGCAAGCTGCCCGGGGGGGGTCGGATGTCGGGCCTGGGCCCCACGGCTGACGGCGCCGCCGCATCGGATTTTGGCCAACCCTGAGCTTCTGCCTTGCTCTCAGCCTTAGAAAAGAACAAGGAGAACCCTACTCACATAGGAACCAGGGCATGAATTTATATCAAAGAACAACGGCTCCCGTGGACTAGTACTACAAATATATCTTTTAACTATGGCTAAATAGCAATTCAAATAGACAAAGGCTAGCAGGGATGTCAAAAAAGGCCGCACCGTCAATTTGAGAGAGTACTCAAAAACTGTTTATAAACCAAATCACAGATCACAAGATTGTACAATTCTATGCAGCTTGTCACATAATCATGTGAACACAAAGAGAAAAATAGAAAAATTGTGCACAGTGTCCCAAGTGTACATGTGAAACCAAAAACATTAAATAGACAACATATATAAATTACATACAAATAGGTTTCTCATACAATAACAAGGAAAAAGGAAAATGACCAAAATATTAATAGTGAATGGATAATAGTGTCTCTAAATGATTGTAGGCACTAGTTGTTGGTTCATTTCCTTATGGCGTCGACGGCGTTTCGACCCTTAGGAATGTGGGTCTCATCAGGACAAGACAGTAGGGGACATCTACAATTAAAGAAGGCAACGTGAGAGTGAGTATGATGTGTGACATAGATTCTACATATATCTAATGTGTGTGGGCCATTGAATGAGGTACCTGAATAGTTGCTTGTATTCTCACCAAGTGTGATAAAAGTTGTAAATGACTTACAGGTAGCCCAGCCGGGTACTGTTGTCATATGTAGAGAAAATTGAGAGGTAAGTTAAAAAGCAGGTTTACTCATTCCGACACTCATATTAACTTCGGAGGTTGGCACCGTACTCACCACTGTAGTGGTCACGAATTGTCCTAGGGCTTGGTGTTGTCAATACGTGGGGGGCGTGGGCTGTGAAAAATAAGTATCGAAGTGGTACATTATTACTAGTGCAAAATGCCTAAGTCAAGATAGTGACTTGGTCTGGAAAAAAGGGGGTTTACCTTAAAATGTAGAACGGGCGCCTAGTAGCGCACGATATGTCCACATCTTTGTTCTGGATGTATAGAGATTGCGGACAGGACGATGCCTGTAGATAGAAAAAATAATAAAGGATTGCGGAGAGTCTTTAATAGCCCAGCCTTGGTCCAAGGATATGAAATAGGGCCTATTTTCAGCTGGACGACGTACCTGAATCGGTAAATGTGCCCCTCAGTGGCGTTTCCGTTACCACGCGCTGTTGGTCTGATCACGGAGGTCTGCCTGCATTTCCGGGTATGAGTGTGAGCAGGCCCGGCGAGAAGAGTCTGGAAAACTCGATCCGCGACAGGGCCATGAATCAATTGCCGACAGTGTAAAAATGGGTCGATTCCGTTCTATTCTCTTCCGAGTACTGAATAGAAACCTCGATGTCTGGCCCCAGTGAAACATGTAAGAGCTGCATATGAAATTCAGTTCTGCAGTAACCATGGTGCGAGATTGTATAAACATGCATAATAATAATAACTCAAATTCTATGTTGAATTTGTGATGGAAAAAATTATAGAGTGAACATAACACTTTATAATTAGGGCAACTAAATTTGAACTTTAAATAATGCTGTCTCTTCCAATTATGCATTTAGTAGCCACATTAAACTGGTTTCTGTATGGTAATTGTATGTAATACCTTATCGTGACATATATAGAAAAATTTTATGTTAAACCTGTTAACATTTGCATTCAACGTCATGAATTTACAGATATATACATAAAGGGATTGTTATACACAGTGACTATACCCTATAGCTCTATGCTGCCTAAAACTACAGAAGTAATCTTAGTAAGAGCAGTCTATGTGTGGTAGCAATGTGAACCCATTTCAAGGTGTTGTACCCACAGTGTCTTGAGCTGCACCTCAACTCAGGGAACCTAATTCATTATATTGGACACATATCCTCTCCATTCATCGGCTGAGTTCAGCCCGTGGCTAATAGAATCTAATTTGTCAATCCAATGGCATTCTCTGCGTTGCAACAGCTGCGAAATGTCGCCTCCTCTTTCTGGTATAGTTATGTTGTCAATAACTTGCCACTTTAATTGGTCTGCAGTGTGATTGTGGTCTTTGTAGTGTAAGACTAATGGTGCTGTCAAAACAAGTTTTCTAATGCGACTGCGGTGTTGGCCTATTCTTGCCTTTACTGGCTGTTGCGTTTGGCCAATGTAGGGCAACCCGCATGGACACCAAATGCAGTACACGACATTTCGTGTGTTGCAATTTGAGAAAGCTCTCAATGTGTGTGTGATTTCTCCATGTTGAAATGTAGTGGTCTTGAACGTAAAAGGGCATACCACGCAATTACCACATGGGTGATGCCCTGTTACTGGTGGCAAGCCCCATGCTGACTGCAATGTCCCTGCTGCATCTTTAGTCTTTTCATTAGAGGATTTCACCAGATGATCTTTCAAGTTCTTGGCTCTTTTGTAGGCAAACAATGGGACCTCGAGTCAGTTTTTTGTTATTAGGCTACAGATGTTATTGGTATGGATGCCGAAGGTAGTAACACACACAATTTTCTGCATTTGTTTTTTTGGTCGCGTCACTAGAAGTTCTTCCCGTGGGCAATACCATGCCCGTTTTAGTGATCTCTTTATTAGATTATTTGGATATCCTCTACTGAGTAGTTTGGATTTCAGAATCCCTGCTTCACTCATATAGTCATCCCTTCGAGCACAGTTGCGCCGAATGCGCAAAAACTGCCCGAAGGGAAGCCCATCCCTTAGGGCTCTTGGATGATGACTTTTATATGAGAGTAGTGTGTTTCTTTCTGTCTCCTTTCGATGTAACGAGGTGATCAGCTTGTCGCCCTCATTTATGATGTTAAGATCCAGGAAGGTGATAGTGTTTTTTTCAATGGTGGAAGTGAACGTGAGATGTTGTTGTATACCATTTAGATATACCACAAAGGCATTGAAACTTTATTTGGGGCCACTCCAGACTAAAAAATGTCATTGATATATCGATGCCAACATTTAATGTTGGCACGATATGGGTTCGAATCATTAATGGCCACAGTTCGTTCCACCTGGTCCATATAGATGTTTGCCAGGTTTGGAGCAAAAATTGCTCCCATACTTGTCCCGCAGCATTGCTGATAGTAGACACCATTATGCACGAAATAATTTCTTTGAAGGGCAACTCGTAGCAAGGAGATTATGAATGAAGTGGGTACCATCATGGGCCTAGCTCTAGTGTCCAGGAGATATTCAATACTTTTGATACTGTCATCTTGTGGAATGTTTGTATATAGAGCTGAAATATCTAGAGTAGCTAGCCAGTCTGTTTCTTCATTAAATGGTACAGTGTCTACTAAATTAATCATGTGCATAGTGTCCCTAACATAGCTCGATTGGATTGGTACGAAATCTCGGATGAAAAAGTCCACATATTTACCAATGGGCTCCAAAATCGAGCCGCAGCCCGATAGGATTGGTCTACCTGGAGGATGTGTAATACTTTTGTGGATCTTTGGTATGGTATACAGGACAGGAGTCCTAGGATTCTCAGAATTCAAAAATTCGAATTCATGTTTACTTAGAAAACCGAGATCCAATCCAGTTTGGGTGATACCGAGGATCTCTTCTCTGATGTCACTGAGAGGATTGCATGTCAATTTCTTGTAATGCTTTTGTTCGGATATTTGCTCATTTATTGCTGTTTCATAGTCAGAACGATTTTGAAGCACAATGCCCCCACCTTTATCGGCGGGTTTCAATATTATTGAGGGATCACGTTTTAAACTGTTCAGCGCCTGACGCTCTAGAAGTGAGATGTTGTATGGAATGAACTGTCTATTCGATTTCATAATCTCTACATTTTGTAGAATCAATTTCTCGAACGTAATAAGTTCTGGCGGCATCATGCTGTTGTTTGGATAGAAGATCGAAGGATGTCTAAGGCCTGTAACTGATTCCCTTGATGAATATGTCCTGTCTTTAAAGAATATTCTCAGGCGGATCTTTCTAAAGAATTGAAACAGCTCAGACTTTAGATTGAAGAAATCTGTATTTTCAGTAACCACAAATGATAAGCCTTTGCTTAATAGTGATATTTAAGAGGTAGACAGTGTGTGATTAGATAGATTGAAGATAGGTATAGTTTCGTTATTATGTACTGCTGAGGATTGATCTAATATGGTTGTGGTCCCCACTGATAGTGTTTGTTGCGGGTCTGCCGCTCCCCGGCGTATTGATGCCATACTCTCTTTTTGGTCTTGCCTCCTCTCTCTAAAAAAGGTTGTCCCTGGTGTGTGTTAAAGTGGCTCGGGCCTGCTGAATTAGATGAATCACTCGAATTTCCAGATGACTCTGAGAAAGTTACAGGTTGGTTGCGTTTAAAACGCCCCCAAGTTTGCTGTCTGTTCTGAGTTTGAGAATCGGTGTAATAGTCTTCTTTTAGATAGGGAAATGCTTTTTCCTTACTGTAATTTTTTATGTCCTTAGACACCTTATCTGCTTTCTTTTTGAATTCGAAAGTGTTGAATTCGTCAACTGTCTTATTTAGTTTATCTAATAGAGTCTTAGCTTCCGTTACACCATCACCTCCAAGGAGTTCTTTCTCCAGCTCCTCTATTTCTTGAAGCTCTGCTTTAGAGTGTTCTATGGCAGTTTCCACGCCCAAGACCATCCAATGTCTTGAGCACGTTACAGAGATATTACAGAAACCCCCCTTAAATTTGGGATCCTCACGGAAGATACCTGGTACGTTTCTAATCTGTAGGCCCTGTGGTATTATTCCTGCTCTGAGATAATCAGTAAGCATGCGGGCATGCAAATCTGTTCTTACATGTTTCTTTTTAGCTTTTTCCAATTTCTCTATAAGTACCTGTCTTGGACTACTGGTATTAGTAGGTAAACTCGAAAGTAGAGACGGTCCACTTGTCAATTTTGCAATGTATTCTTCAGTATATAAAGGTGCATCCTTTTCTGCCATCCCAGCCCTTAAGAACAGTACCCTATTATATATAGGGAGGGAACAATCCAGTTACGAATAAGCCCCTTGCGGTGCAGCCACCGCGCAAAAAGTCTCAGAAAAGAACAAGGAGAACCCTACTCACATAGGAACCAGGGCATGAATTTATATCAAAGAACAACGGCTCCCGTGGACTAGTACTACAAATATATCTTTTAACTATGGCTAAATAGCAATTCAAATAGACAAAGGCTAGCAGGGATGTCAAAAAGGCTCTCAGCCTTGACACGCCACTGCTCGCCGCAACACCACCAGGATCTACAGTAGGCGGGGCCCCCCCTCCACCCTCGAACTGCCCTAGCACGATCCTTCCTCCAGTGACTGTGCTGCGTGGGGGGGCCCGGGATTGCACCTCCGTGGAGCGCACTCCACCTGAGACACTCTTCCCAAATGAAGCTCAGCCATCCCTCAAGCCTCCTCATCTAGGACTTCTACGACGCCATTGTATCGCGTGGCGGCGCCGAGGGGTGAGGTTCTGGTGCCACCTCTACCTGGGCATTGTCGCCCCCCTCGCCATCAGGGCATCTAGAGAAAGCACGGATCCGCCAGAACCCCGTACCTCCCCTGATTGGACCCTTGCTAATTTGCTGGACCACTACTCTGCCCGGCGGCCGCTGTACCCTGCTCTCTGGCAATAGCTTCCCTGCATGACAGTCCGAAGAGCTACTACGTTCCACAGTGCTCGAGTGCTGAGTCCAATCGCCACCATGGTGCGGCCTGAGAACCGCCACACTAAGCTCAGTTTTGATAGCGCAAAAAGGGCGCGAAATCAACGCAGTTGGATCCTGAGCCTAGCGTATCATCCCCAAAGGCTACCATCTCTCCTGCTAAAGACGTTGACCTGACCAACCTGATACAGGAGATGAGACAAGGGTTCGCCACCGTTGTTGAAAAGGTTGATGGAGTCACTGCTCGACTGGACGCGCTGGTGCACAAAGTTGACCGCCACGAAGAACGTATCATGGCTGCGGAGCAACGTATCTCTGACACCTCGGATGTCGCCTCGACTCACACCACACAACTGACCAGGATGGACAACTTGCTCAGGGTCATAGCGGCTAAAAATGAGGATTTGGAAGTCCGCAGCCGCCGGAACAACATGCGAGTCACCAATGTGCCGGAATCCACAGATACGGGCAGGATGGAATTATACATTGAGAAATTGCTCAAGGGCTCAATTGGTGAGGATGCCTTCTCACACACGCGAAAGCGGAATGAACGACCTGCAGGTTCCCGACTACGTAACTTAGGGATTTCCCCTCACAAATTTTGACTTTGAAAAACCGGATTTTGTTTGGGAAGTAGTACAAATTATGATAAAGAACTGAAAAGAACAAACTGTAATGTAATAGCCTTGAAAAAGCCCTGGCGCGAATCGCCACAGGGGGCGAAACACGTGTCGGCTGTGCATGTTTTTACCTAAATTACTAAAGAGCATTTTCCTATACAAAATGGACTTTTGACTCCAATTATATGAGCAAGGATTCAGCCTAATGATATAAAGAACTGTTGTTAACACACTCACTATCCCCCTAAAGACTTTACTGTTCAAAACTCAAGAGGTCCAGAGTTTTTTTGAGTGTGTTTTTTCTACAAAAACCAAGTGAAAACTGATATGGACTTGGATTCTCCTTTTGACCACCCTTCCTCTCTAGACGCCTTCTCGTCTCAGTTCATCGTAGAGAGGGCCCACCGCTCCCTGGCACCTATGCCCAAACCTGGACTACCACCGCGGCCTATTATTGCTCGACTATTGAACTACTGGGACCGAGACACTGCACTTAGGGCGACTCGGTCTCAGAGGTCGCTGCAGTACAATGGTGTCACTTTCTCCATTTACCCAGACTTTACGCCAATGGTTCAGGAAGAACGGCGCAAATTTCTCCCAGTAAAGGAAAAGTTGCGAGAGGCCCAGATAGACTATGCGCTCCTGTACCCTGCGAAGCTGCGAGTTACGCACCAGGGTAAGCAAAGGTTCTTCCCCAACCCGCAGAAAGTGGAAGACTTTCTTAAATCGCTCCGGAGGGCACGCAGGGAGTACATGAGAATGCTGACTTATCTCCGGCGCAACAAGGCGACTAACTGGCAACATGCGCTACACTACGCGCATTATCTGCACTGGATTATATTTTCTCTACAGATTGGAGCGCAGACTTGGGGGAACTTGTGGAAGATGGACCTGCTCGGAATCTACACCCCTGTGCTAATGTAAACCAAGGACCACTCTCCTGGCCCTAGTCTCCACCGAGGGCGGCACAGTAACGGAGCTAGGGACCGGGAAGTGGCTGTGCGTACTATATGTCTTACCCCTACTGGGAGATCCCCTTTGACTTGCTGATGTTTCCGTTGTTGATGTTGCTCGTGTTGGGGGGCATGGGGGGAGGGATGCTGGGTGGGGGTTCTTGGCTGCTGGCATGATTGGGATGCTGCGGTGGGTGGGGGGGGAGGATGTTTCAAGAGGCATTCATCAAATGACTATGTGCGTGGACTTTGTTTTGGTGTGTGCGCCGATGCTGGTGGGGCGGGGATGGCTCTTTCATGCTGCCTATTCTGGCACTGCTATGCTTCTTGTTGTTCTATCAATGGCTGCTCTGATTGTGAATACGCAATTGACCTGCTTATCCTGGAATGTTCGAGGGTTGAACAATGCCAAAAAATGTCGGAATGTCATTGCCTACCTGGATAGACATCATGTACAAGTTGCCATGTTGCCGGAAACACACCTATCACCACAAGGTGGAACCTCTTTCGCGAGTAGGTGGGCTGGGAACCGCACTTTCTCCTCATATTCAACCTATTCGAGGGCGGTTGCCATCCTCATCGCCCGCAAAGTCCCATTTCAGAGGTTTGGAGAGCTGACCGACAGGGAAGGCCGCTATGTATTGCTGTGGGGCAGGATAGGCCGAAACACATACACATTTGTGACCACATATGCACCCAATGTTGACACACCTGCTTTTTTTACTACTTTATGGGGCAAGATTCTGTCTGTTGGGTCACGACACATCGTCTGGGGTGGGGATTTCAATCTAGCACTGGTACCTCAATTAGATAGGGCGGATGGAGTTTGCCCCTACAAGCCTAGGGCACGGGAGGCGCTGGAGGGAATCATCGAGGAGGGCGAGTTGTTGGACACCTGGAGACATTTGCACCCCCTTGGAAGAGAAGGCACACACTTTACATCACACACCGGGACTTGGGCACGTCTAGATTATTTTTTTATTACCAGGGATGTGGCTGCGGAGCTAGTGGAGGTTCTTCACCTACCGAGAACATACTCTGATCACAGTCCTGTCTGGCTACACTTCCGCACACCGGGGTGGGATAGCCCGCGACCACAGTGGAGACTCCACCCTGACATCCTCCTTGACAGCCTGTTTGGCACTGAACTGGGGGAGGAGATAACAGACTTCTTCGCTAGAAATAAGGGATCAGTAGATTCAGTTGAGCACATATGGGAGGCATTTAAGGTCACTATTAGGGGATATTGCATCTCCAAAAACCATGGTGTACTACGTGTTATCCTCAATTCCATCAGCACGTTGGAAAAGGAGCTGTGGGCTTTGGAACTTCGCATGGTGTCTGAAACTAGCCCCGAACTCCATGCCACCTTTAGGGAGACACTGTCGAGGTATGAGGAGGAGGCTGCAAGGGAGGCCAAATTACGGGGCAAACACTGGCAGGCCCGTAAGTACTGCGAGGGAGATAGGCCCGGGAAGGCACTTGCTACGCTCACACAACCTCCACGAGCGCATAATACCATATTGGAACTCACCGACACCTCTGGCACTACTGTTAGGGATTCGGATGCGTTACTTACTACATTTGTGGTGCATTACCACTCGCTCTACACCTCCACAACGGGACCCGGCGCGCCCTGTTCTGAATACCTCAACGACGTGGCACTGTGTTTTCCTAGCAATGGGGATAGGGTGTTCCTGGGGGCACCTTTCGAACTGGATGAGGTCCGCAAGGCCATCATGTCCCTCAGGAATGGCAAGGCCCAGGGACTCGATGGCATACCCGCCGAGTTCTACAAAGCTTACATTGACATCATGGCCCCAGTACTCCATGAGGTCTTCTCGGAATCCCTGTGTGACGGGGTGCTTCCCTGCTCTATGCGCGAGGTGGTGATCACATCACTCCTGAAGCCAGATAAAGACCCCAAATCCTGCAATTCTTATCGCCCACTCTCCCTCTTAAATTGTGATGTTAAAATACTTGCCAAGATCTTGGCCACCCGGCTGTCGCTATTAATGACCAAACTTGTGCTGCCTGATCAAGCAGGATTTGTGGCGGGCAGATCCACTTCCCACAACCTTCGCACGCTCTTCTCTTTGCTCCGCACGGTTCACCCTGATACACCTGTGGCAGCCGTATTCCTTGACGCGACTAAAGCTTTCGACTCTGTCGAGTGGTCATACCTGTTCTCGGTTCTAGCCAGTATGAGGTTCCCCAAATTGTTCATATCCTGGGTCCGCCTACTTTACACCCGTCCCACGGCGAGGGTACTGATCAATGGTCGCCTGTCGCAGCCTATCGCAATCACCAGAGGCACACGGCAGGGATGCCCACACTCCCCCCTGTTGTTCGCCATAGCGGTTGAACCTCTTGCCTGTCGATTGCGTCAGCTACACCGTGGCGGAGCGGTGCAGTGCTTACAGCGTCAAATTGATGTGTCCCTCTATGGGGATGACATCACGCTGTATGTTAAGCATTCTGAGACATACCTTAATCCCTTACTCAGAGAATTTGTTCTGTTCGGCGGGGTGTCAGGTGTTCACATCAACTGGTCCAAGTCGCAATTTTTCCCTTTAACTGAGGCGGTGACTGATTTTCCTCTTGATTATCCACTCGAATGGTGTCGGTCTGACCTCCGATATCTAGGGATCCGCATCTCTTGCGACAAGGACGAGACGTTGCAATCCAATTACGGAGTGGCGATAACTAGGCTGGCCACCTCCGTGGATCGCTGGGTTACTCTGCCGCTCTCCATGGCCGGGAGGGCGTCGCTCATAGAAATGGTGATACTCCCCCGCTTTCTCTACCTCTTTCTCAATATACCTTACTTCCCTGGTGCTTTTTTTTTCAAGACTCTAAAGACGGAGTTGCGCAGGCTCTTTTGGGGAGGCGGGAGTCCCCGGCTCAAATGGTCCACGCTCACCCTCCCCTACAACAGGGGTGGTTTTGATATCCCTGATTTTGAAGTCTACTACCAGTGTGCGCAGGCGCACTTCACCTACCACTGGATGGCTCCTACCCCCTTCATGCCACACATAGCGGTGGAGGACTGGATAGTGCATCCTCTCCCACTCAATGGTTTGCTCCACTGCCCTGAATCATCCATAACTACGCCGAACACGTCGGTTTCATGTACTTTAGATGTGTGGCGTGGCATAGCCAAGGGCTTGTCTTGTAAATTACTCTACTCGCCCGAGTTGCCGCTTACCTATGACCCTAATCTCACCCTCTTGTGGGAACCAGGTTTCCGCAACCTCTGTGCTAAGATTCATATTTCCTGCTGGGGTGACTTGTTCTCCAACGGTTGTTTTATGTCGGCTGATCTATTCTTTGCGTCGCATGAACGCACTCCTCTCGAGCTCTTTTACTATATACGGCTACGTGCAGGGATGAGAGACATCCTACCCGAGTTTCCCGCCGAGCCCGAGGTTCTGCCCCCGCTACATTTCTTATTGTGCTCGCAGGACGGGCCCATCTAGTCTCCGGCCTTTACCGCCAACTCAGGGGAGCTGCTCCGATGCCAGAATCCAATGCCCTGCTGCACTGGTCTACTGAGCTTGCTACTGATATATCGGACGAGCAATGGCACCATTGTTGTGCACTTACCTCCCGCATCTCTGCCAGTAGCAGATTGAAGATCATCATTATAAATTCCTACAGCGGGTGTATTACACGCCGGTGAGGAAACAACGATTTGGCCTGGCGGAGAATGACCGCTGTGAGCGCTGAAGCGCTAATCGTGCCGACTTTCTCCACTTGGCATGGGAATGTCCCCAGGTGGCATGCTACTGGCAACAAGTAACGGATGCTCTCGCGGAGATGGTGGAGGAGACGGTGCCCATGGATCCACTGGTGGCCCTTCTTGGGGACACGATGCGGCTCCCTAGATCTTGCCGGAAATTCGTTGATACCGCACTCCTATTGGCCAAAAGGCGTGTGGCGTGCCGCTGGGGCAGGGGCAGGGCGCCCAAATTTAAGGACTGGCTGGCGGACTTAACCCACTGCCAAGACCAACATGCAACATTTGCTGAACTATTGCCCATCTCGAGTCGGCCCAGCGACATTTGGGATCCACTGGTGCGCTATCTGCTCGCACGGTCGGATGATGTGGATCCGACGGAAGACCAACCTATCATGAATTAGTGCCCTGCTCGTATCCCAGACCTGACCAAAAGCCCTACTTCTGCACACGCACTTCCTCTCTATACGATCCTTGTAGGGACCCCCTGTCCCGTGGCTGCAGTGTTGTTACCCACTCCCCCAGACCCTCACGAGATGCTTGACATTGTGGCTCTACCCCCTTGGATAGCCCATCACTCCTCCTTACTTGTGCACTGACACCCCATGCCTTACCCGCCATATGCTACTACACCCTCTGTTAGACGATACTCCAGGGCTCCGTACACGCCACTACTTCCGGCTATTTACGGCTCTATTGTTGGGACAGCTGTGATGCGGTTACAGTATTATGCACATCTCTGCTCACCTGGTGTGCCATACCAGATCACCACCACTTATCCTGCTATGTAGATATGAATTGCCTCTGAGTTACTGCATTGTTGGGATGTTTTGTTGAGCTGTTATGACCATCACAAAATTTTTCTGAAAAACATTGTTCTACTGCTGGTCATCCTTCCTTACCCTGCAACACCGGCTGTGTTACTGCCCTTTTCCACCTATATGTAGTGCCGCCGGGCCTCCGAGATGCCAGCCGTAGGGCTGTGTAAACATCATCTCCTTCTGCTGCCGGCCTACGGGTTGTAGGCACAATAAGCTGTGTATTACGTTTCATCTTATGGAATAAAGCAGATTTGAACCCCCCCAAAAAAAAAAAAAAGGATTTCCGCAACTGGAGCTTTAGCCTCTCGCCGCATGGGATATTGGGGTTGTGGCTGTGGCAGAGACCGCAATGGAATCTCGTGTCTGGGAGAAAGTTTTTCCCACCCGACTTGAGTAAGGTACAACGCAGGTGCAAGCACCAGAGCCCACTCTTCTGCAAAGTTCTGGGGACTGCTCCTTGGGCACGGTGTGGTAACAGTGAAACGAGGATTATTAATGGGTGACACACATGTCTCAATCAAACCTTCATATTCTTGTTCAAGCATTTCCGCAACTGGAGCTTTAGCCTCTCGCCGCATGGGAGATTGGGGTTGTGGCTGTAGCAGAGACCGCAATGGAATCTCATGTCTGGGAGAAAGTTTTTCCCACCCGACTTGAGTAAGGTACAACGCAGGTGCAAGCACCAGAGCCCACTCTTCTGCAAAGTTCTTTGGACTGCTCCTTGGGCACGGTGTGCAGAAAACTAGGGAGGGTCAACTCCTCCCCTCTTGGAGCGGCCAAAACGAAAAGCAGGGGCCAGTCTGCCTCAGTTAATAGAATGTCATATGTAGAGGTCAGATCTTCCCAACAAATTCCTTTTATTACACGTTGGATGTCACCTTCTATTAAAAGAACTATATCATATAGTCTGTCAGGGGGAGCCACCCTAGTGTCAGTAGTTTTCACTGTGACAACGATGCCAACTCCGCCACCCTGATCAACAACCTTGCCAATCTTGGCCTTAGACAACTTGTCACTGCACTCACCCACGCAGCTTGCCACACGCTGGACCCTGTCTTCTCCACAGGCACCCACGTCGACTTCGACCACACCACCGAACTCCACTGGACCGAACTCCACTGCATCCATTTCACCTTCAAGAAACGAACCACGCACCACCGCACCCAACAGCTGCCTCGCTGCTGCTGGAGCAAAGTCACCGAAATCCAGCTGATCACCACCCTCATCCAGAACCCACCCGCCAACCCCACCAACCCAGACTCCACAGCCTGCAACCTCAGACGGTGGATCGACGACTGCGCCAACACCCTCACCCCGCTCAAGAAACGCCCCAACAGCCACACCAGCAAGAGAGCCACCTGGTTCACCGACAAGCTCGATACCTCCAAACGCGCATGCCGGACACTGGAGAAGATATGGCTCCATGAACGCACAACAGACAACCACACAGCCCACAAGGACGCCACCGGCAGACATCACCACCTCATCAGATTAGCCAAGAGATCCTCCTTCAAAGACCGCTTGGATAACAAAGCACAAGACAGCAAGGAGCTCTTCAGCATCGTAAAGGAACTCTCCAACTCCAGCGCCAACGCCAACGACATCCCGCCCTCACAAGAACTGTGCGACTCATTAGCCATCTTCTTCCACCCCAAGATTGCTTACATCCACGAAAGCTTCAACACCACAACCACCCCGACTACGCTAGACTCCACCTCCCCTGTGAACACTACTAGCGCCAACCGCCTGACCTCCTGGCCCAATGTCAACGACATCGAGACAAGCAAGGCCATGAACTCCATCCACTCAGGAACTCTGTCAGACCCGTGCCCACACCACCTATTCAACAAAGCAGACGCAGCTGTCACACTCCAACTACTGAAGGTCATCAACATCTCCTTCAAAACAGTGACATTCCTGGAAAGCTGGAAGCACGCCGAAATCAACGCCCTCCTTAAGAAGCCCAAGGCGGACCCCAAGGACCTCAATAACTTCCAGCCCATCTCCCAGCTCCCGTTCCTGGCAAAGGTCATCGAGAAAATCGTCAACATGCAATTGGCCCGCCACCTGGAAGACAACAACATCTTGGACCCATCCCAGTCCGGATTCAGACGAAACCACAGCACCGAGACAGCCCTCATCGCCGCCACAGACGACATCAGGCGCAAACTAGACAATGGCGAAACATCATCCCTCATCCTCCTGGACCTGTCAGCCGCCTTCGACACGATCTGCCATCGGTTTCTAAAGACACGCCTCCTAGAAGCCGGAATCCAAGAGAAGGTCCTTGACTGGACCAGGTCCTTCCTCTCTGGCAGAACCCAGAGCGTCCGCCTCCCACCCTTCCGATCTGAAGCCATCGACATCATCTGTACCATCCCCCAGGGCTCATCTCTCAGCCTGATGCTCTTCAATGTCTACATGGCCCCCCTCACACAAGTGGCCCGCCATCACAACCTCAACATCATCTCCTACGCCACGACGACACCTGAGTCATCCTCTCTCTCATCAAGGACGCACACCCCACCAAAACCAACCTCCACGAGGGAATGAAGGCCGTCGTCGACTGGATGAGGAGCAGCCGTCTGAGGCTGAACTCGGACAAGATGGAGGTTCTCATCCTCGGACCCACCCCCTTAGCCTGGGATGACTCCTGGTGGTTGACCACACTGGGAACAGCACCAACACCCACTAACCATGCACGCAACCTAGGATTCATCCTCAACTCCAACCTCTCCTTGTCAAAGCAGGTCAACGCTGTCTCCTCCTCCTACTACAACACCCTCCGCATGCTCCGCAGGATCTACAAGTGGATCCCGACCGAAACAAGAAGAACGGTGACACAGATCCTCATCAGCACAAGACTGGACTACGGCAACGCACTCTACGCAGGAATCCCAGCCAAACACCTACGGCGACTACAAAGCATCCAAAACGCCTCCGCCTGACTGATCGTCAACGTCTCCGCCACAGCCATATCACCCCCACCTGAGAGACGTACACTGGCTCCCCGTCGACAAGAGGATCACCTTCAAGCTCCTTACCCACGCCCACAAAGCACTCCACAACGCCAGACCAGCCTACCTGAACAGCAGACTCAGCTTCTACACCCCAACCCGCCAGCTCCGCTCCACCAGCCTCGCCCTCGCCGCTGTCCCACGCATCCAACGAAGGACCTCCGGCGGCAGATCCTTCTCCTACCTCACCGCCAAGACCTGGAACACCCTCCCTATCCACATAGGGCAGACCCAAGACCTACTCGCCTTCTGAAGACTCCTCAAGAACTGGCTCTTCAAGCAGTAGCAGCACCTCCTCTCCCCATAGCGCCTTGAGACCCTCTGTCAAGCGTTCACACACGAGGTTCCTGTTGTTTCCTTCTTGGAGATGCACGCTCCCAACCCCTCTATGAACTAATTAGTCAGCAAGGAGTTAAGCACAACTGCGTAATCCACAAGGGAAAGGGGAAGTGGCTAGAGAAACAAGACAAACAACACTGGATCTCTTCCTGAGATGGCAGCTCGGTTTCTCTTTGAAGTGTTCAGGACTTCAGGTTCATTTGTACCTTCACAAAATAACAACGATCCTTCAAGTCTCAAAATAACACTATGCTTTTCTTTTGAAATAATGATAAAATTACTATTACACACCCATATCTGTGAAGCCCTTTCTAACAGTCCTATGATTGTCAGGTTTCAATATTTCTGGGTTAATGCCTTAAAGAACAATATGCAAATAAAATGAATAATCAAAACAATGCACCAAGATATCAGCAATCATTGGTTAATGGTTAGTGTTTGATTTAGTATTCAATTTCACACCAAACGTGGCCGACCTGACAAGTGTGTGCTGCTGTCCTTAAAAGGGATTCTGAGAATAAAAGACAAACAAAGAAACAACAACAATATCCTCCTTTTAGGAAGTTTGACCTCGGTCCTGTATACGAGTTCTGTTCTGCATACGAATTCTCCTATGTCAAATTATACATTGAATACACATGACTTAAAGAATCTTCAAAACACTGTTTAGGTTTTTTTTATAAAACAGTTATTGTCTCTGCTGAAATGTCAATATTGATTTTCTATATTGATTTGTCCATCAACTATGTTCAGAAGAAATGACAATGGAAAATAAACTTGCTTTAAATATATGCCAAGTTCCCAAAATCCGTTTTACAATCAAGAAAATGATTTTCCTGCTCTCGAGTCTTTTACAAATAAGAAGCTTGTCTTTACCAATGCTTGTTTTTTGATCCTGAGTTGCTTGGTAACCAGATCTCTTACTTGTTTACACAGGAAATCGGATCGACGAGAGAAGGCTCAACCGGAACTGAAGATCGAGGGAACTGAAACCGCCGGTGCCTTTCGGAGATCGGAGGGCGACAAAGGAATCACAAAAGGGGAAGGTACGTTTTTAAAGGGAAAACGGGAACTGAGGTTTTTTAAGGGAATCGGGAACAGAAGCTAGCGGGAGGAATTCCAGACGGGAGGGAAGCGGAACCAAAAGAAAGAGACTGAATCAGACGGGTCTCAGATGCCAAACAGGAACACTCGCGGTGATGCTGTTGCACGAAGCGAAGCGTCACTGTGAGCGAGGGCAGGGTATTTATAGTCTTTGCTTGGGCGTTCCTTCAACTGCTCACGTGTATTCAGGAAACCGTTCAAAACGTGAGAGTGAAAAGGCTCTTGTATTAAGTTCTACACGTGCATAAAACTTGAACAGTAACAATCATTGCTAGCTGCAAGAAAATGTACCAACAAACATTGCTAGCTACAAATGAATCACTAGCAGTACTTGCCACACAATAAACAGTACTTGTCACACAATACGAGAACATGCATAATTAAAGGGATTAACTTGCAATGGCATAAGAACCCACAACACCCTCACGGGTAAGTAGCGCGCTTTACAAGTACTCTGATTGATTGATTGATAAAAGTATCAGTTGCTGTCGCCTTCAGATATGGCCGCAGTGCTTGCCGCACTATTGTAACCTCCGCTGCGCTGTCGAGCAGCGTTAATGTCCATGTCAGGTTCCGAAGCTGTGTTCTCACTAGCCGTGGCATACCTTACGGTTAACGCAGCAACTTTCTTTTTCTGAAAATGAAGGTGTTAACGAGGCAAGTCGTCCTGCTTGCCTTTACCATCAGAGGGGCGGGGCTGCTCACGTCCTTCTGGGGCACCCGACCCCTGCCGTGTTCTCCGCCACCGGCTTGCGTGCCCGATGTTTCCTCTGAAGAACAACGAGAACGTTGCTCAGGTACCTGAAATCTATCAGGAGACCTAATTCTTGCGTGGTCGCACAAATCATAAGTGCGCTCAGTAGACACTAGTATCGGCGACGCCGGATGCGACCCCTGTTTCTATTGCTGCTTCCTCTGTTTTTTATTCTTCCAATTCTGTTTTGGAAAATTTGGACGGCCGTCTTTTGTAGACTTTGCCATCTGAGTCTGCGGTTGAGTTGCCGTTTTAGCAAAAGGCTTAACACCCAAACTATTGCGGCCAATGGTCTTATAAGCCTCTGCAATAATTCTCGGTAACGCTCGGGGTTTGTCGACGTCTGGGAAAAGGCGCAAAGCATTCGACACCTGAAAGTTAACTGCATCTCCCTTTACATTACAAAAGATGAGATCAACAACTACGTCAAACACTCCAAAGAGCCTCATTCCCAACTCGACAGCCGCCTCCGGACTGTGCTCATCCTGAACACGCTTGATCACAGAGGGCAAGACAGTCATAGACGGCGTGCCGAAACACTTTGCATATACTGCTGCAAATACTTTACCCCAATTCTCACAATCTGTTACCTCTGGCAATAAGTCTTTCTGCAAACTAATTGTGAGAATCCTGTGTTTTCCACAGGAGTGGTATTAGGAAACACTGCTTCCAGTTGGTCAAATTTTCGAAGTAACCGAATTAACCAAGACGGGACTAATCAACATCCCGGCCGGTCCAACTTGTTGAGCTGCAAGGAACATAATGAACTAAAGCCCTATGTACCCCAACAAAAGAGGTATAAAGTTGACACAAGTCGTCAATCGGGGCATTGAGATAACGTGGATATGGTGTGAACCCGGCTAAGACTGGCAAAGTGGCACAAGGAATTGACAAGGGACCTAACCGAACCGGAGTTACGGTGTGGGGGAGGGTACCATTAAACCAAATCTCTTGTGTCCTATATGGAGTATAGTTCATAGGAATCGCAGTGTAAGTGTATGTTTGGAATATATCCTCATCCGCATTTATTGCAGGAAACGTAACCCAAGAGAAGAAAAGCTCAAAGGGGAAGGCTGAATCAGCACTCACCACAAAGATAACAGACATACCATCGTCTGGTACACCAAACTGCGTCAGATGACGCCGGAGCGCTGCCCGACTATGCTGAGCTATATCAATATCACACATAAGGATATAGAGAAGAAAAACAATTTATATAAATTGCAGCACAAAAAGGGTAGTTATTCAAAACGTGAACCTTTTTATAAATCTCAAGCTTGAATTAACCTATAACACATTCGTATAGGTAGGTTAATCCGTCACGCCTGTTAACTGGAAACAGTGGTGAGGGTATTGTGGACAGATACAAGCACTAATCAAGACGTTGGGCGCCATGTTGCGGGGATTCTGCTCATGCACAGAACTATGCGCAGGAAACCAGGACCTCAGTGTATTATGGTGTACCAAAACTGACCTCAGTGCCCAGAATCCCTATCCATTTAAGAATCAGTGTCTCATTCGTTCTCCGTACTACAGCAAAGCTACCAATGATTAGACAACCCAGAACAAGTGACTTTGGGACCTCTCAGGAATAGAGGGAATCAAGAACGCTCTTTCATTTTTATTCTCATAAATGTTCGCAATGTGAGTAATCAGAGACAAGGTATAGTTTAAAATGTTTATTTCAACTATGTGCTCTAAGATGCAGTATATTTGCTAACATAAGTAAAAATATGCAAAAAATCAATACAATCGGCATTGTTACAATTCCATAAAATACAAAGGGAGAAATCATATTACAATGATAGTGGAACCAGGTCTATTGCACCTTGTGTACCACCCTCCCCTTGCTAGGTATTATAATAATAAAGGATTTTTAGGTTAAAACGGGGACCGCATACCTCCAGTGTCCGGTGAAGTGAATCACATCCCAGATCAGCACAGCTCTTTGTTGATGGAAAGGTTTTATCCAAGTGCTAGTCTCATGTATGCAGTGCAATATTAAAAGCACCTGAGTTTCAGAAATGAGCAGCTGTGTTTGTGTTGTGTCTAGAGCGTGGGCCGATCAACCTGCATCAACAGCATACATTGTTATTTTAACCTTGAACACTTTGTGCAGACTTGAGGTTGCAGTGTGAGTCTGGAGATGTGAAAAACAGATCAGTCTCATGTGAAGGAAAAGCAAGCAGTTTGTCTTTATAAAAACAGATACATGTAGTGTCATGTGCAAAAGCAGCAAAATGGCGTTTGAACAACGAACCCACTTATACTAATATAGCAATGTGTGCAGGCAGAATCGTATTCATCCCTACGCTTTTACAGGTAGCATGAACAGGAACACTTGGATGTTTTTCTTTGTAACTCTTCATCACTAAATAAAAACCACCAGTGTTTAATTTCTTTTATTCCACATTGTGCTAGTCTCCCAGTGGATTTCCTGTTATATCACGTTGTTTTTTCTATGTGTACCGAAGTGAACAATCACTGGGAACAGACACTTTTATTATTCTACAAATCTTTGTTTTTCTTCTTTTCTTTTAGTCGAGTCTTCATTCATCTGGTATTTGAATATCCCACATAATTATATATTTGTTCCTGTAATTCCTTCATCTCACAATAACTGCACTGTTCTGCTCCTGTCTATGTCCTCAGATGAGTCAATATTATTGTTAATGTTCTTAAGTTCTTTTTTAATTCAATGCATCTCTAGGATTATTTCTAAGTGAGTTAAATGAAGGTGTGTGTTCGCTGAGGCTATGTAGGATCAGAAATTGACAAAAGCTCGTCACACTTTTAGTGCAATTGTAAGGTTTACCCCAGGTGTGTTTGCAATTCACAAAATCACTTCTGACATTCATTGCAATGCTCATTTTTACTCTGTGTGTGTTAGTTGATGTATTCGTAGATTTAATAACTGACTGAAGATATTCACACATTCACAGCACCTGAAAGGATTTTTCTCTGTGAGCATTAACTGATGAATCCTTAATGCGGAAGATGCACTAAGGGTACTTCAACACTCACTACAGTCGTATGGTATTTACAGAGTGTGTGTACGCTGATGTCTATATAGGCTTGATAATTGACTACTTTTGTTCACACATTCATTGCACTTGAAGGCTTTTCTTCTGCGTGTGTTCGCTGATGCCTGTTTAGGATTGATAATGGACTTCAGCTTTTCAAGCATTCATGGCATTTAAACAATTTTTTTCCTCTTTGTGAGCTCGCTGATGATTTCTTAATGCTGAAGAGTAAGTAAAACTACTTCCACATTCACTGCAATTGTATGTTTTTTCCCCAGTGTGTATTCGCTGAGGTCTCCGGAGGTCTGTTAACTGACTGAAGCTCTTTGCACATTCACTGCAATTTTATGGTTTTTCCCCAGTGTGTATTCGCTGAGGTCTCCGGAGGTCTGTTAACTGACTAAAGCTCTTCACACTTTCACTGCACTGGTATTGTTTTTCTCCTGTGTGTATTCTCTGATGTGTGCGGAGCTGTGACATTTGACTGAAGCTCTTCACACATTCACTGCAATGGTATGGTTTTTCCCCTGTGTGTATTCTCTGATGTGTGCGGAGGTGTGCAATTTTACGGAAGCTCTTTACATATTCAGTGCAATGGTATGGTTTTTCCCCTGTGTGTGTTCGGTGATGTGTTTGAAGTTCTTGTAACCGACTGAATCTCTTCACACATTCACTGCAATGGTATGGTTTTTCCCCTGTGTGTGTTAGCTGATGTCTCCGGAGGTCTGTTAACTGTCTGAAGCACTTTACGCATTCACTGCACTGGTATGGTTTTTCCCCTGTGTGTATTCTCTGATGTGTGCGGAGGTGTTCAATTTTACTGAAGCTCTTTACATATTCAGTGCAATGGTATGGTTTTTCCCCTGTGTGTGTTCGGTGATGTGTTTGAAGTTCTTGTAACCGACTGAATCTCTTCACACATTCACTGCAATGGTATGGTTTTTCCCCTGTGTGTGTTAGCTGATGTCTCCGGAGGTCTGTTAACTGTCTGAAGCACTTTACGCATTCACTGCACTGGTATGGTTTTTCCCCTGTGTGTATTCTCTGATGTGTGCGGAGGTGTTCAATTTTACTGAATCTCTTCACACATTCACTGCAATGGTATGGTTTTTCCCCTGTGTGTGTTAGCTGATGTCTCCGGAGGTCTGTTAACTGTCTGACGCACTTTACACATTCAATGCAAAGGTATGGTTTTCCCCTGTGTGTATTCGATGATGTCTTTGGAGGTGTGCTAACTGACTAAAGCTCTTTACACATTCATTGCAATGGTGTGGTTTTTCCCCTGTGTGTATTCGCTGATGTCTTTGGAGGTGTGATAACCGACTGAAGCTCTGCACACATTCAGTGCAATGGTATGGTTTTTCCCCTGTGTGTATTCTCTGATGTGTGTGGAGGTCTGAAATGTTTCTGAAGCTCTTTACACATTCACTGCAATGGTATGGTTTTTCCCCTGTGTGTATTCGCTGATGTCTCCGCAGGTCTGTTAACTGACTGAAGCTCTTCACACATTCACTGCAATGGTATGGTGTTTCCCCTGTGTGTATTCGCTGATGTCTCCGGAGGTCTGTTAACTGATTGAAGCTCTTCACACATTCACTGCAATGGTATGGTGTTTCCCCTGTGTGTATTCGCTGATGTCTCCGGAGACTGGTTAACTGACTGAAGCACTTTACACATTCATTGCAATGGTATGGCTTTTCCCCTGTGTGTGTTCGCTGATGTCTCCGGAGGTCTGTTAACTGACTGAAGCTCTTTACACATTCATTGCAAAGGTATGGTTTTTCTCCTGTGTGTATTCGCTGATGTCTTTGGAGGTGTGCTAACTGAATGAAGCTCTTTACACATTCACTGCAATGGTATGGTTTTTCCCCTGTGTGTATTCGCTGATGTCTTTGGAGGTGTGCTAACTGACTGAAGCTCTTTACACATTCATTGCAATGGTATGGTTTTTCCCCTGTGTGTGTTCGCTGATGTGTTTGGAGGAGTGATAACCAACTGAAGCTCTGCACACATTCATTGCAATGGTATGGTTTTTCCCCTGTGTGTATTCTCTGATGTGTGTGGAGGTCTGCAATGTTTCTGAAGCTCTTTACACATTCACTGCAATGGTATGGTTTTTCCCCTGTGTGTATTCGCTGATGTCTTCGCAGGTCTGTTAACTGACTGAAGCTCTTCACACATTCACTGTAATGGTATGGTGTTTCCCTTGTGTGTATTCGCTGATGTCTCCGCAGGTCTGTTAACTGACTGAAGCACTTTTCACATTCATTGCAATGGTATAGTTTTTCCCCTGTGTGTATTCGCTGATGTCTCCGGAGGTCTGTTAACTGACTGAAGCTCTTCACACATTCACTGCAATGGTATGGTGTTTCCCCTGTGTGTATTCGCTGATGTCTCCGGAGGCCTGTTAACTGACTGAAGCACTTTACACATTCATTGCAATGGTATGGTTTTTCCCCTGTGTGTATTCGCTGATGTCTCCGGAGGCCTGTTAACTGACTGAAGCACTTTACACATTCACTGCAATGGTATGGTTTCTCCCCTGTGTGTATTCGCTGATGTCTTTGGAGGTGTGCTAACTGACTGAAGCTCTTTACACATTCATTGCAATGGTATGGTTTTTCCCCTGTGTGTGTTCGCTGATGTGTTTGGAGGAGTGATAACCGACTGAAGCTCTGCGCACATTCATTGCAATGGTATGGTTTTTCCCCTGTGTGTATTCTCTGATGTGTGTGGAGGTGTGCAATTCGACTGAAGCTCTTTACACATTCAGTGCAATGGAATGGTTTTTCCCCTGTGTGTATTCGCTGATGTCTTTGGAGGAGTGATAACCGACTGAAGCTCTTCACACATTCACTGCAATGGTATGTTTTTTCCCCTGTTTGTATTCGCTGATGCTCTTTTAGGGTTTCTAGTTGGCTAAAGTTCTTGACATATTCAGTGGAATTGCACGATTTTTCTCCTGTCCATGTTTCCTGAAGGGTCAGCATAGTTAATAAACCACTTGCATTATTTTCACATTCCCTGTATGTGTGTGATATTTTGGGTGCTTGATTCCGATTTAACAATAAAATACAAGACTCACTAAATACCTGCCACATTCATAATATCAGTAAGGTTTCCTTGTGGGTGATTGCATCTTTAGATTGGATAATGGCTTCGCATGCTTGCGGGTAAAGCTTAATCTTCCTTCCGGTAAGTGCAACTTGGGACAATATTCTGTACTTTAGAGAGCAGAACTCCCCTTTCCTTCAGCCTTCATTTGTTAGGCTCCACTTTGTTGTGCTTTTCCCTGGTGCCTGTGGTTTTGGCTAGAAAGAGTTTGCAATACACCTAGAGCACTGAATGGTGGGCTGTTGCCAGTTTAGATAGCGAAGCACTGCTCTAGCCATATCATGATGGTGAAGCGACTCGTAATGTGTACAGCTACTCCAAAGAGTGTCCTGGGGCCAAGCACAGGTCAGAAAAGAAAGTAAATCTGCTTGTTTCAAACATGGACAAAAAGCCA
The DNA here is from genome assembly GCF_964263255.1 of Lissotriton vulgaris. Classification (NCBI taxonomy): domain Eukaryota; kingdom Metazoa; phylum Chordata; class Amphibia; order Caudata; family Salamandridae; genus Lissotriton; species Lissotriton vulgaris. The sequence continues at coordinate 178,819,979 of NC_141685.1, forward strand.
AGTTTTCAATCTTTCTTTAAACATTGTCATGTTGCTGAAGAGGGAGTTTGTTCCAAGCTGTGGATCCCAAATAGACACAAGACCTTCTTCCAACTCTCATACCGGCCTCATGATCAAAGCTGGTGTTAGACGCTTGTTTATACAGGAGGTGGTTTGTCAGTTCTGTTGCCTTAATTTTGTTGAGGTCACTTCTTTGTCTTGGGGTGTCGAGGTGCAGATCTCAGACTCGGACACTCACTGAATTGCCTTTGACTGCTTCTTCCTGGATCTGTCCTCTGTCTCTGATTGCACTGATGTTTTTGGAGCTCCTTATTTTTGATAATTTTTGCAGGTTTGATGTGTTATCTTCATTATTCATAATCAATCCGTGCATTTAAGGTTTATTTTCTGTTGGATGTAAAGAAATGCAATATTACTAAAGTCGAATGTAATAGAATGTGAATACACAATATTTAACCAGCTGTAGAAGACATCTCTTCTTTTTTTGAAATTTAGTAAGGAACATTTTACCATACATGGATATTTCATTAAAACTGTGGTTGAACATGTCACATTGTATTTACTTCTGAAAAGGCAGTGATTTACCATTATTCACAGAGTAACTTACTAAAGAAAGGGCAGACACAGAACACTCGTGCTACAGGTAGAGTTTTGGGTAGATACATATACACAAGATTTCATTTAAACAGAACAGATTGTGGAAAAAGAGAGGAATCAGAAAGCACTGCCGTTAATTCAGTTTCAGAAAGTATCTTCCAAAGGTAGCTCTTCAGGAAGTGTATAACAAAGGTAACTCTTCAGGAAGTATTTAACCAAGGTAACTCTTCAGGATGTGTATAACAAAGGTAGCTCTTCAGGAAGTGTATAACAAAGGTAACTCTTCAGGAAGTATTTAACCAAGGTAACTCTTCAGGAAGTGTATAACAAAGGTAACTCTTCAGGAAGTATTTAACCCAGGTAACTCTTCAGGAAGTGTACAACAAAGGTAACTCTTCAGGAAGTATTAACCCAAGGTAACTCTTCAGGAAGTGTACAACAAAGGTAACTCTTCAGGAAGTATTTAACCAAGGTAACTCTTCAGGAAGTGTATAACAAAGGTAGCTCTTCAGGAAGTGTATAACAAAGGTAACTCTTCAGGAAGTATTTAACCAAGGTAACTCTTCAGGAAGTGTATAACAAAGGTAACTCTTCAGGAAGCATTTAACCCAGGTAACTCTTCAGGAAGTGTACAACAAAGGTAACTCTTCAGGAAGTATTAACCCAAGGTAACTCTTCAGGAAGTGTTCAACAAAGGTAACTCTTCAGGAAGTATTAACCCAAGGTAACTCTTCAGGAAGTGTACAACAAAGGTAACTCTTCAGGAAGTATTTAACCAAGGTAACTCTTCAGGAAGTACACATAAAAAAGGTAATTCTTTAGGAAGTATAGATGACAAAGTTAACTCCAGACACCTTCTTCCACAATTCTTTCATGTTCACACTGGATCAGCTCAAATGCCAACTCCCGCCTTTACCTTGCAGCTCATTAGGGGCCTTACTACTGTGGTAAATAAAGATTTACCTATGCGGAATTTCTATGCGGTAAAGTTCAATAAAATAGCTCAATCAAAAATGAGAGGCAGAGTCCGTGGCATCTGAGTTTATAAGGGTTTTATTCCATAAAATGGAATTGGTTCGAACCAGGTATCATGTTCCATCACCACGAAGGTTCAGGAAGGGATAGACAATGCTTTATTAACAGAGTACAATATATATAGTAAATGCATATAATGGTGATGGATACAGAAGGCGTAACAGCTGAAAGAAACGAGATAAGAACACATGTGCGTAACAGAAGGCGTGCACGAGGGCGTACACGGAGGTGTGTGCTAGAAACGTCACATAAAAGTGTCACAGGTGGGTGGATCCATAGATGAATCCTGCAGTGTCAGCAGAAATATAGGGCTGGATGCGCGCGCAGGCAACATGACGTGTGATTGACGTGGAACTGGAGGGTGAAGGGGACTTGACATTTAGCACTATAAGTGGAGACAGAAGTCTGGCGTGTCAGAACAACCTAAACCCAATCATATCTGATATCTTGTGTTTGAGGAACTGTATTATCTAGAAGGAAAGGTCTCTCGGGCAGAGGCTATTCTATACTGACTGCTAATGCGTGCATATGCGTCTACGTGTCTACGTGTAATGCGAGGGGCCATGGGCCTACCATGGTAACAGGAGCAATGAATTACTTGCACGGAGACAGAAAGGTCGGGCCCTTTGCTCTGCAGCTGGGGAGATGTTTACCTAAAACACTAGACAGGAATGTATTTTCGAGGAGCGGAGCAGATAACTTGAAGGCTGAATACAGTCTTGGCAGGCAAGCAGGCCGAGCCGGGCACCGCTCGCCGCGCAGGGAGTAAGGCAAGGATCATGGATGCAGATCCAGGCTGCAGCTTTCAGAGGCAGAAGGCAGAAAAGGCTCGATGGCAGAAATCAGGGCCTAGCTCGCCAGAGCCAGGAAAACGTGAAAGTGCACCATGTAAAGACGGTGGCACGGCATACTTAGGAACTGAATAATCGATCCATTCATGGTGGATCTGAAAGAGGACATGTTAACATTGGACGCAAATGTATTTGCGTCTTCATAGCTGGTTGTGGAGGGAACATACATGTACTTGAAGCACGTACATGGAGCCGTTGGGGTCTACGTTAGGGGACACAATTGGTCAAAAAAATTCATATTACCTCATTCCCTCCTTGTCCCCTACGGACCCTTCATGATATATCAATCTTCATTAGTCCATCTATTTGTTCATATAACATCATTTGCTCTTCCTTTTTCAGGCGGGATTTTGAACGTGGACTTGGATGGGGGATACATGATATGGCGCACAAGCCGCAAATCGCTGGCCCACACTGTAGACATAGGCAACAACTGAATACTATGAGAAGGGCTATTCCGAGGAAGGATAGGACTTTCCATCCCCAGGCTGACAACACGCTCCAGAACCAACCGGACCAAGTCCAGGTGCCTGGATTCTGGTGTATCTGACTTGCAATCTTATGGAGACGGGTTATGGCTCTATACACTGATGGTGCGTTTTCTGGAATGAAAACACAGCAACTCGATCCGATGACTCTACAAGCTCCGCCCCTATCTGCCAGGATGACGTCAAGAACAAGACGATTCTGAAGGACAACAATCCTCATAGCAGACTGTTCCTCTGTTAAGTTGCCTAGGGCGGAAGTAGTTTCATTCACTACTGCTTCGAGGGTTCTGGTTAATTTACGTATCAGTTTACTATTAAAGATAGCACCTAAATAGGGAAAGAAACCTTTATTGAAGTCGGTGTATTGCTCCCATGCCGTTTCAGTATAGTCGACAATCGGGAGATCTCTCTTGGGTCTATTGTGTACTAGATGGGAGTCCCTATGATAATCAGGAGGGGCTAGGAAAACAGGTGGCAGAAGGAATGCAATATAACAAGTACCATCCCAATCTAGAGGTAAGCGTATGTATGCTGTATGACCACAAATGAAATAGGAATGACGGGAAGCTTTGAATGTAGACTTGCCTCTATCACTGAATTCGATCACAGTAGTACATTCACTATGACCTAGGTGTACTGAACCATTCTTTCTGACACATAATTCACCTTTGACTGGTAATACTGACATAGCGGGCAAGACTGGTTCGGCTTCGGACTGGACATTCAGAATCATGAGGTTAAGTGTAAAATTGCCTAATCCATACACTTCGTTTTCTAGATCGGTCCCTGTCCTTTGGGGAAGACCCTCCTTGTCAGGGAAACATGCCTTATGCAAAACAGTGTTCAGATTTCCCCATACCCAATTGCCCTGGTAAACTACGGAATCAGAATCTAAGGAATTTATTAAACTAAACCATGCACCACAGGAACCATTGTGTGTGAACGGGTATGGAAAGAGGGGCAGAACTCCCTTGTATTTCTGATAGGGTGGGAGTCGGCCACATATCCAACAATTGGTAGCATTGCTGGTCTGATGGGAATGGTGTAACATACTAATGAATGTATTGTTGCGCAGCGCAAGTCGATAAGATAACTCGTGCGGGGGCAATTCACTGAAAGTATGCTCGACAGTGACATTTGAAGAAGTATGTGCACGTGTGAAAATAGGAAAGTATATGTGTAGCAATATACTTGCAGCAATAATCATAAGACTCAGAAAAAACATAATCAATAATGTCACTATGCAGTGACTACGGAGAGATTTACAATATTCTCGTTTCTTGAGCTGTTTCTGTCTATCTCTCTCTCTCTATTGGGGTCTAACTGGTACATGTCAGGAACTTGTCTAACCGATTCACCTAGGGGAGGACTTAAACAATTAAACTGTCTGACTTGCTAGACCTCAACTTCATGCGAAATTCTTGAGAAGGAGTTTTCTCTACCAGGGGGAGTTTAGTATCAGTCTCTGGGAGGGGGCAGGGCTGGGAGTCTGGTTTTGGCGGAAGTCCATAGTGTCTTTTTACATGACTCGAGTGGAGCCAGCCCTTGCGGCCCTCCACCTTCACTGCTGTCCTTGTTGTTAATAACACAAGCTTCGGCTCCTGCCAACGGGGCTCCAGCGGACTCCTCCTGTCAAAATTCCGGATATAGACCAGATCTCCAGGGACGATCTCGTGTGGCTTCACCTCGGTGTTGTCGGGAAAGGCTGCAGCTACCTGTGAACGACATGATTGTAGTGCAGACATCAAGGAGGCAAGGTAATCTGTCAGCATATTACAGTCGGGAAGACAAAGGTTAAGGAGGGTCAAGGGGACTATGTTTATAGACCTACCAAACTCTAAACCCCTAAATCAAACTACAACAAACATAGAGAGTCGGAAGGTCTGTTAAACGACATAGCTGAGTCTATGAGGTCCTAATGAAGTGACCCTTTTGGACTGCACCGAACCAGGCCAAGTGGTCACACGACACGAATATGTATTAGATATCCTATCAGCCCACCCATCTGGCGGAGCCTCGTCATGTAGGACGTCTAACCAGGGTGGTGAGTCCAAGCCCAGATGAATTGGCCAGACAACACACACTACTGGTTCATCTTTTGGAAGTGTCCGTGCCACAGAGTGGTGCTGAAAAAGTGCAGTGCAAAACAGGGAATAAAGAATAAGTGATCTAAAATGGCGGTCAAGGCCGACCTCCTGGTGAGTTTCGACGTTGAGTCTCTGTATACATTCATCCCGCAGGAAGAGACCCTTGATTGCATACGACATCTACTGGAATCTAAACCACCAGAGACCATCACTCCCATACCTTTCATCATGGAGTGTGCCAGACTGGCTATGATGGAGAATTACTTCCAGTACCAGGATGACTTGTATCTCCAAGTCTCGGGGACATCAATGGGGAGTGTCTTCGCCCCCAGTCTGGCGAACCTCTATATGCATCAGTTCGAGCAAGATCATGTCCTGAACACCAGCAACCCTTACTTTTGTAAGGTGTTGCTTTGGCGCCGGTACATAGATGATATCATCGTCATATGGAGGGGCAATGGTGAGGAGATAACTGACTTCCATACGTGGCTTAACTCTAGGAATCAATACCTCCGTTTCACTGTGGAGTACAGTAAAGAGCAGCTACCATTTTTGGATCTCCTTATTTTTCCTGAAGAGGGTGTTCTCCAAAGCCGATTGTACAAGAAACCCATGGCACGCAATTCCCTTCTGTCATACCAAAGTTTCCACCCACAGTCACTACGTGACAATTTGCCAGTGGGTCAATTTCTTAGGGTTCGGAGAAACTGTTCCTCCAATCAGTTATATGAACAACATGCGAGGGAACTAGCATGCAACCTGAAGGAGCGGCATTACCCTAATCAATTGATACGTCGGGCTAACAAGAGAGCCTTCAACAACAATCGTGAGGCTTTGATCGAACATCGACACAAGAAAACACCTTCCGAAAGGATCACGATGGTACATACCTTCAGCACCAGATCCAATATGGTCAAGAGGATAGTCTTGAAACATTGGAAAATCTTGAACACGGTTTCTGGTGCAATACCCAGGCCCCTGTTTGCGTTCAAACGTGGAGCTAGCATCAGGGATACACTGGTCCACACAAGACCACGGATACAAAGGAAGAACACTACCACCACCCTTGACACCATTTGGAATACCAGTCCGGTTCAAGGGCACCACCCCTGTGGTAACTGTGCGTCATGCCCCCAGACCAGCAAGACACTCTCCGTTGACATTGGAACTGCAAGACCATGGAAGTTGCTGAACCATACCAACTGCAACTCGGAGAGAGTGATCTACAAGATTACATGCCCGTGTGGTCTGGCTTATATTGGACATACCATCAGGAAAGTGAAGTCCCGTATTAGTGAGCATAAGAGCACAATACGGTGCAACAAACAATCCACTTGTCTAACCAACCACTTCTTGACCAAAAAGCACAAAGCAGAAGACCTTAGGTGGATTGTTTTGGATCAACCATTCATCCCACCGCATATCACAGACATCTCTAGGTTCCTTTTCATCAAGGAACAACGTTGGATTTTCAAATTGAAAACTGACATCTCAGGTCTGAATGATAATATACCCTGGGTGTCCATCTGACCAACTGTAAGCCTTCGGGTCTTTATCCCCTATTGATAATTCAATACACTACTAGTGGCTTCATCTATACTTCACATGACACAGATCCATGGCGTCATGTAGATATATTGTAGCTCACTTCGTAATTTGGCCAATCCCAACTTCCAGTATGTCAAACACCATTAGCTCACTTATACTTGACATTATGCAGACCCACTGCATTTACTAGATATAGTGTAGCATAAGTCGGAGAATGAATAACCTCACTTCCAACATCACAATTGCATTAGGTCAGACGTTGTCGGCGTCATTCTTTATGTCCTTGGTAATTTTACCGATTCAGAAAAGGGGGTGGTGATGAACAGAGTGCCTGAATTAAGCAGACCACTCTTACCCAGTCCAAAGATCAGGGCTTGATCCATCACCGTTATTTATCTCACTGCACCATCCCAGCTCAGAACCTGGCTATATGCAAATCAGTCTGTCCCTGGCCCAGTGCATCATGGGAACAGGGCAGACTAAACTACCAAGCCAATTCTTCACCAAAAAGGAGACAAGCTACCGGGGACCGGTTTCTGGCATTTCAGCCGTCTTCGGCCCGGCTTGCTTGAATCCTGATGGTGCAGTGAGAAAGGGACTCATGTCTGAGTATACCCTGCCACACCTATAGTGGCCAAAATCGATTCAGAAAAGGGGGTGGTGATGAACAGAGTGCCTGAATTAAGCAGACCACTCTTACCCAGTCCAAAGATCAGGGCTTGATCCATCACCGTTATTTATCTCACTGCACCATCCCAGCTCAGAACCTGGCTATATGCAAATCAGTCTGTCCCTGGCCCAGTGCATCATGGGAACAGGGCAGACTAAACTACCAAGCCAATTCTTCACCAAAAAGGAGACAAGCTACCGGGGACCGGTTTCTGGCATTTCAGCCGTCTTCGGCCCGGCTTGCTTGAATCCTGATGGTGCAGTGAGAAAGGGACTCATGTCTGAGTATACCCTGCCACACCTATAGTGGCCAAAATCGATTCAGAAAAGGGGGTGGTGATGAACAGAGTGCCTGAATTAAGCAGACCACTCTTACCCAGTCCAAAGATCAGGGCTTGATCCATCACCGTTATTTATCTCACTGCACCATCCCAGCTCAGAACCTGGCTATATGCAAATCAGTCTGTCCCTGGCCCAGTGCATCATGGGAACAGGGCAGACTAAACTACCAAGCCAATTCTTCACCAAAAAGGAGACAAGCTACCGGGGACCGGTTTCTGGCATTTCAGCCGTCTTCGGCCCGGCTTGCTTGAATCCTGATGGTGCAGTGAGAAAGGGACTCATGTCTGAGTATACCCTGCCACACCTATAGTGGCCAAAATCGATTCAGAAAAGGGGGTGGTGATGAACAGAGTGCCTGAATTAAGCAGACCACTCTTACCCAGTCCAAAGATCAGGGCTTGATCCATCACCGTTATTTATCTCACTGCACCATCCCAGCTCAGAACCTGGCTATATGCAAATCAGTCTGTCCCTGGCCCAGTGCATCATGGGAACAGGGCAGACTAAACTACCAAGCCAATTCTTCACCAAAAAGGAAACAAGCTACCGGGGACCGGTTTCTGGCATTTCAGCCGTCTTCGGCCCGGCTTGCTTGAATCCTGATGGTGCAGTGAGAAAGGGACTCATGTCTGAGTATACCCTGCCACACCTATAGTGGCCAAAATCGATTCAGAAAAGGGGGTGGTGATGAACAGAGTGCCTGAATTAAGCAGACCACTCTTACCCAGTCCAAAGATCAGGGCTTGATCCATCACCGTTATTTATCTCACTGCACCATCCCAGCTCAGAACCTGGCTATATGCAAATCAGTCTGTCCCTGGCCCAGTGCATCATGGGAACAGGGCAGACTAAACTACCAAGCCAATTCTTCACCAAAAAGGAGACAAGCTACCGGGGACCGGTTTCTGGCATTTCAGCCGTCTTCGGCCCGGCTTGCTTGAATCCTGATGGTGCAGTGAGAAAGGGACTCATGTCTGAGTATACCCTGCCACACCTATAGTGGCCAAAATCGATTCAGAAAAGGGGGTGGTGATGAACAGAGTGCATGAATTAAGCAGACCACTCTTACCCAGTCCAAAGATCAGGGCTTGATCCATCACCGTTATTTATCTCACTGCACCATCCCAGCTCAGAACCTGGCTATATGCAAATCAGTCTGTCCCTGGCCCAGTGCATCATGGGAACAGGGCAGACTAAACTACCAAGCCAATTCTTCACCAAAAAGGAGACAAGCTACCGGGGACCGGTTTCTGGCATTTCAGCCGTCTTCGGCCCGGCTTGCTTGAATCCTGATGGTGCAGTGAGAAAGGGACTCATGTCTGAGTATACCCTGCCACACCTATAGTGGCCAAAATCGATTCAGAAAAGGGGGTGGTGATGAACAGAGTGCCTGAATTAAGCAGACCACTCTTACCCAGTCCAAAGATCAGGGCTTGATCCATCACCGTTATTTATCTCACTGCACCATCCCAGCTCAGAACCTGGCTATATGCAAATCAGTCTGTCCCTGGCCCAGTGCATCATGGGAACAGGGCAGACTAAACTACAAAGCCAATTCTTCACCAAAAAGGAGACAAGCTACCGGGGACCGGTTTCTGGCATTTCAGCCGTCTTCGGCCCGGCTTGCTTGAATCCTGATGGTGCAGTGAGAAAGGGACTCATGTCTGAGTATACCCTGCCACACCTATAGTGGCCAAAATCGATTCAGAAAAGGGGGTGGTGATGAACAGAGTGCCTGAATTAAGCAGACCACTCTTACCCAGTCCAAAGATCAGGGCTTGATCCATCACCGTTATTTATCTCACTGCACCATCCCAGCTCAGAACCTGGCTATATGCAAATCAGTCTGTCCCTGGCCCAGTGCATCATGGGAACAGGGCAGACTAAACTACCAAGCCAATTCTTCACCAAAAAGGAGACAAGCTACCGGGGACCGGTTTCTGGCATTTCAGCCGTCTTCGGCCCGGCTTGCTTGAATCCTGATGGTGCAGTGAGAAAGGGACTCATGTCTGAGTATACCCTGCCACACCTATAGTGGCCAAAATCGATTCAGAAAAGGGGGTGGTGATGAACAGAGTGCCTGAATTAAGCAGACCACTCTTACCCAGTCCAAAGATCAGGGCTTGATCCATCACCGTTATTTATCTCACTGCACCATCCCAGCTCAGAACCTGGCTATATGCAAATCAGTCTGTCCCTGGCCCAGTGCATCATGGGAACAGGGCAGACTAAACTACCAAGCCAATTCTTCACCAAAAAGAAGACAAGCTACCGGGGACCGGTTTCTGGCATTTCAGCCGTCTTCGGCCCGGCTTGCTTGAATCCTGATGGTGCAGTGAGAAAGGGACTCATGTCTGAGTATACCCTGCCACACCTATAGTGGCCAAAATCGATTCAGAAAAGGGGGTGGTGATGAACAGAGTGCCTGAATTAAGCAGACCACTCTTACCCAGTCCAAAGATCAGGGCTTGATCCATCACCGTTATTTATCTCACTGCACCATCCCAGCTCAGAACCTGGCTATATGCAAATCAGTCTGTCCCTGGCCCAGTGCATCATGGGAACAGGGCAGACTAAACTACCAAGCCAATTCTTCACCAAAAAGGAGACAAGCTACCGGGGACCGGTTTCTGGCATTTCAGCCGTCTTCGGCCCGGCTTGCTTGAATCCTGATGGTGCAGTGAGAAAGGGACTCATGTCTGAGTATACCCTGCCACACCTATAGTGGCCAAAATCGATTCAGAAAAGGGGGTGGTGATGAACTGAGTGCCTGAATTAAGCAGACCACTCTTACCCAGTCCAAAGATCAGGGCTTGATCCATCACCGTTATTTATCTCACTGCACCATCCCAGCTCAGAACCTGGCTATATGCAAATCAGTCTGTCCCTGGCCCAGTGCATCATGGGAACAGGGCAGACTAAACTACCAAGCCAATTCTTCACCAAAAAGGAGACAAGCTACCGGGGACCGGTTTCTGGCATTTCAGCCGTCTTCGGCCCGGCTTGCTTGAATCCTGATGGTGCAGTGAGAAAGGGACTCATGTCTGAGTATACCCTGCCACACCTATAGTGGCCAAAATCGATTAGTAGTGAGTGCAGAGTAGTGAGTGCAGAGTAGTGAGTAGTGAGTGCAGAGTAGTGAGTGCAGAGTAGTGAGTAGTGAGTGCAGAGTAGTGAGTAGTGAGTGCAGAGTAGTGAGTGCAGAGTAGTGAGTGCAGAGTGCAGAGTAGTGAGTGCAGAGTAGTGAGTGCAGAGTAGTGAGTGCAGAGTGCAGAGTAGTGAGTGCAGAGTAGTGAGTGCAGAGTGCAGAGTAGTGAGTGCAGAGTGCAGAGTAGTGAGTGCAGAGTGCAGAGTAGTGAGTGCAGAGTAGTGAGTGCAGAGTAGTGAGTGCAGAGCAGTGAGTGCAGTGTAGTGAGTAGTGAGTGCAGAGTAGTGAGTAGTGAGTGCAGAGTAGTGAGTAGTGAGTGCAGAGTAGTGAGTAGTGAGTGCAGAGTAGTGAGTGCAGAGTAGTGAGTGCAGAGTAGTGAGTGCAGAGTAGTGAGTGCAGAGTAGTGAGTAGTGAGTAGTGAGTGCAGAGTAGTGAGTAGTGAGTGCAGAGTAGTGAGTGCAGAGTAGTGAGTAGTGAGTGCAGAGTAGTGAGTAGTGAGTGCAGAGTAGTGATTGCAGAGTGCAGAGTAGTGATTGCAGAGTGCAGAGTAGTGAGTGCAGAGTGCGGAGTAGTGAGTAGTGAGTGCAGAGTAGTGATTGCAGAGTGCAGAGTAGTGATTGCAGAGTAGTGAGTGCAGAGTAGTGAGTGCAGAGTAGTGAGTAGTGAGTGCAGAGTAGTGAGTGCAGAGTAGTGAGTGCAGAGTAGTGAGTGCAGAGTAGTGAGTGCAGAGTGCAGAGTAGTGGGTGCAGAGTAGTGGGTGCAGAGTAGTGGGTGCAGAGTAGTGGGTGCATAGTAGTGAGTGCAGAGTAGTGAGTGCAGAGTAGTGAGTGCAGAGTAGTGAGTGCAGAGTAGTGAGTAGTGAGTGCAGAGTAGTGAGTGCAGAGTAGTGAGTGCAGAGTAGTGAGTGCAGAGTAGTGAGTGCAGAGTGCAGAGTAGTGAGTGCAGAGTAGTGAGTGCAAGGTAGTGAGTAGTGAGTGCAGAGTAGTGAGTAGTGAGTGCAGAGTAGTGAGTAGTGAGTGCAGAGTAGTGGGTGCAGAGTAGTGAGTGCAGAGTAGTGAGTAGTGAGTGCAGAGTAGTGAGTAGTGAGTGCAGAGTAGTGAGTGCAGAGTAGTGAGTGCAGAGTAGTGAGTGCAGAGTAGTGAGTGCAGAGTAGTGAGTGCTGAGTGCAGAGTGCAGAGTAGTGAGTAGTGAGTGCAGAGTAGTGAGTGCAGAGTAGTGAGTGCTGAGTGCAGAGTGCAGAGTAGTGAGTAGTGAGTGCAGAGTAGTGAGTGCAGAGTAGTGAGTAGTGAGTGCGGAGTAGTGAGTAGTGAGTGCAGAGTGCAGAGTAGTGAGTGCTGAGTGCAGAGTGCAGAGTAGTGAGTGCTGAGTGCAGAGTGCAGAGTAGTGAGTAGTGAGTGCAGAGTAGTGAGTGCAGAGTAGTGAGTAGTAAGTGCAGAGTAGTGAGTGCAGAGTAGTGAGCCAGTGAGTGCAGAGTAGTGAGTGCAGAGTAGTGAGTAGTGAGTGCAGAGTAGTGAGTAGTGAGTGCAGAGTAGTGAGTGCAGAGTAGTGAGTAGTGAGTGCAGAGTAGTGAGTAGTGAGTGCAGAGTAGTGAGTGCAGAGTAGTGAGTGCTGAGTGCAGAGTAGTGAGTGCAGAGTGCAGAGTAGTGAGTGCAGAGTGCAGAGTAGTGAGTGCAGAGTAGTGAGTGCAGAGTAGTGAGTGCAGAGTGCAGAGTAGTGAGTGCAGAGTAGTGAGTGCAGAGTGCAGAGTAGTGAGTGCATGTTAGACGGACCGGGAGGGTCGGCCGAGGATAAGGGGAGCGGTCTCCAGGGAGAGCCGACTCCAGTGACCGTACAGACAAGTAACTTCCCCCCCACAGACGGACACCACACAAGGGTAAGGTTCAACGAGATTTTATAGGCGATTCTTAAAGTACGATAAAATGGTACAAGGAGGTCTGGACTCAGGGGTCCCCTCGATTCTGGTCTCTGGTTTGGGGAAAGGGTAGCGGGACAGTCTTGGTTACCAAAAGATGGAAATAGCTCTCAATCCTCGAGCTCGGCGTTCTAGATGATCGTGCCGCGGCGGAGCCAGCAGGTCCCGAGATGGACGAAGGAAGCGACGGTCCGCGGCGGAGCCAGCAGGTCCCGATGAAGATGATGGTTGCAAACGGTCCGCGGCCACGCCAGCAGGTCCCGACGACGATGAAGGATTACGAAGGTTACGAAGGTTGCGGCAGCACCAGCAGGCAGGGCGATGGTGCACAAGGCAGAGCTACGGCAGCGCCAGTAGTCCGTCAAGGATGAGTTCTTCTTTGCGTCTCTCGACTCCAAGATACAACTGCCTTCCTGCTCTGGAGCTGCCCCAGTTATAGGGCTGGTGTTCTTTGATGTCCGGACCCTCGCACTTGGAGGTCGGGAGGTCCGGGATGGGGGAGTCCAGACACCCAGCAGGGGGGTGGGGCCAGCGCCCGGGGAGGCGATGGGCGAGCGGCACTTGGCGGGGAGAGCCATCGACACCTCCTTCTCCCATTGACTTGCCAAGTAGCCCGCTCACCTCCTGGGTGGATGGTGGTGCCGGGATGTCTGAGGCCTGGCCAGGCCCAGGGTTGAGGTCGATCGGGGGCCAGGCGGCCTCGTGGTGGAGTGTCCAAGATGGCGCCCAGGATGGGCGCGCGGGCCAGCAGTGGATCGGGTCCACGAGGTCGATATGTTCGAAGGCAGGGGTCCCTGATGGGACGGAGGACGTGCAATGGTGGTGTGTGGTACCTGCGTGACCGGGCTCGGGCCGGGTTGGGCCGGGGGAGAGCGGCCCTTCATGTGGCCTGTCCAACATGCGTCCCCCCCAGCTGAAGGCGGGGAGAGTTACCCATCCTCTTGGGGACTCTCCTCGTCGAGGCGGAAGAACCGGGACAGGCCATCTGCGTTGGCGTGATCCGGCCCAGGCCGGTGTTCAACTGTGAAGTCCATCCCTTGTAGGGAGATGGACCAACGTAGTAACTTCGGGTTTTCCCCCCGCATCTGCATCAGCCACTGCAGGGGTCGGTGATCGGTCTGCACCCGAAAGTGTGTGCCAAAGAGGTAGGGCCGGAGCTTCTTGAGGGCCCATACCACAGCGAAGGCCTCCCTCTCTATGGTGCTCCAGCGTTGTTCCCGTGGTAGGAGGCGCCTGCTGATGAAGGCCACTGGCTGATCAAGGCCTTCGGTGTTCACTTGAGACAGGACTGCCCCAATGCCATGGTCGGAGGCATCCGTCTGGACGACGAACTCCCGGTTGTAGTCGGGGGCCTGGAGCACCGGGGCGGAACACATGGCGGCTTTCAATTGTTCGAATGCTGTTTGACACTCTGGGGTCCAGTTGACTTTCTTGGGTTGATTTTTTGACGTGAGTTCTGTGAGGGGCCCCACGATAGTACCATAGTCTTTCACGAACCTTCGGTAATAGCCCGTGAGGCCCAGGAAGGCTCGTACCTCGGTCTGGGTGATGGGTGGCTGCCAGGACTGGATGGCGGCAATTTTGAGCTGCAGAGGAGCCACCAGGCCGCTTCCCACCTGGTGCCCGAGGTAGGTCACAGACCCTTGCCCAATTTGACATTTGCTGGCCTTGATCGTGAGGCCAGCTCGTTGAATGGCTTGTAGCACTGCTCGGAGGTGGTGGAGGTGCTCGGACCAATGGTGGCTGTATACAGCGATGTCGTCTAGGTAGGCGGCACTGAACCCTTCGAGCCCCGCCAGGACCTGATTGACGAGCCGCTGAAATGTTGCTGGGGCATTTTTCATGCCGAAGGGCATGACCTTGAAATGGTAATGCCCATCGGGGGTGGAAAAGGCAGAACGCTCTTGGGCCCGGGGTGTGAGGCCGATTTGCCAGTAGCCCGCCGTCAGGTCGAAAATGCTGAGGTAGCGGGCAGCTCCCATGCGGTCGATTAGTTCATCCGCCCGGGGGATGGGATGTGCGTCTGTTCTGGTGACCGCATTCAAGCCCCGGTAGTCGACGCAGAACCGGAGTTCCGGTGGGGTGCCAGGGGCGGCCGCTTTGGGGACCAGTACTACAGGACTGGCCCAGGGGCTGTCTGAGGGCTCGATGACCCCGAGTGTGAGCATTTTGGCTACCTCTTCCTGGATGCAGGCCCGTACCCGATCTGGCACGCGGTAGGCCCGGTGGCGGAAAGGGGGCTGTCCCCCGTGTCCACATCGTGCACACACCAGGAAGTGACCCCCGGGGTGAGGGAGAACAGGTTGGCGAACTGTGACAGGAGGACTCGACACTCCTGGTGTTGCTCTCGGGTGAGGGCCTCCGAGAGTCGGACCCCATCCACGGAGCCGTCTTTCTCCTGAGTCCGTAGGAGGTCAGGGAGGGGCTCGGAGTCTTCTTCAACCCCATTGTCGGTGGCCATCAGGAGGCCGAGTTCGGAGCGCACAAAGTGGGGTTTCAGTCTGTTAGCGTGGAGGACCCGGAGGGGGTTCCGGGAAGATTCCATGTCGATGAGATAGGTGGCAGGACCCTTGCGCTCGACTACTTTGAAGGGCCCCGTCCACTTGTCTTGCAGGGCGCAGGGTTCGGTGGGGGACATCACCCATACCTGTTGCCCAGGTTCAAATTCGATGGAGGAGGCATTCCGGTCATACCACTTTTTCATGTCCTCTTGACTGGCCTCTAGGTTGGCTTTTGCCAGCTCTCTGAACCGCCGGGTCTGGTTGCGGAGTGTTAGGAGGTACCGGAAGACATCTGGTGGGTTCTTTAGAGGGGGCATCTCCCAGCCTTCTTTGACTAGGCTGAGCGGCCCCCGCACTGGATGTCCATATAGCAGTTCAAACGGGCTGAAGCCCAGGGACTTCTGGGGAACCTCTCGATATGCGAAGAGGAGGCACGGCAGCAGTACATCCCACTGGCGACGGAGGGGTTCTTCCAACCCCCCGATCATCCCTTTGAGCGTGCGGTTGAACCGCTCAACGAGTCCGTTTCCTTGAGGGTGATAGGGGGTCGTGAATCGGTAGGTAACCCCGCACTGTTGCCAGAGGGACTTCATATATTTAGAAATAAAGTTCGTGCCTCTGTCGCTGACGACTTCTCGGGGGAAGCCCACACGGGAGAAGATCCCCATTAGAGCCCGGCCGACTACCGGGGCTGTCACAGTTCGCAGGGGAACAGCCTCGGGGTAGCGGGTGGCGTGGTCCACTAGCACCAGGATGAACCGATGACCTTGTTTTGTGCGCGGGTCCAGGGGCCCCACGATGTCTATCCCGACCCTCTCGAACGGGGTGGTGACCACGGGAAAAGGTTGCAGGGGGGCTTTTAGTTTGCGGCCGCTCTTTCCACTGGCTTGGCACGTGGGGCAAGATCGGCAATGCTGGTGTACATCGTTCCTCATTTTGGGCCAGAAGAAGTGGGTCACCAGACGACTGTAGGTTTTATCTTGACCCAGGTGTCCCGCCAGGGGGACATCGTGGGCCAGGTTTAGCAGAAAGTCTCTAAAACGGAGGGGCACCACCAGTACTCGGCTGGCCCCCAGCTCCGCGATTCTTTGCTCACTGTACAGCAGGTCATTGTCCCAGTAGACCCAGTGAGTGCCGGAGGTATCCCCTGCGCCTTGGGCGAGCGCTTGCTGGCGGAGTCCCTCGAGGGAGGGACAGGTCTTCTGTTCTTGGCGAAATTGTTCTTGCGTGGGCCCCCCCTCTTGAGGCCACTGGTCGAGGTTAGTGAGGTCTGGAGGTTGAGCTTGTTCTGGGGGGACGTCACGGTCGGTGGTTTCGGCTGGGGCGACCGGAGGCGGTGGCGCCGGCCATTCGGGTTCCTCTGGGCGGGGGTTGGCACGGGCGGCCATGGACCGGGTGGTGACGTACGCCCAGTCCGGGACGCCTAACATCCCCAGGTGTTCTCTTCGTTCTACGGCGGCCCACGGGGAGCTTTCAAGGTCATTCCCCAGGAGGCAGTCTACGGGGGCATCGTCTCGGACCGTGACTTTCAACATGCCGGAGACCCCCCCCCATTCGAAAGGGACGCAGGCCATCCGACACAGACTTTCCGAGTTATCGGCTGAATCTACAGGGCAGAGAATGTTCGGTAGATACTGTTCCGGGGTCACCAGGTGACAGCGGACGGCTGTTACACTGGCCCCAGTGTCACGAAGGGCTTCGGCCCGGCGTCCATTGATGCTCACCCATTGGCTGTACTTCTGGGTGTTAGCGGGTAGGGGGACCCGCGGGACCATGTCTTTCCCCCCTAAGCAGGCTAGAGCCATGGCGGCTGGCTCCCATTCCTGATGCTCTTGCTCATATTCTTCTTGCTCCTCGGAGATCTGTTCTTCCCCCAGGGCAGCAGCAGCCACCTGGCGGGGTCTTGGGCTCTGGTACTGTGGGCAATTTGGATCGTTGGCATAGTGGCCGACTCGTTGGCATCGATGGCACGTAACATTGGCTCGGTATCCCGGTCGCGCCGGGGCGCTGCCCCGGTTGGCCGGGGGGGTGGTGCTGATCGCGGGGGCGACCGGAGCGTTGTCTCTTCCGCGTCCTTGGCCTCCTCCTCCTCCTCGGGGACGGTGCTGACCATTGTTGTTCCGGTTCTGTTCGTAGGACCCATTCCGGCCCACTCTGGTGATTTCCCATCGGTCAGCTTCGGCTGCGAGCTGCCGGGGATCGGTTAACTTGCTGTCGAGGAGGTGCTGGCGGAGTTCAATAAAGCAATTGTTCGATAGGTGCTCCCATACCATGAGATTGAACAGTTGTTCGTAGGTTGTAACCTTGCTTCCTTTGATCCAGCCCTCGAAGGCTCGGCTAAAGTAGGTTACATAGTCCACCCAAGTTGTACCCGGGATGCGGGTGCAGTCTCGGAACCTCTGACGGTACATTTCGGGTGTGAGGCCATAGCGGGTGAGGAGGGCAGCTTTCATATGGTCATAGGAGGTCATCTGGTGGTCCGGGAGCTGTAGCAGGGTGTCGCGGCCCTCATTGAGGAATCTCCCCCATAGGCCGGCTCCCCAGTCGTTTCTATCAATCCGGTGTGCAGTCATAGCGATTTCGTAGGCCTTAAACCATTGCTGGATGTCGTCCTCTCGGAAGTATTCTCGAACGACATCCTTGGGGATGTGTACCTTTTTCTCCGTTGTCCCTGGGGTGTGGGGTTGCTCGGACACCCCTATTTCTTTATTCTGCTTGCGTAAATCAATCTCAGCTAGTCGTCGCTCGTGTTCATATGCCAGTTTCTTTTCCTCGAGCTCCCTTTGTCTCTGTTTCTCCTCTCTTTCTTCTCGGAGACGCAGGTGCTCTAAGTTTATTTTCTGTTCGGCCAACTTAAGTTCAACGTCCATTTTGAGCCGAGCCATTTCTAGCTCGTGTAGTCGGGTTTTTTCTCGTTCCTGGATCTCGTCTTGCGAGAGACCCGTTCTTTGCTCTTCAGGAGCCAGGGTGGTTTTTGCTGCGATGCTTCGATCGGGGGTTCCGGCGACCCCGGTCTCTGCCCTAGACTCTAGGGCATGCTTGAAATCGTCTTTGGTACTTAGTCCGGTGGTAGCGATACCTAGTTCGATGCAGAATTGTTTTAGTTCACGATGGTTGTACTCGTCCAATTTCTCCATCTGGAATTTCTCGGTGGATCCGCTTTCTTTAGTTGTCATCTTGATTTCGTCGTGGGGTGAGCTACTGTCTGTACGATTATGCGGTGATTCGG
This sequence comes from Lissotriton vulgaris, assembly GCF_964263255.1. NCBI lineage: Eukaryota > Metazoa > Chordata > Amphibia > Caudata > Salamandridae > Lissotriton > Lissotriton vulgaris. Next base: position 178,838,386 of record NC_141685.1, read on the forward strand.
ATCGCGCCGCTGGCCACCAATGTTAGACGGACCGGGAGGGTCGGCCGAGGATAAGGGGAGCGGTCTCCAGGGAGAGCCGACTCCAGTGACCGTACAGACAAGTAACTTCCCCCCCACAGACGGACACCACACAAGGGTAAGGTTCAACGAGATTTTATAGGCGATTCTTAAAGTACGATAAAATGGTACAAGGAGGTCTGGACTCAGGGGTCCCCTCGATTCTGGTCTCTGGTTTGGGGAAAGGGTAGCGGGACAGTCTTGGTTACCAAAAGATGGAAATAGCTCTCAATCCTCGAGCTCGGCGTTCTAGATGATCGTGCCGCGGCGGAGCCAGCAGGTCCCGAGATGGACGAAGGAAGCGACGGTCCACGGCGGAGCCAGCAGGTCCCGATGAAGATGATGGTTGCAAACGGTCCGCGGCCACGCCAGCAGGTCCCGACGACGATGAAGGATTACGAAGGTTACGAAGGTTGCGGCAGCACCAGCAGGCAGGGCGATGGTGCACAAGGCAGAGCTACGGCAGCGCCAGTAGTCCGTCAAGGATGAGTTCTTCTTTGCGTCTCTCGACTCCAAGATACAACTGCCTTCCTGCTCTGGAGCTGCCCCAGTTATAGGGCTGGTGTTCTTTGATGTCCGGACCCTCGCACTTGGAGGTCGGGAGGTCCGGGATGGGGGAGTCCAGACACCCAGCAGGGGGGTGGGGCCAGCGCCCGGGGAGGCGATGGGCGAGCGGCACTTGGCGGGGAGAGCCATCGACACCTCCTTCTCCCATTGACTTGCCAAGTAGCCCGCTCACCTCCTGGGTGGATGGTGGTGCCGGGATGTCTGAGGCCTGGCCAGGCCCAGGGTTGAGGTCGATCGGGGGCCAGGCGGCCTCGTGGTGGAGTGTCCAAGATGGCGCCCAGGATGGGCGCGCGGGCCAGCAGTGGATCGGGTCCACGAGGTCGATATGTTCGAAGGCAGGGGTCCCTGATGGGACGGAGGACGTGCAATGGTGGTGTGTGGTACCTGCGTGACCGGGCTCGGGCCGGGTTGGGCCGGGGGAGAGCGGCCCTTCATGTGGCCTGTCCAACAGTGCAGAGTAGTGAGTGCAGAGTAGTGAGTGCAGAGTGCAGAGTAGTGAGTGCAGAGTAGTGAGTGCAGAGTAGTGAGTGCAGAGTAGTGAGTGCAGAGTAGTGAGTTGTTAGAAACGGGACCCTGGCCGGCCAAGACTCGCGTCGAGGTCAGTCAGGGATCGCCACTTCTAAGTGTCAGGGCAAGGGAGTCACACACCAAGGCAACCCCTACTCGCCCTCTAGGTAACGTGGCGCGAGCAGTCAAGGCTAAACTTGGAGGCGATGTAGGTTAAGCATTTGCGCACGCACCCCTGCAACAACACCCAAGGCCCACCACAAAGAAAGACTCCACACAAGGATATATAAAAAATAGCCTTTGTATTCCAATAAACATACATTAGATAAAACACACACTTTACATTGTGCCAGAGGCACGGGCAGAATTTACAGGGGATAATGTACAGGACAGGGCCACCTGGACCACTGTCAAGGGTATGCAGTTTTAGAAATAACACTTTTAGAAATAGCACTTTTTAGATCATAGAATTATCACTGTAGCACAAAATTGACATACAACCAGTCACTACTGGTACCAGGTGAGCACCACCTATGCAACCCTCACTATCTTAGGAGATTACACTAGGGAACCTGGGCTCTGCTAGCACCACCTGTACTAGCAAGAAGGAAACCACCTAAGTATTGCTATACCTGTAGGGGTGTAAGAACATAACACATGATGCAATGCATAACATTCATTCAGAGGTGTAAGCAAAATGAACAATTGCGCCAAACTCACGTAAGTCACCACCTGTGACTGTCCCTAGGCCCTCTGGCCTTGTTGGGGCTAGGACGCCCTGTGTCCAATGTCAGGGGGCCTAAACGTGGCAGTTGCCCACAAAGTGCTGGGCAACTGGGTAGCACAATGGTGGGGCCAACACGATGGGGGAGCCTCACAGGCTCTGCAAAACTGACTGTCTCTCAAGAGCCTCCCTGGGCTCTGAATATCAATTATGCCCCTGAGCCTCTCAGGGCTCAAAACGAAGCAATGCAGCCCCTCTGGGCTCTGAATACAAATGGCACCCTCAGAGCCTCTCTGGGCTCGCAGAACGAAGGACGGTCGCCTCACTGGGCGGGGGAGCCTCTCTGGGCTCAAGAATAAGGATGCGCTCTCGAGCCTCCCGGGGCTCGTCACACATGGGGCCGCGTGGGGGGGAAAGAAGACTGCTCTTGAGCCTCTCGGGGCTCTGCCACGCACGTTGCCCCCTGAGCCCCACTGGGCTCTAAGTAAAGAAATGCCCCGTCCAGAGCCTCACTGGGCTCTACACAAGTGTGCCGCCTTGGTGGAGTCCCCCTCCTGGGGACTCAAAGCAGCTCTGGCCCCCAAGAGCCTCTGGGGCTCGAACAGCAGCAATGCCTCAGGACGTCCCCACTCACCGGGTCTCCTACGGCGGCCGGCTGCTTCACGAGAGCTCCCGCTCCTCGGGGCTCTCTGCAGACTTCTGCCCTCTCTCCGGGGCCCTCCCTCGCTCTGGGGGCCCGGGGGGGACAAGGGAAGACGCCCGCTCCTCTCTCCTTGCTCACCAGATCCCGGGGTCGGCTCCCGGCAGCTTCTGGCTTCCTCCTTCCTGTCCCGGGCCGGCAGCCAATCAGAGCGCGGCCCGGGGAAGGTCACGTGATGTCCCGCAGTCCCGCCCCCGGCCTGCCTGACTTCCTGGTCGCGGGCCGGGCGGCGATTTTTGCAGCAATGTACGGGGCAAATGCCGGGTGGGCACCGGCTCTTTTTAAAATACAATAAATCGAGGTGGGCACTCGATCGGGCCCGCAAATCCACCACCAAAACGGGCCAGATGCCGGGTGGGCACCGGCGAAGCAAAATAAAGCGCTCTCAGGCGCCAGGGGCACGGAACAAGCGCTCCCAGCGCTGCAGGAGAAATCAAGCGCTTCCAGGCGCTTGGAAGCCCAGAAGTCCAGCAAAAGTCCTCCTAGGCAGGCAGGGGGGCAAGGCTGGGCCAGGGGCCAGCTCACTGGCCCTCCAGGCAGGGAGGCAGTCCAAGTGGCGGTTCCTCCTGGCCCCAGCAGCAGCAGCCCCTCGAGTAGGATCAGGGAAGAACAACTTCTGTGGGGACACAGCCTCATTTTTATACACCTCATTCCTTTGTCTAAGGTGCAGGGTGGGGGAGAAACCAGTCGCAGCTGGTTCTGGAGCACTCTTGATGGCCCAACCACCCATTTCTTTCACTGGGGAGGCTAGGGTCGTTAGACACACCACAGGGGGGCGGAGCCAGCATTGTGTGGGGAAAACCCAGCCCATCCAGGACACCGGTACACTCCTCCCACACATCACTCATGCTAATCTCCCACTCACCACCGGGGCAGACCCATCATGACTCATGGAGCCTGGCATCCCAGCCAGCTCCAGCCAATCACACGCCAGACACATTTTACTCTAATATGCCAACTCCCAGAAGTGGCATTTGTAAATATGACACACTCATGCAACACACACCATTGCGAAGCATTCACTCTCACGAGTTCGCACATACCAAACTCGAGAAGGCACGCCTCACGCATCAGGAACTACCAGGGACACAGACATTCCCCATGCATTCCTATGGGAGGGCAGGCCAGCCATACTACACGCACGCACTTTCACTCTGGGACTCAGGGAAAAGTACGCAGAGACCCAAAAATCACTAACACAGGGTCACACATAAGGCAAAAAGTCTAGGGGTGAACCTGCCCTAAGGGCCAAGTCCAACATGAGTGCAGAGTAGTGAGTGCAGAGTAGTGAGTAGTGAGTGCAGAGTAGTGAGTAGTGAGTGCAGAGTAGTGAGTGCAGAGTAGTGAGTGCAGAGTAGTGAGTGCAGAGTAGTGAGTGCAGAGTAGTGAGTGCAGAGTAGTGAGTAGTGAGTGCAGAGTAGTGAGTGCAGAGTAGTGAGTGCAGAGTAGTGAGTGCAGAGTAGTGAGTGCAGAGTAGTGAGTAGTGAGTGCTGAGTGCAGAGTAGTGAGTGCAGAGTAGTGAGTGCAGAGTAGTGAGTGCAGAGTAGTGAGTGCAGAGTGCAGAGTAGTGAGTGCAGAGTAGTGAGTGCAGAGTAGTGAGTGCAGAGTAGTGAGTGCAGTGTAGTGAGTAGTGATTGCAGAGTAGTGAGTAGTGAGTGCAGAGTAGTGAGTAGTGAGTGCAGAGTAGTGAGTAGTGAGTGCAGAGTAGTGAGTGCAGAGTAGTGAGTGCAGAGTGCAGAGTAGTGAGTGCAGAGTGCAGAGTAGTGAGTGCAGAGTAGTGAGTAGTGAGTGCAGAGTAGTGAGTGCAGAGTAGTGAGTGCAGAGTAGTGAGTGCAGAGTAGTGAGTGCAGAGTGCAGAGTAGTGAGTGCAGAGTAGTGAGTGCAGAGTGCAGAGTAGTGAGTGCAGAGTGCAGAGTAGTGAGTGCAGAGTAGTGAGTGCAGAGTAGTGAGTGCAGAGTAGTGAGTGCAGAGTAGTGAGTGCAGAGTAGTGAGTGCAGTGTAGTGAGTGCAGAGTAGTGAGTGCAGAGTAGTGAGTGCAGAGTAGTGAGTAGTGAGTGCAGAGTAATGAGTAGTGAGTGCAGAGTAGTGAGTAGTGAGTGCAGAGTAGTGAGTAGTGAGTGCAGAGTAGTGAGTGCAGAGTAGTGAGTGCAGAGTAGTGAGTGCAGAGTAGTGAGTGCAGAGTAGTGAGTAGTGAGTGCAGAGTAGTGAGTAGTGAGTGCAGAGTAGTGAGTAGTGAGTGCAGAGTAGTGAGTAGTGAGTGCAGAGTAGTGATTGCAGAGTGCAGAGTAGTGATTGCAGAGTGCAGAGTAGTGAGTGCAGAGTGCAGAGTAGTGAGTGCAGAGTAGTGAGTGCAGAGTAGTGAGTGCAGAGTAGTGAGTGCAGAGTAGTGAGTGCAGAGTGCTGAGTGCAGAGTAGTGAGTGCAGAGTAGTGAGTGCAGAGTAGTGAGTAGTGAGTGCAGAGTAGTGAGTGCAGAGTAGTGAGTGCAGAGTAGTGAGTGCAGAGTAGTGAGTGCAGAGTAGTGAGTGCAGAGTAGTGAGTGCTGAGTGCAGAGTAGTGAGTGCAGAGTAGTGAGTGCTGAGTGCAGAGTAGTGAGTGCAGAGTAGTGAGTGCAGAGTAGTGAGTGCAGAGTAGTGAGTGCAGAGTAGTGAGTGCTGAGTGCAGAGTAGTGAGTGCAGAGTAGTGAGTGCAGAGTAGTGAGTAGTGAGTGCAGAGTAGTGAGTAGTGAGTGCAGAGTAGTGAGTAGTGAGTGCAGAGTAGTGAGTGCAGAGTAGTGAGTGCAGTGTAGTGAGTGCAGTGTAGTGAGTGCAGTGTAGTGAGTGCAGAGTAGTGAGTGCAGTGTAGTGAGTGCAGAGTAGTGAGTGCAGTGTAGTGAGTGCAGAGTAGTGAGTGCAGTGTAGTGAGTGCAGAGTAGTGAGTGCAGAGTAGTGAGTGCAGAGTAGTGAGTGCAGAGTAGTGAGTAGTGAGTGCAGAGTAATGAGTAGTGAGTGCAGAGTAGTGAGTAGTGAGTGCAGAGTAGTGAGTAGTGAGTGCAGAGTAGTGAGTGCAGAGTAGTGAGTGCAGAGTAGTGAGTGCAGAGTAGTGAGTGCAGAGTGCAGAGTAGTGAGTGCAGAGTAGTGAGTGCAGAGTAGTGAGTGCAGAGTAGTGAGTGCAGAGTAGTGAGTAGTGAGTGCAGAGTAATGAGTAGTGAGTGCAGAGTAGTGAGTAGTGAGTGCAGAGTAGTGAGTAGTGAGTGCAGAGTAGTGAGTGCAGAGTAGTGAGTGCAGAGTAGTGAGTGCAGAGTAGTGAGTGCAGAGTAGTGAGTGCAGAGTAGTGAGTAGTGAGTGCAGAGTAGTGAGTAGTGAGTGCAGAGTAGTGATTGCAGAGTGCAGAGTAGTGATTGCAGAGTGCAGAGTAGTGAGTGCAGAGTGCAGAGTAGTGAGTGCAGAGTGCAGAGTAGTGAGTGCAGAGTAGTGAGTGCAGAGTAGTGAGTGCAGAGTAGTGAGTGCTGAGTGCAGAGTAGTGAGTGCAGAGTAGTGAGTGCTGAGTGCAGAGTAGTGAGTGCAGAGTAGTGAGTGCAGAGTAGTGAGTGCAGAGTAGTGAGTGCAGAGTAGTGAGTGCTGAGTGCAGAGTAGTGAGTGCAGAGTAGTGAGTGCAGAGTAGTGAGTAGTGAGTGCAGAGTAGTGAGTAGTGAGTGCAGAGTAGTGAGTAGTGAGTGCAGAGTAGTGAGTGCAGAGTAGTGAGTGCAGTGTAGTGAGTGCAGTGTAGTGAGTGCAGTGTAGTGAGTGCAGAGTAGTGAGTGCAGTGTAGTGAGTGCAGAGTAGTGAGTGCAGTGTAGTGAGTGCAGAGTAGTGAGTGCAGTGTAGTGAGTGCAGAGTAGTGAGTGCAGAGTAGTGAGTGCAGAGTAGTGAGTGCAGAGTAGTGAGTGCAGAGTAGTGAGTAGTGAGTGCAGAGTAATGAGTAGTGAGTGCAGAGTAGTGAGTAGTGAGTGCAGAGTAGTGAGTAGTGAGTGCAGAGTAGTGAGTGCAGAGTAGTGAGTGCAGAGTAGTGAGTGCAGAGTAGTGAGTGCAGAGTAGTGAGTGCAGAGTGCAGAGTAGTGAGTGCAGAGTAGTGAGTGCAGAGTAGTGAGTGCAGAGTAGTGAGTGCAGAGTAGTGAGTGCAGAGTAGTGAGTGCAGAGTAGTGAGTAGTGAGTGCAGAGTAATGAGTAGTGAGTGCAGAGTAGTGAGTAGTGAGTGCAGAGTAGTGAGTAGTGAGTGCAGAGTAGTGAGTGCAGAGTAGTGAGTGCAGAGTAGTGAGTGCAGAGTAGTGAGTGCAGAGTAGTGAGTGCAGAGTAGTGAGTGCAGAGTAGTGAGTAGTGAGTGCAGAGTAGTGAGTAGTGAGTGCAGAGTAGTGATTGCAGAGTGCAGAGTAGTGATTGCAGAGTGCAGAGTAGTGAGTGCAGAGTGCAGAGTAGTGAGTGCAGAGTGCAGAGTAGTGAGTGCAGAGTAGTGAGTGCAGAGTAGTGAGTGCAGAGTAGTGAGTGCAGAGTAGTGAGTGCAGAGTAGTGAGTGCAGAGCGCAGAGTAGTGGGTGCAGAGTAGTGGGTGCAGAGTGCAGAGTAGTGGGTGCAGAGTAGTGGGTGCAGAGTAGTGGGTGCAGAGTAGTGGGTGCAGAGTAGTGGGTGCAGAGTAGTGAGTGCAGAGTAGTGAGTGCAGAGTAGTGAGTGCAGAGTAGTGAGTGCAGAGTAGTGGGTGCAGAGTAGTGGGTGCAGAGTAGTGAGTGCAGAGTGCAGAGTAGTGAGTGCAGAGTGCAGAGTAGTGAGTGCAGAGTGCAGAGTAGTGAGTGCAGAGTAGTGAGTGCAGAGTAGTGAGTGCAGAGTAGTGAGTGCAGAGTAGTGAGTGCTGAGTGCAGAGTAGTGAGTGCAGAGTAGTGAGTGCAGAGTAGTGAGTGCAGAGTAGTGAGTGCAGAGTAGTGAGTGCAGAGTAGTGAGTAGTGAGTGCTGAGTGCAGAGTAGTGAGTGCAGAGTAGTGAGTGCAGAGTAGTGAGTGCAGAGTAGTGAGTGCAGAGTAGTGAGTGGTGAGTGCAGAGTAGTGAGTGCAGAGTAGTGAGTGCAGAGTAGTGAGTGGTGAGTGCAGAGTAGTGAGTAGTGAGTGCAGAGTAGTGAGTGCAGAGTAGTGAGTGCAGAGTAGTGAGTGCAGAGTAGTGAGTGCAGAGTAGTGAGTGCTGAGTGCAGAGTAGTGAGTGCAGAGTAGTGAGTGCAGAGTAGTGAGTGCAGAGTAGTGAGTGCAGAGTAGTGAGTGCAGAGTAGTGAGTAGTGAGTGCAGAGTAGTGAGTAATGAGTGCAGAGTAGTGAGTAGTGAGTGCAGAGTAGTGAGTAGTGAGTGCAGAGTAGTGAGTGCAGAGTAGTGAGTGCAGAGTAGTGAGTGCGGAGTAGTGAGTAGTGAGTGCAGAGTAGTGAGTAGTGAGTGCAGAGTAGTGAGTAGTGAGTGCAGAGTAGTGAGTGCAGAGTGCAGAGTAGTGAGTGCAGAGTGCAGAGTAGTGAGTGCAGAGTAGTGAGTGCAGAGTGCAGAGTAGTGAGTGCAGAGTGCAGAGTAGTGAGTGCAGAGTAGTGAGTGCAGAGTAGTGAGTGCAGAGTAGTGAGTGCAGAGTAGTGAGTGCAGAGTAGTGAGTAGTGAGTGCAGAGTAGTGAGTGCAGAGTAGTGAGTGCAGAGTGCAGAGTAGTGAGTGCAGAGTGCAGAGTAGTGAGTGCAGAGTAGTGAGTGCAGAGTAGTGAGTGCAGAGTAGTGAGTGCAGAGTAGTGAGTGCAGAGTAGTGAGTGCAGAGTAGTGAGTAGTGAGTGCAGAGTAGTGAGTAGTGAGTGCAGAGTAGTGAGTAGTGAGTGCAGAGTAGTGAGTAGTGAGTGCAGAGTAGTGAGTGCAGAGTAGTGAGTGCAGAGTAGTGAGTGCAGAGTAGTGAGTGCAGAGTAGTGAATGCAGAGTAGTGAGTAGTGAGTGCAGAGTAGTGAGTGCAGAGTAGTGAGTGCAGAGTAGTGAGTGCAGAGTAGTGAGTAGTGAGTGCAGAGTAGTGAGTAGTGAGTGCAGAGTAGTGAGTAGTGAGTGCAGAGTAGTGAGTGCAGAGTAGTGAGTGCAGAGTAGTGAGTGCAGAGTAGTGAGTGCAGAGTAGTGAGTGCAGAGTAGTGAGTGCAGAGTAGTGAGTAGTGAGTGCAGAGTAGTGAGTAGTGAGTGCAGAGTAGTGAGTAGTGAGTGCAGAGTAGTGAGTAGTGAGTGCAGAGTAGTGAGTGCAGAGTAGTGAGTGCAGAGTAGTGAGTGCAGAGTAGTGAGTAGTGAGTGCAGAGTAGTGAGTGCACAGTAGTGAGTGCAGAGTAGTGAGTGCAGAGTAGTGAGTGCAGAGTAGTGAGTAGTGAGTGCAGAGTAGTGAGTAGTGAGTGCAGAGTAGTGAGTGCAGAGTAGTGAGTGCAGAGTGCAGAGTTGTGAGTGCAGAGTAGTGAGTGCAGAGTGCAGAGTAGTGAGTGCAGAGTAGTGAGTGCAGTGTAGTGAGTAGTGATTGCAGAGTAGTGAGTAGTGAGTGCAGAGTAGTGAGTAGTGAGTGCAGAGTAGTGAGTAGTGAGTGCAGAGTAGTGAGTAGTGAGTGCAGAGTAGTGAGTAGTGAGTGCAGAGTAGTGAGTGCAGAGTGCAGAGTAGTGAGTGCAGAGTAGTGAGTGCAGAGTGCAGAGTAGTGAGTGCAGAGCGCAGAGTAGTGAGTGCAGAGTAGTGAATAGTGAGTGCAGAGTAGTGAGTAGTGAGTGCAGAGTAGTGAGTAGTGAGTGCAGAGTAGTGAGTGCAGAGTAGTGAGTGCAGAGTAGTGAGTAGTGAGTGCTGAGTGCAGAGTAGTGAGTGCAGAGTGCAGAGTAGTGAGTGCAGAGTGCAGAGTAGTGAGTGCAGAGTAGTGAGTGCAGAGTAGTGAGTGCAGAGTAGTGAGTGCAGAGTAGTGAGTGCAGAGTAGTGAGTGCAGAGTAGTGAGTGCAGAGTAGTGAGTGCTGAGTGCAGAGTAGTGAGTGCAGAGTAGTGAGTGCAGAGTAGTGAGTGCAGAGTAGTGAGTGCAGAGTAGTGAGTGCAGAGTAGTGAGTGCAGAGTAGTGAGTGCAGAGTAGTGAGTGCAGAGTAGTGAGTAGTGAGTGCTGAGTGCAGAGTAGTGAGTGCAGAGTAGTGAGTGCAGAGTAGTGAGTGCAGAGTAGTGAGTGCAGAGTAGTGAGTGCAGAGTAGTGAGTAGTGAGTGCAGAGTAGTGAGTAGTGAGTGCAGAGTAGTGAGTAGTGAGTGCAGAGTAGTGAGTGGTGAGTGCAGAGTAGTGAGTAGTGAGTGCAGAGTAGTGAGTGCAGAGTAGTGAGTGCAGAGTAGTGAGTGCAGAGTAGTGAGTGCAGAGTAGTGAGTGCAGAGTAGTGAGTGCAGAGTCGTGAGTAGTGAGTGCTGAGTGCAGAGTAGTGAGTGCAGAGTAGTGAGTGCAGAGTAGTGAGTGCAGAGTAGTGAGTGCAGAGTAGTGAGTAGTGAGTGCAGAGTAGTGAGTAGTGAGTGCAGAGTAGTGAGTAATGAGTGCAGAGTAGTGAGTAGTGAGTGCAGAGTAGTGAGTAGTGAGTGCAGAGTAGTGAGTAGTGAGTGCAGAGTAGTGAGTAGTGAGTGCAGAGTAGTGAGTGCAGAGTAGTGAGTGCAGAGTAGTGAGTGCAGAGTAGTGAGTAGTGAGTGCAGAGTAGTGAGTAGTGAGTGCAGAGTAGTGAGTAGTGAGTGCAGAGTAGTGAGTGCAGAGTAGTGAGTGCAGAGTAGTGAGTGCAGAGTAGTGAGTGCAGAGTAGTGAGTGCAGAGTAGTGAGTAGTGAGTGCAGAGTAGTGAGTAGTGAGTGCAGAGTAGTGAGTGCAGAGTAGTGAGTGCAGAGTAGTGAGTGCAGAGTAGTGAGTGCAGAGTAGTGAGTGCAGAGTAGTGAGTAGTGAGTGCAGAGTAGTGAGTGCACAGTAGTGAGTGCAGAGTAGTGAGTAGTGAGTGCAGAGTAGTGAGTAGTGAGTGCAGAGTAGTGAGTAGTGAGTGCAGAGTAGTGAGTAGTGAGTGCAGAGTAGTAAGTGCAGAGTAGTGAGTGCAGAGTGCAGAGTTGTGAGTGCAGAGTAGTGAGTGCAGTGTAGTGAGTACTGAGTGCAGAGTAGTGAGTAGTGAGTGCAGAGTATTGAGTAGTGAGTGCAGAGTAGTGAGTAGTGAGTGCAGAGTAGTGAGTAGTGAGTGCAGAGTAGTGAGTGCAGAGTGCAGAGTAGTGAGTGCAGAGTAGTGAGTGCAGAGTGCAGAGTAGTGAGTGCAGAGCGCAGAGTAGTGAGTGCAGAGTAGTGAGTAGTGAGTGCAGAGTAGTGAGTAGTGAGTGCAGAGTAGTGAGTAGTGAGTGCAGAGTAGTGAGTGCAGAGTAGTGAGTGCAGAGTAGTGAGTGCAGAGTAGTGAGTGCAGAGTAGTGAGTAGTGAGTGCTGAGTGCAGAGTAGTGAGTGCAGAGTAGTGAGTGCAGAGTAGTGAGTGCAGAGTGTAGAGTAGTGAGAGCAGAGTAGTGAGAGCAGAGTAGTGAGTGCAGAGTAGTGAGTGCAGAGTAGTGAGTGCAGAGTGCAGAGTAGTGAGTGCAGAGTGCAGAGTAGTGAGTGCAGAGTAGTGAGTGCAGAGTAGTGAGTGCAGAGTAGTGAGTGCAGAGTAGTGAGTAGTGAGTGCAGAGTAGTGAGTGCAGAGTAGTGAGTGCAGAGTAGTGAGTAGTGAGTGCAGAGTAGTGAGTAGTGAGTGCAGAGTAGTGAGTGCAGAGTAGTGAGTGCAGAGTAGTGAGTGCAGAGTAGTGAGTAGTGAGTGCAGAGTAGTGAGTGCAGAGTAGTGAGTGCAGAGTAGTGAGTGCAGAGTAGTGAGTGCAGAGTAGTGAGTGCAGAGTAGTGAGTGCAGAGTAGTGATGTTAGACGGACCGGGAAGGTCGGCCGAGATTACGGGGAGAGGTCTCCGGGGAGAGCCGCCTCCAACGACTGTACAGACAAGTAACTTCCCCCCCACAGACGGACACCACACAAGACTGAAGGTTAACGAGACTTTATATGCAATTCTTAGGTTACGATGGTATGATACAAGGAGGTCTGGACTCAGGGGTCCCCTCGATTCAAGTCTTTGGCTGAGGAAAGGGGTAGCGGGACAGTCTTAATTACCAATGAGTACGAAGTAGCTCTTAATCCTCGAGCTCGGCGTTGAGATGATCGGGCCGTGGAGGGGCCAAGCAGGTCCCGAGTGAAAGGTGACGGTTACAACGGTCCGCGGCCACGCCAGCAGGTCCCGATGACGATGAAGACTGTAGGTTACGATGGCTGTGGCAGCGCCAACAGGCAGGATGATGGTGCACAGGACAGAGCTACGGCAGCGCCAGTAGTCCGTCCAGGATGAGTTCCTCTTTACGTCTCTCGACTCCAAGATACAACTGCCTTCCTGCTCTGGAGCTGCCCCAGTTATAGGGCTGGCGTGCTTTGATGTCCGGACCCTCGCACTTGGAGATCGGGAGGTCCGGGATGAGGGAGCCCAGACACCCAGCAGGGGGTGGAGCCAGCGCCTGGGGAGGTGATGGGCGAGCGGCACTTGGCGGGGGAGAGCCATCGGCACCTCTTTCTCCCATTGACTTGCCAAGTAGCCCGCTCACCTCCTGGGTGGAGGGTGGTGCCGGAATGTCTGAGGCCGGGCTAGGCCCAGGGTTGAGGTCGATCGGGGGCCAGGCGGCCTCGTGATGAAGTGTCCAAGATGGCGGCCCAGGCTGGGCGCGTGGGCCGGCAGTGGATCGGCCCCACGAGGTCGATCTGATTGAAGGCAGGGGTCCCTGGGGGGACGGAGGACGTGCAATGGTGGTGTGTGGTACTTGCGTGACCGGGCTCGGGCCTGGTCGAGCCGGGGGAGAGCGGCCCTTCACGTGGCCTGTCCAACAAGTGAGTGCAGAGTAGTGAGTAGTGAGTGCAGAGTAGTGAGTAGTGAGTGCAGAGTAGTGAGTAGTGAGTGCAGAGTAGTGAGTGCAGAGTAGTGAGTGCAGAGTAGTGAGTGCAGAGTAGTGAGTGCAGAGTAGTGAGTAGTGAGTGCAGAGTAGTGAGTGCACAGTAGTGAGTGCAGAGTAGTGAGTGCAGAGTAGTGAGTGCAGAGTAGTGAGTAGTGAGTGCAGAGTAGTGAGTAGTGAGTGCAGAGTAGTGAGTGCAGAGTAGTGAGTGCAGAGTGCAGAGTGGTGAGTGCAGAGTAGTGAGAGCAGAGTGCAGAGTAGTGAGTGCAGAGTAGTGAGTGCAGAGTAGTGAGTGCAGTGTAGTGAGTAGTGATTGCAGAGTAGTGAGTAGTGAGTGCAGAGTAGTGAGTAGTGAGTGCAGAGTAGTGAGTAGTGAGTGCAGAGTAGTGAGTAGTGAGTGCAGAGTAGTGAGTGCAGAGTGCAGAGTAGTGAGTGCAGAGTAGTGAGTGCAGAGTGCAGAGTAGTGAGTGCAGAGCGCAGAGTAGTGAGTGCAGAGTAGTGAATAGTGAGTGCAGAGTAGTGAGTAGTGAGTGCAGAGTAGTGAGTAGTGAGTGCAGAGTAGTGAGTGCAGAGTAGTGAGTGCAGAGTAGTGAGTAGTGAGTGCTGAGTGCAGAGTAGTGAGTGCAGAGTGCAGAGTAGTGAGTGCAGAGTGCAGAGTAGTGAGTGCAGAGTAGTGAGTGCAGAGTAGTGAGTGCAGAGTAGTGAGTGCTGAGTGCAGAGTAGTGAGTGCAGAGTAGTGAGTGCAGAGTAGTGAGTGCAGAGTAGTGAGTGCAGAGTAGTGAGTGCAGAGTAGTGAGTGCAGAGTACTGAGTAGTGAGTGCTGAGTGCAGAGTAGTGAGTGCAGAGTAGTGAGTGCAGAGTAGTGAGTGCAGAGTAGTGAGTGCAGAGTAGTGAGTGATGAGTGCAGAGTAGTGAGTAGTGAGTGCAGAGTAGTGAGTGTAGAGTAGTGAGTGCAGAGTAGTGAGTGCAGAGTAGTGAGTGCAGAGTAGTGAGTGCAGAGTAGTGAGTGCAGTGTAGTGAGTAGTGATTGCAGAGTAGTGAGTAGTGAGTGCAGAGTAGTGAGTAGTGAGTGCAGAGTAGTGAGTAGTGAGTGCAGAGTAGTGAGTAGTGAGTGCTGAGTGCAGAGTAGTGAGTGCAGAGTAGTGAGTGCAGAGTAGTGAGTGCAGAGTAGTGAGTGCAGAGTAGTGAGTAGTGAGTGCAGAGTAGTGAGTAGTGAGTGCAGAGTAGTGAGTAATGAGTGCAGAGTAGTGAGTAGTGAGTGCAGAGTAGTGAGTAGTGAGTGCAGAGTAGTGAGTAGTGAGTGCAGAGTAGTGAGTAGTGAGTGCAGAGTAGTGAGTGCAGAGTAGTGAGTGCAGAGTAGTGAGTGCTGAGTAGTGAGTGCAGAGTAGTGAGTAGTGAGTGCAGAGTAGTGAGTAGTGAGTGCAGAGTAGTGAGTAGTGAGTGCAGAGTAGTGAGTGCAGAGTAGTGAGTGCAGAGTAGTGAGTGCAGAGTAGTGAGTGCAGAGTAGTGAGTGCAGTGTAGTGAGTAGTGAGTGCAGAGTAGTGAGTAGTGAGTGCAGAGTAGTGAGTGCAGTGTAGTGAGTAGTGAGTGCAGAGTAGTGAGTAGTGAGTGCAGAGTAGTGAGTAGTGAGTGCAGAGTAGTGAGTAGTGAGTGCAGAGTAGTGAGTGCAGAGTGCAGAGTAGTGAGTGCAGAGTAGTGAGTGCAGAGTGCAGAGTAGTGAGTGCAGAGCGCAGAGTAGTGAGTGCAGAGTAGTGAGTAGTGAGTGCAGAGTAGTGAGTAGTGAGTGCAGAGTAGTGAGTAGTGAGTGCAGAGTAGTGAGTGCAGAGTAGTGAGTGCAGAGTGCAGAGTTGTGAGTGCAGAGTAGTGAGTGCAGAGTGCAGAGTAGTGAGTGCAGAGTAGTGAGTGCAGAGTAGTGAGTGCAGTGTAGTGAGTAGTGAGTGCAGAGTAGTGAGTAGTGAGTGCAGAGTAGTGAGTAGTGAGTGCAGAGTAGTGAGTAGTGAGTGCAGAGTAGTGAGTGCAGAGTGCAGAGTAGTGAGTGCAGAGTAGTGAGTGCAGAGTGCAGAGTAGTGAGTGCAGAGCGCAGAGTAGTGAGTGCAGAGTAGTGAGTAGTGAGTGCAGAGTAGTGAGTAGTGAGTGCAGAGTAGTGAGTAGTGAGTGCAGAGTAGTGAGTGCAGAGTAGTCAGTGCAGAGTAGTGAGTGCAGAGTAGTGAGTGCAGAGTAGTGAGTGCAGAGTAGTGAGTGCAGAGTGCAGAGTAGTGAGAGCAGAGTAGTGAGAGCAGAGTAGTGAGTGCAGAGTAGTGAGTGCAGAGTAGTGAGTGCAGAGTAGTGAGTGCAGAGTGCAGAGTAGTGAGTGCAGAGTGCAGAGTAGTGAGTGCAGAGTAGTGAGTGCAGAGTAGTGAGTGCAGAGTAGTGAGTGCAGAGTAGTGAGTGCAGAGTAGTGAGTAGTGAGTGCAGAGTAGTGAGTGCAGAGTAGTGAGTGCAGAGTAGTGAGTAGTGAGTGCAGAGTAGTGAGTAGTGAGTGCAGAGTAGTGAGTGCAGAGTAGTGAGTGCAGAGTAGTGAGTGCAGAGTAGTGAGTGCAGAGTAGTGAGTGCCGAGTAGTGAGTGCAGAGTAGTGAGTGCAGAGTAGTGAGAGCAGAGTAGTGAGTGCAGTGTAGTGAGTAGTGATTGCAGAGTAGTGAGTGCAGAGTAGTGAGTAGTGAGTGCAGAGTAGTGAGTAGTGAGTGCAGAGTAGTGAGTGCAGAGTAGTGAGTGCAGAGTGCAGAGTAGTGAGTGCAGAGTAGTGAGTGCAGAGTGCAGAGTAGTGAGTGCAGAGTAGTGAGTGCAGAGTAGTGAGTGCAGAGTAGTGAGTGCAGAGTGCAGAGTAGTGAGTGCAGAGTAGTGAGTGCAGAGTAGTGAGTGCAGAGTAGTGAGTGCAGAGTAGTGAGTGCAGAGTAGTGAGTGCAGAGTAGTGAGTAGTGAGTGCAGAGTAGTGAGTGCAGAGTAGTGAGTAGTGAGTGCAGAGTAGTGAGTGCAGAGTAGTGAGTGCAGAGTAGTGAGTGCAGAGTAGTGAGTGCAGAGTGCAGAGTAGTGAGTGCAGAGTAGTGAGTGCAGAGTAGTGAGTGCAGAGTAGTGAGTGCAGAGTAGTGAGTGCAGAGTAGTGAGTAGTGAGTGCAGAGTAGTGAGTAGTGAGTGCAGAGTAGTGAGTAGTGAGTGCAGAGTAGTGAGTAGTGAGTGCAGAGTAGTGAGTGCAGAGTAGTGAGTGCAGGGTAGTGAGTAGTGAGTGCAGAGTAGTGAGTGCACAGTAGTGAGTGCAGAGTAGTGAGTGCAGAGTAGTGAGTAGTGAGTGCAGAGTAGTGAGTAGTGAGTGCAGAGTAGTGAGTAGTGAGTGCAGAGTAGTGAGTGCAGAGTGCAGAGTAGTGAGTGCAGAGTGCAGAGTAGTGAGTGCAGAGTAGTGAGTGCAGAGTAGTGAGTGCAGAGTAGTGAGTGCAGAGTAGTGAGTGCAGAGTAGTGAGTGCAGAGTGCAGAGTAGTGAGAGCAGAGTAGTGAGAGCAGAGTAGTGAGAGCAGAGTAGTGAGAGCAGAGTAGTGAGTGCAGTGTAGTGAGTAGTGATTGCAGAGTAGTGAGTAGTGAGTGCAGAGTAGTGAGTAGTGAGTGCAGAGTAGTGAGTGCAGAGTAGTGAGTGCAGAGTAGTGAGTGCAGAGTAGTGAGTAGTGAGTGCAGAGTAGTGAGTAGTGAGTGCAGAGTAGTGAGTAGTGAGTGCAGAGTAGTGAGTGCAGAGTGCAGAGTAGTGAGTGCAGAGTAGTGAGTGCAGAGTAGTGAGTGCAGAGTAGTGAGTGCAGAGTAGTGAGTGCAGAGTAGTGAGTGCAGAGTAGTGAGTAGTGAGTGCAGAGTAGTGAGTGCAGAGTAGTGAGTAGTGAGTGCAGAGTAGTGAGTAGTGAGTGCAGAGTAGTGAGTAGTGAGTGCAGAGTAGTGAGTAGTGAGTGCAGAGTAGTGAGTGCAGAGTAGTGAGTAGTGAGTGCAGAGTAGTGAGTGCAGAGTAGTGAGTGCAGAGTAGTGAGTGCAGAGTGCAGAGTAGTTAGTGCAGAGTAGTGAGTGCAGAGTGCAGAGTAGTGAGTGCAGAGTAGTGAGTGCAGAGTAGTGAGTGCAGTGTAGTGAGTAGTGATTGCAGAGTAGTGAGTAGTGAGTGCAGAGTAGTGAGTAGTGAGTGCAGAGTAGTGAGTAGTGAGTGCAGAGTAGTGAGTAGTGAGTGCAGAGTAGTGAGTAGTGAGTGCAGAGTAGTGAGTGCAGAGTAGTGAGTGCAGTGCAGTGAGTGCAGTGTAGTGAGTGCAGTGTAGTGAGTGCAGAGTAGTGAGTGCAGTGTAGTGAGTGCAGAGTAGTGAGTGCAGAGTAGTGAGTGCAGAGTAGTGAGTGCAGAGTAGTGAGTAGTGAGTGCAGAGTAATGAGTAGTGAGTGCAGAGTAGTGAGTAGTGAGTGCAGAGTAGTGAGTGCAGAGTAGTGAGTGCAGAGTAGTGAGTGCAGAGTAGTGAGTGCAGAGTAGTGAGTGCAGAGTAGTGAGTGCAGAGTAGTGAGTGCAGAGTGCAGAGTAGTGAGTGCAGAGTAGTGAGTGCAGAGTAGTGAGTGCAGAGTAGTGAGTGCAGTGTAGTGAGTGCAGAGTAGTGAGTAGTGAGTGCAGAGTAGTGAGTGCAGAGTAGTGAGTGCAGAGTAGTGAGTGCAGAGTAGTGAGTGCAGAGTAGTGAGTGCAGAGTGCAGAGTAGTGAGTGCAGAGTAGTGAGTGCAGAGTAGTGAGTGCAGAGTAGTGAGTGCAGAGTAGTGAGTAGTGAGTGCAGAGTAGTGAGTAGTGAGTGCAGAGTAGTGAGTAGTGAGTGCAGAGTAGTGAGTAGTGAGTGCAGAGTAGTGATTGCAGAGTGCAGAGTAGTGAGTGCAGAGTGCAGAGTAGTGAGTGCAGAGTGCAGAGTAGTGAGTGCAGAGTAGTGAGTGCAGAGTAGTGAGTGCAGAGTAGTGAGTGCAGATTAGTGAGTGCAGAGTAGTGAGTGCAGAGTAGTGAGTGCAGAGTAGTGAGTGCAGAGTGCAGAGTAGTGGGTGCAGAGTAGTGGGTGCAGAGTGCAGAGTAGTGGGTGCAGAGTAGTGGGTGCAGAGTAGTGGGTGCAGAGTAGTGGGTGCAGAGTAGTGGGTGCAGAGTAGTGAGTGCAGAGTAGTGAGTGCAGAGTAGTGAGTGCAGAGTAGTGAGTGCAGAGTAGTGGGTGCAGAGTAGTGGGTGCAGAGTAGTGAGTGCAGAGTGCAGAGTAGTGAGTGCAGAGTGCAGAGTAGTGAGTGCAGAGTAGTGAGTGCAGAGTAGTGAGTGCAGAGTAGTGAGTGCAGAGTAGTGAGTGCAGAGTAGTGAGTGCAGAGTAGTGAGTGCAGAGTAGTGAGTGCTGAGTGCAGAGTAGTGAGTGCAGAGTAGTGAGTGCTGAGTGCAGAGTAGTGAGTGCAGAGTAGTGAGTGCAGAGTAGTGAGTGCAGAGTAGTGAGTGCAGAGTAGTGAGTGCAGAGTAGTGAGTGCAGAGTAGTGAGTGCAGAGTAGTGAGTAGTGAGTGCTGAGTGCAGAGTAGTGAGTGCAGAGTAGTGAGTGCAGAGTAGTGAGTGCAGAGTAGTGAGTGCAGAGTAGTGAGTGGTGAGTGCAGAGTAGTGAGTGCAGAGTAGTGAGTGCAGAGTAGTGAGTGGTGAGTGCAGAGTAGTGAGTAGTGATTGCAGAGTAGTGAGTGCAGAGTAGTGAGTGCAGAGTAGTGAGTAGTGAGTGCTGAGTGCAGAGTAGTGAGTGCAGAGTAGTGAGTGCAGAGTAGTGAGTAGTGAGTGCTGAGTGCAGAGTAGTGAGTGCAGAGTAGTGAGTGCAGAGTAGTGAGTGCAGAGTAGTGAGTGCAGAGTAGTGAGTGGTGAGTGCAGAGTAGTGAGTGCAGAGTAGTGAGTGCAGAGTAGTGAGTGGTGAGTGCAGAGTAGTGAGTAGTGAGTGCAGAGTAGTGAGTGCAGAGTAGTGAGTGCAGAGTAGTGAGTGCAGAGTAGTGAGTGCAGAGTAGTGAGTGCAGAGTAGTGAGTGCTGAGTGCAGAGTAGTGAGTGCAGAGTAGTGAGTGCAGAGTAGTGAGTGCAGAGTAGTGAGTAGTGAGTGCAGAGTAGTGAGTAATGAGTGCAGAGTAGTGAGTAGTGAGTGCAGAGTAGTGAGTAGTGAGTGCAGAGTAGTGAGTGCAGAGTAGTGAGTGCAGAGTAGTGAGTGCAGAGTAGTGAGTAGTGAGTGCAGAGTAGTGAGTAGTGAGTGCAGAGTAGTGAGTGCAGAGTGCAGAGTAGTGAGTGCAGAGTGCAGAGTAGTGAGTGCAGAGTAGTGAGTGCAGAGTGCAGAGTAGTGAGTGCAGAGTGCAGAGTAGTGAGTGCAGAGTAGTGAGTGCAGAGTAGTGAGTGCAGAGTAGTGAGTGCAGAGTAGTGAGTAGTGAGTGCAGAGTAGTGAGTGCAGAGTAGTGAGTGCAGAGTGCAGAGTAGTGAGTGCAGAGTGCAGAGTAGTGAGTGCAGAGTAGTGAGTGCAGAGTAGTGAGTGCAGAGTAGTGAGTGCAGAGTAGTGAGTGCAGAGTAGTGAGTAGTGAGTGCAGAGTAGTGAGTAGTGAGTGCAGAGTAGTGAGTAGTGAGTGCAGAGTAGTGAGTAGTGAGTGCAGAGTAGTGAGTAGTGAGTACAGAGTAGTGAGTGCAGAGTAGTGAGTGCAGAGTAGTGAGTGCAGAGTAGTGAGTGCAGAGTAGTGAGTAGTGAGTGCAGAGTAGTGAGTAGTGAGTAGTGAGTGCAGAGTAGTGAGTAGTGAGTGCAGAGTAGTGAGTGCAGAGTAGTGAGTGCAGAGTAGTGAGTGCAGAGTAGTGAGTAGTGAGTGCAGAGTAGTGAGTGCAGAGTAGTGAGTGCAGAGTAGTGAGTGCAGAGTAGTGAGTGCAGAGTGCAGAGTAGTGAGTGCAGAGTAGTGAGTGCAGAGTAGTGAGTGCAGAGTAGTGAGTGCAGAGTAGTGAGTAGTGAGTGCAGAGTAGTGAGTAGTGAGTGCAGAGTAGTGAGTAGTGAGTGCAGAGTAGTGAGTAGTGAGTGCAGAGTAGTGAGTGCAGAGTAGTGAGTGCAGGGTAGTGAGTAGTGAGTGCAGAGTAGTGAGTGCACAGTAGTGAGTGCAGAGTAGTGAGTGCAGAGTAGTGAGTAGTGAGTGCAGAGTAGTGAGTAGTGAGTGCAGAGTAGTGAGTAGTGAGTGCAGAGTAGTGAGTGCAGAGTGCAGAGTAGTGAGTGCAGAGTGCAGAGTAGTGAGTGCAGAGTAGTGAGTGCAGAGTAGTGAGTGCAGAGTAGTGAGTGCAGAGTAGTGAGTGCAGAGTGCAGAGTAGTGAGAGCAGAGTATTGAGAGCAGAGTAGTGAGAGCAGAGTAGTGAGAGCAGAGTAGTGAGAGCAGAGTAGTGAGTGCAGTGTAGTGAGTAGTGATTGCAGAGTAGTGAGTAGTGAGTGCAGAGTAGTGAGTAGTGAGTGCAGAGTAGTGAGTGCAGAGTAGTGAGTGCAGAGTAGTGAGTGCAGAGAAGTGAGTAGTGAGTGCAGAGTAGTGAGTAGTGAGTGCAGAGTAGTGAGTAGTGAGTGCAGAGTAGTGAGTGCAGAGTGCAGAGTAGTGAGTGCAGAGTAGTGAGTGCAGAGTAGTGAGTGCAGAGAAGTGAGTGCAGAGTAGTGAGTGCAGAGTAGTGAGTAGTGAGTGCAGAGTAGTGAGTGCAGAGTAGTGAGTAGTGAGTGCAGAGTAGTGAGTAGTGAGTGCAGAGTAGTGAGTAGTGAGTGCAGAGTAGTGAGTGCAGAGTAGTGAGTAGTGAGTGCAGAGTAGTGAGTGCAGAGTAGTGAGTGCAGAGTGCAGAGTAGTTAGTGCAGAGTGCAGAGTAGTGAGTGCAGTGTAGTGAGTAGTGATTGCAGAGTAGTGAGTAGTGAGTGCAGAGTAGTGAGTAGTGAGTGCAGAGTAGTGAGTAGTGAGTGCAGAGTAGTGAGTAGTGAGTGCAGAGTAGTGAGTGCAGAGTAGTGAGTGCAGTGCAGTGAGTGCAGTGTAGTGAGTGCAGTGTAGTGAGTGCAGAGTAGTGAGTGCAGTGTAGTGAGTGCAGAGTAGTGAGTGCAGAGTAGTGAGTGCAGAGTAGTGAGTGCAGAGTAGTGAGTGCAGAGTAGTGAGTAGTGAGTGCAGAGTAATGAGTAGTGAGTGCAGAGTAGTGAGTAGTGAGTGCAGAGTAGTGAGTGCAGAGTAGTGAGTGCAGAGTAGTGAGTGCAGAGTAGTGAGTGCAGAGTAGTGAGTGCAGAGTGCAGAGTAGTGAGTGCAGAGTAGTGAGTGCAGAGTAGTGAGTGCAGAGTAGTGAGTGCAGTGTAGTGAGTGCAGAGTAGTGAGTGCAGAGTAGTGAGTGCAGAGTAGTGAGTGCAGAGTAGTGAGTAGTGAGTGCAGAGTAATGAGTAGTGAGTGCAGAGTAGTGAGTGCAGAGTAGTGAGTAGTGAGTGCAGAGTAGTGAGTGCAGAGTAGTGAGTGCAGAGTAGTGAGTGCAGAGTAGTGAGTGCAGAGTAGTGAGTGCAGAGTAGTGAGTAGTGAGTGCAGAGTAGTGAGTAGTGAGTGCAGAGTAGTGAGTAGTGAGTGCAGAGTAGTGAGTAGTGAGTGCAGAGTAGTGATTGCAGAGTGCAGAGTAGTGAGTGCAGAGTGCAGAGTAGTGAGTGCAGAGTGCAGAGTAGTGAGTGCAGAGTAGTGAGTGCAGAGTAGTGAGTGCAGAGTAGTGAGTGCAGATTAGTGAGTGCAGAGTAGTGAGTGCAGAGTAGTGAGTGCAGAGTAGTGAGTGCAGAGTGCAGAGTAGTGGGTGCAGAGTAGTGGGTGCAGAGTGCAGAGTAGTGGGTGCAGAGTAGTGGGTGCAGAGTAGTGGGTGCAGAGTAGTGGGTGCAGAGTAGTGGGTGCAGAGTAGTGAGTGCAGAGTAGTGAGTGCAGAGTAGTGAGTGCAGAGTAGTGAGTGCAGAGTAGTGGGTGCAGAGTAGTGGGTGCAGAGTAGTGAGTGCAGAGTGCAGAGTAGTGAGTGCAGAGTGCAGAGTAGTGAGTGCAGAGTAGTGAGTGCAGAGTAGTGAGTGCAGAGTAGTGAGTGCAGAGTAGTGAGTGCAGAGTAGTGAGTGCAGAGTAGTGAGTGCAGAGTAGTGAGTGCTGAGTGCAGAGTAGTGAGTGCAGAGTAGTGAGTGCTGAGTGCAGAGTAGTGAGTGCAGAGTAGTGAGTGCAGAGTAGTGAGTGCAGAGTAGTGAGTGCAGAGTAGTGAGTGCAGAGTAGTGAGTGCAGAGTAGTGAGTGCAGAGTAGTGAGTAGTGAGTGCTGAGTGCAGAGTAGTGAGTGCAGAGTAGTGAGTGCAGAGTAGTGAGTTCAGAGTAGTGAGTGCAGAGTAGTGAGTGGTGAGTGCAGAGTAGTGAGTGCAGAGTAGTGAGTGCAGAGTAGTGAGTGGTGAGTGCAGAGTAGTGAGTAGTGAGTGCAGAGTAGTGAGTAGTGAGTGCAGAGTAGTGAGTGCAGAGTAGTGAGTGCAGAGTAGTGAGTGCAGAGTAGTGAGTGCAGAGTAGTGAGTGCTGAGTGCAGAG
This sequence comes from Lissotriton vulgaris, assembly GCF_964263255.1. NCBI lineage: Eukaryota > Metazoa > Chordata > Amphibia > Caudata > Salamandridae > Lissotriton > Lissotriton vulgaris. The sequence goes on from NC_141685.1 coordinate 178,860,465, forward strand.
TAGTGAGTGCAGAGTAGTGAGTGCAGAGTAGTGAGTGCAGAGTAGTGAGTAGTGAGTGCAGAGTAGTGAGTAGTGAGTGCAGAGTAGTGAGTGCAGAGTGCAGAGTAGTGAGTGCAGAGTGCAGAGTAGTGAGTGCAGAGTAGTGAGTGCAGAGTGCAGAGTAGTGAGTGCAGAGTGCAGAGTAGTGAGTGCAGAGTAGTGAGTGCAGAGTAGTGAGTGCAGAGTAGTGAGTGCAGAGTAGTGAGTAGTGAGTGCAGAGTAGTGAGTGCAGAGTAGTGAGTGCAGAGTGCAGAGTAGTGAGTGCAGAGTGCAGAGTAGTGAGTGCAGAGTAGTGAGTGCAGAGTAGTGAGTGCAGAGTAGTGAGTGCAGAGTAGTGAGTGCAGAGTAGTGAGTAGTGAGTGCAGAGTAGTGAGTAGTGAGTGCAGAGTAGTGAGTAGTGAGTGCAGAGTAGTGAGTAGTGAGTGCAGAGTAGTGAGTAGTGAGTACAGAGTAGTGAGTGCAGAGTAGTGAGTGCAGAGTAGTGAGTGCAGAGTAGTGAGTGCAGAGTAGTGAGTAGTGAGTGCAGAGTAGTGAGTAGTGAGTGCAGAGTAGTGAGTAGTGAGTGCAGAGTAGTGAGTGCAGAGTAGTGAGTGCAGAGTAGTGAGTGCAGAGTAGTGAGTGCAGAGTAGTGAGTAGTGAGTGCACAGTAGTGAGTAGTGAGTGCAGAGTAGTGAGTAGTGAGTGCAGAGTAGTGAGTAGTGAGTGCAGAGTAGTGAGTAGTGAGTGCAGAGTAGTGAGTGCAGAGTAGTGAGTGCAGAGTAGTGAGTGCAGAGTAGTGAGTAGTGAGTGCAGAGTAGTGAGTGCAGAGTAGTGAGTAGTGAGTGCAGAGTAGTGAGTAGTGAGTGCAGAGTAGTGAGTGCAGAGTAGTGAGTGCAGAGTAGTGAGTAGTGAGTGCAGAGTAGTGAGTGCACAGTAGTGAGTGCAGAGTAGTGAGTAGTGAGTGCAGAGTAGTGAGTGCAGAGTGCAGAGTAGTGGGTGCAGAGTAGTGGGTGCAGAGTGCAGAGTAGTGGGTGCAGAGTAGTGGGTGCAGAGTAGTGGGTGCAGAGTATTGGGTGCAGAGTAGTGAGTGCAGAGTAGTGAGTGCAGAGTAGTGAGTGCAGAGTAGTGAGTGCAGAGTAGTGGGTGCAGAGTAGTGGGTGCAGAGTAGTGAGTGCAGAGTGCAGAGTAGTGAGTGCAGAGTGCAGAGTAGTGAGTGCAGAGTAGTGAGTGCAGAGTAGTGAGTGCAGAGTAGTGAGTGCAGAGTAGTGAGTGCAGAGTAGTGAGTGCAGAGTAGTGAGTGCAGAGTGCAGAGTAGTGAGTGCAGAGTAGTGAGTGCTGAGTGCAGAGTAGTGAGTGCAGAGTAGTGAGTGCAGAGTAGTGAGTGCAGAGTAGTGAGTGCAGAGTAGTGAGTGCAGAGTAGTGAGTGCAGAGTAGTGAGTGCAGAGTAGTGAGTAGTGAGTGCTGAGTGCAGAGTAGTGAGTGCAGAGTAGTGAGTGCAGAGTAGTGAGTTCAGAGTAGTGAGTGCAGAGTAGTGAGTGGTGAGTGCAGAGTAGTGAGTGCAGAGTAGTGAGTGCAGAGTAGTGAGTGGTGAGTGCAGAGTAGTGAGTAGTGAGTGCAGAGTAGTGAGTGCAGAGTAGTGAGTGCAGAGTAGTGAGTGCAGAGTAGTGAGTGCAGAGTAGTGAGTGCAGAGTAGTGAGTGCTGAGTGCAGAGTAGTGAGTGCAGAGTAGTGAGTGCAGAGTAGTGAGTGCAGAGTAGTGAGTGCAGAGTAGTGAGTGCAGAGTAGTGAGTAGTGAGTGCAGAGTAGTGAGTAATGAGTGCAGAGTAGTGAGTAGTGAGTGCAGAGTAGTGAGTAGTGAGTGCAGAGTAGTGAGTGCAGAGTAGTGAGTGCAGAGTAGTGAGTGCAGAGTAGTGAGTAGTGAGTGCAGAGTAGTGAGTAGTGAGTGCAGAGTAGTGAGTGCAGAGTGCAGAGTAGTGAGTGCAGAGTGCAGAGTAGTGAGTGCAGAGTAGTGAGTGCAGAGTGCAGAGTAGTGAGTGCAGAGTGCAGAGTAGTGAGTGCAGAGTAGTGAGTGCAGAGTAGTGAGTGCAGAGTAGTGAGTGCAGAGTAGTGAGTAGTGAGTGCAGAGTAGTGAGTGCAGAGTAGTGAGTGCAGAGTGCAGAGTAGTGAGTGCAGAGTGCAGAGTAGTGAGTGCAGAGTAGTGAGTGCAGAGTAGTGAGTGCAGAGTAGTGAGTGCAGAGTAGTGAGTGCAGAGTAGTGAGTAGTGAGTGCAGAGTAGTGAGTAGTGAGTGCAGAGTAGTGAGTAGTGAGTGCAGAGTAGTGAGTAGTGAGTACAGAGTAGTGAGTGCAGAGTAGTGAGTGCAGAGTAGTGAGTGCAGAGTAGTGAGTGCAGAGTAGTGAGTAGTGAGTGCAGAGTAGTGAGTAGTGAGTGCAGAGTAGTGAGTAGTGAGTGCAGAGTAGTGAGTAGTGAGTGCAGAGTAGTGAGTGCAGAGTAGTGAGTGCAGAGTAGTGAGTGCAGAGTAGTGAGTGCAGAGTAGTGAGTAGTGAGTGCAGAGTAGTGAGTAGTGAGTGCAGAGTAGTGAGTAGTGAGTGCAGAGTAGTGAGTAGTGAGTGCAGAGTAGTGAGTGCAGAGTAGTGAGTGCAGAGTAGTGAGTGCAGAGTAGTGAGTGCAGAGTAGTGAGTGCAGAGTAGTGAGTAGTGAGTGCAGAGTAGTGAGTGCACAGTAGTGAGTGCAGAGTAGTGAGTAGTGAGTGCAGAGTAGTGAGTAGTGAGTGCAGAGTAGTGAGTAGTGAGTGCAGAGTAGTGAGTGCAGAGTAGTGAGTGCAGAGTAGTGAGTAGTGAGTGCAGAGTAGTGAGTGCACAGTAGTGAGTGCAGAGTAGTGAGTAGTGAGTGCAGAGTAGTGAGTAGTGAGTGCAGAGTAGTGAGTGCAGAGTAGTGAGTGCAGAGTGCAGAGTTGTGAGTGCAGAGTAGTGAGTGCAGAGTGCAGAGTAGTGAGTGCAGAGTAGTGAGTGCAGAGTAGTGAGTGCAGTGTAGTGAGTAGTGAGTGCAGAGTAGTGAGTAGTGAGTGCAGAGTAGTGAGTAGTGAGTGCAGAGTAGTGAGTAGTGAGTGCAGAGTAGTGAGTAGTGAGTGCAGAGTAGTGAGTAGTGAGTGCAGAGTGCAGAGTAGTGAGTGCAGAGTAGTGAGTGCAGAGTGCAGAGTAGTGAGTGCAGAGCGCAGAGTAGTGAGTGCAGAGTAGTGAATAGTGAGTGCAGAGTAGTGAGTAGTGAGTGCAGAGTAGTGAGTAGTGAGTGCAGAGTAGTGAGTGCAGAGTAGTGAGTGCAGAGTAGTGAGTGCAGAGTAGTGAGTGCAGTGTAGTGAGTAGTGATTGCAGAGTAGTGAGTAGTGAGTGCAGAGTAGTGAGTAGTGAGTGCAGAGTAGTGAGTAGTGAGTGCAGAGTAGTGAGTAGTGAGTGCAGAGTAGTGAGTAGTGAGTGCAGAGTAGTGAGTGCAGAGTGCAGAGTAGTGAGTGCAGAGTAGTGAGTGCAGAGTGCAGAGTAGTGAGTGCAGAGCGCAGAGTAGTGAGTGCAGAGTAGTGAATAGTGAGTGCAGAGTGGTGAGTAGTGAGTGCAGAGTAGTGAGTGCAGAGTAGTGAGTGCAGAGTGCAGAGTAGTGAGTGCAGAGTAGTGAGTGCAGAGTGCAGAGTAGTGAGTGCAGAGTAGTGAGTGCAGAGTAGTGAGTGCAGAGTAGTGAGTGCAGAGTAGTGAGTGCAGAGTAGTGAGTGCAGAGTAGTGAGTGCTGAGTGCAGAGTAGTGAGTGCAGAGTAGTGAGTGCAGAGTAGTGAGTGCAGAGTAGTGAGTGCAGAGTAGTGAGTGCAGAGTAGTGAGTGCAGAGTAGTGAGTGCAGAGTAGTGAGTAGTGAGTGCTGAGTGCAGAGTAGTGAGTGCAGAGTAGTGAGTGCAGAGTAGTGAGTGCAGAGTAGTGAGTGCAGAGTAGTGAGTGCAGAGTAGTGAGTGATGAGTGCAGAGTAGTGAGTAGTGAGTGCAGAGTAGTGAGTGTAGAGTAGTGAGTGCAGAGTAGTGAGTGCAGAGTAGTGAGTGCAGAGTAGTGAGTGCAGAGTAGTGAGTGCAGTGTAGTGAGTAGTGATTGCAGAGTAGTGAGTAGTGAGTGCAGAGTAGTGAGTAGTGAGTGCAGAGTAGTGAGTAGTGAGTGCAGAGTAGTGAGTGCAGAGTAGTGAGTGCAGAGTAGTGAGTGCAGAGTAGTGAGTGCAGAGTAGTGAGTGCAGAGTAGTGAGTGCAGAGTAGTGAGTAGTGAGTGCTGAGTGCAGAGTAGTGAGTGCAGAGTAGTGAGTGCAGAGTAGTGAGTGCAGAGTGCAGAGTAGTGGGTGCAGAGTAGTGGGTGCAGAGTGCAGAGTAGTGGGTGCAGAGTAGTGGGTGCAGAGTAGTGGGTGCAGAGTATTGGGTGCAGAGTAGTGAGTGCAGAGTAGTGAGTGCAGAGTAGTGAGTGCAGAGTAGTGAGTGCAGAGTAGTGGGTGCAGAGAAGTGGGTGCAGAGTAGTGAGTGCAGAGTGCAGAGTAGTGAGTGCAGAGTGCAGAGTAGTGAGTGCAGAGTAGTGAGTGCAGAGTAGTGAGTGCAGAGTAGTGAGTGCAGAGTAGTGAGTGCAGAGTAGTGAGTGCAGAGTAGTGAGTGCAGAGTGCAGAGTAGTGAGTGCAGAGTAGTGAGTGCTGAGTGCAGAGTAGTGAGTGCAGAGTAGTGAGTGCAGAGTAGTGAGTGCAGAGTAGTGAGTGCAGAGTAGTGAGTGCAGAGTAGTGAGTGCAGAGTAGTGAGTGCAGAGTAGTGAGTAGTGAGTGCTGAGTGCAGAGTAGTGAGTGCAGAGTAGTGAGTGCAGAGTAGTGAGTTCAGAGTAGTGAGTGCAGAGTAGTGAGTGGTGAGTGCAGAGTAGTGAGTGCAGAGTAGTGAGTGCAGAGTAGTGAGTGGTGAGTGCAGAGTAGTGAGTAGTGAGTGCAGAGTAGTGAGTGCAGAGTAGTGAGTGCAGAGTAGTGAGTGCAGAGTAGTGAGTGCAGAGTAGTGAGTGCAGAGTAGTGAGTGCTGAGTGCAGAGTAGTGAGTGCAGAGTAGTGAGTGCAGAGTAGTGAGTGCAGAGTAGTGAGTGCAGAGTAGTGAGTGCAGAGTAGTGAGTAGTGAGTGCAGAGTAGTGAGTAATGAGTGCAGAGTAGTGAGTAGTGAGTGCAGAGTAGTGAGTAGTGAGTGCAGAGTAGTGAGTGCAGAGTAGTGAGTGCAGAGTAGTGAGTGCAGAGTAGTGAGTAGTGAGTGCAGAGTAGTGAGTAGTGAGTGCAGAGTAGTGAGTGCAGAGTGCAGAGTAGTGAGTGCAGAGTGCAGAGTAGTGAGTGCAGAGTAGTGAGTGCAGAGTGCAGAGTAGTGAGTGCAGAGTGCAGAGTAGTGAGTGCAGAGTAGTGAGTGCAGAGTAGTGAGTGCAGAGTAGTGAGTGCAGAGTAGTGAGTAGTGAGTGCAGAGTAGTGAGTGCAGAGTAGTGAGTGCAGAGTGCAGAGTAGTGAGTGCAGAGTGCAGAGTAGTGAGTGCAGAGTAGTGAGTGCAGAGTAGTGAGTGCAGAGTAGTGAGTGCAGAGTAGTGAGTGCAGAGTAGTGAGTAGTGAGTGCAGAGTAGTGAGTAGTGAGTGCAGAGTAGTGAGTAGTGAGTGCAGAGTAGTGAGTAGTGAGTGCAGAGTAGTGAGTAGTGAGTACAGAGTAGTGAGTGCAGAGTAGTGAGTGCAGAGTAGTGAGTGCAGAGTAGTGAGTGCAGAGTAGTGAGTAGTGAGTGCAGAGTAGTGAGTAGTGAGTGCAGAGTAGTGAGTAGTGAGTGCAGAGTAGTGAGTAGTGAGTGCAGAGTAGTGAGTGCAGAGTAGTGAGTGCAGAGTAGTGAGTGCAGAGTAGTGAGTGCAGAGTAGTGAGTAGTGAGTGCAGAGTAGTGAGTAGTGAGTGCAGAGTAGTGAGTAGTGAGTGCAGAGTAGTGAGTAGTGAGTGCAGAGTAGTGAGTGCAGAGTAGTGAGTGCAGAGTAGTGAGTGCAGAGTAGTGAGTGCAGAGTAGTGAGTGCAGAGTAGTGAGTAGTGAGTGCAGAGTAGTGAGTGCACAGTAGTGAGTGCAGAGTAGTGAGTAGTGAGTGCAGAGTAGTGAGTAGTGAGTGCAGAGTAGTGAGTAGTGAGTGCAGAGTAGTGAGTGCAGAGTAGTGAGTGCAGAGTAGTGAGTAGTGAGTGCAGAGTAGTGAGTGCACAGTAGTGAGTGCAGAGTAGTGAGTAGTGAGTGCAGAGTAGTGAGTAGTGAGTGCAGAGTAGTGAGTGCAGAGTGCAGAGTAGTGAGTGCAGAGTAGTGAGTGCAGAGTGCAGAGTAGTGAGTGCAGAGCGCAGAGTAGTGAGTGCAGAGTAGTGAATAGTGAGTGCAGAGTGGTGAGTAGTGAGTGCAGAGTAGTGAGTGCAGAGTAGTGAGTGCAGAGTGCAGAGTAGTGAGTGCAGAGTAGTGAGTGCAGAGTGCAGAGTAGTGAGTGCAGAGTAGTGAGTGCAGAGTAGTGAGTGCAGAGTAGTGAGTGCAGAGTAGTGAGTGCAGAGTAGTGAGTGCTGAGTGCAGAGTAGTGAGTGCAGAGTAGTGAGTGCAGAGTAGTGAGTGCAGAGTAGTGAGTGCAGAGTAGTGAGTGCAGAGTAGTGAGTGCAGAGTAGTGAGTGCAGAGTAGTGAGTAGTGAGTGCTGAGTGCAGAGTAGTGAGTGCAGAGTAGTGAGTGCAGAGTAGTGAGTGCAGAGTAGTGAGTGCAGAGTAGTGAGTGCAGAGTAGTGAGTGATGAGTGCAGAGTAGTGAGTAGTGAGTGCAGAGTAGTGAGTGTAGAGTAGTGAGTGCAGAGTAGTGAGTGCAGAGTAGTGAGTGCAGAGTAGTGAGTGCAGAGTAGTGAGTGCAGTGTAGTGAGTAGTGATTGCAGAGTAGTGAGTAGTGAGTGCAGAGTAGTGAGTAGTGAGTGCAGAGTAGTGAGTAGTGAGTGCAGAGTAGTGAGTGCAGAGTAGTGAGTGCAGAGTAGTGAGTGCAGAGTAGTGAGTGCAGAGTAGTGAGTGCAGAGTAGTGAGTGCAGAGTAGTGAGTAGTGAGTGCTGAGTGCAGAGTAGTGAGTGCAGAGTAGTGAGTGCAGAGTAGTGAGTGCAGAGTAGTGAGTGCAGAGTAGTGAGTGCAGAGTAGTGAGTAGTGAGTGCAGAGTAGTGAGTAGTGAGTGCAGAGTAGTGAGTAATGAGTGCAGAGTAGTGAGTAGTGAGTGCAGAGTAGTGAGTAGTGAGTGCAGAGTAGTGAGTAGTGAGTGCAGAGTAGTGAGTAGTGAGTGCAGAGTAGTGAGTGCAGAGTAGTGAGTGCAGAGTAGTGAGTGCAGAGTAGTGAGTGCAGAGTAGTGAGTGCAGAGTAGTGAGTAGTGAGTGCAGAGTAGTGAGTAGTGAGTGCAGAGTAGTGAGTAGTGAGTGCAGAGTAGTGAGTGCAGAGTAGTGAGTGCAGAGTAGTGAGTGCAGAGTAGTGAGTGCAGAGTAGTGAGTAGTGAGTGCAGAGTAGTGAGTAGTGAGTGCAGAGTAGTGAGTGCAGAGTAGTGAGTGCAGAGTAGTGAGTGCAGAGTAGTGAGTGCAGAGTAGTGAGTGCAGAGTAGTGAGTAGTGAGTGCAGAGTAGTGAGTGCACAGTAGTGAGTGCAGAGTAGTGAGTAGTGAGTGCAGAGTAGTGAGTAGTGAGTGCAGAGTAGTGAGTAGTGAGTGCAGAGTAGTGAGTAGTGAGTGCAGAGTAGTGAGTGCAGAGTAGTGAGTGCAGAGTGCAGAGTTGTGAGTGCAGAGTAGTGAGTGCAGAGTGCAGAGTAGTGAGTGCAGAGTAGTGAGTGCAGAGTAGTGAGTGCAGTGTAGTGAGTAGTGAGTGCAGAGTAGTGAGTAGTGAGTGCAGAGTATTGAGTAGTGAGTGCAGAGTAGTGAGTAGTGAGTGCAGAGTAGTGAGTAGTGAGTGCAGAGTAGTGAGTGCAGAGTGCAGAGTAGTGAGTGCAGAGTAGTGAGTGCAGAGTGCAGAGTAGTGAGTGCAGAGCGCAGAGTAGTGAGTGCAGAGTAGTGAGTAGTGAGTGCAGAGTAGTGAGTAGTGAGTGCAGAGTAGTGAGTAGTGAGTGCAGAGTAGTGAGTGCAGAGTAGTGAGTGCAGAGTAGTGAGTGCAGAGTAGTGAGTGCAGAGTAGTGAGTAGTGAGTGCTGAGTGCAGAGTAGTGAGTGCAGAGTAGTGAGTGCAGAGTAGTGAGTGCAGAGTGTAGAGTAGTGAGAGCAGAGTAGTGAGAGCAGAGTAGTGAGTGCAGAGTAGTGAGTGCAGAGTAGTGAGTGCAGAGTGCAGAGTAGTGAGTGCAGAGTGCAGAGTAGTGAGTGCAGAGTAGTGAGTGCAGAGTAGTGAGTGCAGAGTAGTGAGTGCAGAGTAGTGAGTAGTGAGTGCAGAGTAGTGAGTAGTGAGTGCAGAGTAGTGAGTGCAGAGTAGTGAGTGCAGAGTAGTGAGTGCAGAGTAGTGAGTGCAGAGTAGTGAGTGCAGAGTAGTGAGTGCAGAGTAGTGAGTAGTGAGTGCAGAGTAGTGAGTAGTGAGTGCAGAGTAGTGAGTGCAGAGTAGTGAGTGCAGAGTAGTGAGTGCAGAGTAGTGAGTGCAGAGTAGTGAGTAGTGAGTGCAGAGTAGTGAGTGCACAGTAGTGAGTGCAGAGTAGTGAGTGCAGAGTAGTGAGTGCAGAGTAGTGAGTAGTGAGTGCAGAGTAGTGAGTAGTGAGTGCAGAGTAGTGAGTGCAGAGTAGTGAGTGCAGAGTGCAGAGTTGTGAGTGCAGAGTAGTGAGTGCAGAGTGCAGAGTAGTGAGTGCAGAGTAGTGAGTGCAGAGTAGTGAGTGCAGTGTAGTGAGTAGTGATTGCAGAGTAGTGAGTAGTGAGTGCAGAGTAGTGAGTAGTGAGTGCAGAGTAGTGAGTAGTGAGTGCAGAGTAGTGAGTAGTGAGTGCAGAGTAGTGAGTAGTGAGTGCAGAGTAGTGAGTGCAGAGTGCAGAGTAGTGAGTGCAGAGTAGTGAGTGCAGAGTGCAGAGTAGTGAGTGCAGAGCGCAGAGTAGTGAGTGCAGAGTAGTGAATAGTGAGTGCAGAGTAGTGAGTAGTGAGTGCAGAGTAGTGAGTAGTGAGTGCAGAGTAGTGAGTGCAGAGTAGTGAGTGCAGAGTAGTGAGTAGTGAGTGCTGAGTGCAGAATAGTGAGTGCAGAGTGCAGAGTAGTGAGTGCAGAGTGCAGAGTAGTGAGTGCAGAGTAGTGAGTGCAGAGTAGTGAGTGCAGAGTAGTGAGTGCAGAGTAGTGAGTGCAGAGTAGTGAGTAGTGAGTGCTGAGTGCAGAGTAGTGAGTGCAGAGTAGTGAGTGCAGAGTAGTGAGTGCAGAGTAGTGAGTGCAGAGTAGTGAGTGCAGAGTAGTGAGTGATGAGTGCAGAGTAGTGAGTAGTGAGTGCAGAGTAGTGAGTGTAGAGTAGTGAGTGCAGAGTAGTGAGTGCAGAGTAGTGAGTGCAGAGTAGTGAGTGCAGAGTAGTGAGTGCAGTGTAGTGAGTAGTGATTGCAGAGTAGTGAGTAGTGAGTGCAGAGTAGTGAGTAGTGAGTGCAGAGTAGTGAGTAGTGAGTGCAGAGTAGTGAGTAGTGAGTGCTGAGTGCAGAGTAGTGAGTGCAGAGTAGTGAGTGCAGAGTAGTGAGTGCAGAGTAGTGAGTGCAGAGTAGTGAGTAGTGAGTGCAGAGTAGTGAGTAGTGAGTGCAGAGTAGTGAGTAATGAGTGCAGAGTAGTGAGTAGTGAGTGCAGAGTAGTGAGTAGTGAGTGCAGAGTAGTGAGTAGTGAGTGCAGAGTAGTGAGTAGTGAGTGCAGAGTAGTGAGTGCAGAGTAGTGAGTGCAGAGTAGTGAGTGCTGAGTAGTGAGTGCAGAGTAGTGAGTAGTGAGTGCAGAGTAGTGAGTAGTGAGTGCAGAGTAGTGAGTGCAGAGTAGTGAGTGCAGAGTAGTGAGTGCAGAGTAGTGAATGCAGAGTAGTGAGTGCAGTGTAGTGAGTAGTGAGTGCAGAGTAGTGAGTAGTGAGTGCAGAGTAGTGAGTGCAGTGTAGTGAGTAGTGAGTGCAGAGTAGTGAGTAGTGAGTGCAGAGTAGTGAGTAGTGAGTGCAGAGTAGTGAGTAGTGAGTGCAGAGTAGTGAGTGCAGAGTGCAGAGTAGTGAGTGCAGAGTAGTGAGTGCAGAGTGCAGAGTAGTGAGTGCAGAGCGCAGAGTAGTGAGTGCAGAGTAGTGAGTAGTGAGTGCAGAGTAGTGAGTAGTGAGTGCAGAGTAGTGAGTAGTGAGTGCAGAGTAGTGAGTGCAGAGTAGTGAGTGCAGAGTGCAGAGTTGTGAGTGCAGAGTAGTGAGTGCAGAGTGCAGAGTAGTGAGTGCAGAGTAGTGAGTGCAGAGTAGTGAGTGCAGTGTAGTGAGTAGTGAGTGCAGAGTAGTGAGTAGTGAGTGCAGAGTAGTGAGTAGTGAGTGCAGAGTAGTGAGTAGTGAGTGCAGAGTAGTGAGTGCAGAGTGCAGAGTAGTGAGTGCAGAGTAGTGAGTGCAGAGTGCAGAGTAGTGAGTGCAGAGCGCAGAGTAGTGAGTGCAGAGTAGTGAGTAGTGAGTGCAGAGTAGTGAGTAGTGAGTGCAGAGTAGTGAGTAGTGAGTGCAGAGTAGTGAGTGCAGAGTAGTGAGTGCAGAGTAGTGAGTGCAGAGTAGTGAGTGCAGAGTAGTGAGTAGTGAGTGCTGAGTGCAGAGTAGTGAGTGCAGAGTAGTGAGTGCAGAGTAGTGAGTGCAGAGTAGTGAGTGCAGAGTAGTGAGTGCAGAGTAGTGAGTGCAGAGTAGTGAGTGCAGAGTAGTGAGTGCAGAGTGCAGAGTAGTGAGAGCAGAGTAGTGAGAGCAGAGTAGTGAGTGCAGAGTAGTGAGTGCAGAGTAGTGAGTGCAGAGTAGTGAGTGCAGAGTGCAGAGTAGTGAGTGCAGAGTGCAGAGTAGTGAGTGCAGAGTAGTGAGTGCAGAGTAGTGAGTGCAGAGTAGTGAGTGCAGAGTAGTGAGTGCAGAGTAGTGAGTAGTGAGTGCAGAGTAGTGAGTGCAGAGTAGTGAGTGCAGAGTAGTGAGTAGTGAGTGCAGAGTAGTGAGTAGTGAGTGCAGAGTAGTGAGTGCAGAGTAGTGAGTGCAGAGTAGTGAGTGCAGAGTAGTGAGTGCAGAGTAGTGAGTGCCGAGTAGTGAGTGCAGAGTAGTGAGTGCAGAGTAGTGAGAGCAGAGTAGTGAGTGCAGTGTAGTGAGTAGTGATTGCAGAGTAGTGAGTGCAGAGTAGTGAGTAGTGAGTGCAGAGTAGTGAGTAGTGAGTGCAGAGTAGTGAGTGCAGAGTAGTGAGTGCAGAGTGCAGAGTAGTGAGTGCAGAGTAGTGAGTGCAGAGTGCAGAGTAGTGAGTGCAGAGTAGTGAGTGCAGAGTGCAGAGTAGTGAGTGCAGAGTAGTGAGTGCAGAGTGCAGAGTAGTGAGTGCAGAGTAGTGAGTGCAGAGTAGTGAGTGCAGAGTAGTGAGTGCAGAGTAGTGAGTGCAGAGTAGTGAGTGCAGAGTAGTGAGTAGTGAGTGCAGAGTAGTGAGTGCAGAGTAGTGAGTAGTGAGTGCAGAGTAGTGAGTGCAGAGTAGTGAGTGCAGAGTAGTGAGTGCAGAGTAGTGAGTGCAGAGTGCAGAGTAGTGAGTGCAGAGTAGTGAGTGCAGAGTAGTGAGTGCAGAGTAGTGAGTGCAGAGTAGTGAGTGCAGAGTAGTGAGTGCAGAGTAGTGAGTGCAGAGTAGTGAGTAGTGAGTGCAGAGTAGTGAGTAGTGAGTGCAGAGTAGTGAGTAGTGAGTGCAGAGTAGTGAGTAGTGAGTGCAGAGTAGTGAGTGCAGAGTAGTGAGTGCAGGGTAGTGAGTAGTGAGTGCAGAGTAGTGAGTGCAGAGTAGTGAGTGCAGAGTAGTGAGTAGTGAGTGCAGAGTAGTGAGTAGTGAGTGCAGAGTAGTGAGTAGTGAGTGCAGAGTAGTGAGTGCAGAGTGCAGAGTAGTGAGTGCAGAGTGCAGAGTAGTGAGTGCAGAGTAGTGAGTGCAGAGTAGTGAGTGCAGAGTAGTGAGTGCAGAGTAGTGAGTGCAGAGTAGTGAGTGCAGAGTAGTGAGTGCAGAGTGCAGAGTAGTGAGAGCAGAGTAGTGAGAGCAGAGTAGTGAGAGCAGAGTAGTGAGAGCAGAGTAGTGAGTGCAGTGTAGTGAGTAGTGATTGCAGAGTAGTGAGTAGTGAGTGCAGAGTAGTGAGTAGTGAGTGCAGAGTAGTGAGTGCAGAGTAGTGAGTGCAGAGTAGTGAGTGCAGAGTAGTGAGTAGTGAGTGCAGAGTAGTGAGTAGTGAGTGCAGAGTAGTGAGTAGTGAGTGCAGAGTAGTGAGTGCAGAGTGCAGAGTAGTGAGTGCAGAGTAGTGAGTGCAGAGTAGTGAGTGCAGAGTAGTGAGTGCAGAGTAGTGAGTGCAGAGTAGTGAGTGCAGAGTAGTGAGTAGTGAGTGCAGAGTAGTGAGTGCAGAGTAGTGAGTAGTGAGTGCAGAGTAGTGAGTAGTGAGTGCAGAGTAGTGAGTAGTGAGTGCAGAGTAGTGAGTGCAGAGTAGTGAGTAGTGAGTGCAGAGTAGTGAGTGCAGAGTAGTGAGTGCAGAGTAGTGAGTGCATAGTGCAGAGTAGTTAGTGCAGAGTGCAGAGTAGTGAGTGCAGAGTAGTGAGTGCAGAGTGCAGAGTAGTGAGTGCAGAGTAGTGAGTGCAGAGTAGTGAGTGCAGTGTAGTGAGTAGTGATTGCAGAGTAGTGAGTAGTGAGTGCAGAGTAGTGAGTAGTGAGTGCAGAGTAGTGAGTAGTGAGTGCAGAGTAGTGAGTAGTGAGTGCAGAGTAGTGAGTGCAGAGTAGTGAGTGCAGTGCAGTGAGTGCAGTGTAGTGAGTGCAGTGTAGTGAGTGCAGAGTAGTGAGTGCAGTGTAGTGAGTGCAGAGTAGTGAGTGCAGAGTAGTGAGTGCAGAGTAGTGAGTGCAGAGTAGTGAGTGCAGAGTAGTGAGTAGTGAGTGCAGAGTAATGAGTAGTGAGTGCAGAGTAGTGAGTAGTGAGTGCAGAGTAGTGAGTGCAGAGTAGTGAGTGCAGAGTAGTGAGTGCAGAGTAGTGAGTGCAGAGTAGTGAGTGCAGAGTGCAGAGTAGTGAGTGCAGAGTAGTGAGTGCAGAGTAGTGAGTGCAGAGTAGTGAGTGCAGTGTAGTGAGTGCAGAGTAGTGAGTGCAGAGTAGTGAGTGCAGAGTAGTGAGTGCAGAGTAGTGAGTGCAGAGTAGTGAGTAGTGAGTGCAGAGTAATTGTTGGACAGGCCACATGAAGGGCCGCTCTTCCCGGCTCAACCAGGCCCGAGCCCGGTCACGCTAGTACCACACACCACCATTACACGTCCTCCGTCCCCTCAGGGACCCCTGCCCTCGAGCATGTCAACCTCGTGGGTCCGATCCACTGCCAGCCTACGCGCCCATCCTGGGGCGCCATCTTGGACACCTCACCACGTGGCCACCTGGCCCCCGGCCGAACTCAACCATGGGCCTGGCCAGGCCTCAGACATCCCGGCACCACCATCCACCCAGGAGGCGAGCGGGCTACTTGGCAAGTCAATAGGAGAAAGAGGTGTCAATGGCTCTCCCCCGCCAAGTGCCGCTCGCCCATCGCCTCCCCGGGCACTGGCTCCACCCCCCTGCTGGGTGTCTGGGCCCCCTCATCCCGGACCTCCCGACCTCCAAGTGCGAAGGTCCGGACATCAAAGCACTCCAGCCCTATAACTGGGGCAGCTCCAGAGCAGGAAGGCAGTTGTATCTTGGAGTCGAGAGACGTAAAGAGGAACTCATCCTGGACGGACTACTGGCGCTGCCGTAGCTCTGTCCTGTGCACCATCGTCCTGCCTGTTGGCGCTGCCACAGCCGTCGTAACCTTCATCCTTCATCGTCGTCGGGATCTGCTGGCGTGGCCGCGGACCGTTGTAACCGTCATCTTTCACCGGGACCTGCAGGCTCCGCCGCGGACCGTCATCCTTCCTTCGTCCATCTCGGGACCTGCTTGGCTCCTCCACGGCCCGATCATCTAGAACGCCGAGCTCGAGGATTGAGAGCTATTTTGTACTCATTGGTAACTAAAGACTGTCCCGCTACCCCTCTCCTCAACCAAAGACTAGAATCGAGGGGACCCCTGAGTCCAGACCTCCTTGTATCATACCAACGTAACCTAAGAATTGCATATAAAGTCTCGTTAACCTTCAGTCTTGTGTGGCGTCCGTCTGTGGGGGGGAAGTTACTTGTCTGTACAGTCGTTGGAGACGGCTCTCCCTGGAGACCTCTCCCCGTAATCTCGGCCGACCCTCCCGGTCCGTCTAACATTGGTGGCCAGCGGCGCGATCCGAATCACCGCATAACGTACAGAGAGTAGCTCACCCCACAACGAACCACAATGACAACTAAAGAAAGCGGATCAACTGAGAAGTTCCAAATGGAAAAACTAGAGGAGTACAGCCATCGTGAACTAAAGCAGTTCTGCATCGAACTAGGTATCGCTACCACCGGACTAAGCACCAAGGACGATTTTAAGCATGCCCTAGAATCTTGGGCAGAGACCGGGGATGCAGAAGCCCCTGAGCAAAGCACCACAAAAAAAACCAACGCGGCCCCTGAAGAGCAAAGAACCGGTCTCTCGCAAGACGAGATCCAAGAAAGAGAAAAAACCCGACTACACGAACTAGAAATGGCCCGACTCAAAATGGACATAGAACTCAAGTTAGCCGAACAAAAAATCAACTTAGAGCACCTACGTCTCCGAGAAGAGAGAGAGGAGAAACAGAGACAAAGGGAGCTCGAGGAAAAGAAACTGGCGTACGAGCACGAACGGAACCTAGCCGAGATCAACCTGCGCAAGCAAAATAAAGAGTTAGGGGTGCCCGAGAGACCACACACCCCAGGGACCACGGAGAAAAAAGTACACATCCCCAAGGATGTTGTCCGAGAATATTTCCGAGAGGACGACATCCAGCAATGGTTTAAGGCCTATGAAATCGCTATGACTGCGCACCGGATCGATAGGAACGATTGGGGAGCCGGCCTATGGGGCAGATTCCTCAATGAGGGCCGCGATACCCTGTTACAGCTCCCAGACCACCAGATGACCTCCTACGACCATATGAAAGCGGCCCTCCTCACCCGCTATGGCCTCACGCCCGAGATGTACCGTCAGAGGTTCCGAGACTGCACACGCATCCCGGGTACCACTTGGGTGGACTATGTAACGTACTTTAGCCGAGCTTTCGAAGGCTGGATCAGAGGAAACAACGTCACAACCTACGAGCAGCTGTTCAATCTAATGGTGTGGGAGCATCTGTCCAACAATTGCTTCATTGAACTACGCCAACACCTCCTCGACAGCAAGTTAACCGATCCCCGGCAGCTCGCAGCCGAAGCTGACCGGTGGGAGATCACCAGAGTGGGCCGGAATGGGTCCTACGAGCAGAACAGGAACAACCATGGTCACCACCGACCCAGAGGAGGAGGAGGGGGCCAAGGACGAGGAAGAGACAACACTCCGGCCGCCCCCGCTACCAGCACCACCCCCCCGGCCAACCGGGGCAGCACCCCGGCGCGACCAGGGTACAGAGCCAATGTCACGTGTCACCGATGCCAACGGGTCGGCCACTATGCCAACGACCCAAGCTGCCCGCAGTATCAGAGCCCAAAACCCCGCCAAGTGGCCGCCGTGGCCCTAGGGGAAGAACAGATCTCCGAGGAACAAGAAACAGACGAGCAAGAGTATCAAGAGTGGGAGCCAGCCGCCATGACTCTCGCGTGCTTAGGGGGAAGAGACATGGTCCCGCGGGTCCCCCTACCCGCTAACACCCAGAAGTACAGCCAATGGGTGAGCATCAATGGACAACGGGCCGAAGCCCTTCGGGACACCGGGGCCAGTGTGACAGCCGTCCGCTGTCACCTAGTGACCCCAGAACAATATCTACCGAACATTCTCTGCCCTGTGCGATCAGCCGACAACTCGGAAAGTCTGTGTCGGATGGCCTGCGTCCCCTTTGAGTGGGGAGGGGTCTCCGGCATGTTGAAGGTGACGGTCCGAGACGACGCCCCCGTGGACTGCCTCCTCGGAAATGACCTGGAGAGCTCCCCGTGGGCAGCCGTGGAGCGCAAAGAACACTTGGGGATGTTGGGCGTCCCGGACTGGGCGTGCGTCACCACCCGGTCCATGGCCGCCCGTGCCAACCATCCCCCGGAAGAACCAGAATGGCCGGCGCCACCGCCTCCGGTCGCCCCAGCCGAGACCACCGACCATGACACCCCCCTCGAACCTGCTCAACCTTCCGACCTCGCTAACCTTGACCAGTGGGCCCAAGAGGGGGGGCCCACACAAGAACAATTTCGCCAGGAACAGAAGACCTGTCCCTCCCTCGAGGGACTCCGCCAGCAAGCGCTCGCCCAAAGCGCAGGGGATACCTCCGGAACTCATTGGGTCTACTGGGACAATGATCTGTTGTACAGCGAGCAAAGAATCGCCGAGCTGGGGGCCAACCGAGTACTAGTAGTGCCCCTCCGCTTTAGAGACTTCCTGCTAAACCTGGCCCACGATGTTCCCCTGGCAGGACACCTGGGACAAGATAAAACCTACAGTCGCCTAGTGACCCACTTCTTCTGGCCCAAAATGAGAAACGATGTGCACCAGCATTGCCGATCTTGCCCCACGTGCCAAGCCAGTGGGAAGAGCGGCCGCAAACTAAAGGCCCCCTTGCAACCTTTCCCAGTAGTCACGACCCCATTTGAGAGGGTCGGAATAGACATTGTGGGCCCCCTGGACCCGCGTACAAAACAAGGCCATCGCTTCATTCTGGTGCTAGTGGACCACGCCACCCGCTACCCTGGGGCTGTTCCTCTCCGGACCGTGACAGCCCCAGTGGTCGGCCGGGCCCTGATGGGGATCTTCTCCCGTGTGGGGTTCCCCCGAGAGGTCGTCAGCGACCGAGGCACGAACTTTATCTCTAAATACATGAAATCCCTCTGGCAACAGTGTGGGGTCACCTACCGATTCACGACCCCCTATCACCCCCAAGGGAACGGACTTGTTGAGCGGTTCAACCGCACGCTAAAAGGGATGATCGGGGGATTGGAAGAGCCCCTCCGTCGCCAGTGGGATGTGCTGCTGCCGTGTCTCCTCTTCGCTTACCGAGAGGTCCCACAGAAATCCCTAGGCTTCAGCCCATTTGAACTGCTATACGGGCACCCAGTGCGGGGGCCGCTCAGCCTGATCAAAGAAGGCTGGGAGATGCCTCCGGCCAAGAACCCTCCAGATGTCTTCCGGTACCTCCTCACCCTCCGAAACCAGTCCCGGCAGTTCAGAGACCTAGCAAAAGCCAACCTAGAGGCCAGTCAAGAGGACATGAAAAAATGGTATGACCAGAACGCCTCATCCATCGAATTCGAACCAGGGCAACAAGTATGGGTAATGTCCCCCACGGAGCCATGCGCTCTCCAAGACAAATGGACAGGGCCCTTCAAGGTAATCGAGCGCAAGGGACCTGCCACCTATCTGATCGATATGGAGTCCTCCCGGAACCCACTCCGAGTCCTCCACACCAACAGACTGAAACCCCACTTTGCACGAACAGAGCTCAGCCTACTGATGGCCACAGACAATGGGGTTGAAGACGACTCCGAGCCTCTCCCTGACCTCCTGCGGACCCAGGAGCAAGACGGCTCCGTGGATGGGGTCCGACTCTCGGAGACCCTCACCAGAGAACAACGCCAAGAGTGCCAAGCCCTCCTGTCACAGTTCGCCAGTCTGTTCTCCCTCACCCCGGGTGTCACTTCCTGGTGTGTGCACGATGTGGACACCGGAGACAGCCCTCCCATCCGCCACCGGGCCTACCGCGTACCTGATCGGGTACGGGCCTGCATCCAGGCGGAGGTGGCCAAGATGCTCACGCTCGGGGTCATCGAGCCCTCAGACAGTCCATGGGCCAGCCCGGTCGTACTGGTCCCCAAAGCAGCCGCCCCCGGAACCACCCCAGAACTACGGTTCTGCGTCGACTACCGGGGCCTGAATGAAGTCACCAGAACAGACGCACATCCCATCCCCCGGGCGGATGAACTGGTCGACCGAATGGGAGCTGCCCGCTACCTCAGCATCTTCGACCTGACAGCAGGTTATTGGCAGATCAGCCTCACACCCCGAGCACAAGAACGTTCTGCCTTCTCCACCCCCGATGGCCACTACCATTTTACGGTCATGCCCTTCGGCATGAAGAATGCCCCAGCGACTTTCCAACGGCTCGTCAATCAGGTCCTGGCAGGGCTCGAAGGGTTCAGCGCCGCCTACCTAGACGACATCGCTGTGTACAGTCACCATTGGACCGAGCACCTCCACCACCTCCGAGCAGTGCTGCAAGCCCTTCAGCGAGCTGGCCTCACGATCAAGGCCAGCAAGTGTCAAATTGGACAAGGATCTGTGACCTACCTCGGACACCAGGTGGGAAGCGGCCTAGTGGCCCCTCTACAGTTGAAAATTGCCGCCATCCAGAACTGGCAGCCCCCTATCACCCAAACCGAGGTACGAGCCTTCCTGGGCCTCACGGGCTATTACCGAAGGTTCGTGAAAGACTATGGTACCATAGTGGGGCCTCTCACAGAACTCACGTCAAAGAATCAGCCCAAGAAAGTGAACTGGACCCCAGAGTGTCAAACGGCATTCGAACAGTTGAAGGCCGCCATGTGTTCCGCTCCTGTGCTCCAGGCCCCAGACTACAGCCGGGAGTTCGTCGTCCAGACGGACGCCTCCGACCAGGGCATTGGGGCGGTCCTGTCACAAGTGAACACCGAAGGCCTTGATCAACCGGTGGCCTTCATCAGCCGGAGACTCCTACCACGGGAGCAACGCTGGAGCACCATAGAGAGGGAAGCCTTCGCTGTGGTATGGGCCCTCAAGAAGCTCCGGCCCTACCTTTTTGGCACCCACTTTCGGGTGCAGACCGACCACCGACCCCTGCAGTGGCTGATGCATATGCGGGGGGAAAACCCAAAGTTGCTACGCTGGTCCATCTCCTTGCAAGGTATGGACTTCACAGTCGAACACCGGCCTGGGCCAGATCACGCCAACGCGGATGGCCTGTCCCGGTTTTTCCGCCTCGACGAGGAGAGTCCCCAAGAGAATGGGTAACTCTCCCCGCCTTCAGCTGGGGGGGACGCATGTTGGACAGGCCACATGAAGGGCCGCTCTTCCCGGCTCAACCAGGCCCGAGCCCGGTCACGCTAGTACCACACACCACCATTACACGTCCTCCGTCCCCTCAGGGACCCCTGCCCTCGAGCATGTCAACCTCGTGGGTCCGATCCACTGCCAGCCTACGCGCCCATCCTGGGGCGCCATCTTGGACACCTCACCACGTGGCCACCTGGCCCCCGGCCGAACTCAACCATGGGCCTGGCCAGGCCTCAGACATCCCGGCACCACCATCCACCCAGGAGGCGAGCGGGCTACTTGGCAAGTCAATAGGAGAAAGAGGTGTCAATGGCTCTCCCCCGCCAAGTGCCGCTCGCCCATCGCCTCCCCGGGCACTGGCTCCACCCCCCTGCTGGGTGTCTGGGCCCCCTCATCCCGGACCTCCCGACCTCCAAGTGCGAAGGTCCGGACATCAAAGCACTCCAGCCCTATAACTGGGGCAGCTCCAGAGCAGGAAGGCAGTTGTATCTTGGAGTCGAGAGACGTAAAGAGGAACTCATCCTGGACGGACTACTGGCGCTGCCGTAGCTCTGTCCTGTGCACCATCGTCCTGCCTGTTGGCGCTGCCACAGCCGTCGTAACCTTCATCCTTCATCGTCGTCGGGATCTGCTGGCGTGGCCGCGGACCGTTGTAACCGTCATCTTTCACCGGGACCTGCAGGCTCCGCCGCGGACCGTCATCCTTCCTTCGTCCATCTCGGGACCTGCTTGGCTCCTCCACGGCCCGATCATCTAGAACGCCGAGCTCGAGGATTGAGAGCTATTTTGTACTCATTGGTAACTAAAGACTGTCCCGCTACCCCTCTCCTCAACCAAAGACTAGAATCGAGGGGACCCCTGAGTCCAGACCTCCTTGTATCATACCAACGTAACCTAAGAATTGCATATAAAGTCTCGTTAACCTTCAGTCTTGTGTGGCGTCCGTCTGTGGGGGGGAAGTTACTTGTCTGTACAGTCGTTGGAGACGGCTCTCCCTGGAGACCTCTCCCCGTAATCTCGGCCGACCCTCCCGGTCCGTCTAACAGTAATGAGTAGTGAGTGCAGAGTAGTGAGTGCAGAGTAGTGAGTAGTGAGTGCAGAGTAGTGAGTGCAGAGTAGTGAGTGCAGAGTAGTGAGTGCAGAGTAGTGAGTGCAGAGTAGTGAGTGCAGAGTGCAGAGTAGTGAGTGCAGAGTAGTGAGTGCAGAGTAGTGAGTGCAGAGTAGTGAGTGCAGAGTAGTGAGTGCAGAGTAGTGAGTAGTGAGTGCAGAGTAGTGAGTAGTGAGTGCAGAGTAGTGAGTAGTGAGTGCAGAGTAGTGATTGCAGAGTGCAGAGTAGTGAGTGCAGAGTGCAGAGTAGTGAGTGCAGAGTGCAGAGTAGTGAGTGCAGAGTAGTGAGTGCAGAGTAGTGAGTGCAGAGTAGTGAGTGCAGATTAGTGAGTGCAGAGTAGTGAGTGCAGAGTAGTGAGTGCAGAGTGCAGAGTAGTGGGTGCAGAGTGCAGAGTAGTGGGTGCAGAGTAGTGGGTGCAGAGTAGTGGGTGCAGAGTAGTGGGTGCAGAGTAGTGGGTGCAGAGTAGTGAGTGCAGAGTAGTGAGTGCAGAGTAGTGAGTGCAGAGTAGTGAGTGCAGAGTAGTGGGTGCAGAGTAGTGGGTGCAGAGTAGTGAGTGCAGAGTGCAGAGTAGTGAGTGCAGAGTGCAGAGTAGTGAGTGCAGAGTAGTGAGTGCAGAGTAGTGAGTGCAGAGTAGTGAGTGCAGAGTAGTGAGTGCAGAGTAGTGAGTGCAGAGTAGTGAGTGCTGAGTGCAGAGTAGTGAGTGCAGAGTAGTGAGTGCAGAGTAGTGAGTGCAGAGTAGTGAGTGCAGAGTAGTGAGTGCAGAGTAGTGAGTGCAGAGTAGTGAGTGCAGAGTAGTGAGTGCAGAGTAGTGAGTGCAGAGTAGTGAGTGGTGAGTGCAGAGTAGTGAGTGCAGAGTAGTGAGTGCAGAGTAGTGAGTGGTGAGTGCAGAGTAGTGAGTAGTGAGTGCAGAGTAGTGAGTGCAGAGTAGTGAGTGCAGAGTAGTGAGTGCAGAGTAGTGAGTGCAGAGTAGTGAGTGCAGAGTAGTGAGTGCTGAGTGCAGAGTAGTGAGTGCAGAGTAGTGAGTGCAGAGTAGTGAGTGCAGAGTAGTGAGTGCAGAGTAGTGAGTAGTGAGTGCAGAGTAGTGAGTAATGAGTGCAGAGTAGTGAGTAGTGAGTGCAGAGTAGTGAGTAGTGAGCGCAGAGTAGTGAGTGCAGAGTAGTGAGTAGTGAGTGCAGAGTAGTGAGTAGTGAGTGCAGAGTAGTGAGTAGTGAGTGCAGAGTAGTGAGTGCAGAGTAGTGAGTGCAGAGTAGTGAGTGCAGAGTAGTGAGTGCAGAGTAGTGAGTAGTGAGTGCTGAGTGCAGAGTAGTGAGTGCAGAGTAGTGAGTGCAGAGTAGTGAGTGCAGAGTGTAGAGTAGTGAGAGCAGAGTAGTGAGAGCAGAGTAGTGAGTGCAGAGTAGTGAGTGCAGAGTAGTGAGTGCAGAGTGCAGAGTAGTGAGTGCAGAGTGCAGAGTAGTGAGTGCAGAGTAGTGAGTGCAGAGTAGTGAGTGCAGAGTAGTGAGTGCAGAGTAGTGAGTAGTGAGTGCAGAGTAGTGAGTAGTGAGTGCAGAGTAGTGAGTGCAGAGTAGTGAGTGCAGAGTAGTGAGTGCAGAGTAGTGAGTGCAGAGTAGTGAGTGCAGAGTAGTGAGTGCAGAGTAGTGAGTGCAGAGTAGTGAGTAGTGAGTGCAGAGTAGTGAGTAGTGAGTGCAGAGTAGTGAGTGCAGAGTAGTGAGTGCAGAGTAGTGAGTGCAGAGTAGTGAGTGCAGAGTAGTGAGTGCAGAGTAGTGAGTAGTGAGTGCAGAGTAGTGAGTGCACAGTAGTGAGTGCAGAGTAGTGAGTGCAGAGTAGTGAGTGCAGAGTAGTGAGTAGTGAGTGCAGAGTAGTGAGTAGTGAGTGCAGAGTAGTGAGTGCAGAGTAGTGAGTGCAGAGTGCAGAGTTGTGAGTGCAGAGTAGTGAGTGCAGAGTGCAGAGTAGTGAGTGCAGAGTAGTGAGTGCAGAGTAGTGAGTGCAGTGTAGTGAGTAGTGATTGCAGAGTAGTGAGTAGTGAGTGCAGAGTAGTGAGTAGTGAGTGCAGAGTAGTGAGTAGTGAGTGCAGAGTAGTGAGTAGTGAGTGCAGAGTAGTGAGTAGTGAGTGCAGAGTAGTGAGTGCAGAGTGCAGAGTAGTGAGTGCAGAGTAGTGAGTGCAGAGTGCAGAGTAGTGAGTGCAGAGCGCAGAGTAGTGAGTGCAGAGTAGTGAATAGTGAGTGCAGAGTAGTGAGTAGTGAGTGCAGAGTAGTGAGTAGTGAGTGCAGAGTAGTGAGTGCAGAGTAGTGAGTGCAGAGTAGTGAGTAGTGAGTGCTGAGTGCAGAGTAGTGAGTGCAGAGTGCAGAGTAGTGAGTGCAGAGTGCAGAGTAGTGAGTGCAGAGTAGTGAGTGCAGAGTAGTGAGTGCAGAGTAGTGAGTGCAGAGTAGTGAGTGCAGAGTAGTGAGTGCAGAGTAGTGAGTAGTGAGTGCTGAGTGCAGAGTAGTGAGTGCAGAGTAGTGAGTGCAGAGTAGTGAGTGCAGAGTAGTGAGTGCAGAGTAGTGAGTGCAGAGTAGTGAGTGATGAGTGCAGAGTAGTGAGTAGTGAGTGCAGAGTAGTGAGTGTAGAGTAGTGAGTGCAGAGTAGTGAGTGCAGAGTAGTGAGTGCAGAGTAGTGAGTGCAGAGTAGTGAGTGCAGTGTAGTGAGTAGTGATTGCAGAGTAGTGAGTAGTGAGTGCAGAGTAGTGAGTAGTGAGTGCAGAGTAGTGAGTAGTGAGTGCAGAGTAGTGAGTAGTGAGTGCTGAGTGCAGAGTAGTGAGTGCAGAGTAGTGAGTGCAGAGTAGTGAGTGCAGAGTAGTGAGTGCAGAGTAGTGAGTAGTGAGTGCAGAGTAGTGAGTAGTGAGTGCAGAGTAGTGAGTAATGAGTGCAGAGTAGTGAGTAGTGAGTGCAGAGTAGTGAGTAGTGAGTGCAGAGTAGGGAGTAGTGAGTGCAGAGTAGTGAGTAGTGAGTGCAGAGTAGTGAGTGCAGAGTAGTGAGTGCAGAGTAGTGAGTGCTGAGTAGTGAGTGCAGAGTAGTGAGTAGTGAGTGCAGAGTAGTGAGTAGTGAGTGCAGAGTAGTGAGTGCAGAGTAGTGAGTGCAGAGTAGTGAGTGCAGAGTAGTGAATGCAGAGTAGTGAGTGCAGTGTAGTGAGTAGTGAGTGCAGAGTAGTGAGTAGTGAGTGCAGAGTAGTGAGTGCAGTGTAGTGAGTAGTGAGTGCAGAGTAGTGAGTAGTGAGTGCAGAGTAGTGAGTAGTGAGTGCAGAGTAGTGAGTAGTGAGTGCAGAGTAGTGAGTGCAGAGTGCAGAGTAGTGAGTGCAGAGTAGTGAGTGCAGAGTGCAGAGTAGTGAGTGCAGAGCGCAGAGTAGTGAGTGCAGAGTAGTGAGTAGTGAGTGCAGAGTAGTGAGTAGTGAGTGCAGAGTAGTGAGTAGTGAGTGCAGAGTAGTGAGTGCAGAGTAGTGAGTGCAGAGTGCAGAGTTGTGAGTGCAGAGTAGTGAGTGCAGAGTGCAGAGTAGTGAGTGCAGAGTAGTGAGTGCAGAGTAGTGAGTGCAGTGTAGTGAGTAGTGAGTGCAGAGTAGTGAGTAGTGAGTGCAGAGTAGTGAGTAGTGAGTGCAGAGTAGTGAGTAGTGAGTGCAGAGTAGTGAGTGCAGAGTGCAGAGTAGTGAGTGCAGAGTAGTGAGTGCAGAGTGCAGAGTAGTGAGTGCAGAGCGCAGAGTAGTGAGTGCAGAGTAGTGAGTAGTGAGTGCAGAGTAGTGAGTAGTGAGTGCAGAGTAGTGAGTAGTGAGTGCAGAGTAGTGAGTGCAGAGTAGTGAGTGCAGAGTAGTGAGTGCAGAGTAGTGAGTGCAGAGTAGTGAGTAGTGAGTGCTGAGTGCAGAGTAGTGAGTGCAGAGTAGTGAGTGCAGAGTAGTGAGTGCAGAGTAGTGAGTGCAGAGTAGTGAGTGCAGAGTAGTGAGTGCAGAGTAGTGAGTGCAGAGTGCAGAGTAGTGAGAGCAGAGTAGTGAGAGCAGAGTAGTGAGTGCAGAGTAGTGAGTGCAGAGTAGTGAGTGCAGAGTAGTGAGTGCAGAGTGCAGAGTAGTGAGTGCAGAGTGCAGAGTAGTGAGTGCAGAGTAGTGAGTGCAGAGTAGTGAGTAGTGAGTGCAGAGTAGTGAGTAGTGAGTGCAGAGTAGTGAGTGCAGAGTAGTGAGTGCAGAGTAGTGAGTGCAGAGTAGTGAGTGCAGAGTAGTGAGTGCCGAGTAGTGAGTGCAGAGTAGTGAGTGCAGAGTAGTGAGAGCAGAGTAGTGAGTGCAGTGTAGTGAGTAGTGATTGCAGAGTAGTGAGTGCAGAGTAGTGAGTAGTGAGTGCAGAGTAGTGAGTAGTGAGTGCAGAGTAGTGAGTGCAGAGTAGTGAGTGCAGAGTGCAGAGTAGTGAGTGCAGAGTAGTGAGTGCAGAGTGCAGAGTAGTGAGTGCAGAGTAGTGAGTGCAGAGTGCAGAGTAGTGAGTGCAGAGTAGTGAGTGCAGAGTGCAGAGTAGTGAGTGCAGAGTAGTGAGTGCAGAGTAGTGAGTGCAGAGTAGTGAGTGCAGAGTAGTGAGTGCAGAGTAGTGAGTGCAGAGTAGTGAGTGCAGAGTAGTGAGTAGTGAGTGCAGAGTAGTGAGTGCAGAGTAGTGAGTAGTGAGTGCAGAGTAGTGAGTGCAGAGTAGTGAGTGCAGAGTAGTGAGTGCAGAGTAGTGAGTGCAGAGTGCAGAGTAGTGAGTGCAGAGTAGTGAGTGCAGAGTAGTGAGTGCAGAGTAGTGAGTGCAGAGTAGTGAGTGCAGAGTAGTGAGTGCAGAGTAGTGAGTAGTGAGTGCAGAGTAGTGAGTAGTGAGTGCAGAGTAGTGAGTAGTGAGTGCAGAGTAGTGAGTAGTGAGTGCAGAGTAGTGAGTGCAGAGTAGTGAGTGCAGGGTAGTGAGTAGTGAGTGCAGAGTAGTGAGTGCAGAGTAGTGAGTGCAGAGTAGTGAGTGCAGAGTAGTGAGTAGTGAGTGCAGAGTAGTGAGTAGTGAGTGCAGAGTAGTGAGTAGTGAGTGCAGAGTAGTGAGTGCAGAGTAGTGAGTAGTGAGTGCAGAGTAGTGAGTAGTGAGTGCAGAGTAGTGAGTGCAGAGTAGTGAGTGCAGAGTAGTGAGTGCAGAGTAGTGAGTGCAGAGTAGTGAGTGCAGAGTAGTGAGTAGTGAGTGCAGAGTAGTGAGTGCACAGTAGTGAGTGCAGAGTAGTGAGTGCAGAGTAGTGAGTGCAGAGTAGTGAGTAGTGAGTGCAGAGTAGTGAGTAGTGAGTGCAGAGTAGTGAGTGCAGAGTAGTGAGTGCAGAGTGCAGAGTTGTGAGTGCAGAGTAGTGAGTGCAGAGTGCAGAGTAGTGAGTGCAGAGTAGTGAGTGCAGAGTAGTGAGTGCAGTGTAGTGAGTAGTGATTGCAGAGTAGTGAGTAGTGAGTGCAGAGTAGTGAGTAGTGAGTGCAGAGTAGTGAGTAGTGAGTGCAGAGTAGTGAGTAGTGAGTGCAGAGTAGTGAGTAGTGAGTGCAGAGTAGTGAGTGCAGAGTGCAGAGTAGTGAGTGCAGAGTAGTGAGTGCAGAGTGCAGAGTAGTGAGTGCAGAGCGCAGAGTAGTGAGTGCAGAGTAGTGAATAGTGAGTGCAGAGTAGTGAGTAGTGAGTGCAGAGTAGTGAGTAGTGAGTGCAGAGTAGTGAGTGCAGAGTAGTGAGTGCAGAGTAGTGAGTAGTGAGTGCTGAGTGCAGAATAGTGAGTGCAGAGTGCAGAGTAGTGAGTGCAGAGTGCAGAGTAGTGAGTGCAGAGTAGTGAGTGCAGAGTAGTGAGTGCAGAGTAGTGAGTGCAGAGTAGTGAGTGCAGAGTAGTGAGTGCAGAGTAGTGAGTAGTGAGTGCTGAGTGCAGAGTAGTGAGTGCAGAGTAGTGAGTGCAGAGTAGTGAGTGCAGAGTAGTGAGTGCAGAGTAGTGAGTGCAGAGTAGTGAGTGATGAGTGCAGAGTAGTGAGTAGTGAGTGCAGAGTAGTGAGTGTAGAGTAGTGAGTGCAGAGTAGTGAGTGCAGAGTAGTGAGTGCAGAGTAGTGAGTGCAGAGTAGTGAGTGCAGTGTAGTGAGTAGTGATTGCAGAGTAGTGAGTAGTGAGTGCAGAGTAGTGAGTAGTGAGTGCAGAGTAGTGAGTAGTGAGTGCAGAGTAGTGAGTAGTGAGTGCTGAGTGCAGAGTAGTGAGTGCAGAGTAGTGAGTAGTGAGTGCAGAGTAGTGAGTAGTGAGTGCAGAGTAGTGAGTAATGAGTGCAGAGTAGTGAGTAGTGAGTGCAGAGTAGTGAGTAGTGAGTGCAGAGTAGTGAGTAGTGAGTGCAGAGTAGTGAGTAGTGAGTGCAGAGTAGTGAGTGCAGAGTAGTGAGTGCAGAGTAGTGAGTGCTGAGTAGTGAGTGCAGAGTAGTGAGTAGTGAGTGCAGAGTAGTGAGTAGTGAGTGCAGAGTAGTGAGTGCAGAGTAGTGAGTGCAGAGTAGTGAGTGCAGAGTAGTGAATGCAGAGTAGTGAGTGCAGTGTAGTGAGTAGTGAGTGCAGAGTAGTGAGTAGTGAGTGCAGAGTAGTGAGTGCAGTGTAGTGAGTAGTGAGTGCAGAGTAGTGAGTAGTGAGTGCAGAGTAGTGAGTAGTGAGTGCAGAGTAGTGAGTAGTGAGTGCAGAGTAGTGAGTGCAGAGTGCAGAGTAGTGAGTGCAGAGTAGTGAGTGCAGAGTGCAGAGTAGTGAGTGCAGAGCGCAGAGTAGTGAGCGCAGAGTAGTGAGTAGTGAGTGCAGAGTAGTGAGTAGTGAGTGCAGAGTAGTGAGTAGTGAGTGCAGAGTAGTGAGTGCAGAGTAGTGAGTGCAGAGTGCAGAGTTGTGAGTGCAGAGTAGTGAGTGCAGAGTGCAGAGTAGTGAGTGCAGAGTAGTGAGTGCAGAGTAGTGAGTGCAGTGTAGTGAGTAGTGAGTGCAGAGTAGTGAGTAGTGAGTGCAGAGTAGTGAGTAGTGAGTGCAGAGTAGTGAGTAGTGAGTGCAGAGTAGTGAGTGCAGAGTGCAGAGTAGTGAGTGCAGAGTAGTGAGTGCAGAGTGCAGAGTAGTGAGTGCAGAGCGCAGAGTAGTGAGTGCAGAGTAGTGAGTAGTGAGTGCAGAGTAGTGAGTAGTGAGTGCAGAGTAGTGAGTAGTGAGTGCAGAGTAGTGAGTGCAGAGTAGTGAGTGCAGAGTAGTGAGTGCAGAGTAGTGAGTGCAGAGTAGTGAGTAGTGAGTGCTGAGTGCAGAGTAGTGAGTGCAGAGTAGTGAGTGCAGAGTAGTGAGTGCAGAGTAGTGAGTGCAGAGTAGTGAGTGCAGAGTAGTGAGTGCAGAGTAGTGAGTGCAGAGTAGTGAGTGCAGAGTGCAGAGTAGTGAGAGCAGAGTAGTGAGAGCAGAGTAGTGAGTGCAGAGTAGTGAGTGCAGAGTAGTGAGTGCAGAGTAGTGAGTGCAGAGTGCAGAGTAGTGAGTGCAGAGTGCAGAGTAGTGAGTGCAGAGTAGTGAGTGCAGAGTAGTGAGTGCAGAGTAGTGAGTGCAGAGTAGTGAGTGCAGAGTAGTGAGTAGTGAGTGCAGAGTAGTGAGTGCAGAGTAGTGAGTGCAGAGTAGTGAGTAGTGAGTGCAGAGTAGTGAGTAGTGAGTGCAGAGTAGTGAGTGCAGAGTAGTGAGTGCAGAGTAGTGAGTGCAGAGTAGTGAGTGCCGAGTAGTGAGTGCAGAGTAGTGAGTGCAGAGTAGTGAGAGCAGAGTAGTGAGTGCAGTGTAGTGAGTAGTGATTGCAGAGTAGTGAGTGCAGAGTAGTGAGTAGTGAGTGCAGAGTAGTGAGTAGTGAGTGCAGAGTAGTGAGTGCAGAGTAGTGAGTGCAGAGTGCAGAGTAGTGAGTGCAGAGTAGTGAGTGCAGAGTGCAGAGTAGTGAGTGCAGAGTAGTGAGTGCAGAGTGCAGAGTAGTGAGTGCAGAGTAGTGAGTGCAGAGTGCAGAGTAGTGAGTGCAGAGTAGTGAGTGCAGAGTAGTGAGTGCAGAGTAGTGAGTGCAGAGTAGTGAGTGCAGAGTAGTGAGTGCAGAGTAGTGAGTGCAGAGTAGTGAGTAGTGAGTGCAGAGTAGTGAGTGCAGAGTAGTGAGTAGTGAGTGCAGAGTAGTGAGTGCAGAGTAGTGAGTGCAGAGTAGTGAGTGCAGAGTAGTGAGTGCAGAGTGCAGAGTAGTGAGTGCAGAGTAGTGAGTGCAGAGTAGTGAGTGCAGAGTAGTGAGTGCAGAGTAGTGAGTGCAGAGTAGTGAGTGCAGAGTAGTGAGTGCAGAGTAGTGAGTAGTGAGTGCAGAGTAGTGAGTAGTGAGTGCAGAGTAGTGAGTAGTGAGTGCAGAGTAGTGAGTAGTGAGTGCAGAGTAGTGAGTGCAGAGTAGTGAGTGCAGGGTAGTGAGTAGTGAGTGCAGAGTAGTGAGTGCAGAGTAGTGAGTGCAGAGTAGTGAGTGCAGAGTAGTGAGTAGTGAGTGCAGAGTAGTGAGTAGTGAGTGCAGAGTAGTGAGTAGTGAGTGCAGAGTAGTGAGTGCAGAGTGCAGAGTAGTGAGTGCAGAGTGCAGAGTAGTGAGTGCAGAGTAGTGAGTGCAGAGTAGTGAGTGCAGAGTAGTGAGTGCAGAGTAGTGAGTGCAGAGTAGTGAGTGCAGAGTAGTGAGTGC
Organism: Lissotriton vulgaris; assembly: GCF_964263255.1. Lineage (NCBI taxonomy): Eukaryota > Metazoa > Chordata > Amphibia > Caudata > Salamandridae > Lissotriton > Lissotriton vulgaris. The sequence goes on from NC_141685.1 coordinate 178,889,522, forward strand.
AGAGTGCAGAGTAGTGAGAGCAGAGTAGTGAGAGCAGAGTAGTGAGAGCAGAGTAGTGAGAGCAGAGTAGTGAGTGCAGTATAGTGAGTAGTGATTGCAGAGTAGTGAGTAGTGAGTGCAGAGTAGTGAGTAGTGAGTGCAGAGTAGTGAGTGCAGAGTAGTGAGTGCAGAGTAGTGAGTGCAGAGTAGTGAGTAGTGAGTGCAGAGTAGTGAGTAGTGAGTGCAGAGTAGTGAGTAGTGAGTGCAGAGTAGTGAGTGCAGAGTGCAGAGTAGTGAGTGCAGAGTAGTGAGTGCAGAGTAGTGAGTGCAGAGTAGTGAGTGCAGAGTAGTGAGTGCAGAGTAGTGAGCGCAGAGTAGTGAGTAGTGAGTGCAGAGTAGTGAGTGCAGAGTAGTGAGTAGTGAGTGCAGAGTAGTGAGTAGTGAGTGCAGAGTAGTGAGTAGTGAGTGCAGAGTAGTGAGTGCAGAGTAGTGAGTAGTGAGTGCAGAGTAGTGAGTGCAGAGTAGTGAGTGCAGAGTAGTGAGTGCAGAGTGCAGAGTAGTTAGTGCAGAGTGCAGAGTAGTGAGTGCAGAGTAGTGAGTGCAGAGTGCAGAGTAGTGAGTGCAGAGTAGTGAGTGCAGAGTAGTGAGTGCAGTGTAGTGAGTAGTGATTGCAGAGTAGTGAGTAGTGAGTGCAGAGTAGTGAGTAGTGAGTGCAGAGTAGTGAGTAGTGAGTGCAGAGTAGTGAGTAGTGAGTGCAGAGTAGTGAGTGCAGAGTAGTGAGTGCAGTGCAGTGAGTGCAGTGTAGTGAGTGCAGTGTAGTGAGTGCAGAGTAGTGAGTGCAGTGTAGTGAGTGCAGAGTAGTGAGTGCAGAGTAGTGAGTGCAGAGTAGTGAGTGCAGAGTAGTGAGTGCAGAGTAGTGAGTAGTGAGTGCAGAGTAATGAGTAGTGAGTGCAGAGTAGTGAGTAGTGAGTGCAGAGTAGTGAGTGCAGAGTAGTGAGTGCAGAGTAGTGAGTGCAGAGTAGTGAGTGCAGAGTAGTGAGTGCAGAGTGCAGAGTAGTGAGTGCAGAGTAGTGAGTGCAGAGTAGTGAGTGCAGAGTAGTGAGTGCAGTGTAGTGAGTGCAGAGTAGTGAGTGCAGAGTAGTGAGTGCAGAGTAGTGAGTGCAGAGTAGTGAGTGCAGAGTAGTGAGTAGTGAGTGCAGAGTAATTGTTGGACAGGCCACATGAAGGGCCGCTCTTCCCGGCTCAACCAGGCCCGAGCCCGGTCACGCTAGTACCACACACCACCATTACACGTCCTCCGTCCCCTCAGGGACCCCTGCCCTCGAGCATGTCAACCTCGTGGGTCCGATCCACTGCCAGCCTACGCGCCCATCCTGGGGCGCCATCTTGGACACCTCACCACGTGGCCACCTGGCCCCCGGCCGAACTCAACCATGGGCCTGGCCAGGCCTCAGACATCCCGGCACCACCATCCACCCAGGAGGCGAGCGGGCTACTTGGCAAGTCAATAGGAGAAAGAGGTGTCAATGGCTCTCCCCCGCCAAGTGCCGCTCGCCCATCGCCTCCCCGGGCACTGGCTCCACCCCCCTGCTGGGTGTCTGGGCCCCCTCATCCCGGACCTCCCGACCTCCAAGTGCGAAGGTCCGGACATCAAAGCACTCCAGCCCTATAACTGGGGCAGCTCCAGAGCAGGAAGGCAGTTGTATCTTGGAGTCGAGAGACGTAAAGAGGAACTCATCCTGGACGGACTACTGGCGCTGCCGTAGCTCTGTCCTGTGCACCATCGTCCTGCCTGTTGGCGCTGCCACAGCCGTCGTAACCTTCATCCTTCATCGTCGTCGGGATCTGCTGGCGTGGCCGCGGACCGTTGTAACCGTCATCTTTCACCGGGACCTGCAGGCTCCGCCGCGGACCGTCATCCTTCCTTCGTCCATCTCGGGACCTGCTTGGCTCCTCCACGGCCCGATCATCTAGAACGCCGAGCTCGAGGATTGAGAGCTATTTTGTACTCATTGGTAACTAAAGACTGTCCCGCTACCCCTCTCCTCAACCAAAGACTAGAATCGAGGAGACCCCTGAGTCCAGACCTCCTTGTATCATACCAACGTAACCTAAGAATTGCATATAAAGTCTCGTTAACCTTCAGTCTTGTGTGGCGTCCGTCTGTGGGGGGGAAGTTACTTGTCTGTACAGTCGTTGGAGACGGCTCTCCCTGGAGACCTCTCCCCGTAATCTCGGCCGACCCTCCCGGTCCGTCTAACAGTAATGAGTAGTGAGTGCAGAGTAGTGAGTGCAGAGTAGTGAGTAGTGAGTGCAGAGTAGTGAGTGCAGAGTAGTGAGTGCAGAGTAGTGAGTGCAGAGTAGTGAGTGCAGAGTGCAGAGTAGTGAGTGCAGAGTAGTGAGTGCAGAGTAGTGAGTGCAGAGTAGTGAGTGCAGAGTAGTGAGTGCAGAGTAGTGAGTAGTGAGTGCAGAGTAGTGAGTAGTGAGTGCAGAGTAGTGAGTAGTGAGTGCAGAGTAGTGATTGCAGAGTGCAGAGTAGTGAGTGCAGAGTGCAGAGTAGTGAGTGCAGAGTGCAGAGTAGTGAGTGCAGAGTAGTGAGTGCAGAGTAGTGAGTGCAGAGTAGTGAGTGCAGATTAGTGAGTGCAGAGTAGTGAGTGCAGAGTAGTGAGTGCAGAGTAGTGAGTGCAGAGTGCAGAGTAGTGGGTGCAGAGTGCAGAGTAGTGGGTGCAGAGTAGTGGGTGCAGAGTAGTGGGTGCAGAGTAGTGGGTGCAGAGTAGTGGGTGCAGAGTAGTGAGTGCAGAGTAGTGAGTGCAGAGTAGTGAGTGCAGAGTAGTGAGTGCAGAGTAGTGGGTGCAGAGTAGTGGGTGCAGAGTAGTGAGTGCAGAGTGCAGAGTAGTGAGTGCAGAGTGCAGAGTAGTGAGTGCAGAGTAGTGAGTGCAGAGTAGTGAGTGCAGAGTAGTGAGTGCAGAGTAGTGAGTGCAGAGTAGTGAGTGCAGAGTAGTGAGTGCAGAGTAGTGAGTGCTGAGTGCAGAGTAGTGAGTGCAGAGTAGTGAGTGCTGAGTGCAGAGTAGTGAGTGCAGAGTAGTGAGTGCAGAGTAGTGAGTGCAGAGTAGTGAGTGCAGAGTAGTGAGTGCAGAGTAGTGAGTGCAGAGTAGTGAGTAGTGAGTGCTGAGTGCAGAGTAGTGAGTGCAGAGTAGTGAGTGCAGAGTAGTGAGTGCAGAGTAGTGAGTGCAGAGTAGTGAGTGCAGAGTAGTGAGTGGTGAGTGCAGAGTAGTGAGTGCAGAGTAGTGAGTGCAGAGTAGTGAGTGGTGAGTGCAGAGTAGTGAGTAGTGAGTGCAGAGTAGTGAGTGCAGAGTAGTGAGTGCAGAGTAGTGAGTGCAGAGTAGTGAGTGCAGAGTAGTGAGTGCAGAGTAGTGAGTGCTGAGTTCAGAGTAGTGAGTGCAGAGTAGTGAGTGCAGAGTAGTGAGTGCAGAGTAGTGAGTGCAGAGTAGTGAGTAGTGAGTGCAGAGTAGTGAGTAATGAGTGCAGAGTAGTGAGTAGTGAGTGCAGAGTAGTGAGTAGTGAGCGCAGAGTAGTGAGTGCAGAGTAGTGAGTAGTGAGTGCAGAGTAGTGAGTAGTGAGTGCAGAGTAGTGAGTAGTGAGTGCAGAGTAGTGAGTGCAGAGTAGTGAGTGCAGAGTAGTGAGTGCAGAGTAGTGAGTGCAGAGTAGTGAGTAGTGAGTGCTGAGTGCAGAGTAGTGAGTGCAGAGTAGTGAGTGCAGAGTAGTGAGTGCAGAGTGTAGAGTAGTGAGAGCAGAGTAGTGAGAGCAGAGTAGTGAGTGCAGAGTAGTGAGTGCAGAGTAGTGAGTGCAGAGTGCAGAGTAGTGAGTGCAGAGTGCAGAGTAGTGAGTGCAGAGTAGTGAGTGCAGAGTAGTGAGTGCAGAGTAGTGAGTGCAGAGTAGTGAGTAGTGAGTGCAGAGTAGTGAGTAGTGAGTGCAGAGTAGTGAGTGCAGAGTAGTGAGTGCAGAGTAGTGAGTGCAGAGTAGTGAGTGCAGAGTAGTGAGTGCAGAGTAGTGAGTGCAGAGTAGTGAGTGCAGAGTAGTGAGTGCAGAGTAGTGAGTAGTGAGTGCAGAGTAGTGAGTAGTGAGTGCAGAGTAGTGAGTGCAGAGTAGTGAGTGCAGAGTAGTGAGTGCAGAGTAGTGAGTAGTGAGTGCAGAGTAGTGAGTGCACAGTAGTGAGTGCAGAGTAGTGAGTGCAGAGTAGTGAGTGCAGAGTAGTGAGTAGTGAGTGCAGAGTAGTGAGTAGTGAGTGCAGAGTAGTGAGTGCAGAGTAGTGAGTGCAGAGTGCAGAGTTGTGAGTGCAGAGTAGTGAGTGCAGAGTGCAGAGTAGTGAGTGCAGAGTAGTGAGTGCAGAGTAGTGAGTGCAGAGTAGTGAGTAGTGAGTGCAGAGTAGTGAGTAGTGAGTGCAGAGTAGTGAGTAGTGAGTGCAGAGTAGTGAGTAGTGAGTGCAGAGTAGTGAGTGCAGAGTGCAGAGTAGTGAGTGCAGAGTAGTGAGTGCAGAGTGCAGAGTAGTGAGTGCAGAGCGCAGAGTAGTGAGTGCAGAGTAGTGAATAGTGAGTGCAGAGTAGTGAGTAGTGAGTGCAGAGTAGTGAGTAGTGAGTGCAGAGTAGTGAGTGCAGAGTAGTGAGTGCAGAGTAGTGAGTAGTGAGTGCTGAGTGCAGAGTAGTGAGTGCAGAGTGCAGAGTAGTGAGTGCAGAGTGCAGAGTAGTGAGTGCAGAGTAGTGAGTGCAGAGTAGTGAGTGCAGAGTAGTGAGTGCAGAGTAGTGAGTGCAGAGTAGTGAGTAGTGAGTGCTGAGTGCAGAGTAGTGAGTGCAGAGTAGTGAGTGCAGAGTAGTGAGTGCAGAGTAGTGAGTGCAGAGTAGTGAGTGCAGAGTAGTGAGTGATGAGTGCAGAGTAGTGAGTAGTGAGTGCAGAGTAGTGAGTGTAGAGTAGTGAGTGCAGAGTAGTGAGTGCAGAGTAGTGAGTGCAGAGTAGTGAGTGTAGAGTAGTGAGTGCAGTGTAGTGAGTAGTGATTGCAGAGTAGTGAGTAGTGAGTGCAGAGTAGTGAGTAGTGAGTGCAGAGTAGTGAGTAGTGAGTGCAGAGTAGTGAGTAGTGAGTGCTGAGTGCAGAGTAGTGAGTGCAGAGTAGTGAGTGCAGAGTAGTGAGTGCAGAGTAGTGAGTGCAGAGTAGTGAGTAGTGAGTGCAGAGTAGTGAGTAGTGAGTGCAGAGTAGTGAGTAATGAGTGCAGAGTAGTGAGTAGTGAGTGCAGAGTAGTGAGTAGTGAGTGCAGAGTAGTGAGTAGTGAGTGCAGAGTAGTGAGTAGTGAGTGCAGAGTAGTGAGTGCAGAGTAGTGAGTGCTGTTAGACGGACCGGGAGGGTCGGCCGAGGTACGGGGAGAGGTCTCCAGGGAGAGCCGTCTCCAACGACTGTACAGATGAATAACTTCCCCCCCACAGACGGACACCACACAAGACTGAAGGTTTAACGAGACTTTATATGCAATTCTTAGGTTACGATGATATGGTACAAGGAGGTCTGGACTCAGGGGTCCCCTCTAGCTTAGTCTTTGGTTGAGGAAAAGGGTAGCGGGACAGTCTTTAGTTACCGGTGAGTCCAAAAATAGCTCTCAATCCTTGAGCTCGGCGTTCTTGATGATCGGGCCGTGGAGGAGCCAAGCAGGTCCCGAGATGGTCGGATGAAAGATGACGGTCCGCGGCGGAGCCTGCAGGTCCCGATGAAGATGACGGTTACAACGGTCCGCGGCCACGCCAGCAGATCCGGACGACGATGAAGGATGAAGGTTGCGACGGCTGTGGCAGCGCCAACAGGCAGGATGATGGTGCACAGGACAGAGCTACGGCAGCGCCAGTAGTCCGTTCAGGATGAGTTCCTCTTTACGTCTCTCGACTCCAAGATACAACTGCCTTCCTGCTCTGGAGCTGCCCCAGTTATAGGGCTGGCGTGCTTTGATGTCCGGACCCTCGCACTTGGAGGTCGGGGGTCCGGGATGCGGGGTTCCAGACACCCAGCAGGGGGGTGGAGCCAGCGCCCGGGGAGGCGATGGGCGAGCGGCACTTGGCGGGGGGAGCCATCGACACCTCTTTCTCCCATTGACTTGCCAAGTAGCCCGCTCACCTCCTGGGTAGATGGTGGTGCCGAGATGTCTGAGGCCGGGCCAGGCCCAGGGTCGGGGTCGATCGGGGGCCAGGCGACCTCGTGGTGAAGTGTCCAAGATGGCGGTTCAGGTTGGCCGCGTGGGCCGGCAGGGGATCGGGCCCACGAGGTTAGCTTGCCTCGCAGGCAGGGGCCCTGAGAGGGCAGCAGATGTACAATGATGATGCGTGGTACTGTCGTGGCGGCTCTCGGGCCTGGTTGGGCTGGGGGAGAGCGGCTCTTCATGTGGCCTGTCCAACATGCGTCCCCCCCAGCTGAAGGCGGGGAGAGTTACCCATCTTCCTGGGGACTCTCGTCGTCGAGGCGGAAAAACCGGGACAGGCCGTCTGCGTTGGCGTGGTCTGGTCCTGGCCGGTGTTCGACTGTGAAGTCCATACCTTGCAGGGAGATGGACCAGCGCAGCAATTTTGGGTTTTCCCCCCGCATATGCATCAGCCACTGCAGGGGTCGGTGGTCGGTCTGCACCCGGAAGTGGGTGCCAAAAAGGTAGGGCCGGAGCTTTTTGAGGGCCCATACCACTGCGAATGCTTCTCTCTCTATGGTGCTCCAGCGTTGCTCCCGGGGTAGGAGCCTCCGGCTGATGAAGGCCACGGGTTGATCAAGGCCTTCGGTGTTCACTTGGGACAGGACCGCCCCAATGCCCTGGTCGGAGGCGTCCGTCTGGACGAGGAACTCCCGGCTGTAGTCGGGGGCCTGGAGCACAGGAGCGGAACACATGGCGGTCTTCAATTGTTCGAATGCCGTTTGACACTCTGGGGTCCAGTTCACTTTCTTTGGTTGATTCTTTGACGTGAGTTCCGTGAGAGGCCCCACTATGGTTCCATAGTCTTTTACAAACCTTCGGTAATAGCCTGTGAGGCCCAGGAATGCTCGTACCTCGGTTTGGGTGATAGGGGGCTGCCAGTCCTGGATGGCAGCAATTTTTAGCTGTAGAGGGGCCACTAGGCCGCTTCCCACCTGGTGCCCGAGGTAGGTCACAGACCCTTGTCCAATTTGACATTTGCTGGCCTTGATCGTGAGGCCAGCTCGTTGAAGGGCTTGCAGCACTGCTCGGAGGTGGTGGAGGTGTTCGGTCCAGTGGTGGCTGTACACAGCGATGTCGTCTAGGTAGGCGGCGCTGAACCCTTCGAGCCCCGCCAGGACCTTATTGACGAGCCGTTGGAAAGTCGCTGGTGCATTCTTCATGCCGAAAGGCATGACCGTAAAATGATAGTGGCCATCGGGGGTGGAGAAGGCCGAACGTTCCTGTGCTCGGGGTGTGAGGCCGATCTGCCAATAACCTGCTGTCAGGTCGAAGATGCTGAGGTAGCGGGCAGCTCCTATTCGGTCGACCAGTTCATCTGCCCGGGGGATGGGATGTGCGTCCGTCCGGGTGACCTCATTCAGGCCCCGGTAGTCGACACAGAACCGGAGTTCTGGGGTGGTTCCGGGGGCGGCTGCTTTGGGGACCAGCACGACCGGGCTGGCCCATGGACTGTCTGAGGGCTCGATGACCCCGAGCGTGAGCATCTTGGCCACTTCCGCCTGGATGCAGGCCCGTACCCGATCAGGTACGCGGTAGGCCCGGTGGCGGATAGGAGGGCTATCTCCGGTGTCCACATCGTGCACACACCAGGACGTGACACCTGGGGTGAGGGAGAACAGGCTGGCGAACTGTGACAGGAGGGCTTGGCACTCTTGGCGTTGTTCTCTGGTGAGGGTCTCCGAGAGGCGGACCCCATCTACGGAGCCGTCTTGCTCCTGGGTCCGCAGGAGGTCAGGGAGAGGCTCGGAGTCGTCTTCAGCCCCGTTGTCTGTGGCCATCAGTAGGCTGAGTTCGGTTCGTGCAAAGTGAGGTTTCAGCCTGTTGGTGTGGAGGACCCGGAGTGGGTTCCGGGAGGACCCCATATCGATCAGATAGGTGGCAGGGCCCTTGCGCTCGATCACCTTGAAGGGCCCCGTCCATTTGTCTTGGAGGGCGCAAGGTTCTGTGGGGGACATTACCCATACTTGTTGCCCCGGCTCGAATTCAATGGATGAGGCGTTCTGGTCATACCATTTTTTCATATCCTCTTGACTGGCCTCTAGGTTGGCTTTTGCTAGGTCTCTGAACCGCTGTGACTGGTTGCGGAGGGTGAGGAGGTACCGGAAGACGTCTGGAGGGTTCTTGGCCGGAGGCATCTCCCAGCCTTCTTTGATCAGGCTGAGCGGCCCCCGCACTGGGTGCCCGTATAGCAGTTCAAATGGGCTGAAGCCTAGTGATTTTTGTGGGACCTCCCGGTAGGCGAAGAGGAGGCACGGCAGCAGTACATCCCACTGGCGACGGAGGGGCTCTTCCAATCCCCCGATCATCCCTTTTAGTGTGCGGTTGAACCGCTCAACCAGTCCGTTCCCTTGGGGGTGATAGGGGGTCGTGAATCGGTAGGTGACCCCACACTGTTGCCAGAGTGATTTCATGTATTTAGAAATAAAGTTCGTGCCTCTGTCGCTGACGACTTCTCGGGGGAACCCCACACGGGAGAAGATCCCCATCAGGGCCCGGCCGACCACTGGGGCTGTCACGGTCCGGAGAGGTATAGCCTCAGGGTAGCGGGTGGCGTGGTCCACCAGCACCAGAATAAAGCGATGGCCTTGTTTTGTACGTGGGTCTAGGGGTCCCACAATGTCTATTCCGACCCTCTCAAATGGGGTCGTGACTACTGGAAAGGGTTGCAAGGGGGCCTTTAGTTTGCGGCCGCTCTTCCCACTGGCTTGGCAACGTGGGGCAAGATCGGCAATGCTGGTGTACATCGTTTCTCATTTTGGGCCAGAAGAAGTGGGTCACTAGGCGGCTGTAAGTTTTATCTTGTCCGAGGTGCCCTGCCAGGGGGACATCGTGGGCCAAGTTTAACAGGAAGTCTCTGAAACGGAGGGGTACCGCTAGTACTCTGTTGGCCCCCAGCTCGGCGATTTTTTGCTCGCTGTACAGTAGATCATTGTCCCAGTAGACCCAATGAGTTCCGGAAGTATTCCCTGCGCCTTGGGCGAGCGCTTGTTGGCGGAGTCCCTCTAGGGAGGGACAGGTCTTCTGCTCCCGGCGAAATTGTTCTTGCGTGGGTCCCCCCTCTTGGGCCCACTGGTCAAGGTTAGCGATGTCGGAAGGTTGAGCAGGTTCGAGGGGGGTGTCATGGTCGGTGGTCTCGGCTGGGGCGACCGGAGGCGGCGGCGCCGGCCATTCTGGTTCTTCTGGGTGAGGGTTGGCCCGGGCGGCCATGGACCGGGTGGTGACGCACGCCCAGTCCGGGACGCCTAACATCCCCAAGTGTTCTTTTCGCTCCACGGCTGCCCACGGGGAGCTCTCCAGGTCATTTCCGAGTAGGCAGTCCACGGGGGAGTCGTCTCGGACCGTCACCTTCAGCATGCCGGAGACCCCCCCCCACTCAAAGGGGACGCAGGCCATCCGACACAGACTTTCCGAGTTGTCGGCTGATCGCACAGGGCAGAGGATGTTCGGTAGATATTGTTCTGGGGTCACCAGGTGACAGCGGACGGCTGTCACACTGGCCCCGGTGTCTCGAAGGGCTTCGGCCCGTCGTCCATTGATGCTTACCCATTGGCTGTACTTCTGGGTGTTAGCGGGTAGGGGGACCCGCGGGACCATGTCTCTTCCCCCTAAGCACGCGAGAGTCATGGCGGCTGGCTCCCACTCTTGATACTCTTGCTGGTCGGTTTCTTGTTCCTCGGGGATCTGTTCTTCCCCTAGTGCCGCGGCGGCCATTTGGCGGGGTTTTGGACTCTGATACTGCGGGCAGCTTGGGTCATTTGCATAGTGGCCGACTCGCTGGCATCGGTGACATGTGACATTGGCTCTGTACCCCGGTCGCGCCGGGGTGCTGCCCCGGTTGGCCGGGGGGGTGGTGCTGGCAGCGGGGGCGGCCGGAGTGTTGTCTCTCCCTCGTCCTTGGCCCCCTCCCCCTCCTCTCGGTCGGTGGTGTCCATTGTTGTTCCTGTTTTGCTCGTAGGACCCATTCCGGCCCACTCTGGTTATCTCCCACCGGTCAGCTTCGGCTGCGAGCTGCCGGGGATCGGTCAACTTGCTGTCGAGGAGGTGTTGGCGTAGTTCGATTAAGCAATTGTTGGACAGATGCTCCCATACCATCAGATTGAACAGCTGCTCGTATGTCGTGACGTTGTTTCCTTTGATCCAGCCTTCGAAAGCTCTGCTAAAGTATGTTACATAGTCCACCCAAGTTGTACCCGGGATGCGTGTGCAGTCTCGGAACCTCTGGCGGTACATCTCGGGCGTGAGACCATAGCGGGTGAGGAGGGCCGCTTTCATATGGTCGTAGGAGGTCATCTGGTGGTCTGGGAGCTGTAACAGGGTATCGCGGCCTTCATTGAGGAATCTGCCCCATAGGCCGGCACCCCAATCGGTTCTATCGATCCGGTGCGCAGTCATAGCGATTTCATAGGCCTTAAACCATTGTTGGATGTCGTCCTCTCGGAAATATTCTCGGACCACATCCTTGGGGATGTGTACTTTTTTCTCCGCGGTCCCCGGAGTGTGGGGTCTCTCGGGCACCCCTAGCTCTTTATTCTGTTTGCGCAGGTTGATCTCGGCTATGTTCCGTTCGTGCTCGTACGCCAGTTTCTTTTCCTCGAGCTCCCTTTGTCTCTGTTTCTCTTCTCTTTCTTCTCGGAGACGTAGGTGCTCTAAGTTGATTTTTTGTTCGGCCAACTTGAGTTCTATTTCCATCTTGAGTCGGGCCATTTCTAGCTCGTGTAGTCGGATTTTTTCTCTTTCTTGGATCTCGTCTTGCGGGAGACCGGTTCTTTGCCCTTCAGGGGCTGTGGTGGTTTGCTCAGGGGCTTCGGTATCCCCGGTCTCTGCCCAAGATTGTAGGGCATGTTTAAAATCGTCCTTGGTGCTTAGTCCGGTGGTAGCGATACCTAGTTCGATGCAGAACTGCTTTAGTTCACGGTGGCTGTACTCCTCTAGTTTTTCCATTTGGAACTTCTCGGTTGATCCGCTTTCTTTAGTTGTCATTATGGTTCGTTGTGGGGTGAGCTATTTTCTGTACGTTATGCGGTGATTCGAATCGCGCCGCTGGCCACCAATGTTAGACGGACCGGGAGGGTCGGCCGAGGTACGGGGAGAGGTCTCCAGGGAGAGCCGTCTCCAACGACTGTACAGATGAATAACTTCCCCCCCACAGACGGACACCACACAAGACTGAAGGTTTAACGAGACTTTATATGCAATTCTTAGGTTACGATGATATGGTACAAGGAGGTCTGGACTCAGGGGTCCCCTCTAGCTTAGTCTTTGGTTGAGGAAAAGGGTAGCGGGACAGTCTTTAGTTACCGGTGAGTCCAAAAATAGCTCTCAATCCTTGAGCTCGGCGTTCTTGATGATCGGGCCGTGGAGGAGCCAAGCAGGTCCCGAGATGGTCGGATGAAAGATGACGGTCCGCGGCGGAGCCTGCAGGTCCCGATGAAGATGACGGTTACAACGGTCCGCGGCCACGCCAGCAGATCCGGACGACGATGAAGGATGAAGGTTGCGACGGCTGTGGCAGCGCCAACAGGCAGGATGATGGTGCACAGGACAGAGCTACGGCAGCGCCAGTAGTCCGTTCAGGATGAGTTCCTCTTTACGTCTCTCGACTCCAAGATACAACTGCCTTCCTGCTCTGGAGCTGCCCCAGTTATAGGGCTGGCGTGCTTTGATGTCCGGACCCTCGCACTTGGAGGTCGGGGGTCCGGGATGCGGGGTTCCAGACACCCAGCAGGGGGGTGGAGCCAGCGCCCGGGGAGGCGATGGGCGAGCGGCACTTGGCGGGGGGAGCCATCGACACCTCTTTCTCCCATTGACTTGCCAAGTAGCCCGCTCACCTCCTGGGTAGATGGTGGTGCCGAGATGTCTGAGGCCGGGCCAGGCCCAGGGTCGGGGTCGATCGGGGGCCAGGCGACCTCGTGGTGAAGTGTCCAAGATGGCGGTTCAGGTTGGCCGCGTGGGCCGGCAGGGGATCGGGCCCACGAGGTTAGCTTGCCTCGCAGGCAGGGGCCCTGAGAGGGCAGCAGATGTACAATGATGATGCGTGGTACTGTCGTGGCGGCTCTCGGGCCTGGTTGGGCTGGGGGAGAGCGGCTCTTCATGTGGCCTGTCCAACAAGTGCAGAGTAGTGAGTGCTGAGTAGTGAGTGCAGAGTAGTGAGTAGTGAGTGCAGAGTAGTGAGTAGTGAGTGCAGAGTAGTGAGTGCAGAGTAGTGAGTGCAGAGTAGTGAGTGCAGAGTAGTGAATGCAGAGTAGTGAGTGCAGTGTAGTGAGTAGTGAGTGCAGAGTAGTGAGTAGTGAGTGCAGAGTAGTGAGTGCAGTGTAGTGAGTAGTGAGTGCAGAGTAGTGAGTAGTGAGTGCAGAGTAGTGAGTAGTGAGTGCAGAGTAGTGAGTAGTGAGTGCAGAGTAGTGAGTGCAGAGTGCAGAGTAGTGAGTGCAGAGTAGTGAGTGCAGAGTGCAGAGTAGTGAGTGCAGAGCGCAGAGTAGTGAGTGCAGAGTAGTGAGTAGTGAGTGCAGAGTAGTGAGTAGTGAGTGCAGAGTAGTGAGTAGTGAGTGCAGAGTAGTGAGTGCAGAGTAGTGAGTGCAGAGTGCAGAGTTGTGAGTGCAGAGTAGTGAGTGCAGAGTGCAGAGTAGTGAGTGCAGAGTAGTGAGTGCAGAGTAGTGAGTGCAGTGTAGTGAGTAGTGAGTGCAGAGTAGTGAGTAGTGAGTGCAGAGTAGTGAGTAGTGAGTGCAGAGTAGTGAGTAGTGAGTGCAGAGTAGTGAGTGCAGAGTGCAGAGTAGTGAGTGCAGAGTAGTGAGTGCAGAGTGCAGAGTAGTGAGTGCAGAGCGCAGAGTAGTGAGTGCAGAGTAGTGAGTAGTGAGTGCAGAGTAGTGAGTAGTGAGTGCAGAGTAGTGAGTGCAGAGTAGTGAGTGCAGAGTAGTGAGTGCAGAGTAGTGAGTGCAGAGTAGTGAGTAGTGAGTGCTGAGTGCAGAGTAGTGAGTGCAGAGTAGTGAGTGCAGAGTAGTGAGTGCAGAGTAGTGAGTGCAGAGTAGTGAGTGCAGAGTAGTGAGTGCAGAGTAGTGAGTGCAGAGTGCAGAGTAGTGAGAGCAGAGTAGTGAGAGCAGAGTAGTGAGTGCAGAGTAGTGAGTGCAGAGTAGTGAGTGCAGAGTAGTGAGTGCAGAGTGCAGAGTAGTGAGTGCAGAGTGCAGAGTAGTGAGTGCAGAGTAGTGAGTGCAGAGTAGTGAGTGCAGAGTAGTGAGTGCAGAGTAGTGAGTGCAGAGTAGTGAGTAGTGAGTGCAGAGTAGTGAGTGCAGAGTAGTGAGTGCAGAGTAGTGAGTAGTGAGTGCAGAGTAGTGAGTAGTGAGTGCAGAGTAGTGAGTGCAGAGTAGTGAGTGCAGAGTAGTGAGTGCAGAGTAGTGAGTGCCGAGTAGTGAGTGCAGAGTAGTGAGTGCAGAGTAGTGAGAGCAGAGTAGTGAGTGCAGTGTAGTGAGTAGTGATTGCAGAGTAGTGAGTGCAGAGTAGTGAGTAGTGAGTGCAGAGTAGTGAGTAGTGAGTGCAGAGTAGTGAGTGCAGAGTAGTGAGTGCAGAGTGCAGAGTAGTGAGTGCAGAGTAGTGAGTGCAGAGTGCAGAGTAGTGAGTGCAGAGTAGTGAGTGCAGAGTGCAGAGTAGTGAGTGCAGAGTAGTGAGTGCAGAGTGCAGAGTAGTGAGTGCAGAGTAGTGAGTGCAGAGTAGTGAGTGCAGAGTAGTGAGTGCAGAGTAGTGAGTGCAGAGTAGTGAGTGCAGAGTAGTGAGTGCAGAGTAGTGAGTAGTGAGTGCAGAGTAGTGAGTGCAGAGTAGTGAGTAGTGAGTGCAGAGTAGTGAGTGCAGAGTAGTGAGTGCAGAGTAGTGAGTGCAGAGTGCAGAGTAGTGAGTGCAGAGTAGTGAGTGCAGAGTAGTGAGTGCAGAGTAGTGAGTGCAGAGTAGTGAGTGCAGAGTAGTGAGTGCAGAGTAGTGAGTGCAGAGTAGTGAGTAGTGAGTGCAGAGTAGTGAGTAGTGAGTGCAGAGTAGTGAGTAGTGAGTGCAGAGTAGTGAGTAGTGAGTGCAGAGTAGTGAGTGCAGAGTAGTGAGTGCAGGGTAGTGAGTAGTGAGTGCAGAGTAGTGAGTGCAGAGTAGTGAGTGCAGAGTAGTGAGTGCAGAGTAGTGAGTAGTGAGTGCAGAGTAGTGAGTAGTGAGTGCAGAGTAGTGAGTAGTGAGTGCAGAGTAGTGAGTGCAGAGTGCAGAGTAGTGAGTGCAGAGTGCAGAGTAGTGAGTGCAGAGTAGTGAGTGCAGAGTAGTGAGTGCAGAGTAGTGAGTGCAGAGTAGTGAGTGCAGAGTAGTGAGTGCAGAGTAGTGAGTGCAGAGTAGTGAGTAGTGAGTGCAGAGTAGTGAGTAGTGAGTGCAGAGTAGTGAGTAGTGAGTGCAGAGTAGTGAGTAGTGAGTGCAGAGTAGTGAGTGCAGAGTAGTGAGTGCAGTGTAGTGAGTAGTGATTGCAGAGTAGTGAGTAGTGAGTGCAGAGTAGTGAGTAGTGAGTGCAGAGTAGTGAGTGCAGAGTAGTGAGTGCAGAGTAGTGAGTGCAGAGTAGTGAGTAGTGAGTGCAGAGTAGTGAGTAGTGAGTGCAGAGTAGTGAGTAGTGAGTGCAGAGTAGTGAGTGCAGAGTGCAGAGTAGTGAGTGCAGAGTAGTGAGTGCAGAGTAGTGACTGCAGAGTAGTGAGTGCAGAGTAGTGAGTGCAGAGTAGTGAGTGCAGAGTAGTGAGTAGTGAGTGCAGAGTAGTGAGTGCAGAGTAGTGAGTAGTGAGTGCAGAGTAGTGAGTAGTGAGTGCAGAGTAGTGAGTAGTGAGTGCAGAGTAGTGAGTAGTGAGTGCAGAGTAGTGAGTGCAGAGTAGTGAGTAGTGAGTGCAGAGTAGTGAGTGCAGAGTAGTGAGTGCAGAGTAGTGAGTGCAGAGTGCAGAGTAGTTAGTGCAGAGTGCAGAGTAGTGAGTGCAGAGTAGTGAGTGCAGAGTGCAGAGTAGTGAGTGCAGAGTAGTGAGTGCAGAGTAGTGAGTGCAGTGTAGTGAGTAGTGATTGCAGAGTAGTGAGTAGTGAGTGCAGAGTAGTGAGTAGTGAGTGCAGAGTAGTGAGTAGTGAGTGCAGAGTAGTGAGTAGTGAGTGCAGAGTAGTGAGTGCAGAGTAGTGAGTGCAGTGCAGTGAGTGCAGTGTAGTGAGTGCAGTGTAGTGAGTGCAGAGTAGTGAGTGCAGTGTAGTGAGTGCAGAGTAGTGAGTGCAGAGTAGTGAGTGCAGAGTAGTGAGTGCAGAGTAGTGAGTGCAGAGTAGTGAGTAGTGAGTGCAGAGTAATGAGTAGTGAGTGCAGAGTAGTGAGTAGTGAGTGCAGAGTAGTGAGTGCAGAGTAGTGAGTGCAGAGTAGTGAGTGCAGAGTAGTGAGTGCAGAGTAGTGAGTGCAGAGTGCAGAGTAGTGAGTGCTGAGTAGTGAGTGCAGAGTAGTGAGTGCAGAGTAGTGAGTGCAGTGTAGTGAGTGCAGAGTAGTGAGTGCAGAGTAGTGAGTGCAGAGTAGTGAGTGCAGAGTAGTGAGTGCAGAGTAGTGAGTAGTGAGTGCAGAGTAATTGTTGGACAGGCCACATGAAGGGCCGCTCTTCCCGGCTCAACCAGGCCCGAGCCCGGTCACGCTAGTACCACACACCACCATTACACGTCCTCCGTCCCCTCAGGGACCCCTGCCCTCGAGCATGTCAACCTCGTGGGTCCGATCCACTGCCAGCCTACGCGCCCATCCTGGGGCGCCATCTTGGACACCTCACCACGTGGCCACCTGGCCCCCGGCCGAACTCAACCATGGGCCTGGCCAGGCCTCAGACATCCCGGCACCACCATCCACCCAGGAGGCGAGCGGGCTACTTGGCAAGTCAATAGGAGAAAGAGGTGTCAATGGCTCTCCCCCGCCAAGTGCCGCTCGCCCATCGCCTCCCCGGGCACTGGCTCCACCCCCCTGCTGGGTGTCTGGGCCCCCTCATCCCGGACCTCCCGACCTCCAAGTGCGAAGGTCCGGACATCAAAGCACTCCAGCCCTATAACTGGGGCAGCTCCAGAGCAGGAAGGCAGTTGTATCTTGGAGTCGAGAGACGTAAAGAGGAACTCATCCTGGACGGACTACTGGCGCTGCCGTAGCTCTGTCCTGTGCACCATCGTCCTGCCTGTTGGCGCTGCCACAGCCGTCGTAACCTTCATCCTTCATCGTCGTCGGGATCTGCTGGCGTGGCCGCGGACCGTTGTAACCGTCATCTTTCACCGGGACCTGCAGGCTCCGCCGCGGACCGTCATCCTTCCTTCGTCCATCTCGGGACCTGCTTGGCTCCTCCACGGCCCGATCATCTAGAACGCCGAGCTCGAGGATTGAGAGCTATTTTGTACTCATTGGTAACTAAAGACTGTCCCGCTACCCCTCTCCTCAACCAAAGACTAGAATCGAGGGGACCCCTGAGTCCAGACCTCCTTGTATCATACCAACGTAACCTAAGAATTGCATATAAAGTCTCGTTAACCTTCAGTCTTGTGTGGCGTCCGTCTGTGGGGGGGAAGTTACTTGTCTGTACAGTCGTTGGAGACGGCTCTCCCTGGAGACCTCTCCCCGTAATCTCGGCCGACCCTCCCGGTCCGTCTAACATTGGTGGCCAGCGGCGCGATCCGAATCACCGCATAACGTACAGAGAGTAGCTCACCCCACAACGAACCACAATGACAACTAAAGAAAGCGGATCAACTGAGAAGTTCCAAATGGAAAAACTAGAGGAGTACAGCCATCGTGAACTAAAGCAGTTCTGCATCGAACTAGGTATCGCTACCACCGGACTAAGCACCAAGGACGATTTTAAGCATGCCCTAGAATCTTGGGCAGAGACCGGGGATGCAGAAGCCCCTGAGCAAAGCACCACAAAAAAAACCAACGCGGCCCCTGAAGAGCAAAGAACCGGTCTCTCGCAAGACGAGATCCAAGAAAGAGAAAAAACCCGACTACACGAACTAGAAATGGCCCGACTCAAAATGGACATAGAACTCAAGTTAGCCGAACAAAAAATCAACTTAGAGCACCTACGTCTCCGAGAAGAGAGAGAGGAGAAACAGAGACAAAGGGAGCTCGAGGAAAAGAAACTGGCGTACGAGCACGAACGGAACCTAGCCGAGATCAACCTGCGCAAGCAAAATAAAGAGTTAGGGGTGCCCGAGAGACCACACACCCCAGGGACCACGGAGAAAAAAGTACACATCCCCAAGGATGTTGTCCGAGAATATTTCCGAGAGGACGACATCCAGCAATGGTTTAAGGCCTATGAAATCGCTATGACTGCGCACCGGATCGATAGGAACGATTGGGGAGCCGGCCTATGGGGCAGATTCCTCAATGAGGGCCGCGATACCCTGTTACAGCTCCCAGACCACCAGATGACCTCCTACGACCATATGAAAGCGGCCCTCCTCACCCGCTATGGCCTCACGCCCGAGATGTACCGTCAGAGGTTCCGAGACTGCACACGCATCCCGGGTACCACTTGGGTGGACTATGTAACGTACTTTAGCCGAGCTTTCGAAGGCTGGATCAGAGGAAACAACGTCACAACCTACGAGCAGCTGTTCAATCTAATGGTGTGGGAGCATCTGTCCAACAATTGCTTCATTGAACTACGCCAACACCTCCTCGACAGCAAGTTAACCGATCCCCGGCAGCTCGCAGCCGAAGCTGACCGGTGGGAGATCACCAGAGTGGGCCGGAATGGGTCCTACGAGCAGAACAGGAACAACCATGGTCACCACCGACCCAGAGGAGGAGGAGGGGGCCAAGGACGAGGAAGAGACAACACTCCGGCCGCCCCCGCTACCAGCACCACCCCCCCGGCCAACCGGGGCAGCACCCCGGCGCGACCAGGGTACAGAGCCAATGTCACGTGTCACCGATGCCAACGGGTCGGCCACTATGCCAACGACCCAAGCTGCCCGCAGTATCAGAGCCCAAAACCCCGCCAAGTGGCCGCCGTGGCCCTAGGGGAAGAACAGATCTCCGAGGAACAAGAAACAGACGAGCAAGAGTATCAAGAGTGGGAGCCAGCCGCCATGACTCTCGCGTGCTTAGGGGGAAGAGACATGGTCCCGCGGGTCCCCCTACCCGCTAACACCCAGAAGTACAGCCAATGGGTGAGCATCAATGGACAACGGGCCGAAGCCCTTCGGGACACCGGGGCCAGTGTGACAGCCGTCCGCTGTCACCTAGTGACCCCAGAACAATATCTACCGAACATTCTCTGCCCTGTGCGATCAGCCGACAACTCGGAAAGTCTGTGTCGGATGGCCTGCGTCCCCTTTGAGTGGGGAGGGGTCTCCGGCATGTTGAAGGTGACGGTCCGAGACGACGCCCCCATGGACTGCCTCCTCGGAAATGACCTGGAGAGCTCCCCGTGGGCAGCCGTGGAGCGCAAAGAACACTTGGGGATGTTGGGCGTCCCGGACTGGGCGTGCGTCACCACCCGGTCCATGGCCGCCCGTGCCAACCATCCCCCGGAAGAACCAGAATGGCCGGCGCCACCGCCTCCGGTCGCCCCAGCCGAGACCACCGACCATGACACCCCCCTCGAACCTGCTCAACCTTCCGACCTCGCTAACCTTGACCAGTGGGCCCAAGAGGGGGGGCCCACACAAGAACAATTTCGCCAGGAACAGAAGACCTGTCCCTCCCTCGAGGGACTCCGCCAGCAAGCGCTCGCCCAAAGCGCAGGGGATACCTCCGGAACTCATTGGGTCTACTGGGACAATGATCTGTTGTACAGCGAGCAAAGAATCGCCGAGCTGGGGGCCAACCGAGTACTAGTAGTGCCCCTCCGCTTTAGAGACTTCCTGCTAAACCTGGCCCACGATGTTCCCCTGGCAGGACACCTGGGACAAGATAAAACCTACAGTCGCCTAGTGACCCACTTCTTCTGGCCCAAAATGAGAAACGATGTGCACCAGCATTGCCGATCTTGCCCCACGTGCCAAGCCAGTGGGAAGAGCGGCCGCAAACTAAAGGCCCCCTTGCAACCTTTCCCAGTAGTCACGACCCCATTTGAGAGGGTCGGAATAGACATTGTGGGCCCCCTGGACCCGCGTACAAAACAAGGCCATCGCTTCATTCTGGTGCTAGTGGACCACGCCACCCGCTACCCTGGGGCTGTTCCTCTCCGGACCGTGACAGCCCCAGTGGCCGGCCGGGCCCTGATGGGGATCTTCTCCCGTGTGGGGTTCCCCCGAGAGGTCGTCAGCGACCGAGGCACGAACTTTATCTCTAAATACATGAAATCCCTCTGGCAACAGTGTGGGGTCACCTACCGATTCACGACCCCCTATCACCCCCAAGGGAACGGACTTGTTGAGCGGTTCAACCGCACGCTAAAAGGGATGATCGGGGGATTGGAAGAGCCCCTCCGTCGCCAGTGGGATGTGCTGCTGCCGTGTCTCCTCTTCGCTTACCGAGAGGTCCCACAGAAATCCCTAGGCTTCAGCCCATTTGAACTGCTATACGGGCACCCAGTGCGGGGGCCGCTCAGCCTGATCAAAGAAGGCTGGGAGATGCCTCCGGCCAAGAACCCTCCAGATGTCTTCCGGTACCTCCTCACCCTCCGAAACCAGTCCCGGCAGTTCAGAGACCTAGCAAAAGCCAACCTAGAGGCCAGTCAAGAGGACATGAAAAAATGGTATGACCAGAACGCCTCATCCATCGAATTCGAACCAGGGCAACAAGTATGGGTAATGTCCCCCACGGAGCCATGCGCTCTCCAAGACAAATGGACAGGGCCCTTCAAGGTAATCGAGCGCAAGGGACCTGCCACCTATCTGATCGATATGGAGTCCTCCCGGAACCCACTCCGAGTCCTCCACACCAACAGACTGAAACCCCACTTTGCACGAACAGAGCTCAGCCTACTGACGCCCACAGACAATGGGGTTGAAGACGACTCCGAGCCTCTCCCTGACCTCCTGCGGACCCAGGAGCAAGACGGCTCCGTGGATGGGGTCCGACTCTCGGAGACCCTCACCAGAGAACAACGCCAAGAGTGCCAAGCCCTCCTGTCACAGTTCGCCAGTCTGTTCTCCCTCACCCCGGGTGTCACTTCCTGGTGTGTGCACAATGTGGACACCGGAGACAGCCCTCCCATCCGCCACCGGGCCTACCGCGTACCTGATCGGGTACGGGCCTGCATCCAGGCGGAGGTGGCCAAGATGCTCACGCTCGGGGTCATCGAGCCCTCAGACAGTCCATGGGCCAGCCCGGTCGTACTGGTCCCCAAAGCAGCCGCCCCCGGAACCACCCCAGAACTACGGTTCTGCGTCGACTACCGGGGCCTGAATGAAGTCACCAGAACAGACGCACATCCCATCCCCCGGGCGGATGAACTGGTCGACCGAATGGGAGCTGCCCGCTACCTCAGCATCTTCGACCTGACAGCAGGTTATTGGCAGATCAGCCTCACACCCCGAGCACAAGAACGTTCTGCCTTCTCCACCCCCGATGGCCACTACCATTTTACGGTCATGCCCTTCGGCATGAAGAATGCCCCAGCGACTTTCCAACGGCTCGTCAATCAGGTCCTGGCAGGGCTCGAAGGGTTCAGCGCCGCCTACCTAGACGACATCGCTGTGTACAGTCACCATTGGACCGAGCACCTCCACCACCTCCGAGCAGTGCTGCAAGCCCTTCAGCGAGCTGGCCTCACGATCAAGGCCAGCAAGTGTCAAATTGGACAAGGATCTGTGACCTACCTCGGACACCAGGTGGGAAGCGGCCTAGTGGCCCCTCTACAGTTGAAAATTGCCGCCATCCAGAACTGGCAGCCCCCTATCACCCAAACCGAGGTACGAGCCTTCCTGGGCCTCACGGGCTATTACCGAAGGTTCGTGAAAGACTATGGTACCATAGTGGGGCCTCTCACAGAACTCACGTCAAAGAATCAGCCCAAGAAAGTGAACTGGACCCCAGAGTGTCAAACGGCATTCGAACAGTTGAAGGCCGCCATGTGTTCCGCTCCTGTGCTCCAGGCCCCAGACTACAGCCGGGAGTTCGTCGTCCAGACGGACGCCTCCGACCAGGGCATTGGGGCGGTCCTGTCACAAGTGAACACCGAAGGCCTTGATCAACCGGTGGCCTTCATCAGCCGGAGACTCCTACCACGGGAGCAACGCTGGAGCACCATAGAGAGGGAAGCCTTCGCTGTGGTATGGGCCCTCAAGAAGCTCCGGCCCTACCTTTTTGGCACCCACTTTCGGGTGCAGACCGACCACCGACCCCTGCAGTGGCTGATGCATATGCGGGGGGAAAACCCAAAGTTGCTACGCTGGTCCATCTCCTTGCAAGGTATGGACTTCACAGTCGAACACCGGCCTGGGCCAGATCACGCCAACGCGGATGGCCTGTCCCGGTTTTTCCGCCTCGACGAGGAGAGTCCCCAAGAGAATGGGTAACTCTCCCCGCCTTCAGCTGGGGGGGACGCATGTTGGACAGGCCACATGAAGGGCCGCTCTTCCCGGCTCAACCAGGCCCGAGCCCGGTCACGCTAGTACCACACACCACCATTACACGTCCTCCGTCCCCTCAGGGACCCCTGCCCTCGAGCATGTCAACCTCGTGGGTCCGATCCACTGCCAGCCTACGCGCCCATCCTGGGGCGCCATCTTGGACACCTCACCACGTGGCCACCTGGCCCCCGGCCGAACTCAACCATGGGCCTGGCCAGGCCTCAGACATCCCGGCACCACCATCCACCCAGGAGGCGAGCGGGCTACTTGGCAAGTCAATAGGAGAAAGAGGTGTCAATGGCTCTCCCCCGCCAAGTGCCGCTCGCCCATCGCCTCCCCGGGCACTGGCTCCACCCCCCTGCTGGGTGTCTGGGCCCCCTCATCCCGGACCTCCCGACCTCCAAGTGCGAAGGTCCGGACATCAAAGCACTCCAGCCCTATAACTGGGGCAGCTCCAGAGCAGGAAGGCAGTTGTATCTTGGAGTCGAGAGACGTAAAGAGGAACTCATCCTGGACGGACTACTGGCGCTGCCGTAGCTCTGTCCTGTGCACCATCGTCCTGCCTGTTGGCGCTGCCACAGCCGTCGTAACCTTCATCCTTCATCGTCGTCGGGATCTGCTGGCGTGGCCGCGGACCGTTGTAACCGTCATCTTTCACCGGGACCTGCAGGCTCCGCCGCGGACCGTCATCCTTCCTTCGTCCATCTCGGGACCTGCTTGGCTCCTCCACGGCCCGATCATCTAGAACGCCGAGCTCGAGGATTGAGAGCTATTTTGTACTCATTGGTAACTAAAGACTGTCCCGCTACCCCTCTCCTCAACCAAAGACTAGAATCGAGGGGACCCCTGAGTCCAGACCTCCTTGTATCATACCAACGTAACCTAAGAATTGCATATAAAGTCTCGTTAACCTTCAGTCTTGTGTGGCGTCCGTCTGTGGGGGGGAAGTTACTTGTCTGTACAGTCGTTGGAGACGGCTCTCCCTGGAGACCTCTCCCCGTAATCTCGGCCGACCCTCCCGGTCCGTCTAACAGTAATGAGTAGTGAGTGCAGAGTAGTGAGTGCAGAGTAGTGAGTAGTGAGTGCAGAGTAGTGAGTGCAGAGTAGTGAGTGCAGAGTAGTGAGTGCAGAGTAGTGAGTGCAGAGTAGTGAGTGCAGAGTGCAGAGTAGTGAGTGCAGAGTAGTGAGTGCAGAGTAGTGAGTGCAGAGTAGTGAGTGCAGAGTAGTGAGTGCAGAGTAGTGAGTGCAGAGTAGTGAGTAGTGAGTGCAGAGTAGTGAGTAGTGAGTGCAGAGTAGTGAGTAGTGAGTGCAGAGTAGTGAGTAGTGAGTGCAGAGTAGTGATTGCAGAGTGCAGAGTAGTGAGTGCAGAGTGCAGAGTAGTGAGTGCAGAGTGCAGAGTAGTGAGTGCAGAGTAGTGAGTGCAGAGTAGTGAGTGCAGAGTAGTGAGTGCAGATTAGTGAGTGCAGAGTAGTGAGTGCAGAGTAGTGAGTGCAGAGTAGTGAGTGCAGAGTGCAGAGTAGTGGGTGCAGAGTGCAGAGTAGTGGGTGCAGAGTAGTGGGTGCAGAGTAGTGGGTGCAGAGTAGTGGGTGCAGAGTAGTGGGTGCAGAGTAGTGAGTGCAGAGTAGTGAGTGCAGAGTAGTGAGTGCAGAGTAGTGAGTGCAGAGTAGTGGGTGCAGAGTAGTGGGTGCAGAGTAGTGAGTGCAGAGTGCAGAGTAGTGAGTGCAGAGTGCAGAGTAGTGAGTGCAGAGTAGTGAGTGCAGAGTAGTGAGTGCAGAGTAGTGAGTGCAGAGTAGTGAGTGCAGAGTAGTGAGTGCAGAGTAGTGAGTGCTGAGTGCAGAGTAGTGAGTGCAGAGTAGTGAGTGCTGAGTGCAGAGTAGTGAGTGCAGAGTAGTGAGTGCAGAGTAGTGAGTGCAGAGTAGTGAGTGCAGAGTAGTGAGTGCAGAGTAGTGAGTGCAGAGTAGTGAGTGCAGAGTAGTGAGTAGTGAGTGCTGAGTGCAGAGTAGTGAGTGCAGAGTAGTGAGTGCAGAGTAGTGAGTGCAGAGTAGTGAGTGCAGAGTAGTGAGTGGTGAGTGCAGAGTAGTGAGTGCAGAGTAGTGAGTGCAGAGTAGTGAGTGGTGAGTGCAGAGTAGTGAGTAGTGAGTGCAGAGTAGTGAGTGCAGAGTAGTGAGTGCAGAGTAGTGAGTGCAGAGTAGTGAGTGCAGAGTAGTGAGTGCAGAGTAGTGAGTGCTGAGTGCAGAGTAGTGAGTGCAGAGTAGTGAGTGCAGAGTAGTGAGTGCAGAGTAGTGAGTGCAGAGTAGTGAGTAGTGAGTGCAGAGTAGTGAGTAATGAGTGCAGAGTAGTGAGTAGTGAGTGCAGAGTAGTGAGTAGTGAGTGCAGAGTAGTGAGTGCAGAGTAGTGAGTGCAGAGTAGTGAGTGCAGAGTAGTGAGTAGTGAGTGCAGAGTAGTGAGTAGTGAGTGCAGAGTAGTGAGTGCAGAGTGCAGAGTAGTGAGTGCAGAGTGCAGAGTAGTGAGTGCAGAGTAGTGAGTGCAGAGTGCAGAGTAGTGAGTGCAGAGTGCAGAGTAGTGAGTGCAGAGTAGTGAGTGCAGAGTAGTGAGTGCAGAGTAGTGAGTGCAGAGTAGTGAGTGCAGAGTAGTGAGTAGTGAGTGCAGAGTAGTGAGTGCAGAGTAGTGAGTGCAGAGTGCAGAGTAGTGAATGCAGAGTGCAGAGTAGTGAGTGCAGAGTAGTGAGTGCAGAGTAGTGAGTGCAGAGTAGTGAGTGCAGAGTAGTGAGTGCAGAGTAGTGAGTAGTGAGTGCAGAGTAGGGAGTAGTGAGTGCAGAGTAGTGAGTAGTGAGTGCAGAGTAGTGAGTAGTGAGTGCAGAGTAGTGAGTAGTGAGTGCAGAGTAGTGAGTAGTGAGTGCAGAGTAGTGAGTGCAGAGTAGTGAGTGCAGAGTAGTGAGTGCAGAGTAGTGAGTGCAGAGTAGTGAGTAGTGAGTGCAGAGTAGTGAGTAGTGAGTGCAGAGTAGTGAGTAGTGAGTGCAGAGTAGTGAGTGCAGAGTAGTGAGTGCAGAGTAGTGAGTGCAGAGTAGTGAGTAGTGAGTGCAGAGTAGTGAGTAGTGAGTGCAGAGTAGTGAGTAGTGAGTGCAGAGTAGTGAGTAGTGAGTGCAGAGTAGTGAGTGCAGAGTAGTGAGTGCAGAGTAGTGAGTGCAGAGTAGTGAGTGCAGAGTAGTGAGTAGTGAGTGCAGAGTAGTGAGTGCACAGTAGTGAGTGCAGAGTAGTGAGTAGTGAGTGCAGAGTAGTGAGTAGTGAGTGCAGAGTAGTGAGTAGTGAGTGCAGAGTAGTGAGTGCAGAGTAGTGAGTGCAGAGTAGTGAGTAGTGAGTGCAGAGTAGTGAGTGCACAGTAGTGAGTGCAGAGTAGTGAGTAGTGAGTGCAGAGTAGTGAGTAGTGAGTGCAGAGTAGTGAGTGCAGAGTAGTGAGTGCAGAGTGCAGAGTTGTGAGTGCAGAGTAGTGAGTGCAGAGTGCAGAGTAGTGAGTGCAGAGTAGTGAGTGCAGAGTAGTGAGTGCAGTGTAGTGAGTAGTGAGTGCAGAGTAGTGAGTAGTGAGTGCAGAGTAGTGAGTAGTGAGTGCAGAGTAGTGAGTAGTGAGTGCAGAGTAGTGAGTAGTGAGTGCAGAGTAGTGAGTAGTGAGTGCAGAGTGCAGAGTAGTGAGTGCAGAGTAGTGAGTGCAGAGTGCAGAGTAGTGAGTGCAGAGCGCAGAGTAGTGAGTGCAGAGTAGTGAATAGTGAGTGCAGAGTAGTGAGTAGTGAGTGCAGAGTAGTGAGTAGTGAGTGCAGAGTAGTGAGTGCAGAGTAGTGAGTGCAGAGTAGTGAGTGCAGAGTAGTGAGTGCAGTGTAGTGAGTAGTGATTGCAGAGTAGTGAGTAGTGAGTGCAGAGTAGTGAGTAGTGAGTGCAGAGTAGTGAGTAGTGAGTGCAGAGTAGTGAGTAGTGAGTGCAGAGTAGTGAGTGCAGAGTGCAGAGTAGTGAGTGCAGAGTAGTGAGTGCAGAGTGCAGAGTAGTGAGTGCAGAGCGCAGAGTAGTGAGTGCAGAGTAGTGAATAGTGAGTGCAGAGTAGTGAGTAGTGAGTGCAGAGTAGTGAGTAGTGAGTGCAGAGTAGTGAGTGCAGAGTAGTGAGTGCAGAGTAGTGAGTAGTGAGTGCTGAGTGCAGAGTAGTGAGTGCAGAGTGCAGAGTAGTGAGTGCAGAGTGCAGAGTAGTGAGTGCAGAGTAGTGAGTGCAGAGTAGTGAGTGCAGAGTAGTGAGTGCAGAGTAGTGAGTGCAGAGTAGTGAGTGCAGAGTAGTGAGTGCTGAGTGCAGAGTAGTGAGTGCAGAGTAGTGAGTGCAGAGTAGTGAGTGCAGAGTTGTGAGTGCAGAGTAGTGAGTGCAGAGTAGTGAGTGCAGAGTAGTGAGTAGTGAGTGCTGAGTGCAGAGTAGTGAGTGCAGAGTAGTGAGTGCAGAGTAGTGAGTGCAGAGTAGTGAGTGCAGAGTAGTGAGTGATGAGTGCAGAGTAGTGAGTAGTGAGTGCAGAGTAGTGAGTGTAGAGTAGTGAGTGCAGAGTAGTGAGTGCAGAGTAGTGAGTGCAGAGTAGTGAGTGCAGAGTAGTGAGTGCAGTGTAGTGAGTAGTGATTGCAGAGTAGTGAGTAGTGAGTGCAGAGTAGTGAGTAGTGAGTGCAGAGTAGTGAGTAGTGAGTGCAGAGTAGTGAGTAGTGAGTGCTGAGTGCAGAGTAGTGAGTGCAGAGTAGTGAGTGCAGAGTAGTGAGTGCAGAGTAGTGAGTGCAGAGTAGTGAGTAGTGAGTGCAGAGTAGTGAGTAGTGAGTGCAGAGTAGTGAGTAATGAGTGCAGAGTAGTGAGTAGTGAGTGCAGAGTAGTGAGTAGTGAGTGCAGAGTAGTGAGTAGTGAGTGCAGAGTAGTGAGTAGTGAGTGCTGAGTGCAGAGTAGTGAGTGCAGAGTAGTGAGTGCAGAGTAGTGAGTGCTGAGTAGTGAGTGCAGAGTAGTGAGTAGTGAGTGCAGAGTAGTGAGTGCAGAGTAGTGAGTGCAGAGTAGTGAGTGCAGAGTAGTGAGTGCAGAGTAGTGAGTGCAGTGTAGTGAGTAGTGAGTGCAGAGTAGTGAGTAGTGAGTGCAGAGTAGTGAGTGCAGTGTAGTGAGTAGTGAGTGCAGAGTAGTGAGTAGTGAGTGCAGAGTAGTGAGTAGTGAGTGCAGAGTAGTGAGTAGTGAGTGCAGAGTAGTGAGTGCAGAGTGCAGAGTAGTGAGTGCAGAGTAGTGAGTGCAGAGTGCAGAGTAGTGAGTGCAGAGCGCAGAGTAGTGAGTGCAGAGTAGTGAGTAGTGAGTGCAGAGTAGTGAGTAGTGAGTGCAGAGTAGTGAGTAGTGAGTGCAGAGTAGTGAGTGCAGAGTAGTGAGTGCAGAGTGCAGAGTTGTGAGTGCAGAGTAGTGAGTGCAGAGTGCAGAGTAGTGAGTGCAGAGTAGTGAGTGCAGTGTAGTGAGTAGTGATTGCAGAGTAGTGAGTAGTGAGTGCAGAGTAGTGAGTAGTGAGTGCAGAGTAGTGAGTAGTGAGTGCAGAGTAGTGAGTAGTGAGTGCTGAGTGCAGAGTAGTGAGTGCAGAGTAGTGAGTGCAGAGTAGTGAGTGCTGAGTAGTGAGTGCAGAGTAGTGAGTAGTGAGTGCAGAGTAGTGAGTAGTGAGTGCAGAGTAGTGAGTAGTGAGTGCAGAGTAGTGAGTGCAGAGTAGTGAGTGCAGAGTAGTGAGTGCAGAGTAGTGAGTGCAGAGTAGTGAGTGCAGTGTAGTGAGTAGTGAGTGCAGAGTAGTGAGTAGTGAGTGCAGAGTAGTGAGTGCAGTGTAGTGAGTAGTGAGTGCAGAGTAGTGAGTAGTGAGTGCAGAGTAGTGAGTAGTGAGTGCAGAGTAGTGAGTAGTGAGTGCAGAGTAGTGAGTGCAGAGTAGTGAGTGCAGAGTGCAGAGTTGTGAGTGCAGAGCGCAGAGTAGTGAGTGCAGAGTAGTGAGTAGTGAGTGCAGAGTAGTGAGTAGTGAGTGCAGAGTAGTGAGTAGTGAGTGCAGAGTAGTGAGTGCAGAGTAGTGAGTGCAGAGTGCAGAGTTGTGAGTGCAGAGTAGTGAGTGCAGAGTGCAGAGTAGTGAGTGCAGAGTAGTGAGTGCAGAGTAGTGAGTGCAGTGTAGTGAATAGTGAGTGCAGAGTAGTGAGTAGTGAGTGCAGAGTAGTGAGTAGTGAGTGCAGAGTAGTGAGTAGTGAGTGCAGAGTAGTGAGTGCAGAGTGCAGAGTAGTGAGTGCAGAGTAGTGAGTGCAGAGTGCAGAGTAGTGAGTGCAGAGCGCAGAGTAGTGAGTGCAGAGTAGTGAGTAGTGAGTGCAGAGTAGTGAGTAGTGAGTGCAGAGTAGTGAGTGCAGAGTAGTGAGTGCAGAGTAGTGAGTAGTGAGTGCTGAGTGCAGAGTAGTGAGTGCAGAGTAGTGAGTGCAGAGTAGTGAGTGCAGAGTAGTGAGTGCAGAGTAGTGAGTGCAGAGTAGTGAGTGCAGAGTAGTGAGTGCAGAGTGCAGAGTAGTGAGAGCAGAGTAGTGAGAGCAGAGTAGTGAGTGCAGAGTAGTGAGTGCAGAGTAGTGAGTGCAGAGTAGTGAGTGCAGAGTGCAGAGTAGTGAGTGCAGAGTGCAGAGTAGTGAGTGCAGAGTAGTGAGTGCAGAGTAGTGAGTGCTGAGTAGTGAGTGCAGAGTAGTGAGTGCAGAGTAGTGAGTAGTGAGTGCAGAGTAGTGAGTGCAGAGTAGTGAGTGCAGAGTAGTGAGTAGTGAGTGCAGAGTAGTGAGTAGTGAGTGCAGAGTAGTGAGTGCAGAGTAGTGAGTGCAGAGTAGTGAGTGCAGAGTAGTGAGTGCAGAGTAGTGAGTGCAGAGTAGTGAGTGCAGAGTAGTGAGTGCAGAGTAGTGAGAGCAGAGTAGTGAGTGCAGTGTAGTGAGTAGTGATTGCAGAGTAGTGAGTGCAGAGTAGTGAGTAGTGAGTGCAGAGTAGTGAGTAGTGAGTGCAGAGTAGTGAGTGCAGAGTAGTGAGTGCAGAGTGCAGAGTAGTGAGTGCAGAGTAGTGAGTGCAGAGTGCAGAGTAGTGAGTGCAGAGTAGTGAGTGCAGAGTAGTGAGTGCAGAGTAGTGAGTGCAGAGTAGTGAGTGCAGAGTAGTGAGTGCAGAGTAGTGAGTAGTGAGTGCAGAGTAGTGAGTGCAGAGTAGTGAGTAGTGAGTGCAGAGTAGTGAGTGCAGAGTAGTGAGTGCAGAGTAGTGAGTGCAGAGTAGTGAGTGCAGAGTGCAGAGTAGTGAGTGCAGAGTAGTGAGTGCAGAGTAGTGAGTGCAGAGTAGTGAGTGCAGAGTAGTGAGTGCAGAGTAGTGAGTGCAGAGTAGTGAGTGCAGAGTAGTGAGTAGTGAGTGCAGAGTAGTGAGTAGTGAGTGCAGAGTAGTGAGTAGTGAGTGCAGAGTAGTGAGTGCAGAGTAGTGAGTGCAGGGTAGTGAGTAGTGAGTGCAGAGTAGTGAGTGCAGAGTAGTGAGTGCAGAGTAGTGAGTAGTGAGTGCAGAGTAGTGAGTAGTGAGTGCAGAGTAGTGAGTAGTGAGTGCAGAGTAGTGAGTGCAGAGTGCAGAGTAGTGAGTGCAGAGTGCAGAGTAGTGAGTGCAGAGTAGTGAGTGCAGAGTAGTGAGTGCAGAGTAGTGAGTGCAGAGTAGTGAGTGCAGAGTAGTGAGTGCAGAGTGCAGAGTAGTGAGAGCAGAGTAGTGAGAGCAGAGTAGTGAGAGCAGAGTAGTGAGAGCAGAGTAGTGAGTGCAGTGTAGTGAGTAGTGATTGCAGAGTAGTGAGTAGTGAGTGCAGAGTAGTGAGTAGTGAGTGCAGAGTAGTGAGTGCAGAGTAGTGAGTGCAGAGTAGTGAGTAGTGAGTGCAGAGTAGTGAGTAGTGAGTGCAGAGTAGTGAGTAGTGAGTGCAGAGTAGTGAGTGCAGAGTGCAGAGTAGTGAGTGCAGAGTAGTGAGTGCAGAGTAGTGAGTGCAGAGTAGTGAGTGCAGAGTAGTGAGTGCAGAGTAGTGAGTAGTGAGTGCAGAGTAGTGAGTGCAGAGTAGTGAGTAGTGAGTGCAGAGTAGTGAGTAGTGAGTGCAGAGTAGTGAGTGCAGAGTAGTGAGTGCAGAGTAGTGAGTGCAGTGTAGTGAGTAGTGATTGCAGAGTAGTGAGTAGTGAGTGCAGAGTAGTGAGTAGTGAGTGCAGAGTAGTGAGTAGTGAGTGCAGAGTAGTGAGTAGTGAGTGCAGAGTAGTGAGTGCAGAGTAGTGAGTGCAGTGCAGTGAGTGCAGTGTAGTGAGTGCAGTGTAGTGAGTGCAGAGTAGTGAGTGCAGTGTAGTGAGTGCAGAGTAGTGAGTGCAGAGTAGTGAGTGCAGAGTAGTGAGTGCAGAGTAGTGAGTAGTGAGTGCAGAGTAATGAGTAGTGAGTGCAGAGTAGTGAGTAGTGAGTGCAGAGTAGTGAGTAGTGAGTGCAGAGTAGTGAGTGCAGAGTAGTGAGTGCAGAGTAGTGAGTGCAGAGTAGTGAGTGCAGAGTAGTGAGTGCAGAGTAGTGAGTGCAGAGTGCAGAGTAGTGAGTGCAGAGTAGTGAGTGCAGAGTAGTGAGTGCAGAGTAGTGAGTGCAGTGTAGTGAGTGCAGAGTAGTGAGTGCAGAGTAGTGAGTGCAGAGTAGTGAGTGCAGAGTAGTGAGTGCAGAGTAGTGAGTAGTGAGTGCAGAGTAATGAGTAGTGAGTGCAGAGTAGTGAGTGCAGAGTAGTGAGTAGTGAGTGCAGAGTAGTGAGTGCAGAGTAGTGAGTGCAGAGTAGTGAGTGCAGAGTAGTGAGTGCAGAGTAGTGAGTGCAGAGTGCAGAGTAGTGAGTGCAGAGTAGTGAGTGCAGAGTAGTGAGTGCAGAGTAGTGAGTGCAGAGTAGTGAGTGCAGAGTAGTGAGTGCAGAGTAGTGAGTGCAGAGTAGTGAGTAGTGAGTGCAGAGTAGTGAGTAGTGAGTGCAGAGTAGTGAGTAGTGAGTGCAGAGTAGTGAGTAGTGAGTGCAGAGTAGTGATTGCAGAGTGCGGAGTAGTGAGTGCAGAGTGCAGAGTAGTGAGTGCAGAGTGCAGAGTAGTGAGTGCAGAGTAGTGAGTGCAGAGTAGTGAGTGCAGAGTAGTGAGTGCAGATTAGTGAGTGCAGAGTAGTGAGTGCAGAGTAGTGAGTGCAGAGTAGTGAGTGCAGAGTGCAGAGTAGTGGGTGCAGAGTAGTGGGTGCAGTGAAGTAGTGTGGCTCACTGGTTAGAGGCGGCAGACCCGAGAGCAGAGGACGGCCCGGGACCAGGGTTCGATTCCCGGCGCGGCAGGTTTCTGGACCAGGGTCAGCGGACTCGATAATTCTCTCGCCTCGGTGCCCACTCTGATCAGCGATCACACTCGGCAACTCTGGGCATTAGCTTGCCTCATCTTCACTAACGGCCCCACCAGACCGCCGGGGATGCCTGGTCTCACCCTGGAGATACCCATTAAGGGACCATCTCTCAGGGAAACCAGGAAGGGTTTCGCAGCGGTCGAAGCGCCTTGGGACCCTACGGGTAAGTAGTGCGCTATATAAATGCATTTACATTTACATTTACATTTACAGAGTGCAGAGTAGTGGGTGCAGAGTAGTGGGTGCAGAGTAGTGGGTGCAGAGTAGTGGGTGCAGAGTAGTGGGTGCAGAGTAGTGAGTGCAGAGTAGTGAGTGCAGAGTAGTGAGTGCAGAGTAGTGAGTGCAGAGTAGTGGGTGCAGAGTAGTGGGTGCAGAGTAGTGAGTGCAGAGTGCAGAGTAGTGAGTGCAGAGTGCAGAGTAGTGAGTGCAGAGTAGTGAGTGCAGAGTAGTGAGTGCAGAGTAGTGAGTGCAGAGTAGTGAGTGCAGAGTAGTGAGTGCTGAGTGCAGAGTAGTGAGTGCAGAGTAGTGAGTGCTGAGTGCAGAGTAGTGAGTGCACAGTAGTGAGTGCAGAGTAGTGAGTGCAGAGTAGTGAGTGCAGAGTAGTGAGTGCAGAGTAGTGAGTGCAGAGTAGTGAGTGCAGAGTAGTGAGTAGTGAGTGCTGAGTGCAGAGTAGTGAGTGCAGAGTAGTGAGTGCAGAGTAGTGAGTGCAGAGTAGTGAGTGCAGAGTAGTGAGTGGTGAGTGCAGAGTAGTGAGTGCAGAGTAGTGAGTTCAGAGTAGTGAGTGGTGAGTGCAGAGTAGTGAGTAGTGAGTGCAGAGTAGTGAGTGCAGAGTAGTGAGTGCAGAGTAGTGAGTGCAGAGTAGTGAGTGCAGAGTAGTGAGTGCTGAGTGCAGAGTAGTGAGTGCAGAGTAGTGAGTGCAGAGTAGTGAGTGCAGAGTAGTGAGTGCAGAGTAGTGAGTGCAGAGTAGTGAGTAGTGAGTGCAGAGTAGTGAGTAATGAGTGCAGAGTAGTGAGTAGTGAGTGCAGAGTAGTGAGTAGTGAGTGCAGAGTAGTGAGTGCAGAGTAGTGAGTGCAGAGTGGTGAGTGCAGAGTAGTGAGTAGTGAGTGCAGAGTAGTGAGTATTGAGTGCAGAGTAGTGAGTGCAGAGTGCAGAGTAGTGAGTGCAGAGTGCAGAGTAGTGAGTGCAGAGTAGTGAGTGCAGAGTGCAGAGTAGTGAGTGCAGAGTGCAGAGTAGTGAGTGCAGAGTAGTGAGTGCAGAGTAGTGAGTGCAGAGTAGTGAGTGCAGAGTAGTGAGTAGTGAGTGCAGAGTAGTGAGTGCAGAGTAGTGAGTGCAGAGTGCAGAGTAGTGAGTGCAGAGTGCAGAGTAGTGAGTGCAGAGTAGTGAGTGCAGAGTAGTGAGTGCAGAGTAGTGAGTGCAGAGTAGTGAGTAGTGAGTGCAGAGTAGTGAGTAGTGAGTGCAGAGTAGTGAGTAGTGAGTGCAGAGTAGTGAGTAGTGAGTGCAGAGTAGTGAGTGCAGAGTAGTGAGTGCAGAGTAGTGAGTGCAGAGTAGTGAGTGCAGAGTAGTGAGTAGTGAGTGCAGAGTAGTGAGTAGTGAGTGCAGAGTAGTGAGTAGTGAGTGCAGAGTAGTGAGTAGTGAGTGCAGAGTAGTGAGTGCAGAGTAGTGAGTGCAGAGTAGTGAGTGGTGAGTGCAGAGTAGTGAGTAGTGAGTGCAGAGTAGTGAGTAGTGAGTGCAGAGTAGTGAGTAGTGAGTGCAGAGTAGTGAGTAGTGAGTGCAGAGTAGTGAGTGCAGAGTAGTGAGTGCAGAGTAGTGAGTGCAGAGTAGTGAGTGCAGAGTAGTGAGTAGTGAGTGCAGAGTAGTGAGTGCACAGTAGTGAGTGCAGAGTAGTGAGTAGTGAGTGCAGAGTAGTGAGTAGTGAGTGCAGAGTAGTGAGTAGTGAGTGCAGAGTAGTGAGTGCAGAGTAGTGAGTGCAGAGTAGTGAGTAGTGAGTGCAGAGTAGTGAGTGCACAGTAGTGAGTGCAGAGTAGTGAGTAGTGAGTGCAGAGTAGTGAGTAGTGAGTGCAGAGTAGTGAGTGCAGAGTAGTGAGTGCAGAGTGCAGAGTTGTGAGTGCAGAGTAGTGAGTGCAGAGTGCAGAGTAGTGAGTGCAGAGTAGTGAGTGCAGAGTAGTGAGTGCAGTGTAGTGAGTAGTGATTGCAGAGTAGTGAGTAGTGAGTGCAGAGTAGTGAGTAGTGAGTGCAGAGTAGTGAGTAGTGAGTGCAGAGTAGTGAGTAGTGAGTGCAAAGTAGTGAGTAGTGAGTGCAGAGTGCAGAGTAGTGAGTGCAGAGTAGTGAGTGCAGAGTGCAGAGTAGTGAGTGCAGAGCGCAGAGTAGTGAGTGCAGAGTAGTGAATAGTGAGTGCAGAGTAGTGAGTAGTGAGTGCAGAGTAGTGAGTAGTGAGTGCAGAGTAGTGAGTGCAGAGTAGTGAGTGCAGAGTAGTGAGTGCAGAGTAGTGAGTGCAGAGTAGTGAGTGCAGAGTGCAGAGTAGTGAGTGCAGAGTGCAGAGTAGTGAGTGCAGAGTAGTGAGTGCAGAGTAGTGAGTGCAGAGTAGTGAGTGCAGAGTAGTGAGTGCAGAGTAGTGAGTGCAGAGTAGTGAGTGCTGAGTGCAGAGTAGTGAGTGCAGAGTAGTGAGTGCAGAGTAGTGAGTGCAGAGTAGTGAGTGCAGAGTCGTGAGTGCAGAGTAGTGAGTGCAGAGTAGTGAGTGCAGAGTAGTGAGTGCTGAGTGCAGAGTAGTGAGTGCAGAGTAGTGAGTGCAGAGTAGTGAGTGCAGAGTAGTGAGTGGTGAGTGCAGAGTAGTGAGTAGTGAGTGCAGAGTAGTGAGTGCAGAGTAGTGAGTGCAGAGTAGTGAGTGCAGAGTAGTGAGTGCAGAGTAGTGAGTAGTGAGTGCTGAGTGCAGAGTAGTGAGTGCAGAGTAGTGAGTGCAGAGTAGTGAGTAGTGAGTACAGAGTAGTGAGTAGTGAGTGCAGAGTAGTGAGTAGTGAGTGCAGAGTAGTGAGTAGTGAGTGCAGAGTAGTGAGTAGTGAGTGCAGAGTAGTGAGTGCAGAGTAGTGAGTGCAGAGTAGTGAGTGCAGAGTAGTGAGTGCAGAGTAGTGAGTGCAGAGTAGTGAGTAGTGAGTGCAGAGTAGTGAGTAGTGAGTGCAGAGTAGTGAGTAGTGAGTGCAGAGTAGTGAGTGCAGAGTAGTGAGTGCAGAGTAGTGAGTGCAGAGTAGTGAGTGCAGAGTAGTGAGTAGTGAGTGCAGAGTAGTGAGTGCAGAGTAGTGAGTGCACAGTAGTGAGTGCAGAGTAGTGAGTAGTGAGTGCAGAGTAGTGAGTAGTGAGTGCAGAGTAGTGAGTAGTGAGTGCAGAGTAGTGAGTGCAGAGTAGTGAGTGCAGAGTGCAGAGTTGTGAGTGCAGAGTAGTGAGGGCAGAGTGCAGAGTAGTGAGTGCAGAGTAGTGAGTGCAGAGTAGTGAGTGCAGTGTAGTGAGTAGTGATTGCAGAGTAGTGAGTAGTGAGTGCAGAGTAGTGAGTAGTGAGTGCAGAGTAGTGAGTAGTGAGTGCAGAGTAGTGAGTAGTGAGTGCAGAGTAGTGAGTAGTGAGTGCAGAGTAGTGAGTGCAGAGTGCAGAGTAGTGAGTGCAGAGTAGTGAGTGCAGAGTGCAGAGTAGTGAGTGCAGAGCGCAGAGTAGTGAGTGCAGAGTAGTGAGTAGTGAGTGCAGAGTAGTGAGTAGTGAGTGCAGAGTAGTGAGTAGTGAGTGCAGAGTAGTGAGTAGTGAGTGCAGAGTAGTGAGTGCAGAGTGCAGAGTAGTGAGTAGTGAGTGCAGAGTAGTGAGTAGTGAGTGCAGAGTAGTGAGTAGTGAGTGCAGAGTAGTGAGTGCAGAGTGCAGAGTAGTGAGTGCAGAGTAGTGAGTGCAGAGTGCAGAGTAGTGAGTGCAGAGCGCAGAGTAGTGAGTGCAGAGTAGTGAGTAGTGAGTGCAGAGTAGTGAGTAGTGAGTGCAGAGTAGTGAGTAGTGAGTGCAGAGTAGTGAGTGCAGAGTGCAGAGTAGTGAGTAGTGAGTGCAGAGTAGTGAGTAGTGAGTGCAGAGTAGTGAGTAGTGAGTGCAGAGTAGTGAGTGCAGAGTGCAGAGTAGTGAGTGCAGAGTAGTGAGTGCAGAGTGCAGAGTAGTGAGTGCAGAGCGCAGAGTAGTGAGTGCAGAGTAGTGAGTAGTGAGTGCAGAGTAGTGAGTAGTGAGTGCAGAGTAGTGAGTAGTGAGTGCAGAGTAGTGAGTGCAGAGTAGTGAGTGCAGAGTAGTGAGTGCAGAGTAGTGAGTGCAGAGTAGTGAGTAGTGAGTGCTGAGTGCAGAGTAGTGAGTGCAGAGTAGTGAGTGCAGAGTAGTGAGTGCAGAGTAGTGAGTGCAGAGTAGTGAGTGCAGAGTGCAGAGTAGTGAGAGCAGAGTAGTGAGAGCAGAGTAGTGAGTGCAGAGTAGTGAGTGCAGAGTAGTGAGTGCAGAGTAGTGAGTGCAGAGTGCAGAGTAGTGAGTGCAGAGTGCAGAGTAGTGAGTGCAGAGTAGTGAGTGCAGAGTAGTGAGTGCAGAGTAGTGAGTGCAGAGTAGTGAGTGCAGAGTAGTGAGTAGTGAGTGCAGAGTAGTGAGTGCAGAGTAGTGAGTAGTGAGTGCAGAGTAGTGAGTAGTGAGTGCAGAGTAGTGAGTGCAGAGTAGTGAGTGCAGAGTAGTGAGTGCAGAGTAGTGAGTGCAGAGTAGTGAGTGCAGAGTAGTGAGTGCAGAGTAGTGAGTGCAGAGTAGTGAGTAGTGAGTGCAGAGTAGTGAGTGCAGAGTAGTGAGTGCAGAGTAGTGAGTAGTGAGTGCAGAGTAGTGAGTAGTGAGTGCAGAGTAGTGAGTGCAGAGTAGTGAGTGCAGAGTAGTGAGAGCAGAGTAGTGAGTGCAGTGTAGTGAGTAGTGATTGCAGAGTAGTGAGTAGTGAGTGCAGAGTAGTGAGTAGTGAGTGCAGAGTAGTGAGTAGTGAGTGCAGAGTAGTGAGTGCAGAGTAGTGAGTGCAGAGTGCAGAGTAGTGAGTGCAGAGTAGTGAGTGCAGAGTGCAGAGTAGTGAGTGCAGAGTAGTGAGTGCAGAGTGCAGAGTAGTGAGTGCAGAGTAGTGAGTGCAGAGTGCAGAGTAGTGAGTGCAGAGTAGTGAGTGCAGAGTAGTGAGTGCAGAGTAGTGAGTGCAGAGTAGTGAGTGCAGAGTAGTGAGTAGTGAGTGCAGAGTAGTGAGTGCAGAGTAGTGAGTAGTGAGTGCAGAGTAGTGAGTGCAGAGTAGTGAGTGCAGAGTAGTGAGTGCAGAGTAGTGAGTGCAGAGTAGTGAGTAGTGAGTGCAGAGTAGTGAGTAGTGAGTGCAGAGTAGTGAGTAGTGAGTGCAGAGTAGTGAGTAGTGAGTGCAGAGTAGTGAGTGCAGAGTAGTGAGTGCAGGGTAGTGAGTAGTGAGTGCAGAGTAGTGAGTGCAGAGTAGTGAGTGCAGAGTAGTGAGTGCAGAGTAGTGAGTAGTGAGTGCAGAGTAGTGAGTAGTGAGTGCAGAGTAGTGAGTAGTGAGTGCAGAGTAGTGAGTAGTGAGTGCAGAGTAGTGAGTGCAGAGTGCAGAGTAGTGAGTGCAGAGTGCAGAGTAGTGAGTGCAGAGTAGTGAGTGCAGAGTAGTGAGTGCAGAGTAGTGAGTGCAGAGTAGTGAGTGCAGAGTGCAGAGTAGTGAGAGCAGAGTAGTGAGAGCAGAGTAGTGAGAGCAGAGTAGTGAGAGCAGAGTAGTGAGTGCAGTGTAGTGAGTAGTGATTGCAGAGTAGTGAGTAGTGAGTGCAGAGTAGTGAGTAGTGAGTGCAGAGTAGTGAGTGCAGAGTAGTGAGTGCAGAGTAGTGAGTGCAGAGTAGTGAGTAGTGAGTGCAGAGTAGTGAGTGCAGAGAAGTGAGTGCAGAGTAGTGAGTGCAGAGTAGTGAGTGCAGAGTAGTGAGTGCAGAGTAGTGAGTGCAGAGTAGTGAGTAGTGAGTGCAGAGTAGTGAGTGCAGAGTAGTGAGTAGTGAGTGCAGAGTAGTGAGTAGTGAGTGCAGAGTAGTGAGTAGTGAGTGCAGAGTAGTGAGTGCAGAGTAGTGAGTAGTGAGTGCAGAGTAGTGAGTGCAGAGTAGTGAGTGCAGAGTAGTGAGTGCAGAGTGCAGAGTAGTTAGTGCAGAGTGCAGAGTAGTGAGTGCAGAGTAGTGAGTGCAGAGTGCAGAGTAGTGCGTGCAGAGTAGTGAGTGCAGAGTAGTGAGTGCAGTGTAGTGAGTAGTGATTGCAGTGTAGTGAGTAGTGATTGCAGAGTAGTGAGTAGTGAGTGCAGAGTAGTGAGTAGTGAGTGCAGAGTAGTGAGTGCAGAGTAGTGAGTGCAGAGTAGTGAGTAGTGAGTGCAGAGTAGTGAGTAGTGAGTGCAGAGTAGTGAGTAGTGAGTGCAGAGTAGTGAGTGCAGAGTGCAGAGTAGTGAGTGCAGAGTAGTGAGTGCAGAGTAGTGAGTGCAGAGTAGTGAGTGCAGAGTAGTGAGTGCAGAGTAGTGAGTAGTGAGTGCAGAGTAGTGAGTGCAGAGTAGTGAGTAGTGAGTGCAGAGTAGTGAGTAGTGAGTGCAGAGTAGTGAGTGCAGAGTAGTGAGTGCAGAGTAGTGAGTGCAGTGTAGTGAGTAGTGATTGCAGAGTAGTGAGTAGTGAGTGCAGAGTAGTGAGTAGTGAGTGCAGAGTAGTGA
Source organism: Lissotriton vulgaris (assembly GCF_964263255.1). Classification (NCBI taxonomy): domain Eukaryota; kingdom Metazoa; phylum Chordata; class Amphibia; order Caudata; family Salamandridae; genus Lissotriton; species Lissotriton vulgaris. The sequence goes on from NC_141685.1 coordinate 178,927,371, forward strand.
GTAGTGAGTGCAGAGTAGTGAGTAGTGAGTGCAGAGTAGTGAGTGCAGAGTAGTGAGTGCAGTGCAGTGAGTGCAGTGTAGTGAGTGCAGTGTAGTGAGTGCAGAGTAGTGAGTGCAGTGTAGTGAGTGCAGAGTAGTGAGTGCAGAGTAGTGAGTGCAGAGTAGTGAGTGCAGAGTAGTGAGTAGTGAGTGCAGAGTAATGAGTAGTGAGTGCAGAGTAGTGAGTAGTGAGTGCAGAGTAGTGAGTAGTGAGTGCAGAGTAGTGAGTGCAGAGTAGTGAGTGCAGAGTAGTGAGTGCAGAGTAGTGAGTGCAGAGTAGTGAGTGCAGAGTAGTGAGTGCAGAGTGCAGAGTAGTGAGTGCAGAGTAGTGAGTGCAGAGTAGTGAGTGCAGAGTAGTGAGTGCAGTGTAGTGAGTGCAGAGTAGTGAGTGCAGAGTAGTGAGTGCAGAGTAGTGAGTGCAGAGTAGTGAGTGCAGAGTAGTGAGTAGTGAGTGCAGAGTAATGAGTAGTGAGTGCAGAGTAGTGAGTGCAGAGTAGTGAGTAGTGAGTGCAGAGTAGTGAGTGCAGAGTAGTGAGTGCAGAGTAGTGAGTGCAGAGTAGTGAGTGCAGAGTAGTGAGTGCAGAGTGCAGAGTAGTGAGTGCAGAGTAGTGAGTGCAGAGTAGTGAGTGCAGAGTAGTGAGTGCAGAGTAGTGAGTGCAGAGTAGTGAGTGCAGAGTAGTGAGTGCAGAGTAGTGAGTAGTGAGTGCAGAGTAGTGAGTAGTGAGTGCAGAGTAGTGAGTAGTGAGTGCAGAGTAGTGAGTAGTGAGTGCAGAGTAGTGATTGCAGAGTGCGGAGTAGTGAGTGCAGAGTGCAGAGTAGTGAGTGCAGAGTGCAGAGTAGTGAGTGCAGAGTAGTGAGTGCAGAGTAGTGAGTGCAGAGTAGTGAGTGCAGATTAGTGAGTGCAGAGTAGTGAGTGCAGAGTAGTGAGTGCAGAGTAGTGAGTGCAGAGTGCAGAGTAGTGGGTGCAGAGTAGTGGGTGCAGAGTGCAGAGTAGTGGGTGCAGAGTAGTGGGTGCAGAGTAGTGGGTGCAGAGTAGTGGGTGCAGAGTAGTGGGTGCAGAGTAGTGAGTGCAGAGTAGTGAGTGCAGAGTAGTGAGTGCAGAGTAGTGAGTGCAGAGTAGTGGGTGCAGAGTAGTGGGTGCAGAGTAGTGAGTGCAGAGTGCAGAGTAGTGAGTGCAGAGTGCAGAGTAGTGAGTGCAGAGTAGTGAGTGCAGAGTAGTGAGTGCAGAGTAGTGAGTGCAGAGTAGTGAGTGCAGAGTAGTGAGTGCTGAGTGCAGAGTAGTGAGTGCAGAGTAGTGAGTGCTGAGTGCAGAGTAGTGAGTGCACAGTAGTGAGTGCAGAGTAGTGAGTGCAGAGTAGTGAGTGCAGAGTAGTGAGTGCAGAGTAGTGAGTGCAGAGTAGTGAGTGCAGAGTAGTGAGTAGTGAGTGCTGAGTGCAGAGTAGTGAGTGCAGAGTAGTGAGTGCAGAGTAGTGAGTGCAGAGTAGTGAGTGCAGAGTAGTGAGTGGTGAGTGCAGAGTAGTGAGTGCAGAGTAGTGAGTTCAGAGTAGTGAGTGGTGAGTGCAGAGTAGTGAGTAGTGAGTGCAGAGTAGTGAGTGCAGAGTAGTGAGTGCAGAGTAGTGAGTGCAGAGTAGTGAGTGCTGAGTGCAGAGTAGTGAGTGCAGAGTAGTGAGTGCAGAGTAGTGAGTGCAGAGTAGTGAGTGCAGAGTAGTGAGTGCAGAGTAGTGAGTAGTGAGTGCAGAGTAGTGAGTAATGAGTGCAGAGTAGTGAGTAGTGAGTGCAGAGTAGTGAGTAGTGAGTGCAGAGTAGTGAGTGCAGAGTAGTGAGTGCAGAGTGGTGAGTGCAGAGTAGTGAGTAGTGAGTGCAGAGTAGTGAGTATTGAGTGCAGAGTAGTGAGTGCAGAGTGCAGAGTAGTGAGTGCAGAGTGCAGAGTAGTGAGTGCAGAGTAGTGAGTGCAGAGTGCAGAGTAGTGAGTGCAGAGTGCAGAGTAGTGAGTGCAGAGTAGTGAGTGCAGAGTAGTGAGTGCAGAGTAGTGAGTAGTGAGTGCAGAGTAGTGAGTGCAGAGTAGTGAGTGCAGAGTGCAGAGTAGTGAGTGCAGAGTGCAGAGTAGTGAGTGCAGAGTAGTGAGTGCAGAGTAGTGAGTGCAGAGTAGTGAGTGCAGAGTAGTGAGTAGTGAGTGCAGAGTAGTGAGTAGTGAGTGCAGAGTAGTGAGTAGTGAGTGCAGAGTAGTGAGTAGTGAGTGCAGAGTAGTGAGTGCAGAGTAGTGAGTGCAGAGTAGTGAGTGCAGAGTAGTGAGTGCAGAGTAGTGAGTAGTGAGTGCAGAGTAGTGAGTAGTGAGTGCAGAGTAGTGAGTAGTGAGTGCAGAGTAGTGAGTAGTGAGTGCAGAGTAGTGAGTGCAGAGTAGTGAGTGCAGAGTAGTGAGTGCAGAGTAGTGAGTGGTGAGTGCAGAGTAGTGAGTAGTGAGTGCAGAGTAGTGAGTAGTGAGTGCAGAGTAGTGAGTAGTGAGTGCAGAGTAGTGAGTAGTGAGTGCAGAGTAGTGAGTGCAGAGTAGTGAGTGCAGAGTAGTGAGTGCAGAGTAGTGAGTGCAGAGTAGTGAGTAGTGAGTGCAGAGTAGTGAGTGCACAGTAGTGAGTGCAGAGTAGTGAGTAGTGAGTGCAGAGTAGTGAGTAGTGAGTGCAGAGTAGTGAGTAGTGAGTGCAGAGTAGTGAGTGCAGAGTAGTGAGTGCAGAGTAGTGAGTAGTGAGTGCAGAGTAGTGAGTGCACAGTAGTGAGTGCAGAGTAGTGAGTAGTGAGTGCAGAGTAGTGAGTAGTGAGTGCAGAGTAGTGAGTGCAGAGTAGTGAGTGCAGAGTGCAGAGTTGTGAGTGCAGAGTAGTGAGTGCAGAGTGCAGAGTAGTGAGTGCAGAGTAGTGAGTGCAGAGTAGTGAGTGCAGTGTAGTGAGTAGTGATTGCAGAGTAGTGAGTAGTGAGTGCAGAGTAGTGAGTAGTGAGTGCAGAGTAGTGAGTAGTGAGTGCAGAGTAGTGAGTAGTGAGTGCAAAGTAGTGAGTAGTGAGTGCAGAGTGCAGAGTAGTGAGTGCAGAGTAGTGAGTGCAGAGTGCAGAGTAGTGAGTGCAGAGCGCAGAGTAGTGAGTGCAGAGTAGTGAATAGTGAGTGCAGAGTAGTGAGTAGTGAGTGCAGAGTAGTGAGTAGTGAGTGCAGAGTAGTGAGTGCAGAGTAGTGAGTGCAGAGTAGTGAGTGCAGAGTAGTGAGTGCAGAGTAGTGAGTGCAGAGTGCAGAGTAGTGAGTGCAGAGTGCAGAGTAGTGAGTGCAGAGTAGTGAGTGCAGAGTAGTGAGTGCAGAGTAGTGAGTGCAGAGTAGTGAGTGCAGAGTAGTGAGTGCAGAGTAGTGAGTGCTGAGTGCAGAGTAGTGAGTGCAGAGTAGTGAGTGCAGAGTAGTGAGTGCAGAGTAGTGAGTGCAGAGTCGTGAGTGCAGAGTAGTGAGTGCAGAGTAGTGAGTGCAGAGTAGTGAGTGCTGAGTGCAGAGTAGTGAGTGCAGAGTAGTGAGTGCAGAGTAGTGAGTGCAGAGTAGTGAGTGGTGAGTGCAGAGTAGTGAGTAGTGAGTGCAGAGTAGTGAGTGCAGAGTAGTGAGTGCAGAGTAGTGAGTGCAGAGTAGTGAGTGCAGAGTAGTGAGTAGTGAGTGCTGAGTGCAGAGTAGTGAGTGCAGAGTAGTGAGTGCAGAGTAGTGAGTAGTGAGTACAGAGTAGTGAGTAGTGAGTGCAGAGTAGTGAGTAGTGAGTGCAGAGTAGTGAGTAGTGAGTGCAGAGTAGTGAGTGCAGAGTAGTGAGTGCAGAGTAGTGAGTGCAGAGTAGTGAGTGCAGAGTAGTGAGTGCAGAGTAGTGAGTAGTGAGTGCAGAGTAGTGAGTAGTGAGTGCAGAGTAGTGAGTAGTGAGTGCAGAGTAGTGAGTGCAGAGTAGTGAGTGCAGAGTAGTGAGTGCAGAGTAGTGAGTGCAGAGTAGTGAGTAGTGAGTGCAGAGTAGTGAGTGCAGAGTAGTGAGTGCACAGTAGTGAGTGCAGAGTAGTGAGTAGTGAGTGCAGAGTAGTGAGTAGTGAGTGCAGAGTAGTGAGTAGTGAGTGCAGAGTAGTGAGTGCAGAGTAGTGAGTGCAGAGTGCAGAGTTGTGAGTGCAGAGTAGTGAGGGCAGAGTGCAGAGTAGTGAGTGCAGAGTAGTGAGTGCAGAGTAGTGAGTGCAGTGTAGTGAGTAGTGATTGCAGAGTAGTGAGTAGTGAGTGCAGAGTAGTGAGTAGTGAGTGCAGAGTAGTGAGTAGTGAGTGCAGAGTAGTGAGTAGTGAGTGCAGAGTAGTGAGTAGTGAGTGCAGAGTAGTGAGTGCAGAGTGCAGAGTAGTGAGTGCAGAGTAGTGAGTGCAGAGTGCAGAGTAGTGAGTGCAGAGCGCAGAGTAGTGAGTGCAGAGTAGTGAGTAGTGAGTGCAGAGTAGTGAGTAGTGAGTGCAGAGTAGTGAGTAGTGAGTGCAGAGTAGTGAGTAGTGAGTGCAGAGTAGTGAGTGCAGAGTGCAGAGTAGTGAGTAGTGAGTGCAGAGTAGTGAGTAGTGAGTGCAGAGTAGTGAGTAGTGAGTGCAGAGTAGTGAGTGCAGAGTGCAGAGTAGTGAGTGCAGAGTAGTGAGTGCAGAGTGCAGAGTAGTGAGTGCAGAGCGCAGAGTAGTGAGTGCAGAGTAGTGAGTAGTGAGTGCAGAGTAGTGAGTAGTGAGTGCAGAGTAGTGAGTAGTGAGTGCAGAGTAGTGAGTGCAGAGTGCAGAGTAGTGAGTAGTGAGTGCAGAGTAGTGAGTAGTGAGTGCAGAGTAGTGAGTAGTGAGTGCAGAGTAGTGAGTGCAGAGTGCAGAGTAGTGAGTGCAGAGTAGTGAGTGCAGAGTGCAGAGTAGTGAGTGCAGAGCGCAGAGTAGTGAGTGCAGAGTAGTGAGTAGTGAGTGCAGAGTAGTGAGTAGTGAGTGCAGAGTAGTGAGTAGTGAGTGCAGAGTAGTGAGTGCAGAGTAGTGAGTGCAGAGTAGTGAGTGCAGAGTAGTGAGTGCAGAGTAGTGAGTAGTGAGTGCTGAGTGCAGAGTAGTGAGTGCAGAGTAGTGAGTGCAGAGTAGTGAGTGCAGAGTAGTGAGTGCAGAGTAGTGAGTGCAGAGTGCAGAGTAGTGAGAGCAGAGTAGTGAGAGCAGAGTAGTGAGTGCAGAGTAGTGAGTGCAGAGTAGTGAGTGCAGAGTAGTGAGTGCAGAGTGCAGAGTAGTGAGTGCAGAGTGCAGAGTAGTGAGTGCAGAGTAGTGAGTGCAGAGTAGTGAGTGCAGAGTAGTGAGTGCAGAGTAGTGAGTGCAGAGTAGTGAGTAGTGAGTGCAGAGTAGTGAGTGCAGAGTAGTGAGTAGTGAGTGCAGAGTAGTGAGTAGTGAGTGCAGAGTAGTGAGTGCAGAGTAGTGAGTGCAGAGTAGTGAGTGCAGAGTAGTGAGTGCAGAGTAGTGAGTGCAGAGTAGTGAGTGCAGAGTAGTGAGTGCAGAGTAGTGAGTAGTGAGTGCAGAGTAGTGAGTGCAGAGTAGTGAGTGCAGAGTAGTGAGTAGTGAGTGCAGAGTAGTGAGTAGTGAGTGCAGAGTAGTGAGTGCAGAGTAGTGAGTGCAGAGTAGTGAGAGCAGAGTAGTGAGTGCAGTGTAGTGAGTAGTGATTGCAGAGTAGTGAGTAGTGAGTGCAGAGTAGTGAGTAGTGAGTGCAGAGTAGTGAGTAGTGAGTGCAGAGTAGTGAGTGCAGAGTAGTGAGTGCAGAGTGCAGAGTAGTGAGTGCAGAGTAGTGAGTGCAGAGTGCAGAGTAGTGAGTGCAGAGTAGTGAGTGCAGAGTGCAGAGTAGTGAGTGCAGAGTAGTGAGTGCAGAGTGCAGAGTAGTGAGTGCAGAGTAGTGAGTGCAGAGTAGTGAGTGCAGAGTAGTGAGTGCAGAGTAGTGAGTGCAGAGTAGTGAGTAGTGAGTGCAGAGTAGTGAGTGCAGAGTAGTGAGTAGTGAGTGCAGAGTAGTGAGTGCAGAGTAGTGAGTGCAGAGTAGTGAGTGCAGAGTAGTGAGTGCAGAGTAGTGAGTAGTGAGTGCAGAGTAGTGAGTAGTGAGTGCAGAGTAGTGAGTAGTGAGTGCAGAGTAGTGAGTAGTGAGTGCAGAGTAGTGAGTGCAGAGTAGTGAGTGCAGGGTAGTGAGTAGTGAGTGCAGAGTAGTGAGTGCAGAGTAGTGAGTGCAGAGTAGTGAGTGCAGAGTAGTGAGTAGTGAGTGCAGAGTAGTGAGTAGTGAGTGCAGAGTAGTGAGTAGTGAGTGCAGAGTAGTGAGTAGTGAGTGCAGAGTAGTGAGTGCAGAGTGCAGAGTAGTGAGTGCAGAGTGCAGAGTAGTGAGTGCAGAGTAGTGAGTGCAGAGTAGTGAGTGCAGAGTAGTGAGTGCAGAGTAGTGAGTGCAGAGTGCAGAGTAGTGAGAGCAGAGTAGTGAGAGCAGAGTAGTGAGAGCAGAGTAGTGAGAGCAGAGTAGTGAGTGCAGTGTAGTGAGTAGTGATTGCAGAGTAGTGAGTAGTGAGTGCAGAGTAGTGAGTAGTGAGTGCAGAGTAGTGAGTGCAGAGTAGTGAGTGCAGAGTAGTGAGTGCAGAGTAGTGAGTAGTGAGTGCAGAGTAGTGAGTGCAGAGAAGTGAGTGCAGAGTAGTGAGTGCAGAGTAGTGAGTGCAGAGTAGTGAGTGCAGAGTAGTGAGTGCAGAGTAGTGAGTAGTGAGTGCAGAGTAGTGAGTGCAGAGTAGTGAGTAGTGAGTGCAGAGTAGTGAGTAGTGAGTGCAGAGTAGTGAGTAGTGAGTGCAGAGTAGTGAGTGCAGAGTAGTGAGTAGTGAGTGCAGAGTAGTGAGTGCAGAGTAGTGAGTGCAGAGTAGTGAGTGCAGAGTGCAGAGTAGTTAGTGCAGAGTGCAGAGTAGTGAGTGCAGAGTAGTGAGTGCAGAGTGCAGAGTAGTGCGTGCAGAGTAGTGAGTGCAGAGTAGTGAGTGCAGTGTAGTGAGTAGTGATTGCAGAGTAGTGAGTAGTGAGTGCAGAGTAGTGAGTAGTGAGTGCAGAGTAGTGAGTAGTGAGTGCAGAGTAGTGAGTAGTGAGTGCAGAGTAGTGAGTGCAGAGTGCAGAGTAGTGAGTGCAGAGCGCAGAGTAGTGAGTGCAGAGTAGTGATTAGTGAGTGCAGAGTAGTGAGTAGTGAGTGCAGAGTAGTGAGTAGTGAGTGCAGAGTAGTGAGTGCAGAGTAGTGAGTGCAGAGTAGTGAGTAGTGAGTGCTGAGTGCAGAGTAGTGAGTGCAGAGTGCAGAGTAGTGAGTGCAGAGTGCAGAGTAATGAGTGCAGAGTAGTGAGTGCACAGTAGTGAGTGCAGAGTAGTGAGTAGTGAGTGCAGAGTAGTGAGTAGTGAGTGCAGAGTAGTGAGTAGTGAGTGCAGAGTAGTGAGTGCAGAGTGGTGAGTGCAGAGTGCAGAGTTGTGAGTGCAGAGTAGTGAGTGCAGAGTGCAGAGTAGTGAGTGCAGAGTAGTGAGTGCAGAGTAGTGAGTGCAGTGTAGTGAGTAGTGATTGCAGAGTAGTGAGTAGTGAGTGCAGAGTAGTGAGTAGTGAGTGCAGAGTAGTGAGTAGTGAGTGCAGAGTAGTGAGTAGTGAGTGCAGAGTAGTGAGTGCAGAGTGCAGAGTAGTGAGTGCAGAGTAGTGAGTGCAGAGTGCAGAGTAGTGAGTGCAGAGCGCAGAGTAGTGAGTGCAGAGTAGTGAGTAGTGAGTGCAGAGTAGTGAGTAGTGAGTGCAGAGTAGTGAGTGCAGAGTGCAGAGTAGTGAGTGCAGAGTAGTGAGTGCAGAGTGCAGAGTAGTGAGTGCAGAGCGCAGAGTAGTGAGTGCAGAGTAGTGAGTAGTGAGTGCAGAGTAGTGAGTAGTGAGTGCAGAGTAGTGAGTAGTGAGTGCAGAAGAGTGAGTGCAGAGTAGTGAGTGCAGAGTGCAGAGTAGTGAGTGCAGAGGGCAGAGTAGTGAGTGCAGAGTAGTGAGTGCACAGTAGTGAGTGCAGAGTAGTGAGTAGTGAGTGCAGAGTAGTGAGTAGTGAGTGCAGAGTAGTGAGTGCAGAGTAGTGAGTAGTGAGTGCAGAGTAGTGAGTGCAGAGTGGTGAGTGCAGAGTGCAGAGTTGTGAGTGCAGAGTAGTGAGTGCAGAGTGCAGAGTAGTGAGTGCAGAGTAGTGAGTGCAGAGTAGTGAGTGCAGTGTAGTGAGTAGTGATTGCAGAGTAGTGAGTAGTGAGTGCAGAGTAGTGAGTAGTGAGTGCAGAGTAGTGAGTAGTGAGTGCAGAGTAGTGAGTAGTGAGTGCAGAGTAGTGAGTAGTGAGTGCAGAGTAGTGAGTGCAGAGTAGTGAGTGCAGAGTGCAGAGTAGTGAGTGCAGAGTAGTGAGTGCAGAGTGCAGAGTAGTGAGTGCAGAGCGCAGAGTAGTGAGTGCAGAGTAGTGAGTAGTGAGTGCAGAGTAGTGAGTAGTGAGTGCAGAGTAGTGAGTAGTGAGTGCGGAGTAGTGAGTGCAGAGTAGTGAGTGCAGAGTAGTGAGTGCAGAGTAGTGAGTAGTGAGTGCTGAGTGCAGAGTAGTGAGTGCAGAGTGCAGAGTAGTGAGTGCAGAGTGCAGAGTAGTGAGTGCAGAGTGCAGAGTAGTGAGTGCAGAGTAGTGAGTGCAGAGTAGTGAGTGCAGAGTAGTGAGTGCAGAGTAGTGAGTGCAGAGTAGTGAGTGCTGAGTGCAGAGTAGTGAGTGCAGAGTAGTGAGTGCAGAGTAGTGAGTGCAGAGTAGTGAGTGCAGAGTAGTGAGTGCAGAGTAGTGCGTGCAGAGTAGTGAGTGCAGAGTAGTGAGTGCAGAGTAGTGAGTGCAGAGTAGTGAGTGTAGAGTAGTGAGTGCTGAGTGCAGAGTAGTGAGTGCAGAGTAGTGAGTGCAGAGTAGTGAGTGCAGAGTAGTGAGTGCAGAGTAGTGAGTGCAGAGTAGTGAGTGCAGAGTAGTGAGTAGTGAGTGCTGAGTGCAGAGTAGTGAGTGCAGAGTAGTGAGTGCAGAGTAGTGAGTGCAGAGTAGTGAGTGGTGAGTGCAGAGTAGTGAGTAGTGAGTGCAGAGTAGTGAGTAGTGAGTGCTGAGTGCAGAGTAGTGAGTGCAGAGTAGTGAGTGCAGAGTAGTGAGTGCAGAGTAGTGAGTGGTGAGTGCAGAGTAGTGAGTAGTGAGTGCAGAGTAGTGAGTAGTGAGTGCAGAGTAGTGAGTGCAGAGTAGTGAGTGCAGAGTAGTGAGTGCAGAGTAGTGAGTGCAGAGTAGTGAGTAGTGAGTGCTGAGTGCAGAGTAGTGAGTGCAGAGTAGTGAGTGCAGAGTAGTGAGTGCAGAGTAGTGAGTGCAGAGTAGTAAGTGCAGAGTAGTGAGTGCAGAGTAGTGAGTAGTGAGTGCAGAGTAGTGAGTAGTGAGTGCAGAGTAGTGAGTAATGAGTGCAGAGTAGTGAGTAGTGAGTGCAGAGTAGTGAGTAGTGAGTGCAGAGTAGTGAGTGCAGAGTAGTGAGTGCAGAGTAGTGAGTGCAGAGTAGTGAGTAGTGAGTGCAGAGTAGTGAGTAGTGAGTGCAGAGTAGTGAGTAGTGAGTGCAGCAGAGTAGTGAGTGCAGAGTGCAGAGTAGTGAGTGCAGAGTGCAGAGTAGTGAGTGCAGAGTAGTGAGTGCAGAGTGCAGAGTAGTGAGTGCAGAGTGCAGAGTAGTGAGTGCAGAGTAGTGAGTGCAGAGTAGTGAGTGCAGAGTAGTGAGTGCAGAGTAGTGAGTGCAGAGTAGTGAGTAGTGAGTGCAGAGTAGTGAGTGCAGAGTGCAGAGTAGTGAGTGCAGAGTGCAGAGTAGTGAGTGCAGAGTAGTGAGTGCAGAGTAGTGAGTGCAGAGTAGTGGGTGCAGAGTAGTGAGTGCAGAGTAGTGAGTGCAGAGTAGTGAGTGCAGAGTAGTGAGTGCAGAGTAGTGAGTAGTGAGTGCAGAGTAGTGAGTAGTGAGTGCAGAGTAGTGAGTAGTGAGTGCAGAGTAGTGAGTAGTGAGTGCAGAGTAGTGAGTAGTGAGTGCAGAGTAGTGAGTGCAGAGTAGTGAGTGCAGAGTAGTGAGTGCAGAGTAGTGAGTGCAGAGTAGTGAGTGCAGAGTAGTGAGTGCAGAGTAGTGAGTAGTGAGTGCAGAGTAGTGAGTAGTGAGTGCAGAGTAGTGAGTGCAGAGTAGTGAGTGCAGAGTAGTGAGTGCAGAGTAGTGAGTGCAGAGTAGTGAGTTCAGAGTAGTGAGTGCAGAGTAGTGAGTAGTGAGTGCAGAGTAGCGAGTAGTGAGTGCAGAGTAGTGAGTGCAGAGTAGTGAGTGCAGTGCAGTGAGTGCAGTGTAGTGAGTGCAGTGTAGTGAGTGCAGAGTAGTGAGTGCAGTGTAGTGAGTGCAGAGTAGTGAGTGCAGAGTAGTGAGTGCAGAGTAGTGAGTGCAGAGTAGTGAGTGCAGAGTAATGAGTAGTGAGTGCAGAGTAGTGAGTAGTGAGTGCAGAGTAGTGAGTAGTGAGTGCAGAGTAGTGAGTGCAGAGTAGTGAGTGCAGAGTAGTGAGTGCAGAGTAGTGAGTGCAGAGTAGTGAGTGCAGAGTGCAGAGTAGTGAGTGCAGAGTAGTGAGTGCAGAGTAGTGAGTGCAGAGTAGTGAGTGCAGTGTAGTGAGTGCAGAGTAGTGAGTGCAGAGTAGTGAGTGCAGAGTAGTGAGTGCAGAGTAGTGAGTGCAGAGTAGTGAGTAGTGAGTGCAGAGTAATGAGTAGTGAGTGCAGAGTAGTGAGTAGTGAGTGCAGAGTAGTGAGTAGTGAGTGCAGAGTAGTGAGTGCAGAGTAGTGAGTGCAGAGTAGTGAGTGCAGAGTAGTGAGTGCAGAGTAGTGAGTGCAGAGTGCAGAGTAGTGAGTGCAGAGTAGTGAGTGCAGAGTAGTGAGTGCAGAGTAGTGAGTGCAGAGTAGTGAGTAGTGAGTGCAGAGTAGTGAGTAGTGAGTGCAGAGTAGTGAGTAGTGAGTGCAGAGTAGTGATTGCAGAGTGCAGAGTAGTGATTGCAGAGTGCAGAGTAGTGAGTGCAGAGTGCAGAGTAGTGAGTGCAGAGTGCAGAGTAGTGAGTGCAGAGTAGTGAGTGCAGAGTAGTGAGTGCAGAGTAGTGAGTGCAGATTAGTGAGTGCAGAGTAGTGAGTGCAGAGTAGTGAGTGCAGAGTAGTGAGTGCAGAGTGCAGAGTAGTGGGTGCAGAGTAGTGGGTGCAGAGTGCAGAGTAGTGGGTGCAGAGTAGTTGGTGCAGAGTAGTGGGTGCAGAGTAGTGGGTGCAGAGTAGTGAGTGCAGAGTAGTGAGTGCAGAGTAGTGAGTGCAGAGTAGTGAGTGCAGAGTAGTGGGTGCAGAGTAGTGGGTGCAGAGTAGTGAGTGCAGAGTGCAGAGTAGTGAGTGCAGAGTGCAGAGTAGTGAGTGCAGAGTGCAGAGTAGTGAGTGCAGAGTAGTGAGTGCAGAGAGTGAGTGCAGAGTAGTGAGTGCAGAGTAGTGAGTGCAGAGTAGTGAGTGCAGAGTAGTGAGTGCAGAGTAGTGAGTGCTGAGTGCAGAGTAGTGAGTGCAGAGTAGTGAGTGCTGAGTGCAGAGTAGTGAGTGCAGAGTAGTGAGTGCAGAGTAGTGAGTGCAGAGTAGTGAGTGCAGAGTAGTGAGTAGTGAGTGCTGAGTGCAGAGTAGTGAGTGCAGAGTAGTGAGTGCAGAGTAGTGAGTGCAGAGTAGTGAGTGCAGAGTAGTGAGTGCTGAGTGCAGAGTAGTGAGTGCAGAGTAGTGAGTGCAGAGTAGTGAGTGGTGAGTGCAGAGTAGTGAGTAGTGAGTGCAGAGTAGTGAGTGCAGAGTAGTGAGTGCAGAGTAGTGAGTGCAGAGTAGTGAGTGCAGAGTAGTGAGTGCAGAGTAGTGAGTGCAGAGTAGTGAGTGCAGAGTAGTGAGTAGTGAGTGCAGAGTAGTGAGTGCAGAGTAGTGAGTGCAGAGTGCAGAGTAGTGAGTGCAGAGTGCAGAGTAGTGAGTGCAGAGTAGTGAGTGCAGAGTAGTGAGTGCAGAGTAGTGAGTGCAGAGTAGTGAGTGCAGAGTAGTGAGTAGTGAGTGCAGAGTAGTGAGTAGTGAGTGCAGAGTAGTGAGTAGTGAGTGCAGAGTAGTGAGTAGTGAGTGCAGAGTAGTGAGTGCAGAGTAGTGAGTGCAGAGTAGTGAGTGCAGAGTAGTGAGTGCAGAGTAGTGAGTAGTGAGTGCAGAGTTGTGAGTAGTGAGTGCAGAGTAGTGAGTAGTGAGTGCAGAGTAGTGAGTAGTGAGTGCAGAGTTGTGAGTAGTGAGTGCAGAGTAGTGAGTAGTGAGTGCAGAGTAGTGAGTGCACAGTAGTGAGTGCAGAGTAGTGAGTAGTGAGTGCAGAGTAGTGAGTAGTGAGTGCAGAGTAGTGAGTGCAGAGTAGTGAGTGCAGAGTAGTGAGTGCAGAGTAGTGAGTAGTGAGTGCAGAGTAGTGAGTGCACAGTAGTGAGTGCAGAGTAGTGAGTAGTGAGTGCAGAGTAGTGAGTAGTGAGTGCAGAGTAGTGAGTAGTGAGTGCAGAGTAGTGAGTGCAGAGTAGTGAGTGCAGAGTGCAGAGTTGTGAGTGCAGAGTAGTGAGTGCAGAGTGCAGAGTAGTGAGTGCAGAGTAGTGAGTGCAGAGTAGTGAGTGCAGTGTAGTGAGTAGTGATTGCAGAGTAGTGAGTAGTGAGTGCAGAGTAGTGAGTAGTGAGTGCAGAGTAGTGAGTAGTGAGTGCAGAGTAGTGAGTAGTGAGTGCAGAGTAGTGAGTGCAGAGTGCAGAGTAGTGAGTGCAGAGTAGTGAGTGCAGAGTGCAGAGTAGTGAGTGCAGAGCGCAGAGTAGTGAGTGCAGAGTAGTGAATAGTGAGTGCAGAGTAGTGAGTAGTGAGTGCAGAGTAGTGAGTAGTGAGTGCAGAGTAGTGAGTGCAGAGTAGTGAGTGCAGAGTAGTGAGTGCAGAGTAGTGAGTGCAGAGTAGTGAGTAGTGAGTGCAGAGTAGTGAGTAGTGAGTGCAGAGTAGTGAGTGCAGAGTGCAGAGTAGTGAGTGCAGAGTAGTGAGTGCAGAGTGCAGAGTAGTGAGTGCAGAGCGCAGAGTAGTGAGTGCAGAGTAGTGAGTGCAGAGTAGTGAGTGCAGAGTGCAGAGTAGTGAGTGCAGAGTGCAGAGTAGTGAGTGCAGAGTAGTGAGTGCAGAGTAGTGAGTGCAGAGTAGTGAGTGCAGAGTAGTGAGTGCAGAGTAGTGAGTGCAGAGTAGTGAGTGCTGAGTGCAGAGTAGTGAGTGCAGAGTAGTGAGTGCAGAGTAGTGAGTGCAGAGTAGTGAGTGCAGAGTCGTGAGTGCAGAGTAGTGAGTGCAGAGTAGTGAGTAGTGAGTGCTGAGTGCAGAGTAGTGAGTGCAGAGTAGTGAGTGCAGAGTAGTGAGTGCAGAGTAGTGAGTGCAGAGTAGTGAGTGCAGAGTAGTGAGTGCAGAGTGCAGAGTAGTGAGTGCAGAGCGCAGAGTAGTGAGTGCAGAGTAGTGAATAGTGAGTGCAGAGTAGTGAGTAGTGAGTGCAGAGTAGTGAGTAGTGAGTGCAGAGTAGTGAGTGCAGAGTAGTGAGTGCAGAGTAGTGAGTGCAGAGTAGTGAGTGCAGAGTAGTGAGTGCAGAGTGCAGAGTAGTGAGTGCAGAGTGCAGAGTAGTGAGTGCAGAGTAGTGAGTGCAGAGTAGTGAGTGCATGTTAGACGGACCGGGAGGGTCGGCCGAGATTACGGGGAGAGGTCTCCAGGGAGAGCCGTCTCCAACGACTGTACAGACAAGTAACTTCCCCCCCACAGACGGACGCCACACAAGACTGAAGGTTAACGAGACTTTATATGCAATTCTTAGGTTACGTTGGTATGATACAAGGAGGTCTGGACTCAGGGGTCCCCTCGATTCTAGTCTTTGGTTGAGGAGAGGGGTAGCGGGACAGTCTTTAGTTACAAATGAGTACAAAATAGCTCTCAATCCTCGAGCTCGGCGTTCTAGATGATCGGGCCGTGGAGGAGCCAAGCAGGTCCCGAGATGGACGAAGGAAGGATGACGGTCCGCGGCGGAGCCTGCAGGTCCCTGGTGAAAGATGACGGTTACAACGGTCCGCGGCCACGCCAGCAGATCCCGACGACGATGAAGGATGAAGGTTACGACGGCTGTGGCAGCGCCAACAGGCAGGACGATGGTGCACAGGACAGAGCTACGGCAGCGCCAGTAGTCCGTCCAGGATGAGTTCCTCTTTACGTCTCTCGACTCCAAGATACAACTGCCTTCCTGCTCTGGAGCTGCCCCAGTTATAGGGCTGGAGTGCTTTGATGTCCGGACCTTCGCACTTGGAGGTCGGGAGGCCCGGGATGAGGGGGCCCAGACACCCAGCAGGGGGGTGGAGCCAGTGCCCGGGGAGGCGATGGGCGAGCGGCACTTGGCGGGGGAGAGCCATTGACACCTCTTTCTCCTATTGACTTGCCAAGTAGCCCGCTCGCCTCCTGGGTGGATGGTGGTGCCGGGATGTCTGAGGCCTGGCCAGGCCCATGGTTGAGTTCGGCCGGGGGCCAGGTGGCCACGTGGTGGGGTGTCCAAGATGGCGCCCCAGGATGGGCGCGTAGGCTGGCAGTGGATCGGACCCACGAGGTTGACATGCTCGAGGGCAGGGGTCCCTGAGGGGACGGAGGACGTGTAATGGTGGTGTGTGGTACTAGCGTGACCGGGCTCGGGCCTGGTTGAGCCGGGGAGAGCGGCCCTTCATGTGGCCTGTCCAACATGCGTCCCCCCCAGCTGAAGGCGGGGAGAGTTACCCATCCTCTTGGGGACTCTCCTCGTCGAGGCGGAAAAACCGGGACAGGCCATCCGCGTTGGCGTGATCTGGCCCAGGCCGGTGTTCGACTGTGAAGTCCATACCTTGCAAGGAGATGGACCAGCGTAGCAACTTTGGGTTTTCCCCCCGCATATGCATCAGCCACTGCAGGGGTCAGTGGTCGGTCTGCACCCGAAAGTGGGTGCCAAAAAGGTAGGGCCGGAGCTTCTTGAGGGCCCATACCACAGCGAAGGCTTCCCTCTCTATGGTGCTCCAGCGTTGCTCCCGTGGTAGGAGTCTCCGGCTGATGAAGGCCACCGGTTGATCAAGGCCTTCGGTGTTCACTTGTGACAGGACCGCCCCAATGCCCTGGTCGGAGGCGTCCGTCTGGACGACGAACTCCCGGCTGTAGTCTGGAGCCTGGAGCACAGGAGCGGAACACATGGCGGCCTTCAACTGTTCGAATGCCGTTTGACACTCTGGGGTCCAGTTCACTTTCTTGGGCTGATTCTTTGACGTGAGTTCTGTGAGAGGCCCCGCTATGGTACCATAGTCTTTCACGAACCTTCGGTAATAGCCCGTGAGGCCCAGGAAGGCTCGTACCTCGGTTTGGGTGATAGGGGGCTGCCAGTTCTGGATGGCGGCAATTTTCAACTGTAGAGGGGCCACTAGGCCGCTTCCCACCTGGTGTCCGAGGTAGGTCACAGATCCTTGTCCAATTTGACACTTGCTGGCCTTGATCGTGAGGCCAGCTCGCTGAAGGGCTTGCAGCACTGCTCGGAGGTGGTGGAGGTGCTCGGTCCAATGGTGACTGTACACAGCGATGTCGTCTAGGTAGGCGGCGCTGAACCCTTCGAGCCCTGCCAGGACCTGATTGACGAGCCGTTGGAAAGTCGCTGGGGCATTCTTCATGCCGAAGGGCATGACCGTAAAATGGTAGTGGCCATCGGGGGGGGAGAAGGCAGAACGTTCTTGTGCTCGGGGTGTGAGGCTGATCTGCCAATAACCTGCTGTCAGGTCGAAGATGCTGAGGTAGCGGGCAGCTCCCATTCGGTCGACCAGTTCATCCGCCCGGGGGATGGGATGTGCGTCTGTTCTGGTGACTTCATTCAGGCCCCGGTAGTCGACGCAGAACCGTAGTTCTGGTGTGGTTCCGGGGGCGGCTGCTTTGGGGACCAGTACGACCGGGCTGGCCCATGGACTGTCTGAGGGCTCGATGACCCCGAGCGTGAGCATCTTGGCCACCTCCGCCTGGATGCAGGCCCGTACCCGATCAGGTACGCGGTAGGCCCGGTGGCGGATGGGAGGGCTGTCTCCGGTGTCCACATCGTGCACACACCAGGAAGTGACACCTGGGGTGAGGGAGAACAGACTGGCGAACTGTGACAGGAGGGCTTGGCACTCTTGGCGTTGTTCTCTGGTGAGGGTCTCCGAGAGTCGGACCCCATCCACGGAGCCGTCTTGCTCCTGGGTCCGCAGGAGGTCGGGGAGAGGCTCGGAGTCGTCTTCAACCCCATTGTCTGTGGCCATCAGTAGGCTGAGCTCTGTTCGTGCAAAGTGGGGTTTCAGTCTGTTGGTGTGGAGGACTCGGAGTGGGTTCCGGGAGGACTCCATATCGATCAGATAGGTGGCAGGTCCCTTGCGCTCGATTACCTTGAAGGGCCCTGTCCATTGGTCTTGGAGAGCGCATGGCTCCGTGGGGGACATTACCCATACTTGTTGCCCTGGTTCGAATTCGATGGATGAGGCGTTCTGGTCATACCATTTTTTCATGTCCTCTTGACTGGCCTCTAGGTTGGCTTTTGCTAGGTCTCTGAACCGCCGGGACTGGTTTCGGAGGGTGAGGAGGTACCGGAAGACATCTGGAGGGTTCTTGGCCGGAGGCATCTCCCAGCCTTCTTTGATCAGGCTGAGCGGCCCCCGCACTGGGTGCCCGTATAGCAGTTCAAATGGGCTGAAGCCTAGGGATTTCTGTGGGACCTCTCGGTAAGCGAAGAGGAGGCACGGCAGCAGCACATCCCACTGGCGACGGAGGGGCTCTTCCAATCCCCCGATCATCCCTTTTAGCGTGCGGTTGAACCGCTCAACAAGTCCGTTCCCTTGGGGGTGATAGGGGGTCGTGAATCTGTAGGTGACCCCACACTGTTGCCAGAGGGATTTCATGTATTTAGAGATAAAGTTCGTGCCTCGGTCGCTGACGACCTCTCGGGGGAACCCCACACGGGAGAAGATCCCCATCAGGGCCCGGCCGACCACTGGGGCTGTCACGGTCCGGAGAGGAACAGCCTCAGGGTAGCGGGTGGCGTGGTCCACTAGCACCAGAATGAAGCGATGGCCTTGTTTTGTACGCGGGTCCAGGGGGCCCACAATGTCTATTCCGACCCTCTCAAATGGGGTCGTGACTACTGGAAAAGGTTGCAAGGGGGCCTTTAGTTTGCGGCCGCTCTTCCCACTGGCTTGGCACGTGGGGCAAGATCGGCAATGCTGGTGCACATCGTTTCTCATTTTGGGCCAGAAGAAGTGGGTCACTAGGCGACTGTAGGTTTTATCTTGTCCCAGGTGTCCTGCCAGGGGAACATCGTGGGCCAGGTTCAGCAGGAAGGCTCTAAAGCGGAGGGGCACTACTAGTACTCGGTTGGCCCCCAGCTCGGCGATTCTTTGCTCGCTGTACAACAGATCATTGTCCCAGTAGACCCAATGAGTTCCGGAGGTATCTCCTGCGCTTTGGGCGAGCGCTTGCTGGCGGAGTCCCTCGAGGGAGGGACAGGTCTTCTGTTCCTGGCGAAATTGTTCTTGTGTGGGCCCCCCCTCTTGGGCCCACTGGTCAAGGTTAGCGAGGTCGGAAGGTTGAGCAGGTTCGAGGGGGGTGTCATGGTCGGTGGTCTCGGCTGGGGCGACCGGAGGCGGTGGCGCCGGCCATTCTGGTTCTTCCGGGGGATGGTTGGCACGGGCGGCCATGGACCGGGTGGTGACGCACGCCCAGTCCGGGACGCCCAACATCCCCAAGTGTTCTTTGCGCTCCACGGCTGCCCACGGGGAGCTCTCCAGGTCATTTCCGAGGAGACAGTCCACGGGGGCGTCGTCTCGGACCGTCACCTTCAACATGCCGGAGACCCCTCCCCACTCAAAGGGGACGCAGGCCATCCGACACAGACTTTCCGAGTTGTCGGCTGATCGCACAGGGCAGAGAATGTTCGGTAGATATTGTTCTGGGGTCACTAGGTGACAGCGGACGGCTGTCACACTGGCCCCGGTGTCCCGAAGGGCTTCGGCCCGTTGTCCATTGATGCTCACCCATTGGCTGTACTTCTGGGTGTTAGCGGGTAGGGGGACCCGCGGGACCATGTCTCTTCCCCCTAAGCACGCGAGAGTCATGGCGGCTGGCTCCCACTCTTGATACTCTTGCTCGTCTGTTTCTTGTTCCTCGGAGATCTGTTCTTCCCCTAGGGCCACGGCGGCCACTTGGCGGGGTTTTGGACTCTGATACTGCGGGCAGCTTGGGTCGTTGGCATAGTGGCCGACCCGTTGGCATCGGTGACACGTGACATTGGCTCTGTACCCTGGTCGCGCCGGGGTGCTGCCCCGGTTGGCCGGGGGGGTGGTGCTGGTAGCGGGGGCGGCCGGAGTGTTGTCTCTTCCTCGTCCTTGGCCCCCTCCTCCTCCTCTGGGTCGGTGGTGACCATGGTTGTTCCTGTTCTGCTCGTAGGACCCATTCCGGCCCACTCTGGTGATCTCCCACCGGTCAGCTTCGGCTGCGAGCTGCCGGGGATCGGTTAACTTGCTGTCGAGGAGGTGTTGGCGTAGTTCAATGAAGCAATTGTTGGACAGATGCTCCCACACCATCAGATTGAACAGCTGCTCGTAGGTCGTGACGTTGTTTCCTCTGATCCAGCCTTCGAAAGCTCGGCTAAAGTACGTTACATAGTCCACCCAAGTGGTACCCGGGATGCGTGTGCAGTCTCGGAACCTCTGCCGGTACATCTCGGGCGTGAGGCCATAGCGGGTGAGGAGGGCCGCTTTCATATGGTCGTAGGAGGTCATCTGGTGGTCTGGGAGCTGTAACAGGGTATCGCGGCCCTCATTGAGGAATCTGCCCCATAGGCCGGCTCCCCAATCGTTCCTATCGATCCGGTGCGCAGTCATAGCGATTTCATAGGCCTTAAACCATTGCTGGATGTCGTCCTCTCGGAAATATTCTCGGACAACATCCTTGGGGATGTGTACTTTTTTCTCCGTAGTCCCTGGGGTGTGTGGTCTCTCGGGCACCCCTAACTCTTTATTTTGCTTGCGCAGGTTGATCTCGGCTAGGTTCCGTTCGTGCTCGTACGCCAGTTTCTTTTCCTCGAGCTCCCTTTGTCTCTGTTTCTCCTCTCTCTCTTCTCGGAGACGTAGGTGCTCTAAGTTGATTTTTTGTTCGGCTAACTTGAGTTCTATGTCCATTTTGAGTCGGGCCATTTCTAGTTCGTGTAGTCGGGTTTTTTCTCTTTCTTGGATCTCGTCTTGCGAGAGACCGGTTCTTTGCTCTTCAGGGGCCGTGTTGGTTTTTTTTGTGGTGCTTTGCTCAGGGGCTTCGGCATCCCCGGTCTCTGCCCAAGATTCTAGGGCATGCTTAAAATCGTCCTTGGTGCTTAGTCCGGTGGTAGCGATACCTAGTTCGATGCAGAACTGCTTTAGTTCACGATGGCTGTACTCCTCTAGTTTTTCCATTTGGAACTTCTCAGTTGATCCGCTTTCTTTAGTTGTCATTGTGGTTCGTTGTGGGGTGAGCTACTCTCTGTACGTTATGCGGTGATTCGGATCGCGCCGCTGGCCACCAATGTTAGACGGACCGGGAGGGTCGGCCTAAATTACGGGGAGAGGTCTCCAGGGAGAGCCGTCTCCAACGACTGTACAGACAAGTAACTTCCCCCCCACAGACGGACGCCACACAAGACTGAAGGTTAACGAGACTTTATATGCAATTCTTAGGTTACGTTGGTATGATACAAGGAGGTCTGGACTCAGGGGTCCCCTCGATTCTAGTCTTTGGTTGAGGAGAGGGGTAGCGGGACAGTCTTTAGTTACAAATGAGTACAAAATAGCTCTCAATCCTCGAGCTCGGCGTTCTAGATGATCGGGCCGTGGAGGAGCCAAGCAGGTCCCGAGATGGACGAAGGAAGGATGACGGTCCGCGGCGGAGCCTGCAGGTCCCTGGTGAAAGATGACGGTTACAACGGTCCGCGGCCACGCCAGCAGATCCCGACGACGATGAAGGATGAAGGTTACGACGGCTGTGGCAGCGCCAACAGGCAGGACGATGGTGCACAGGACAGAGCTACGGCAGCGCCAGTAGTCCGTCCAGGATGAGTTCCTCTTTACGTCTCTCGACTCCAAGATACAACTGCCTTCCTGCTCTGGAGCTGCCCCAGTTATAGGGCTGGAGTGCTTTGATGTCCGGACCTTCGCACTTGGAGGTCGGGAGGCCCGGGATGAGGGGGCCCAGACACCCAGCAGGGGGGTGGAGCCAGTGCCCGGGGAGGCGATGGGCGAGCGGCACTTGGCGGGGGAGAGCCATTGACACCTCTTTCTCCTATTGACTTGCCAAGTAGCCCGCTCGCCTCCTGGGTGGATGGTGGTGCCGGGATGTCTGAGGCCTGGCCAGGCCCATGGTTGAGTTCGGCCGGGGGCCAGGTGGCCACGTGGTGGGGTGTCCAAGATGGCGCCCCAGGATGGGCGCGTAGGCTGGCAGTGGATCGGACCCACGAGGTTGACATGCTCGAGGGCAGGGGTCCCTGAGGGGACGGAGGACGTGTAATGGTGGTGTGTGGTACTAGCGTGACCGGGCTCGGGCCTGGTTGAGCCGGGGAGAGCGGCCCTTCATGTGGCCTGTCCAACAGTGCAGAGTAGTGAGTGCAGAGTAGTGAGTGCAGAGTAGTGAGTGCAGAGTAGTGAGTGCAGAGTAGTGAGTGCAGAGTAGTGAGTGCTGAGTGCAGAGTAGTGAGTGCAGAGTAGTGAGTGCAGAGTAGTGAGTGCAGAGTAGTGAGTGCAGAGTCGTGAGTGCAGAGTAGTGAGTGCAGAGTAGTGAGTGCAGAGTAGTGAGTAGTGAGTGCTGAGTGCAGAGTAGTGAGTGTAGAGTAGTGAGTGCAGAGTAGTGAGTGCAGAGTAGTGAGTGCAGAGTAGTGAGTGGTGAGTGCAGAGTAGTGAGTAGTGAGTGCAGAGTAGTGAGTGCAGAGTAGTGAGTGCAGAGTAGTGAGTGCAGAGTAGTGAGTGCAGAGTAGTGAGTAGTGAGTGCTGAGTGCAGAGTAGTGAGTGCAGAGTAGTGAGTGCAGAGTAGTGAGTGCAGAGTAGTGAGTGCAGAGTAGTGAGTAGTGAGTGCAGAGTAGTGAGTAGTGAGTGCAGAGTAGTGAGTAATGAGTGCAGAGTAGTGAGTAGTGAGTGCAGAGTAGTGAGTAGTGAGTGCAGAGTAGTGAGTGCAGAGTGCAGAGTAGTGAGTGCAGAGTAGTGAGTGCAGAGAGTGAGTGCAGAGTAGTGAGTGCAGAGTAGTGAGTGCAGAGTAGTGAGTGCAGAGTAGTGAGTGCAGAGTAGTGAGTGCTGAGTGCAGAGTAGTGAGTGCAGAGTAGTGAGTGCTGAGTGCAGAGTAGTGAGTGCAGAGTAGTGAGTGCAGAGTAGTGAGTGCAGAGTAGTGAGTAGTGAGTGCTGAGTGCAGAGTAGTGAGTGCAGAGTAGTGAGTGCAGAGTAGTGAGTGCAGAGTAGTGAGTGCTGAGTGCAGAGTAGTGAGTGCAGAGTAGTGAGTGCAGAGTAGTGAGTGGTGAGTGCAGAGTAGTGAGTAGTGAGTGCAGAGTAGTGAGTGCAGAGTAGTGAGTGCAGAGTAGTGAGTGCAGAGTAGTGAGTGCAGAGTAGTGAGTGCAGAGTAGTGAGTGCTGAGTGCAGAGTAGTGAGTGCAGAGTAGTGAGTGCAGAGTAGTGAGTGCAGAGTAGTGAGTGCAGAGTAGTGAGTGCAGAGTAGTGAGTAGTGAGTGCAGAGTAGTGAGTAATGAGTGCAGAGTAGTGAGTAGTGAGTGCAGAGTAGTGAGTAGTGAGTGCAGAGTAGTGAGTGCAGAGTAGTGAGTGCAGAGTAGTGAGTGCAGAGTAGTGAGTAGTGAGTGCAGAGTAGTGAGTAGTGAGTGCAGAGTAGTGAGTGCAGAGTGCAGAGTAGTGAGTGCAGAGTGCAGAGTAGTGAGTGCAGAGTAGTGAGTGCAGAGTGCAGAGTAGTGAGTAGTGAGTGCAGAGTAGTGAGTAGTGAGTGCAGAGTAGTGAGTGCAGAGTAGTGAGTGCAGCGTAGTGAGTGCAGAGTAGTGAGTAGTGAGTGCAGAGTAGTGAGTAATGAGTGCAGAGTAGTGAGTGCAGAGTGCAGAGTAGTGAGTGCAGAGTGCAGAGTAGTGAGTGCAGAGTAGTGAGTGCAGAGTAGTGAGTGCAGAGTAGTGAGTGCAGAGTAGTGAGTGCAGAGTAGTGAGTAGTGAGTGCAGAGTAGTGAGTGCAGAGTAGTGAGTGCAGAGTGCAGAGTAGTGAGTGCAGAGTGCAGAGTAGTGAGTAGTGAGTGCAGAGTAGTGAGTGCAGAGTGCAGAGTAGTGAGTGCAGAGTAGTGAGTGCAGAGTAGTGAGTGCAGAGTAGTGAGTGCAGAGTAGTGAGTGCAGAGTAGTGAGTAGTGAGTGCAGAGTAGTGAGTAGTGAGTGCAGAGTAGTGAGTAATGAGTGCAGAGTAGTGAGTAGTGAGTGCAGAGTAGTGAGTAGTGAGTGCAGAGTAGTGAGTGCAGAGTGCAGAGTAGTGAGTGCAGAGTAGTGAGTGCAGAGAGTGAGTGCAGAGTAGTGAGTGCAGAGTAGTGAGTGCAGAGTAGTGAGTGCAGAGTAGTGAGTGCAGAGTAGTGAGTGCTGAGTGCAGAGTAGTGAGTGCAGAGTAGTGAGTGCTGAGTGCAGAGTAGTGAGTGCAGAGTAGTGAGTGCAGAGTAGTGAGTGCAGAGTAGTGAGTGCAGAGTAGTGAGTGCAGAGTAGTGAGTAGTGAGTGCTGAGTGCAGAGTAGTGAGTGCAGAGTAGTGAGTGCAGAGTAGTGAGTGCTGAGTGCAGAGTAGTGAGTGCAGAGTAGTGAGTGCAGAGTAGTGAGTGGTGAGTGCAGAGTAGTGAGTAGTGAGTGCAGAGTAGTGAGTGCAGAGTAGTGAGTGCAGAGTAGTGAGTGCAGAGTAGTGAGTGCAGAGTAGTGAGTAGTGAGTGCAGAGTAGTGAGTGCAGAGTAGTGAGTAGTGAGTGCAGAGTAGTGAGTGCAGAGTAGTGAGTGCAGAGTAGTGAGTGCAGAGTAGTGAGTGCAGAGTAGTGAGTAGTGAGTGCAGAGTAGTGAGTAGTGAGTGCAGAGTAGTGAGTAGTGAGTGCAGAGTAGTGAGTAGTGAGTGCAGAGTAGTGAGTGCAGAGTAGTGAGTGCAGGGTAGTGAGTAGTGAGTGCAGAGTAGTGAGTGCAGAGTAGTGAGTGCAGAGTAGTGAGTGCAGAGTAGTGAGTAGTGAGTGCAGAGTAGTGAGTAGTGAGTGCAGAGTAGTGAGTAGTGAGTGCAGAGTAGTGAGTAGTGAGTGCAGAGTAGTGAGTAGTGAGTGCAGAGTAGTGAGTGCAGAGTGCAGAGTAGTGAGTGCAGAGTGCAGAGTAGTGAGTGCAGAGTAGTGAGTGCAGAGTAGTGAGTGCAGAGTAGTGAGTGCAGAGTAGTGAGTGCAGAGTGCAGAGTAGTGAGAGCAGAGTAGTGAGAGCAGAGTAGTGAGAGCAGAGTAGTGAGAGCAGAGTAGTGAGTGCAGTGTAGTGAGTAGTGATTGCAGAGTAGTGAGTAGTGAGTGCAGAGTAGTGAGTAGTGAGTGCAGAGTAGTGAGTGCAGAGTAGTGAGTGCAGAGTAGTGAGTGCAGAGTAGTGAGTAGTGAGTGCAGAGTAGTGAGTGCAGAGAAGTGAGTGCAGAGTAGTGAGTGCAGAGTAGTGAGTGCAGAGTAGTGAGTGCAGAGTAGTGAGTGCAGAGTAGTGAGTAGTGAGTGCAGAGTAGTGAGTGCAGAGTAGTGAGTAGTGAGTGCAGAGTAGTGAGTAGTGAGTGCAGAGTAGTGAGTAGTGAGTGCAGAGTAGTGAGTGCAGAGTAGTGAGTAGTGAGTGCAGAGTAGTGAGTGCAGAGTAGTGAGTGCAGAGTAGTGAGTGCAGAGTGCAGAGTAGTTAGTGCAGAGTGCAGAGTAGTGAGTGCAGAGTAGTGAGTGCAGAGTGCAGAGTAGTGCGTGCAGAGTAGTGAGTGCAGAGTAGTGAGTGCAGTGTAGTGAGTAGTGATTGCAGAGTAGTGAGTAGTGAGTGCAGAGTAGTGAGTAGTGAGTGCAGAGTAGTGAGTAGTGAGTGCAGAGTAGTGAGTGCAGAGTGCAGAGTAGTGAGTGCAGAGCGCAGAGTAGTGAGTGCAGAGTAGTGATTAGTGAGTGCAGAGTAGTGAGTAGTGAGTGCAGAGTAGTGAGTAGTGAGTGCAGAGTTGTGAGTGCAGAGTAGTGAGTGCAGAGTAGTGAGTAGTGAGTGCTGAGTGCAGAGTAGTGAGTGCAGAGTGCAGAGTAGTGAGTGCAGAGTGCAGAGTAGTGAGTGCAGAGTAGTGAGTGCACAGTAGTGAGTGCAGAGTAGTGAGTAGTGAGTGCAGAGTAGTGAGTAGTGAGTGCAGAGTAGTGAGTAGTGAGTGCAGAGTAGTGAGTGCAGAGTGGTGAGTGCAGAGTGCAGAGTTGTGAGTGCAGAGTAGTGAGTGCAGAGTGCAGAGTAGTGAGTGCAGAGTAGTGAGTGCAGAGTAGTGAGTGCAGTGTAGTGAGTAGTGATTGCAGAGTAGTGAGTAGTGAGTGCAGAGTAGTGAGTAGTGAGTGCAGAGTAGTGAGTAGTGAGTGCAGAGTAGTGAGTAGTGAGTGCAGAGTAGTGAGTGCAGAGTGCAGAGTAGTGAGTGCAGAGTAGTGAGTGCAGAGTGCAGAGTAGTGAGTGCAGAGCGCAGAGTAGTGAGTGCAGAGTAGTGAGTAGTGAGTGCAGAGTAGTGAGTAGTGAGTGCAGAGTAGTGAGTGCAGAGTGCAGAGTAGTGAGTGCAGAGTAGTGAGTGCAGAGTGCAGAGTAGTGAGTGCAGAGCGCAGAGTAGTGAGTGCAGAGTAGTGAGTAGTGAGTGCAGAGTAGTGAGTAGTGAGTGCAGAAGAGTGAGTGCAGAGTAGTGAGTGCAGAGTGCAGAGTAGTGAGTGCAGAGGGCAGAGTAGTGAGTGCAGAGTAGTGAGTGCACAGTAGTGAGTGCAGAGTAGTGAGTAGTGAGTGCAGAGTAGTGAGTAGTGAGTGCAGAGTAGTGAGTAGTGAGTGCAGAGTAGTGAGTAGTGAGTGCAGAGTAGTGAGTGCAGAGTGGTGAGTGCAGAGTGCAGAGTTGTGAGTGCAGAGTGGTGAGTGCAGAGTGCAGAGTAGTGAGTGCAGAGTAGTGAGTGCAGAGTAGTGAGTGCAGTGTAGTGAGTAGTGATTGCAGAGTAGTGAGTAGTGAGTGCAGAGTAGTGAGTAGTGAGTGCAGAGTAGTGAGTAGTGAGTGCAGAGTAGTGAGTAGTGAGTGCAGAGTAGTGAGTAGTGAGTGCAGAGTAGTGAGTAGTGAGTGCAGAGTAGTGAGTGCAGAGTGCAGAGTAGTGAGTGCAGAGTAGTGAGTGCAGAGTGCAGAGTAGTGAGTGCAGAGCGCAGAGTAGTGAGTGCAGAGTAGTGAGTAGTGAGTGCAGAGTAGTGAGTAGTGAGTGCAGAGTAGTGAGTAGTGAGTGCAGAGTAGTGAGTGCAGAGTAGTGAGTGCAGAGTAGTGAGTGCAGAGTAGTGAGTAGTGAGTGCTGAGTGCAGAGTAGTGAGTGCAGAGTGCAGAGTAGTGAGTGCAGAGTGCAGAGTAGTGAGTGCAGAGTGCAGAGTAGTGAGTGCAGAGTAGTGAGTGCAGAGTAGTGAGTGCAGAGTAGTGAGTGCAGAGTAGTGAGTGCAGAGTAGTGAGTGCAGAGTAGTGAGTGCAGAGTAGTGAGTGCTGAGTGCAGAGTAGTGAGTGCAGAGTAGTGAGTGCAGAGTAGTGAGTGCAGAGTAGTGAGTGCAGAGTAGTGAGTGCAGAGTAGTGCGTGCAGAGTAGTGAGTGCAGAGTAGTGAGTGCAGAGTAGTGAGTGCAGAGTAGTGAGTGTAGAGTAGTGAGTGCTGAGTGCAGAGTAGTGAGTGCAGAGTAGTGAGTGCAGAGTAGTGAGTGCAGAGTAGTGAGTGCAGAGTAGTGAGTGCAGAGTAGCGAGTAGTGAGTGCTGAGTGCAGAGTAGTGAGTGCAGAGTAGTGAGTGCAGAGTAGTGAGTGCAGAGTAGTGAGTGGTGAGTGCAGAGTAGTGAGTAGTGAGTGCAGAGTAGTGAGTAGTGAGTGCTGAGTGCAGAGTAGTGAGTGCAGAGTAGTGAGTGCAGAGTAGTGAGTGCAGAGTAGTGAGTGGTGAGTGCAGAGTAGTGAGTAGTGAGTGCAGAGTAGTGAGTAGTGAGTGCAGAGTAGTGAGTGCAGAGTAGTGAGTGCAGAGTAGTGAGTAGTGAGTGCTGAGTGCAGAGTAGTGAGTGCAGAGTAGTGAGTGCAGAGTAGTGAGTGCAGAGTAGTGAGTGCAGAGTAGTAAGTGCAGAGTAGTGAGTGCAGAGTAGTGAGTAGTGAGTGCAGAGTAGTGAGTAGTGAGTGCAGAGTAGTGAGTAATGAGTGCAGAGTAGTGAGTAGTGAGTGCAGAGTAGTGAGTAGTGAGTGCAGAGTAGTGAGTGCAGAGTAGTGAGTGCAGAGTAGTGAGTGCAGAGTAGTGAGTGCAGAGTAGTGAGTAGTGAGTGCAGAGTAGTGAGTAGTGAGTGCAGAGTAGTGAGTAGTGAGTGCAGCAGAGTAGTGAGTGCAGAGTGCAGAGTAGTAAGTGCAGAGTGCAGAGTAGTGAGTGCAGAGTAGTGAGTGCAGAGTGCAGAGTAGTGAGTGCAGAGTGCAGAGTAGTGAGTGCAGAGTAGTGAGTGCAGAGTAGTGAGTGCAGAGTAGTGAGTGCAGAGTAGTGAGTAGTGAGTGCAGAGTAGTGAGTGCAGAGTGCAGAGTAGTGAGTGCAGAGTGCAGAGTAGTGAGTGCAGAGTAGTGAGTGCAGAGTAGTGAGTGCAGAGTAGTGGGTGCAGAGTAGTGAGTGCAGAGTAGTGAGTGCAGAGTAGTGAGTGCAGAGTAGTGAGTGCAGAGTAGTGAGTAGTGAGTGCAGAGTAGTGAGTAGTGAGTGCAGAGTAGTGAGTAGTGAGTGCAGAGTAGTGAGTAGTGAGTGCAGAGTAGTGAGTGCAGAGTAGTGAGTGCAGAGTAGTGAGTGCAGAGTAGTGAGTGCAGAGTAGTGAGTGCAGAGTAGTGAGTAGTGAGTGCAGAGTAGTGAGTAGTGAGTGCAGAGTAGTGAGTGCAGAGTAGTGAGTGCAGAGTAGTGAGTGCAGAGTAGTGAGTGCAGAGTAGTGAGTTCAGAGTAGTGAGTGCAGAGTAGTGAGTAGTGAGTGCAGAGTAGCGAGTAGTGAGTGCAGAGTAGTGAGTGCAGAGTAGTGAGTGCAGTGCAGTGAGTGCAGTGTAGTGAGTGCAGTGTAGTGAGTGCAGAGTAGTGAGTGCAGTGTAGTGAGTGCCGAGTAGTGAGTGCAGAGTAGTGAGTGCAGAGTAGTGAGTGCAGAGTAGTGAGTGCAGAGTAATGAGTAGTGAGTGCAGAGTAGTGAGTAGTGAGTGCAGAGTAGTGAGTAGTGAGTGCAGAGTAGTGAGTGCAGAGTAGTGAGTGCAGAGTAGTGAGTGCAGAGTAGTGAGTGCAGAGTAGTGAGTGCAGAGTAGTGAGTGCAGAGTAGTGAGTGCAGAGTGCAGAGTAGTGAGTGCAGAGTAGTGAGTGCAGAGTAGTGAGTGCAGAGTAGTGAGTGCAGTGTAGTGAGTGCAGAGTAGTGAGTGCAGAGTAGTGAGTGCAGAGTAGTGAGTGCAGAGTAGTGAGTGCAGAGTAGTGAGTGCAGAGTAGTGAGTAGTGAGTGCAGAGTAATGAGTAGTGAGTGCAGAGTAGTGAGTAGTGAGTGCAGAGTAGTGAGTAGTGAGTGCAGAGTAGTGAGTGCAGAGTAGTGAGTGCAGAGTAGTGAGTGCAGAGTAGTGAGTGCAGAGTAGTGAGTGCAGAGTGCAGAGTAGTGAGTGCAGAGTAGTGAGTGCAGAGTAGTGAGTGCAGAGTAGTGAGTGCAGAGTAGTGAGTGCAGAGTAGTGAGTGCAGAGTAGTGAGTAGTGAGTGCAGAGTAGTGAGTAGTGAGTGCAGAGTAGTGAGTAGTGAGTGCAGAGTAGTGAGTGCTGAGTGCAGAGTAGTGAGTGCAGAGTAGTGAGTGCAGAGTAGTGAGTGCAGAGTAGTGAGTGCAGAGTAGTGAGTAGTGAGTGCTGAGTGCAGAGTAGTGAGTGCAGAGTAGTGAGTGCAGAGTAGTGAGTGCAGAGTAGTGAGTGCAGAGTAGTGAGTGCTGAGTGCAGAGTAGTGAGTGCAGAGTAGTGAGTGCAGAGTAGTGAGTGGTGAGTGCAGAGTAGTGAGTAGTGAGTGCAGAGTAGTGAGTGCAGAGTAGTGAGTGCAGAGTAGTGAGTGCAGAGTAGTGAGTGCAGAGTAGTGAGTGCAGAGTAGTGAGTGCAGAGTAGTGAGTGCTGAGTGCAGAGTAGTGAGTGCAGAGTAGTGAGTGCAGAGTAGTAAGTGCAGAGTAGTGAGTGCAGAGTAGTGAGTGCAGAGTAGTGAGTGCAGAGTAGTGAGTAGTGAGTGCAGAGTAGTGAGTAATGAGTGCAGAGTAGTGAGTAGTGAGTGCAGAGTAGTGAGTAGTGAGTGCAGAGTAGTGAGTGCAGAGTAGTGAGTGCAGAGTAGTGAGTGCAGAGTAGTGAGTAGTGAGTGCAGAGTAGTGAGTAGTGAGTGCAGAGTAG
Source organism: Lissotriton vulgaris (assembly GCF_964263255.1). Lineage (NCBI taxonomy): Eukaryota > Metazoa > Chordata > Amphibia > Caudata > Salamandridae > Lissotriton > Lissotriton vulgaris. The sequence continues at coordinate 178,956,126 of NC_141685.1, forward strand.
TGAGTGCAGAGTGCAGAGTAGTGAGTGCAGAGTAGTGAGTGCAGAGTGCAGAGTAGTGAGTGCAGAGTGCAGAGTAGTGAGTGCAGAGTAGTGAGTGCAGAGTAGTGAGTGCAGAGTAGTGAGTGCAGAGTAGTGAGTGCAGAGTAGTGAGTGCAGAGTAGTGAGTAGTGAGTGCAGAGTAGTGAGTGCAGAGTAGTGAGTGCAGAGTGCAGAGTAGTGAGTGCAGAGTGCAGAGTAGTGAGTGCAGAGTAGTGAGTGCAGAGTAGTGAGTGCAGAGTAGTGAGTAGTGAGTGCAGAGTAGTGAGTAGTGAGTGCAGAGTAGTGAGTAGTGAGTGCAGAGTAGTGAGTAGTGAGTGCAGAGTAGTGAGTGCAGAGTAGTGAGTGCAGAGTAGTGAGTGCAGAGTAGTGAGTGCAGAGTAGTGAGTAGTGAGTGCAGAGTTGTGAGTAGTGAGTGCAGAGTAGTGAGTAGTGAGTGCAGAGTAGTGAGTAGTGAGTGCAGAGTAGTGAGTAGTGAGTGCAGAGTAGTGAGTAGTGAGTGCAGAGTAGTGAGTGCAGAGTAGTGAGTGCAGAGTAGTGAGTAGTGAGTGCAGAGTAGTGAGTGCACAGTAGTGAGTGCAGAGTAGTGAGTAGTGAGTGCAGAGTAGTGAGTAGTGAGTGCAGAGTAGTGAGTAGTGAGTGCAGAGTAGTGAGTGCAGAGTAGTGAGTGCAGAGTAGTGAGTAGTGAGTGCAGAGTAGTGAGTGCACAGTAGTGAGTGCAGAGTAGTGAGTAGTGAGTGCAGAGTAGTGAGTAGTGAGTGCAGAGTAGTGAGTAGTGAGTGCAGAGTAGTGAGTGCAGAGTAGTGAGTGCAGAGTGCAGAGTTGTGAGTGCAGAGTAGTGAGTGCAGAGTGCAGAGTAGTGAGTGCAGAGTAGTGAGTGCAGAGTAGTGAGTGCAGTGTAGTGAGTAGTGATTGCAGAGTAGTGAGTAGTGAGTGCAGAGTAGTGAGTAGTGAGTGCAGAGTAGTGAGTAGTGAGTGCAGAGTAGTGAGTAGTGAGTGCAGAGTAGTGAGTGCAGAGTGCAGAGTAGTGAGTGCAGAGTAGTGAGTGCAGAGTGCAGAGTAGTGAGTGCAGAGCGCAGAGTAGTGAGTGCAGAGTAGTGAATAGTGAGTGCAGAGTAGTGAGTAGTGAGTGCAGAGTAGTGAGTAGTGAGTGCAGAGTAGTGAGTGCAGAGTAGTGAGTGCAGAGTAGTGAGTGCAGAGTAGTGAGTGCAGAGTAGTGAGTAGTGAGTGCAGAGTAGTGAGTAGTGAGTGCAGAGTAGTGAGTGCAGAGTGCAGAGTAGTGAGTGCAGAGTAGTGAGTGCAGAGTGCAGAGTAGTGAGTGCAGAGCGCAGAGTAGTGAGTGCAGAGTAGTGAGTGCAGAGTAGTGAGTGCAGAGTGCAGAGTAGTGAGTGCAGAGTGCAGAGTAGTGAGTGCAGAGTAGTGAGTGCAGAGTAGTGAGTGCAGAGTAGTGAGTGCAGAGTAGTGAGTGCAGAGTAGTGAGTGCAGAGTAGTGAGTGCTGAGTGCAGAGTAGTGAGTGCAGAGTAGTGAGTGCAGAGTAGTGAGTGCAGAGTAGTGAGTGCAGAGTCGTGAGTGCAGAGTAGTGAGTGCAGAGTAGTGAGTGCAGAGTAGTGAGTAGTGAGTGCTGAGTGCAGAGTAGTGAGTGCAGAGTAGTGAGTGCAGAGTAGTGAGTGCAGAGTAGTGAGTGCAGAGTGCAGAGTAGTGAGTGCAGAGTGCAGAGTAGTGAGTGCAGAGTAGTGAGTGCAGAGTAGTGAGTGCAGAGTAGTGAGTAGTGAGTGCAGAGTAGTGAGTAGTGAGTGCAGAGTAGTGAGTAGTGAGTGCAGAGTAGTGAGTAGTGAGTGCAGAGTAGTGAGTGCAGAGTAGTGAGTGCAGAGTAGTGAGTGCAGAGTAGTGAGTGCAGAGTAGTGAGTAGTGAGTGCAGAGTTGTGAGTAGTGAGTGCAGAGTAGTGAGTAGTGAGTGCAGAGTAGTGAGTAGTGAGTGCAGAGTAGTGAGTAGTGAGTGCAGAGTAGTGAGTAGTGAGTGCAGAGTAGTGAGTGCAGAGTAGTGAGTGCAGAGTAGTGAGTAGTGAGTGCAGAGTAGTGAGTGCACAGTAGTGAGTGCAGAGTAGTGAGTAGTGAGTGCAGAGTAGTGAGTAGTGAGTGCAGAGTAGTGAGTAGTGAGTGCAGAGTAGTGAGTGCAGAGTAGTGAGTGCAGAGTAGTGAGTAGTGAGTGCAGAGTAGTGAGTGCACAGTAGTGAGTGCAGAGTAGTGAGTAGTGAGTGCAGAGTAGTGAGTAGTGAGTGCAGAGTAGTGAGTAGTGAGTGCAGAGTAGTGAGTGCAGAGTAGTGAGTGCAGAGTGCAGAGTTGTGAGTGCAGAGTAGTGAGTGCAGAGTGCAGAGTAGTGAGTGCAGAGTAGTGAGTGCAGAGTAGTGAGTGCAGTGTAGTGAGTAGTGATTGCAGAGTAGTGAGTAGTGAGTGCAGAGTAGTGAGTAGTGAGTGCAGAGTAGTGAGTAGTGAGTGCAGAGTAGTGAGTAGTGAGTGCAGAGTAGTGAGTGCAGAGTGCAGAGTAGTGAGTGCAGAGTAGTGAGTGCAGAGTGCAGAGTAGTGAGTGCAGAGCGCAGAGTAGTGAGTGCAGAGTAGTGAATAGTGAGTGCAGAGTAGTGAGTAGTGAGTGCAGAGTAGTGAGTAGTGAGTGCAGAGTAGTGAGTGCAGAGTAGTGAGTACAGAGTAGTGAGTGCAGAGTAGTGAGTGCAGAGTAGTGAGTAGTGAGTGCAGAGTAGTGAGTAGTGAGTGCAGAGTAGTGAGTGCAGAGTGCAGAGTAGTGAGTGCAGAGTAGTGAGTGCAGAGTGCAGAGTAGTGAGTGCAGAGCGCAGAGTAGTGAGTGCAGAGTAGTGAGTGCAGAGTAGTGAGTGCAGAGTGCAGAGTAGTGAGTGCAGAGTGCAGAGTAGTGAGTGCAGAGTAGTGAGTGCAGAGTAGTGAGTGCAGAGTAGTGAGTGCAGAGTAGTGAGTGCAGAGTAGTGAGTGCAGAGTAGTGAGTGCAGAGTAGTGAGTGCTGAGTGCAGAGTAGTGAGTGCAGAGTAGTGAGTGCAGACTAGTGAGTGCAGAGTAGTGAGTGCAGAGTCGTGAGTGCAGAGTAGTGAGTGCAGAGTAGTGAGTGCAGAGTAGTGAGTAGTGAGTGCTGAGTGCAGAGTAGTGAGTGCAGAGTAGTGAGTGCAGAGTAGTGAGTGCAGAGTAGTGAGTGCAGAGTAGTGAGTGCAGAGTAGTGAGTGCAGAGTGCAGAGTAGTGAGTGCAGAGCGCAGAGTAGTGAGTGCAGAGTAGTGAATAGTGAGTGCAGAGTAGTGAGTAGTGAGTGCAGAGTAGTGAGTAGTGAGTGCAGAGTAGTGAGTGCAGAGTAGTGAGTGCAGAGTAGTGAGTGCAGAGTAGTGAGTGCAGAGTAGTGAGTGCAGAGTGCAGAGTAGTGAGTGCAGAGTGCAGAGTAGTGAGTGCAGAGTAGTGAGTGCAGAGTAGTGAGTGCAGAGTAGTGAGTGCAGAGTAGTGAGTGCAGAGTAGTGAGTGCAGAGTAGTGAGTGCAGAGTAGTGAGTGCAGAGTAGTGAGTGCTGAGTGCAGAGTAGTGAGTGCAGAGTAGTGAGTGCAGAGTAGTGAGTGCAGAGTAGTGAGTGCAGAGTCGTGAGTGCAGAGTAGTGAGTGCAGAGTAGTGAGTGCAGAGTAGTGAGTAGTGAGTGCTGAGTGCAGAGTAGTGAGTGTAGAGTAGTGAGTGCAGAGTAGTGAGTGCAGAGTAGTGAGTGCAGAGTAGTGAGTGCAGAGTAGTGAGTGGTGAGTGCAGAGTAGTGAGTAGTGAGTGCAGAGTAGTGAGTGCAGAGTAGTGAGTGCAGAGTAGTGAGTGCAAAGTAGTGAGTGCAGAGTAGTGAGTAGTGAGTGCTGAGTGCAGAGTAGTGAGTGCAGAGTAGTGATTGCAGAGTAGTGAGTGCAGAGTAGTGAGTGCAGAGTAGTGAGTAGTGAGTGCAGAGTAGTGAGTAGTGAGTGCAGAGTAGTGAGTAATGAGTGCAGAGTAGTGAGTAGTGAGTGCAGAGTAGTGAGTAGTGAGTGCAGAGTAGTGAGTGCAGAGTGCAGAGTAGTGAGTGCAGAGTAGTGAGTGCAGAGAGTGAGTGCAGAGTAGTGAGTGCAGAGTAGTGAGTGCAGAGTAGTGAGTGCAGAGTAGTGAGTGCTGAGTGCAGAGTAGTGAGTGCAGAGTAGTGAGTGCTGAGTGCAGAGTAGTGAGTGCAGAGTAGTGAGTGCAGAGTAGTGAGTGCAGAGTAGTGAGTGCAGAGTAGTGAGTGCAGAGTAGTGAGTGCAGAGTAGTGAGTAGTGAGTGCTGAGTGCAGAGTAGTGAGTGCAGAGTAGTGAGTGCAGAGTAGTGAGTGCAGAGTAGTGAGTGCTGAGTGCAGAGTAGTGAGTGCAGAGTAGTGAGTGCAGAGTAGTGAGTGGTGAGTGCAGAGTAGTGAGTAGTGAGTGCAGAGTAGTGAGTGCAGAGTAGTGAGTGCAGAGTAGTGAGTGCAGAGTAGTGAGTGCAGAGTAGTGAGTGCAGAGTAGTGAGTGCTGAGTGCAGAGTAGTGAGTGCAGAGTAGTGAGTGCAGAGTAGTGAGTGCAGAGTAGTGAGTGCAGAGTAGTGAGTGCAGAGTAGTGAGTAGTGAGTGCAGAGTAGTGAGTAATGAGTGCAGAGTAGTGAGTAGTGAGTGCAGAGTAGTGAGTAGTGAGTGCAGAGTAGTGAGTGCAGAGTAGTGAGTGCAGAGTAGTGAGTGCAGAGTAGTGAGTAGTGAGTGCAGAGTAGTGAGTAGTGAGTGCAGAGTAGTGAGTGCAGAGTGCAGAGTAGTGAGTGCAGAGTAGTGAGTGCAGAGTGCAGAGTAGTGAGTAGTGAGTGCAGAGTAGTGAGTAGTGAGTGCAGAGTAGTGAGTGCAGAGTAGTGAGTGCAGAGTAGTGAGTGCAGAGTAGTGAGTAGTGAGTGCAGAGTAGTGAGTGCAGAGTGCAGAGTAGTGAGTGCAGAGTGCAGAGTAGTGAGTGCAGAGTGCAGAGTAGTGAGTGCAGAGTAGTGAGTGCAGAGTAGTGAGTGCAGAGTAGTGAGTGCAGAGTAGTGAGTGCAGAGTAGTGAGTAGTGAGTGCAGAGTAGTGAGTGCAGAGTAGTGAGTGCAGAGTGCAGAGTAGTGAGTGCAGAGTGCAGAGTAGTGAGTGCAGAGTAGTGAGTGCAGAGTAGTGAGTGCAGAGTAGTGAGTGCAGAGTAGTGAGTGCAGAGTAGTGAGTAGTGAGTGCAGAGTAGTGAGTAGTGAGTGCAGAGTAGTGAGTAATGAGTGCAGAGTAGTGAGTAGTGAGTGCAGAGTAGTGAGTAGTGAGTGCAGAGTAGTGAGTGCAGAGTGCAGAGTAGTGAGTGCAGAGTAGTGAGTGCAGAGAGTGAGTGCAGAGTAGTGAGTGCAGAGTAGTGAGTGCAGAGTAGTGAGTGCAGAGTAGTGAGTGCAGAGTAGTGAGTGCTGAGTGCAGAGTAGTGAGTGCAGAGTAGTGAGTGCTGAGTGCAGAGTAGTGAGTGCAGAGTAGTGAGTGCAGAGTAGTGAGTGCAGAGTAGTGAGTGCAGAGTAGTGAGTGCAGAGTAGTGAGTAGTGAGTGCTGAGTGCAGAGTAGTGAGTGCAGAGTAGTGAGTGCAGAGTAGTGAGTGCAGAGTAGTGAGTGCTGAGTGCAGAGTAGTGAGTGCAGAGTAGTGAGTGCAGAGTAGTGAGTGGTGAGTGCAGAGTAGTGAGTAGTGAGTGCAGAGTAGTGAGTGCAGAGTAGTGAGTGCAGAGTAGTGAGTGCAGAGTAGTGAGTGCAGAGTAGTGAGTGCAGAGTAGTGAGTGCAGAGTAGTGAGTGCTGAGTGCAGAGTAGTGAGTGCAGAGTAGTGAGTGCAGAGTAGTGAGTGCAGAGTAGTGAGTGCAGAGTAGTGAGTGCAGAGTAGTGAGTTGTGAGTGCAGAGTAGTGAGTAATGAGTGCAGAGTAGTGAGTAGTGAGTGCAGAGTAGTGAGTAGTGAGTGCAGAGTAGTGAGTGTAGAGTAGTGAGTGCAGAGTAGTGAGTGCAGAGTGCAGAGTAGTGAGTGCAGAGTGCAGAGTAGTGAGTGCAGAGTAGTGAGTGCAGAGTGCAGAGTAGTGAGTAGTGAGTGCAGAGTAGTGAGTAATGAGTGCAGAGTAGTGAGTGCAGAGTGCAGAGTAGTGAGTGCAGAGTGCAGAGTAGTGAGTGCAGAGTAGTGAGTGCAGAGTAGTGAGTGCAGAGTAGTGAGTGCAGAGTAGTGAGTGCAGAGTAGTGAGTAGTGAGTGCAGAGTAGTGAGTGCAGAGTAGTGAGTGCAGAGTGCAGAGTAGTGAGTGCAGAGTGCAGAGTAGTGAGTGCAGAGTAGTGAGTGCAGAGTAGTGAGTGCAGAGTAGTGAGTGCAGAGTAGTGAGTGCAGAGTAGTGAGTAGTGAGTGCAGAGTAGTGAGTAGTGAGTGCAGAGTAGTGAGTAGTGAGTGCAGAGTAGTGAGTAGTGAGTGCAGAGTAGTGAGTGCAGAGTAGTGAGTGCAGAGTAGTGAGTGCAGAGTAGTGAGTGCAGAGTAGTGAGTAGTGAGTGCAGAGTTGTGAGTAGTGAGTGCAGAGTAGTGAGTAGTGAGTGCAGAGTAGTGAGTAGTGAGTGCAGAGTAGTGAGTAGTGAGTGCAGAGTAGTGAGTAGTGAGTGCAGAGTAGTGAGTGCAGAGTAGTGAGTGCAGAGTAGTGAGTGCAGAGTAGTGAGTAGTGAGTGCAGAGTAGTGAGTGCACAGTAGTGAGTGCAGAGTAGTGAGTAGTGAGTGCAGAGTAGTGAGTAGTGAGTGCAGAGTAGTGAGTAGTGAGTGCAGAGTAGTGAGTGCAGAGTAGTGAGTGCAGAGTAGTGAGTAGTGAGTGCAGAGTAGTGAGTGCACAGTAGTGAGTGCAGAGTAGTGAGTAGTGAGTGCAGAGTAGTGAGTAGTGAGTGCAGAGTAGTGAGTAGTGAGTGCAGAGTAGTGAGTGCAGAGTAGTGAGTGCAGAGTGCAGAGTTGTGAGTGCAGAGTAGTGAGTGCAGAGTGCAGAGTAGTGAGTGCAGAGTAGTGAGTGCAGAGTAGTGAGTAGTGAGTGCAGAGTAGTGAGTGCACAGTAGTGAGTGCAGAGTAGTGAGTAGTGAGTGCAGAGTAGTGAGTAGTGAGTGCAGAGTAGTGAGTAGTGAGTGCAGAGTAGTGAGTGCAGAGTAGTGAGTGCAGAGTGCAGAGTTGTGAGTGCAGAGTAGTGAGTGCAGAGTGCAGAGTAGTGAGTGCAGAGTAGTGAGTGCAGAGTAGTGAGTGCAGTGTAGTGAGTAGTGAGTGCAGAGTAGTGAGTGCAGAGTGCAGAGTAGTGAGTAGTGAGTGCAGAGTAGTGAGTAGTGAGTGCAGAGTAGTGAGTGCAGAGTAGTGAGTGCAGAGTAGTGAGTGCAGAGTAGTGAGTAGTGAGTGCAGAGTAGTGAGTGCAGAGTGCAGAGTAGTGAGTGCAGAGTGCAGAGTAGTGAGTGCAGAGTGCAGAGTAGTGAGTGCAGAGTAGTGAGTGCAGAGTAGTGAGTGCAGAGTAGTGAGTGCAGAGTAGTGAGTGCAGAGTAGTGAGTAGTGAGTGCAGAGTAGTGAGTGCAGAGTAGTGAGTGCAGAGTGCAGAGTAGTGAGTGCAGAGTGCAGAGTAGTGAGTGCAGAGTAGTGAGTGCAGAGTAGTGAGTGCAGAGTAGTGAGTGCAGAGTAGTGAGTGCAGAGTAGTGAGTAGTGAGTGCAGAGTAGTGAGTAGTGAGTGCAGAGTAGTGAGTAATGAGTGCAGAGTAGTGAGTAGTGAGTGCAGAGTAGTGAGTAGTGAGTGCAGAGTAGTGAGTGCAGAGTGCAGAGTAGTGAGTGCAGAGTAGTGAGTGCAGAGAGTGAGTGCAGAGTAGTGAGTGCAGAGTAGTGAGTGCAGAGTAGTGAGTGCAGAGTAGTGAGTGCAGAGTAGTGAGTGCTGAGTGCAGAGTAGTGAGTGCAGAGTAGTGAGTGCTGAGTGCAGAGTAGTGAGTGCAGAGTAGTGAGTGCAGAGTAGTGAGTGCAGAGTAGTGAGTGCAGAGTAGTGAGTGCAGAGTAGTGAGTAGTGAGTGCTGAGTGCAGAGTAGTGAGTGCAGAGTAGTGAGTGCAGAGTAGTGAGTGCAGAGTAGTGAGTGCTGAGTGCAGAGTAGTGAGTGCAGAGTAGTGAGTGCAGAGTAGTGAGTGGTGAGTGCAGAGTAGTGAGTAGTGAGTGCAGAGTAGTGAGTGCAGAGTAGTGAGTGCAGAGTAGTGAGTGCAGAGTAGTGAGTGCAGAGTAGTGAGTGCAGAGTAGTGAGTGCAGAGTAGTGAGTGCTGAGTGCAGAGTAGTGAGTGCAGAGTAGTGAGTGCAGAGTAGTGAGTGCAGAGTAGTGAGTGCAGAGTAGTGAGTGCAGAGTAGTGAGTTGTGAGTGCAGAGTAGTGAGTAATGAGTGCAGAGTAGTGAGTAGTGAGTGCAGAGTAGTGAGTAGTGAGTGCAGAGTAGTGAGTGCAGAGTAGTGAGTGCAGAGTAGTGAGTGCAGAGTGCAGAGTAGTGAGTGCAGAGTGCAGAGTAGTGAGTGCAGAGTAGTGAGTGCAGAGTGCAGAGTAGTGAGTAGTGAGTGCAGAGTAGTGAGTAATGAGTGCAGAGTAGTGAGTGCAGAGTGCAGAGTAGTGAGTGCAGAGTGCAGAGTAGTGAGTGCAGAGTAGTGAGTGCAGAGTAGTGAGTGCAGAGTAGTGAGTGCAGAGTAGTGAGTGCAGAGTAGTGAGTAGTGAGTGCAGAGTAGTGAGTGCAGAGTAGTGAGTGCAGAGTGCAGAGTAGTGAGTGCAGAGTGCAGAGTAGTGAGTGCAGAGTAGTGAGTGCAGAGTAGTGAGTGCAGAGTAGTGAGTGCAGAGTAGTGAGTGCAGAGTAGTGAGTAGTGAGTGCAGAGTAGTGAGTAGTGAGTGCAGAGTAGTGAGTAGTGAGTGCAGAGTAGTGAGTAGTGAGTGCAGAGTAGTGAGTGCAGAGTAGTGAGTGCAGAGTAGTGAGTGCAGAGTAGTGAGTGCAGAGTAGTGAGTAGTGAGTGCAGAGTTGTGAGTAGTGAGTGCAGAGTAGTGAGTAGTGAGTGCAGAGTAGTGAGTAGTGAGTGCAGAGTAGTGAGTAGTGAGTGCAGAGTAGTGAGTAGTGAGTGCAGAGTAGTGAGTGCAGAGTAGTGAGTGCAGAGTAGTGAGTGCAGAGTAGTGAGTAGTGAGTGCAGAGTAGTGAGTGCACAGTAGTGAGTGCAGAGTAGTGAGTAGTGAGTGCAGAGTAGTGAGTAGTGAGTGCAGAGTAGTGAGTAGTGAGTGCAGAGTAGTGAGTGCAGAGTAGTGAGTGCAGAGTAGTGAGTAGTGAGTGCAGAGTAGTGAGTGCACAGTAGTGAGTGCAGAGTAGTGAGTAGTGAGTGCAGAGTAGTGAGTAGTGAGTGCAGAGTAGTGAGTAGTGAGTGCAGAGTAGTGAGTGCAGAGTAGTGAGTGCAGAGTGCAGAGTTGTGAGTGCAGAGTAGTGAGTGCAGAGTGCAGAGTAGTGAGTGCAGAGTAGTGAGTGCAGAGTAGTGAGTGCAGTGTAGTGAGTAGTGATTGCAGAGTAGTGAGTAGTGAGTGCAGAGTAGTGAGTAGTGAGTGCAGAGTAGTGAGTAGTGAGTGCAGAGTAGTGAGTAGTGAGTGCAGAGTAGTGAGTGCAGAGTGCAGAGTAGTGAGTGCAGAGTAGTGAGTGCAGAGTGCAGAGTAGTGAGTGCAGAGCGCAGAGTAGTGAGTGCAGAGTAGTGAATAGTGAGTGCAGAGTAGTGAGTAGTGAGTGCAGAGTAGTGAGTAGTGAGTGCAGAGTAGTGAGTGCAGAGTAGTGAGTGCAGAGTAGTGAGTGCAGAGTAGTGAGTGCAGAGTAGTGAGTAGTGAGTGCAGAGTAGTGAGTAGTGAGTGCAGAGTAGTGAGTGCAGAGTGCAGAGTAGTGAGTACAGAGTAGTGAGTGCAGAGTGCAGAGTAGTGAGTGCAGAGCGCAGAGTAGTGAGTGCAGAGTAGTGAGTGCAGAGTAGTGAGTGCAGAGTGCAGAGTAGTGAGTGCAGAGTGCAGAGTAGTGAGTGCAGAGTAGTGAGTGCAGAGTAGTGAGTGCAGAGTAGTGAGTGCAGAGTAGTGAGTGCAGAGTAGTGAGTGCAGAGTAGTGAGTGCTGAGTGCAGAGTAGTGAGTGCAGAGTAGTGAGTGCAGAGTAGTGAGTGCAGAGTAGTGAGTGCAGAGTCGTGAGTGCAGAGTAGTGAGTGCAGAGTAGTGAGTGCAGAGTAGTGAGTAGTGAGTGCTGAGTGCAGAGTAGTGAGTGCAGAGTAGTGAGTGCAGAGTAGTGAGTGCAGAGTAGTGAGTGCAGAGTAGTGAGTGCAGAGTAGTGAGTGCAGAGTGCAGAGTAGTGAGTGCAGAGCGCAGAGTAGTGAGTGCAGAGTAGTGAATAGTGAGTGCAGAGTAGTGAGTAGTGAGTGCAGAGTAGTGAGTAGTGAGTGCAGAGTAGTGAGTGCAGAGTAGTGAGTGCAGAGTAGTGAGTGCAGAGTAGTGAGTGCAGAGTAGTGAGTGCAGAGTGCAGAGTAGTGAGTGCAGAGTGCAGAGTAGTGAGTGCAGAGTAGTGAGTGCAGAGTAGTGAGTGCAGAGTAGTGAGTGCAGAGTAGTGAGTGCAGAGTAGTGAGTGCAGAGTAGTGAGTGCAGAGTAGTGAGTGCAGAGTAGTGAGTGCTGAGTGCAGAGTAGTGAGTGCAGAGTAGTGAGTGCAGAGTAGTGAGTGCAGAGTAGTGAGTGCAGAGTCGTGAGTGCAGAGTAGTGAGTGCAGAGTAGTGAGTGCAGAGTAGTGAGTAGTGAGTGCTGAGTGCAGAGTAGTGAGTGCAGAGTAGTGAGTGCAGAGTAGTGAGTGCAGAGTAGTGAGTGCAGAGTAGTGAGTGCAGAGTAGTGAGTGGTGAGTGCAGAGTAGTGAGTAGTGAGTGCAGAGTAGTGAGTGCAGAGTAGTGAGTGCAGAGTAGTGAGTGCAGAGTAGTGAGTGCAGAGTAGTGAGTAGTGAGTGCTGAGTGCAGAGTAGTGAGTGCAGAGTAGTGAGTGCAGAGTAGTGAGTGCAGAGTAGTGAGTGCAGAGTAGTGAGTAGTGAGTGCAGAGTAGTGAGTAGTGAGTGCAGAGTAGTGAGTAATGAGTGCAGAGTAGTGAGTAGTGAGTGCAGAGTAGTGAGTAGTGAGTGCAGAGTAGTGAGTGCAGAGTAGTGAGTGCAGAGTAGTGAGTGCAGAGTAGTGAGTAGTGAGTGCAGAGTAGTGAGTAGTGAGTGCAGAGTAGTGAGTAGTGAGTGCAGAGTAGTGAGTAGTGAGTGCAGAGTAGTGAGTGCAGAGTAGTGAGTGCAGAGTAGTGAGTGCAGAGTAGTGAGTGCAGAGTAGTGAGTGCAGAGTAGTGAGTGCAGAGTAGTGAGTAGTGAGTGCAGAGTAGTGAGTAGTGAGTGCAGAGTAGTGAGTAGTGAGTGCAGAGTAGTGAGTAGTGAGTGCAGAGTAGGGAGTGCAGAGTAGTGAGTGCAGAGTAGTGAGTGCAGAGTAGTGAGTGCAGAGTAGTGAGTGCAGAGTAGTGAGTAGTGAGTGCAGAGTAGTGAGTGCAGAGTAGTGGGTGCAGAGTAGTGAGTAGTGAGTGCAGAGTAGTGAGTAGTGAGTGCAGAGTAGTGAGTAGTGAGTGCAGAGTAGTGAGTGCAGAGTGCAGAGTTGTGAGTGCAGAGTAGTGAGTGCAGAGTGCAGAGTAGTGAGTGCAGAGTAGTGAGTGCAGAGTAGTGAGTGCAGTGTAGTGAGTAGTGATTGCAGAGTAGTGAGTAGTGAGTGCAGAGTAGTGAGTAGTGAGTGCAGAGTAGTGAGTAGTGAGTGCAGAGTAGTGAGTAGTGAGTGCAGAGTAGTGAGTAGTGAGTGCAGAGTAGTGAGTGCAGAGTGCAGAGTAGTGAGTGCAGAGTAGTGAGTGCAGAGTGCAGAGTAGTGAGTGCAGAGCGCAGAGTAGTGAGTGCAGAGTAGTGAGTAGTGAGTGCAGAGTAGTGAGTAGTGAGTGCAGAGTAGTGAGTAGTGAGTGCAGAGTAGTGAGTGCAGAGTAGTGAGTGCAGAGTAGTGAGTGCAGAGTAGTGAGTAGTGAGTGCTGAGTGCAGAGTAGTGAGTGCAGAGTAGTGAGTGCAGAGTAGTGAGTGCAGAGTAGTGAGTGCAGAGTAGTGAGTGCAGAGTGCAGAGTAGTGAGAGCAGAGTAGTGAGAGCAGAGTAGTGAGTGCAGAGTAGTGAGTGCAGAGTAGTGAGTGCAGAGTGCAGAGTAGTGAGTGCAGAGTGCAGAGTAGTGAGTGCAGAGTAGTGAGTTCAGAGTAGTGAGTGCAGAGTAGTGAGTGCAGAGTAGTGAGTGCAGAGTAGTGAGTAGTGAGTGCAGAGTAGTGAGTGCAGAGTAGTGAGTGCAGAGTAGTGAGTAGTGAGTGCAGAGTAGTGAGTAGTGAGTGCAGAGTAGTGAGTGCAGAGTAGTGAGTGCAGAGTAGTGAGTGCAGAGTAGTGAGTGCAGAGTAGTGAGTGCAGAGTAGTGAGTAGTGAGTGCAGAGTAGTGAGTGCAGAGTAGTGAGTGCAGAGTAGTGAGTAGTGAGTACAGAGTAGTGAGTAGTGAGTGCAGAGTAGTGAGTAGTGAGTGCAGAGTAGTGAGTGCAGAGTAGTGAGTGCAGAGTAGTGAGTGCAGAGTAGTGAGTGCAGAGTAGTGAGTGCAGAGTAGTGAGAGCAGAGTAGTGAGTGCAGTGTAGTGAGTAGTGATTGCAGAGTAGTGAGTAGTGAGTGCAGAGTAGTGAGTAGTGAGTGCAGAGTAGTGAGTAGTGAGTGCAGAGTAGTGAGTGCAGAGTAGTGAGTGCAGAGTGCAGAGTAGTGAGTGCAGAGTAGTGAGTGCAGAGTGCAGAGTAGTGAGTGCAGAGTAGTGAGTGCAGAGTGCAGAGTAGTGAGTGCAGAGTAGTGAGTGCAGAGTGCAGAGTAGTGAGTGCAGAGTAGTGAGTGCAGAGTAGTGAGTAGTGAGTGCAGAGTAGTGAGTGCAGAGTAGTGAGTAGTGAGTGCAGAGTAGTGAGTGCAGAGTAGTGAGTGCAGAGTAGTGAGTGCAGAGTAGTGAGTAGTGAGTGCAGAGTAGTGAGTAGTGAGTGCAGAGTAGTGAGTAGTGAGTGCAGAGTAGTGAGTAGTGAGTGCAGAGTAGTGAGTAGTGAGTGCAGAGTAGTGAGTGCAGAGTAGTGAGTGCAGGGTAGTGAGTAGTGAGTGCAGAGTAGTGAGTGCAGAGTAGTGAGTGCAGAGTAGTGAGTGCAGAGTAGTGAGTAGTGAGTGCAGAGTAGTGAGTAGTGAGTGCAGAGTAGTGAGTAGTGAGTGCAGAGTAGTGAGTGCAGAGTGCAGAGTAGTGAGTGCAGAGTGCAGAGTAGTGAGTGCAGAGTAGTGAGTGCAGAGTAGTGAGTGCAGAGTAGTGAGTGCAGAGTAGTGAGTGCAGAGTGCAGAGTAGTGAGAGCAGAGTAGTGAGAGCAGAGTAGTGAGAGCAGAGTAGTGAGAGCAGAGTAGTGAGTGCAGTGTAGTGAGTAGTGATTGCAGAGTAGTGAGTAGTGAGTGCAGAGTAGTGAGTAGTGAGTGCAGAGTAGTGAGTGCAGAGTAGTGAGTGCAGAGTAGTGAGTGCAGAGTAGTGAGTAGTGAGTGCAGAGTAGTGAGTGCAGAGTAGTGAGTGCAGAGTAGTGAGTGCAGAGTAGTGAGTACAGAGTAGTGAGTGCAGAGTAGTGAGTGCAGAGTAGTGAGTGCAGAGTAGTGAGTGCAGAGTAGTGAGTAGTGAGTGCAGAGTAGTGAGTGCAGAGTAGTGAGTAGTGAGTGCAGAGTAGTGAGTAGTGAGTGCAGAGTAGTGAGTGCAGAGTAGTGAGTAGTGAGTGCAGAGTAGTGAGTGCAGAGTAGTGAGTGCAGAGTAGTGAGTGCAGAGTGCAGAGTAGTTAGTGCAGAGTGCAGAGTAGTGAGTGCAGAGTAGTGAGTGCAGAGTGCAGAGTAGTGAGTGCAGAGTAGTGAGTGCAGAGTAGTGAGTGCAGTGTAGTGAGTAGTGATTGCAGAGTAGTGAGTAGTGAGTGCAGAGTAGTGAGAAGTGAGTGCAGAGTAGTGAGTAGTGAGTGCAGAGTAGTGAGTAGTGAGTGCAGAGTAGTGAGTAGTGAGTGCAGAGTAGTGAGTAGTGAGTGCAAAGTAGTGAGTGCAGAGTGCAGAGTAGTGAGTGCAGAGCGCAGAGTAGTGAGTGCAGAGTAGTGATTAGTGAGTGCAGAGTAGTGAGTAGTGAGTGCAGAGTAGTGAGTAGTGAGTGCAGAGTAGTGAGTGCAGAGTAGTGAGTGCAGAGTAGTGAGTGCAGAGTAGTGAGTAGTGAGTGCTGTGTGCAGAGTAGTGAGTGCAGAGTGCAGAGTAGTGAGTGCAGAGTAGTGAGTGCAGAGTAGTGAGTAGTGAGTGCAGAGTAGTGAGTAGTGAGTGCAGAGTAGTGAGTAGTGAGTGCAGAGTAGTGAGTAGTGAGTGCAGAGTAGTGAGTAGTGAGTGCAGAGTAGTGAGTGCAGAGTAGTGAGTGCAGGGTAGTGAGTAGTGAGTGCAGAGTAGTGAGTGCAGAGTAGTGAGTGCAGAGTAGTGAGTGCAGAGTAGTGAGTAGTGAGTGCAGAGTAGTGAGTAGTGAGTGCAGAGTAGTGAGTAGTGAGTGCAGAGTAGTGAGTGCAGAGTGCAGAGTAGTGAGTGCAGAGTGCAGAGTAGTGAGTGCAGAGTAGTGAGTGCAGAGTAGTGAGTGCAGAGTAGTGAGTGCAGAGTAGTGAGTGCAGAGTAGTGAGTGCAGAGTGCAGAGTAGTGAGAGCAGAGTAGTGAGAGCAGAGTAGTGAGAGCAGAGTAGTGAGAGCAGAGTAGTGAGTGCAGTGTAGTGAGTAGTGATTGCAGAGTAGTGAGTAGTGAGTGCAGAGTAGTGAGTAGTGAGTGCAGAGTAGTGAGTGCAGAGTAGTGAGTGCAGAGTAGTGAGTGCAGAGTAGTGAGTAGTGAGTGCAGAGTAGTGAGTGCAGAGTAGTGAGTGCAGAGTAGTGAGTGCAGAGTAGTGAGTACAGAGTAGTGAGTGCAGAGTAGTGAGTGCAGAGTAGTGAGTGCAGAGTAGTGAGTGCAGAGTAGTGAGTAGTGAGTGCAGAGTAGTGAGGGCAGAGTAGTGAGTAGTGAGTGCAGAGTAGTGAGTAGTGAGTGCAGAGTAGTGAGTGCAGAGTAGTGAGTAGTGAGTGCAGAGTAGTGAGTGCAGAGTAGTGAGTGCAGAGTAGTGAGTGCAGAGTGCAGAGTAGTTAGTGCAGAGTGCAGAGTAGTGAGTGCAGAGTAGTGAGTGCAGAGTGCAGAGTAGTGAGTGCAGAGTAGTGAGTGCAGAGTAGTGAGTGCAGTGTAGTGAGTAGTGATTGCAGAGTAGTGAGTAGTGAGTGCAGAGTAGTGAGTAGTGAGTGCAGAGTAGTGAGTAGTGAGTGCAGAGTAGTGAGTAGTGAGTGCAGAGTAGTGAGTAGTGAGTGCAAAGTAGTGAGTGCAGAGTGCAGAGTAGTGAGTGCAGAGCGCAGAGTAGTGAGTGCAGAGTAGTGATTAGTGAGTGCAGAGTAGTGAGTAGTGAGTGCAGAGTAGTGAGTAGTGAGTGCAGAGTAGTGAGTGCAGAGTAGTGAGTGCAGAGTAGTGAGTGCAGAGTAGTGAGTGCAGAGTAGTGAGTAGTGAGTGCTGAGTGCAGAGTAGTGAGTGCAGAGTGCAGAGTAGTGAGTGCAGAGTGCAGAGTAGTGAGTGCAGAGTAGTGAGTGCACAGTAGTGAGTGCAGAGTAGTGAGTAGTGAGTGCAGAGTAGTGAGTAGTGAGTGCAGAGTAGTGAGTGCAGAGTAGTGAGTGCAGAGTGGTGAGTGCAGAGTGCAGAGTTGTGAGTGCAGAGTAGTGAGTGCAGAGTGCAGAGTAGTGAGTGCAGAGTAGTGAGTGCAGAGTAGTGAGTGCAGTGTAGTGAGTAGTGATTGCAGAGTAGTGAGTAGTGAGTGCAGAGTAGTGAGTAGTGAGTGCAGAGTAGTGAGTAGTGAGTGCAGAGTAGTGAGTAGTGAGTGCAGAGTAGTGAGTGCAGAGTGCAGAGTAGTGAGTGCAGAGTAGTGAGTGCAGAGTGCAGAGTAGTGAGTGCAGAGCGCAGAGTAGTGAGTGCAGAGTAGTGAGTAGTGAGTGCAGAGTAGTGAGTAGTGAGTGCAGAGTAGTGAGTGCAGAGTGCAGAGTAGTGAGTGCAGAGCAGTGAGTGCAGAGTGCAGAGTAGTGAGTGCAGAGTGCAGAGTAGTGAGTGCAGAGTAGTGAGTAGTGAGTGCAGAGTAGTGAGTAGTGAGTGCAGAGTAGTGAGTAGTGAGTGCAGAGTAGTGAGTGCAGAGTAGTGAGTGCAGAGTGCAGAGTAGTGAGTGCAGAGGGCAGAGTAGTGAGTGCAGAGTAGTGAGTGCACAGTAGTGAGTGCAGAGTAGTGAGTAGTGAGTGCAGAGTAGTGAGTAGTGAGTGCAGAGTAGTGAGTAGTGAGTGCAGAGTAGTGAGTAGTGAGTGCAGAGTAGTGAGTGCAGAGTGGTGAGTGCAGAGTGCAGAGTTGTGAGTGCAGAGTAGTGAGTGCAGAGTGCAGAGTAGTGAGTGCAGAGTAGTGAGTGCAGAGTAGTGAGTGCAGTGTAGTGAGTAGTGATTGCAGAGTAGTGAGTAGTGAGTGCAGAGTAGTGAGTAGTGAGTGCAGAGTAGTGAGTAGTGAGTGCAGAGTAGTGAGTGCAGAGTGCAGAGTAGTGAGTGCAGAGTAGTGAGTGCAGAGTGCAGAGTAGTGAGTGCAGAGCGCAGAGTAGTGAGTGCAGAGTAGTGAGTAGTGAGTGCAGAGTAGTGAGTAGTGAGTGCAGAGTAGTGAGTAGTGAGTGCAGAGTAGTGAGTAGTGAGTGCAGAGTAGTGAGTGCAGAGTAGTGAGTGCAGAGTAGTGAGTGCAGAGTAGTGAGTAGTGAGTGCAGAGTAGTGAGTAGTGAGTGCAGAGTAGTGAGTGCAGAGTAGTGAGTGCAGAGTAGTGAGTGTAGAGTGCAGAGTAGTGAGTGCAGAGTGCAGAGTAGTGAGTGCAGAGTAGTGAGTGCAGAGTAGTGAGTGCAGAGTAGTGAGTGTAGAGTGCAGAGTAGTGAGTGCAGAGTAGTGAGTGCAGAGTGCAGAGTAGTGAGTGCAGAGTAGTGAGTGCAGAGTAGTGAGTGCAGAGTAGTGAGTGCAGAGTAGTGAGTAGTGAGTGCAGAGTAGTGAGTGCAGAGTAGTGAGTGCAGAGTAGTGAGTGCAGAGTAGTGAGTAGTGAGTGCAGAGTAGTGAGTGCAGAGTAGTGAGTGCAGAGTAGTGAGTGCAGAGTAGTGAGTGCACAGTAGTGAGTGCAGAGTGCAGAGTAGTGAGTGCAGAGTAGTGAGTGCAGAGTAGTGAGTGCAGAGTAGTGAGTGCAGAGTAGTGAGTGCAGAGTAGTGAGTAGTGAGTGCAGAGTAGTGAGTAGTGAGTGCAGAGTAGTGAGTAGTGAGTGCAGAGTAGTGAGTAGTGAGTGCAGAGTAGTGAGTGCAGAGTAGTGAGTGCAGGGTAGTGAGTAGTGAGTGCAGAGTAGTGAGTGCAGAGTAGTGAGTGCAGAGTAGTGAGTAGTGAGGGCAGAGTAGTGAGTAGTGAGTGCAGAGTAGTGAGCAGTGAGTGCAGAGTAGTGAGTAGTGAGTGCAGAGTAGTGAGTAGTGAGTGCAGAGTAGTGAGTAGTGAGTGCAGAGTAGTGAGTGCAGAGTGCAGAGTAGTGAGTGCAGAGTAGTGAGTGCAGAGTGCAGAGTAGTGAGTGCAGAGCGCAGAGTAGTGAGTGCAGAGTAGTGAATAGTGAGTGCAGAGTAGTGAGTAGTGAGTGCAGAGTAGTGAGTAGTGAGTGCAGAGTAGTGAGTGCAGAGTAGTGAGTGCAGAGTAGTGAGTGCAGAGTAGTGAGTGCAGAGTAGTGAGTAGTGAGTGCAGAGTAGTGAGTAGTGAGTGCAGAGTAGTGAGTGCAGAGTGCAGAGTAGTGAGTGCAGAGTAGTGAGTGCAGAGTGCAGAGTAGTGAGTGCAGAGCGCAGAGTAGTGAGTGCAGAGTAGTGAGTGCAGAGTAGTGAGTGCAGAGTGCAGAGTAGTGAGTGCAGAGTGCAGAGTAGTGAGTGCAGAGTAGTGAGTGCAGAGTAGTGAGTGCAGAGTAGTGAGTGCAGAGTAGTGAGTGCAGAGTAGTGAGTGCAGAGTAGTGAGTGCTGAGTGCAGAGTAGTGAGTGCAGAGTAGTGAGTGCAGAGTAGTGAGTGCAGAGTAGTGAGTGCAGAGTCGTGAGTGCAGAGTAGTGAGTGCAGAGTAGTGAGTGCAGAGTAGTGAGTAGTGAGTGCTGAGTGCAGAGTAGTGAGTGCAGAGTAGTGAGTGCAGAGTAGTGAGTGCAGAGTAGTGAGTGCAGAGTGCAGAGTAGTGAGTGCAGAGTGCAGAGTAGTGAGTGCAGAGTAGTGAGTGCAGAGTAGTGAGTGCAGAGTAGTGAGTAGTGAGTGCAGAGTAGTGAGTAGTGAGTGCAGAGTAGTGAGTAGTGAGTGCAGAGTAGTGAGTAGTGAGTGCAGAGTAGTGAGTGCAGAGTAGTGAGTGCAGAGTAGTGAGTGCAGAGTAGTGAGTGCAGAGTAGTGAGTAGTGAGTGCAGAGTTGTGAGTAGTGAGTGCAGAGTAGTGAGTAGTGAGTGCAGAGTAGTGAGTAGTGAGTGCAGAGTAGTGAGTAGTGAGTGCAGAGTAGTGAGTAGTGAGTGCAGAGTAGTGAGTGCAGAGTAGTGAGTGCAGAGTAGTGAGTAGTGAGTGCAGAGTAGTGAGTGCACAGTAGTGAGTGCAGAGTAGTGAGTAGTGAGTGCAGAGTAGTGAGTAGTGAGTGCAGAGTAGTGAGTAGTGAGTGCAGAGTAGTGAGTGCAGAGTAGTGAGTAGTGAGTGCAGAGTAGTGAGTGCACAGTAGTGAGTGCAGAGTAGTGAGTAGTGAGTGCAGAGTAGTGAGTAGTGAGTGCAGAGTAGTGAGTGCAGAGTGGTGAGTGCAGAGTGCAGAGTTGTGAGTGCAGAGTAGTGAGTGCAGAGTGCAGAGTAGTGAGTGCAGAGTGCAGAGTAGTGAGTGCAGAGTAGTGAGTGCAGAGTAGTGAGTGCAGAGTAGTGAGTGCAGAGTAGTGAGTGCAGAGTAGTGAGTAGTGAGTGCAGAGTAGTGAGTAGTGAGTGCAGAGTAGTGAGTAATGAGTGCAGAGTAGTGAGTAGTGAGTGCAGAGTAGTGAGTAGTGAGTGCAGAGTAGTGAGTGCAGAGTGCAGAGTAGTGAGTGCAGAGTAGTGAGTGCAGAGAGTGAGTGCAGAGTAGTGAGTGCAGAGTAGTGAGTGCAGAGTAGTGAGTGCAGAGTAGTGAGTGCAGAGTAGTGAGTGCTGAGTGCAGAGTAGTGAGTGCAGAGTAGTGAGTGCTGAGTGCAGAGTAGTGAGTGCAGAGTAGTGAGTGCAGAGTAGTGAGTGCAGAGTAGTGAGTGCAGAGTAGTGAGTGCAGAGTAGTGAGTAGTGAGTGCTGAGTGCAGAGTAGTGAGTGCAGAGTAGTGAGTGCAGAGTAGTGAGTGCAGAGTAGTGAGTGCTGAGTGCAGAGTAGTGAGTGCAGAGTAGTGAGTGCAGAGTAGTGAGTGGTGAGTGCAGAGTAGTGAGTAGTGAGTGCAGAGTAGTGAGTGCAGAGTAGTGAGTGCAGAGTAGTGAGTGCAGAGTAGTGAGTGCAGAGTAGTGAGTGCAGAGTAGTGAGTGCAGAGTAGTGAGTGCTGAGTGCAGAGTAGTGAGTGCAGAGTAGTGAGTGCAGAGTAGTGAGTGCAGAGTAGTGAGTGCAGAGTAGTGAGTGCAGAGTAGTGAGTTGTGAGTGCAGAGTAGTGAGTAATGAGTGCAGAGTAGTGAGTAGTGAGTGCAGAGTAGTGAGTAGTGAGTGCAGAGTAGTGAGTGCAGAGTAGTGAGTGCAGAGTAGTGAGTGCAGAGTGCAGAGTAGTGAGTGCAGAGTGCAGAGTAGTGAGTGCAGAGTAGTGAGTGCAGAGTGCAGAGTAGTGAGTAGTGAGTGCAGAGTAGTGAGTAATGAGTGCAGAGTAGTGAGTGCAGAGTGCAGAGTAGTGAGTGCAGAGTGCAGAGTAGTGAGTGCAGAGTAGTGAGTGCAGAGTAGTGAGTGCAGAGTAGTGAGTGCAGAGTAGTGAGTAGTGAGTGCAGAGTAGTGAGTGCAGAGTAGTGAGTGCAGAGTGCAGAGTAGTGAGTGCAGAGTGCAGAGTAGTGAGTGCAGAGTAGTGAGTGCAGAGTAGTGAGTGCAGAGTAGTGAGTGCAGAGTAGTGAGTGCAGAGTAGTGAGTAGTGAGTGCAGAGTAGTGAGTAGTGAGTGCAGAGTAGTGAGTAGTGAGTGCAGAGTAGTGAGTGCAGAGTAGTGAGTGCAGAGTAGTGAGTGCAGAGTAGTGAGTGCAGAGTAGTGAGTAGTGAGTGCAGAGTTGTGAGTAGTGAGTGCAGAGTAGTGAGTAGTGAGTGCAGAGTAGTGAGTAGTGAGTGCAGAGTAGTGAGTAGTGAGTGCAGAGTAGTGAG
This sequence comes from Lissotriton vulgaris, assembly GCF_964263255.1. Classification (NCBI taxonomy): domain Eukaryota; kingdom Metazoa; phylum Chordata; class Amphibia; order Caudata; family Salamandridae; genus Lissotriton; species Lissotriton vulgaris. The sequence goes on from NC_141685.1 coordinate 178,976,727, forward strand.
TAGTGAGTGCAGAGTAGTGAGTGCAGAGTAGTGAGTGCAGAGTAGTGAGTGCAGAGTAGTGAGTAGTGAGTGCAGAGTAGTGAGTGCACAGTAGTGAGTGCAGAGTAGTGAGTAGTGAGTGCAGAGTAGTGAGTAGTGAGTGCAGAGTAGTGAGTAGTGAGTGCAGAGTAGTGAGTGCAGAGTAGTGAGTGCAGAGTAGTGAGTAGTGAGTGCAGAGTAGTGAGTGCACAGTAGTGAGTGCAGAGTAGTGAGTAGTGAGTGCAGAGTAGTGAGTAGTGAGTGCAGAGTAGTGAGTAGTGAGTGCAGAGTAGTGAGTGCAGAGTAGTGAGTGCAGAGTGCAGAGTTGTGAGTGCAGAGTAGTGAGTGCAGAGTGCAGAGTAGTGAGTGCAGAGTAGTGAGTGCAGAGTAGTGAGTAGTGAGTGCAGAGTAGTGAGTGCACAGTAGTGAGTGCAGAGTAGTGAGTAGTGAGTGCAGAGTAGTGAGTAGTGAGTGCAGAGTAGTGAGTAGTGAGTGCAGAGTAGTGAGTGCAGAGTAGTGAGTGCAGAGTGCAGAGTTGTGAGTGCAGAGTAGTGAGTGCAGAGTGCAGAGTAGTGAGTGCAGAGTAGTGAGTGCAGAGTAGTGAGTGCAGTGTAGTGAGTAGTGAGTGCAGAGTAGTGAGTGCAGAGTGCAGAGTAGTGAGTAGTGAGTGCAGAGTAGTGAGTAGTGAGTGCAGAGTAGTGAGTGCAGAGTAGTGAGTGCAGAGTAGTGAGTGCAGAGTAGTGAGTAGTGAGTGCAGAGTAGTGAGTGCAGAGTGCAGAGTAGTGAGTGCAGAGTGCAGAGTAGTGAGTGCAGAGTGCAGAGTAGTGAGTGCAGAGTAGTGAGTGCAGAGTAGTGAGTGCAGAGTAGTGAGTGCAGAGTAGTGAGTGCAGAGTAGTGAGTGCAGAGTGCAGAGTAGTGAGTGCAGAGTGCAGAGTAGTGAGTGCAGAGTAGTGAGTGCAGAGTAGTGAGTGCAGAGTAGTGAGTGCAGAGTAGTGAGTGCAGAGTAGTGAGTAGTGAGTGCAGAGTAGTGAGTAGTGAGTGCAGAGTAGTGAGTAATGAGTGCAGAGTAGTGAGTAGTGAGTGCAGAGTAGTGAGTAGTGAGTGCAGAGTAGTGAGTGCAGAGTGCAGAGTAGTGAGTGCAGAGTAGTGAGTGCAGAGAGTGAGTGCAGAGTAGTGAGTGCAGAGTAGTGAGTGCAGAGTAGTGAGTGCAGAGTAGTGAGTGCAGAGTAGTGAGTGCTGAGTGCAGAGTAGTGAGTGCAGAGTAGTGAGTGCTGAGTGCAGAGTAGTGAGTGCAGAGTAGTGAGTGCAGAGTAGTGAGTGCAGAGTAGTGAGTGCAGAGTAGTGAGTGCAGAGTAGTGAGTAGTGAGTGCTGAGTGCAGAGTAGTGAGTGCAGAGTAGTGAGTGCAGAGTAGTGAGTGCAGAGTAGTGAGTGCTGAGTGCAGAGTAGTGAGTGCAGAGTAGTGAGTGCAGAGTAGTGAGTGGTGAGTGCAGAGTAGTGAGTAGTGAGTGCAGAGTAGTGAGTGCAGAGTAGTGAGTGCAGAGTAGTGAGTGCAGAGTAGTGAGTGCAGAGTAGTGAGTGCAGAGTAGTGAGTGCAGAGTAGTGAGTGCTGAGTGCAGAGTAGTGAGTGCAGAGTAGTGAGTGCAGAGTAGTGAGTGCAGAGTAGTGAGTGCAGAGTAGTGAGTGCAGAGTAGTGAGTTGTGAGTGCAGAGTAGTGAGTAGTGAGTGCAGAGTAGTGAGTAGTGAGTGCAGAGTAGTGAGTGCAGAGTAGTGAGTGCAGAGTAGTGAGTGCAGAGTGCAGAGTAGTGAGTGCAGAGTGCAGAGTAGTGAGTGCAGAGTAGTGAGTGCAGAGTGCAGAGTAGTGAGTAGTGAGTGCAGAGTAGTGAGTAATGAGTGCAGAGTAGTGAGTGCAGAGTGCAGAGTAGTGAGTGCAGAGTGCAGAGTAGTGAGTGCAGAGTAGTGAGTGCAGAGTAGTGAGTGCAGAGTAGTGAGTGCAGAGTAGTGAGTGCAGAGTAGTGAGTAGTGAGTGCAGAGTAGTGAGTGCAGAGTAGTGAGTGCAGAGTGCAGAGTAGTGAGTGCAGAGTGCAGAGTAGTGAGTGCAGAGTAGTGAGTGCAGAGTAGTGAGTGCAGAGTAGTGAGTGCAGAGTAGTGAGTGCAGAGTAGTGAGTAGTGAGTGCAGAGTAGTGAGTAGTGAGTGCAGAGTAGTGAGTAGTGAGTGCAGAGTAGTGAGTAGTGAGTGCAGAGTAGTGAGTGCAGAGTAGTGAGTGCAGAGTAGTGAGTGCAGAGTAGTGAGTGCAGAGTAGTGAGTAGTGAGTGCAGAGTTGTGAGTAGTGAGTGCAGAGTAGTGAGTAGTGAGTGCAGAGTAGTGAGTAGTGAGTGCAGAGTAGTGAGTAGTGAGTGCAGAGTAGTGAGTAGTGAGTGCAGAGTAGTGAGTGCAGAGTAGTGAGTGCAGAGTAGTGAGTGCAGAGTAGTGAGTAGTGAGTGCAGAGTAGTGAGTGCACAGTAGTGAGTGCAGAGTAGTGAGTAGTGAGTGCAGAGTAGTGAGTAGTGAGTGCAGAGTAGTGAGTAGTGAGTGCAGAGTAGTGAGTGCAGAGTAGTGAGTGCAGAGTAGTGAGTAGTGAGTGCAGAGTAGTGAGTGCACAGTAGTGAGTGCAGAGTAGTGAGTGCACAGTAGTGAGTGCAGAGTAGTGAGTAGTGAGTGCAGAGTAGTGAGTAGTGAGTGCAGAGTAGTGAGTGCAGAGTAGTGAGTGCAGAGTGCAGAGTTGTGAGTGCAGAGTAGTGAGTGCAGAGTGCAGAGTAGTGAGTGCAGAGTAGTGAGTGCAGAGTAGTGAGTGCAGTGTAGTGAGTAGTGATTGCAGAGTAGTGAGTAGTGAGTGCAGAGTAGTGAGTAGTGAGTGCAGAGTAGTGAGTAGTGAGTGCAGAGTAGTGAGTAGTGAGTGCAGAGTAGTGAGTGCAGAGTGCAGAGTAGTGAGTGCAGAGTAGTGAGTGCAGAGTGCAGAGTAGTGAGTGCAGAGCGCAGAGTAGTGAGTGCAGAGTAGTGAATAGTGAGTGCAGAGTAGTGAGTAGTGAGTGCAGAGTAGTGAGTAGTGAGTGCAGAGTAGTGAGTGCAGAGTAGTGAGTGCAGAGTAGTGAGTGCAGAGTAGTGAGTGCAGAGTAGTGAGTAGTGAGTGCAGAGTAGTGAGTAGTGAGTGCAGAGTAGTGAGTGCAGAGTGCAGAGTAGTGAGTACAGAGTAGTGAGTGCAGAGTGCAGAGTAGTGAGTGCAGAGCGCAGAGTAGTGAGTGCAGAGTAGTGAGTGCAGAGTAGTGAGTGCAGAGTGCAGAGTAGTGAGTGCAGAGTGCAGAGTAGTGAGTGCAGAGTAGTGAGTGCAGAGTAGTGAGTGCAGAGTAGTGAGTGCAGAGTAGTGAGTGCAGAGTAGTGAGTGCAGAGTAGTGAGTGCTGAGTGCAGAGTAGTGAGTGCAGAGTAGTGAGTGCAGAGTAGTGAGTGCAGAGTAGTGAGTGCAGAGTCGTGAGTGCAGAGTAGTGAGTGCAGAGTAGTGAGTGCAGAGTAGTGAGTAGTGAGTGCTGAGTGCAGAGTAGTGAGTGCAGAGTAGTGAGTGCAGAGTAGTGAGTGCAGAGTAGTGAGTGCAGAGTAGTGAGTGCAGAGTAGTGAGTGCAGAGTGCAGAGTAGTGAGTGCAGAGCGCAGAGTAGTGAGTGCAGAGTAGTGAATAGTGAGTGCAGAGTAGTGAGTAGTGAGTGCAGAGTAGTGAGTAGTGAGTGCAGAGTAGTGAGTGCAGAGTAGTGAGTGCAGAGTAGTGAGTGCAGAGTAGTGAGTGCAGAGTAGTGAGTGCAGAGTGCAGAGTAGTGAGTGCAGAGTGCAGAGTAGTGAGTGCAGAGTAGTGAGTGCAGAGTAGTGAGTGCAGAGTAGTGAGTGCAGAGTAGTGAGTGCAGAGTAGTGAGTGCAGAGTAGTGAGTGCAGAGTAGTGAGTGCAGAGTAGTGAGTGCAGAGTAGTGAGTGCAGAGTAGTGAGTGCTGAGTGCAGAGTAGTGAGTGCAGAGTAGTGAGTGCAGAGTAGTGAGTGCAGAGTAGTGAGTGCAGAGTCGTGAGTGCAGAGTAGTGAGTGCAGAGTAGTGAGTGCAGAGTAGTGAGTAGTGAGTGCTGAGTGCAGAGTAGTGAGTGCAGAGTAGTGAGTGCAGAGTAGTGAGTGCAGAGTAGTGAGTGCAGAGTAGTGAGTGCAGAGTAGTGAGTGGTGAGTGCAGAGTAGTGAGTAGTGAGTGCAGAGTAGTGAGTGCAGAGTAGTGAGTGCAGAGTAGTGAGTGCAGAGTAGTGAGTGCAGAGTAGTGAGTAGTGAGTGCTGAGTGCAGAGTAGTGAGTGCAGAGTAGTGAGTGCAGAGTAGTGAGTGCAGAGTAGTGAGTGCAGAGTAGTGAGTAGTGAGTGCAGAGTAGTGAGTAGTGAGTGCAGAGTAGTGAGTAATGAGTGCAGAGTAGTGAGTAGTGAGTGCAGAGTAGTGAGTAGTGAGTGCAGAGTAGTGAGTGCAGAGTAGTGAGTGCAGAGTAGTGAGTGCAGAGTAGTGAGTAGTGAGTGCAGAGTAGTGAGTAGTGAGTGCAGAGTAGTGAGTAGTGAGTGCAGAGTAGTGAGTAGTGAGTGCAGAGTAGTGAGTGCAGAGTAGTGAGTGCAGAGTAGTGAGTGCAGAGTAGTGAGTGCAGAGTAGTGAGTGCAGAGTAGTGAGTGCAGAGTAGTGAGTAGTGAGTGCAGAGTAGTGAGTAGTGAGTGCAGAGTAGTGAGTAGTGAGTGCAGAGTAGTGAGTAGTGAGTGCAGAGTAGGGAGTGCAGAGTAGTGAGTGCAGAGTAGTGAGTGCAGAGTAGTGAGTGCAGAGTAGTGAGTGCAGAGTAGTGAGTAGTGAGTGCAGAGTAGTGAGTGCAGAGTAGTGAGTGCAGAGTAGTGAGTAGTGAGTGCAGAGTAGTGAGTAGTGAGTGCAGAGTAGTGAGTAGTGAGTGCAGAGTAGTGAGTGCAGAGTGCAGAGTTGTGAGTGCAGAGTAGTGAGTGCAGAGTGCAGAGTAGTGAGTGCAGAGTAGTGAGTGCAGAGTAGTGAGTGCAGTGTAGTGAGTAGTGATTGCAGAGTAGTGAGTAGTGAGTGCAGAGTAGTGAGTAGTGAGTGCAGAGTAGTGAGTAGTGAGTGCAGAGTAGTGAGTAGTGAGTGCAGAGTAGTGAGTAGTGAGTGCAGAGTAGTGAGTGCAGAGTGCAGAGTAGTGAGTGCAGAGTAGTGAGTGCAGAGTGCAGAGTAGTGAGTGCAGAGCGCAGAGTAGTGAGTGCAGAGTAGTGAGTAGTGAGTGCAGAGTAGTGAGTAGTGAGTGCAGAGTAGTGAGTAGTGAGTGCAGAGTAGTGAGTGCAGAGTAGTGAGTGCAGAGTAGTGAGTGCAGAGTAGTGAGTGCAGAGTAGTGAGTAGTGAGTGCTGAGTGCAGAGTAGTGAGTGCAGAGTAGTGAGTGCAGAGTAGTGAGTGCAGAGTAGTGAGTGCAGAGTAGTGAGTGCAGAGTGCAGAGTAGTGAGAGCAGAGTAGTGAGAGCAGAGTAGTGAGTGCAGAGTAGTGAGTGCAGAGTAGTGAGTGCAGAGTGCAGAGTAGTGAGTGCAGAGTGCAGAGTAGTGAGTGCAGAGTAGTGAGTTCAGAGTAGTGAGTGCAGAGTAGTGAGTGCAGAGTAGTGAGTGCAGAGTAGTGAGTAGTGAGTGCAGAGTAGTGAGTGCAGAGTAGTGAGTGCAGAGTAGTGAGTAGTGAGTGCAGAGTAGTGAGTAGTGAGTGCAGAGTAGTGAGTGCAGAGTAGTGAGTGCAGAGTAGTGAGTGCAGAGTAGTGAGTGCAGAGTAGTGAGTGCAGAGTAGTGAGTAGTGAGTGCAGAGTAGTGAGTGCAGAGTAGTGAGTGCAGAGTAGTGAGTAGTGAGTACAGAGTAGTGAGTAGTGAGTGCAGAGTAGTGAGTAGTGAGTGCAGAGTAGTGAGTGCAGAGTAGTGAGTGCAGAGTAGTGAGTGCAGAGTAGTGAGTGCAGAGTAGTGAGTGCAGAGTAGTGAGAGCAGAGTAGTGAGTGCAGTGTAGTGAGTAGTGATTGCAGAGTAGTGAGTAGTGAGTGCAGAGTAGTGAGTAGTGAGTGCAGAGTAGTGAGTAGTGAGTGCAGAGTAGTGAGTGCAGAGTAGTGAGTGCAGAGTGCAGAGTAGTGAGTGCAGAGTAGTGAGTGCAGAGTGCAGAGTAGTGAGTGCAGAGTAGTGAGTGCAGAGTGCAGAGTAGTGAGTGCAGAGTAGTGAGTGCAGAGTGCAGAGTAGTGAGTGCAGAGTAGTGAGTGCAGAGTAGTGAGTAGTGAGTGCAGAGTAGTGAGTGCAGAGTAGTGAGTAGTGAGTGCAGAGTAGTGAGTGCAGAGTAGTGAGTGCAGAGTAGTGAGTGCAGAGTAGTGAGTAGTGAGTGCAGAGTAGTGAGTAGTGAGTGCAGAGTAGTGAGTAGTGAGTGCAGAGTAGTGAGTAGTGAGTGCAGAGTAGTGAGTAGTGAGTGCAGAGTAGTGAGTGCAGAGTAGTGAGTGCAGGGTAGTGAGTAGTGAGTGCAGAGTAGTGAGTGCAGAGTAGTGAGTGCAGAGTAGTGAGTGCAGAGTAGTGAGTAGTGAGTGCAGAGTAGTGAGTAGTGAGTGCAGAGTAGTGAGTAGTGAGTGCAGAGTAGTGAGTGCAGAGTGCAGAGTAGTGAGTGCAGAGTGCAGAGTAGTGAGTGCAGAGTAGTGAGTGCAGAGTAGTGAGTGCAGAGTAGTGAGTGCAGAGTAGTGAGTGCAGAGTAGTGAGTGCAGAGTGCAGAGTAGTGAGAGCAGAGTAGTGAGAGCAGAGTAGTGAGAGCAGAGTAGTGAGAGCAGAGTAGTGAGTGCAGTGTAGTGAGTAGTGATTGCAGAGTAGTGAGTAGTGAGTGCAGAGTAGTGAGTAGTGAGTGCAGAGTAGTGAGTGCAGAGTAGTGAGTGCAGAGTAGTGAGTGCAGAGTAGTGAGTAGTGAGTGCAGAGTAGTGAGTGCAGAGTAGTGAGTGCAGAGTAGTGAGTGCAGAGTAGTGAGTACAGAGTAGTGAGTGCAGAGTAGTGAGTGCAGAGTAGTGAGTGCAGAGTAGTGAGTGCAGAGTAGTGAGTAGTGAGTGCAGAGTAGTGAGTGCAGAGTAGTGAGTAGTGAGTGCAGAGTAGTGAGTAGTGAGTGCAGAGTAGTGAGTGCAGAGTAGTGAGTAGTGAGTGCAGAGTAGTGAGTGCAGAGTAGTGAGTGCAGAGTAGTGAGTGCAGAGTGCAGAGTAGTTAGTGCAGAGTGCAGAGTAGTGAGTGCAGAGTAGTGAGTGCAGAGTGCAGAGTAGTGAGTGCAGAGTAGTGAGTGCAGAGTAGTGAGTGCAGTGTAGTGAGTAGTGATTGCAGAGTAGTGAGTAGTGAGTGCAGAGTAGTGAGAAGTGAGTGCAGAGTAGTGAGTAGTGAGTGCAGAGTAGTGAGTAGTGAGTGCAGAGTAGTGAGTAGTGAGTGCAGAGTAGTGAGTAGTGAGTGCAAAGTAGTGAGTGCAGAGTGCAGAGTAGTGAGTGCAGAGCGCAGAGTAGTGAGTGCAGAGTAGTGATTAGTGAGTGCAGAGTAGTGAGTAGTGAGTGCAGAGTAGTGAGTAGTGAGTGCAGAGTAGTGAGTGCAGAGTAGTGAGTGCAGAGTAGTGAGTGCAGAGTAGTGAGTAGTGAGTGCTGAGTGCAGAGTAGTGAGTGCAGAGTGCAGAGTAGTGAGTGCAGAGTAGTGAGTGCAGAGTAGTGAGTAGTGAGTGCAGAGTAGTGAGTAGTGAGTGCAGAGTAGTGAGTAGTGAGTGCAGAGTAGTGAGTAGTGAGTGCAGAGTAGTGAGTAGTGAGTGCAGAGTAGTGAGTGCAGAGTAGTGAGTGCAGAGTAGTGAGTGCAGAGTAGTGAGTGCAGAGTAGTGAGTGCAGAGTGCAGAGTAGTGAGAGCAGAGTAGTGAGAGCAGAGTAGTGAGAGCAGAGTAGTGAGAGCAGAGTAGTGAGTGCAGTGTAGTGAGTAGTGATTGCAGAGTAGTGAGTAGTGAGTGCAGAGTAGTGAGTAGTGAGTGCAGAGTAGTGAGTGCAGAGTAGTGAGTGCAGAGTAGTGAGTGCAGAGTAGTGAGTAGTGAGTGCAGAGTAGTGAGTGCAGAGTAGTGAGTGCAGAGTAGTGAGTGCAGAGTAGTGAGTACAGAGTAGTGAGTGCAGAGTAGTGAGTGCAGAGTAGTGAGTGCAGAGTAGTGAGTGCAGAGTAGTGAGTAGTGAGTGCAGAGTAGTGAGGGCAGAGTAGTGAGTAGTGAGTGCAGAGTAGTGAGTAGTGAGTGCAGAGTAGTGAGTGCAGAGTAGTGAGTAGTGAGTGCAGAGTAGTGAGTGCAGAGTAGTGAGTGCAGAGTGCAGAGTAGTTAGTGCAGAGTGCAGAGTAGTGAGTGCAGAGTAGTGAGTGCAGAGTGCAGAGTAGTGAGTGCAGAGTAGTGAGTGCAGAGTAGTGAGTGCAGTGTAGTGAGTAGTGATTGCAGAGTAGTGAGTAGTGAGTGCAGAGTAGTGAGTAGTGAGTGCAGAGTAGTGAGTAGTGAGTGCAGAGTAGTGAGTAGTGAGTGCAGAGTAGTGAGTAGTGAGTGCAAAGTAGTGAGTGCAGAGTGCAGAGTAGTGAGTGCAGAGCGCAGAGTAGTGAGTGCAGAGTAGTGATTAGTGAGTGCAGAGTAGTGAGTAGTGAGTGCAGAGTAGTGAGTAGTGAGTGCAGAGTAGTGAGTGCAGAGTAGTGAGTGCAGAGTAGTGAGTGCAGAGTAGTGAGTGCAGAGTAGTGAGTGCACAGTAGTGAGTGCAGAGTAGTGAGTAGTGAGTGCAGAGTAGTGAGTAGTGAGTGCAGAGTAGTGAGTGCAGAGTAGTGAGTGCAGAGTGGTGAGTGCAGAGTGCAGAGTTGTGAGTGCAGAGTAGTGAGTGCAGAGTGCAGAGTAGTGAGTGCAGAGTAGTGAGTGCAGAGTAGTGAGTGCAGTGTAGTGAGTAGTGATTGCAGAGTAGTGAGTAGTGAGTGCAGAGTAGTGAGTAGTGAGTGCAGAGTAGTGAGTAGTGAGTGCAGAGTAGTGAGTAGTGAGTGCAGAGTAGTGAGTGCAGAGTGCAGAGTAGTGAGTGCAGAGTAGTGAGTGCAGAGTGCAGAGTAGTGAGTGCAGAGCGCAGAGTAGTGAGTGCAGAGTAGTGAGTAGTGAGTGCAGAGTAGTGAGTAGTGAGTGCAGAGTAGTGAGTGCAGAGTGCAGAGTAGTGAGTGCAGAGCAGTGAGTGCAGAGTGCAGAGTAGTGAGTGCAGAGTGCAGAGTAGTGAGTGCAGAGTAGTGAGTAGTGAGTGCAGAGTAGTGAGTAGTGAGTGCAGAGTAGTGAGTAGTGAGTGCAGAGTAGTGAGTGCAGAGTAGTGAGTGCAGAGTGCAGAGTAGTGAGTGCAGAGGGCAGAGTAGTGAGTGCAGAGTAGTGAGTGCACAGTAGTGAGTGCAGAGTAGTGAGTAGTGAGTGCAGAGTAGTGAGTAGTGAGTGCAGAGTAGTGAGTAGTGAGTGCAGAGTAGTGAGTAGTGAGTGCAGAGTAGTGAGTGCAGAGTGGTGAGTGCAGAGTGCAGAGTTGTGAGTGCAGAGTAGTGAGTGCAGAGTGCAGAGTAGTGAGTGCAGAGTAGTGAGTGCAGAGTAGTGAGTGCAGTGTAGTGAGTAGTGATTGCAGAGTAGTGAGTAGTGAGTGCAGAGTAGTGAGTAGTGAGTGCAGAGTAGTGAGTAGTGAGTGCAGAGTAGTGAGTAGTGAGTGCAGAGTAGTGAGTAGTGAGTGCAGAGTAGTGAGTGCAGAGTGCAGAGTAGTGAGTGCAGAGTAGTGAGTGCAGAGTGCAGAGTAGTGAGTGCAGAGCGCAGAGTAGTGAGTGCAGAGTAGTGAGTAGTGAGTGCAGAGTAGTGAGTAGTGAGTGCAGAGTAGTGAGTAGTGAGTGCAGAGTAGTGAGTAGTGAGTGCAGAGTAGTGAGTGCAGAGTAGTGAGTGCAGAGTAGTGAGTGCAGAGTAGTGAGTAGTGAGTGCAGAGTAGTGAGTAGTGAGTGCAGAGTAGTGAGTGCAGAGTAGTGAGTGCAGAGTAGTGAGTGTAGAGTGCAGAGTAGTGAGTGCAGAGTGCAGAGTAGTGAGTGCAGAGTAGTGAGTGCAGAGTAGTGAGTGCAGAGTAGTGAGTGTAGAGTGCAGAGTAGTGAGTGCAGAGTAGTGAGTGCAGAGTAGTGAGTGCAGAGTAGTGAGTAGTGAGTGCAGAGTAGTGAGTGCAGAGTAGTGAGTGCAGAGTAGTGAGTGCAGAGTAGTGAGTGCACAGTAGTGAGTGCAGAGTGCAGAGTAGTGAGTGCAGAGTAGTGAGTGCAGAGTAGTGAGTAGTGAGTGCAGAGTAGTGAGTAGTGAGTGCAGAGTAGTGAGTAGTGAGTGCAGAGTAGTGAGTAGTGAGTGCAGAGTAGTGAGTGCAGAGTAGTGAGTGCAGGGTAGTGAGTAGTGAGTGCAGAGTAGTGAGTGCAGAGTAGTGAGTGCAGAGTAGTGAGTAGTGAGGGCAGAGTAGTGAGTAGTGAGTGCAGAGTAGTGAGCAGTGAGTGCAGAGTAGTGAGTAGTGAGTGCAGAGTAGTGAGTAGTGAGTGCAGAGTAGTGAGTAGTGAGTGCAGAGTAGTGAGTGCAGAGTGCAGAGTAGTGAGTGCAGAGTAGTGAGTGCAGAGTGCAGAGTAGTGAGTGCAGAGCGCAGAGTAGTGAGTGCAGAGTAGTGAATAGTGAGTGCAGAGTAGTGAGTAGTGAGTGCAGAGTAGTGAGTAGTGAGTGCAGAGTAGTGAGTGCAGAGTAGTGAGTGCAGAGTAGTGAGTGCAGAGTAGTGAGTGCAGAGTAGTGAGTAGTGAGTGCAGAGTAGTGAGTAGTGAGTGCAGAGTAGTGAGTGCAGAGTGCAGAGTAGTGAGTGCAGAGTAGTGAGTGCAGAGTGCAGAGTAGTGAGTGCAGAGCGCAGAGTAGTGAGTGCAGAGTAGTGAGTGCAGAGTAGTGAGTGCAGAGTGCAGAGTAGTGAGTGCAGAGTGCAGAGTAGTGAGTGCAGAGTAGTGAGTGCAGAGTAGTGAGTGCAGAGTAGTGAGTGCAGAGTAGTGAGTGCAGAGTAGTGAGTGCAGAGTAGTGAGTGCTGAGTGCAGAGTAGTGAGTGCAGAGTAGTGAGTGCAGAGTAGTGAGTGCAGAGTAGTGAGTGCAGAGTCGTGAGTGCAGAGTAGTGAGTGCAGAGTAGTGAGTGCAGAGTAGTGAGTAGTGAGTGCTGAGTGCAGAGTAGTGAGTGCAGAGTAGTGAGTGCAGAGTAGTGAGTGCAGAGTAGTGAGTGCAGAGTGCAGAGTAGTGAGTGCAGAGTGCAGAGTAGTGAGTGCAGAGTAGTGAGTGCAGAGTAGTGAGTGCAGAGTAGTGAGTAGTGAGTGCAGAGTAGTGAGTAGTGAGTGCAGAGTAGTGAGTAGTGAGTGCAGAGTAGTGAGTAGTGAGTGCAGAGTAGTGAGTGCAGAGTAGTGAGTGCAGAGTAGTGAGTGCAGAGTAGTGAGTGCAGAGTAGTGAGTAGTGAGTGCAGAGTTGTGAGTAGTGAGTGCAGAGTAGTGAGTAGTGAGTGCAGAGTAGTGAGTAGTGAGTGCAGAGTAGTGAGTAGTGAGTGCAGAGTAGTGAGTAGTGAGTGCAGAGTAGTGAGTGCAGAGTAGTGAGTGCAGAGTAGTGAGTAGTGAGTGCAGAGTAGTGAGTGCACAGTAGTGAGTGCAGAGTAGTGAGTAGTGAGTGCAGAGTAGTGAGTAGTGAGTGCAGAGTAGTGAGTAGTGAGTGCAGAGTAGTGAGTGCAGAGTAGTGAGTAGTGAGTGCAGAGTAGTGAGTGCACAGTAGTGAGTGCAGAGTAGTGAGTAGTGAGTGCAGAGTAGTGAGTAGTGAGTGCAGAGTAGTGAGTGCAGAGTGGTGAGTGCAGAGTGCAGAGTTGTGAGTGCAGAGTAGTGAGTGCAGAGTGCAGAGTAGTGAGTGCAGAGTAGTGAGTGCAGAGTAGTGAGTGCAGTGTAGTGAGTAGTGATTGCAGAGTAGTGAGTAGTGAGTGCAGAGTAGTGAGTAGTGAGTGCAGAGTAGTGAGTAGTGAGTGCAGAGTAGTGAGTAGTGAGTGCAGAGTAGTGAGTAGTGAGTGCAGAGTAGTGAGTGCAGAGTGCAGAGTAGTGAGTGCAGAGTAGTGAGTGCAGAGTGCAGAGTAGTGAGTGCAGAGCGCAGAGTAGTGAGTGCAGAGTAGTGAGTAGTGAGTGCAGAGTAGTGAGTAGTGAGTGCAGAGTAGTGAGTAGTGAGTGCAGAGTAGTGAGTAGTGAGTGCAGAGTAGTGAGTGCAGAGTAGTGAGTGCAGAGTAGTGAGTGCAGAGTAGTGAGTAGTGAGTGCAGAGTAGTGAGTAGTGAGTGCAGAGTAGTGAGTGCAGAGTAGTGAGTGCAGAGTAGTGAGTGTAGAGTGCAGAGTAGTGAGTGCAGAGTGCAGAGTAGTGAGTGCAGAGTAGTGAGTGTAGAGTGCAGAGTAGTGAGTGCAGAGTAGTGAGTGCAGAGTGCAGAGTAGTGAGTGCAGAGTAGTGAGTGCAGAGTAGTGAGTGCAGAGTAGTGAGTGCAGAGTAGTGAGTAGTGAGTGCAGAGTAGTGAGTGCAGAGTAGTGAGTGCAGAGTAGTGAGTGCAGAGTAGTGAGTAGTGAGTGCAGAGTAGTGAGTGCAGAGTAGTGAGTGCAGAGTAGTGAGTGCAGAGTAGTGAGTGCACAGTAGTGAGTGCACAGTGCAGAGTAGTGAGTGCAGAGTAGTGAGTGCAGAGTAGTGAGTGCAGAGTAGTGAGTGCAGAGTAGTGAGTGCAGAGTAGTGAGTAGTGAGTGCAGAGTAGTGAGTAGTGAGTGCAGAGTAGTGAGTAGTGAGTGCAGAGTAGTGAGTAGTGAGTGCAGAGTAGTGAGTGCAGAGTAGTGAGTGCAGGGTAGTGAGTAGTGAGTGCAGAGTAGTGAGTGCAGAGTAGTGAGTGCAGAGTAGTGAGTAGTGAGGGCAGAGTAGTGAGAAGTGAGTGCAGAGTAGTGAGCAGTGAGTGCAGAGTAGTGAGTAGTGAGTGCAGAGTAGTGAGTAGTGAGTGCAGAGTAGTGAGTAGTGAGTGCAGAGTAGTGAGTGCAGAGTAGTGAGTGCAGAGTAGTGAGTGCAGAGTAGTGAGTGCAGAGTAGTGAGTGCAGAGTAGTGAGAGCAGAGTAGTGAGTGCAGTGTAGTGAGTAGTGATTGCAGAGTAGTGAGTAGTGAGTGCAGAGTAGTGAGTAGTGAGTGCAGAGTAGTGAGTAGTGAGTGCAGAGTAGTGAGTGCAGAGTAGTGAGTGCAGAGTGCAGAGTAGTGAGTGCAGAGTAGTGAGTGCAGAGTGCAGAGTAGTGAGTGCAGAGTAGTGAGTGCAGAGTGCAGAGTAGTGAGTGCAGAGTAGTGAGTGCAGAGTGCAGAGTAGTGAGTGCAGAGTAGTGAGTGCAGAGTAGTGAGTAGTGAGTGCAGAGTAGTGAGTGCAGAGTAGTGAGTAGTGAGTGCAGAGTAGTGAGTGCAGAGTAGTGAGTGCAGAGTAGTGAGTGCAGAGTAGTGAGTAGTGAGTGCAGAGTAGTGAGTAGTGAGTGCAGAGTAGTGAGTAGTGAGTGCAGAGTAGTGAGTAGTGAGTGCAGAGTAGTGAGTAGTGAGTGCAGAGTAGTGAGTGCAGAGTAGTGAGTGCAGGGTAGTGAGTAGTGAGTGCAGAGTAGTGAGTGCAGAGTAGTGAGTGCAGAGTAGTGAGTGCAGAGTAGTGAGTAGTGAGTGCAGAGTAGTGAGTAGTGAGTGCAGAGTAGTGAGTAGTGAGTGCAGAGTAGTGAGTGCAGAGTGCAGAGTAGTGAGTGCAGAGTGCAGAGTAGTGAGTGCAGAGTAGTGAGTGCAGAGTAGTGAGTGCAGAGTAGTGAGTGCAGAGTAGTGAGTGCAGAGTAGTGAGTGCAGAGTGCAGAGTAGTGAGAGCAGAGTAGTGAGAGCAGAGTAGTGAGAGCAGAGTAGTGAGAGCAGAGTAGTGAGTGCAGTGTAGTGAGTAGTGATTGCAGAGTAGTGAGTAGTGAGTGCAGAGTAGTGAGTAGTGAGTGCAGAGTAGTGAGTGCAGAGTAGTGAGTGCAGAGTAGTGAGTGCAGAGTAGTGAGTAGTGAGTGCAGAGTAGTGAGTGCAGAGTAGTGAGTGCAGAGTAGTGAGTGCAGAGTAGTGAGTACAGAGTAGTGAGTGCAGAGTAGTGAGTGCAGAGTAGTGAGTGCAGAGTAGTGAGTGCAGAGTAGTGAGTAGTGAGTGCAGAGTAGTGAGTGCAGAGTAGTGAGTAGTGAGTGCAGAGTAGTGAGTAGTGAGTGCAGAGTAGTGAGTGCAGAGTAGTGAGTAGTGAGTGCAGAGTAGTGAGTGCAGAGTAGTGAGTGCAGAGTAGTGAGTGCAGAGTGCAGAGTAGTTAGTGCAGAGTGCAGAGTAGTGAGTGCAGAGTAGTGAGTGCAGAGTGCAGAGTAGTGAGTGCAGAGTAGTGAGTGCAGAGTAGTGAGTGCAGTGTAGTGAGTAGTGATTGCAGAGTAGTGAGTAGTGAGTGCAGAGTAGTGAGAAGTGAGTGCAGAGTAGTGAGTAGTGAGTGCAGAGTAGTGAGTAGTGAGTGCAGAGTAGTGAGTAGTGAGTGCAGAGTAGTGAGTAGTGAGTGCAAAGTAGTGAGTGCAGAGTGCAGAGTAGTGAGTGCAGAGCGCAGAGTAGTGAGTGCAGAGTAGTGATTAGTGAGTGCAGAGTAGTGAGTAGTGAGTGCAGAGTAGTGAGTAGTGAGTGCAGAGTAGTGAGTGCAGAGTAGTGAGTGCAGAGTAGTGAGTGCAGAGTAGTGAGTAGTGAGTGCTGAGTGCAGAGTAGTGAGTGCAGAGTGCAGAGTAGTGAGTGCAGAGTAGTGAGTGCAGAGTAGTGAGTAGTGAGTGCAGAGTAGTGAGTAGTGAGTGCAGAGTAGTGAGTAGTGAGTGCAGAGTAGTGAGTAGTGAGTGCAGAGTAGTGAGTAGTGAGTGCAGAGTAGTGAGTGCAGAGTAGTGAGTGCAGGGTAGTGAGTAGTGAGTGCAGAGTAGTGAGTGCAGAGTAGTGAGTGCAGAGTAGTGAGTGCAGAGTAGTGAGTAGTGAGTGCAGAGTAGTGAGTAGTGAGTGCAGAGTAGTGAGTAGTGAGTGCAGAGTAGTGAGTAGTGAGTGCAGAGTAGTGAGTGCAGAGTGCAGAGTAGTGAGTGCAGAGTGCAGAGTAGTGAGTGCAGAGTAGTGAGTGCAGAGTAGTGAGTGCAGAGTAGTGAGTGCAGAGTAGGGAGTGCAGAGTAGTGAGTGCAGAGTGCAGAGTAGTGAGAGCAGAGTAGTGAGAGCAGAGTAGTGAGAGCAGAGTAGTGAGAGCAGAGTAGTGAGTGCAGTGTAGTGAGTAGTGATTGCAGAGTAGTGAGTAGTGAGTGCAGAGTAGTGAGTAGTGAGTGCAGAGTAGTGAGTGCAGAGTAGTGAGTGCAGAGTAGTGAGTGCAGAGTAGTGAGTAGTGAGTGCAGAGTAGTGAGTGCAGAGTAGTGAGTGCAGAGTAGTGAGTGCAGAGTAGTGAGTACAGAGTAGTGAGTGCAGAGTAGTGAGTGCAGAGTAGTGAGTGCAGAGTAGTGAGTGCAGAGTAGTGAGTAGTGAGTGCAGAGTAGTGAGGGCAGAGTAGTGAGTAGTGAGTGCAGAGTAGTGAGTAGTGAGTGCAGAGTAGTGAGTGCAGAGTAGTGAGTAGTGAGTGCAGAGTAGTGAGTGCAGAGTAGTGAGTGCAGAGTGCAGAGTAGTTAGTGCAGAGTGCAGAGTAGTGAGTGCAGAGTAGTGAGTGCAGAGTGCAGAGTAGTGAGTGCAGAGTAGTGAGTGCAGAGTAGTGAGTGCAGTGTAGTGAGTAGTGATTGCAGAGTAGTGAGTAGTGAGTGCAGAGTAGTGAGTAGTGAGTGCAGAGTAGTGAGTAGTGAGTGCAGAGTAGTGAGTAGTGAGTGCAGAGTAGTGAGTAGTGAGTGCAAAGTAGTGAGTGCAGAGTGCAGAGTAGTGAGTGCAGAGCGCAGAGTAGTGAGTGCAGAGTAGTGATTAGTGAGTGCAGAGTAGTGAGTAGTGAGTGCAGAGTAGTGAGTAGTGAGTGCAGAGTAGTGAGTGCAGAGTAGTGAGTGCAGAGTAGTGAGTGCAGAGTAGTGAGTGCAGAGTAGTGAGTGCACAGTAGTGAGTGCAGAGTAGTGAGTAGTGAGTGCAGAGTAGTGAGTAGTGAGTGCAGAGTAGTGAGTGCAGAGTAGTGAGTGCAGAGTGGTGAGTGCAGAGTGCAGAGTTGTGAGTGCAGAGTAGTGAGTGCAGAGTGCAGAGTAGTGAGTGCAGAGTAGTGAGTGCAGAGTAGTGAGTGCAGTGTAGTGAGTAGTGATTGCAGAGTAGTGAGTAGTGAGTGCAGAGTAGTGAGTAGTGAGTGCAGAGTAGTGAGTAGTGAGTGCAGAGTAGTGAGTAGTGAGTGCAGAGTAGTGAGTGCAGAGTGCAGAGTAGTGAGTGCAGAGTAGTGAGTGCAGAGTGCAGAGTAGTGAGTGCAGAGCGCAGAGTAGTGAGTGCAGAGTAGTGAGTAGTGAGTGCAGAGTAGTGAGTAGTGAGTGCAGAGTAGTGAGTGCAGAGTGCAGAGTAGTGAGTGCAGAGCAGTGAGTGCAGAGTGCAGAGTAGTGAGTGCAGAGTGCAGAGTAGTGAGTGCAGAGTAGTGAGTAGTGAGTGCAGAGTAGTGAGTAGTGAGTGCAGAGTAGTGAGTAGTGAGTGCAGAGTAGTGAGTGCAGAGTAGTGAGTGCAGAGTGCAGAGTAGTGAGTGCAGAGGGCAGAGTAGTGAGTGCAGAGTAGTGAGTGCACAGTAGTGAGTGCAGAGTAGTGAGTAGTGAGTGCAGAGTAGTGAGTAGTGAGTGCAGAGTAGTGAGTAGTGAGTGCAGAGTAGTGAGTAGTGAGTGCAGAGTAGTGAGTGCAGAGTGGTGAGTGCAGAGTGCAGAGTTGTGAGTGCAGAGTAGTGAGTGCAGAGTGCAGAGTAGTGAGTGCAGAGTAGTGAGTGCAGAGTAGTGAGTGCAGTGTAGTGAGTAGTGATTGCAGAGTAGTGAGTAGTGAGTGCAGAGTAGTGAGTAGTGAGTGCAGAGTAGTGAGTAGTGAGTGCAGAGTAGTGAGTAGTGAGTGCAGAGTAGTGAGTAGTGAGTGCAGAGTAGTGAGTGCAGAGTGCAGAGTAGTGAGTGCAGAGTAGTGAGTGCAGAGTGCAGAGTAGTGAGTGCAGAGCGCAGAGTAGTGAGTGCAGAGTAGTGAGTAGTGAGTGCAGAGTAGTGAGTAGTGAGTGCAGAGTAGTGAGTAGTGAGTGCAGAGTAGTGAGTAGTGAGTGCAGAGTAGTGAGTGCAGAGTAGTGAGTGCAGAGTAGTGAGTGCAGAGTAGTGAGTAGTGAGTGCAGAGTAGTGAGTAGTGAGTGCAGAGTAGTGAGTGCAGAGTAGTGAGTGCAGAGTAGTGAGTGTAGAGTGCAGAGTAGTGAGTGCAGAGTGCAGAGTAGTGAGTGCAGAGTAGTGAGTGCAGAGTAGTGAGTGCAGAGTAGTGAGTGTAGAGTGCAGAGTAGTGAGTGCAGAGTAGTGAGTGCAGAGTAGTGAGTGCAGAGTAGTGAGTAGTGAGTGCAGAGTAGTGAGTGCAGAGTAGTGAGTGCAGAGTAGTGAGTGCAGAGTAGTGAGTGCACAGTAGTGAGTGCAGAGTGCAGAGTAGTGAGTGCAGAGTAGTGAGTGCAGAGTAGTGAGTAGTGAGTGCAGAGTAGTGAGTAGTGAGTGCAGAGTAGTGAGTAGTGAGTGCAGAGTAGTGAGTAGTGAGTGCAGAGTAGTGAGTGCAGAGTAGTGAGTGCAGGGTAGTGAGTAGTGAGTGCAGAGTAGTGAGTGCAGAGTAGTGAGTGCAGAGTAGTGAGTAGTGAGGGCAGAGTAGTGAGTAGTGAGTGCAGAGTAGTGAGCAGTGAGTGCAGAGTAGTGAGTAGTGAGTGCAGAGTAGTGAGTAGTGAGTGCAGAGTAGTGAGTAGTGAGTGCAGAGTAGTGAGTGCAGAGTGCAGAGTAGTGAGTGCAGAGTAGTGAGTGCAGAGTGCAGAGTAGTGAGTGCAGAGCGCAGAGTAGTGAGTGCAGAGTAGTGAATAGTGAGTGCAGAGTAGTGAGTAGTGAGTGCAGAGTAGTGAGTAGTGAGTGCAGAGTAGTGAGTGCAGAGTAGTGAGTGCAGAGTAGTGAGTGCAGAGTAGTGAGTGCAGAGTAGTGAGTAGTGAGTGCAGAGTAGTGAGTAGTGAGTGCAGAGTAGTGAGTGCAGAGTGCAGAGTAGTGAGTGCAGAGTAGTGAGTGCAGAGTGCAGAGTAGTGAGTGCAGAGCGCAGAGTAGTGAGTGCAGAGTAGTGAGTGCAGAGTAGTGAGTGCAGAGTGCAGAGTAGTGAGTGCAGAGTGCAGAGTAGTGAGTGCAGAGTAGTGAGTGCAGAGTAGTGAGTGCAGAGTAGTGAGTGCAGAGTAGTGAGTGCAGAGTAGTGAGTGCAGAGTAGTGAGTGCTGAGTGCAGAGTAGTGAGTGCAGAGTAGTGAGTGCAGAGTAGTGAGTGCAGAGTAGTGAGTGCAGAGTCGTGAGTGCAGAGTAGTGAGTGCAGAGTAGTGAGTGCAGAGTAGTGAGTAGTGAGTGCTGAGTGCAGAGTAGTGAGTGCAGAGTAGTGAGTGCAGAGTAGTGAGTGCAGAGTAGTGAGTGCAGAGTGCAGAGTAGTGAGTGCAGAGTGCAGAGTAGTGAGTGCAGAGTAGTGAGTGCAGAGTAGTGAGTGCAGAGTAGTGAGTAGTGAGTGCAGAGTAGTGAGTAGTGAGTGCAGAGTAGTGAGTAGTGAGTGCAGAGTAGTGAGTAGTGAGTGCAGAGTAGTGAGTGCAGAGTAGTGAGTGCAGAGTAGTGAGTGCAGAGTAGTGAGTGCAGAGTAGTGAGTAGTGAGTGCAGAGTTGTGAGTAGTGAGTGCAGAGTAGTGAGTAGTGAGTGCAGAGTAGTGAGTAGTGAGTGCAGAGTAGTGAGTAGTGAGTGCAGAGTAGTGAGTAGTGAGTGCAGAGTAGTGAGTGCAGAGTAGTGAGTGCAGAGTAGTGAGTAGTGAGTGCAGAGTAGTGAGTGCACAGTAGTGAGTGCAGAGTAGTGAGTAGTGAGTGCAGAGTAGTGAGTAGTGAGTGCAGAGTAGTGAGTAGTGAGTGCAGAGTAGTGAGTGCAGAGTAGTGAGTAGTGAGTGCAGAGTAGTGAGTGCACAGTAGTGAGTGCAGAGTAGTGAGTAGTGAGTGCAGAGTAGTGAGTAGTGAGTGCAGAGTAGTGAGTGCAGAGTGGTGAGTGCAGAGTGCAGAGTTGTGAGTGCAGAGTAGTGAGTGCAGAGTGCAGAGTAGTGAGTGCAGAGTAGTGAGTGCAGAGTAGTGAGTGCAGTGTAGTGAGTAGTGATTGCAGAGTAGTGAGTAGTGAGTGCAGAGTAGTGAGTAGTGAGTGCAGAGTAGTGAGTAGTGAGTGCAGAGTAGTGAGTAGTGAGTGCAGAGTAGTGAGTAGTGAGTGCAGAGTAGTGAGTGCAGAGTGCAGAGTAGTGAGTGCAGAGTAGTGAGTGCAGAGTGCAGAGTAGTGAGTGCAGAGCGCAGAGTAGTGAGTGCAGAGTAGTGAGTAGTGAGTGCAGAGTAGTGAGTAGTGAGTGCAGAGTAGTGAGTAGTGAGTGCAGAGTAGTGAGTAGTGAGTGCAGAGTAGTGAGTGCAGAGTAGTGAGTGCAGAGTAGTGAGTGCAGAGTAGTGAGTAGTGAGTGCAGAGTAGTGAGTAGTGAGTGCAGAGTAGTGAGTGCAGAGTAGTGAGTGCAGAGTAGTGAGTGTAGAGTGCAGAGTAGTGAGTGCAGAGTGCAGAGTAGTGAGTGCAGAGTAGTGAGTGTAGAGTGCAGAGTAGTGAGTGCAGAGTAGTGAGTGCAGAGTGCAGAGTAGTGAGTGCAGAGTAGTGAGTGCAGAGTAGTGAGTGCAGAGTAGTGAGTGCAGAGTAGTGAGTAGTGAGTGCAGAGTAGTGAGTGCAGAGTAGTGAGTGCAGAGTAGTGAGTGCAGAGTAGTGAGTAGTGAGTGCAGAGTAGTGAGTGCAGAGTAGTGAGTGCAGAGTAGTGAGTGCAGAGTAGTGAGTGCACAGTAGTGAGTGCACAGTGCAGAGTAGTGAGTGCAGAGTAGTGAGTGCAGAGTAGTGAGTGCAGAGTAGTGAGTGCAGAGTAGTGAGTGCAGAGTAGTGAGTAGTGAGTGCAGAGTAGTGAGTAGTGAGTGCAGAGTAGTGAGTAGTGAGTGCAGAGTAGTGAGTAGTGAGTGCAGAGTAGTGAGTGCAGAGTAGTGAGTGCAGGGTAGTGAGTAGTGAGTGCAGAGTAGTGAGTGCAGAGTAGTGAGTGCAGAGTAGTGAGTAGTGAGGGCAGAGTAGTGAGAAGTGAGTGCAGAGTAGTGAGCAGTGAGTGCAGAGTAGTGAGTAGTGAGTGCAGAGTAGTGAGTAGTGAGTGCAGAGTAGTGAGTAGTGAGTGCAGAGTAGTGAGTGCAGAGTGCAGAGTAGTGAGTGCAGAGTAGTGAGTGCAGAGTGCAGAGTAGTGAGTGCAGAGCGCAGAGTAGTGAGTGCAGAGTAGTGAATAGTGAGTGCAGAGTAGTGAGTAGTGAGTGCAGAGTAGTGAGTAGTGAGTGCAGAGTAGTGAGTGCAGAGTAGTGAGTGCAGAGTAGTGAGTGCAGAGTAGTGAGTGCAGAGTAGTGAGTAGTGAGTGCAGAGTAGTGAGTAGTGAGTGCAGAGTAGTGAGTGCAGAGTGCAGAGTAGTGAGTGCAGAGTAGTGAGTGCAGAGTGCAGAGTAGTGAGTGCAGAGCGCAGAGTAGTGAGTGCAGAGTAGTGAGTGCAGAGTAGTGAGTGCAGAGTGCAGAGTAGTGAGTGCAGAGTGCAGAGTAGTGAGTGCAGAGTAGTGAGTGCAGAGTAGTGAGTGCAGAGTAGTGAGTGCAGAGTAGTGAGTGCAGAGTAGTGAGTGCAGAGTAGTGAGTGCTGAGTGCAGAGTAGTGAGTGCAGAGTAGTGAGTGCAGAGTAGTGAGTGCAGAGTAGTGAGTGCAGAGTCGTGAGTGCAGAGTAGTGAGTGCAGAGTAGTGAGTGCAGAGTAGTGAGTAGTGAGTGCTGAGTGCAGAGTAGTGAGTGCAGAGTAGTGAGTGCAGAGTAGTGAGTGCAGAGTAGTGAGTGCAGAGTGCAGAGTAGTGAGTGCAGAGTGCAGAGTAGTGAGTGCAGAGTAGTGAGTGCAGAGTAGTGAGTGCAGAGTAGTGAGTAGTGAGTGCAGAGTAGTGAGTAGTGAGTGCAGAGTAGTGAGTAGTGAGTGCAGAGTAGTGAGTAGTGAGTGCAGAGTAGTGAGTGCAGAGTAGTGAGTGCAGAGTAGTGAGTGCAGAGTAGTGAGTGCAGAGTAGTGAGTAGTGAGTGCAGAGTTGTGAGTAGTGAGTGCAGAGTAGTGAGTAGTGAGTGCAGAGTAGTGAGTAGTGAGTGCAGAGTAGTGAGTAGTGAGTGCAGAGTAGTGAGTAGTGAGTGCAGAGTAGTGAGTGCAGAGTAGTGAGTGCAGAGTAGTGAGTAGTGAGTGCAGAGTAGTGAGTGCACAGTAGTGAGTGCAGAGTAGTGAGTAGTGAGTGCAGAGTAGTGAGTAGTGAGTGCAGAGTAGTGAGTAGTGAGTGCAGAGTAGTGAGTGCAGAGTAGTGAGTGCAGAGTAGTGAGTAGTGAGTGCAGAGTAGTGAGTGCACAGTAGTGAGTGCAGAGTAGTGAGTAGTGAGTGCAGAGTAGTGAGTAGTGAGTGCAGAGTAGTGAGTAGTGAGTGCAGAGTAGTGAGTGCAGAGTAGTGAGTGCAGAGTGCAGAGTTGTGAGTGCAGAGTAGTGAGTGCAGAGTGCAGAGTAGTGAGTGCAGAGTAGTGAGTGCAGAGTAGTGAGTGCAGTGTAGTGAGTAGTGATTGCAGAGTAGTGAGTAGTGAGTGCAGAGTAGTGAGTAGTGAGTGCAGAGTAGTGAGTAGTGAGTGCAGAGTAGTGAGTAGTGAGTGCAGAGTAGTGAGTGCAGAGTGCAGAGTAGTGAGTGCAGAGTAGTGAGTGCAGAGTGCAGAGTAGTGAGTGCAGAGCGCGGAGTAGTGAGTGCAGAGTAGTGAATAGTGAGTGCAGAGTAGTGAGTAGTGAGTGCAGAGTAGTGAGTAGTGAGTGCAGAGTAGTGAGTGCAGAGTAGTGAGTGCAGAGTGCAGAGTAGTGAGTGCAGAGTAGTGAGTGCAGAGTAGTGAGTGCAGAGTAGTGAGTGCAGAGTAGTGAGTGCAGAGTAGTGAGTGCAGAGTAGTGAGTGCAGAGTAGTGAGTGCTGAGTGCAGAGTAGTGAGTGCAGAGTAGTGAGTGCAGAGTAGTGAGTGCAGAGTAGTGAGTGCAGAGTCGTGAGTGCAGAGTAGTGAGTGCAGAGTAGTGAGTGCAGAGTAGTGAGTAGTGAGTGCTGAGTGCCGAGTAGTGAGTGCAGAGTAGTGAGTGCAGAGTAGTGAGTGCAGAGTAGTGAGTGCAGAGTAGTGAGTGCAGAGTAGTGAGTGCAGAGTGCAGAGTAGTGAGTGCAGAGCGCAGAGTAGTGAGTGCAGAGTAGTGAATAGTGAGTGCAGAGTAGTGAGTAGTGAGTGCAGAGTAGTGAGTAGTGAGTGCAGAGTAGTGAGTGCAGAGTAGTGAGTGCAGAGTAGTGAGTGCAGAGTAGTGAGTGCAGAGTAGTGAGTGCAGAGTGCAGAGTAGTGAGTGCAGAGTGCAGAGTAGTGAGTGCAGAGTAGTGAGTGCAGAGTAGTGAGTGCAGAGTAGTGAGTGCAGAGTAGTGAGTGCTGAGTGCAGAGTAGTGAGTGCAGAGTAGTGAGTGCAGAGTAGTGAGTGCAGAGTAGTGAGTGCAGAGTCGTGAGTGCAGAGTAGTGAGTGCAGAGTAGTGAGTGCAGAGTAGTGAGTAGTGAGTGCTGAGTGCAGAGTAGTGAGTGTAGAGTAGTGAGTGCAGAGTAGTGAGTGCAGAGTAGTGAGTGCAGAGTAGTGAGTGCAGAGTAGTGAGTGGTGAGTGTAGAGTAGTGAGTAGTGAGTGCAGAGTAGTGAGTGCAGAGTAGTGAGTGCAGAGTAGTGAGTGCAAAGTAGTGAGTGCAGAGTAGTGAGTAGTGAGTGCTGAGTGCAGAGTAGTGAGTGCAGAGTAGTGATTGCAGAGTAGTGAGTGCAGAGTAGTGAGTGCAGAGTAGTGAGTAGTGAGTGCAGAGTAGTGAGTAGTGAGTGCAGAGTAGTGAGTAATGAGTGCAGAGTAGTGAGTAGTGAGTGCAGAGTAGTGAGTAGTGAGTGCAGAGTAGTGAGTGCAGAGTGCAGAGTAGTGAGTGCAGAGTAGTGAGTGCAGAGAGTGAGTGCAGAGTAGTGAGTGCAGAGTAGTGAGTGCAGAGTAGTGAGTGCAGAGTAGTGAGTGCAGAGTAGTGAGTGCTGAGTGCAGAGTAGTGAGTGCAGAGTAGTGAGTGCTGAGTGCAGAGTAGTGAGTGCAGAGTAGTGAGTGCAGAGTAGTGAGTGCAGAGTAGTGAGTGCAGAGTAGTGAGTAGTGAGTGCTGAGTGCAGAGTAGTGAGTGCAGAGTAGTGAGTGCAGAGTAGTGAGTGCAGAGTAGTGAGTGCTGAGTGCAGAGTAGTGAGTGCAGAGTAGTGAGTGCAGAGTAGTGAGTGGTGAGTGCAGAGTAGTGAGTAGTGAGTGCAGAGTAGTGAGTGCAGAGTAGTGAGTGCAGAGTAGTGAGTGCAGAGTAGTGAGTGCAGAGTAGTGAGTGCAGAGTAGTGAGTGCTGAGTGCAGAGTAGTGAGTGCAGAGTAGTGAGTGCAGAGTAGTGAGTGCAGAGTAGTGAGTGCAGAGTAGTGAGTGCAGAGTAGTGAGTAGTGAGTGCAGAGTAGTGAGTAATGAGTGCAGAGTAGTGAGTAGTGAGTGCAGAGTAGTGAGTAGTGAGTGCAGAGTAGTGAGTGCAGAGTAGTGAGTGCAGAGTAGTGAGTGCAGAGTAGTGAGTAGTGAGTGCAGAGTAGTGAGTAGTGAGTGCAGAGTAGTGAGTGCAGAGTGCAGAGTAGTGAGTGCAGAGTGCAGAGTAGTGAGTGCAGAGTAGTGAGTGCAGAGTGCAGAGTAGTGAGTAGTGAGTGCAGAGTAGTGAGTAGTGAGTGCAGAGTAGTGAGTGCAGAGTAGTGAGTGCAGAGTAGTGAGTGCAGAGTAGTGAGTAGTGAGTGCAGAGTAGTGAGTAATGAGTGCAGAGTAGTGAGTGCAGAGTGCAGAGTAGTGAGTGCAGAGTGCAGAGTAGTGAGTGCAGAGTAGTGAGTGCAGAGTAGTGAGTGCAGAGTAGTGAGTGCAGAGTAGTGAGTGCAGAGTAGTGAGTAGTGAGTGCAGAGTAGTGAGTGCAGAGTAGTGAGTGCAGAGTGCAGAGTAGTGAGTGCAGAGTGCAGAGTAGTGAGTGCAGAGTAGTGAGTGCAGAGTAGTGAGTGCAGAGTAGTGAGTGCAGAGTAGTGAGTGCAGAGTAGTGAGTGCAGAGTAGTGAGTAGTGAGTGCAGAGTAGTGAGTAGTGAGTGCAGAGTAGTGAGTAATGAGTGCAGAGTAGTGAGTAGTGAGTGCAGAGTAGTGAGTAGTGAGTGCAGAGTAGTGAGTGCAGAGTGCAGAGTAGTGAGTGCAGAGTAGTGAGTGCAGAGAGTGAGTGCAGAGTAGTGAGTGCAGAGTAGTGAGCGCAGAGTAGTGAGTGCAGAGTAGTGAGTGCAGAGTAGTGAGTGCTGAGTGCAGAGTAGTGAGTGCAGAGTAGTGAGTGCTGAGTGCAGAGTAGTGAGTGCAGAGTAGTGAGTGCAGAGTAGTGAGTGCAGAGTAGTGAGTGCAGAGTAGTGAGTGCAGAGTAGTGAGTAGTGAGTGCTGAGTGCAGAGTAGTGAGTGCAGAGTAGTGAGTGCAGAGTAGTGAGTGCAGAGTAGTGAGTGCTGAGTGCAGAGTAGTGAGTGCAGAGTAGTGAGTGCAGAGTAGTGAGTGGTGAGTGCAGAGTAGTGAGTAGTGAGTGCAGAGTAGTGAGTGCAGAGTAGTGAGTGCAGAGTAGTGAGTGCAGAGTAGTGAGTGCAGAGTAGTGAGTGCAGAGTAGTGAGTGCAGAGTAGTGAGTGCTGAGTGCAGAGTAGTGAGTGCAGAGTAGTGAGTGCAGAGTAGTGAGTGCAGAGTAGTGAGTGCAGAGTAGTGAGTGCAGAGTAGTGAGTAGTGAGTGCAGAGTAGTGAGTAATGAGTGCAGAGTAGTGAGTAGTGAGTGCAGAGTAGTGAGTAGTGAGTGCAGAGTAGTGAGTGCAGAGTAGTGAGTGCAGAGTAGTGAGTGCAGAGTAGTGAGTAGTGAGTGCAGAGTAGTGAGTAGTGAGTGCAGAGTAGTGAGTGCAGAGTGCAGAGTAGTGAGTGCAGAGTGCAGAGTAGTGAGTGCAGAGTAGTGAGTGCAGAGTGCAGAGTAGTGAGTAGTGAGTGCAGAGTAGTGAGTAGTGAGTGCAGAGTAGTGAGTGCAGAGTAGTGAGTGCAGAGTAGTGAGTGCAGAGTAGTGAGTAGTGAGTGCAGAGTAGTGAGTAATGAGTGCAGAGTAGTGAGTGCAGAGTGCAGAGTAGTGAGTGCAGAGTGCAGAGTAGTGAGTGCAGAGTAGTGAGTGCAGAGTAGTGAGTGCAGAGTAGTGAGTGCAGAGTAGTGAGTGCAGAGTAGTGAGTAGTGAGTGCAGAGTAGTGAGTGCAGAGTAGTGAGTGCAGAGTGCAGAGTAGTGAGTGCAGAGTGCAGAGTAGTGAGTGCAGAGTAGTGAGTGCAGAGTAGTGAGTGCAGAGTAGTGAGTGCAGAGTAGTGAGTGCAGAGTAGTGAGTAGTGAGTGCAGAGTAGTGAGTAGTGAGTGCAGAGTAGTGAGTAGTGAGTGCAGAGTAGTGAGTAGTGAGTGCAGAGTAGTGAGTGCAGAGTAGTGAGTGCAGAGTAGTGAGTGCAGAGTAGTGAGTGCAGAGTAGTGAGTAGTGAGTGCAGAGTTGTGAGTAGTGAGTGCAGAGTAGTGAGTAGTGAGTGCAGAGTAGTGAGTAGTGAGTGCAGAGTAGTGAGTAGTGAGTGCAGAGTAGTGAGTAGTGAGTGCAGAGTAGTGAGTGCAGAGTAGTGAGTGCAGAGTAGTGAGTGCAGAGTAGTGAGTAGTGAGTGCAGAGTAGTGAGTGCACAGTAGTGAGTGCAGAGTAGTGAGTAGTGAGTGCAGAGTAGTGAGTAGTGAGTGCAGAGTAGTGAGTAGTGAGTGCAGAGTAGTGAGTGCAGAGTAGTGAGTGCAGAGTAGTGAGTAGTGAGTGCAGAGTAGTGAGTGCACAGTAGTGAGTGCAGAGTAGTGAGTAGTGAGTGCAGAGTAGTGAGTAGTGAGTGCAGAGTAGTGAGTAGTGAGTGCAGAGTAGTGAGTGCAGAGTAGTTAGTGCAGAGTGCAGAGTTGTGAGTGCAGAGTAGTGAGTGCAGAGTGCAGAGTAGTGAGTGCAGAGTAGTGAGTGCAGAGTAGTGAGTGCAGTGTAGTGAGTAGTGATTGCAGAGTAGTGAGTAGTGAGTGCAGAGTAGTGAGTAGTGAGTGCAGAGTAGTGAGTAGTGAGTGCAGAGTAGTGAGTAGTGAGTGCAGAGTAGTGAGTGCAGAGTGCAGAGTAGTGAGTGCAGAGTAGTGAGTGCAGAGTGCAGAGTAGTGAGTGCAGAGCGCAGAGTAGTGAGTGCAGAGTAGTGAATAGTGAGTGCAGAGTAGTGAGTAGTGAGTGCAGAGTAGTGAGTAGTGAGTGCAGAGTAGTGAGTGCAGAGTAGTGAGTGCAGAGTAGTGAGTGCAGAGTAGTGAGTGCAGAGTAGTGAGTAGTGAGTGCAGAGTAGTGAGTAGTGAGTGCAGAGTAGTGAGTGCAGAGTGCAGAGTAGTGAGTACAGAGTAGTGAGTGCAGAGTGCAGAGTAGTGAGTGCAGAGCGCAGAGTAGTGAGTGCAGAGTAGTGAGTGCAGAGTAGTGAGTGCAGAGTGCAGAGTAGTGAGTGCAGAGTGCAGAGTAGTGAGTGCAGAGTAGTGAGTGCAGAGTAGTGAGTGCAGAGTAGTGAGTGCAGAGTAGTGAGTGCAGAGTAGTGAGTAGTGAGTGCTGAGTGCAGAGTAGTGAGTGCAGAGTAGTGAGTGCAGAGTAGTGAGTGCAGAGTAGTGAGTGCAGAGTAGTGAGTGCAGAGTAGTGAGTGCAGAGTGCAGAGTAGTGAGTGCAGAGCGCAGAGTAGTGAGTGCAGAGTAGTGAATAGTGAGTGCAGAGTAGTGAGTAGTGAGTGCAGAGTAGTGAGTAGTGAGTGCAGAGTAGTGAGTGCAGAGTAGTGAGTGCAGAGTAGTGAGTGCAGAGTAGTGAGTGCAGAGTAGTGAGTGCAGAGTGCAGAGTAGTGAGTGCAGAGTGCAGAGTAGTGAGTGCAGAGTAGTGAGTGCAGAGTAGTGAGTGCAGAGTAGTGAGTGCAGAGTCGTGAGTGCAGAGTAGTGAGTGCAGAGTAGTGAGTGCAGAGTAGTGAGTAGTGAGTGCTGAGTGCAGAGTAGTGAGTGCAGAGTAGTGAGTGCAGAGTAGTGAGTGCAGAGTAGTGAGTGCAGAGTAGTGAGTGCAGAGTAGTGAGTGCAGAGTGCAGAGTAGTGAGTGCAGAGCGCAGAGTAGTGAGTGCAGAGTAGTGAATAGTGAGTGCAGAGTAGTGAGTAGTGAGTGCAGAGTAGTGAGTAGTGAGTGCAGAGTAGTGAGTGCAGAGTAGTGAGTGCAGAGTAGTGAGTGCAGAGTAGTGAGTGCAGAGTAGTGAGTGCAGAGTGCAGAGTAGTGAGTGCAGAGTGCAGAGTAGTGAGTGCAGAGTAGTGAGTGCAGAGTAGTGAGTGCAGAGTAGTGAGTGCAGAGTAGTGAGTGCAGAGTAGTGAGTGCAGAGTAGTGAGTGCAGAGTAGTGAGTGCAGAGTAGTGAGTGCAGAGTAGTGAGTGCTGAGTGCAGAGTAGTGAGTGCAGAGTAGTGAGTGCAGAGTAGTGAGTGCAGAGTAGTGAGTGCAGAGTCGTGAGTGCAGAGTAGTGAGTGCAGAGTAGTGAGTGCAGAGTAGTGAGTGCAGAGTAGTGAGTGGTGAGTGCAGAGTAGTGAGTAGTGAGTGCAGAGTAGTGAGTGCAGAGTAGTGAGTGCAGAGTAGTGAGTGCAGAGTAGTGAGTGCAGAGTAGTGAGTAGTGAGTGCTGAGTGCAGAGTAGTGAGTGCAGAGTAGTGAGTGCAGAGTAGTGAGTGCAGAGTAGTGAGTGCAGAGTAGTGAGTAGTGAGTGCAGAGTAGTGAGTAGTGAGTGCAGAGTAGTGAGTAATGAGTGCAGAGTAGTGAGTAGTGAGTGCAGAGTAGTGAGTAGTGAGTGCAGAGTAGTGAGTGCAGAGTAGTGAGTGCAGAGTAGTGAGTGCAGAGTAGTGAGTAGTGAGTGCAGAGTAGTGAGTAGTGAGTGCAGAGTAGTGAGTAGTGAGTGCAGAGTAGTGAGTAGTGAGTGCAGAGTAGTGAGTGCAGAGTAGTGAGTGCAGAGTAGTGAGTGCAGAGTAGTGAGTGCAGAGTAGTGAGTGCAGAGTAGTGAGTGCAGAGTAGTGAGTAGTGAGTGCAGAGTAGTGAGTAGTGAGTGCAGAGTAGTGAGTAGTGAGTGCAGAGTAGTGAGTAGTGAGTGCAGAGTAGGGAGTGCAGAGTAGTGAGTGCAGAGTAGTGAGTGCAGAGTAGTGAGTGCAGAGTAGTGAGTGCAGAGTAGTGAGTAGTGAGTGCAGAGTAGTGAGTGCAGAGTAGTGAGTGCAGAGTAGTGAGTAGTGAGTGCAGAGTAGTGAGTAGTGAGTGCAGAGTAGTGAGTAGTGAGTGCAGAGTAGTGAGTGCAGAGTGCAGAGTTGTGAGTGCAGAGTAGTGAGTGCAGAGTGCAGAGTAGTGAGTGCAGAGTAGTGAGTGCAGAGTAGTGAGTGCAGTGTAGTGAGTAGTGATTGCAGAGTAGTGAGTAGTGAGTGCAGAGTAGTGAGTAGTGAGTGCAGAGTAGTGAGTAGTGAGTGCAGAGTAGTGAGTAGTGAGTGCAGAGTAGTGAGTGCAGAGTGCAGAGTAGTGAGTGCAGAGTAGTGAGTGCAGAGTGCAGAGTAGTGAGTGCAGAGCGCAGAGTAGTGAGTGCAGAGTAGTGAGTAGTGAGTGCAGAGTAGTGAGTAGTGAGTGCAGAGTAGTGAGTAGTGAGTGCAGAGTAGTGAGTGCAGAGTAGTGAGTGCAGAGTAGTGAGTGCAGAGTAGTGAGTGCAGAGTAGTGAGTAGTGAGTGCTGAGTGCAGAGTAGTGAGTGCAGAGTAGTGAGTGCAGAGTAGTGAGTGCAGAGTAGTGAGTGCAGAGTAGTGAGTGCAGAGTGCAGAGTAGTGAGAGCAGAGTAGTGAGAGCAGAGTAGTGAGTGCAGAGTAGTGAGTGCAGAGTAGTGAGTGCAGAGTGCAGAGTAGTGAGTGCAGAGTGCAGAGTAGTGAGTGCAGAGTAGTGAGTGCAGAGTAGTGAGTGCAGAGTAGTGAGTGCAGAGTAGTGAGTAGTGAGTGCAGAGTAGTGAGTGCAGAGTAGTGAGTGCAGAGTAGTGAGTAGTGAGTGCAGAGTAGTGAGTAGTGAGTGCAGAGTAGTGAGTGCAGAGTAGTGAGTGCAGAGTAGTGAGTGCAGAGTAGTGAGTGCAGAGTAGTGAGTGCAGAGTAGTGAGTGCAGAGTAGTGAGCAGTGAGTGCAGAGTAGTGAGTACAGAGTAGTGAGTGCAGAGTAGTGAGTAGTGAGTGCAGAGTAGTGAGTAGTGAGTGCAGAGTAGTGAGTAGTGAGTGCAGAGTAGTGAGTGCAGAGTAGTGAGTGCAGAGTAGTGAGTGCAGAGTAGTGAGTGCAGAGTAGTGAGTGCAGAGTAGTGAGAGCAGAGTAGTGAGTGCAGTGTAGTGAGTAGTGATTGCAGAGTAGTGAGTAGTGAGTGCAGAGTAGTGAGTAGTGAGTGCAGAGTAGTGAGTAGTGAGTGCAGAGTAGTGAGTGCAGAGTAGTGAGTGCAGAGTGCAGAGTAGTGAGTGCAGAGTAGTGAGTGCAGAGTGCAGAGTAGTGAGTGCAGAGTAGTGAGTGCAGAGTGCAGAGTAGTGAGTGCAGAGTAGTGAGTGCAGAGTGCAGAGTAGTGAGTGCAGAGTAGTGAGTGCAGAGTAGTGAGTAGTGAGTGCAGAGTAGTGAGTGCAGAGTAGTGAGTAGTGAGTGCAGAGTAGTGAGTGCAGAGTAGTGAGTGCAGAGTAGTGAGTGCAGAGTAGTGAGTAGTGAGTGCAGAGTAGTGAGTAGTGAGTGCAGAGTAGTGAGTAGTGAGTGCAGAGTAGTGAGTAGTGAGTGCAGAGTAGTGAGTAGTGAGTGCAGAGTAGTGAGTGCAGAGTAGTGAGTGCAGGGTAGTGAGTAGTGAGTGCAGAGTAGTGAGTGCAGAGTAGTGAGTGCAGAGTAGTGAGTGCAGAGTAGTGAGTAGTGAGTGCAGAGTAGTGAGTAGTGAGTGCAGAGTAGTGAGTAGTGAGTGCAGAGTAGTGAGTGCAGAGTGCAGAGTAGTGAGTGCAGAGTGCAGAGTAGTGAGTGCAGAGTAGTGAGTGCAGAGTAGTGAGTGCAGAGTAGTGAGTGCAGAGTAGTGAGTGCAGAGTAGTGAGTGCAGAGTGCAGAGTAGTGAGAGCAGAGTAGTGAGAGCAGAGTAGTGAGAGCAGAGTAGTGAGAGCAGAGTAGTGAGTGCAGTGTAGTGAGTAGTGATTGCAGAGTAGTGAGTAGTGAGTGCAGAGTAGTGAGTAGTGAGTGCAGAGTAGTGAGTGCAGAGTAGTGAGTGCAGAGTAGTGAGTGCAGAGTAGTGAGTAGTGAGTGCAGAGTAGTGAGTGCAGAGTAGTGAGTGCAGAGTAGTGAGTGCAGAGTAGTGAGTACAGAGTAGTGAGTGCAGAGTAGTGAGTGCAGAGTAGTGAGTGCAGAGTAGTGAGTAGTGAGTGCAGAGTAGTGAGTAGTGAGTGCAGAGTAGTGAGTGCAGAGTAGTGAGTAGTGAGTGCAGAGTAGTGAGTGCAGAGTAGTGAGTGCAGAGTAGTGAGTGCAGAGTGCAGAGTAGTTAGTGCAGAGTGCAGAGTAGTGAGTGCAGAGTAGTGAGTGCAGAGTGCAGAGTAGTGAGTGCAGAGTAGTGAGTGCAGAGTAGTGAGTGCAGTGTAGTGAGTAGTGATTGCAGAGTAGTGAGTAGTGAGTGCAGAGTAGTGAGAAGTGAGTGCAGAGTAGTGAGTAGTGAGTGCAGAGTAGTGAGTAGTGAGTGCAGAGTAGTGAGTAGTGAGTGCAGAGTAGTGAGTAGTGAGTGCAAAGTAGTGAGTGCAGAGTGCAGAGTAGTGAGTGCAGAGCGCAGAGTAGTGAGTGCAGAGTAGTGATTAGTGAGTGCAGAGTAGTGAGTAGTGAGTGCAGAGTAGTGAGTAGTGAGTGCAGAGTAGTGAGTGCAGAGTAGTGAGTGCAGAGTAGTGAGTGCAGAGTAGTGAGTAGTGAGTGCTGAGTGCAGAGTAGTGAGTGCAGAGTGCAGAGTAGTGAGTGCAGAGTAGTGAGTGCAGAGTAGTGAGTAGTGAGTGCAGAGTAGTGAGTAGTGAGTGCAGAGTAGTGAGTAGTGAGTGCAGAGTAGTGAGTAGTGAGTGCAGAGTAGTGAGTAGTGAGTGCAGAGTAGTGAGTGCAGAGTAGTGAGTGCAGGGTAGTGAGTAGTGAGTGCAGAGTAGTGAGTGCAGAGTAGTGAGTGCAGAGTAGTGAGTGCAGAGTAGTGAGTAGTGAGTGCAGAGTAGTGAGTAGTGAGTGCAGAGTAGTGAGTAGTGAGTGCAGAGTAGTGAGTAGTGAGTGCAGAGTAGTGAGTGCAGAGTGCAGAGTAGTGAGTGCAGAGTGCAGAGTAGTGAGTGCAGAGTAGTGAGTGCAGAGTAGTGAGTGCAGAGTAGTGAGTGCAGAGTAGTGAGTGCAGAGTAGTGAGTGCAGAGTGCAGAGTAGTGAGAGCAGAGTAGTGAGAGCAGAGTAGTGAGAGCAGAGTAGTGAGAGCAGAGTAGTGAGTGCAGTGTAGTGAGTAGTGATTGCAGAGTAGTGAGTAGTGAGTGCAGAGTAGTGAGTAGTGAGTGCAGAGTAGTGAGTGCAGAGTAGTGAGTGCAGAGTAGTGAGTGCAGAGTAGTGAGTAGTGAGTGCAGAGTAGTGAGTGCAGAGTAGTGAGTGCAGAGTAGTGAGTGCAGAGTAGTGAGTACAGAGTAGTGAGTGCAGAGTAGTGAGTGCAGAGTAGTGAGTGCAGAGTAGTGAGTGCAGAGTAGTGAGTAGTGAGGGCAGAGTAGTGAGGGCAGAGTAGTGAGTAGTGAGTGCAGAGTAGTGAGTAGTGAGTGCAGAGTAGTGAGTGCAGAGTAGTGAGTAGTGAGTGCAGAGTAGTGAGTGCAGAGTAGTGAGTGCAGAGTAGTGAGTGCAGAGTGCAGAGTAGTTAGTGCAGAGTGCAGAGTAGTGAGTGCAGAGTAGTGAGTGCAGAGTGCAGAGTAGTGAGTGCAGAGTAGTGAGTGCAGAGTAGTGAGTGCAGTGTAGTGAGTAGTGATTGCAGAGTAGTGAGTAGTGAGTGCAGAGTAGTGAGTAGTGAGTGCAGAGTAGTGAGTAGTGAGTGCAGAGTAGTGAGTAGTGAGTGCAGAGTAGTGAGTAGTGAGTGCAAAGTAGTGAGTGCAGAGTGCAGAGTAGTGAGTGCAGAGCGCAGAGTAGTGAGTGCAGAGTAGTGATTAGTGAGTGCAGAGTAGTGAGTAGTGAGTGCAGAGTAGTGAGTAGTGAGTGCAGAGTAGTGAGTGCAGAGTAGTGAGTGCAGAGTAGTGAGTGCAGAGCAGTGAGTGCAGAGTAGTGAGTGCAGAGTAGTGAGTGCAGAGTAGTGAGTAGTGAGTGCTGAGTGCAGAGTAGTGAGTGCAGAGTAGTGAGTGCAGAGTAGTGAGTGCAGAGTAGTGAGTGCAGAGTAGTGAGTGCAGAGTAGTGAGTAGTGAGTGCAGAGTAGTGAGTAGTGAGTGCAGAGTAGTGAGTGCAGAGTAGTGAGTAGTGAGTGCAGAGTAGTGAGTAGTGAGTGCAGAGTAGTGAGTAGTGAGTGCAGAGTAGTGAGTAATGAGTGCAGAGTAGTGAGTAGTGAGTGCAGAGTAGTGAGTAGTGAGTGCAGAGTAGTGAGTGCAGAGTAGTGAGTGCAGAGTAGTGAGTGCAGAGTAGTGAGTGCAGAGTAGTGAGTGCAGAGTAGTGAGTAGTGAGTGCAGAGTAGTGAGTAGTGAGTGCAGAGTAGTGAGTAGTGAGTGCAGAGTAGTGAGTGCAGAGTGCAGAGTAGTGAGTGCAGAGTGCAGAGTAGTGAGTGCAGAGTAGTGAGTGCAGAGTGCAGAGTAGTGAGTGCAGAGTGCAGAGTAGTGAGTGCAGAGTAGTGAGTGCAGAGTAGTGAGTGCAAAGTAGTGAGTGCAGAGTAGTGAGTGCAGAGTAGTGAGTGCAGAGTAGTGAGTAGTGAGTGCAGAGTAGTGAGTGCAGAGTAGTGAGTGCAGAGTGCAGAGTAGTGAGTGCAGAGTGCAGAGTAGTGAGTGCAGAGTAGTGAGTGCAGAGTAGTGAGTAGTGAGTGCAGAGTAGTGAGTAGTGAGTGCAGAGTAGTGAGTGCAGAGTAGTGAGTAGTGAGTGCAGAGTAGTGAGTAGTGAGTGCAGAGTAGTGAGTAGTGAGTGCAGAGTAGTGAGTAATGAGTGCAGAGTAGTGAGTAGTGAGTGCAGAGTAGTGAGTAGTGAGTGCAGAGTAGTGAGTGCAGAGTAGTGAGTGCAGAGTAGTGAGTGCAGAGTAGTGAGTGCAGAGTAGTGAGTGCAGAGTAGTGAGTAGTGAGTGCAGAGTAGTGAGTGCAGAGTAGTGAGTGCAGAGTAGTGAGTGCAGAGTAGTGAGTACAGAGTAGTGAGTGCAGAGTAGTGAGTGCAGAGTAGTGAGTGCAGAGTAGTGAGTGCAGAGTAGTGAGTAGTGAGTGCAGAGTAGTGAGTGCAGAGTAGTGAGTGCAGAGTAGTGAGTAGTGAGTGCAGAGTAGTGAGTAGTGAGTGCAGAGTAGTGAGTAGTGAGTGCAGAGTAGTGAGTGCAGAGTGCAGAGTAGTGAGTGCAGAGTGCAGAGTAGTGAGTGCAGAGTAGTGAGTGCAGAGTGCAGAGTAGTGAGTGCAGAGTGCAGAGTAGTGAGTGCAGAGTAGTGAGTGCAGAGTAGTGAGTGCAGAGTAGTGAGTGCAGAGTAGTGAGTGCAGAGTAGTGAGTGCAGAGTAGTGAGTAGTGAGTGCAGAGTAGTGAGTGCAGAGTAGTGAGTGCAGAGTGCAGAGTAGTGAGTGCAGAGTGCAGAGTAGTGAGTGCAGAGTAGTGAGTGCAGAGAAGTGAGTGCAGAGTAGTGAGTGCAGAGTAGTGAGTGCAGAGTAGTGAGTGCAGAGTAGTGAGTGCAGAGTAGTGAGTGCAGAGTAGTGAGTGCAGAGTAGTGAGTAGTGAGTGCAGAGTAGTGAGTAGTGAGTGCAGAGTAGTGAGTAGTGTTGGACAGGCCACATGAAGGGCCGCTCTCCCCCGGCCCGACCAGGCCCGAGCCCGGTCACGCAAGTACCACACACCACCATTGCACGTCCTCCGTCCCCTCAGGGACCCCTGCCTTCGAACATATCGACATCGTGGGCCCGATCCACTGCTGGCCCGCGCGCCCATCCGGGACGCCATCTTGGACACTCCACCACGAGGCCGCCTGGCCCCCGATCGACCTCAACCCTGGGCCTAGCCAGGCCTCAGACATCCCGGCACCACCATCCACCCAGGAGGTGAGCGGGCTACTTGGCAAGTCAATGGGAGAAAGAGGTGTCGATGGCTCTCCCCCGCCAAGTGCCGCCCGACCAACGCCTCCCCGGGCGCTGGCTCCACCCCCCTGCTGGGTGTCGGGACACCCTCATCCCGGACCTCCCGACCTCCAGGTGCGAGGGTCCGGACATCAAAGAACATCAGCCCTATAACTGGGGCAGCTCCAGAGCAGGAAGGCAGTTGTATCTTGGAGTCGAGAGACGCAAAGAAGAACTCATCCTTGACGGACTACCGGCGCTGCCGTAGCTCTGCCTTGTGCACTCTTGTCTTGCCTACTGGCGCTGCCACAACCTTCGTAACCTTCCGATCCTTCATCGTCGTCGGGACCTGCTGGCGTGGCCGCGGACCGTTTGCAACCATCATCTCATCGGGACCTGCTGGCTCCGCCGCGGACCGTCGTTCCTTCGTCCATCTCGGGACCTGCTGGCTCCGCCGCGGCCCGATCATCTAGAACGCCGAGCTCGAGGATTGAGAGCTATTTCCACCTTTTTGGTAACAAGACTGTCCCGCTACCCTTTTCCCCAAACCAGAGACCAGAATCGAGGGGACCCCTGAGTCCAGACCTCCTTGTACCATTCCATCGTACTTAAAGAATTGCCTATAAAGTCTCGTTGAACTTTACCCTTGTGTGGTGTCCGTCTGTGGGGGGGAAGTTACTTGTCTGTACGATCGCTGGAGACGGCTCTCCCCGGAGACCTCTCCCCTTATCCTCGGCCGACCCTCCCGGTCCGTCTAACATTGGTGGCCAGCGGCGCGATCCGAATCACCGCATAATCGTACAGAGAGTAGCTTACCCCACGACGAAATCACGATGACGACTAAAGAAAGCGGAGCAACCGAGAAATTCCAGATGGAGAAATTGGACGAGTACAGCCATCGTGAACTAAAACAATTCTGCATCGAACTAGGTATCGCTACCACCGGACTAAGTACCAAAGACGATTTTAAGCATGCCCTGGAATCTTGGGCAGAAACCGGGGCGGCCGGAACCCCTGATCAAAGCATCGCAGCAAAAACCACCACGGCCCCTGAAGAGCGAAGAACGGGTCTCTCGCAAGACGAGATCCAGGAACGAGAAAAAACCAGACTACACGAGCTGGAAATGGCCCGGCTCAAAATGGACATTGAACTTAAGTTGGCCGAACAAAAAATCAACTTAGAGCACCTGCGTCTCCGAGAAGAAAGAGAGGAGAAACAGAGACAAAGGGAGCTCGAGGAAAAGAGACTGGCATATGAACACGAGCGAAAACTAGCTGAGATCGACCTACGCAAGCAGAATAAAGAAGTAGGGGTGTCCGAGCAACTCCACACCCCAGGGGCAACAGAGAAAAAGGTACACATCCCCAAGGATGTCGTTCGAGAATACTTCCGAGAGGACGACATCCAGCAATGGTTTAAGGCCTATGAAATCGCTATGACTGCACACCGGATCGATAGAAGCGATTGGGGAGCCGGTCTATGGGGGAGATTCCTCAATGAGGGCCGCGACGCCCTGCTACAGCTCCCGGACCACCAGATGACCTCCTATGACCATATGAAAGCTGCACTCCTCACTCGCTATGGCCTCACACCCGAGATGTACCGTCAGAGGTTCCGAGACTGCACCCGCATCCCGGGTACAACTTGGGTGGACTATGTAAACTATTTTAGCCGAGCCTTCGAGGGCTGGATCAAAGGAAGCAAGGTCACAACCTACGAACAACTGTTCAATCTTATGGTATGGGAGCACCTGTCGAACAATTGCTTCATTGAACTCCGCCAGCACCTCCTCGACAGCAAGTTAACGGATCCCCGGCAGCTCGCAGCCGAAGCTGACCGGTGGGAAATCACCAGAGTGGGCCGGAATGGGTCCTACGAACAGAACCGGAACAACAATGGTCAGCACCGTCCCCGAGGAGGAGGAGGGGGCCAAGGACGAGGAAGAGACAACGCCCCGGTCGCCCCCGCTACCAGCACCACCCCCCCGGCCAACCGGGGCAGCACCCCGGCGCGACCGGGATACCGAGCCAATGTTACGTGCCATCGATGCCAACGAGTCGGCCACTATGCAAACGACCCAAACTGCCCCCAGTACCAGAGCCCAAGACCCCGCCAAGTAGCCGCTGCTGCTCTGGGGGAGGAACAGATCTCAGAGGAACAAGAGGAATATGAACAGGAACATCAAGAATGGGAGCCAGCCGCCATGGCTCTAGCCTGCTTAGGGGGGAAAGACATGGTCCCGCGGGTCCCCCTACCCGCTAACACCCAGAAGTACAGCCAATGGGTGAGCATCAATGGACGCCGGGCCGAAGCCCTTCGTGACACCGGGGCCAGTGTAACAGCCGTCCGCTGTCACCTGGTGACCCCAGAACAGTATCTACCAAACATTCTCTGCCCTGTACGTTCCGCCGATAACTCGGAAAGTCTGTGCCGGATGGCCTGCGTCCCCTTCGAATGGGGAGGGGTCACCGGCATGTTGAAGGTAACGGTCCGAGACGATGCCCCCGTAGACTGCCTCCTGGGGAATGACCTTGAAAGCTCTCCGTGGGCAGCCGTAGAACGAAGAGAACACCTGGGGATGTTAGGCGTCCCGGACTGGGCGTGTGTCACCACCCGGTCCATGGCCGCCCGTGCCAACCCCCGCCCAGAGGAACCCGAATGGCCGGCGCCGCCGCCTCCGGTCGCCCCGGCCGAAACCACCGACCGTGACGTCCCCCCAGAACCAGCTCAACCTCCAAACCTCGCTAACCTCGCTAACCTCGACCAGTGGCCTCAAGAGGGGGGGCCCACGCAAGAACAATTTCGCCAAGAACAGAAGACCTGTCCCTCCCTCGAGGGACTCCGCCAGCAAGCACTCGCCCAAAGCGCAGGGGATACCTCCGGAACACACTGGATCTACTGGGACAATGATCTGCTGTACAGTGAGCAAAGAATAGCGGAGCTGGGGGCCAGCCGAGTACTAGTGGTGCCCCTCCGTTTTAGAGACTTTCTGCTGAACCTGGCCCACGACGTCCCCCTGGCGGGACACCTGGGTCAAGATAAAACCTACAGTCGTCTGGTGACCCACTTCTTCTGGCCCAAAATGAGGAACGATGTACACCAGCATTGCCGATCTTGCCCCACGTGCCAAGCCAGTGGGAAGAGCAGCCGCAAACTAAAAGCCCCCCTGCAACCTTTTCCCGTGGTCACCACCCCGTTCGAGAGGGTCGGGATCGACATCGTGGGGCCCCTGGACCCGCGTACAAAACAAGGCCATCGATTCATCCTGGTGCTAGTGGACCACGCCACCCGCTACCCCGAGGCTGTCCCCCTGCGAACTGTGACAGCCCCGGTAGTCGGCCGGGCTCTAATGGGGATCTTCTCCCGTGTGGGCTTCCCCCGAGAAGTCGTCAGCGACAGAGGCACGAACTTTATTTCTAAATATATGAAGTCCCTCTGGCAACAGTGCGGGGTTACCTACCGATTCACGACCCCCTATCACCCTCAAGGAAACGGACTCGTTGAGCGGTTCAACCGCACGCTCAAAGGGATGATCGGGGGGTTGGAAGAGCCCCTCTGTCGCCAGTGGGATGTGCTGCTGCCGTGCCTCCTCTTCGCATATCGAGAGGTCCCCCAGAAGTCCCTGGGCTTCAGCCCGTTTGAACTGCTGTATGGACACCCAGTACGGGGGCCGCTCAGCCTAGTCAAGGAAGGCTGGGAGATGCCCCCTCTCAAGAACCCACCAGATGTCTTCCGGTACCTCCTAACCCTCCGCAACCAGACCCGGCGGTTCAGAGAGCTGGCAAAAGCCAACCTAGAGGCCAGTCAAGAGGACATGAAAAAGTGGTATGACCGGAATGCCTCCTCCATCGAATTTGAACCTGGGCAACAGGTATGGGTGATGTCCCCCACCGAACCCTGCGCCCTGCAAGACAAGTGGACGGGGCCCTTCAAAGTAGTCGAGCGCAAGGGTCCTGCCACCTATCTCATCGACATGGAATCTTCCCGGAACCCCCTCCGGGTCCTCCACGCTAACAGACTGAAGCCCCACTTTGTGCGTTCCGAACTCAGCCTCCTGATGGCCACAGACAATGGGGCTGAAGAAGACTCCGAGCCCCTCCCTGACCTCCTACGGACTCGGGAGAAGGACGGCTCCGTGGATGGGGTCCGACTCTCAGAGGCCCTCACCCGAGAGCAACGCCAGGAGTGTCGAGTCCTCCTATCACAGTTCGCCAGCCTGTTCTCCCTCACCCCAGGTGTCACTTCCTGGTGTGTGCACGATGTGGACACGGGGGACAGCCCCCCTATCCGCCACCGGGCCTACCGCGTGCCAGATCGGGTACGGGCCTGCGTCCAGGAAGAGGTAGCAAAAATGCTCACGCTCGGGGTCATCGAGCCCTCAGACAGCCCCTGGGCCAGCCCTGTAGTACTGGTCCCCAAAGCGGCCGCCCCAGGCACCACACCGGAACTCCGGTTCTGCGTTGACTACCGGGGCTTGAATGCGGTCACCCGAACAGACGCACATCCCATCCCCCGGGCAGATGAACTAATTGACCGCATGGGAGCTGCCCGCTACCTCAGTATTTTCGACCTGACGGCGGGCTACTGGCAAATCGGCCTCACACCCCGGGCCCAAGAATGTTCTGCCTTTTCCACCCCCGATGGCCATTACCATTTCAAGGTCATGCCCTTCGGCATGAAGAATGCTCCCGCAACATTTCAGCGGCTCGTCAATCAAGTCCTGGCGGGGCTCGAAGGGTTCAGCGCCGCCTACCTAGACGACATCGCTGTATACAGCCACCATTGGCCCGAGCACCTCCACCACCTCCAAGCAGTGCTACAAGCCCTTCAGCGAGCTGGCCTCACGATCAAGGCCAGCAAATGTCAAATTGGTCAAGGGTCTGTAACCTACCTCGGACACAAGGTGGGAAGCGGCCTGGTGGCCCCTCTGCAGCTCAAAATTGCCGCCATCCAGTCCTGGCAGCCCCCCATCACCCAGACCGAGGTACGAGCCTTCCTGGGCCTCACGGGCTATTACCGAAGGTTTGTGAAAGACTATGGTACTATAGTGGGGCCCCTCACAGAACTCACGTCCAAAAATCAACCCAAGAAAGTCAACTGGACCGCAGATTGTCAAACAGCATTCGAACAATTGAAAGCCGCCATGTGTTCCGCCCCTGTGCTCCAGGCCCCCGACTACAGCAGGGAGTTCGTCGTCCAGACGGATGCCTCCGACCATGGCATTGGGGCAGTCCTGTCTCAAGTGAACACCGAAGGCCTGGATCAGCCAGTGGCCTTCATCAGCAGACGACTCCTACCACGAGAACAACGATGGAGCACCATAGAGAGGGAGGCCTTCGCTGTGGTATGGGCCCTCAAGAAGCTCCGGCCCTACCTCTTTGGCACACACTTTCGGGTGCAGACCGACCACCGACCCCTGCAGTGGCTGATGCATATGCGGGGGGAAAACCCGAAGTTACTACGTTGGTCCATCTCCCTACAAGGGATGGACTTCACTGTTGAACACCGGCCTGGGCCAGATCACACCAACGCGGATGGCCTGTCCCGGTTTTTCCGCCTCGACGAGGAGAGTCCCCAAGAGGATGGGTAACTCTCCCCGCCTTCAGCTGGGGGGGACGCATGTTGGACAGGCCACATGAAGGGCCGCTCTCCCCCGGCCCGACCAGGCCCTAGCCCGGTCACGCAAGTACCACACACCACCATTGCACGTCCTCCGTCCCCTCAGGGACCCCTGCCTTCGAACATATCGACATCGTGGGCCCGATCCACTGCTGGCCCGCGCGCCCATCCGGGACGCCATCTTGGACACTCCACCACGAGGCCGCCTGGCCCTCGATCGACCTCAACCCTGGGCCTAGCCAGGCCTCAGACATCCCGGCACCACCATCCACCCAGGAGGTGAGCGGGCTACTTGGCAAGTCAATGGGAGAAAGAGGTGTCGATGGCTCTCCCCCGCCAAGTGCCGCCCGACCAACGCCTCCCCGGGCGCTGGCTCCACCCCCCTGCTGGGTGTCGGGACACCCTCATCCCGGACCTCCCGACCTCCAGGTGCGAGGGTCCGGACATCAAAGAACATCAGCCCTATAACTGGGGCAGCTCCAGAGCAGGAAGGCAGTTGTATCTTGGAGTCGAGAGACGCAAAGAAGAACTCATCCTTGACGGACTACCGGCGCTGCCGTAGCTCTGCCTTGTGCACCCTTGTCTTGCCTACTGGCGCTGCCACAACCTTCGTAACCTTCCGATCCTTCATCGTCGTCGGGACCTGCTGGCGTGGCCGTGGACCGTTTGCAACCATCATCTCATCGGGACCTGCTGGCTCCGCCGCGGACCGTCGTTCCTTCGTCCATCTCGGGACCTGCTGGCTCCGCCGCGGCCCGATCATCTAGAACGCCGAGCTCGAGGATTGAGAGCTATTTCCACCTTTTTGGTAACAAGACTGTCCCGCTACCCTTTTCCCCAAACCAGAGACCAGAATCGAGGGGACCCCTGAGTCCAGACCTCCTTGTACCATTCCATCGTACTTAAAGAATTGCCTATAAAGTCTCGTTGAACTTTACCCTTGTGTGGTGTCCGTCTGTGGGGGGGAAGTTACTTGTCTGTACGATCGCTGGAGACGGCTCTCCCCGGAGACCTCTCCCCTTATCCTCGGCCGACCCTCCCGGTCCGTCTAACAAGTAGTGAGTGCAGAGTAGTGAGTAGTGAGTGCAGAGTAGTGAGTAGTGAGTGCAGAGTAGTGAGTAGTGAGTGCAGAGTAGTGAGTGCAGAGTAGTGAGTGCAGAGTAGTGAGTGCAGAGTAGTGAGTAGTGAGTGCAGAGTAGTGAGTAGTGAGTGCAGAGTAGTGAGTAGTGAGTGCAGAGTAGTGAGTGCAGAGTAGTGAGTGCAGAGTAGTGAGTGCAGAGTAGTGAGTGCAGAGTAGTGAGTGCAGAGTAGTGAGTAGTGAGTGTAGAGTAGTGAGTGCACAGTAGTGAGTGCAGAGTAGTGAGTAGTGAGTGCAGAGTAGTGAGTAGTGAGTGCAGAGTAGTGAGTAGTGAGTGCAGAGTTGTGAGTGCAGAGTAGTGAGTGCAGAGTGCAGAGTTGTGAGTGCAGAGTAGTGAGTGCAGAGTGCAGAGTAGTGAGTGCAGAGTAGTGAGTGCAGAGTAGTGAGTGCAGTGTAGTGAGTAGTGATTGCAGAGTAGTGAGTAGTGAGTGCAGAGTAGTGAGTAGTGAGTGCAGAGTAGTGAGTAGTGAGTGCAGAGTAGTGAGTAGTGAGTGCAGAGTAGTGAGTAGTGAGTGCAGAGTAGTGAGTGCAGAGTGCAGAGTAGTGAGTGCAGAGTAGTGAGTGCAGAGTGCAGAGTAGTGAGTGCAGAGCGCAGAGTAGTGAGTGCAGAGTAGTGAGTAGTGAGTGCAGAGTAGTGAGTAGTGAGTGCAGAGTAGTGAGTAGTGAGTGCAGAGTAGTGAGTGCAGAGTAGTGAGTGCAGAGTAGTGAGTGCAGAGTAGTGAGTAGTGAGTGCTGAGTGCAGAGTAGTGAGTGCAGAGTAGTGAGTGCAGAGTAGTGAGTGCAGAGTAGTGAGTGCAGAGTAGTGAGTGCAGAGTGCAGAGTAGTGAGAGCAGAGTAGTGAGAGCAGAGTAGTGAGTGCAGAGTAGTGAGTGCAGAGTAGTGAGTGCAGAGTAGTGAGTGCAGAGTGCAGAGTAGTGAGTGCAGAGTGCAGAGTAGTGAGTGCAGAGTAGTGAGTGCAGAGTAGTGAGTAGTGAGTGCAGAGTAGTGAGTGCAGAGTAGTGAGTAGTGAGTGCAGAGTAGTGAGTGCAGAGTAGTGAGTAGTGAGTGCAGAGTAGTGAGTGCAGAGTAGTGAGTAGTGAGTGCAGAGTAGTGAGTAGTGAGTGCAGAGTAGTGAGTGCAGAGTAGTGAGTGCAGAGTAGTGAGTGCAGAGTAGTGAGTGCAGAGTAGTGAGTGCAGAGTAGTGAGAGCAGAGTAGTGAGTGCAGTGTAGTGAGTAGTGATTGCAGAGTAGTGAGTAGTGAGTGCAGAGTAGTGAGTAGTGAGTGCGGAGTAGTGAGTAGTGAGTGCAGAGTAGTGAGTGCAGAGTGCAGAGTAGTGAGTGCAGAGTAGTGAGTGCAGAGTGCAGAGTAGTGAGTGCAGAGTAGTGAGTGCAGAGTGCAGAGTAGTGAGTGCAGAGTAGTGAGTGCAGAGTGCAGAGTAGTGAGTGCAGAGTAGTGAGTGCAGAGTAGTGAGTGCAGAGTGCAGAGTAGTGAGTGCAGAGTAGTGAGTGCAGAGTGCAGAGTAGTGAGTGCAGAGTAGTGAGTGCAGAGTGCAGAGTAGTGAGTGCAGAGTGCAAAGTAGTGAGTGCAGAGTAGTGAGTGCAGAGTAGTGAGTGCAGAGTAGTGAGTGCAGAGTAGTGAGTGCAGAGTAGTGAGTGCAGAGTAGTGAGTGCAGAGTAGTGAGTAGTGAGTGCAGAGTAGTGAGTGCAGAGTAGTGAGTGCAGAGTAGTGAGTGCAGAGTAGTGAGTGCATAGTAGTGAGTGCAGAGTAGTGAGTAGTGAGTGCAGAGTAGTGAGTAGTGAGTGCAGAGTAGTGAGTAGTGAGTGCAGAGTAGTGAGTAGTGAGTGCAGAGTAGTGAGTAATGAGTGCAGAGTAGTGAGTAGTGAGTGCAGAGTAGTGAGTAGTGAGTGCAGAGTAGTGAGTGCAGAGTAGTGAGTGCAGAGTAGTGAGTGCAGAGTAGTGAGTGCAGAGTAGTGAGTGCAGAGTAGTGAGTAGTGAGTGCAGAGTAGTGAGTAGTGAGTGCAGAGTAGTGAGTGCAGAGTAGTGAGTGCATAGTGCAGAGTAGTGAGTGCAGAGTGCAGAGTAGTGAGTGCAGAGTAGTGAGTGCAGAGTAGTGAGTGCAGAGTAGTGAGTAGTGAGTGCAGAGTAGTGAGTAGTGAGTGCAGAGTAGTGAGTGCAGAGTAGTGAGTGCAGAGTGCAGAGTAGTGAGTGCAGAGTAGTGAGTGCAGAGTAGTGAGTGCAGAGTAGTGAGTGCAGAGTAGTGAGTGCAGAGTAGCGAGTAGTGAGTGCAGAGTAGTGAGTGCAGAGTAGTGAGTGCAGAGTAGTGAGTGCAGAGTAGTGAGTAGTGAGTGCAGAGTAGTGAGTAGTGAGTGCAGAGTAGTGAGTAGTGAGTGCAGAGTAGTGAGTAGTGAGTGCAGAGTAGTGAGTGCAGAGTGCAGAGTAGTGAGTGCAGAGTGCAGAGTAGTGAGTGCAGAGTAGTGAGTGCAGAGTAGTGAGTGCAGAGTAGTGAGTGCAGAGTAGTGAGTGCAGAGTAGTGAGTGCAGAGTGCAGAGTAGTGAGAGCAGAGTAGTGAGAGCAGAGTAGTGAGAGCAGAGTAGTGAGAGCAGAGTAGTGAGTGCAGTGTAGTGAGTAGTGATTGCAGAGTAGTGAG
Organism: Lissotriton vulgaris; assembly: GCF_964263255.1. NCBI lineage: Eukaryota > Metazoa > Chordata > Amphibia > Caudata > Salamandridae > Lissotriton > Lissotriton vulgaris. The sequence continues at coordinate 179,020,887 of NC_141685.1, forward strand.
TAGTGAGTGCAGAGTAGTGAGTAGTGAGTGCAGAGTAGTGAGTGCAGAGTAGTGAGTGCAGAGTAGTGAGTGCAGAGTAGTGAGTAGTGAGTGCAGAGTAGTGAGTAGTGAGTGCAGAGTAGTGAGTAGTGAGTGCAGAGTAGTGAGTGCAGAGTGCAGAGTAGTGAGTGCAGAGTAGTGAGTGCAGAGTAGTGAGTGCAGAGTAGTGAGTGCAGAGTAGTGAGTGCAGAGTAGTGAGTAGTGAGTGCAGAGTAGTGAGTGCAGAGTAGTGAGTAGTGAGTGCAGAGTAGTGAGTAGTGAGTGCAGAGTAGTGAGTAGTGAGTGCAGAATAGTGAGTAGTGAGTGCAGAGTAGTGAGTGCAGAGTAGTGAGTAGTGAGTGCAGAGTAGTGAGTAGTGAGTGCAGAGTAGTGAGTGCAGAGTAGTGAGTGCAGAGTAGTGAGTGCAGAGTGCAGAGTAGTGAGTGCAGAGTGCAGAGTAGTGAGTGCAGAGTAGTGAGTGCAGAGTGCAGAGTAGTGAGTGCAGAGTAGTGAGTGCAGAGTAGTGAGTGCAGTGTAGTGAGTAGTGCTTGCAGAGTAGTGAGTAGTGAGTGCAGAGTAGTGAGTAGTGAGTGCAGAGTAGTGAGTAGTGAGTGCAGAGTAGTGAGTAGTGAGTGCAGAGTAGTGAGTGCAGAGTGCAGAGTAGTGAGTGCAGAGCGCAGAGTAGTGAGTGCAGAGTAGTGAGTAGTGAGTGCAGAGTAGTGAGTAGTGAGTGCAGAGTAGTGAGTAGTGAGTGCAGAGTAGTGAGTGCAGAGTAGTGAGTGCAGAGTAGTGAGTGCAGAGTAGTGAGTGCAGAGTAGTGAGTAGTGAGTGCTGAGTGCAGAGTAGTGGGTGCAGAGTGCAGAGTAGTGAGTGCAGAGTAGTGAGTGCACAGTAGTGAGTGTAGAGTAGTGAGTAGTGAGTGCAGAGTAGTGAGTAGTGAGTGCAGAGTAGTGAGTAGTGAGTGGAGAGTAGTGAGTAGTGAGTGCAGAGTAGTGAGTGCAGAGTAGTGAGTGCAGAGTGCAGAGTTGTGAGTGCAGAGTAGTGAGTGCAGAGTGCAGAGTAGTGAGTGCAGAGTAGTGAGTGCAGAGTAGTGAGTGCAGTGTAGTGAGTAGTGATTGCAGAGTAGTGAGTAGTGAGTGCAGAGTAGTGAGTAGTGAGTGCAGAGTAGTGAGTAGTGAGTGCAGAGTAGTGAGTAGTGAGTGCAGAGTAGTGAGTGCAGAGTGCAGAGTAGTGAGTGCAGAGTAGTGAGTGCAGAGTGCAGAGTAGTGAGTGCAGAGCGCAGAGTAGTGAGTGCAGAGTAGTGAGTAGTGAGTGCAGAGTAGTGAGTAGTGAGTGCAGAGTAGTGAGTAGTGAGTGCAGAGTAGTGAGTGCAGAGTAGTGAGTGCAGAGTAGTGAGTGCAGAGTAGTGAGTAGTGAGTGCTGAGTGCAGAGTAGTGAGTGCAGAGTGCAGAGTAGTGAGTGCAGAGTGCAGAGTAGTGAGTGCAGAGTAGTGAGTGCAGAGTAGTGAGTGCAGAGTAGTGAGTGCAGAGTAGTGAGTGCAGAGTAGTGAGTGCTGAGTGCAGAGTAGTGAGTGCTGAGTAGTGAGTGCAGAGTAGTGAGTGCAGAGTAGTGAGTGCAGAGTAGTGAGTGCAGAGTAGTGAGTGCAGAGTAGTGAGTGCAGAGTAGTGAGTAGTGAGTGCAGAGTAGTGAGTAGTGAGTGCAGAGTAGTGAGTAGTGAGTGCAGAGTAGTGAGTGCAGAGTGCAGAGTAGTGAGTGCAGAGTAGTGAGTGCAGAGTGCAGAGTAGTGAGTGCAGAGCGCAGAGTAGTGAGTGCAGAGTAGTGAGTAGTGAGTGCAGAGTAGTGAGTAGTGAGTGCAGAGTAGTGAGTAGTGAGTGCAGAGTAGTGAGTGCAGAGTAGTGAGTGCAGAGTAGTGAGTGCAGAGTAGTGAGTAGTGAGTGCTGAGTGCAGAGTAGTGAGTGCAGAGTGCAAAGTAGTGAGTGCAGAGTGCAGAGTAGTGAGTGCAGAGTAGTGAGTGCAGAGTAGTGAGTGCAGAGTAGTGAGTGGTGAGTGCAGAGTAGTGAGTAGTGAGTGCAGAGTAGTGAGTGCAGAGTAGTGAGTGCAGAGTAGTGAGTGCAGAGTAGTGAGTGCAGAGTAGTGAGTGCAGAGTAGTGAGTAGTGAGTGCAGAGTAGTGAGTAGTGAGTGCAGAGTAGTGAGTGCAGAGTAGTGAGTAGTGAGTGCAGAGTAGTGAGTAGTGAGTGCAGAGTAGTGAGTAGTGAGTGCACAGTAGTGAGTAATGAGTGCAGAGTAGTGAGTAGTGAGTGCAGAGTAGTGAGTAGTGAGTGCAGAGTAGTGAGTGCAGAGTAGTGAGTGCAGAGTAGTGAGTGCAGAGTAGTGAGTGCAGAGTAGTGAGTGCAGAGTAGTGAGTAGTGAGTAGTGAGTGCAGAGTAGTGAGTAGTGAGTGCAGAGTAGTGAGTAGTGAGTGCAGAGTAGTGAGTGCAGAGTGCAGAGTAGTGAGTGCAGAGTGCAGAGTAGTGAGTGCAGAGTAGTGAGTGCAGAGTGCAGAGTAGTGAGTGCAGAGTGCAGAGTAGTGAGTGCAGAGTAGTGAGTGCAGAGTAGTGAGTGCAGAGTAGTGAGTGCAGAGTAGTGAGTAGTGAGTGCAGAGTAGTGAGTGCAGAGTAGTGAGTGCAGAGTGCAGAGTAGTGAGTGCAGAGGGCAGAGTAGTGAGTGCAGAGTAGTGAGTGCAGAGTAGTGAGTGCAGAGTAGTGAGTGCAGAGTAGTGAGTGCAGAGTAGTGAGTGCAGAGTAGTGAGTAGTGAGTGCAGAGTAGTTAGTAGTGAGTGCTGAGTAGTGAGTGCAGAGTACTGAGTAGTGAGTGCAGAGTAGTGAGTAGTGAGTGCAGAGTAGTGAGTGCAGAGTAGTGAGTGCAGAGTAGTGAGTGCAGAGTAGTGAGTGCAGAGTAGTGAGTAGTGAGTGCAGAGTAGTGAGTAGTGAGTGCAGAGTAGTGAGTAGTGAGTGCAGAGTAGTGAGTGCAGAGTAGTGAGTGCAGAGTAGTGAGTGCAGAGTAGTGAGTGCAGAGTAGTGAGTAGTGAGTGCAGAGTAGTGAGTGCACAGTAGTGAGTGCAGAGTAGTGAGTAGTGAGTGCAGAGTAGTGAGTAGTGAGTGCAGAGTAGTGAGTAGTGAGTGCAGAGTAGTGAGTAGTGAGTGCAGAGTAGTGAGTGCAGAGTAGTGAGTAGTGAGTGCAGAGTAGTGAGTGCAGAGTAGTGAGTAGTGAGTGCAGAGTAGTGAGTAGTGAGTGCAGAGTAGTGAGTAGTGAGTGCAGAGTAGTGAGTGCAGAGTAGTGAGTGCAGAGTAGTGAGTGCAGAGTAGTGAGTGCAGTGTAGTGAGTAGTGATTGCAGAGTAGTGAGTAGTGATTGCAGAGTAGTGAGTAGTGAGTGCAGAGTAGTGAGTAGTGAGTGCAGAGTAGTGAGTAGTGAGTGCAGAGTAGTGAGTAGTGAGTGCAGAGTAGTGAGTAGTGAGTGCAGAGTAGTGAGTGCAGAGTGCAGAGTAGTGAGTGCAGAGTAGTGAGTGCAGAGTGCAGAGTAGTGAGTGCAGAGTAGTGAGTAGTGAGTGCAGAGTAGTGAGTAGTGAGTGCAGAGTAGTGAGTGCAGAGTAGTGAGTGCAGAGTAGTGAGTGCAGAGTAGTGAGTGCAGAGTAGTGAGTAGTGAGTGCTGAGTGCAGAGTAGTGAGTGCAGAGTAGTGAGTGCAGAGTAGTGAGTGCAGAGTAGTGAGTGCAGAGTAGTGAGTGCAGAGTAGTGAGTGCAGAGTAGTGAGTGCAGAGTGCAGAGTAGTGAGAGCAGAGTAGTGAGAGCAGAGTAGTGAGTGCAGAGTAGTGAGTGCAGAGTAGTGAGTGCAGAGTGCAGAGTAGTGAGTGCAGAGTGCAGAGTAGTGAGTGCAGAGTAGTGAGTGCAGAGTAGTGAGTAGTGAGTGCAGAGTACTGAGTGCAGAGTAGTGAGTAGTGAGTGCAGAGTAGTGAGTGCAGAGTAGTGAGTAGTGAGTGCAGAGTAGTGAGTGCAGAGTAGTGAGTAGTGAGTGCAGAGTAGTGAGTGCAGAGTAGTGAGTGCAGAGTAGTGAGTGCAGAGTAGTGAGAGCAGAGTAGTGAGTGCAGTGTAGTGAGTAGTGATTGCAGAGTAGTGAGTAGTGAGTGCAGAGTAGTGAGTAGTGAGTGCGGAGTAGTGAGTAGTGAGTGCAGAGTAGTGAGTGCAGAGTAGTGAGTGCAGAGTGCAGAGTAGTGAGTGCAGAGTAGTGAGTGCAGAGTGCAGAGTAGTGAGTGCAGAGTAGTGAGTGCAGAGTGCAGAGTAGTGAGTGCAGAGTGCAGAGTAGTGAGTGCAGAGTAGTGAGTGCAGAGTGCAGAGTAGTGAGTGCAGAGTAGTGAGTGCAGAGTGCAGAGTAGTAAGTGCAGAGTGCAGAGTAGTGAGTGCAGAGTAGTGAGTGCAGAGTGCAGAGTAGTGAGTGCAGAGTAGTGAGTGCAGAGTGCAGAGTAGTGAGTGCAGAGTAGTGAGTGCAGAGTGCAGAGTAGTGAGTGCAGAGTAGTGAGTGCAGAGTGCAGAGTAGTGAGTACAGAGTAGTGAGTGCAGAGTAGTGAGTGCAGAGTGCAGAGTAGTGAGTGCAGAGTAGTGAGTGCAGAGTGCAGAGTAGTGAGTGCAGAGTGCAGAGTAGCGAGTGCAGAGTAGTGAGTGCAGAGTAGTGAGTGCAGAGTAGTGAGTGCAGAGTAGTGAGTGCAGAGTAGTGAGTGCAGAGTAGTGAGTGCAGAGTAGTGAGTAGTGAGTGCAGAGTAGTGAGTGCAGAGTAGTGAGTAGTGAGTGCAGAGTAGTGAGTGCAGAGTAGTGAGTGCAGAGTAGTGAGTGCACAGTAGTGAGTGCACAGTAGTGAGTGCAGAGTGCAGAGTAGTGAGTGCAGAGTAGTGAGTGCAGAGTAGTGAGTGCAGAGTAGTGAGTGCAGAGTAGTGAGTGCAGAGTAGTGAGTGCAGAGTAGTGAGTAGTGAGTGCAGAGTAGTGAGTAGTGAGTGCAGAGTAGTGAGTAGTGAGTGCAGAGTAGTGAGTGCAGAGTAGTGAGTGCAGAGTAGTGAGTGCAGAGTAGTGAGTAGTGAGTGCAGAGTAGTGAGTAGTGAGTGCAGAGTAGTGAGTAGTGAGTGCAGAGTAGTGAGTAGTGAGTGCAGAGTAGTGAGTGCAGAGTGCAGAGTAGTGAGTGCAGAGTGCAGAGTAGTGAGTGCAGAGTAGTGAGTGCAGAGTAGTGAGTGCAGAGTAGTGAGTGCAGAGTAGTGAGTGCAGAGTAGTGAGTAGTGAGTGCAGAGTAGTGAGTAGTGAGTGCAGAGTAGTGAGTGCAGAGTGCAGAGTAGTGAGTGCAGAGTGCAGAGTAGTGAGTGCAGAGTAGTGAGTGCAGAGTAGTGAGTGCAGAGTAGTGAGTGCAGAGTGCAGAGTAGTGAGAGCAGAGTAGTGAGAGCAGAGTAGTGAGAGCAGAGTAGTGAGTGCAGTGTAGTGAGTAGTGATTGCAGAGTAGTGAGTAGTGAGTGCAGAGTAGAGTAGTGAGTGCAGAGTAGTGAGTAGTGAGTGCAGAGTAGTGAGTGCAGAGTAGTGAGTGCAGAGTAGTGAGTGCAGAGTAGTGAGTGCAGAGTAGTGAGTAGTGAGTGCAGAGTAGTGAGTAGTGAGTGCAGAGTAGTGAGTAGTGAGTGCAGAGTAGTGAGTGCAGAGTAGTGAGTGCAGAGTAGTGAGTGCAGAGTAGTGAGTGCAGAGTAGTGAGTGCAGAGTAGTGAGTGCAGAGTGCAGAGTAGTGAGTGCAGAGTGCAGAGTAGTGAGTGCAGAGTAGTGAGTGCAGAGTGCAGAGTAGTGAGTGCAGAGTAGTGAGTGCAGAGTAGTGAGTGCAGAGTAGTGAGTGCAGAGTAGTGAGTGCAGAGTAGTGAGTAGTGAGTGCAGAGTAGTGAGTAGTGAGTGCAGAGTAGTGAGTGCAGAGTAGTGAGTAGTGAGTGCAGAGTAGTGAGTAGTGAGTGCAGAGTAGTGAGTAGTGAGTGCAGAGTAGTGAGTGCAGAGTAGTGAGTGCAGATTAGAGAGTGCAGAGTAGTGAGTGCAGAGTGCAGAGTAGTGAGTGCAGAGTGCAGAGTAGTGAGTGCAGAGTAGTGAGTGCAGAGTGCAGAGTAGTGAGTGCAGAGTAGTGAGTGCAGAGTAGTGAGTGCAGAGTAGTGAGTGCAGAGTAGTGAGTGCAGAGTAGTGAGTGCAGAGTAGTTAGTGCAGAGTAGTGAGTAATGAGTGCAGAGTAGTGAGTAGTGAGTGCAGAGTAGTGAGTGCAGAGTAGTGAGTGCAGAGTAGTGAGTGCAGAGTAGTGAGTGCAGAGTGCAGAGTAGTGAGTGCAGAGTAGTGAGTGCAGAGTGCAGAGTAGTGAGTGAAGAGTAGTGAGTGCAGAGTAGTGAGTGCAGAGTAGTGAGTGCAGAGTAGTGAGTGCAGAGTAGTGAGTGCAGAGTGCAGAGTAGTGAGTGCAGAGTAGTGAGTGCAGAGTAGTGAGTGCAGAGTAGTGAGTGCAGAGTAGTGAGTGCAGAGTAGTGAGTAGTGAGTGCAGAGTAGTGAGTGCAGAGTAGTGAGTAGTGAGTGCAGAGTAGTGAGTGCAGAGTAGTGAGTAGTGAGTGCAGAGTAGTGAGTAGTGAGTGCAGAGTAGTGAGTAGTGAGTGCAGAGTAGTGAGTGCAGAGTAGTGAGTGCAGAGTAGTGAGTGCAGAGTGGTGAGTGCAGTGTAGTGAGTAGTGATTGCAGAGTAGTGAGTGCAGAGTAGTGAGTAGTGAGTGCAGAGTAGTGAGTGCAGAGTAGTGAGTGCAGAGTAGTGAGTGCAGAGTGGTGAGTGCAGTGTAGTGAGTAGTGATTGCAGAGTAGTGAGTGCAGAGTAGTGAGTGCAGAGTAGTGAGTGCAGAGTAGTGAGTGCAGAGTAGTGAGTAGTGAGTGCAGAGTAGTGAGTAGTGAGTGCAGAGTAGTGAGTGCAGAGTAGTGAGTGCAGAGTAGTGAGTGCAGAGTAGTGAGTGCAGAGTAGTGAGTGCAGAGTGCAGAGTAGTGAGTGCAGAGTAGTGAGTGCAGAGTGGTGAGTGCAGAGTAGTGAGTGCAGAGTAGTGAGTGCAGAGTAGTGAGTGCAGAGTAGTGAGTGCAGAGTAGTGAGTGCAGAGTAGTGAGTGCAGAGTAGTGAGTAGTGAGTGCAGAGTAGTGAGTAGTGAGTGCAGAGTAGTGAGTGCAGAGTAGTGAGTGCAGAGTAGTGAGTGCAGAGTGCAGAGTAGTGAGTGCAGAGTGCAGAGTAGTGAGTGCAGAGTGCAGAGTAGTGAGTGCAGAGTGCAGAGTAGTGAGTGCAGAGTAGTGAGTGCAGAGTGCAGAGTAGTGAGTGCAGAGTAGTGAGTGCAGAGTGCAGAGTAGTGAGTGCAGAGTAGTGAGTGCAGAGTGCAGAGTAGTGAGTGCAGAGTAGTGAGTGCAGAGTAGTGAGTGCAGAGTAGTGAGTGCAGAGTAGTGAGTAGTGAGTGCAGAGTAATGAGTGCAGAGTAGTGAGTAGTGAGTGCAGAGTAGTGAGTGCAGAGTAGTGAGTGCAGAGTAGTGAGTAGTGAGTGCAGAGTAGTGAGTAGTGAGTGCAGAGTAGTGAGTAGTGAGTGCAGAGTAGTGAGTGCAGAGTGCAGAGTAGTGAGTGCAGAGTGCAGAGTAGTGAGTGTTGGACTTGGCCCGCAGGGCAGGTTCACCCCTAGACTTTTTGCCTTATTTGTGACCCTGTGCTAGTGATTTTTGGGTCTCTGCGCACTTTCCCCTGAGTCCCAGAGTGAAAGTGCGTGCGTGAAGTATGGCTGGCCTGCCCTCCCATAGGAATGCATGGGGAATGTGTGTGTCCCTAGTAGTTCCTGATGCGTGGGGAGTGCAGGCTCGAGTTTGGTATGCCTGAACTCGTGAGAGTGAATGCTGCAAGATGGTGTCTGCGGCATGTATGTGTCTAGTTGGGAAGTGCTACTTCTGGACATTGAGATATGTGTGCTGTGAGGGTGCTGGAGCGTGATTGGCTGGAGCTGGCTGGCATGCCAGGCTCCAGGAAGTCTGGATGGGTCTGCCCGGTGGTGAGTGGGAGATTAGCATGAGTGATGTGTGGGAGGAGTGTACCTGTGTCCTGGATGGGCTGGGTTTTCCCCACACAATGCTGGCTCCGCCCCCCTGTGGTGTGTCTAATGACCCTGGCCTCCCCAGTGAAAGGAATGGGTGGTTGGGCCATCAAGAGTGCTCCAGAACCAGCTGCGACTGGTTTTCCCCCCACCCTGCACCTTGTAACAAAGGACTTTACAGTATAAGAAGGGGCTGTGTCCCCACTGAAGTTGTTCTACCTTTGGATCCTGCCAGAGGGGGCTGTTGCTGCTGCTGGGGCCAGAGGACCGCCACTTGGGGAGTCTCCCGGCCTGGAGACCCAGTGTGCTGGCTCTTGGCCCAGCCTTGCCCCCCTGCCCCTTGAAAGGACTTTTGCTGGGCTTGTTGGCCCCTAGCGCCTGGGAGCGCCTTGGATTGCTTTTTAGCGCTAAAGAGCGCTTTATTTTGCTTGCAGCGCTTGGGAGCGCTGTGGTCACCCCTCTAGCGCTGGGAGCGCTTTGTCTGCAGAGGCCGGTGCCCACCCGGCATTGTCCGCCCCAAGCGAGTGCCACCTCGCTTACTTTTGATTAATTTGCCCCCTGACAGGTGCCCACCCTGCCAGGGACCTTGCCGCCCGTTTTCGCTTTTTCCTCGAGGGAGCCCACTCCTCGGTAAATTGCTCCCCGCCTACGAGTGCCTGGACCGGGCCGCCGCGCTGCCCGCGACGACCCGGAAGTGTTCCGGCCGGCCGGCCAATCACAGCGCGGCCCCGGGAGAAGCAACCGGAAGTCCCGCCCCGCAGCCGAGCAGCGAGGAGAGGAGCCGGGAAGCTGAAGCGAAGTCCCCGGCAAGGCGCCCCGAGTGAGGGGAGAGCCCCGCATCCCGTGAGGAGAGCCGCCTGCCAGAGAAAAGCCGGTGAGTGACGAGAAGGGAAGGGAGGGGCGCCGGGACAGATTGTCGGTGTCCGCCCCCCCCCTGGTAGCGCGAGCTCGCGCTAGATGTCAGAGTGAAGCCACGAGGGCTTCACGGGGGCATTACAAGCATCTCGAGTCCCCCAGAGGAGGGGACTCCAAACCAAAGCACCCCACGTGTTCGAGGGTCCCCCGAGAGGGGCCCCGCCGCCCACATCAGTGTTGAGGAGCCCAGAGAGGCTCCTGGGGGCAATTCGTTCTGTGAGCCTGCGAGGCTCTTGGGGGCATTTGTCCTTGCTCTGAGTCCCCCGTGAGGGACTCCAACGCAGCCGCCTTGAGATTAGGAGCCCCGAGGCTCCTGGGGGCAATTTGGATATATTGGGCCCCGAGAGGCTCTTGTGCCCATAGTCGTTTTGAGAGCCCTGAGAGGCTCTGGGGCACAGTTGTTCTGGAAAGCAGAGCCTGCGAGGCTCTGAGGGTGCCATTTCCTCGTTCTTGAGCCCAGAGAGGCTCCAGCCCGCCTTTTGCTTTGCGAGCCCTGAGAGGCTCGAGTGCCCCGTCCTGTTGAAGAGCCGGAGAGAGGCTCAGGGTGCCAGTTCTTGTTCTAGAGCCCACGAGGCTCCAACGTTGCCCTAACTTCCCCTGCACCAGTTGCCCAGCACTTTGTGGGCAACTGCCACGTTTAGGCTTATGTTCTTGGCTGCCTGCGCAGCCTGCCTGACATTGGGACACATGGACAGTCACAGGTGGTGACTTGTGAGTTTGGCGCAATTGTTCATTTTGCTTACACCTCTGAATGTATTGTTGATGCATCATGTGTTTTCCTCCTTACACCTCTGAATGAATGTTATGCATTGCATCATGTGTTTTGTTTTTACACCCCTACAGGTATTGTGATGTGTAGGTGGTTGTTTCTCCCTAGTACAGGTGGTGCTAGTGAGGTCCTGTTACCAGTGATTACTGGTTGTGTGCTCTATGTTTATATTGTGTGCTACACTGATTTTACATTCTAAAGTGCTATTACTGAAAGTATTGCTTTATTACTGAAGGTATTGCTAAAGTGCTATTACTGAAAGTATTGCTTTATTACTGAAGGTATTGCTAAAGTGCTGAAAGTATTGCTGCTAAAAGTGTTGATACCCTTGACAGTGGTTCAAGTGGCCCTGTCCTGTACAAATATCCCTTGTAAATTCCGCCCGTGTCTGTTGGCACCGTGTAATAAGATGTGTGTTTTATCTGATGTATATTTTTATAATACAAAGGCTATTTTTACATAACCTTGTGTGGAGTGTTTCTTTGTGGTGGGCCTTGGGTGTTGTTGCTGGGGTGCGTGCGCAAATACTTAACTTACATCGCCTCCAAGTTTAGCCTTGACTGCTCGCGCCACGTTACCTAGAGGGCGAGTAGGGGTTGCCTTGGTGTGTGACTCCCTTGCCCTGACACTTGGAACTGGCGATCCCTGACTGACCTCGACGCGAGTCTTGGCCGGCCAGGGTCCCGTTTCTAACATTGGCGGCAAGCGGTGAGGATAAGGATTTGTGTTTGCGCTGTACCACAGTGGCAACTGGCCACTACAAAGCTCTGCATTTTAGATGACCACATTTTGGGGATTATTGTGTTTTTGGTAAAATTCCATTGTTTCTTCTCCTGAAGAGTGTCATTTTATAATTGTGTCCTGTACATTTGTCCCCCGCCCTGCTTCCAGAGTTTGGTACCTGTGTCACTTGTGGTCAGGTTGAGAAAATCAGGGGTGGTAAAAACTGCCTTACCGGTCCGAGGGGAGGGTGTGTGTGGATGAATGGTGTGTTTTCCTGGACGCATGGGTATGAGTTTTCTTTGATAAGGGGATTGTTGAAATTTTGGAATTGTGTACTTTTACTTCAGATTGCTAGGTCCCTTGTGTTGCACGTGTCTGTGAGCATCCTGTCAAGATGGAATCTCCTTTTAACCTTTGTGGCCTGTTTAAGTACAGTGTGCATGAGTTGGTACGGTTTTGTGAGGAGAGAGACATCCCAGTGAGTGAGTCAGACACCCAGTCCAAGCTTAGGGATAACATGATCCTGTGGCAGAAGAGTGACTGGGAGCGTGAGCACAGTGAGAGGGAGAGGGCCCGGACCGCACACCATGAGGGTGGTGGGTCTGAGGGGAGCCCTGAAGAGTCTGATGTGGAGAGTGAGTTTGACAGTGGCTGGGCGCCAGCAGAGAGCGAGGACCCCATAGATAGGGAGTCCCTTGCTGGGTCCAGTGTCAGATGTAGCACCCCATCCCTTTCCCTGTCCCCAGAGGAGTGGGTGGATAGGAGAGAAGAGAGGGAGCACCAGCTGGCCATGGAGAAGCTCAGGTTAGAGCATGCCAGAGAGATGGCGCAGCTGGGTGTGAATGAGCGGACTGCAGAGGCTGAGAGGGCCTTGGCCATGGAGAAGATAGCCCTAGAGTGTAGGTTATCCCCTGACCGCAGTCTTAATTTTCTGGATCCCCCAGGGAGGGTTGAGTCCAGTGGTGGCAGCTATTTGAATCTCAGTGCAGGAAATCCCACTCCCAGTTCCCAGAGTCTGGTACCTGTTTCCCCAGAGGAGGAGTATAGGTTGAGATTCAGGGGCAGTAGGAAACTGTCTCACCAGTCTTGGGGGGAGTTTGTGGATGAATGTCAAGGTGCACTGGCTGAATGGTTAGAGGTTCACATGGAATCGGAGTTTGACAAACTATTTGATCTGGTTCTAAGAGAGCAGGTGCTTAGTAGTTGTTTGCCAGAGTTGCGCCTACACCTGTTGGAATGTGGGTTGACTGATCCGGACACCCTTGCAGAAGAAGCAGAGCGCTGGGAGAGTGCCAGAGGTTCTGTAGAGTCATTGGAGAGTGAGTCCAACAATAGTGGTACAGGTAGCTTCCAGCCCAGCGTGGTGGAAGAGGCTCAGTGTAGCCCAGCTAGGTCCCAGTATAGTGAGAGGGGTGGAGGGGCTGACTACCTGGCTCAGTGGAGCAGGAGTCAGTGGGAGGCTGAGAGTCCCCAGAGGCCCGAAGCCCTATCTCAGAACCTGGGTGGTTTCTTGAGGGAACACCAGGTTGGCGACCTAGGCTGTCCTGTTAGTACACTTGAGGAGGATCTCCTAGTGTCTAGGGAACCTGGAGCATCTGTAACTAGAGCTCCAGGGGTTCCAGTGTCCGGCAGTACCGCTCCGGTAGGGAGGGTACAGGAGTCCAGCGTGAGGAGTGATTGGGGGATGAGTTTCCCAGTGGATGCACCAGTGGACCAGAGACTAGCCAGTTGGGCTAGATCTTCTTGGAGGGACCCGGGTGGCGCCACTTCTGTGCTGGGGGATTTTTGCGCACTGTCAGGTGGACAGGAGGCGGGAGATCTGCGCCAGGCAGACAGTCACACGACACATGGGTCATGTGTCAGCCTCAGGGGGATTGTGTGTGAATCCCCAGAAGTCCTGGAGTGCCAGGCAATTGTTCCCCCAAAGGTTTTAGACCGGCGGGTGGATGGCCAGGTTCAGGATCAGCCTGACCTGAAGGGTAGGACGACTGTAACCAGTGTCCTGACCGGTTCTTCTTCCAGAGGAACTTCTCCAGTTGGGAGAGGGCAGACCTCTGGAAGGGGGTGCAGAGGGTGGGAGAGCCCACCTCTGACCCCGGTGCAGCCTGAGGGGTTAAACCCTGGGTTGGAATGGCGTGCTAGGTGTACCCCTCGCAGGAGGAGGAGGAACCCTAGAAGAAGAGGTAAGGGGAGGAGAGCCTTCCCTGCGACTCCTGGTCCGCCTGAGGTTGTAGGCCAAAGGTTGGTGAACCAGTGGCAGTCTAGTCCTGTCTTGCAGACAGGGAGAGTGGAGAATGGACACTATGTGCCAGGGGTTACTACCCCCCGCTCTGCGAATTGGCAAGGACCGGTGGCACCTGGGTGGCTCAGGGCCGGGTCCTGGCCGCAGACAGCTGAGGAGTACCAGTGGGGTAGCCCAGTTGGTCCTTACAGGAGTTTTAGAAGGAACCCTAGGGGTTCACCATGGCATAGAACAGGAGAGTGTCCCGGCAGTGGCGGGCCTGCGTCCGTGTTCTATCGCCCCAAGCAGGGAAGTCCATCACGGTGGTGATTGTTCTCCCCTGCGTTTTGGCTGGAAGGGGGTTGTGTTGGACTTGGCCCGCAGGGCAGGTTCACCCCTAGACTTTTTGCCTTATTTGTGACCCTGTGCTAGTGATTTTTGGGTCTCTGCGCACTTTCCCCTGAGTCCCAGAGTGAAAGTGCGTGCGTGAAGTATGGCTGGCCTGCCCTCCCATAGGAATGCATGGGGAATGTGTGTGTCCCTAGTAGTTCCTGATGCGTGGGGAGTGCAGGCTCGAGTTTGGTATGCCTGAACTCGTGAGAGTGAATGCTGCAAGATGGTGTCTGCGGCATGTATGTGTCTAGTTGGGAAGTGCTACTTCTGGACATTGAGATATGTGTGCTGTGAGGGTGCTGGAGCGTGATTGGCTGGAGCTGGCTGGCATGCCAGGCTCCAGGAAGTCTGGATGGGTCTGCCCGGTGGTGAGTGGGAGATTAGCATGAGTGATGTGTGGGAGGAGTGTACCTGTGTCCTGGATGGGCTGGGTTTTCCCCACACAATGCTGGCTCCGCCCCCCTGTGGTGTGTCTAATGACCCTGGCCTCCCCAGTGAAAGGAATGGGTGGTTGGGCCATCAAGAGTGCTCCAGAACCAGCTGCGACTGGTTTTCCCCCCACCCTGCACCTTGTAACAAAGGACTTTACAGTATAAGAAGGGGCTGTGTCCCCACTGAAGTTGTTCTACCTTTGGATCCTGCCAGAGGGGGCTGTTGCTGCTGCTGGGGCCAGAGGACCGCCACTTGGGGAGTCTCCCTGCCTGGAGACCCAGTGTGCTGGCTCTTGGCCCAGCCTTGCCCCCCTGCCCCTTGAAAGGACTTTTGCTGGGCTTGTTGGCCCCTAGCGCCTGGGAGCGCCTTGGATTGCTTTTTAGCGCTAAAGAGCGCTTTATTTTGCTTGCAGCGCTTGGGAGCGCTGTGGTCACCCCTCTAGCGCTGGGAGCGCTTTGTCTGCAGAGGCCGGTGCCCACCCGGCATTGTCCGCCCCAAGCGAGTGCCACCTCGCTTACTTTTGATTAATTTGCCCCCTGACAGGTGCCCACCCTGCCAGGGACCTTGCCGCCCGTTTTCGCTTTTTCCTCGAGGGAGCCCACTCCTCGGTAAATTGCTCCCCGCCTACGAGTGCCTGGACCGGGCCGCCGCGCTGCCCGCGACGACCCGGAAGTGTTCCGGCCGGCCGGCCAATCACAGCGCGGCCCCGGGAGAAGCAACCGGAGTCCCGCCCCGCAGCCGAGCAGCGAGGAGAGGAGCCGGGAAGCTGATGCGAAGTCCCCGGCAAGGCGCCCCGAGTGAGGGGAGAGCCCCGCATCCCGTGAGGAGAGCCGCCTGCCAGAGAAAAGCCGGTGAGTGACGAGAAGGGAAGGGAGGGGCGCCGGGACAGATTGTCGGTGTCCGCCCCCCCCCTGGTAGCGCGAGCTCGCGCTAGATGTCAGAGTGAAGCCACGAGGGCTTCACGGGGGCATTACAAGCATCTCGAGTCCCCCAGAGGAGGGGACTCCAAACCAAAGCACCCCACGTGTTCGAGGGTCCCCCGAGAGGGGCCCCGCCGCCCACATCAGTGTTGAGGAGCCCAGAGAGGCTCCTGGGGGCAATTCGTTCTGTGAGCCTGCGAGGCTCTTGGGGGCATTTGTCCTTGCTCTGAGTCCCCCGTGAGGGACTCCAACGCAGCCGCCTTGAGATTAGGAGCCCCGAGGCTCCTGGGGGCAATTTGGATATATTGGGCCCCGAGAGGCTCTTGTGCCCATAGTCGTTTTGAGAGCCCTGAGAGGCTCTGGGGCACAGTTGTTCTGGAAAGCAGAGCCTGCGAGGCTCTGAGGGTGCCATTTCCTCGTTCTTGAGCCCAGAGAGGCTCCAGCCCGCCTTTTGCTTTGCGAGCCCTGAGAGGCTCGAGTGCCCCGTCCTGTTGAAGAGCCGGAGAGAGGCTCAGGGTGCCAGTTCTTGTTCTAGAGCCCACGAGGCTCCAACGTTGCCCTAACTTCCCCTGCACCAGTTGCCCAGCACTTTGTGGGCAACTGCCACGTTTAGGCTTATGTTCTTGGCTGCCTGCGCAGCCTGCCTGACATTGGGACACATGGACAGTCACAGGTGGTGACTTGTGAGTTTGGCGCAATTGTTCATTTTGCTTACACCTCTGAATGTATTGTTGATGCATCATGTGTTTTCCTCCTTACACCTCTGAATGAATGTTATGCATTGCATCATGTGTTTTGTTTTTACACCCCTACAGGTATTGTGATGTGTAGGTGGTTGTTTCTCCCTAGTACAGGTGGTGCTAGTGAGGTCCTGTTACCAGTGATTACTGGTTGTGTGCTCTATGTTTATATTGTGTGCTACACTGATTTTACATTCTAAAGTGCTATTACTGAAAGTATTGCTTTATTACTGAAGGTATTGCTAAAGTGCTATTACTGAAAGTATTGCTTTATTACTGAAGGTATTGCTAAAGTGCTGAAAGTATTGCTGCTAAAAGTGTTGATACCCTTGACAGTGGTTCAAGTGGCCCTGTCCTGTACAAATATCCCTTGTAAATTCCGCCCGTGTCTGTTGGCACCGTGTAATAAGATGTGTGTTTTATCTGATGTATATTTTTATAATACAAAGGCTATTTTTACATAACCTTGTGTGGAGTGTTTCTTTGTGGTGGGCCTTGGGTGTTGTTGCTGGGGTGCGTGCGCAAATACTTAACTTACATCGCCTCCAAGTTTAGCCTTGACTGCTCGCGCCACGTTACCTAGAGGGCGAGTAGGGGTTGCCTTGGTGTGTGACTCCCTTGCCCTGACACTTGGAACTGGCGATCCCTGACTGACCTCGACGCGAGTCTTGGCCGGCCAGGGTCCCGTTTCTAACAGTGAGTGCAGAGTGCAGAGTAGTGAGTGCAGAGTAGTGAGTGCAGAGTGCAGAGTAGTGAGTGCAGAGTGCAGAGTAGTGAGTGCAGAGTAGTGAGTGCAGAGTAGTGAGTGCAGAGTAGTGAGTGCAGAGTAGTGAGTGCAGAGTAGTGAGTGCAGAGTAGTGAGTGCAGAGTAGTGAGTAGTGAGTGCAGAGTAGTGAGTGCAGAGTAGTGAGTGCAGAGTGCAGAGTAGTGAGTGCAGAGTGCAGAGTAGTGAGTGCAGAGTAGTGAGTGCAGAGTAGTGAGTGCAGAGTAGTGAGTGCAGAGTAGTGAGTGCAGAGTAGTGAGTAGTGAGTGCAGAGTAGTGAGTAGTGAGTGCAGAGTAGTGAGTAGTGAGTGCAGAGTAGTGAGTAGTGAGTGCAGAGTAGTGAGTGCAGAGTAGTGAGTGCAGAGTAGTGAGTGCAGAGTAGTGAGTAGTGAGTGCAGAGTAGTGAGTAGTGAGTGCAGAGTAGTGAGTAGTGAGTGCAGAGTAGTGAGTAGTGAGTGCAGAGTAGTGAGTGCAGAGTAGTGAGTGCAGAGTAGTGAGTGCAGAGTAGTGAGTGCAGAGTAGTGAGTGCAGAGTAGTGAGTGCAGAGTAGTGAGTAGTGAGTGCAGAGTAGTGAGTAGTGAGTGCAGAGTAGTGAGTAGTGAGTGCAGAGTAGTGAGTAGTGAGTGCAGAGTAGTGAGTGCAGAGTAGTGAGTGCAGAGTAGTGAGTGCAGAGTAGTGAGTAGTGAGTGCAGAGTAGTGAGTGCACAGTAGTGAGTGCAGAGTAGTGAGTAGTGAGTGCAGAGTAGTGAGTAGTGAGTGCAGAGTAGTGAGTAGTGAGTGCAGAGTAGTGAGTAGTGAGTGCAGAGTAGTGAGTGCAGAGTAGTGAGTGCAGAGTGCAGAGTTGTGAGTGCAGAGTAGTGAGTGCAGAGTGCAGAGTAGTGAGTGCAGAGTAGTGAGTGCAGAGTAGTGAGTGCAGTGTAGTGAGTAGTGATTGCAGAGTAGTGAGTAGTGAGTGCAGAGTAGTGAGTAGTGAGTGCAGAGTAGTGAGTAGTGAGTGCAGAGTAGTGAGTAGTGAGTGCAGAGTAGTGAGTAGTGAGTGCAGAGTAGTGAGTAGTGAGTGCAGAGTAGCTAGTGCAGAGTAGTGAGTGCAGAGTAGTGAGTGCAGAGTAGTGAGTGCAGAGTAGTGAGTGCAGAGTAGTGAGTAGTGAGTGCTGAGTGCAGAGTAGTGAGTGCAGAGTAGTGAGTGCAGAGTAGTGAGTGCAGAGTAGTGAGTGCAGAGTAGTGAGTGCAGAGTGCAGAGTAGTGAGAGCAGAGTAGTGAGAGCAGAGTAGTGAGTGCAGAGTAGTGAGTGCAGAGTAGTGAGTGCAGAGTAGTGAGTGCAGAGTGCAGAGTAGTGAGTGCAGAGTGCAGAGTAGTGAGTGCAGAGTAGTGAGTGCAGAGTAGTGAGTAGTGAGTGCAGAGTAGTGAGTGCAGAGTAGTGAGTAGTGAGTGCAGAGTAGTGAGTGCAGAGTAGTGAGTAGTGAGTGCAGAGTAGTGAGTGCAGAGTAGTGAGTAGTGAGTGCAGAGTAGTGAGTAGTGAGTGCAGAGTAGTGAGTGCAGAGTAGTGAGTGCAGAGTAGTGAGTGCAGAGTAGTGAGTGCAGAGTAGTGAGTAGTGAGTGCAGAGTAGTGAGTAGTGAGTGCAGAGTAGTGAGTGCAGAGTAGTGAGTAGTGAGTGCAGAGTAGTGAGTAGTGAGTGCAGAGTAGTGAGTAGTGAGTGCAGAGTAGTGAGTGCAGAGTAGTGAGTGCAGAGTGCAGAGTAGTGAGTGCAGAGTAGTGAGTGCAGAGTGCAGAGTAGTGAGTGCAGAGTGCAGAGTAGTGAGTGCAGAGTAGTGAGTGCAGAGTAGTGAGTGCAGAGTGCAGAGTAGTGAGTGCAGAGTAGTGAGTGCAGAGTAGTGAGTGCAGAGTAGTGAGTAGTGAGTGCAGAGTAGTGAGTGCAGAGTAGTGAGTGCACAGTAGTGAGTGCAGAGTGCAGAGTAGTGAGTGCAGAGTAGTGAGTGCAGAGTAGTGAGTGCAGAGTAGTGAGTGCAGAGTAGTGAGTGCAGAGTAGTGAGTGCAGAGTAGTGAGTGCAGAGTAGTGAGTAGTGAGTGCAGAGTAGTGAGTAGTGAGTGCAGAGTAGTGAGTAGTGAGTGCAGAGTAGTGAGTAGTGAGTGCAGAGTAGTGAGTGCAGAGTAGTGAGTGCAGGGTAGTGAGTAGTGAGTGCAGAGTAGTGAGTGCAGAGTAGTGAGTGCAGAGTAGTGAGTGCAGAGTAGTGAGTAGTGAGTGCAGAGTAGTGAGTAGTGAGTGCAGAGTAGTGAGTAGTGAGTGCAGAGTAGTGAGTAGTGAGTGCTGCAGAGTAGTGAGTGCAGAGTGCAGAGTAGTGAGTGCAGAGTGCAGAGTAGTGAGTGCAGAGTAGTGAGTGCAGAGTAGTGAGTGCAGAGTAGTGAGTGCAGAGTAGTGAGTGCAGAGTAGTGAGTGCAGAGTGCAGAGTAGTGAGAGCAGAATAGTGAGAGCAGAGTAGTGAGAGCAGAGTAGTGAGAGCAGAGTAGTGAGTGCAGTGTAGTGAGTAGTGATTGCAGAGTAGTGAGTAGTGTGTGCAGAGTAGTGAGTAGTGAGTGCAGAGTAGTGAGTGCAGAGTAGTGAGTGCAGAGTAGTGAGTGCAGAGTAGTGAGTAGTGAGTGCAGAGTAGTGAGTAGTGAGTGCAGAGTAGTGAGTAGTGAGTGCAGAGTAGTGAGTGCAGAGTGCAGAGTAGTGAGTGCAGAGTAGTGAGTGCAGAGTAGTGAGTGCAGAGTAGTGAGTGCAGAGTAGTGAGTGCAGAGTAGTGAGTGCAGAGTAGTGAGTAGTGAGTGCAGAGTAGTGAGTGCAGAGTAGTGAGTAGTGAGTGCAGAGTAGTGAGTAGTGAGTGCAGAGTAGTGAGTAGTGAGTGCAGAGTAGTGAGTGCAGAGTAGTGAGTAGTGAGTGCAGAGTAGTGAGTAGTGAGTGCAGAGTAGTGAGTGCAGAGTAGTGAGTGCAGAGTAGTGAGTGCAGAGTGCAGAGTAGTGAGTGCAGAGTGCAGAGTAGTGAGTGCAGAGTAGTGAGTGCAGAGTGCAGAGTAGTGAGTGCACAGTAGTGAGTGCAGAGTAGTGAGTGCAGTGTAGTGAGTAGTGAGTGCAGAGTAGTGAGTAGTGAGTGCAGAGTAGTGAGTAGTGAGTGCAGAGTAGTGAGTGCAGAGTAGTGAGTGCAGAGTAGTGAGTGCAGAGTGCAGAGTAGTGAGTGCAGAGTGCAGAGTAGTGAGTGCAGAGTAGTGAGTGCAGAGTGCAGAGTAGTGAGTGCACAGTAGTGAGTGCAGAGTAGTGAGTGCAGTGTAGTGAGTAGTGAGTGCAGAGTAGTGAGTAGTGAGTGCAGAGTAGTGAGTAGTGAGTGCAGAGTAGTGAGTAGTGAGTGCAGAGTAGTGAGTGCAGAGTGCAGAGTAGTGAGTGCAGAGTAGTGAGTGCAGAGTGCAGAGTAGTGAGTGCAGAGCGCAGAGTAGTGAGTGCAGAGTAGTGAGTAGTGAGTGCAGAGTAGTGAGTAGTGAGTGCAGAGTAGTGAGTGCAGAGTAGTGAGTGCAGAGTAGTGAGTGCTGAGTGCAGAGTAGTGAGTGCAGAGTGCAGAGTAGTGAGTGCAGAGTAGTGAGTGCACAGTAGTGAGTGCAGAGTAGTGAGTAGTGAGTGCAGAGTAGTGAGTAGTGAGTGCAGAGTAGTGAGTAGTGAGTGCAGAGTAGTGAGTAGTGAGTGCAGAGTAGTGAGTGCAGAGTAGTGAGTGCAGAGTGCAGAGTTGTGAGTGCAGAGTAGTGAGTGCAGAGTGCAGAGTAGTGAGTGCAGAGTAGTGAGTGCAGAGTAGTGAGTGCAGTGTAGTGAGTAGTGAGTGCAGAGTAGTGAGTAGTGAGTGCAGAGTAGTGAGTAGTGAGTGCAGAGTAGTGAGTAGTGAGTGCAGAGTAGTGAGTGCAGAGTGCAGAGTAGTGAGTGCAGAGTAGTGAGTGCAGAGTGCAGAGTAGTGAGTGCAGAGCGCAGAGTAGTGAGTGCAGAGTAGTGAGTAGTGAGTGCAGAGTAGTGAGTAGTGAGTGCAGAGTAGTGAGTGCAGAGTAGTGAGTGCAGAGTAGTGAGTAGTGAGTGCTGAGTGCAGAGTAGTGAGTGCAGAGTGCAGAGTAGTGAGTGCAGAGTGCAGAGTAGTGAGTGCAGAGTAGTGAGTGCAGAGTAGTGAGTGCAGAGTAGTGAGTGCAGAGTAGTGAGTGCAGAGTAGTGAGTGGAGAGTAGTGAGTGCAGAGTAGTGAGTGCAGAGTAGTGAGTGCAGAGTAGTGAGTGCAGAGTAGTGAGTGCAGAGTAGTGAGTGCGGAGTAGTGAGTGCAGAGTAGTGAGTGCAGAGTAGTGAGTAGTGAGTGCTGAGTGCAGAGTAGTGAGTGCAGAGTAGTGAGTGCAGAGTAGTGAGTGGTGAGTGCAGAGTAGTGAGTAGTGAGTGCAGAGTAGTGAGTGCAGAGTAGTGAGTGCAGAGTAGTGAGTGCAGAGTAGTGAGTGCAGAGTAGTGAGTGCAGAGTAGTGAGTGCAGAGTAGTGAGTGCAGAGTAGTGAGTAGTGAGTGCTGAGTGCAGAGTAGTGAGTGCAGAGTAGTGAGGGCAGAGTAGTGAGTGCAGAGTAGTGAGTGCAGAGTAGTGAGTGCAGAGTAGTGAGTAGTGAGTGCAGAGTAGTGAGTAGTGAGTGCAGAGTAGTGAGTGCAGAGTAGTGAGTAGTGAGTGCAGAGTAGTGAGTAGTGAGTGCAGAGTAGTGAGTAATGAGTGCAGAGTAGTGAGTAGTGAGTGCAGAGTAGTGAGTAGTGAGTGCAGAGTAGTGAGTGCAGAGTAGTGAGTGCAGAGTAGTGAGTGCAGAGTAGTGAGTGCAGAGTAGTGAGTGCAGAGTAGTGAGTAGTGAGTGCAGAGTAGTGAGTAGTGAGTGCAGAGTAGTGAGTAGTGAGTGCAGAGTAGTGAGTAGTGAGTGCAGAGTAGTGAGTGCAGAGTGCAGAGTAGTGAGTGCAGAGTGCAGAGTAGTGAGTGCAGAGTAGTGAGTGCAGAGTGCAGAGTAGTGAGTGCAGAGTGCAGAGTAGTGAGTGCAGAGTAGTGAGTGCAGAGTAGTGAGTGCAGAGTAGTGAGTGCAGAGTAGTGAGTGCAGAGTAGTGAGTAGTGAGTGCAGAGTAGTGAGTGCAGAGTAGTGAGTGCAGAGTGCAGAGTAGTGAGTGCAGAGTGCAGAGTAGTGAGTGCAGAGTAGTGAGTGCAGAGAAGTGAGTGCAGAGTAGTGAGTGCAGAGTAGTGAGTGCAGAGTAGTGAGTGCAGAGTAGTGAGTGCAGAGTAGTGAGTGCAGAGTAGTGAGTAGTGAGTGCAGAGTAGTGAGTAGTGAGTGCAGAGTAGTGAGTAGTGTTGGACAGGCCACATGAAGGGCCGCTCTCCCCCGGCCCGACCAGGCCCGAGCCCGGTCACGCAAGTACCACACACCACCATTGCACGTCCTCCGTCCCCTCAGGGACCCCTGCCTTCGAACATATCGACATCGTGGGCCCGATCCACTGCTGGCCCGCGCGCCCATCCGGGACGCCATCTTGGACACTCCACCACGAGGCCGCCTGGCCCCCGATCGACCTCAACCCTGGGCCTAGCCAGGCCTCAGACATCCCGGCACCACCATCCACCCAGGAGGTGAGCGGGCTACTTGGCAAGTCAATGGGAGAAAGAGGTGTCGATGGCTCTCCCCCGCCAAGTGCCGCCCGACCAACGCCTCCCCGGGCGCTGGCTCCACCCCCCTGCTGGGTGTCGGGACACCCTCATCCCGGACCTCCCGACCTCCAGGTGCGAGGGTCCGGACATCAAAGAACATCAGCCCTATAACTGGGGCAGCTCCAGAGCAGGAAGGCAGTTGTATCTTGGAGTCGAGAGACGCAAAGAAGAACTCATCCTTGACGGACTACCGGCGCTGCCGTAGCTCTGCCTTGTGCACCCTTGTCTTGCCTACTGGCGCTGCCACAACCTTCGTAACCTTCCGATCCTTCATCGTCGTCGGGACCTGCTGGCGTGGCCGCGGACCGTTTGCAACCATCATCTCATCGGGACCTGCTGGCTCCGCCGCGGACCGTCGTTCCTTCGTCCATCTCGGGACCTGCTGGCTCCGCCGCGGCCCGATCATCTAGAACGCCGAGCTCGAGGATTGAGAGCTATTTCCACCTTTTTGGTAACAAGACTGTCCCGCTACCCTTTTCCCCAAACCAGAGACCAGAATCGAGGGGACCCCTGAGTCCAGACCTCCTTGTACCATTCCATCGTACTTAAAGAATTGCCTATAAAGTCTCGTTGAACTTTACCCTTGTGTGGTGTCCGTCTGTGGGGGGGAAGTTACTTGTCTGTACGATCGCTGGAGACGGCTCTCCCCGGAGACCTCTCCCCTTATCCTCGGCCGACCCTCCCGGTCCGTCTAACATTGGTGGCCAGCGGCGCGATCCGAATCACCGCATAATCGTACAGAGAGTAGCTTACCCCACGACGAAATCACGATGACGACTAAAGAAAGCGGAGCAACCGAGAAATTCCAGATGGAGAAATTGGACGAGTACAGCCATCGTGAACTAAAACAATTCTGCATCGAACTAGGTATCGCTACCACCGGACTAAGTACCAAAGACGATTTTAAGCATGCCCTGGAATCTTGGGCAGAAACCGGGGCGGCCGGAACCCCTGATCAAAGCATCGCAGCAAAAACCACCACGGCCCCTGAAGAGCGAAGAACGGGTCTCTCGCAAGACGAGATCCAGGAACGAGAAAAAACCAGACTACACGAGCTGGAAATGGCCCGGCTCAAAATGGACATTGAACTTAAGTTGGCCGAACAAAAAATCAACTTAGAGCACCTGCGTCTCCGAGAAGAAAGAGAGGAGAAACAGAGACAAAGGGAGCTCGAGGAAAAGAGACTGGCATATGAACACGAGCGAAAACTAGCTGAGATCGACCTACGCAAGCAGAATAAAGAAGTAGGGGTGTCCGAGCAACTCCACACCCCAGGGGCAACAGAGAAAAAGGTACACATCCCCAAGGATGTCGTTCGAGAATACTTCCGAGAGGACGACATCCAGCAATGGTTTAAGGCCTATGAAATCGCTATGACTGCACACCGGATCGATAGAAGCGATTGGGGAGCCGGTCTATGGGGGAGATTCCTCAATGAGGGCCGCGACGCCCTGCTACAGCTCCCGGACCACCAGATGACCTCCTATGACCATATGAAAGCTGCACTCCTCACTCGCTATGGCCTCACACCCGAGATGTACCGTCAGAGGTTCCGAGACTGCACCCGCATCCCGGGTACAACTTGGGTGGACTATGTAAACTATTTTAGCCGAGCCTTCGAGGGCTGGATCAAAGGAAGCAAGGTCACAACCTACGAACAACTGTTCAATCTTATGGTATGGGAGCACCTGTCGAACAATTGCTTCATTGAACTCCGCCAGCACCTCCTCGACAGCAAGTTAACGGATCCCCGGCAGCTCGCAGCCGAAGCTGACCGGTGGGAAATCACCAGAGTGGGCCGGAATGGGTCCTACGAACAGAACCGGAACAACAATGGTCAGCACCGTCCCTGAGGAGGAGGAGGGGGCCAAGGACGAGGAAGAGACAACGCCCCGGTCGCCCCCGCTACCAGCACCACCCCCCCGGCCAACCGGGGCAGCACCCCGGCGCGACCGGGATACCGAGCCAATGTTACGTGCCATCGATGCCAACGAGTCGGCCACTATGCAAACGACCCAAACTGCCCCCAGTACCAGAGCCCAAGACCCCGCCAAGTAGCCGCTGCTGCTCTGGGGGAGGAACAGATCTCAGAGGAACAAGAGGAATATGAACAGGAACATCAAGAATGGGAGCCAGCCGCCATGGCTCTAGCCTGCTTAGGGGGGAAAGACATGGTCCCGCGGGTCCCCCTACCCGCTAACACCCAGAAGTACAGCCAATGGGTGAGCATCAATGGACGCCGGGCCGAAGCCCTTCGTGACACCGGGGCCAGTGTAACAGCCGTCCGCTGTCACCTGGTGACCCCAGAACAGTATCTACCAAACATTCTCTGCCCTGTACGTTCCGCCGATAACTCGGAAAGTCTGTGCCGGATGGCCTGCGTCCCCTTCGAATGGGGAGGGGTCACCGGCATGTTGAAGGTAACGGTCCGAGACGATGCCCCCGTAGACTGCCTCCTGGGGAATGACCTTGAAAGCTCTCCGTGGGCAGCCGTAGAACGAAGAGAACACCTGGGGATGTTAGGTGTCCCGGACTGGGCGTGTGTCACCACCCGGTCCATGGCCGCCCGTGCCAACCCCCGCCCAGAGGAACCCGAATGGCCGGCGCCGCCGCCTCCGGTCGCCCCGGCCGAAACCACCGACCGTGACGTCCCCCCAGAACCAGCTCAACCTCCAAACCTCGCTAACCTCGACCAGTGGCCTCAAGAGGGGGGGCCCACGCAAGAACAATTTCGCCAAGAACAGAAGACCTGTCCCTCCCTCGAGGGACTCCGCCAGCAAGCACTCGCCCAAAGCGCAGGGGATACCTCCGGAACACACTGGATCTACTGGGACAATGATCTGCTGTACAGTGAGCAAAGAATAGCGGAGCTGGGGGCCAGCCGAGTACTAGTGGTGCCCCTCCGTTTTAGAGACTTTCTGCTGAACCTGGCCCACGACGTCCCCCTGGCGGGACACCTGGGTCAAGATAAAACCTACAGTCGTCTGGTGACCCACTTCTTCTGGCCCAAAATGAGGAACGATGTACACCAGCATTGCCGATCTTGCCCCACGTGCCAAGCCAGTGGGAAGAGCAGCCGCAAACTAAAAGCCCCCCTGCAACCTTTTCCCGTGGTCACCACCCCGTTCGAGAGGGTCGGGATCGACATCGTGGGGCCCCTGGACCCGCGTACAAAACAAGGCCATCGATTCATCCTGGTGCTAGTGGACCACGCCACCCGCTACCCCGAGGCTGTCCCCCTGCGAACTGTGACAGCCCCGGTAGTCGGCCGGGCTCTAATGGGGATCTTCTCCCGTGTGGGCTTCCCCCGAGAAGTCGTCAGCGACAGAGGCACGAACTTTATTTCTAAATATATGAAGTCCCTCTGGCAACAGTGCGGGGTTACCTACCGATTCACGACCCCCTATCACCCTCAAGGAAACGGACTCGTTGAGCGGTTCAACCGCACGCTCAAAGGGATGATCGGGGGGTTGGAAGAGCCCCTCCGTCGCCAGTGGGATGTGCTGCTGTCGTGCCTCCTCTTCGCATATCGAGAGGTCCCCCAGAAGTCCCTGGGCTTCAGCCCGTTTGAACTGCTGTATGGACACCCAGTACGGGGGCCGCTCAGCCTAGTCAAGGAAGGCTGGGAGATGCCCCCTCTCAAGAACCCACCAGATGTCTTCCGGTACCTCCTAACCCTCCGCAACCAGACCCGGCGGTTCAGAGAGCTGGCAAAAGCCAACCTAGAGGCCAGTCAAGAGGACATGAAAAAGTGGTATGACCGGAATGCCTCCTCCATCGAATTTGAACCTGGGCAACAGGTATGGGTGATGTCCCCCACCGAACCCTGCGCCCTGCAAGACAAGTGGACGGGGCCCTTCAAAGTAGTCGAGCGCAAGGGTCCTGCCACCTATCTCATCGACATGGAATCTTCCCGGAACCCCCTCCGGGTCCTCCACGCTAACAGACTGAAGCCCCACTTTGTGCGTTCCGAACTCAGCCTCCTGATGGCCACAGACAATGGGGCTGAAGAAGACTCCGAGCCCCTCCCTGACCTCCTACGGACTCGGGAGAAGGACGGCTCCGTGGATGGGGTCCGACTCTCAGAGGCCCTCACCCGAGAGCAACGCCAGGAGTGTCGAGTCCTCCTATCACAGTTCGCCAGCCTGTTCTCCCTCACCCCAGGTGTCACTTCCTGGTGTGTGCACGATGTGGACACGGGGGACAGCCCCCCTATCCGCCACCGGGCCTACCGCGTGCCAGATCGGGTACGGGCCTGCGTCCAGGGAGAGGTAGCAAAAATGCTCACGCTCGGGGTCATCGAGCCCTCAGACAGCCCCTGGGCCAGCCCTGTAGTACTGGTCCCCAAAGCGGCCGCCCCAGGCACCACACCGGAACTCCGGTTCTGCGTTGACTACCGGGGCTTGAATGCGGTCACCCGAACAGACGCACATCCCATCCCCCGGGCAGATGAACTAATTGACCGCATGGGAGCTGCCCGCTACCTCAGTATTTTCGACCTGACGGCGGGCTACTGGCAAATCGGCCTCACACCCCGGGCCCAAGAACGTTCTGCCTTTTCCACCCCCGATGGCCATTACCATTTCAAGGTCATGCCCTTCGGCATGAAGAATGCTCCCGCAACATTTCAGCGGCTCGTCAATCAAGTCCTGGCGGGGCTCGAAGGGTTCAGCGCCGCCTACCTAGACGACATCGCTGTATACAGCCACCATTGGCCCGAGCACCTCCACCACCTCCAAGCAGTGCTACAAGCCCTTCAGCGAGCTGGCCTCACGATCAAGGCCAGCAAATGTCAAATTGGTCAAGGGTCTGTAACCTACCTCGGACACCAGGTGGGAAGCGGCCTGGTGGCCCCTCTGCAGCTCAAAATTGCCGCCATCCAGTCCTGGCAGCCCCCCATCACCCAGACCGAGGTACGAGCCTTCCTGGGCCTCACGGGCTATTACCGAAGGTTTGTGAAAGACTATGGTACTATAGTGGGGCCCCTCACAGAACTCACGTCCAAAAATCAACCCAAGAAAGTCAACTGGACCGCAGATTGTCAAACAGCATTCGAACAATTGAAAGCCGCCATGTGTTCCGCCCCGGTGCTCCAGGCCCCCGACTACAGCAGGGAGTTCGTCGTCCAGACGGATGCCTCCGACCATGGCATTGGGGCAGTCCTGTCTCAAGTGAACACCGAAGGCCTGGATCAGCCAGTGGCCTTCATCAGCAGACGACTCCTACCACGAGAACAACGATGGAGCACCATAGAGAGGGAGGCCTTCGCTGTGGTATGGGCCCTCAAGAAGCTCCGGCCCTACCTCTTTGGCACACACTTTCGGGTGCAGACCGACCACCGACCCCTGCAGTGGCTGATGCAGATGCGGGGGGAAAACCCGAAGTTACTACGTTGGTCCATCTCCCTACAAGGGATGGACTTCACTGTTGAACACCGGCCTGGGCCAGATCACACCAACGCGGATGGCCTGTCCCGGTTTTTCCGCCTCGACGAGGAGAGTCCCCAAGAGGATGGGTAACTCTCCCCGCCTTCAGCTGGGGGGGACGCATGTTGGACAGGCCACATGAAGGGCCGCTCTCCCCCGGCCCGACCAGGCCCGAGCCCGGTCACGCAAGTACCACACACCACCATTGCACGTCCTCCGTCCCCTCAGGGACCCCTGCCTTCGAACATATCGACATCGTGGGCCCGATCCACTGCTGGCCCGCGCGCCCATCCGGGACGCCATCTTGGACACTCCACCACGAGGCCGCCTGGCCCCCGATCGACCTCAACCCTGGGCCTAGCCAGGCCTCAGACATCCCGGCACCACCATCCACCCAGGAGGTGAGCGGGCTACTTGGCAAGTCAATGGGAGAAAGAGGTGTCGATGGCTCTCCCCCGCCAAGTGCCGCCCGACCAACGCCTCCCCGGGCGCTGGCTCCACCCCCCTGCTGGGTGTCGGGACACCCTCATCCCGGACCTCCCGACCTCCAGGTGCGAGGGTCCGGACATCAAAGAACATCAGCCCTATAACTGGGGCAGCTCCAGAGCAGGAAGGCAGTTGTATCTTGGAGTCGAGAGACGCAAAGAAGAACTCATCCTTGACGGACTACCGGCGCTGCCGTAGCTCTGCCTTGTGCACCCTTGTCTTGCCTACTGGCGCTGCCACAACCTTCGTAACCTTCCGATCCTTCATCGTCGTCGGGACCTGCTGGCGTGGCCGTGGACCGTTTGCAACCATCATCTCATCGGGACCTGCTGGCTCCGCCGCGGACCGTCGTTCCTTCGTCCATCTCGGGACCTGCTGGCTCCGCCGCGGCCCGATCATCTAGAACGCCGAGCTCGAGGATTGAGAGCTATTTCCACCTTTTTGGTAACAAGACTGTCCCGCTACCCTTTTCCCCAAACCAGAGACCAGAATCGAGGGGACCCCTGAGTCCAGACCTCCTTGTACCATTCCATCGTACTTAAAGAATTGCCTATAAAGTCTCGTTGAACTTTACCCTTGTGTGGTGTCCGTCTGTGGGGGGGAAGTTACTTGTCTGTACGATCGCTGGAGACGGCTCTCCCCGGAGACCTCTCCCCTTATCCTCGGCCGACCCTCCCGGTCCGTCTAACAAGTAGTGAGTGCAGAGTAGTGAGTAGTGAGTGCAGAGTAGTGAGTAGTGAGTGCAGAGTAGTGAGTAGTGAGTGCAGAGTAGTGAGTGCAGAGTAGTGAGTGCAGAGTAGTGAGTGCAGAGTAGTGAGTAGTGAGTGCAGAGTAGTGAGTAGTGAGTGCAGAGTAGTGAGTGCAGAGTAGTGAGTGCAGAGTAGTGAGTGCAGAGTAGTGAGTGCAGAGTAGTGAGTGCAGAGTAGTGAGTGCAGAGTAGTGAGTAGTGAGTGTAGAGTAGTGAGTGCACAGTAGTGAGTGCAGAGTAGTGAGTAGTGAGTGCAGAGTAGTGAGTAGTGAGTGCAGAGTAGTGAGTAGTGAGTGCAGAGTAGTGAGTAGTGAGTGCAGAGTAGTGAGTGCAGAGTTGTGAGTGCAGAGTGCAGAGTTGTGAGTGCAGAGTAGTGAGTGCAGAGTAGAGAGTGCAGAGTAGTGAGTGCAGAGTAGTGAGTGCAGAGTAGTGAGTGCAGAGTAGTGAGTGCAGTGTAGTGAGTAGTGATTGCAGAGTAGTGAGTAGTGAGTGCAGAGTAGTGAGTAGTGAGTGCAGAGTAGTGAGTAGTGAGTGCAGAGTAGTGAGTAGTGAGTGCAGAGTAGTGAGTGCAGAGTGCAGAGTAGTGAGTGCAGAGTAGTGAGTGCAGAGTGCAGAGTAGTGAGTGCAGAGCGCAGAGTAGTGAGTGCAGAGTAGTGAGTAGTGAGTGCAGAGTAGTGAGTAGTGAGTGCAGAGTAGTGAGTAGTGAGTGCAGAGTAGTGAGTGCAGAGTAGTGAGTGCAGAGTAGTGAGTAGTGAGTGCTGAGTGCAGAGTAGTGAGTGCAGAGTAGTGAGTGCAGAGTAGTGAGTGCAGAGTAGTGAGTGCAGAGTAGTGAGTGCAGAGTGCAGAGTAGTGAGAGCAGAGTAGTGAGAGCAGAGTAGTGAGTGCAGAGTAGTGAGTGCAGAGTAGTGAGTGCAGAGTAGTGAGTGCAGAGTGCAGAGTAGTGAGTGCAGAGTGCAGAGTAGTGAGTGCAGAGTAGTGAGTGCAGAGTAGTGAGTAGTGAGTGCAGAGTAGTGAGTGCAGAGTAGTGAGTAGTGAGTGCAGAGTAGTGAGTGCAGAGTAGTGAGTAGTGAGTGCAGAGTAGTGAGTGCAGAGTAGTGAGTAGTGAGTGCAGAGTAGTGAGTAGTGAGTGCAGAGTAGTGAGTGCAGAGTAGTGAGTGCAGAGTAGTGAGTGCAGAGTAGTGAGTGCAGAGTAGTGAGTGCAGAGTAGTGAGAGCAGAGTAGTGAGTGCAGTGTAGTGAGTAGTGATTGCAGAGTAGTGAGTAGTGAGTGCAGAGTAGTGAGTAGTGAGTGCGGAGTAGTGAGTAGTGAGTGCAGAGTAGTGAGTGCAGAGTGCAGAGTAGTGAGTGCAGAGTAGTGAGTGCAGAGTGCAGAGTAGTGAGTGCAGAGTAGTGAGTGCAGAGTGCAGAGTAGTGAGTGCAGAGTAGTGAGTGCAGAGTGCAGAGTAGTGAGTGCAGAGTAGTGAGTGCAGAGTAGTGAGTGCAGAGTGCAGAGTAGTGAGTGCAGAGTAGTGAGTGCAGAGTGCAGAGTAGTGAGTGCAGAGTAGTGAGTGCAGAGTGCAGAGTAGTGAGTGCAGAGTGCAAAGTAGTGAGTGCAGAGTAGTGAGTGCAGAGTAGTGAGTGCAGAGTAGTGAGTGCAGAGTAGTGAGTGCAGAGTAGTGAGTGCAGAGTAGTGAGTGCAGAGTAGTGAGTAGTGAGTGCAGAGTAGTGAGTGCAGAGTAGTGAGTGCAGAGTAGTGAGTGCAGAGTAGTGAGTGCATAGTAGTGAGTGCAGAGTAGTGAGTAGTGAGTGCAGAGTAGTGAGTAGTGAGTGCAGAGTAGTGAGTAGTGAGTGCAGAGTAGTGAGTAGTGAGTGCAGAGTAGTGAGTAATGAGTGCAGAGTAGTGAGTAGTGAGTGCAGAGTAGTGAGTAGTGAGTGCAGAGTAGTGAGTGCAGAGTAGTGAGTGCAGAGTAGTGAGTGCAGAGTAGTGAGTGCAGAGTAGTGAGTGCAGAGTAGTGAGTAGTGAGTGCAGAGTAGTGAGTAGTGAGTGCAGAGTAGTGAGTGCAGAGTAGTGAGTGCATAGTGCAGAGTAGTGAGTGCAGAGTGCAGAGTAGTGAGTGCAGAGTAGTGAGTGCAGAGTAGTGAGTGCAGAGTAGTGAGTAGTGAGTGCAGAGTAGTGAGTAGTGAGTGCAGAGTAGTGAGTGCAGAGTAGTGAGTGCAGAGTGCAGAGTAGTGAGTGCAGAGTAGTGAGTGCAGAGTAGTGAGTGCAGAGTAGTGAGTGCAGAGTAGTGAGTGCAGAGTAGCGAGTAGTGAGTGCAGAGTAGTGAGTGCAGAGTAGTGAGTGCAGAGTAGTGAGTGCAGAGTAGTGAGTGCAGAGTAGTGAGTAGTGAGTGCAGAGTAGTGAGTAGTGAGTGCAGAGTAGTGAGTAGTGAGTGCAGAGTAGTGAGTAGTGAGTGCAGAGTAGTGAGTAGTGAGTGCAGAGTAGTGAGTGCAGAGTAGTGAGTGCAGAGTAGTGAGTGCAGAGTAGTGAGTGCAGAGTAGTGAGTGCAGAGTAGTGAGTGCAGAGTAGTGAGAGCAGAGTAGTGAGTGTAGTGTAGTGAGTAGTGATTGCAGAGTAGTGAGTAGTGAGTGCAGAGTAGTGAGTAGTGAGTGCGGAGTAGTGAGTAGTGAGTGCAGAGTAGTGAGTGCAGAGTGCAGAGTAGTGAGTGCAGAGTAGTGAGTGCAGAGTGCAGAGTAGTGAGTGCAGAGTAGTGAGTGCAGAGTGCAGAGTAGTGAGTGCAGAGTAGTGAGTGCAGAGTGCAGAGTAGTGAGTGCAGAGTAGTGAGTGCAGAGTAGTGAGTGCAGAGTGCAGAGTAGTGAGTGCAGAGTAGTGAGTGCAGAGTGCAGAGTAGTGAGTGCAGAGTAGTGAGTGCAGAGTGCAGAGTAGTGAGTGCAGAGTGCAAAGTAGTGAGTGCAGAGTAGTGAGTGCAGAGTAGTGAGTGCAGAGTAGTGAGTGCAGAGTAGTGAGTGCAGAGTAGTGAGTGCAGAGTAGTGAGTGCAGAGTAGTGAGTAGTGAGTGCAGAGTAGTGAGTGCAGAGTAGTGAGTGCAGAGTAGTGAGTGCAGAGTAGTGAGTGCAGAGTAGTGAGTAGTGAGTGCAGAGTAGTGAATAGTGTTAGACGGACCGGGAGGGTCGGCCGAGGTACGGGGAGAGGTCTCCAGGGAGAGCCGTCTCCAACGACTGTACAGATGAATAACTTCCCCCCCACAGACGGACACCACACAAGACTGAAGGTTTAACGAGACTTTATATGCAATTCTTAGGTTACGATGATATGGTACAAGGAGGTCTGGACTCAGGGGTCCCCTCTAGCTTAGTCTTTGGTTGAGGAAAAGGGTAGCGGGACAGTCTTTAGTTACCGGTGAGTCCAAAAATAGCTCTCAATCCTTGAGCTCGGCGTTCTTGATGATCGGGCCGTGGAGGAGCCAAGCAGGTCCCGAGATGGTCGGATGAAAGATGACGGTCCGCGGCGGAGCCTGCAGGTCCCGATGGAGATGACGGTTACAACGGTCCGCGGCCACGCCAGCAGATCCGGACGACGATGAAGGATGAAGGTTGCGACGGCTGTGGCAGCGCCAACAGGCAGGATGATGGTGCACAGGACAGAGCTACGGCAGCGCCAGTAGTCCGTTCAGGATGAGTTCCTCTTTACGTCTCTCGACTCCAAGATACAACTGCCTTCCTGCTCTGGAGCTGCCCCAGTTATAGGGCTGGCGTGCTTTGATGTCCGGACCCTCGCACTTGGAGGTCGGGGGTCCGGGATGCGGGGTTCCAGACACCCAGCAGGGGGGTGGAGCCAGCGCCCGGGGAGGCGATGGGCGAGCGGCACTTGGCGGGGGGGCCATCGACACCTCTTTCTCCCATTGACTTGCCAAGTAGCCCGCTCACCTCCTGGGTAGATGGTGGTGCCGAGATGTCTGAGGCCGGGCCAGGCCCAGGGTCGGGGTCGATCGGGGGCCAGGCGACCTCGTGGTGAAGTGTCCAAGATGGCGGTTCAGGTTGGCCGCGTGGGCCGGCAGGGGATCGGGCCCACGAGGTTAGCTTGCCTCGCAGGCAGGGGCCCTGAGAGGGCAGCAGATGTACAATGATGATGCGTGGTACTGTCGTGGCGGCTCTCGGGCCTGGTTGGGCTGGGGGAGAGCGGCTCTTCATGTGGCCTGTCCAACATGCGTCCCCCCCAGCTGAAGGCGGGGAGAGTTACCCATCTTCCTGGGGACTCTCGTCGTCGAGGCGGAAAAACCGGGACAGGCCGTCTGCGTTGGCGTGGTCTGGTCCTGGCCGGTGTTTGACTGTGAAGTCCATACCTTGCAGGGAGATGGACCAGCGCAGCAATTTTGGGTTTTCCCCCCGCATATGCATCAGCCACTGCAGGGGTCGGTGGTCGGTCTGCACCCGGAAGTGGGTGCCAAAAAGGTAGGGCCGGAGCTTTTTGAGGGCCCATACCACTGCGAATGCTTCTCTCTCTATGGTGCTCCAGCGTTGCTCCCGGGGTAGGAGCCTCCGGCTGATGAAGGCCACGGGTTGATCAAGGCCTTCGGTGTTCACTTGGGACAGGACCGCCCCAATGCCCTGGTCGGAGGCGTCCGTCTGGACGAGGAACTCCCGGCTGTAGTCGGGGGCCTGGAGCACAGGAGCGGAACACATGGCGGTCTTCAATTGTTCGAATGCCGTTTGACACTCTGGGGTCCAGTTCACTTTCTTTGGTTGATTCTTTGACGTGAGTTCCGTGAGAGGCCCCACTATGGTTCCATAGTCTTTTACAAACCTTCGGTAATAGCCTGTGAGGCCCAGGAATGCTCGTACCTCGGTTTGGGTGATAGGGGGCTGCCAGTCCTGGATGGCAGCAATTTTTAGCTGTAGAGGGGCCACTAGGCCGCTTCCCACCTGGTGCCCGAGGTAGGTCACAGACCCTTGTCCAATTTGACATTTGCTGGCCTTGATCGTGAGGCCAGCTCGTTGAAGGGCTTGCAGCACTGCTCGGAGGTGGTGGAGGTGTTCGGTCCAGTGGTGGCTGTACACAGCGATGTCGTCTAGGTAGGCGGCACTGAACCCTTCGAGCCCCGCCAGGACCTTATTGACGAGCCGTTGGAAAGTCGCTGGTGCATTTTTCATGCCGAAAGGCATGACCGTAAAATGATAGTGGCCATCGGGGGTGGAGAAGGCCGAACGTTCCTGTGCTCGGGGGGTGAGGCCGATCTGCCAATAACCTGCTGTCAGGTC
This sequence comes from Lissotriton vulgaris, assembly GCF_964263255.1. Classification (NCBI taxonomy): domain Eukaryota; kingdom Metazoa; phylum Chordata; class Amphibia; order Caudata; family Salamandridae; genus Lissotriton; species Lissotriton vulgaris. The sequence continues at coordinate 179,054,503 of NC_141685.1, forward strand.
GAAGATGCTGAGGTAGCGGGCAGCTCCCATTCGGTCGACCAGTTCATCTGCCCGGGGGATGGGATGTGCGTCCGTCCGGGTGACCTCATTCAGGCCCCGGTAGTCGACACAGAACCGGAGTTCTGGGGTGGTTCCGGGGGCGGCTGCTTTGGGGACCAGCACGACCGGGCTGGCCCATGGACTGTCTGAGGGCTCGATGACCCCGAGCGTGAGCATCTTGGCCACTTCCGCCTGGATGCAGGCCCGTACCCGATCAGGTACGCGGTAGGCCCGGTGGCGGATAGGAGGGCTATCTCCGGTGTCCACATCGTGCACACACCAGGACGTGACACCTGGGGTGAGGGAGAACAGGCTGGCGAACTGTGACAGGAGGGCTTGGCACTCTTGGCGTTGTTCTCTGGTGAGGGTCTCCGAGAGGCGGACCCCATCTACGGAGCCGTCTTGCTCCTGGGTCCGCAGGAGGTCAGGGAGAGGCTCGGAGTCGTCTTCAGCCCCGTTGTCTGTGGCCATCAGTAGGCTGAGTTCGGTTCGTGCAAAGTGAGGTTTCAGCCTGTTGGTGTGGAGGACCCGGAGTGGGTTCCGGGAGGACCCCATATCGATCAGATAGGTGGCAGGGCCCTTGCGCTCGATCACCTTGAAGGGCCCCGTCCATTTGTCTTGGAGGGCGCAAGGTTCTGTGGGGGACATTACCCATACTTGTTGCCCCGGCTCGAATTCAATGGATGAGGCGTTCTGGTCATACCATTTTTTCATATCCTCTTGACTGGCCTCTAGGTTGGCTTTTGCTAGGTCTCTGAACCGCTGTGACTGGTTGCGGAGGGTGAGGAGGTACCGGAAGACGTCTGGAGGGTTCTTGGCCGGAGGCATCTCCCAGCCTTCTTTGATCAGGCTGAGCGGCCCCCGCACTGGGTGCCCGTATAGCAGTTCAAATGGGCTGAAGCCTAGTGATTTTTGTGGGACCTCCCGGTAGGCGAAGAGGAGGCACGGCAGCAGTACATCCCACTGGCGACGGAGGGGCTCTTCCAATCCCCCGATCATCCCTTTTAGTGTGCGGTTGAACCGCTCAACCAGTCCGTTCCCTTGGGGGTGATAGGGGGTCGTGAATCGGTAGGTGACCCCACACTGTTGCCAGAGTGATTTCATGTATTTAGAAATAAAGTTCGTGCCTCTGTCGCTGACGACTTCTCGGGGGAACCCCACACGGGAGAAGATCCCCATCAGGGCCCGGCCGACCACTGGGGCTGTCACGGTCCGGAGAGGTATAGCCTCAGGGTAGCGGGTGGCGTGGTCCACCAGCACCAGAATAAAGCGATGGCCTTGTGTTGTACGTGGGTCTAGGGGTCCCACAATGTCTATTCCGACCCTCTCAAATGGGGTCGTGACTACTGGAAAGGGTTGCAAGGGGGCCTTTAGTTTGCGGCCGCTCTTCCCACTGGCTTGGCACGTGGGGCAAGATCGGCAATGCTGGTGTACATCGTTTCTCATTTTGGGCCAGAAGAAGTGGGTCACTAGGCGGCTGTAAGTTTTATCTTGTCCGAGGTGCCCTGCCAGGGGGACATCGTGGGCCAAGTTTAACAGGAAGTCTCTGAAACGGAGGGGTACCGCTAGTACTCTGTTGGCCCCCAGCTCGGCGATTTTTTGCTCGCTGTACAGTAGATCATTGTCCCAGTAGACCCAATGAGTTCCGGAAGTATCCCCTGCGCCTTGGGCGAGCGCTTGTTGGCGGAGTCCCTCTAGGGAGGGACAGGTCTTCTGCTCCCGGCGAAATTGTTCTTGCGTGGGTCCCCCCTCTTGGGCCCACTGGTCAAGGTTAGCGATGTCGGAAGGTTGAGCAGGTTCGAGGGGGGTGTCATGGTCGGTGGTCTCGGCTGGGGCGACCGGAGGCGGCGGCGCCGGCCATTCTGGTTCTTCTGGGTGAGGGTTGGCCCGGGCGGCCATGGACCGGGTGGTGACGCACGCCCAGTCCGGGACGCCTAACATCCCCAAGTGTTCTTTTCGCTCCACGGCTGCCCACGGGGAGCTCTCCAGGTCATTTCCGAGTAGGCAGTCCACGGGGGAGTCGTCTCGGACCGTCACCTTCAGCATGCCGGAGACCCCCCCCCACTCAAAGGGGACGCAGGCCATCCGACACAGACTTTCCGAGTTGTCGGCTGATCGCACAGGGCAGAGGATGTTCGGTAGATATTGTTCTGGGGTCACCAGGTGACAGCGGACGGCTGTCACACTGGCCCCGGTGTCTCGAAGGGCTTCGGCCCGTCGTCCATTGATGCTTACCCATTGGCTGTACTTCTGGGTGTTAGCGGGTAGGGGGACCCGCGGGACCATGTCTCTTCCCCCTAAGCACGCGAGAGTCATGGCGGCTGGCTCCCACTCTTGATACTCTTGCTGGTCGGTTTCTTGTTCCTCGGGGATCTGTTCTTCCCCTAGTGCCGCGGCGGCCATTTGGCGGGGTTTTGGACTCTGATACTGCGGGCAGCTTGGGTCATTTGCATAGTGGCCGACTCGCTGGCATCGGTGACATGTGACATTGGCTCTGTACCCCGGTCGCGCCGGGGTGCTGCCCCGGTTGGCCGGGGGGGTGGTGCTGGCAGCGGGGGCGGCCGGAGTGTTGTCTCTCCCTCGTCCTTGGCCCCCTCCCCCTCCTCTCGGTCGGTGGTGTCCATTGTTGTTCCTGTTTTGCTCGTAGGACCCATTCCGGCCCACTCTGGTTATCTCCCACCGGTCAGCTTCGGCTGCGAGCTGCCGGGGATCGGTCAACTTGCTGTCGAGGAGGTGTTGGCGTAGTTCGATGAAGCAATTGTTGGACAGATGCTCCCATACCATCAGATTGAACAGCTGCTCGTATGTCGTGACGTTGTTTCCTTTGATCCAGCCTTCGAAAGCTCTGCTAAAGTATGTTACATAGTCCACCCAAGTTGTACCCGGGATGCGCGTGCAGTCTCGGAACCTCTGGCGGTACATCTCGGGCGTGAGACCATAGCGGGTGAGGAGGGCCGCTTTCATATGGTCGTAGGAGGTCATCTGGTGGTCTGGGAGGTGTAACAGGGTATCGCGGCCTTCATTGAGGAATCTGCCCCATAGGCCGGCACCCCAATCGGTTCTATCGATCCGGTGCGCAGTCATAGCGATTTCATAGGCCTTAAACCATTGTTGGATGTCGTCCTCTCGGAAATATTCTCGGACCACATCCTTGGGGATGTGTACTTTTTTCTCCGCGGTCCCCGGGGTGTGGGGTCTCTCGGGCACCCCTAGCTCTTTATTCTGTTTGCGCAGGTTGATCTCGGCTATGTTCCGTTCGTGCTCGTACGCCAGTTTCTTTTCCTCGAGCTCCCTTTGTCTCTGTTTCTCTTCTCTTTCTTCTCGGAGACGTAGGTGCTCTAAGTTGATTTTTTGTTCGGCCAACTTGAGTTCTATTTCCATCTTGAGTCGGGCCATTTCTAGTTCGTGTAGTCGGATTTTTTCTCTTTCTTGGATCTCGTCTTGCGGGAGACCGGTTCTTTGCCCTTCAGGGGCTGTGGTGGTTTGCTCAGGGGCTTCGGTATCCCCGGTCTCTGCCCAAGATTGTAGGGCATGTTTAAAATCGTCCTTGGTGCTTAGTCCGGTGGTAGCGATACCTAGTTCGATGCAGAACTGCTTTAGTTCACGGTGGCTGTACTCCTCTAGTTTTTCCATTTGGAACTTCTCGGTTGATCCGCTTTCTTTAGTTGTCATTATGGTTCGTTGTGGGGTGAGCTATTTTCTGTACGTTATGCGGTGATTCGAATCGCGCCGCTGGCCACCAATGTTAGACGGACCGGGAGGGTCGGCCGAGGTACGGGGAGAGGTCTCCAGGGAGAGCCGTCTCCAACGACTGTACAGATGAATAACTTCCCCCCCACAGACGGACACCACACAAGACTGAAGGTTTAACGAGACTTTATATGCAATTCTTAGGTTACGATGATATGGTACAAGGAGGTCTGGACTCAGGGGTCCCCTCTAGCTTAGTCTTTGGTTGAGGAAAAGGGTAGCGGGACAGTCTTTAGTTACCGGTGAGTCCAAAAATAGCTCTCAATCCTTGAGCTCGGCGTTCTTGATGATCGGGCCGTGGAGGAGCCAAGCAGGTCCCGAGATGGTCGGATGAAAGATGACGGTCCGCGGCGGAGCCTGCAGGTCCCGATGGAGATGACGGTTACAACGGTCCGCGGCCACGCCAGCAGATCCGGACGACGATGAAGGATGAAGGTTGCGACGGCTGTGGCAGCGCCAACAGGCAGGATGATGGTGCACAGGACAGAGCTACGGCAGCGCCAGTAGTCCGTTCAGGATGAGTTCCTCTTTACGTCTCTCGACTCCAAGATACAACTGCCTTCCTGCTCTGGAGCTGCCCCAGTTATAGGGCTGGCGTGCTTTGATGTCCGGACCCTCGCACTTGGAGGTCGGGGGTCCGGGATGCGGGGTTCCAGACACCCAGCAGGGGGGTGGAGCCAGCGCCCGGGGAGGCGATGGGCGAGCGGCACTTGGCGGGGGGGCCATCGACACCTCTTTCTCCCATTGACTTGCCAAGTAGCCCGCTCACCTCCTGGGTAGATGGTGGTGCCGAGATGTCTGAGGCCGGGCCAGGCCCAGGGTCGGGGTCGATCGGGGGCCAGGCGACCTCGTGGTGAAGTGTCCAAGATGGCGGTTCAGGTTGGCCGCGTGGGCCGGCAGGGGATCGGGCCCACGAGGTTAGCTTGCCTCGCAGGCAGGGGCCCTGAGAGGGCAGCAGATGTACAATGATGATGCGTGGTACTGTCGTGGCGGCTCTCGGGCCTGGTTGGGCTGGGGGAGAGCGGCTCTTCATGTGGCCTGTCCAACAAATAGTGAGTGCAGAGTAGTGAGTAGTGAGTGCAGAGTAGTGAGTAATGAGTGCAGAGTAGTGAGTAGTGAGTGCAGAGTAGTGAGTAGTGAGTGCAGAGTAGTGAGTGCAGAGTAGTGAGTGCAGAGTAGTGAGTGCAGAGTAGTGAGTAGTGAGTGCAGAGTAGTGAGTAGTGAGTGCAGAGTAGTGAGTGCAGAGTAGTGAGTGCAGAGTGCAGAGTAGTGAGTGCAGAGTGCAGAGTAGTGAGTGCAGAGTAGTGAGTGCAGAGTAGTGAGTGCAGAGTAGTGAGTAGTGAGTGCAGAGTAGTGAGTAGTGAGTGCAGAGTAGTGAGTGCAGAGTAGTGAGTGCAGAGTGCAGAGTAGTGAGTGCAGAGTGCAGAGTAGTGAGTGCAGAGTAGTGAGTGCAGAGTAGTGAGTGCAGAGTAGTGAGTGCAGAGTAGTGAGTGCAGAGTAGTGAGTGCAGAGTAGTGAGTGCAGAGTAGTGAGTAGTGAGTGCAGAGTAGTGAGTGCAGAGTAGTGAGTGCAGAGTAGTGAGTGCAGAGTAGTGAGTGCAGAGTAGTGAGTGCAGAGTAGTGAGTGCAGAGTAGTGAGTAGTGAGTGCAGAGTAGTGAGTAGTGAGTGCAGAGTAGTGAGTAGTGAGTGCAGAGTAGTGAGTGCAGAGTAGTGAGTGCAGGGTAGTGAGTAGTGAGTGCAGAGTAGTGAGTGCAGAGTAGTGAGTGCAGAGTAGTGAGTGCAGAGTAGTGAGTAGTGAGTGCAGAGTAGTGAGTAGTGAGTGCAGAGTAGTGAGTAGTGAGTGCAGAGTAGTGAGTGCAGAGTGCAGAGTAGTGAGCGCAGAGTGCAGAGTAGTGAGTGCAGAGTAGTGAGTGCAGAGTAGTGAGTGCAGAGTAGTGAGTGCAGAGTAGTGAGTGCAGAGTGCAGAGTAGTGAGAGCAGAGTAGTGAGAGCAGAGTAGTGAGAGCAGAGTAGTGAGAGCAGAGTAGTGAGTGCAGTGCAGTGTAGTGAGTAGTGATTGCAGAGTAGTGAGTAGTGAGTGCAGAGTAGAGTAGTGAGTGCAGAGTAGTGAGTAGTGAGTGCAGAGTAGTGAGTGCAGAGTAGTGAGTGCAGAGTAGTGAGTGCAGAGTAGTGAGTGCAGAGTAGTGAGTGCAGAGTAGTGAGTAGTGAGTGCAGAGTAGTGAGTAGTGAGTGCAGAGTAGTGAGTAGTGAGTGCAGAGTAGTGAGTGCAGAGTGCAGAGTAGTGAGTGCAGAGTGCAGAGTAGTGAGTGCAGAGTAGTGAGTGCAGAGTAGTGAGTGCAGAGTAGTGAGTGCAGAGTAGTGAGTGCAGAGTAGTGAGTGCAGAGTAGTGAGTGCAGAGTGCAGAGTAGTGAGTGCAGAGTGCAAAGTAGTGAGTGCAGAGTAGTGAGTGCAGAGTGCAGAGTAGTGAGTGCAGAGTAGTGAGTGCAGAGTAGTGAGTGCAGAGTAGTGAGTGCAGAGTAGTGAGTGCAGAGTAGTGAGTGCAGAGTAGTGAGTAGTGAGTGCAGAGTAGTGAGTGCAGAGTAGTGAGTGCAGAGTAGTGAGTGCAGAGTAGTGAGTGCAGAGTAGTGAGTGCAGAGTGCAGAGTAGTGAGTGCAGAGTAGTGAGTGCAGAGTGCTGAGTAGTGAGTGCAGAGTAGTGAGTGCAGAGTAGTGAGTGCAGAGTAGTGAGTGCAGAGTAGTGAGTGCAGAGTAGTGAGTGCAGAGTAGTGAGTGCAGAGTGCAGAGTAGTGAGTGCAGAGTGCAGAGTAGTGAGTGCAGAGTGCAGAGTAGTGAGTGCAGAGTAGTGAGTGCAGAGTAGTGAGTGCAGAGTAGTGAGTGCAGAGTAGTGAGTGCAGAGTAGTGAGTGCAGAGTAGTGAGTGCAGAGTAGTGAGTGCAGAGTGCAGAGTAGTGAGTGCAGAGTGCAGAGTAGTGAGTGCAGAGTAGTGAGTGCAGAGTGCAGAGTAGTGAGTGCAGAGTAGTGAGTGCAGAGTAGTGAGTGCAGAGTAGTGAGTGCAGAGTAGTGAGTGCAGAGTAGTGAGTGCAGAGTAGTGAGTAGTGAGTGCAGAGTAGTGAGTGCAGAGTAGTGAGTAGTGAGTGCAGAGTAGTGAGTGCAGAGTAGTGAGTGCAGAGTAGTGAGTAGTGAGTGCAGAGTAGTGAGTAGTGAGTGCAGAGTAGTGAGTAGTGAGTGCAGAGTAGTGAGTGCAGAGTAGTGAGTGCAGAATAGTGAGTGCAGAGTGCAGAGTAGTGAGTGCAGAGTGCAGAGTAGTGAGTGCAGAGTAGTGAGTGCAGAGTGCAGAGTAGTAAGTGCAGAGTAGTGAGTGCAGAGTAGTGAGTGCAGAGTAGTGAGTGCAGAGTAGTGAGTGCAGAGTAGTGAGTGCAGAGTAGTGAGTGCAGAGTAGTGAGTAGTGAGTGCAGAGTAGTGAGTAGTGAGTGCAGAGTAGTGAGTAGTGAGTGCAGAGTAGTGAGTGCAGAGTAGTGAGTTGTTAGACCCGGGACCCTGGCCGGCCAAGACTCGCGTCGAGGTCAGTCAGGGATCGCCAGTTCTAAGTGTCAGGGCAAGGGAGTCACACGCCAAGATAACCCCTCACTCGCCCTCTAGGTAACGTGGCGCGAGCAGTCAAGGCTAAACTTGGAGGCGATGTAAGTTAAGTATTTGCGCACGCACCCCAGCAACAACAACCAAGGCCCACCACAAAGAATATACTCCACACAAGGTTATGTAAAAATAGCCTTTGTATTATAAAAATATACATCAGATAAAACACACATCTTATTACACGGTGCCAACAGACACGGGCGGAATTTACAAGGGATATTTGTACAGGACAGGGCCACTTGGACCACTGTCAAGGGTATCAGCACTTGTAGAAACAATTACTGTAGCACAAAAATATAACAGTAGAGCATACAACCAGTAATCACTGGTAACAGGACCTCTCTAGCACCACCTGTACTAGGGAGAAAACAACCACCTACATGTCACAATACCTATAGGGGTGCAAGAATAAAACACATGATGTATCCACATTCAGCGGTGTAAAAGGACAAAGCACAAGAGAACACATGATGAATAATCTACCCATTCAGAGGTGTAAGCAAAAACACACAGTTGCGCAAAACTCAGATAAGTCACCACCTGTGACTGTCCCTAGGCCAACTGGCCTCTCTAGGGCTAGGACGCCCTGTGTCCCAAAGTCAGGGGGCCTAAACGTGGCAGTTGCCCACAAAGTGCTGGGCAACTGGTGCAGGGGAAGTTAGGGCAACGTTGGAGCCTCGTGGGCTCTAGAACAAGAACTGGCACCCTGAGCCTCTCTCCGGCTCTTCAACAGGACGGGGCACTCGAGCCTCTCAGGGCTCGCAAAGCAAAAGGCGGGCTGGAGCCTCTCTGGGCTCAAGAACGAGGAAATGGCACCCTCAGAGCCTCGCAGGCTCTGCTTTCCAGAACAACTGTGCCCCAGAGCCTCTCAGGGCTCTCAAAACGACTATGGGCACAAGAGCCTCTCGGGGCCCAATATATCCAAATTGCCCCCAGGAGCCTCGGGGCTCCTAATCTCAAGGCGGCTGCGTTGGAGTCCCTCACGGGGGACTCAGAGCAAGGACAAATGCCCCCAAGAGCCTCGCAGGCTCACAGAACGAATTGCCCCCAGGAGCCTCTCTGGGCTCCTCAACTCTGATGTGGGCGGCGGGGCCCCTCTCGGGGGACCCTCGAACACGTGGGGTGCTTTGGTTTGGAGTCCCCTCCTCTGGGGGACTCGAGATGCTTGCAATGCCCCCGTGAAGCCCTCGTGGCTTCACTCTGACATCTAGCGCGAGCTCGCGCTACCAGGGGGGGGGGGGCGGACACCGACAATCTGTCCCGGCGCCCCTCCCTTCCCTTCTCGTCACTCACCGGCTTTTCCCTGGCAGGCGGCTCTCCTCACGGGATGCGGGGCTCTCCCCTCACTCGGGGCGCCTTGCCGGGGACTTCGCTTCAGCTTCCCGGCTCCTCTCCTCGCTGCTCGGCTGCGGGGCGGGACTTCCGGTTGCTTCTCCCGGGGCCGCGCTGTGATTGGCCGGCCGGCCGGAACACTTCCGGGTCGTCGCGGGCAGCGCGGCGGCCCGGTCCAGGCACTCGTAGGCGGGGAGCAATTTACCGAGGAGTGGGCTCCCTCGAGGAAAAAGCGAAAACGGGCGGCAAGGTCCCTGGCAGGGTGGGCACCTGTCAGGGGGCAAATTAATCAAAAGTAAGCGAGGTGGCACTCGCTTGGGGCGGACAATGCCGGGTGGGCACCGGCCTCTGCAGACAAAGCGCTCCCAGCGCTAGAGGGGTGACCACAGCGCTCCCAAGCGCTGCAAGCAAAATAAAGCGCTCTTTAGCGCTAAAAAGCAATCCAAGGCGCTCCCAGGCGCTAGGGGCCAACAAGCCCAGCAAAAGTCCTTTCAAGGGGCAGGGGGGCAAGGCTGGGCCAAGAGCCAGCACACTGGGTCTCCAGGCAGGGAGACTCCCCAAGTGGCGGTCCTCTGGCCCCAGCAGCAGCAACAGCCCCCTCTGGCAGGATCCAAAGGTAGAACATTTTCAGTGGGGACACAGCCCCTTCTTATACCAACAAATCCTTTGTTACAATGTGCAGGGTGGGGGGAAAACCAGTCGCAGCTGGTTCTGGAGCACTCTTGATGGCCCAACCACCCATTCCTTTCACTGGGGAGGCTAGGGTCATTAGACACACCACAGGGGGGCGGAGCCAGCATTGTGTGGGGAAAACCCAGCCCATCCAGGACACAGGTACACTCCTCCCACACATCACTCATGCTAATCTCCCACTCACCACCGGGCAGACCCATCCAGACTTCCTGGAGCCTGGCATGCCAGCCAGCTCCAGCCAATCACGCTCCAGCACCCTCACTGTACACATATCTCAATGTCCAGAAGTAGCACTTCCCAACTAGACACACACATGCCGCAGACACCATCTTGCAGCATTCACTCTCCCGAGTTCAGGCATACCAAACTCGAGCCTGCACTCCCCACGCATCAGGAACTACTAGGGACACACACATTCCCCATGCATTCCTATGGGAGGGCAGGCCAGCCATACTACACGCACGCACTTTCACTCTGGGACTCAGGGAAAAGTGCGCAGAGACCCACAAATCACTAGCACAGGGTCACAAATAAGGCAAAAAGTCTAGGGGTGAACCTGCCCTGCGGGCCAAGTCCAACACAACCCCCTTCCAGCCAAAACGCAGGGGAGAACAATCACCACCGTGATGGACTTCCCTGCTTGGGGCGATAGAACACGGACGCAGGCCCGCCACTGCCGGGACACTCTCCTGTTCTATGCCACGGTGAACCCCTAGGGTTCCTTCTAAAGCTCCTGTAAGGACCAACTGGGCTACCCCACTGGTACTCCTCAGCTGTCCGCGCCCCGGACCAGGCCCTGGGCCACCCAGGTGCTACCGGTCCTTGCCAATTCGCAGAGCGGGGGGTAGTAACCCCTGGCACATAGTGTCCATTCTCCACTCTCCCTGTCTGCAAGACAGGACTAGACTGCCACTGGTTCACCAGCCTTTGGTCTACAACCTCAGGCGGACCAGGAGTCTCAGAGAAGGCTTTCCTCCCCTTACCTCTTCTTCCAGGGTTCCTCCTCCTCCTGCGAGGGGGACACCCCGAACGCCATTCCAACCTAGGGTTTAACCCCTCAGGTTGCACCGGGGTCAGAGGTGGGCTTTCCCACCCTCTGCACCCCCTTCCAGAGGTCTGCCCTCTCCCAACTGGAGAAGTTCCCCTGGAAGAACCGGTCAGGACACTGCTTACAGTCGTCCTACCCTTCAGGTCAGGCCGAACCTGCACCTGGCCTCCCAACCTCCGGTCTAAAACCTTTGGTGGAATAATTGCCTGGCACTCCAGGACTTCTGGGGATTCACACACAATCCCCCTGAGGCTGACACATGACCCATGTGTCGTGTGACTGTCTGCCTGGCGCAGATCTCCCGCCTCCTGTCCACCTGACAGTGCGCAAAGATCCCCCAGCACAGAAGTGGCGCCACCCGGGTCCCCCCAAGAAGATCTAGCCCAACTGGCTAGTCTCTGGTCCACTGGTGCATCCACTGGGAAACTCGTCCCCCCATCACTCCTCGCTTCGGACTTCTGTGCCCTCCCAACTGGAGCGACACTGCCGGCTACTGGAACCCCTGGAGTTCTGGTTACAGACACTCCAGGTTCCCTAGACACTAGGAGATCCTCCTCAAGTGTACTAACAGGACAGCCTAGGTCGCCAACCTGGTGTTCCCTCAAGAAACCACCCAGGTTCTGAGATAGGGCTTCGGGCCTCTGGGGACTCTCAGCCTCCCACTGACTCCTGCTCCACTGAGCCAGGTAGTCAGCCCCTCCACCCCTCTCACTATACTGGGACCTAGCTGGGCTACACTGAGCCTCTTCCACCACGCTGGGCTGGAAGCTACCTGTACCACTATTGTTGGACTCACTCTCCAATGACTCTACAGAACCTCTGGCACTCTCCCAGCGCTCTGCTTCTTCTGCAAGGGTGTCCGGATCAGTCAACCCACATTCCAACAGGTGTAGGCGCAACTCTGGCAAACAACTACTAAGCACCTGCTCTCTTAGAACCAGATCAAATAGTTTGTCAAACTCAGATTCCATGTGAACCTCTAACCATTCAGCCAGTGCACCTTGACATTCATCCACAAACTCCCCCCAAGACTGGTGAGACAGTTTCCTACTGCCCCTGAATCTCAACCTATACTCCTCCTCTGGGGAAACAGGTACCAGACTCTGGGAACTGGGAGTGGGATTTCCTGCACTGAGATTCAAATAGCTGCCACCACTGGACTCAACCCTCCCTGGGGGATCCAGAAAATTAAGACTGCGGTCAGGGGATAACCTACACTCTAGGGCTATCTTCTCCCTGGCCAAGGCCCTCTCAGCCTCTGCAGTCCGCTCATTCACACCCAGCTGCGCCATCTCTCTGGCATGCTCTAACCTGAGCTTCTCCATGGCCAGCTGGTGCTCCCTCTCTTCTCTCCTATCCACCCACTCCTCTGGGGACAGGGAAAGGGATGGGGTGCTACATCTGACACTGGACCCAGCAAGGGACTCCCTATCTATGGGGTCCTCGCTCTCTGCTGGCGCCCAGCCACTGTCAACCTCACTCTCCACATCAGACTCTTCAGGGCTCTCCTCAGACCCACCACCCTCATGGTGTGCGGTCCGGGCCCTCTCCCTCTCACTGTGCTCACGCTCCCAGTCACTCTTCTGCCACAGGATCATGTTATCCCTAAGCTTGGACTGGGTGTCTGACTCACTCACTGGGATGTCTCTCTCCTTACATAACCGTACCAACTCATGCATACTGTACTTAAACAGGCTACACAGGTTAAAAGGAGATTCCATCTTGACAGGATGCTCACAGACACGTGCAACACAAGGGAACTAGCAATCTGAAGTAGAAGTACACAATTCCAAAACTTCCACTCTCCTAAAAAAAAAGAACTCACTCATGCGTCCAGGGAAACACACCATTCATCCACACACACCCTCCCCTCGGATCGGTAAGGCAGTTTCTACTACCCCTGACTTCTCAACCTGACCACATGTGACACAGGTACCAAACTCTGGAAGCAGGGCGGGGGACAAATGTACTGAACACAATTATCAAATGACACTCTTCAGGAGAAGCAATAATGGAACTTCACCAAAACACAATAATCCCCAACAATGTGGTCATCTAAAATGCAGAGCTTTGTAGTGGCCAGTTGCTACTGTGGTACAACGCAAACACAAATCCTTATCCTCACCGCTTGCCGCCAATGTTAGACCCGGGACCCTGGCCGGCCAAGACTCGCGTCGAGGTCAGTCAGGGATCGCCAGTTCTAAGTGTCAGGGCAAGGGAGTCACACGCCAAGATAACCCCTCACTCGCCCTCTAGGTAACGTGGCGCGAGCAGTCAAGGCTAAACTTGGAGGCGATGTAAGTTAAGTATTTGCGCACGCACCCCAGCAACAACAACCAAGGCCCACCACAAAGAATATACTCCACACAAGGTTATGTAAAAATAGCCTTTGTATTATAAAAATATACATCAGATAAAACACACATCTTATTACACGGTGCCAACAGACACGGGCGGAATTTACAAGGGATATTTGTACAGGACAGGGCCACTTGGACCACTGTCAAGGGTATCAGCACTTGTAGAAACAATTACTGTAGCACAAAAATATAACAGTAGAGCATACAACCAGTAATCACTGGTAACAGGACCTCTCTAGCACCACCTGTACTAGGGAGAAAACAACCACCTACATGTCACAATACCTATAGGGGTGCAAGAATAAAACACATGATGTATCCACATTCAGCGGTGTAAAAGGACAAAGCACAAGAGAACACATGATGAATAATCTACCCATTCAGAGGTGTAAGCAAAAACACACAGTTGCGCAAAACTCAGATAAGTCACCACCTGTGACTGTCCCTAGGCCAACTGGCCTCTCTAGGGCTAGGACGCCCTGTGTCCCAAAGTCAGGGGGCCTAAACGTGGCAGTTGCCCACAAAGTGCTGGGCAACTGGTGCAGGGGAAGTTAGGGCAACGTTGGAGCCTCGTGGGCTCTAGAACAAGAACTGGCACCCTGAGCCTCTCTCCGGCTCTTCAACAGGACGGGGCACTCGAGCCTCTCAGGGCTCGCAAAGCAAAAGGCGGGCTGGAGCCTCTCTGGGCTCAAGAACGAGGAAATGGCACCCTCAGAGCCTCGCAGGCTCTGCTTTCCAGAACAACTGTGCCCCAGAGCCTCTCAGGGCTCTCAAAACGACTATGGGCACAAGAGCCTCTCGGGGCCCAATATATCCAAATTGCCCCCAGGAGCCTCGGGGCTCCTAATCTCAAGGCGGCTGCGTTGGAGTCCCTCACGGGGGACTCAGAGCAAGGACAAATGCCCCCAAGAGCCTCGCAGGCTCACAGAACGAATTGCCCCCAGGAGCCTCTCTGGGCTCCTCAACTCTGATGTGGGCGGCGGGGCCCCTCTCGGGGGACCCTCGAACACGTGGGGTGCTTTGGTTTGGAGTCCCCTCCTCTGGGGGACTCGAGATGCTTGCAATGCCCCCGTGAAGCCCTCGTGGCTTCACTCTGACATCTAGCGCGAGCTCGCGCTACCAGGGGGGGGGGGGCGGACACCGACAATCTGTCCCGGCGCCCCTCCCTTCCCTTCTCGTCACTCACCGGCTTTTCCCTGGCAGGCGGCTCTCCTCACGGGATGCGGGGCTCTCCCCTCACTCGGGGCGCCTTGCCGGGGACTTCGCTTCAGCTTCCCGGCTCCTCTCCTCGCTGCTCGGCTGCGGGGCGGGACTTCCGGTTGCTTCTCCCGGGGCCGCGCTGTGATTGGCCGGCCGGCCGGAACACTTCCGGGTCGTCGCGGGCAGCGCGGCGGCCCGGTCCAGGCACTCGTAGGCGGGGAGCAATTTACCGAGGAGTGGGCTCCCTCGAGGAAAAAGCGAAAACGGGCGGCAAGGTCCCTGGCAGGGTGGGCACCTGTCAGGGGGCAAATTAATCAAAAGTAAGCGAGGTGGCACTCGCTTGGGGCGGACAATGCCGGGTGGGCACCGGCCTCTGCAGACAAAGCGCTCCCAGCGCTAGAGGGGTGACCACAGCGCTCCCAAGCGCTGCAAGCAAAATAAAGCGCTCTTTAGCGCTAAAAAGCAATCCAAGGCGCTCCCAGGCGCTAGGGGCCAACAAGCCCAGCAAAAGTCCTTTCAAGGGGCAGGGGGGCAAGGCTGGGCCAAGAGCCAGCACACTGGGTCTCCAGGCAGGGAGACTCCCCAAGTGGCGGTCCTCTGGCCCCAGCAGCAGCAACAGCCCCCTCTGGCAGGATCCAAAGGTAGAACATTTTCAGTGGGGACACAGCCCCTTCTTATACCAACAAATCCTTTGTTACAATGTGCAGGGTGGGGGGAAAACCAGTCGCAGCTGGTTCTGGAGCACTCTTGATGGCCCAACCACCCATTCCTTTCACTGGGGAGGCTAGGGTCATTAGACACACCACAGGGGGGCGGAGCCAGCATTGTGTGGGGAAAACCCAGCCCATCCAGGACACAGGTACACTCCTCCCACACATCACTCATGCTAATCTCCCACTCACCACCGGGCAGACCCATCCAGACTTCCTGGAGCCTGGCATGCCAGCCAGCTCCAGCCAATCACGCTCCAGCACCCTCACTGTACACATATCTCAATGTCCAGAAGTAGCACTTCCCAACTAGACACACACATGCCGCAGACACCATCTTGCAGCATTCACTCTCCCGAGTTCAGGCATACCAAACTCGAGCCTGCACTCCCCACGCATCAGGAACTACTAGGGACACACACATTCCCCATGCATTCCTATGGGAGGGCAGGCCAGCCATACTACACGCACGCACTTTCACTCTGGGACTCAGGGAAAAGTGCGCAGAGACCCACAAATCACTAGCACAGGGTCACAAATAAGGCAAAAAGTCTAGGGGTGAACCTGCCCTGCGGGCCAAGTCCAACATGAGTGCAGAGTAGTGAGTGCAGAGTGCAGAGTAGTGAGTGCAGAGTAGTGAGTGCAGAGTAGTGAGTAGTGAGTGCAGAGTAGTGAGTGCAGAGTAGTGAGTAGTGAGTGCAGAGTAGTGAGTAGTGAGTGCAGAGTAGTGAGTGCAGAGTAGTGAGTGCAGAGTAGTGAGTGCAGAGTAGTGAGTGCAGAGTAGTGAGTGCAGAGTAGTGAGTGCAGAGTAGTGAGTGCAGAGTAGTGAGTGCAGAGTAGTGAGTGCAGTGTAGTGAGTAGTGATTGCAGAGTAGTGAGTAGTGAGTGCAGAGTAGTGAGTAGTGAGTGCAGAGTAGTGAGTGCAGAGTAGTGAGTGCAGAGTGCAGAGTAGTGAGTGCAGAGTAGTGAGTGCAGAGTGCAGAGTAGTGAGTGCAGAGTGCAGAGTAGTGAGTGCAGAGTAGTGAGTGCAGAGTAGTGAGTGCAGAGTGCAGAGTAGTGAGTGCAGAGTAGTGAGTGCAGAGTAGTGAGTGCAGAGTAGTGAGTGCAGAGTAGTGAGTGCAGAGTAGTGAGTAGTGAGTGCAGAGTAGTGAGTGCAGAGTAGTGAGTAGTGAGTGCAGAGTAGTGAGTGCACAGTAGTGAGTGCACAGTAGTGAGTGCAGAGTGCAGAGTAGTGAGTGCAGAGTAGTGAGTGCAGAGTAGTGAGTGCAGAGTAGTGAGTGCAGAGTAGTGAGTGCAGAGTAGTGAGTGCAGAGTAGTGAGTGCAGAGTAGTGAGTAGTGAGTGCAGAGTAGTGAGTAGTGAGTGCAGAGTAGTGAGTAGTGAGTGCAGAGTAGTGAGTGCAGAGTAGTGAGTGCAGGGTAGTGAGTAGTGAGTGCAGAGTAGTGAGTGCAGAGTAGTGAGTGCAGAGTAGTGAGTGCAGAGTAGTGAGTAGTGAGTGCAGAGTAGTGAGTAGTGAGTGCAGAGTAGTGAGTAGTGAGTGCAGAGTAGTGAGTAGTGAGTGCAGAGTAGTGAGTGCAGAGTGCAGAGTAGTGAGTGCAGAGTGCAGAGTAGTGAGTGCAGAGTAGTGAGTGCAGAGTAGTGAGTGCAGAGTAGTGAGTGCAGAGTAGTGAGTGCAGAGTAGTGAGTGCAGAGTGCAGAGTAGTGAGAGCAGAGTAGGGAGAGCAGAGTAGTGAGAGCAGAGTAGTGAGAGCAGAGTAGTGAGTGCAGTGTAGTGAGTAGTGATTGCAGAGTAGTGAGTAGTGAGTGCAGAGTAGTGAGTAGTGAGTGCAGAGTAGTGAGTGCAGAGTAGTGAGTGCAGAGTAGTGAGTGCAGAGTAGTGAGTAGTGAGTGCAGAGTAGTGAGTAGTGAGTGCAGAGTAGTGAGTAGTGAGTGCAGAGTAGTGAGTGCAGAGTGCAGAGTAGTGAGTGCAGAGTAGTGAGTGCAGAGTAGTGAGTGCAGAGTAGTGAGTGCAGAGTAGTGAGTGCAGAGTAGTGAGTGCAGAGTAGTGAGTAGTGAGTGCAGAGTAGTGAGTGCAGAGTAGTGAGTAGTGAGTGCAGAGTAGTGAGTAGTGAGTGCAGAGTAGTGAGTAGTGAGTGCAGAATAGTGAGTAGTGAGTGCAGAGTAGTGAGTGCAGAGTAGTGAGTAGTGAGTGCAGAGTAGTGAGTAGTGAGTGCAGAGTAGTGAGTGCAGAGTAGTGAGTGCAGAGTAGTGAGTGCAGAGTGCAGAGTAGTGAGTGCAGAGTGCAGAGTAGTGAGTGCAGAGTAGTGAGTGCAGAGTGCAGAGTAGTGAGTGCAGAGTAGTGAGTGCAGAGTAGTGAGTGCAGTGTAGTGAGTAGTGCTTGCAGAGTAGTGAGTAGTGAGTGCAGAGTAGTGAGTAGTGAGTGCAGAGTAGTGAGTAGTGAGTGCAGAGTAGTGAGTAGTGAGTGCAGAGTAGTGAGTAGTGAGTGCAGAGTAGTGAGTGCAGAGTGCAGAGTAGTGAGTGCAGAGTAGTGAGTGCAGAGTGCAGAGTAGTGAGTGCAGAGCGCAGAGTAGTGAGTGCAGAGTAGTGAGTAGTGAGTGCAGAGTAGTGAGTAGTGAGTGCAGAGTAGTGAGTAGTGAGTGCAGAGTAGTGAGTGCAGAGTAGTGAGTGCAGAGTAGTGAGTGCAGAGTAGTGAGTGCAGAGTAGTGAGTAGTGAGTGCTGAGTGCAGAGTAGTGAGTGCAGAGTGCAGAGTAGTGAGTGCAGAGTAGTGAGTGCACAGTAGTGAGTGTAGAGTAGTGAGTAGTGAGTGCAGAGTAGTGAGTAGTGAGTGCAGAGTAGTGAGTAGTGAGTGGAGAGTAGTGAGTAGTGAGTGCAGAGTAGTGAGTGCAGAGTAGTGAGTGCAGAGTGCAGAGTTGTGAGTGCAGAGTAGTGAGTGCAGAGTGCAGAGTAGTGAGTGCAGAGTAGTGAGTGCAGTGTAGTGAGTAGTGATTGCAGAGTAGTGAGTAGTGAGTGCAGAGTAGTGAGTAGTGAGTGCAGAGTAGTGAGTAGTGAGTGCAGAGTAGTGAGTAGTGAGTGCAGAGTAGTGAGTAGTGAGTGCAGAGTAGTGAGTGCAGAGTGCAGAGTAGTGAGTGCAGAGTAGTGAGTGCAGAGTGCAGAGTAGTGAGTGCAGAGCGCAGAGTAGTGAGTGCAGAGTAGTGAGTAGTGAGTGCAGAGTAGTGAGTAGTGAGTGCAGAGTAGTGAGTAGTGAGTGCAGAGTAGTGAGTGCAGAGTAGTGAGTGCAGAGTAGTGAGTGCAGAGTAGTGAGTAGTGAGTGCTGAGTGCAGAGTAGTGAGTGCAGAGTGCAGAGTAGTGAGTGCAGAGTGCAGAGTAGTGAGTGCAGAGTAGTGAGTGCAGAGTAGTGAGTGCAGAGTAGTGAGTGCAGAGTAGTGAGTGCAGAGTAGTGAGTGCTGAGTGCAGAGTAGTGAGTGCTGAGTAGTGAGTGCAGAGTAGTGAGTGCAGAGTAGTGAGTGCAGAGTAGTGAGTGCAGAGTAGTGAGTGCAGAGTAGTGAGTGCAGAGTAGTGAGTGCAGAGTAGTGAGTAGTGAGTGCAGAGTAGTGAGTAGTGAGTGCAGAGTAGTGAGTAGTGAGTGCAGAGTAGTGAGTAGTGAGTGCAGAGTAGTGAGTGCAGAGTGCAGAGTAGTGAGTGCAGAGTAGTGAGTGCAGAGTGCAGAGTAGTGAGTGCAGAGCGCAGAGTAGTGAGTGCAGAGTAGTGAGTAGTGAGTGCAGAGTAGTGAGTAGTGAGTGCAGAGTAGTGAGTAGTGAGTGCAGAGTAGTGAGTGCAGAGTAGTGAGTGCAGAGTAGTGAGTGCAGAGTAGTGAGTAGTGAGTGCTGAGTGCAGAGTAGTGAGTGCAGAGTGCAGAGTAGTGAGTGCAGAGTGCAGAGTAGTGAGTGCAGAGTAGTGAGTGCAGAGTAGTGAGTGGTGAGTGCAGAGTAGTGAGTAGTGAGTGCAGAGTAGTGAGTGCAGAGTAGTGAGTGCAGAGTAGTGAGTGCAGAGTAGTGAGTGCAGAGTAGTGAGTGCAGAGTAGTGAGTGCAGAGTAGTGAGTAGTGAGTGCAGAGTAGTGAGTAGTGAGTGCAGAGTAGTGAGTGCAGAGTAGTGAGTAGTGAGTGCAGAGTAGTGAGTAGTGAGTGCAGAGTAGTGAGTAGTGAGTGCACAGTAGTGAGTAATGAGTGCAGAGTAGTGAGTAGTGAGTGCAGAGTAGTGAGTAGTGAGTGCAGAGTAGTGAGTGCAGAGTAGTGAGTGCAGAGTAGTGAGTGCAGAGTAGTGAGTGCAGAGTAGTGAGTGCAGAGTAGTGAGTAGTGAGTAGTGAGTGCAGAGTAGTGAGTAGTGAGTGCAGAGTAGTGAGTAGTGAGTGCAGAGTAGTGAGTGCAGAGTGCAGAGTAGTGAGTGCAGAGTGCAGAGTAGTGAGTGCAGAGTAGTGAGTGCAGAGTGCAGAGTAGTGAGTGCAGAGTGCAGAGTAGTGAGTGCAGAGTAGTGAGTGCAGAGTAGTGAGTGCAGAGTAGTGAGTGCAGAGTAGTGAGTGCAGAGTAGTGAGTAGTGAGTGCAGAGTAGTGAGTGCAGAGTAGTGAGTGCAGAGTGCAGAGTAGTGAGTGCAGAGGGCAGAGTAGTGAGTGCAGAGTAGTGAGTGCAGAGTAGTGAGTGCAGAGTAGTGAGTGCAGAGTAGTGAGTGCAGAGTAGTGAGTAGTGAGTGCAGAGTAGTGAGTAGTGAGTGCAGAGTAGTGAGTAGTGAGTGCAGAGTACTGAGTAGTGAGTGCAGAGTAGTGAGTAGTGAGTGCAGAGTAGTGAGTGCAGAGTAGTGAGTGCAGAGTAGTGAGTGCAGAGTAGTGAGTGCAGAGTAGTGAGTAGTGAGTGCAGAGTAGTGAGTAGTGAGTGCAGAGTAGTGAGTAGTGAGTGCAGAGTAGTGAGTGCAGAGTAGTGAGTGCAGAGTAGTGAGTGCAGAGTAGTGAGTGCAGAGTAGTGAGTGCAGAGTAGTGAGTGCAGAGTAGTGAGTGCAGAGTAGTGAGTAGTGAGTGCAGAGTAGTGAGTGCACAGTAGTGAGTGCAGAGTAGTGAGTAGTGAGTGCAGAGTAGTGAGTAGTGAGTGCAGAGTAGTGAGTAGTGAGTGCAGAGTAGTGAGTAGTGAGTGCAGAGTAGTGAGTGCAGAGTAGTGAGTAGTGAGTGCAGAGTAGTGAGTGCAGAGTAGTGAGTAGTGAGTGCAGAGTAGTGAGTAGTGAGTGCAGAGTAGTGAGTAGTGAGTGCAGAGTAGTGAGTGCAGAGTAGTGAGTGCAGAGTAGTGAGTGCAGAGTAGTGAGTGCAGTGTAGTGAGTAGTGATTGCAGAGTAGTGAGTAGTGATTGCAGAGTAGTGAGTAGTGAGTGCAGAGTAGTGAGTAGTGAGTGCAGAGTAGTGAGTAGTGAGTGCAGAGTAGTGAGTAGTGAGTGCAGAGTAGTGAGTGCAGAGCGCAGAGTAGTGAGTGCAGAGCAGTGAGTAGTGAGTGCAGAGTAGTGAGTAGTGAGTGCAGAGTAGTGAGTGCAGAGTAGTGAGTGCAGAGTAGTGAGTGCAGAGTAGTGAGTGCAGAGTAGTGAGTAGTGAGTGCTGAGTGCAGAGTAGTGAGTGCAGAGTAGTGAGTGCAGAGTAGTGAGTGCAGAGTAGTGAGTGCAGAGTAGTGAGTGCAGAGTAGTGAGTGCAGAGTGCAGAGTAGTGAGAGCAGAGTAGTGAGAGCAGAGTAGTGAGTGCAGAGTAGTGAGTGCAGAGTGCAGAGTAGTGAGTGCAGAGTGCAGAGTAGTGAGTGCAGAGTGCAGAGTAGTGAGTGCAGAGTAGTGAGTGCAGAGTAGTGAGTAGTGAGTGCAGAGTACTGAGTGCAGAGTAGTGAGTAGTGAGTGCAGAGTAGTGAGTGCAGAGTAGTGAGTAGTGAGTGCAGAGTAGTGAGTGCAGAGTAGTGAGTAGTGAGTGCAGAGTAGTGAGTGCAGAGTAGTGAGTGCAGAGTAGTGAGTGCAGAGTAGTGAGTGCAGAGTAGTGAGAGCAGAGTAGTGAGTGCAGTGTAGTGAGTAGTGATTGCAGAGTAGTGAGTAGTGAGTGCAGAGTAGTGAGTAGTGAGTGCGGAGTAGTGAGTAGTGAGTGCAGAGTAGTGAGTGCAGAGTAGTGAGTGCAGAGTGCAGAGTAGTGAGTGCAGAGTAGTGAGTGCAGAGTGCAGAGTAGTGAGTGCAGAGTAGTGAGTGCAGAGTGCAGAGTAGTGAGTGCAGAGTGCAGAGTAGTGAGTGCAGAGTAGTGAGTGCAGAGTGCAGAGTAGTGAGTGCAGAGTAGTGAGTGCAGAGTGCAGAGTAGTGAGTGCAGAGTGCAGAGTAGTGAGTGCAGAGTAGTGAGTGCAGAGTGCAGAGTAGTGATTGCAGAGTAGTGAGTGCAGAGTGCAGAGTAGTGAGTGCAGAGTAGTGAGTGCAGAGTGCAGAGTAGTGAGTGCAGAGTAGTGAGTGCAGAGTGCAGAGTAGTGAGTGCAGAGTAGTGAGTGCAGAGTAGTGAGTGCAGAGTGCAGAGTAGTGAGTGCAGAGTAGTGAGTGCAGAGTGCAGAGTAGTGAGTGCAGAGTGCAGAGTAGCGAGTGCAGAGTAGTGAGTGCAGAGTAGTGAGTGCAGAGTAGTGAGTGCAGAGTAGTGAGTGCAGAGTAGTGAGTGCAGAGTAGTGAGTAGTGAGTGCAGAGTAGTGAGTGCAGAGTAGTGAGTAGTGAGTGCAGAGTAGTGAGTGCAGAGTAGTGAGTGCAGAGTAGTGAGTGCACAGTAGTGAGTGCACAGTAGTGAGTGCAGAGTGCAGAGTAGTGAGTGCAGAGTAGTGAGTGCAGAGTAGTGAGTGCAGAGTAGTGAGTGCAGAGTAGTGAGTGCAGAGTAGTGAGTGCAGAGTAGTGAGTGCAGAGTAGTGAGTAGTGAGTGCAGAGTAGTGAGTAGTGAGTGCAGAGTAGTGAGTAGTGAGTGCAGAGTAGTGAGTAGTGAGTGCAGAGTAGTGAGTGCAGAGTAGTGAGTGCAGAGTAGTGAGTGCAGAGTAGTGAGTGCAGAGTAGTGAGTAGTGAGTGCAGAGTAGTGAGTAGTGAGTGCAGAGTAGTGAGTAGTGAGTGCAGAGTAGTGAGTAGTGAGTGCAGAGTAGTGAGTGCAGAGTGCAGAGTAGTGAGTGCAGAGTGCAGAGTAGTGAGTGCAGAGTAGTGAGTGCAGAGTAGTGAGTGCAGAGTAGTGAGTGCAGAGTAGTGAGTGCAGAGTAGTGAGTAGTGAGTGCAGAGTAGTGAGTAGTGAGTGCAGAGTAGTGAGTGCAGAGTGCAGAGTAGTGAGTGCAGAGTGCAGAGTAGTGAGTGCAGAGTAGTGAGTGCAGAGTAGTGAGTGCAGAGTAGTGAGTGCAGAGTGCAGAGTAGTGAGAGCAGAGTAGTGAGAGCAGAGTAGTGAGAGCAGAGTAGTGAGTGCAGTGTAGTGAGTAGTGATTGCAGAGTAGTGAGTAGTGAGTGCAGAGTAGAGTAGTGAGTGCAGAGTAGTGAGTAGTGAGTGCAGAGTAGTGAGTGCAGAGTAGTGAGTGCAGAGTAGTGAGTGCAGAGTAGTGAGTGCAGAGTAGTGAGTGCAGAGTAGTGAGTGCAGAGTAGTGAGTGCAGAGTAGTGAGTGCAGAGTAGTGAGTGCAGAGTAGTGAGTGCAGAGTAGTGAGTAGTGAGTGCAGAGTAGTGAGTAGTGAGTGCAGAGTAGTGAGTAGTGAGTGCAGAGTAGTGAGTAGTGAGTGCAGAGTAGTGAGTGCAGAGTAGTGAGTGCAGAGTAGTGAGTGCAGAGTAGTGAGTGCAGAGTAGTGAGTAGTGAGTGCAGAGTAGTGAGTAGTGAGTGCAGAGTAGTGAGTAGTGAGTGCAGAGTAGTGAGTAGTGAGTGCAGAGTAGTGAGTGCAGAGTGCAGAGTAGTGAGTGCAGAGTGCAGAGTAGTGAGTGCAGAGTAGTGAGTGCAGAGTAGTGAGTGCAGAGTAGTGAGTGCAGAGTAGTGAGTGCAGAGTAGTGAGTAGTGAGTGCAGAGTAGTGAGTAGTGAGTGCAGAGTAGTGAGTGCAGAGTGCAGAGTAGTGAGTGCAGAGTGCAGAGTAGTGAGTGCAGAGTAGTGAGTGCAGAGTAGTGAGTGCAGAGTAGTGAGTGCAGAGTGCAGAGTAGTGAGAGCAGAGTAGTGAGAGCAGAGTAGTGAGAGCAGAGTAGTGAGTGCAGTGTAGTGAGTAGTGATTGCAGAGTAGTGAGTAGTGAGTGCAGAGTAGAGTAGTGAGTGCAGAGTAGTGAGTAGTGAGTGCAGAGTAGTGAGTGCAGAGTAGTGAGTGCAGAGTAGTGAGTGCAGAGTAGTGAGTGCAGAGTAGTGAGTAGTGAGTGCAGAGTAGTGAGTAGTGAGTGCAGAGTAGTGAGTAGTGAGTGCAGAGTAGTGAGTGCAGAGTGCAGAGTAGTGAGTGCAGAGTGCAGAGTAGTGAGTGCAGAGTAGTGAGTGCAGAGTAGTGAGTGCAGAGTAGTGAGTGCAGAGTAGTGAGTGCAGAGTAGTGAGTGCAGAGTGCAGAGTAGTGAGTGCAGAGTGCAGAGTAGTGAGTGCAGAGTAGTGAGTGCAGAGTGCAGAGTAGTGAGTGCAGAGTAGTGAGTGCAGAGTAGTGAGTGCAGAGTAGTGAGTGCAGAGTAGTGAGTAGTGAGTGCAGAGTAGTGAGTAGTGAGTGCAGAGTAGTGAGTGCAGAGTAGTGAGTAGTGAGTGCAGAGTAGTGAGTAGTGAGTGCAGAGTAGTGAGTAGTGAGTGCAGAGTAGTGAGTGCAGAGTAGTGAGTGCAGAGTAGTGAGTGCAGAGTAGTGAGTGCAGAGTGCAGAGTAGTGAGTGCAGAGTGCAGAGTAGTGAGTGCAGAGTAGTGAGTGCAGAGTGCAGAGTAGTGAGTGCAGAGTAGTGAGTGCAGAGTAGTGAGTGCAGAGTAGTGAGTGCAGAGTAGTGAGTGCAGAGTAGTGAGTAGTGAGTGCAGAGTAGTGAGTAGTGAGTGCAGAGTAGTGAGTGCAGAGTAGTGAGTGCAGAGTAGTGAGTGCAGAGTGCAGAGTAGTGAGTGCAGAGTAGTGAGTGCAGAGTGCAGAGTAGTGAGTGAAGAGTAGTGAGTGCAGAGTAGTGTAGGAAATGAGACCCCCGGCCGGCCAGGACTTGCACCCCAGCCAGTCAGAGACCACCACTCCTATGTAAAATCGACCCCTGCTCGCCCTCTAGGTAACGCGGCGCGGGCAGCCAGGCCTAACTCGGAGGACATGTGAAGCATTTGCGCACGCACCCACCAACAACAACATCCCCGACCTCCCACAAAAGGAACTCCACACCATATATATATAAAAATAGTTTCTGTATTAAGCAGGACACATAGGAACATACATTGTACAAGGTGCCAGGGGCACGGGCAGGGGCTACAGGGAAGAAGGTACAGCGCAGGGCCAAGGGACCACTGCTAGGAATCACATACAGGGGACATCTGGTATTCAGAGGGGGGCGAAGGAGGTCAAGGTACACAACATACAGGAGCACCGGTAGAGGTGCAACATAGAATACTTGTAGGGATCACTCTAGTCTTAGTCCATAGCCATCCACAGGCCAGCGGGCCTTTCTAGGGCAAGGGGCCCAGAGTCTCAAGGTTCATGGCAGGGAGCCCAGGGCAAACCTAAACGTAGCAGTTGCCCACTAAGTGCTGGGCAACTGAGGGACGTCGTGTGGGCCTCGCCGACCCTGGGGACAAGGAGTGCCAACTGGAGGAGCCACTCGGGCTCGAGAACGAGGGGGGGGCATTGGCACAGTGGAGCCTCGCAGGGCTTGAGAGATGAAGGGGGCCCAAGGCGGAGCCTCGCCGGCCTCGGGAGTAAATGGGGCCAAAGGGGGAGCCTCGCCGGGCTCAGAGATGAAGGGGGCCCAAGGCGGAGCCTCGCCGGGCTCGGGAGTAAAGGGGGCCAAAGGGGGAGCCTCGCCGGGCTCAGAGATGAAGGGGGCCCAAGGCGGAGCCTCGCCGGGCTCGGGAGTAAAGGGGGCCAAAGGGGGGAGCCTCTCTGGGCTCAAGGAAGGAGGAGCCGTATGCGGAGCATCGTGGGAGTCCTTCCGGACTCTGGGACCCAGGGAGGAGGCCTCGCGGACCCACAGCACTCCCCCTGGCAGAGGAGCGTCCGCACTCACCGGCTGATAGAGGCGGCAGCTTCACGGGGCCTCAGCTTCTTGGCGTGGCGATGGCGGCGCTCCCTCCTCCGGGAGAGCCATAGACTGCCGGGTGCGCCTGGGGAAGCCCTCCAAGGTCGGGCCAATCCCTGCGCGGCCCCGCAATGACGCGGTAGGAGTCCCGGCGGCCAGGACCAATGGCGGGACGGCAATGCTTTATCCGGGGCCGCCAATGGCAGCGCGGCCCTGGGTAGGGAGGCGGGCACAGCGCCTCCACAGCCGACTCCGGGCTGCAGCGGTGAACTCGGGGAGGTAGCGAGGAGTAGGCTCCCTCGTAAATATGCCACGCAAGGGGGTAGGCGAGGTAGGCACTCGCTGGGCGTCTGGCAACTCCGTGGGGCAGGGCAAATGCCGGGTGGCACCGGCTCGATGAATCCAGCGCTCCCAAGCGCTAGGGTATAGATGCCGCGCTCTCAGCGCTGGGGGATCAGGAGAAAAGCGCTCTCCAGAGGCTAGATGAAGGTAGCAAAGTCCATAGGGAGTCTAGGACCTCAGGTGGAGCGTAGCCGCTCCTAGGAGGGGGAAAACCATCAGGAGTCCAGGAGTAGGGCAGGGCCCAGGGAGGCAAGCCAACCCTGAGCCCAAGCAGCAGCAGCTCCTGGTAGATTCAAGTTGAGAACAAGAACAAGTCCAGAGTGTCACAGCACCCTTTTTATACACACATTCTTGGTCTGAAGGGGCAGGCAGGGGGAGAACCAGCTGGAACTGGTTATGGGGGGATTCTTTACACTGGCCAGGCTAGGAACATCAGCCGCACCCCAGGGGGTGGAGCCAGCATTGTCTGGGGAAAACCCAGCCTCATTCATGACACTCAAACCAGACAGTCAATCCACAAGCAGACCCAGGCTCACTCCTCCCCTCACATCAGCATGCTAAACACTCCATTCACCACCGGGGCAGACCCTCCCAGATCCTGGGAGCCAGGCTCACCAGCCAGCCCCGGCCAATCATACTCCAGGCACATATTCCACAAATATGCCAACTTCCAAAAGGGGGACTTCTACACTAGACACACTCATACCTCATATACCGTTGCGCAGCATTCAATCTCACGAGTTCATACATACCAGACTTGACCCTGCACACCCTACGCACCGGGAACTACTGAGGACTCATCCATTCCCCATGCATTCCTATGGAAGGGTAGGTCGCTCTCTCCTCACACTCACTCAGAGGGGAAATCACCCTCCCCAGGTTACATATACCATAAAAACTTCAGGGGCGGACCTGCCAGATGGGCCACGTCCAACACATGCCCCTCCCAGCCCAAACGCCGGGTAGACCAATCACTACCGTGATGGACTTCCCTGCTGCAGGGCGGTAGAACATGGACGTGGCTCGCGCTACCGAGACACCCTCCAGTTCGACGCCTACCTGGGCCGATAGACACACACAGGCTAAAAATCAAGAAAAATAAAAAAATAAAAAAAAATAAGAAAGACATAGGTCCAACCAGGCCACCCCCCTGGCACGCCTTAGTTGTCCGTGACTAGGACCAGGCCCTAGGCCACCCAGATACCACTGGTCCCTGCAAATCCGAAGTGGGGGGTGGTAACCCCGGGCCCACAATAGCCCTTCTCCACTCCCTTTCTCAGGGTAGCCACGACTACCACTGTTCCTTCCACCTAGGGTCCATACCCTCAGGCTTGCCAGAGGTCACGGGCAAGAATGCCCCACCCTACCTCTACTTCTGAGGTTCCGCGTTCTCCAGGAGAAACACCCTCAGAACACACTTTCCTAACAGTCTTGGAACTTCCTTCCTCCACTGGTCTTCCACCTGGGAACTAAGCGTTCAGCTCTCCCCAAGGCAAGCCGCGGCCGAGCCAGCAGGTCTTCCTTGTCCGGGATACAACTCAACATAAATTCGACAAAACGAGCCGCGGCAGTACTAGCCGGTCTCAAGGTTCAGCTCTCCCCAAGGCAAGCCGCGGCCGAGCCAGCAGGTCTTCCTTGTCTGGGATACAACTAACATGAATTCAACAAAACGAGCCGCGGCCGTGCCAGCAGGTCTCGAGGTTCAGCTCTCCCCAAGGCAAGCCGCGGCCGAGCCAGCAGGTCTTCCTTGTCCGGGATACAACTACCATAACTTTAACAAAACGAGCTGCAGCAGTGCCAGCAGGTCTCAAGGTTCAGCTCTCCCCAAGGCAAGCCGCGGCCGAGCCAGCAGGTCTTCCTTGTCCGGGATACAACTTAACATAAATTCAGCCAGGGCGACACCTGACGCCTAAACCACATTCAGTGGGGTACGGAACGCATGATGCATCAAACACAATTAGCAGGGCAAAAAGGGGGGGGGACACCTGACGCATCAACCACATTCAGCGGTGCACGGAACACATGCTGCCTCCAACACATTCATCAGGATAAGGAAGGACAAGGTTAACGTTGATTCAGCAAGCTCCCCATCCCAGAGAACTTATACTCCATTACTCAGCATACCTCAACATTCATGCACATACCGTTCCCTAGACTGGTAGGACAGTTTTCCACCGCCCCTGATTCCTCAGCCTGACCCTCGGGGCACAGGTACCATTACTCTAGGGCAGGGACAAGGACCATACATATTTGAACTCAATTTTGCAACCACCACTGGATCCCACCCTTCTGGTGAATCCAGAAAACCATATTACACTAGGGAGATGATTTACCCTCCCAAGCTAGGGACACCTAACTCTCAGCATACATGTACATTTTTTTCTACAGAACAGATATTTAAGTAACCCTTAAAACTTTCCACAGGACGGGTATTTCTAACAATCTTTAACATTTTTCACAGACATTTTTTAGCAACCTGACCTGACCCTATGTGGCACAGGTATCATTATTCTAAGGAATGGACAGGGACCATATACATTGAACATAATTATGCTGCCACCACTGGATCCCACCCTTCTGGTGAATCCAGAAAACCATATTACACTAGGGAGATGATTTACCCTCCCAAGCTAGGGACACCTAACTCTCAGCATACATGTACATTTTTTTCTACAGAACAGATATTTAAGTAACCCTTAAAACTTTCCACAGGACGGGTATTTCTAACAATCTTTAACATTTTTCATAGACATTTTTTAGCAACCTGACCTGACCCTATGTGGCACAGGTATCATTATTCTAAGGAATGGACAGGGACCATATACATTGAACATAATTATGCTGCCACCACTGGATCCCACCCTTCCGGTGAGTCCAGAAAACACATTGTACTAGGGAGTTGATCTACCCTCCCTAGCTAGGGCCATCTAACCAGAACACATCTTTCATAGGACGGACATTTACGTAAACTCTTAAAACAATAATCTCTTTTCTTTGCGACCATTTACAATACAGAGTTTTGTAGGGAGGCCAGTTATCATTGTGGTACTGCGCAAACACAAGTCCGGATCCCACCGCTAGCCACCAGTGTAGGAAATGAGACCCCCGGCCGGCCAGGACTTGCACCCCAGCCAGTCAGAGACCACCACTCCTATGTAAAATCGACCCCTGCTCGCCCTCTAGGTAACGCGGCGCGGGCAGCCAGGCCTAACTCGGAGGACATGTGAAGCATTTGCGCACGCACCCACCAACAACAACATCCCCGACCTCCCACAAAAGGAACTCCACACCATATATATATAAAAATAGTTTCTGTATTAAGCAGGACACATAGGAACATACATTGTACAAGGTGCCAGGGGCACGGGCAGGGGCTACAGGGAAGAAGGTACAGCGCAGGGCCAAGGGACCACTGCTAGGAATCACATACAGGGGACATCTGGTATTCAGAGGGGGGCGAAGGAGGTCAAGGTACACAACATACAGGAGCACCGGTAGAGGTGCAACATAGAATACTTGTAGGGATCACTCTAGTCTTAGTCCATAGCCATCCACAGGCCAGCGGGCCTTTCTAGGGCAAGGGGCCCAGAGTCTCAAGGTTCATGGCAGGGAGCCCAGGGCAAACCTAAACGTAGCAGTTGCCCACTAAGTGCTGGGCAACTGAGGGACGTCGTGTGGGCCTCGCCGACCCTGGGGACAAGGAGTGCCAACTGGAGGAGCCACTCGGGCTCGAGAACGAGGGGGGGGCATTGGCACAGTGGAGCCTCGCAGGGCTTGAGAGATGAAGGGGGCCCAAGGCGGAGCCTCGCCGGCCTCGGGAGTAAATGGGGCCAAAGGGGGAGCCTCGCCGGGCTCAGAGATGAAGGGGGCCCAAGGCGGAGCCTCGCCGGGCTCGGGAGTAAAGGGGGCCAAAGGGGGAGCCTCGCCGGGCTCAGAGATGAAGGGGGCCCAAGGCGGAGCCTCGCCGGGCTCGGGAGTAAAGGGGGCCAAAGGGGGGAGCCTCTCTGGGCTCAAGGAAGGAGGAGCCGTATGCGGAGCATCGTGGGAGTCCTTCCGGACTCTGGGACCCAGGGAGGAGGCCTCGCGGACCCACAGCACTCCCCCTGGCAGAGGAGCGTCCGCACTCACCGGCTGATAGAGGCGGCAGCTTCACGGGGCCTCAGCTTCTTGGCGTGGCGATGGCGGCGCTCCCTCCTCCGGGAGAGCCATAGACTGCCGGGTGCGCCTGGGGAAGCCCTCCAAGGTCGGGCCAATCCCTGCGCGGCCCCGCAATGACGCGGTAGGAGTCCCGGCGGCCAGGACCAATGGCGGGACGGCAATGCTTTATCCGGGGCCGCCAATGGCAGCGCGGCCCTGGGTAGGGAGGCGGGCACAGCGCCTCCACAGCCGACTCCGGGCTGCAGCGGTGAACTCGGGGAGGTAGCGAGGAGTAGGCTCCCTCGTAAATATGCCACGCAAGGGGGTAGGCGAGGTAGGCACTCGCTGGGCGTCTGGCAACTCCGTGGGGCAGGGCAAATGCCGGGTGGCACCGGCTCGATGAATCCAGCGCTCCCAAGCGCTAGGGTATAGATGCCGCGCTCTCAGCGCTGGGGGATCAGGAGAAAAGCGCTCTCCAGAGGCTAGATGAAGGTAGCAAAGTCCATAGGGAGTCTAGGACCTCAGGTGGAGCGTAGCCGCTCCTAGGAGGGGGAAAACCATCAGGAGTCCAGGAGTAGGGCAGGGCCCAGGGAGGCAAGCCAACCCTGAGCCCAAGCAGCAGCAGCTCCTGGTAGATTCAAGTTGAGAACAAGAACAAGTCCAGAGTGTCACAGCACCCTTTTTATACACACATTCTTGGTCTGAAGGGGCAGGCAGGGGGAGAACCAGCTGGAACTGGTTATGGGGGGATTCTTTACACTGGCCAGGCTAGGAACATCAGCCGCACCCCAGGGGGTGGAGCCAGCATTGTCTGGGGAAAACCCAGCCTCATTCATGACACTCAAACCAGACAGTCAATCCACAAGCAGACCCAGGCTCACTCCTCCCCTCACATCAGCATGCTAAACACTCCATTCACCACCGGGGCAGACCCTCCCAGATCCTGGGAGCCAGGCTCACCAGCCAGCCCCGGCCAATCATACTCCAGGCACATATTCCACAAATATGCCAACTTCCAAAAGGGGGACTTCTACACTAGACACACTCATACCTCATATACCGTTGCGCAGCATTCAATCTCACGAGTTCATACATACCAGACTTGACCCTGCACACCCTACGCACCGGGAACTACTGAGGACTCATCCATTCCCCATGCATTCCTATGGAAGGGTAGGTCGCTCTCTCCTCACACTCACTCAGAGGGGAAATCACCCTCCCCAGGTTACATATACCATAAAAACTTCAGGGGCGGACCTGCCAGATGGGCCACGTCCAACAAGTAGTGAGTGCAGAGTAGTGAGTGCAGAGTAGTGAGTGCAGAGTAGTGAGTGCAGAGTGCAGAGTAGTGAGTGCAGAGTAGTGAGTGCGGAGTAGTGAGTGCAGAGTAGTGAGTGCAGAGTAGTGAGTAGTGAGTGCAGAGTAGTGAGTGCAGAGTAGTGAGTAGTGAGTGCAGAGTAGTGAGTGCAGAGTAGTGAGTAGTGAGTGCAGAGTAGTGAGTAGTGAGTGCAGAGTAGTGAGTAGTGAGTGCAGAGTAGTGAGTGCAGAGTAGTGAGTGCAGAGTAGTGAGTGCAGAGTGGTGAGTGCAGTGTAGTGAGTAGTGATTGCAGAGTAGTGAGTGCAGAGTAGTGAGTGCAGAGTAGTGAGTGCAGAGTAGTGAGTGCAGAGTAGTGAGTGCAGAGTAGTGAGTAGTGAGTGCAGAGTAGTGAGTAGTGAGTGCAGAGTAGTGAGTGCAGAGTAGTGAGTGCAGAGTAGTGAGTGCAGAGTAGTGAGTGCAGAGTGCAGAGTAGTGAGTGCAGAGTAGTGAGTGCAGAGTGGTGAGTGCAGAGTAGTGAGTGCAGAGTAGTGAGTGCAGAGTAGTGAGTGCAGAGTAGTGAGTGCAGAGTAGTGAGTGCAGAGTAGTGAGTAGTGAGTGCAGAGTAGTGAGTAGTGAGTGCAGAGTAGTGAGTGCAGAGTAGTGAGTGCAGAGTAGTGAGTGCAGAGTGCAGAGTAGTGAGTGCAGAGTGCAGAGTAGTGAGTGCAGAGTGCAGAGTAGTGAGTGCAGAGTGCAGAGTAGTGAGTGCAGAGTAGTGAGTGCAGAGTGCAGAGTAGTGAGTGCAGAGTAGTGAGTGCAGAGTGCAGAGTAGTGAGTGCAGAGTAGTGAGTGCAGAGTGCAGAGTAGTGAGTGCAGAGTAGTGAGTGCAGAGTAGTGAGTGCAGAGTAGTGAGTGCAGAGTAGTGAGTAGTGAGTGCAGAGTAATGAGTGCAGAGTAGTGAGTAGTGAGTGCAGAGTAGTGAGTGCAGAGTAGTGAGTGCAGAGTAGTGAGTAGTGAGTGCAGAGTAGTGAGTAGTGAGTGCAGAGTAGTGAGTAGTGAGTGCAGAGTAGTGAGTGCAGAGTGCAGAGTAGTGAGTGCAGAGTGCAGAGTAGTGAGTGCAGAGTGCAGAGTAGTGAGTGCAGAGTAGTGAGTGCAGAGTGCAGAGTAGTGAGTGCAGAGTGCAGAGTAGTGAGTGCAGAGTAGTGAGTGCAGAGTAGTGAGTGCAGAGTAGTGAGTGCAGAGTAGTGAGTGCAGAGTAGTGAGTGCAGAGTAGTGAGTAGTGAGTGCAGAGTAGTGAGTGCAGAGTAGTGAGTGCAGAGTGCAGAGTAGTGAGTGCAGAGTGCAGAGTAGTGAGTGCAGAGTAGTGAGTGCAGAGTAGTGAGTGCAGAGTAGTGAGTGCAGAGTAGTGAGTGCAGAGTAGTGAGTAGTGAGTGCAGAGTAGTGAGTAGTGAGTGCAGAGTAGTGAGTAGTGAGTGCAGAGTAGTGAGTAGTGAGTGCAGAGTAGTGAGTGCAGAGTAGTGAGTGCAGAGTAGTGAGTAGTGAGTGCTGAGTGCAGAGTAGTGAGTGCAGAGTGCAGAGTAGTGAGTGCAGAGTAGTGAGTGCACAGTAGTGAGTGTAGAGTAGTGAGTAGTGAGTGCAGAGTAGTGAGTAGTGAGTGCAGAGTAGTGAGTAGTGAGTGGAGAGTAGTGAGTAGTGAGTGCAGAGTAATGAGTGCAGAGTAGTGAGTAGTGAGTGCAGAGTAATGAGTGCAGAGTAGTGAGTAGTGAGTGCAGAGTAGTGAGTGCAGAGTAGTGAGTGCAGAGTAGTGAGTAGTGAGTGCAGAGTAGTGAGTAGTGAGTGCAGAGTAGTGAGTAGTGAGTGCAGAGTAGTGAGTGCAGAGTGCAGAGTAGTGAGTGCAGAGTGCAGAGTAGTGAGTGCAGAGTGCAGAGTAGTGAGTGCAGAGTAGTGAGTGCAGAGTGCAGAGTAGTGAGTGCAGAGTGCAGAGTAGTGAGTGCAGAGTAGTGAGTGCAGAGTAGTGAGTGCAGAGTAGTGAGTGCAGAGTAGTGAGTGCAGAGTAGTGAGTGCAGAGTAGTGAGTAGTGAGTGCAGAGTAGTGAGTGCAGAGTAGTGAGTGCAGAGTGCAGAGTAGTGAGTGCAGAGTGCAGAGTAGTGAGTGCAGAGTAGTGAGTGCAGAGTAGTGAGTGCAGAGTAGTGAGTGCAGAGTAGTGAGTGCAGAGTAGTGAGTGCAGAGTAGTGAGTAGTGAGTGCAGAGTAGTGAGTAGTGAGTGCAGAGTAGTGAGTAGTGAGTGCAGAGTAGTGAGTAGTGAGTGCAGAGTAGTGAGTGCAGAGTAGTGAGTGCAGAGTAGTGAGTGCAGAGTAGTGAGTAGTGAGTGCTGAGTGCAGAGTAGTGAGTGCAGAGTGCAGAGTAGTGAGTGCAGAGTAGTGAGTGCACAGTAGTGAGTGTAGAGTAGTGAGTAGTGAGTGCAGAGTAGTGAGTAGTGAGTGCAGAGTAGTGAGTAGTGAGTGGAGAGTAGTGAGTAGTGAGTGCAGAGTAGTGAGTGCAGAGTAGTGAGTGCAGAGTGCAGAGTTGTGAGTGCAGAGTAGTGAGTGCAGAGTGCAGAGTAGTGAGTGCAGAGTAGTGAGTAGTGAGTGCAGAGTAGTGAGTAGTGAGTGCAGAGTAGTGAGTAGTGAGTGCAGAGTAGTGAGTAGTGAGTGCAGAGTAGTGAGTGCAGAGTGCAGAGTAGTGAGTGCAGAGTAGTGAGTGCAGAGTGCAGAGTAGTGAGTGCAGAGCGCAGAGTAGTGAGTGCAGAGTAGTGAGTAGTGAGTGCAGAGTAGTGAGTAGTGAGTGCAGAGTAGTGAGTAGTGAGTGCAGAGTAGTGAGTGCAGAGTAGTGAGTGCAGAGTAGTGAGTGCAGAGTAGTGAGTAGTGAGTGCTGAGTGCAGAGTAGTGAGTGCAGAGTGCAGAGTAGTGAGTGCAGAGTGCAGAGTAGTGAGTGCAGAGTAGTGAGTGCAGAGTAGTGAGTGCAGAGTAGTGAGTGCAGAGTAGTGAGTGCAGAGTAGTGAGTGCTGAGTGCAGAGTAGTGAGTGCTGAGTAGTGAGTGCAGAGTAGTGAGTGCAGAGTAGTGAGTGCAGAGTAGTGAGTGCAGAGTAGTGAGTGCAGAGTAGTGAGTGCAGAGTAGTGAGTAGTGAGTGCAGAGTAGTGAGTAGTGAGTGCAGAGTAGTGAGTAGTGAGTGCAGAGTAGTGAGTGCAGAGTGCAGAGTAGTGAGTGCAGAGTAGTGAGTGCAGAGTGCAGAGTAGTGAGTGCAGAGCGCAGAGTAGTGAGTGCAGAGTAGTGAGTAGTGAGTGCAGAGTAGTGAGTAGTGAGTGCAGAGTAGTGAGTAGTGAGTGCAGAGTAGTGAGTGCAGAGTAGTGAGTGCAGAGTAGTGAGTAGTGAGTGCTGAGTGCAGAGTAGTGAGTGCAGAGTGCAGAGTAGTGAGTGCAGAGTGCAGAGTAGTGAGTGCAGAGTAGTGAGTGCAGAGTAGTGAGTGCAGAGTAGTGAGTGGTGAGTGCAGAGTAGTGAGTAGTGAGTGCAGAGTAGTGAGTGCAGAGTAGTGAGTGCAGAGTAGTGAGTGCAGAGTAGTGAGTGCAGAGTAGTGAGTGCAGAGTAGTGAGTGCAGAGTAGTGAGTAGTGAGTGCAGAGTAGTGAGTGCAGAGTAGTGAGTAGTGAGTGCAGAGTAGTGAGTAGTGAGTGCAGAGTAGTGAGTAGTGAGTGCACAGTAGTGAGTAATGAGTGCAGAGTAGTGAGTAGTGAGTGCAGAGTAGTGAGTAGTGAGTGCAGAGTAGTGAGTGCAGAGTAGTGAGTGCAGAGTAGTGAGTGCAGAGTAGTGAGTGCAGAGTAGTGAGTAGTGAGTAGTGAGTGCAGAGTAGTGAGTAGTGAGTGCAGAGTAGTGAGTAGTGAGTGCAGAGTAGTGAGTGCAGAGTGCAGAGTAGTGAGTGCAGAGTGCAGAGTAGTGAGTGCAGAGTAGTGAGTGCAGAGTGCAGAGTAGTGAGTGCAGAGTGCAGAGTAGTGAGTGCAGAGTAGTGAGTGCAGAGTAGTGAGTGCAGAGTAGTGAGTGCAGAGTAGTGAGTGCAGAGTAGTGAGTAGTGAGTGCAGAGTAGTGAGTGCAGAGTAGTGAGTGCAGAGTGCAGAGTAGTGAGTGCAGAGGGCAGAGTAGTGAGTGCAGAGTAGTGAGTGCAGAGTAGTGAGTGCAGAGTAGTGAGTGCAGAGTAGTGAGTGCAGAGTAGTGAGTAGTGAGTGCAGAGTAGTGAGTAGTGAGTGCAGAGTAGTGAGTAGTGAGTGCAGAGTACTGAGTAGTGAGTGCAGAGTAGTGAGTAGTGAGTGCAGAGTAGTGAGTGCAGAGTAGTGAGTGCAGAGTAGTGAGTGCAGAGTAGTGAGTAGTGAGTGCAGAGTAGTGAGTAGTGAGTGCAGAGTAGTGAGTAGTGAGTGCAGAGTAGTGAGTAGTGAGTGCAGAGTAGTGAGTGCAGAGTAGTGAGTGCAGAGTAGTGAGTGCAGAGTAGTGAGTAGTGAGTGCAGAGTAGTGAGTGCAGAGTAGTGAGTGCAGAGTAGTGAGTAGTGAGTGCAGAGTAGTGAGTAGTGAGTGCAGAGTAGTGAGTAGTGAGTGCAGAGTAGTGAGTGCAGAGTAGTGAGTAGTGAGTGCAGAGTAGTGAGTGCAGAGTAGTGAGTAGTGAGTGCAGAGTAGTGAGTAGTGAGTGCAGAGTAGTGAGTAGTGAGTGCAGAGTAGTGAGTGCAGAGTAGTGAGTGCAGAGTAGTGAGTGCAGAGTAGTGAGTGCAGTGTAGTGAGTAGTGATTGCAGAGTAGTGAGTAGTGATTGCAGAGTAGTGAGTAGTGAGTGCAGAGTAGTGAGTAGTGAGTGCAGAGTAGTGAGTAGTGAGTGCAGAGTAGTGAGTAGTGAGTGCAGAGTAGTGAGTGCAGAGTGCAGAGTAGTGAGTGCAGAGTAGTGAGTGCAGAGTGCAGAGTAGTGAGTGCAGAGCGCAGAGTAGTGAGTGCAGAGTAGTGAGTAGTGAGTGCAGAGTAGTGAGTAGTGAGTGCAGAGTAGTGAGTGCAGAGTAGTGAGTGCAGAGTAGTGAGTGCAGAGTAGTGAGTGCAGAGTAGTGAGTAGTGAGTGCTGAGTGCAGAGTAGTGAGTGCAGAGTAGTGAGTGCAGAGTAGTGAGTGCAGAGTAGTGAGTGCAGAGTAGTGAGTGCAGAGTAGTGAGTGCAGAGTGCAGAGTAGTGAGAGCAGAGTAGTGAGAGCAGAGTAGTGAGTGCAGAGTAGTGAGTGCAGAGTAGTGAGTGCAGAGTGCAGAGTAGTGAGTGCAGAGTGCAGAGTAGTGAGTGCAGAGTACTGAGTGCAGAGTAGTGAGTAGTGAGTGCAGAGTAGTGAGTGCAGAGTAGTGAGTAGTGAGTGCAGAGTAGTGAGTGCAGAGTAGTGAGTAGTGAGTGCAGAGTAGTGAGTGCAGAGTAGTGAGTGCAGAGTAGTGAGTGCAGAGTAGTGAGTGCAGAGTAGTGAGAGCAGAGTAGTGAGTGCAGTGTAGTGAGTAGTGATTGCAGAGTAGTGAGTAGTGAGTGCAGAGTAGTGAGTAGTGAGTGCGGAGTAGTGAGTAGTGAGTGCAGAGTAGTGAGTGCAGAGTAGTGAGTGCAGAGTGCAGAGTAGTGAGTGCAGAGTAGTGAGTGCAGAGTGCAGAGTAGTGAGTGCAGAGTAGTGAGTGCAGAGTGCAGAGTAGTGAGTGCAGAGTGCAGAGTAGTGAGTGCAGAGTAGTGAGTGCAGAGTGCAGAGTAGTGAGTGCAGAGTAGTGAGTGCAGAGTGCAGAGTAGTGAGTGCAGAGTGCAGAGTAGTGAGTGCAGAGTAGTGAGTGCAGAGTGCAGAGTAGTGAGTGCAGAGTAGTGAGTGCAGAGTGCAGAGTAGTGAGTGCAGAGTAGTGAGTGCAGAGTGCAGAGTAGTGAGTGCAGAGTAGTGAGTGCAGAGTGCAGAGTAGTGAGTGCAGAGTAGTGAGTGCAGAGTAGTGAGTGCAGAGTGCAGAGTAGTGAGTGCAGAGTAGTGAGTGCAGAGTGCAGAGTAGTGAGTGCAGAGTGCAGAGTAGCGAGTGCAGAGTAGCGAGTGCAGAGTAGTGAGTGCAGAGTAGTGAGTGCAGAGTAGTGAGTGCAGAGTAGTGAGTGCAGAGTAGTGAGTAGTGAGTGCAGAGTAGTGAGTGCAGAGTAGTGAGTAGTGAGTGCAGAGTAGTGAGTGCAGAGTAGTGAGTGCAGAGTAGTGAGTGCACAGTAGTGAGTGCACAGTAGTGAGTGCAGAGTGCAGAGTAGTGAGTGCAGAGTAGTGAGTGCAGAGTAGTGAGTGCAGAGTAGTGAGTGCAGAGTAGTGAGTGCAGAGTAGTGAGTGCAGAGTAGTGAGTAGTGAGTGCAGAGTAGTGAGTAGTGAGTGCAGAGTAGTGAGTAGTGAGTGCAGAGTAGTGAGTAGTGAGTGCAGAGTAGTGAGTGCAGAGTAGTGAGTGCAGAGTAGTGAGTGCAGAGTAGTGAGTAGTGAGTGCAGAGTAGTGAGTAGTGAGTGCAGAGTAGTGAGTAGTGAGTGCAGAGTAGTGAGTAGTGAGTGCAGAGTAGTGAGTAGTGAGTGCAGAGTAGTGAGTGCAGAGTGCAGAGTAGTGAGTGCAGAGTGCAGAGTAGTGAGTGCAGAGTAGTGAGTGCAGAGTAGTGAGTGCAGAGTAGTGAGTGCAGAGTAGTGAGTGCAGAGTAGTGAGTAGTGAGTGCAGAGTAGTGAGTAGTGAGTGCAGAGTAGTGAGTGCAGAGTGCAGAGTAGTGAGTGCAGAGTGCAGAGTAGTGAGTGCAGAGTAGTGAGTGCAGAGTAGTGAGTGCAGAGTAGTGAGTGCAGAGTGCAGAGTAGTGAGAGCAGAGTAGTGAGAGCAGAGTAGTGAGAGCAGAGTAGTGAGTGCAGTGTAGTGAGTAGTGATTGCAGAGTAGTGAGTAGTGAGTGCAGAGTAGAGTAGTGAGTGCAGAGTAGTGAGTAGTGAGTGCAGAGTAGTGAGTGCAGAGTAGTGAGTGCAGAGTAGTGAGTGCAGAGTAGTGAGTGCAGAGTAGTGAGTAGTGAGTGCAGAGTAGTGAGTAGTGAGTGCAGAGTAGTGAGTAGTGAGTGCAGAGTAGTGAGTGCAGAGTGCAGAGTAGTGAGTGCAGAGTGCAGAGTAGTGAGTGCAGAGTAGTGAGTGCAGAGTAGTGAGTGCAGAGTAGTGAGTGCAGAGTAGTGAGTGCAGAGTAGTGAGTGCAGAGTGCAGAGTAGTGAGTGCAGAGTGCAGAGTAGTGAGTGCAGAGTAGTGAGTGCAGAGTGCAGAGTAGTGAGTGCAGAGTAGTGAGTGCAGAGTAGTGAGTGCAGAGTAGTGAGTGCAGAGTAGTGAGTAGTGAGTGCAGAGTAGTGAGTAGTGAGTGCAGAGTAGTGAGTGCAGAGTAGTGAGTAGTGAGTGCAGAGTAGTGAGTAGTGAGTGCAGAGTAGTGAGTAGTGAGTGCAGAGTAGTGAGTGCAGAGTAGTGAGTGCAGAGTAGTGAGTGCAGAGTAGTGAGTGCAGAGTGCAGAGTAGTGAGTGCAGAGTGCAGAGTAGTGAGTGCAGAGTAGTGAGTGCAGAGTGCAGAGTAGTGAGTGCAGAGTAGTGAGTGCAGAGTAGTGAGTGCAGAGTGCAGAGTAGTGAGTGCTGAGTAGTGAGTGCAGAGTAGTGAGTGCAGAGTAGTGAGTGCAGAGTAGTGAGTGCAGAGTAGTGAGTGCAGAGTAGTGAGTGCAGAGTAGTGAGTAGTGAGTGCAGAGTAGTGAGTAGTGAGTGCAGAGTAGTGAGTAGTGAGTGCAGAGTAGTGAGTAGTGAGTGCAGAGTAGTGAGTGCAGAGTGCAGAGTAGTGAGTGCAGAGTAGTGAGTGCAGAGTGCAGAGTAGTGAGTGCAGAGCGCAGAGTAGTGAGTGCAGAGTAGTGAGTAGTGAGTGCAGAGTAGTGAGTAGTGAGTGCAGAGTAGTGAGTAGTGAGTGCAGAGTAGTGAGTGCAGAGTAGTGAGTGCAGAGTAGTGAGTGCAGAGTAGTGAGTAGTGAGTGCTGAGTGCAGAGTAGTGAGTGCAGAGTGCAGAGTAGTGAGTGCAGAGTGCAGAGTAGTGAGTGCAGAGTAGTGAGTGCAGAGTAGTGAGTGCAGAGTAGTGAGTGGTGAGTGCAGAGTAGTGAGTAGTGAGTGCAGAGTAGTGAGTGCAGAGTAGTGAGTGCAGAGTAGTGAGTGCAGAGTAGTGAGTGCAGAGTAGTGAGTGCAGAGTAGTGAGTGCAGAGTAGTGAGTAGTGAGTGCAGAGTAGTGAGTAGTGAGTGCAGAGTAGTGAGTGCAGAGTAGTGAGTAGTGAGTGCAGAGTAGTGAGTAGTGAGTGCAGA
This sequence comes from Lissotriton vulgaris, assembly GCF_964263255.1. Taxonomy (NCBI): domain Eukaryota; kingdom Metazoa; phylum Chordata; class Amphibia; order Caudata; family Salamandridae; genus Lissotriton; species Lissotriton vulgaris. Next base: position 179,093,582 of record NC_141685.1, read on the forward strand.
GTAGTGAGTAGTGAGTGCACAGTAGTGAGTAATGAGTGCAGAGTAGTGAGTAGTGAGTGCAGAGTAGTGAGTAGTGAGTGCAGAGTAGTGAGTGCAGAGTAGTGAGTGCAGAGTAGTGAGTGCAGAGTAGTGAGTGCAGAGTAGTGAGTGCAGAGTAGTGAGTAGTGAGTGCAGAGTAGTGAGTGCAGAGTGCAGAGTAGTGAGTGCAGAGTGCAGAGTAGTGAGTGCAGAGTAGTGAGTGCAGAGTGCAGAGTAGTGAGTGCAGAGTGCAGAGTAGTGAGTGCAGAGTAGTGAGTGCAGAGTAGTGAGTGCAGAGTAGTGAGTGCAGAGTAGTGAGTGCAGAGTAGTGAGTGCAGAGTAGTGAGTAGTGAGTGCAGAGTAGTGAGTGCAGAGTAGTGAGTGCAGAGTGCAGAGTAGTGAGTGCAGAGGGCAGAGTAGTGAGTGCAGAGTAGTGAGTGCAGAGTAGTGAGTGCAGAGTAGTGAGTGCAGAGTAGTGAGTGCAGAGTAGTGAGTAGTGAGTGCAGAGTAGTGAGTAGTGAGTGCAGAGTAGTGAGTAGTGAGTGCAGAGTACTGAGTAGTGAGTGCAGAGTAGTGAGTAGTGAGTGCAGAGTAGTGAGTGCAGAGTAGTGAGTGCAGAGTAGTGAGTGCAGAGTAGTGAGTGCAGAGTAGTGAGTAGTGAGTGCAGAGTAGTGAGTAGTGAGTGCAGAGTAGTGAGTAGTGAGTGCAGAGTAGTGAGTAGTGAGTGCAGAGTAGTGAGTGCAGAGTAGTGAGTGCAGAGTAGTGAGTGCAGAGTAGTGAGTGCAGAGTAGTGAGTAGTGAGTGCAGAGTAGTGAGTGCACAGTAGTGAGTGCAGAGTAGTGAGTAGTGAGTGCAGAGTAGTGAGTAGTGAGTGCAGAGTAGTGAGTAGTGAGTGCAGAGTAGTGAGTAGTGAGTGCAGAGTAGTGAGTGCAGAGTAGTGAGTAGTGAGTGCAGAGTAGTGAGTAGTGAGTGCAGAGTAGTGAGTAGTGAGTGCAGAGTAGTGAGTGCAGAGTAGTGAGTGCAGAGTAGTGAGTGCAGTGTAGTGAGTAGTGATTGCAGAGTAGTGAGTAGTGAGTGCAGAGTAGTGAGTAGTGAGTGCAGAGTAGTGAGTAGTGAGTGCAGAGTAGTGAGTAGTGAGTGCAGAGTAGTGAGTAGTGAGTGCAGAGTAGTGAGTAGTGAGTGCAGAGTAGTGAGTGCAGAGTGCAGAGTAGTGAGTGCAGAGTAGTGAGTGCAGAGTGCAGAGTAGTGAGTGCAGAGCGCAGAGTAGTGAGTGCAGAGTAGTGAGTAGTGAGTGCAGAGTAGTGAGTAGTGAGTGCAGAGTAGTGAGTGCAGAGTAGTGAGTGCAGAGTAGTGAGTGCAGAGTAGTGAGTGCAGAGTAGTGAGTAGTGAGTGCTGAGTGCAGAGTAGTGAGTGCAGAGTAGTGAGTGCAGAGTAGTGAGTGCAGAGTAGTGAGTGCAGAGTAGTGAGTGCAGAGTAGTGAGTGCAGAGTGCAGAGTAGTGAGAGCAGAGTAGTGAGAGCAGAGTAGTGAGTGCAGAGTAGTGAGTGCAGAGTAGTGAGTGCAGAGTGCAGAGTAGTGAGTGCAGAGTGCAGAGTAGTGAGTGCAGAGTAGTGAGTGCAGAGTAGTGAGTAGTGAGTGCAGAGTACTGAGTGCAGAGTAGTGAGTAGTGAGTGCAGAGTAGTGAGTGCAGAGTAGTGAGTAGTGAGTGCAGAGTAGTGAGTGCAGAGTAGTGAGTAGTGAGTGCAGAGTAGTGAGTGCAGAGTAGTGAGTGCAGAGTAGTGAGTGCAGAGTAGTGAGTGCAGAGTAGTGAGTGCAGAGTAGTGAGTGCAGTGTAGTGAGTAGTGATTGCAGAGTAGTGAGTAGTGAGTGCAGAGTAGTGAGTAGTGAGTGCGGAGTAGTGAGTAGTGAGTGCAGAGTAGTGAGTGCAGAGTAGTGAGTGCAGAGTGCAGAGTAGTGAGTGCAGAGTAGTGAGTGCAGAGTGCAGAGTAGTGAGTGCAGAGTAGTGAGTGCAGAGTGCAGAGTAGTGAGTGCAGAGTGCAGAGTAGTGAGTGCAGAGTAGTGAGTGCAGAGTGCAGAGTAGTGAGTGCAGAGTAGTGAGTGCAGAGTGCAGAGTAGTGAGTGCAGAGTGCAGAGTAGTGAGTGCAGAGTAGTGAGTGCAGAGTGCAGAGTAGTGAGTGCAGAGTAGTGAGTGCAGAGTGCAGAGTAGTGAGTGCAGAGTAGTGAGTGCAGAGTGCAGAGTAGTGAGTGCAGAGTAGTGAGTGCAGAGTGCAGAGTAGTGAGTGCAGAGTAGTGAGTGCAGAGTAGTGAGTGCAGAGTGCAGAGTAGTGAGTGCAGAGTAGTGAGTGCAGAGTGCAGAGTAGTGAGTGCAGAGTGCAGAGTAGCGAGTGCAGAGTAGTGAGTGCAGAGTAGTGAGTGCAGAGTAGTGAGTGCAGAGTAGTGAGTGCAGAGTAGTGAGTGCAGAGTAGTGAGTAGTGAGTGCAGAGTAGTGAGTGCAGAGTAGTGAGTAGTGAGTGCAGAGTAGTGAGTGCAGAGTAGTGAGTGCAGAGTAGTGAGTGCACAGTAGTGAGTGCACAGTAGTGAGTGCAGAGTGCAGAGTAGTGAGTGCAGAGTAGTGAGTGCAGAGTAGTGAGTGCAGAGTAGTGAGTGCAGAGTAGTGAGTGCAGAGTAGTGAGTGCAGAGTAGTGAGTAGTGAGTGCAGAGTAGTGAGTAGTGAGTGCAGAGTAGTGAGTAGTGAGTGCAGAGTAGTGAGTAGTGAGTGCAGAGTAGTGAGTGCAGAGTAGTGAGTGCAGAGTAGTGAGTGCAGAGTAGTGAGTAGTGAGTGCAGAGTAGTGAGTAGTGAGTGCAGAGTAGTGAGTAGTGAGTGCAGAGTAGTGAGTAGTGAGTGCAGAGTAGTGAGTGCAGAGTGCAGAGTAGTGAGTGCAGAGTGCAGAGTAGTGAGTGCAGAGTAGTGAGTGCAGAGTAGTGAGTGCAGAGTAGTGAGTGCAGAGTAGTGAGTGCAGAGTAGTGAGTAGTGAGTGCAGAGTAGTGAGTAGTGAGTGCAGAGTAGTGAGTGCAGAGTGCAGAGTAGTGAGTGCAGAGTGCAGAGTAGTGAGTGCAGAGTAGTGAGTGCAGAGTAGTGAGTGCAGAGTAGTGAGTGCAGAGTGCAGAGTAGTGAGAGCAGAGTAGTGAGAGCAGAGTAGTGAGTGCAGTGTAGTGAGTAGTGATTGCAGAGTAGTGAGTAGTGAGTGCAGAGTAGAGTAGTGAGTGCAGAGTAGTGAGTAGTGAGTGCAGAGTAGTGAGTGCAGAGTAGTGAGTGCAGAGTAGTGAGTGCAGAGTAGTGAGTGCAGAGTAGTGAGTAGTGAGTGCAGAGTAGTGAGTAGTGAGTGCAGAGTAGTGAGTAGTGAGTGCAGAGTAGTGAGTGCAGAGTGCAGAGTAGTGAGTGCAGAGTGCAGAGTAGTGAGTGCAGAGTAGTGAGTGCAGAGTAGTGAGTGCAGAGTAGTGAGTGCAGAGTAGTGAGTGCAGAGTAGTGAGTGCAGAGTGCAGAGTAGTGAGTGCAGAGTGCAGAGTAGTGAGTGCAGAGTAGTGAGTGCAGAGTGCAGAGTAGTGAGTGCAGAGTAGTGAGTGCAGAGTAGTGAGTAGTGAGTGCAGAGTAGTGAGTAGTGAGTGCAGAGTAGTGAGTGCAGAGTAGTGAGTAGTGAGTGCAGAGTAGTGAGTAGTGAGTGCAGAGTAGTGAGTAGTGAGTGCAGAGTAGTGAGTAGTGAGTGCAGAGTAGTGAGTGCAGAGTAGTGAGTAGTGAGTGCAGAGTAGTGAGTAGTGAGTGCAGAGTAGTGAGTAGTGAGTGCAGAGTAGTGAGTAATGAGTGCAGAGTAGTGAGTAGTGAGTGCAGAGTAGTGAGTAGTGAGTGCAGAGTAGTGAGTGCAGAGTAGTGAGTGCAGAGTAGTGAGTGCAGAGTAGTGAGTGCAGAGTGCAGAGTAGTGAGTGCAGAGTGCAGAGTAGTGAGTGCAGAGTAGTGAGTGCAGAGTGCAGAGTAGTGAGTGCAGAGTAGTGAGTGCAGAGTAGTGAGTGCAGAGTAGTGAGTGCAGAGTAGTGAGTGCAGAGTAGTGAGTGCAGAGTAGTGAGTGCAGAGTAGTGAGTAGTGAGTGCAGAGTAGTGAGTAGTGAGTGCAGAGTAGTGAGTGCAGAGTAGTGAGTGCAGAGTAGTGAGTGCAGAGTAGTGAGTGCAGAGTGCAGAGTAGTGAGTGCAGAGTAGTGAGTGCAGAGTGCAGAGTAGTGAGTGAAGAGTAGTGAGTGCAGAGTAGTGAGTGCAGAGTAGTGAGTGCAGAGTAGTGAGTGCAGAGTAGTGAGTGCAGAGTGCAGAGTAGTGAGTGCAGAGTAGTGAGTGCAGAGTAGTGAGTGCAGAGTAGTGAGTGCAGAGTAGTGAGTGCAGAGTAGTGAGTGCAGAGTAGTGAGTAGTGAGTGCAGAGTAGTGAGTGCAGAGTAGTGAGTAGTGAGTGCAGAGTAGTGAGTGCAGAGTAGTGAGTAGTGAGTGCAGAGTAGTGAGTAGTGAGTGCAGAGTAGTGAGTAGTGAGTGCAGAGTAGTGAGTGCAGAGTAGTGAGTGCAGAGTAGTGAGTGCAGAGTGGTGAGTGCAGTGTAGTGAGTAGTGATTGCAGAGTAGTGAGTGCAGAGTAGTGAGTGCAGAGTAGTGAGTGCAGAGTAGTGAGTGCAGAGTAGTGAGTGCAGAGTAGTGAGTAGTGAGTGCAGAGTAGTGAGTAGTGAGTGCAGAGTAGTGAGTGCAGAGTAGTGAGTGCAGAGTAGTGAGTGCAGAGTAGTGAGTGCAGAGTGCAGAGTAGTGAGTGCAGAGTAGTGAGTGCAGAGTGGTGAGTGCAGAGTAGTGAGTGCAGAGTAGTGAGTGCAGAGTAGTGAGTGCAGAGTAGTGAGTGCAGAGTAGTGAGTGCAGAGTAGTGAGTAGTGAGTGCAGAGTAGTGAGTAGTGAGTGCAGAGTAGTGAGTGCAGAGTAGTGAGTGCAGAGTAGTGAGTGCAGAGTGCAGAGTAGTGAGTGCAGAGTGCAGAGTAGTGAGTGCAGAGTGCAGAGTAGTGAGTGCAGAGTGCAGAGTAGTGAGTGCAGAGTAGTGAGTGCAGAGTGCAGAGTAGTGAGTGCAGAGTAGTGAGTGCAGAGTGCAGAGTAGTGAGTGCAGAGTAGTGAGTGCAGAGTGCAGAGTAGTGAGTGCAGAGTAGTGAGTGCAGAGTAGTGAGTGCAGAGTAGTGAGTGCAGAGTAGTGAGTAGTGAGTGCAGAGTAATGAGTGCAGAGTAGTGAGTAGTGAGTGCAGAGTAGTGAGTGCAGAGTAGTGAGTGCAGAGTAGTGAGTAGTGAGTGCAGAGTAGTGAGTAGTGAGTGCAGAGTAGTGAGTAGTGAGTGCAGAGTAGTGAGTGCAGAGTGCAGAGTAGTGAGTGCAGAGTGCAGAGTAGTGAGTGCAGAGTGCAGAGTAGTGAGTGCAGAGTAGTGAGTGCAGAGTGCAGAGTAGTGAGTGCAGAGTGCAGAGTAGTGAGTGCAGAGTAGTGAGTGCAGAGTAGTGAGTGCAGAGTAGTGAGTGCAGAGTAGTGAGTGCAGAGTAGTGAGTGCAGAGTAGTGAGTAGTGAGTGCAGAGTAGTGAGTGCAGAGTAGTGAGTGCAGAGTGCAGAGTAGTGAGTGCAGAGTGCAGAGTAGTGAGTGCAGAGTAGTGAGTGCAGAGTAGTGAGTGCAGAGTAGTGAGTGCAGAGTAGTGAGTGCAGAGTAGTGAGTGCAGAGTAGTGAGTAGTGAGTGCAGAGTAGTGAGTAGTGAGTGCAGAGTAGTGAGTAGTGAGTGCAGAGTAGTGAGTAGTGAGTGCAGAGTAGTGAGTAGTGAGTGCAGAGTAGTGAGTGCAGAGTAGTGAGTGCAGAGTAGTGAGTGCAGAGTAGTGAGTGCAGAGTAGTGAGTGCAGAGTAGTGAGTGCAGAGTAGTGAGTGCAGAGTGCAGAGTAGTGAGTGCAGAGTAGTGAGTGCAGAGTGGTGAGTGCAGAGTAGTGAGTGCAGAGTAGTGAGTGCAGAGTAGTGAGTGCAGAGTAGTGAGTGCAGAGTAGTGAGTGCAGAGTAGTGAGTAGTGAGTGCAGAGTAGTGAGTAGTGAGTGCAGAGTAGTGAGTGCAGAGTAGTGAGTGCAGAGTAGTGAGTGCAGAGTGCAGAGTAGTGAGTGCAGAGTGCAGAGTAGTGAGTGCAGAGTGCAGAGTAGTGAGTGCAGAGTGCAGAGTAGTGAGTGCAGAGTAGTGAGTGCAGAGTGCAGAGTAGTGAGTGCAGAGTAGTGAGTGCAGAGTGCAGAGTAGTGAGTGCAGAGTAGTGAGTGCAGAGTAGTGAGTGCAGAGTAGTGAGTGCAGAGTAGTGAGTGCAGAGTAGTGAGTGCAGAGTAGTGAGTAGTGAGTGCAGAGTAATGAGTGCAGAGTAGTGAGTAGTGAGTGCAGAGTAGTGAGTGCAGAGTAGTGAGTGCAGAGTAGTGAGTAGTGAGTGCAGAGTAGTGAGTAGTGAGTGCAGAGTAGTGAGTAGTGAGTGCAGAGTAGTGAGTGCAGAGTGCAGAGTAGTGAGTGCAGAGTGCAGAGTAGTGAGTGCAGAGTGCAGAGTAGTGAGTGCAGAGTAGTGAGTGCAGAGTGCAGAGTAGTGAGTGCAGAGTGCAGAGTAGTGAGTGCAGAGTAGTGAGTGCAGAGTAGTGAGTGCAGAGTAGTGAGTGCAGAGTAGTGAGTGCAGAGTAGTGAGTGCAGAGTAGTGAGTAGTGAGTGCAGAGTAGTGAGTGCAGAGTAGTGAGTGCAGAGTGCAGAGTAGTGAGTGCAGAGTGCAGAGTAGTGAGTGCAGAGTAGTGAGTGCAGAGTAGTGAGTGCAGAGTAGTGAGTGCAGAGTAGTGAGTGCAGAGTAGTGAGTAGTGAGTGCAGAGTAGTGAGTAGTGAGTGCAGAGTAGTGAGTAGTGAGTGCAGAGTAGTGAGTAGTGAGTGCAGAGTAGTGAGTGCAGAGTAGTGAGTGCAGAGTAGTGAGTAGTGAGTGCTGAGTGCAGAGTAGTGAGTGCAGAGTGCAGAGTAGTGAGTGCAGAGTAGTGAGTGCACAGTAGTGAGTGTAGAGTAGTGAGTAGTGAGTGCAGAGTAGTGAGTAGTGAGTGCAGAGTAGTGAGTAGTGAGTGGAGAGTAGTGAGTAGTGAGTGCAGAGTAATGAGTGCAGAGTAGTGAGTAGTGAGTGCAGAGTAATGAGTGCAGAGTAGTGAGTAGTGAGTGCAGAGTAGTGAGTGCAGAGTAGTGAGTGCAGAGTAGTGAGTAGTGAGTGCAGAGTAGTGAGTAGTGAGTGCAGAGTAGTGAGTAGTGAGTGCAGAGTAGTGAGTGCAGAGTGCAGAGTAGTGAGTGCAGAGTGCAGAGTAGTGAGTGCAGAGTGCAGAGTAGTGAGTGCAGAGTAGTGAGTGCAGAGTGCAGAGTAGTGAGTGCAGAGTGCAGAGTAGTGAGTGCAGAGTAGTGAGTGCAGAGTAGTGAGTGCAGAGTAGTGAGTGCAGAGTAGTGAGTGCAGAGTAGTGAGTGCAGAGTAGTGAGTAGTGAGTGCAGAGTAGTGAGTGCAGAGTAGTGAGTGCAGAGTGCAGAGTAGTGAGTGCAGAGTGCAGAGTAGTGAGTGCAGAGTAGTGAGTGCAGAGTAGTGAGTGCAGAGTAGTGAGTGCAGAGTAGTGAGTGCAGAGTAGTGAGTGCAGAGTAGTGAGTAGTGAGTGCAGAGTAGTGAGTAGTGAGTGCAGAGTAGTGAGTAGTGAGTGCAGAGTAGTGAGTAGTGAGTGCAGAGTAGTGAGTGCAGAGTGCAGAGTAGTGAGTGCAGAGTAGTGAGTGCACAGTAGTGAGTGTAGAGTAGTGAGTAGTGAGTGCAGAGTAGTGAGTAGTGAGTGCAGAGTAGTGAGTAGTGAGTGGAGAGTAGTGAGTAGTGAGTGCAGAGTAGTGAGTGCAGAGTAGTGAGTGCAGAGTGCAGAGTTGTGAGTGCAGAGTAGTGAGTGCAGAGTGCAGAGTAGTGAGTGCAGAGTAGTGAGTAGTGAGTGCAGAGTAGTGAGTAGTGAGTGCAGAGTAGTGAGTAGTGAGTGCAGAGTAGTGAGTAGTGAGTGCAGAGTAGTGAGTGCAGAGTGCAGAGTAGTGAGTGCAGAGTAGTGAGTGCAGAGTGCAGAGTAGTGAGTGCAGAGCGCAGAGTAGTGAGTGCAGAGTAGTGAGTAGTGAGTGCAGAGTAGTGAGTAGTGAGTGCAGAGTAGTGAGTAGTGAGTGCAGAGTAGTGAGTGCAGAGTAGTGAGTGCAGAGTAGTGAGTGCAGAGTAGTGAGTAGTGAGTGCTGAGTGCAGAGTAGTGAGTGCAGAGTGCAGAGTAGTGAGTGCAGAGTGCAGAGTAGTGAGTGCAGAGTAGTGAGTGCAGAGTAGTGAGTGCAGAGTAGTGAGTGCAGAGTAGTGAGTGCAGAGTAGTGAGTGCTGAGTGCAGAGTAGTGAGTGCTGAGTAGTGAGTGCAGAGTAGTGAGTGCAGAGTAGTGAGTGCAGAGTAGTGAGTGCAGAGTAGTGAGTGCAGAGTAGTGAGTGCAGAGTAGTGAGTAGTGAGTGCAGAGTAGTGAGTAGTGAGTGCAGAGTAGTGAGTAGTGAGTGCAGAGTAGTGAGTGCAGAGTGCAGAGTAGTGAGTGCAGAGTAGTGAGTGCAGAGTGCAGAGTAGTGAGTGCAGAGCGCAGAGTAGTGAGTGCAGAGCGCAGAGTAGTGAGTGCAGAGTAGTGAGTAGTGAGTGCAGAGTAGTGAGTAGTGAGTGCAGAGTAGTGAGTAGTGAGTGCAGAGTAGTGAGTGCAGAGTAGTGAGTGCAGAGTAGTGAGTGCAGAGTAGTGAGTAGTGAGTGCTGAGTGCAGAGTAGTGAGTGCAGAGTGCAGAGTAGTGAGTGCAGAGTGCAGAGTAGTGAGTGCAGAGTAGTGAGTGCAGAGTAGTGAGTGCAGAGTAGTGAGTGGTGAGTGCAGAGTAGTGAGTAGTGAGTGCAGAGTAGTGAGTGCAGAGTAGTGAGTGCAGAGTAGTGAGTGCAGAGTAGTGAGTGCAGAGTAGTGAGTGCAGAGTAGTGAGTGCAGAGTAGTGAGTAGTGAGTGCAGAGTAGTGAGTGCAGAGTAGTGAGTAGTGAGTGCAGAGTAGTGAGTAGTGAGTGCAGAGTAGTGAGTAGTGAGTGCACAGTAGTGAGTAATGAGTGCAGAGTAGTGAGTAGTGAGTGCAGAGTAGTGAGTAGTGAGTGCAGAGTAGTGAGTGCAGAGTAGTGAGTGCAGAGTAGTGAGTGCAGAGTAGTGAGTGCAGAGTAGTGAGTGCAGAGTAGTGAGTAGTGAGTAGTGAGTGCAGAGTAGTGAGTAGTGAGTGCAGAGTAGTGAGTAGTGAGTGCAGAGTAGTGAGTGCAGAGTGCAGAGTAGTGAGTGCAGAGTGCAGAGTAGTGAGTGCAGAGTAGTGAGTGCAGAGTGCAGAGTAGTGAGTGCAGAGTGCAGAGTAGTGAGTGCAGAGTAGTGAGTGCAGAGTAGTGAGTGCAGAGTAGTGAGTGCAGAGTAGTGAGTGCAGAGTAGTGAGTAGTGAGTGCAGAGTAGTGAGTGCAGAGTAGTGAGTGCAGAGTGCAGAGTAGTGAGTGCAGAGGGCAGAGTAGTGAGTGCAGAGTAGTGAGTGCAGAGTAGTGAGTGCAGAGTAGTGAGTGCAGAGTAGTGAGTGCAGAGTAGTGAGTGCAGAGTAGTGAGTGCAGAGTAGTGAGTGCAGAGTAGTGAGTAGTGAGTGCAGAGTAGTGAGTAGTGAGTGCAGAGTAGTGAGTAGTGAGTGCAGAGTACTGAGTAGTGAGTGCAGAGTAGTGAGTAGTGAGTGCAGAGTAGTGAGTGCAGAGTAGTGAGTGCAGAGTAGTGAGTGCAGAGTAGTGAGTAGTGAGTGCAGAGTAGTGAGTAGTGAGTGCAGAGTAGTGAGTAGTGAGTGCAGAGTAGTGAGTAGTGAGTGCAGAGTAGTGAGTGCAGAGTAGTGAGTGCAGAGTAGTGAGTGCAGAGTAGTGAGTAGTGAGTGCAGAGTAGTGAGTGCACAGTAGTGAGTGCAGAGTAGTGAGTAGTGAGTGCAGAGTAGTGAGTAGTGAGTGCAGAGTAGTGAGTAGTGAGTGCAGAGTAGTGAGTGCAGAGTAGTGAGTAGTGAGTGCAGAGTAGTGAGTGCAGAGTAGTGAGTAGTGAGTGCAGAGTAGTGAGTAGTGAGTGCAGAGTAGTGAGTAGTGAGTGCAGAGTAGTGAGTGCAGAGTAGTGAGTGCAGAGTAGTGAGTGCAGAGTAGTGAGTGCAGTGTAGTGAGTAGTGATTGCAGAGTAGTGAGTAGTGATTGCAGAGTAGTGAGTAGTGAGTGCAGAGTAGTGAGTAGTGAGTGCAGAGTAGTGAGTAGTGAGTGCAGAGTAGTGAGTAGTGAGTGCAGAGTAGTGAGTGCAGAGTGCAGAGTAGTGAGTGCAGAGTAGTGAGTGCAGAGTGCAGAGTAGTGAGTGCAGAGCGCAGAGTAGTGAGTGCAGAGTAGTGAGTAGTGAGTGCAGAGTAGTGAGTAGTGAGTGCAGAGTAGTGAGTGCAGAGTAGTGAGTGCAGAGTAGTGAGTGCAGAGTAGTGAGTGCAGAGTAGTGAGTAGTGAGTGCTGAGTGCAGAGTAGTGAGTGCAGAGTAGTGAGTGCAGAGTAGTGAGTGCAGAGTAGTGAGTGCAGAGTAGTGAGTGCAGAGTAGTGAGTGCAGAGTGCAGAGTAGTGAGAGCAGAGTAGTGAGAGCAGAGTAGTGAGTGCAGAGTAGTGAGTGCAGAGTAGTGAGTGCAGAGTGCAGAGTAGTGAGTGCAGAGTGCAGAGTAGTGAGTGCAGAGTAGTGAGTGCAGAGTAGTGAGTAGTGAGTGCAGAGTACTGAGTGCAGAGTAGTGAGTAGTGAGTGCAGAGTAGTGAGTGCAGAGTAGTGAGTAGTGAGTGCAGAGTAGTGAGTGCAGAGTAGTGAGTAGTGAGTGCAGAGTAGTGAGTGCAGAGTAGTGAGTGCAGAGTAGTGAGTGCAGAGTAGTGAGTGCAGAGTAGTGAGAGCAGAGTAGTGAGTGCAGTGTAGTGAGTAGTGATTGCAGAGTAGTGAGTAGTGAGTGCAGAGTAGTGAGTAGTGAGTGCGGAGTAGTGAGTAGTGAGTGCAGAGTAGTGAGTGCAGAGTAGTGAGTGCAGAGTGCAGAGTAGTGAGTGCAGAGTAGTGAGTGCAGAGTGCAGAGTAGTGAGTGCAGAGTAGTGAGTGCAGAGTGCAGAGTAGTGAGTGCAGAGTGCAGAGTAGTGAGTGCAGAGTAGTGAGTGCAGAGTGCAGAGTAGTGAGTGCAGAGTAGTGAGTGCAGAGTGCAGAGTAGTGAGTGCAGAGTGCAGAGTAGTGAGTGCAGAGTAGTGAGTGCAGAGTGCAGAGTAGTGAGTGCAGAGTAGTGAGTGCAGAGTGCAGAGTAGTGAGTGCAGAGTAGTGAGTGCAGAGTGCAGAGTAGTGAGTGCAGAGTAGTGAGTGCAGAGTGCAGAGTAGTGAGTGCAGAGTAGTGAGTGCAGAGTAGTGAGTGCAGAGTGCAGAGTAGTGAGTGCAGAGTAGTGAGTGCAGAGTGCAGAGTAGTGAGTGCAGAGTGCAGAGTAGCGAGTGCAGAGTAGCGAGTGCAGAGTAGTGAGTGCAGAGTAGTGAGTGCAGAGTAGTGAGTGCAGAGTAGTGAGTGCAGAGTAGTGAGTAGTGAGTGCAGAGTAGTGAGTGCAGAGTAGTGAGTAGTGAGTGCAGAGTAGTGAGTGCAGAGTAGTGAGTGCAGAGTAGTGAGTGCACAGTAGTGAGTGCACAGTAGTGAGTGCAGAGTGCAGAGTAGTGAGTGCAGAGTAGTGAGTGCAGAGTAGTGAGTGCAGAGTAGTGAGTGCAGAGTAGTGAGTGCAGAGTAGTGAGTGCAGAGTAGTGAGTAGTGAGTGCAGAGTAGTGAGTAGTGAGTGCAGAGTAGTGAGTAGTGAGTGCAGAGTAGTGAGTAGTGAGTGCAGAGTAGTGAGTGCAGAGTAGTGAGTGCAGAGTAGTGAGTGCAGAGTAGTGAGTAGTGAGTGCAGAGTAGTGAGTAGTGAGTGCAGAGTAGTGAGTAGTGAGTGCAGAGTAGTGAGTAGTGAGTGCAGAGTAGTGAGTAGTGAGTGCAGAGTAGTGAGTAGTGAGTGCAGAGTAGTGAGTGCAGAGTGCAGAGTAGTGAGTGCAGAGTGCAGAGTAGTGAGTGCAGAGTAGTGAGTGCAGAGTAGTGAGTGCAGAGTAGTGAGTGCAGAGTAGTGAGTGCAGAGTAGTGAGTAGTGAGTGCAGAGTAGTGAGTAGTGAGTGCAGAGTAGTGAGTGCAGAGTGCAGAGTAGTGAGTGCAGAGTGCAGAGTAGTGAGTGCAGAGTAGTGAGTGCAGAGTAGTGAGTGCAGAGTAGTGAGTGCAGAGTGCAGAGTAGTGAGAGCAGAGTAGTGAGAGCAGAGTAGTGAGAGCAGAGTAGTGAGTGCAGTGTAGTGAGTAGTGATTGCAGAGTAGTGAGTAGTGAGTGCAGAGTAGAGTAGTGAGTGCAGAGTAGTGAGTAGTGAGTGCAGAGTAGTGAGTGCAGAGTAGTGAGTGCAGAGTAGTGAGTGCAGAGTAGTGAGTGCAGAGTAGTGAGTAGTGAGTGCAGAGTAGTGAGTAGTGAGTGCAGAGTAGTGAGTAGTGAGTGCAGAGTAGTGAGTGCAGAGTGCAGAGTAGTGAGTGCAGAGTGCAGAGTAGTGAGTGCAGAGTAGTGAGTGCAGAGTAGTGAGTGCAGAGTAGTGAGTGCAGAGTAGTGAGTGCAGAGTAGTGAGTGCAGAGTAGTGAGTGCAGAGTAGTGAGTGCAGAGTGCAGAGTAGTGAGTGCAGAGTAGTGAGTGCAGAGTGCAGAGTAGTGAGTGCAGAGTAGTGAGTGCAGAGTAGTGAGTGCAGAGTAGTGAGTGCAGAGTAGTGAGTGCAGAGTAGTGAGTAGTGAGTGCAGAGTAGTGAGTAGTGAGTGCAGAGTAGTGAGTGCAGAGTAGTGAGTAGTGAGTGCAGAGTAGTGAGTAGTGAGTGCAGAGTAGTGAGTAGTGAGTGCAGAGTAGTGAGTGCAGAGTAGTGAGTGCAGAGTAGTGAGTGCAGAGTAGTGAGTGCAGAGTGCAGAGTAGTGAGTGCAGAGTGCAGAGTAGTGAGTGCAGAGTAGTGAGTGCAGAGTGCAGAGTAGTGAGTGCAGAGTAGTGAGTGCAGAGTAGTGAGTGCTGAGTGCAGAGTAGTGAGTGCTGAGTAGTGAGTGCTGAGTGCAGAGTAGTGAGTGCTGAGTAGTGAGTGCAGAGTAGTGAGTGCAGAGTAGTGAGTGCAGAGTAGTGAGTGCAGAGTAGTGAGTGCAGAGTAGTGAGTGCAGAGTAGTGAGTAGTGAGTGCAGAGTAGTGAGTAGTGAGTGCAGAGTAGTGAGTAGTGAGTGCAGAGTAGTGAGTAGTGAGTGCAGAGTAGTGAGTGCAGAGTGCAGAGTAGTGAGTGCAGAGTAGTGAGTGCAGAGTGCAGAGTAGTGAGTGCAGAGCGCAGAGTAGTGAGTGCAGAGTAGTGAGTAGTGAGTGCAGAGTAGTGAGTAGTGAGTGCAGAGTAGTGAGTAGTGAGTGCAGAGTAGTGAGTGCAGAGTAGTGAGTGCAGAGTAGTGAGTGCAGAGTAGTGAGTAGTGAGTGCTGAGTGCAGAGTAGTGAGTGCAGAGTGCAGAGTAGTGAGTGCAGAGTGCAGAGTAGTGAGTGCAGAGTAGTGAGTGCAGAGTAGTGAGTGCAGAGTAGTGAGTGGTGAGTGCAGAGTAGTGAGTAGTGAGTGCAGAGTAGTGAGTGCAGAGTAGTGAGTGCAGAGTAGTGAGTGCAGAGTAGTGAGTGCAGAGTAGTGAGTGCAGAGTAGTGAGTGCAGAGTAGTGAGTAGTGAGTGCAGAGTAGTGAGTAGTGAGTGCAGAGTAGTGAGTGCAGAGTAGTGAGTAGTGAGTGCAGAGTAGTGAGTAGTGAGTGCAGAGTAGTGAGTAGTGAGTGCACAGTAGTGAGTAATGAGTGCAGAGTAGTGAGTAGTGAGTGCAGAGTAGTGAGTAGTGAGTGCAGAGTAGTGAGTGCAGAGTAGTGAGTGCAGAGTAGTGAGTGCAGAGTAGTGAGTGCAGAGTAGTGAGTGCAGAGTAGTGAGTAGTGAGTGCAGAGTAGTGAGTGCAGAGTGCAGAGTAGTGAGTGCAGAGTGCAGAGTAGTGAGTGCAGAGTAGTGAGTGCAGAGTGCAGAGTAGTGAGTGCAGAGTGCAGAGTAGTGAGTGCAGAGTAGTGAGTGCAGAGTAGTGAGTGCAGAGTAGTGAGTGCAGAGTAGTGAGTGCAGAGTAGTGAGTAGTGAGTGCAGAGTAGTGAGTGCAGAGTAGTGAGTGCAGAGTGCAGAGTAGTGAGTGCAGAGGGCAGAGTAGTGAGTGCAGAGTAGTGAGTGCAGAGTAGTGAGTGCAGAGTAGTGAGTGCAGAGTAGTGAGTGCAGAGTAGTGAGTAGTGAGTGCAGAGTAGTGAGTAGTGAGTGCAGAGTAGTGAGTAGTGAGTGCAGAGTACTGAGTAGTGAGTGCAGAGTAGTGAGTAGTGAGTGCAGAGTAGTGAGTGCAGAGTAGTGAGTGCAGAGTAGTGAGTGCAGAGTAGTGAGTGCAGAGTAGTGAGTGCAGAGTAGTGAGTAGTGAGTGCAGAGTAGTGAGTAGTGAGTGCAGAGTAGTGAGTAGTGAGTGCAGAGTAGTGAGTAGTGAGTGCAGAGTAGTGAGTGCAGAGTAGTGAGTGCAGAGTAGTGAGTGCAGAGTAGTGAGTGCAGAGTAGTGAGTAGTGAGTGCAGAGTAGTGAGTGCACAGTAGTGAGTGCAGAGTAGTGAGTAGTGAGTGCAGAGTAGTGAGTAGTGAGTGCAGAGTAGTGAGTAGTGAGTGCAGAGTAGTGAGTAGTGAGTGCAGAGTAGTGAGTGCAGAGTAGTGAGTAGTGAGTGCAGAGTAGTGAGTAGTGAGTGCAGAGTAGTGAGTAGTGAGTGCAGAGTAGTGAGTGCAGAGTAGTGAGTGCAGAGTAGTGAGTGCAGTGTAGTGAGTAGTGATTGCAGAGTAGTGAGTAGTGATTGCAGAGTAGTGAGTAGTGAGTGCAGAGTAGTGAGTAGTGAGTGCAGAGTAGTGAGTAGTGAGTGCAGAGTAGTGAGTAGTGAGTGCAGAGTAGTGAGTAGTGAGTGCAGAGTAGTGAGTGCAGAGTGCAGAGTAGTGAGTGCAGAGTAGTGAGTGCAGAGTGCAGAGTAGTGAGTGCAGAGCGCAGAGTAGTGAGTGCAGAGTAGTGAGTAGTGAGTGCAGAGTAGTGAGTAGTGAGTGCAGAGTAGTGAGTGCAGAGTAGTGAGTGCAGAGTAGTGAGTGCAGAGTAGTGAGTGCAGAGTAGTGAGTAGTGAGTGCTGAGTGCAGAGTAGTGAGTGCAGAGTAGTGAGTGCAGAGTAGTGAGTGCAGAGTAGTGAGTGCAGAGTAGTGAGTGCAGAGTAGTGAGTGCAGAGTGCAGAGTAGTGAGAGCAGAGTAGTGAGAGCAGAGTAGTGAGTGCAGAGTAGTGAGTGCAGAGTAGTGAGTGCAGAGTGCAGAGTAGTGAGTGCAGAGTGCAGAGTAGTGAGTGCAGAGTAGTGAGTGCAGAGTAGTGAGTAGTGAGTGCAGAGTACTGAGTGCAGAGTAGTGAGTAGTGAGTGCAGAGTAGTGAGTGCAGAGTAGTGAGTAGTGAGTGCAGAGTAGTGAGTGCAGAGTAGTGAGTAGTGAGTGCAGAGTAGTGAGTGCAGAGTAGTGAGTGCAGAGTAGTGAGTGCAGAGTAGTGAGAGCAGAGTAGTGAGTGCAGTGTAGTGAGTAGTGATTGCAGAGTAGTGAGTAGTGAGTGCAGAGTAGTGAGTAGTGAGTGCGGAGTAGTGAGTAGTGAGTGCAGAGTAGTGAGTGCAGAGTAGTGAGTGCAGAGTGCAGAGTAGTGAGTGCAGAGTAGTGAGTGCAGAGTGCAGAGTAGTGAGTGCAGAGTAGTGAGTGCAGAGTGCAGAGTAGTGAGTGCAGAGTGCAGAGTAGTGAGTGCAGAGTAGTGAGTGCAGAGTGCAGAGTAGTGAGTGCAGAGTAGTGAGTGCAGAGTGCAGAGTAGTGAGTGCAGAGTGCAGAGTAGTGAGTGCAGAGTAGTGAGTGCAGAGTGCAGAGTAGTGAGTGCAGAGTAGTGAGTGCAGAGTGCAGAGTAGTGAGTGCAGAGTAGTGAGTGCAGAGTGCAGAGTAGTGAGTGCAGAGTAGTGAGTGCAGAGTGCAGAGTAGTGAGTGCAGAGTAGTGAGTGCAGAGTAGTGAGTGCAGAGTGCAGAGTAGTGAGTGCAGAGTAGTGAGTGCAGAGTGCAGAGTAGTGAGTGCAGAGTGCAGAGTAGCGAGTGCAGAGTAGTGAGTGCAGAGTAGTGAGTGCAGAGTAGTGAGTGCAGAGTAGTGAGTGCAGAGTAGTGAGTGCAGAGTAGTGAGTGCAGAGTAGTGAGTAGTGAGTGCAGAGTAGTGAGTGCAGAGTAGTGAGTAGTGAGTGCAGAGTAGTGAGTGCAGAGTAGTGAGTGCAGAGTAGTGAGTGCACAGTAGTGAGTGCACAGTAGTGAGTGCAGAGTGCAGAGTAGTGAGTGCAGAGTAGTGAGTGCAGAGTAGTGAGTGCAGAGTAGTGAGTGCAGAGTAGTGAGTGCAGAGTAGTGAGTGCAGAGTAGTGAGTAGTGAGTGCAGAGTAGTGAGTAGTGAGTGCAGAGTAGTGAGTAGTGAGTGCAGAGTAGTGAGTAGTGAGTGCAGAGTAGTGAGTGCAGAGTAGTGAGTGCAGAGTAGTGAGTGCAGAGTAGTGAGTAGTGAGTGCAGAGTAGTGAGTAGTGAGTGCAGAGTAGTGAGTAGTGAGTGCAGAGTAGTGAGTAGTGAGTGCAGAGTAGTGAGTGCAGAGTGCAGAGTAGTGAGTGCAGAGTGCAGAGTAGTGAGTGCAGAGTAGTGAGTGCAGAGTAGTGAGTGCAGAGTAGTGAGTGCAGAGTAGTGAGTGCAGAGTAGTGAGTAGTGAGTGCAGAGTAGTGAGTAGTGAGTGCAGAGTAGTGAGTGCAGAGTGCAGAGTAGTGAGTGCAGAGTGCAGAGTAGTGAGTGCAGAGTAGTGAGTGCAGAGTAGTGAGTGCAGAGTAGTGAGTGCAGAGTGCAGAGTAGTGAGAGCAGAGTAGTGAGAGCAGAGTAGTGAGTGCAGTGTAGTGAGTAGTGATTGCAGAGTAGTGAGTAGTGAGTGCAGAGTAGAGTAGTGAGTGCAGAGTAGTGAGTAGTGAGTGCAGAGTAGTGAGTGCAGAGTAGTGAGTGCAGAGTAGTGAGTGCAGAGTAGTGAGTGCAGAGTAGTGAGTAGTGAGTGCAGAGTAGTGAGTAGTGAGTGCAGAGTAGTGAGTAGTGAGTGCAGAGTAGTGAGTGCAGAGTGCAGAGTAGTGAGTGCAGAGTGCAGAGTAGTGAGTGCAGAGTAGTGAGTGCAGAGTAGTGAGTGCAGAGTAGTGAGTGCAGAGTAGTGAGTGCAGAGTAGTGAGTGCAGAGTGCAGAGTAGTGAGTGCAGAGTGCAGAGTAGTGAGTGCAGAGTAGTGAGTGCAGAGTGCAGAGTAGTGAGTGCAGAGTAGTGAGTGCAGAGTAGTGAGTGCAGAGTAGTGAGTAGTGAGTGCAGAGTAGTGAGTGCAGAGTAGTGAGTAGTGAGTGCAGAGTAGTGAGTAGTGAGTGCAGAGTAGTGAGTAGTGAGTGCAGAGTAGTGAGTAGTGAGTGCAGAGTAGTGAGTGCAGAGTAGTGAGTAGTGAGTGCAGAGTAGTGAGTAGTGAGTGCAGAGTAGTGAGTAGTGAGTGCAGAGTAGTGAGTAATGAGTGCAGAGTAGTGAGTAGTGAG
Source organism: Lissotriton vulgaris (assembly GCF_964263255.1). Lineage (NCBI taxonomy): Eukaryota > Metazoa > Chordata > Amphibia > Caudata > Salamandridae > Lissotriton > Lissotriton vulgaris. The sequence continues at coordinate 179,111,420 of NC_141685.1, forward strand.
TGCAGAGTAGTGAGTAGTGAGTGCAGAGTAGTGAGTGCAGAGTAGTGAGTGCAGAGTAGTGAGTGCAGAGTAGTGAGTGCAGAGTGCAGAGTAGTGAGTGCAGAGTGCAGAGTAGTGAGTGCAGAGTAGTGAGTGCAGAGTGCAGAGTAGTGAGTGCAGAGTAGTGAGTGCAGAGTAGTGAGTGCAGAGTAGTGAGTGCAGAGTAGTGAGTGCAGAGTAGTGAGTGCAGAGTAGTGAGTGCAGAGTAGTGAGTGCAGAGTAGTGAGTGCAGAGTAGTGAGTAGTGAGTGCAGAGTAGTGAGTAGTGAGTGCAGAGTAGTGAGTGCAGAGTAGTGAGTGCAGAGTAGTGAGTGCAGAGTAGTGAGTGCAGAGTGCAGAGTAGTGAGTGCAGAGTAGTGAGTGCAGAGTGCAGAGTAGTGAGTGAAGAGTAGTGAGTGCAGAGTAGTGAGTGCAGAGTAGTGAGTGCAGAGTAGTGAGTGCAGAGTAGTGAGTGCAGAGTGCAGAGTAGTGAGTGCAGAGTAGTGAGTGCAGAGTAGTGAGTGCAGAGTAGTGAGTGCAGAGTAGTGAGTGCAGAGTAGTGAGTGCAGAGTAGTGAGTAGTGAGTGCAGAGTAGTGAGTGCAGAGTAGTGAGTAGTGAGTGCAGAGTAGTGAGTGCAGAGTAGTGAGTAGTGAGTGCAGAGTAGTGAGTAGTGAGTGCAGAGTAGTGAGTAGTGAGTGCAGAGTAGTGAGTGCAGAGTAGTGAGTGCAGAGTAGTGAGTGCAGAGTGGTGAGTGCAGTGTAGTGAGTAGTGATTGCAGAGTAGTGAGTGCAGAGTAGTGAGTGCAGAGTAGTGAGTGCAGAGTAGTGAGTGCAGAGTAGTGAGTGCAGAGTAGTGAGTAGTGAGTGCAGAGTAGTGAGTAGTGAGTGCAGAGTAGTGAGTGCAGAGTAGTGAGTGCAGAGTAGTGAGTGCAGAGTAGTGAGTGCAGAGTGCAGAGTAGTGAGTGCAGAGTGCAGAGTAGTGAGTGCAGAGTAGTGAGTGCAGAGTAGTGAGTGCAGAGTAGTGAGTGCAGAGTAGTGAGTGCAGAGTAGTGAGTAGTGAGTGCAGAGTAGTGAGTAGTGAGTGCAGAGTAGTGAGTGCAGAGTGCAGAGTAGTGAGTGCAGAGTGCAGAGTAGTGAGTGCAGAGTAGTGAGTGCAGAGTAGTGAGTGCAGAGTAGTGAGTGCAGAGTGCAGAGTAGTGAGAGCAGAGTAGTGAGAGCAGAGTAGTGAGTGCAGTGTAGTGAGTAGTGATTGCAGAGTAGTGAGTAGTGAGTGCAGAGTAGAGTAGTGAGTGCAGAGTAGTGAGTAGTGAGTGCAGAGTAGTGAGTGCAGAGTAGTGAGTGCAGAGTAGTGAGTGCAGAGTAGTGAGTGCAGAGTAGTGAGTGCAGAGTAGTGAGTAGTGAGTGCAGAGTAGTGAGTAGTGAGTGCAGAGTAGTGAGTAGTGAGTGCAGAGTAGTGAGTGCAGAGTGCAGAGTAGTGAGTGCAGAGTGCAGAGTAGTGAGTGCAGAGTAGTGAGTGCAGAGTAGTGAGTGCAGAGTAGTGAGTGCAGAGTAGTGAGTGCAGAGTAGTGAGTGCAGAGTGCAGAGTAGTGAGTGCAGAGTGCAGAGTAGTGAGTGCAGAGTAGTGAGTGCAGAGTGCAGAGTAGTGAGTGCAGAGTAGTGAGTGCAGAGTAGTGAGTAGTGAGTGCAGAGTAGTGAGTAGTGAGTGCAGAGTAGTGAGTGCAGAGTAGTGAGTAGTGAGTGCAGAGTAGTGAGTAGTGAGTGCAGAGTAGTGAGTAGTGAGTGCAGAGTAGTGAGTAGTGAGTGCAGAGTAGTGAGTGCAGAGTAGTGAGTAGTGAGTGCAGAGTAGTGAGTAGTGAGTGCAGAGTAGTGAGTAGTGAGTGCAGAGTAGTGAGTAATGAGTGCAGAGTAGTGAGTAGTGAGTGCAGAGTAGTGAGTAGTGAGTGCAGAGTAGTGAGTGCAGAGTAGTGAGTGCAGAGTAGTGAGTGCAGAGTAGTGAGTGCAGAGTGCAGAGTAGTGAGTGCAGAGTGCAGAGTAGTGAGTGCAGAGTAGTGAGTGCAGAGTGCAGAGTAGTGAGTGCAGAGTAGTGAGTGCAGAGTAGTGAGTGCAGAGTAGTGAGTGCAGAGTAGTGAGTGCAGAGTAGTGAGTGCAGAGTAGTGAGTGCAGAGTAGTGAGTGCAGAGTAGTGAGTGCAGAGTAGTGAGTAGTGAGTGCAGAGTAGTGAGTAGTGAGTGCAGAGTAGTGAGTGCAGAGTAGTGAGTGCAGAGTAGTGAGTGCAGAGTAGTGAGTGCAGAGTGCAGAGTAGTGAGTGCAGAGTAGTGAGTGCAGAGTGCAGAGTAGTGAGTGAAGAGTAGTGAGTGCAGAGTAGTGAGTGCAGAGTAGTGAGTGCAGAGTAGTGAGTGCAGAGTGCAGAGTAGTGAGTGCAGAGTAGTGAGTGCAGAGTAGTGAGTGCAGAGTAGTGAGTGCAGAGTAGTGAGTGCAGAGTAGTGAGTGCAGAGTAGTGAGTAGTGAGTGCAGAGTAGTGAGTGCAGAGTAGTGAGTAGTGAGTGCAGAGTAGTGAGTGCAGAGTAGTGAGTAGTGAGTGCAGAGTAGTGAGTAGTGAGTGCAGAGTAGTGAGTAGTGAGTGCAGAGTAGTGAGTGCAGAGTAGTGAGTGCAGAGTAGTGAGTGCAGAGTGGTGAGTGCAGTGTAGTGAGTAGTGATTGCAGAGTAGTGAGTGCAGAGTAGTGAGTGCAGAGTAGTGAGTGCAGAGTAGTGAGTGCAGAGTAGTGAGTGCAGAGTAGTGAGTAGTGAGTGCAGAGTAGTGAGTAGTGAGTGCAGAGTAGTGAGTGCAGAGTAGTGAGTGCAGAGTAGTGAGTGCAGAGTAGTGAGTGCAGAGTGCAGAGTAGTGAGTGCAGAGTAGTGAGTGCAGAGTGGTGAGTGCAGAGTAGTGAGTGCAGAGTAGTGAGTGCAGAGTAGTGAGTGCAGAGTAGTGAGTGCAGAGTAGTGAGTAGTGAGTGCAGAGTAGTGAGTAGTGAGTGCAGAGTAGTGAGTGCAGAGTAGTGAGTGCAGAGTAGTGAGTGCAGAGTGCAGAGTAGTGAGTGCAGAGTGCAGAGTAGTGAGTGCAGAGTGCAGAGTAGTGAGTGCAGAGTGCAGAGTAGTGAGTGCAGAGTAGTGAGTGCAGAGTGCAGAGTAGTGAGTGCAGAGTAGTGAGTGCAGAGTGCAGAGTAGTGAGTGCAGAGTAGTGAGTGCAGAGTGCAGAGTAGTGAGTGCAGAGTAGTGAGTGCAGAGTAGTGAGTGCAGAGTAGTGAGTAGTGAGTGCAGAGTAATGAGTGCAGAGTAGTGAGTAGTGAGTGCAGAGTAGTGAGTGCAGAGTAGTGAGTGCAGAGTAGTGAGTAGTGAGTGCAGAGTAGTGAGTAGTGAGTGCAGAGTAGTGAGTAGTGAGTGCAGAGTAGTGAGTGCAGAGTGCAGAGTAGTGAGTGCAGAGTGCAGAGTAGTGAGTGCAGAGTGCAGAGTAGTGAGTGCAGAGTAGTGAGTGCAGAGTGCAGAGTAGTGAGTGCAGAGTGCAGAGTAGTGAGTGCAGAGTAGTGAGTGCAGAGTAGTGAGTGCAGAGTAGTGAGTGCAGAGTAGTGAGTGCAGAGTAGTGAGTGCAGAGTAGTGAGTAGTGAGTGCAGAGTAGTGAGTGCAGAGTAGTGAGTGCAGAGTGCAGAGTAGTGAGTGCAGAGTGCAGAGTAGTGAGTGCAGAGTAGTGAGTGCAGAGTAGTGAGTGCAGAGTAGTGAGTGCAGAGTAGTGAGTGCAGAGTAGTGAGTGCAGAGTAGTGAGTAGTGAGTGCAGAGTAGTGAGTAGTGAGTGCAGAGTAGTGAGTAGTGAGTGCAGAGTAGTGAGTAGTGAGTGCAGAGTAGTGAGTAGTGAGTGCAGAGTAGTGAGTGCAGAGTAGTGAGTGCAGAGTAGTGAGTGCAGAGTAGTGAGTGCAGAGTAGTGAGTGCAGAGTAGTGAGTAGTGAGTGCAGAGTAGTGAGTAGTGAGTGCAGAGTAGTGAGTAGTGAGTGCAGAGTAGTGAGTAGTGAGTGCAGAGTAGTGAGTGCAGAGTAGTGAGTGCAGAGTAGTGAGTGCAGAGTAGTGAGTGCAGAGTAGTGAGTGCAGAGTAGTGAGTGCAGAGTAGTGAGTGCAGAGTAGTGAGTAGTGAGTGCAGAGTAGTGAGTAGTGAGTGCAGAGTAGTGAGTAGTGAGTGCAGAGTAGTGAGTGCAGAGTAGTGAGTGCAGAGTAGTGAGTGCAGAGTAGTGAGTGCAGAGTAGTGAGTAGTGAGTGCAGAGTAGTGAGTGCACAGTAGTGAGTGCAGAGTAGTGAGTAGTGAGTGCAGAGTAGTGAGTAGTGAGTGCAGAGTAGTGAGTAGTGAGTGCAGAGTAGTGAGTAGTGAGTGCAGAGTAGTGAGTGCAGAGTAGTGAGTGCAGAGTGCAGAGTTGTGAGTGCAGAGTAGTGAGTGCAGAGTGCAGAGTAGTGAGTGCAGAGTAGTGAGTGCAGAGTAGTGAGTGCAGTGTAGTGAGTAGTGATTGCAGAGTAGTGAGTAGTGAGTGCAGAGTAGTGAGTAGTGAGTGCAGAGTAGTGAGTAGTGAGTGCAGAGTAGTGAGTAGTGAGTGCAGAGTAGTGAGTAGTGAGTGCAGAGTAGTGAGTAGTGAGTGCAGAGTAGCTAGTGCAGAGTAGTGAGTGCAGAGTAGTGAGTGCAGAGTAGTGAGTGCAGAGTAGTGAGTAGTGAGTGCTGAGTGCAGAGTAGTGAGTGCAGAGTAGTGAGTGCAGAGTAGTGAGTGCAGAGTAGTGAGTGCAGAGTAGTGAGTGCAGAGTGCAGAGTAGTGAGAGCAGAGTAGTGAGAGCAGAGTAGTGAGTGCAGAGTAGTGAGTGCAGAGTAGTGAGTGCAGAGTAGTGAGTGCAGAGTGCAGAGTAGTGAGTGCAGAGTGCAGAGTAGTGAGTGCAGAGTAGTGAGTGCAGAGTAGTGAGTAGTGAGTGCAGAGTAGTGAGTGCAGAGTAGTGAGTAGTGAGTGCAGAGTAGTGAGTGCAGAGTAGTGAGTAGTGAGTGCAGAGTAGTGAGTGCAGAGTAGTGAGTAGTGAGTGCAGAGTAGTGAGTAGTGAGTGCAGAGTAGTGAGTGCAGAGTAGTGAGTAGTGAGTGCAGAGTAGTGAGTGCAGAGTAGTGAGTGCAGAGTAGTGAGTGCAGAGTAGTGAGTAGTGAGTGCAGAGTAGTGAGTAGTGAGTGCAGAGTAGTGAGTGCAGAGTAGTGAGTAGTGAGTGCAGAGTAGTGAGTAGTGAGTGCAGAGTAGTGAGTAGTGAGTGCAGAGTAGTGAGTGCAGAGTAGTGAGTGCAGAGTGCAGAGTAGTGAGTGCAGAGTAGTGAGTGCAGAGTGCAGAGTAGTGAGTGCAGAGTGCAGAGTAGTGAGTGCAGAGTAGTGAGTGCAGAGTAGTGAGTGCAGAGTGCAGAGTAGTGAGTGCAGAGTAGTGAGTGCAGAGTAGTGAGTGCAGAGTAGTGAGTGCAGAGTAGTGAGTAGTGAGTGCAGAGTAGTGAGTGCACAGTAGTGAGTGCACAGTAGTGAGTGCAGAGTGCAGAGTAGTGAGTGCAGAGTAGTGAGTGCAGAGTAGTGAGTGCAGAGTAGTGAGTGCAGAGTAGTGAGTGCAGAGTAGTGAGTAGTGAGTGCAGAGTAGTGAGTAGTGAGTGCAGAGTAGTGAGTAGTGAGTGCAGAGTAGTGAGTGCAGAGTAGTGAGTGCAGGGTAGTGAGTAGTGAGTGCAGAGTAGTGAGTGCAGAGTAGTGAGTGCAGAGTAGTGAGTGCAGAGTAGTGAGTAGTGAGTGCAGAGTAGTGAGTAGTGAGTGCAGAGTAGTGAGTAGTGAGTGCAGAGTAGTGAGTAGTGAGTGCTGCAGAGTAGTGAGTGCAGAGTGCAGAGTAGTGAGTGCAGAGTGCAGAGTAGTGAGTGCAGAGTAGTGAGTGCAGAGTAGTGAGTGCAGAGTAGTGAGTGCAGAGTAGTGAGTGCAGAGTAGTGAGTGCAGAGTGCAGAGTAGTGAGAGCAGAATAGTGAGAGCAGAGTAGTGAGAGCAGAGTAGTGAGAGCAGAGTAGTGAGTGCAGTGTAGTGAGTAGTGATTGCAGAGTAGTGAGTAGTGTGTGCAGAGTAGTGAGTAGTGAGTGCAGAGTAGTGAGTGCAGAGTAGTGAGTGCAGAGTAGTGAGTGCAGAGTAGTGAGTAGTGAGTGCAGAGTAGTGAGTAGTGAGTGCAGAGTAGTGAGTAGTGAGTGCAGAGTAGTGAGTGCAGAGTGCAGAGTAGTGAGTGCAGAGTAGTGAGTGCAGAGTAGTGAGTGCAGAGTAGTGAGTGCAGAGTAGTGAGTGCAGAGTAGTGAGTAGTGAGTGCAGAGTAGTGAGTGCAGAGTAGTGAGTAGTGAGTGCAGAGTAGTGAGTAGTGAGTGCAGAGTAGTGAGTAGTGAGTGCAGAGTAGTGAGTGCAGAGTAGTGAGTAGTGAGTGCAGAGTAGTGAGTAGTGAGTGCAGAGTAGTGAGTGCAGAGTAGTGAGTGCAGAGTAGTGAGTGCAGAGTGCAGAGTAGTGAGTGCAGAGTGCAGAGTAGTGAGTGCAGAGTAGTGAGTGCAGAGTGCAGAGTAGTGAGTGCAGAGTAGTGAGTGCAGAGTAGTGAGTGCAGTGTAGTGAGTAGTGAGTGCAGAGTAGTGAGTAGTGAGTGCAGAGTAGTGAGTAGTGAGTGCAGAGTAGTGAGTAGTGAGTGCAGAGTAGTGAGTAGTGAGTGCAGAGTAGTGAGTGCAGCGTGCAGAGTAGTGAGTGCAGAGTAGTGAGTGCAGAGTGCAGAGTAGTGAGTGCAGAGCGCAGAGTAGTGAGTGCAGAGTAGTGAGTAGTGAGTGCAGAGTAGTGAGTAGTGAGTGCAGAGTAGTGAATGCAGAGTAGTGAGTGCAGAGTAGTGAGTGCAGAGTAGTGAGTAGTGAGTGCTGAGTGCAGAGTAGTGAGTGCAGAGTGCAGAGTAGTGAGTGCAGAGTGCAGAGTAGTGAGTGCAGAGTAGTGAGTAGTGAGTGCAGAGTAGTGAGTAGTGAGTGCAGAGTAGTGAGTAGTGAGTGCAGAGTAGTGAGTGCAGAGTAGTGAGTGCAGAGTGCAGAGTTGTGAGTGCAGAGTAGTGAGTGCAGAGTGCAGAGTAGTGAGTGCAGAGTAGTGAGTGCAGAGTAGTGAGTGCAGTGTAGTGAGTAGTGAGTGCAGAGTAGTGAGTAGTGAGTGCAGAGTAGTGAGTAGTGAGTGCAGAGTAGTGAGTAGTGAGTGCAGAGTAGTGAGTGCAGAGTAGTGAGTAGTGAGTGCAGAGTAGTGAGTGCAGAGTGCAGAGTAGTGAGTGCAGAGTAGTGAGTGCAGAGTGCAGAGTAGTGAGTGCAGAGCGCAGAGTAGTGAGTGCAGAGTAGTGAGTAGTGAGTGCAGAGTAGTGAGTAGTGAGTGCAGAGTAGTGAGTGCAGAGTAGTGAGTGCAGAGTAGTGAGTGCAGAGTAGTGAGTAGTGAGTGCTGAGTGCAGAGTAGTGAGTGCAGAGTGCAGAGTAGTGAGTGCAGAGTGCAGAGTAGTGAGTGCAGAGTAGTGAGTGCAGAGTAGTGAGTGCAGAGTAGTGAGTGCAGAGTAGTGAGTGCAGAGTAGTGAGTGGAGAGTAGTGAGTGCAGAGTAGTGAGTGCAGAGTAGTGAGTGCAGAGTAGTGAGTGCAGAGTAGTGAGTGCAGAGTAGTGAGTGCGGAGTAGTGAGTGCAGAGTAGTGAGTGCAGAGTAGTGAGTAGTGAGTGCTGAGTGCAGAGTAGTGAGTGCAGAGTAGTGAGTGCAGAGTAGTGAGTGGTGAGTGCAGAGTAGTGAGTAGTGAGTGCAGAGTAGTGAGTGCGGAGTAGTGAGTGCAGAGTAGTGAGTGCAGAGTAGTGAGTGCAGAGTAGTGAGTGCAGAGTAGTGAGTGCAGAGTAGTGAGTGCAGAGTAGTGAGTAGTGAGTGCTGAGTGCAGAGTAGTGAGTGCAGAGTAGTGAGTGCAGAGTAGTGAGTGCAGAGTAGTGAGTGCAGAGTAGTGAGTGCAGAGTAGTGAGTAGTGAGTGCAGAGTAGTGAGTAGTGAGTGCAGAGTAGTGAGTGCAGAGTAGTGAGTAGTGAGTGCAGAGTAGTGAGTAGTGAGTGCAGAGTAGTGAGTAATGAGTGCAGAGTAGTGAGTAGTGAGTGCAGAGTAGTGAGTAGTGAGTGCAGAGTAGTGAGTGCAGAGTAGTGAGTGCAGAGTAGTGAGTGCAGAGTAGTGAGTGCAGAGTAGTGAGTAGTGAGTGCAGAGTAGTGAGTAGTGAGTGCAGAGTAGTGAGTAGTGAGTGCAGAGTAGTGAGTGCAGAGTGCAGAGTAGTGAGTGCAGAGTGCAGAGTAGTGAGTGCAGAGTAGTGAGTGCAGAGTGCAGAGTAGTGAGTGCAGAGTGCAGAGTAGTGAGTGCAGAGTAGTGAGTGCAGAGTAGTGAGTGCAGAGTAGTGAGTGCAGAGTAGTGAGTGCAGAGTAGTGAGTAGTGAGTGCAGAGTAGTGAGTGCAGAGTAGTGAGTGCAGAGTGCAGAGTAGTGAGTGCAGAGTGCAGAGTAGTGAGTGCAGAGTAGTGAGTGCAGAGAAGTGAGTGCAGAGTAGTGAGTGCAGAGTAGTGAGTGCAGAGTAGTGAGTGCAGAGTAGTGAGTGCAGAGTAGTGAGTGCAGAGTAGTGAGTAGTGAGTGCAGAGTAGTGAGTAGTGAGTGCAGAGTAGTGAGTAGTGTTGGACAGGCCACATGAAGGGCCGCTCTCCCCCGGCCCGACCAGGCCCGAGCCCGGTCACGCAAGTACCACACACCACCATTGCACGTCCTCCGTCCCCTCAGGGACCCCTGCCTTCGAACATATCGACATCGTGGGCCCGATCCACTGCTGGCCCGCGCGCCCATCCGGGACGCCATCTTGGACACTCCACCACGAGGCCGCCTGGCCCCCGATCGACCTCAACCCTGGGCCTAGCCAGGCCTCAGACATCCCGGCACCACCATCCACCCAGGAGGTGAGCGGGCTACTTGGCAAGTCAATGGGAGAAAGAGGTGTCGATGGCTCTCCCCCGCCAAGTGCCGCCCGACCAACGCCTCCCCGGGCGCTGGCTCCACCCCCCTGCTGGGTGTCGGGACACCCTCATCCCGGACCTCCCGACCTCCAGGTGCGAGGGTCCGGACATCAAAGAACATCAGCCCTATAACTGGGGCAGCTCCAGAGCAGGAAGGCAGTTGTATCTTGGAGTCGAGAGACGCAAAGAAGAACTCATCCTTGACGGACTACCGGCGCTGCCGTAGCTCTGCCTTGTGCACCCTTGTCTTGCCTACTGGCGCTGCCACAACCTTCGTAACCTTCCGATCCTTCATCGTCGTCGGGACCTGCTGGCGTGGCCGCGGACCGTTTGCAACCATCATCTCATCGGGACCTGCTGGCTCCGCCGCGGACCGTCGTTCCTTCGTCCATCTCGGGACCTGCTGGCTCCGCCGCGGCCCGATCATCTAGAACGCCGAGCTCGAGGATTGAGAGCTATTTCCACCTTTTTGGTAACAAGACTGTCCCGCTACCCTTTTCCCCAAACCAGAGACCAGAATCGAGGGGACCCCTGAGTCCAGACCTCCTTGTACCATTCCATCGTACTTAAAGAATTGCCTATAAAGTCTCGTTGAACTTTACCCTTGTGTGGTGTCCGTCTGTGGGGGGGAAGTTACTTGTCTGTACGATCGCTGGAGACGGCTCTCCCCGGAGACCTCTCCCCTTATCCTCGGCCGACCCTCCCGGTCCGTCTAACATTGGTGGCCAGCGGCGCGATCCGAATCACCGCATAATCGTACAGAGAGTAGCTTACCCCACGACGAAATCACGATGACGACTAAAGAAAGCGGAGCAACCGAGAAATTCCAGATGGAGAAATTGGACGAGTACAGCCATCGTGAACTAAAACAATTCTGCATCGAACTAGGTATCGCTACCACCGGACTAAGTACCAAAGACGATTTTAAGCATGCCCTGGAATCTTGGGCAGAAACCGGGGCGGCCGGAACCCCTGATCAAAGCATCGCAGCAAAAACCACCACGGCCCCTGAAGAGCGAAGAACGGGTCTCTCGCAAGACGAGATCCAGGAACGAGAAAAAACCAGACTACACGAGCTGGAAATGGCCCGGCTCAAAATGGACATTGAACTTAAGTTGGCCGAACAAAAAATCAACTTAGAGCACCTGCGTCTCCGAGAAGAAAGAGAGGAGAAACAGAGACAAAGGGGGCTCGAGGAAAAGAGACTGGCATATGAACACGAGCGAAAACTAGCTGAGATCGACCTACGCAAGCAGAATAAAGAAGTAGGGGTGTCCGAGCAACTCCACACCCCAGGGGCAACAGAGAAAAAGGTACACATCCCCAAGGATGTCGTTCGAGAATACTTCCGAGAGGACGACATCCAGCAATGGTTTAAGGCCTATGAAATCGCTATGACTGCACACCGGATCGATAGAAGCGATTGGGGAGCCGGTCTATGGGGGAGATTCCTCAATGAGGGCCGCGACGCCCTGCTACAGCTCCCGGACCACCAGATGACCTCCTATGACCATATGAAAGCTGCACTCCTCACTCGCTATGGCCTCACACCCGAGATGTACCGTCAGAGGTTCCGAGACTGCACCCGCATCCCGGGTACAACTTGGGTGGACTATGTAAACTATTTTAGCCGAGCCTTCGAGGGCTGGATCAAAGGAAGCAAGGTCACAACCTACGAACAACTGTTCAATCTTATGGTATGGGAGCACCTGTCGAACAATTGCTTCATTGAACTCCGCCAGCACCTCCTCGACAGCAAGTTAACGGATCCCCGGCAGCTCGCAGCCGAAGCTGACCGGTGGGAAATCACCAGAGTGGGCCGGAATGGGTCCTACGAACAGAACCGGAACAACAATGGTCAGCACCGTCCCCGAGGAGGAGGAGGGGGCCAAGGATGAGGAAGAGACAACGCCCCGGTCGCCCCCGCTACCAGCACCACCCCCCCGGCCAACCGGGGCAGCACCCCGGCGCGACCGGGATACCGAGCCAATGTTACGTGCCATCGATGCCAACGAGTCGGCCACTATGCAAACGACCCAAACTGCCCCCAGTACCAGAGCCCAAGACCCCGCCAAGTAGCCGCTGCTGCTCTGGGGGAGGAACAGATCTCAGAGGAACAAGAGGAATATGAACAGGAACATCAAGAATGGGAGCCAGCCGCCATGGCTCTAGCCTGCTTAGGGGGGAAAGACATGGTCCCGCGGGTCCCCCTACCCGCTAACACCCAGAAGTACAGCCAATGGGTGAGCATCAATGGACGCCGGGCCGAAGCCCTTCGTGACACCGGGGCCAGTGTAACAGCCGTCCGCTGTCACCTGGTGACCCCAGAACAGTATCTACCAAACATTCTCTGCCCTGTACGTTCCGCCGATAACTCGGAAAGTCTGTGCCGGATGGCCTGCGTCCCCTTCGAATGGGGAGGGGTCACCGGCATGTTGAAGGTAACGGTCCGAGACGATGCCCCCGTAGACTGCCTCCTGGGGAATGACCTTGAAAGCTCTCCGTGGGCAGCCGTAGAACGAAGAGAACACCTGGGGATGTTAGGCGTCCCGGACTGGGCGTGTGTCACCACCCGGTCCATGGCCGCCCGTGCCAACCCCCGCCCAGAGGAACCCGAATGGCCGGCGCCGCCGCCTCCGGTCGCCCCGGCCGAAACCACCGACCGTGACGTCCCCCCAGAACCAGCTCAACCTCCAAACCTCGCTAACCTCGACCAGTGGCCTCAAGAGGGGGGGCCCACGCAAGAACAATTTCGCCAAGAACAGAAGACCTGTCCCTCCCTCGAGGGACTCCGCCAGCAAGCACTCGCCCAAAGCGCAGGGGATACCTCCGGAACACACTGGATCTACTGGGACAATGATCTGCTGTACAGTGAGCAAAGAATAGCGGAGCTGGGGGCCAGCCGAGTACTAGTGGTGCCCCTCCGTTTTAGAGACTTTCTGCTGAACCTGGCCCACGACGTCCCCCTGGCGGGACACCTGGGTCAAGATAAAACCTACAGTCGTCTGGTGACCCACTTCTTCTGGCCCAAAATGAGGAACGATGTACACCAGCATTGCCGATCTTGCCCCACGTGCCAAGCCAGTGGGAAGAGCAGCCGCAAACTAAAAGCCCCCCTGCAACCTTTTCCCGTGGTCACCACCCCGTTCGAGAGGGTCGGGATCGACATCGTGGGGCCCCTGGATCCGCGTACAAAACAAGGCCATCGATTCATCCTGGTGCTAGTGGACCACGCCACCCGCTACCCCGAGGCTGTCCCCCTGCGAACTGTGACAGCCCCGGTAGTCGGCCGGGCTCTAATGGGGATCTTCTCCCGTGTGGGCTTCCCCCGAGAAGTCGTCAGCGACAGAGGCACGAACTTTATTTCTAAATATATGAAGTCCCTCTGGCAACAGTGCGGGGTTACCTCCGATTCACGACCCCCTATCACCCTCAAGGAAACGGACTCGTTGAGCGGTTCAACCGCACGCTCAAAGGGATGATCGGGGGGTTGGAAGAGCCCCTCCGTCGCCAGTGGGATGTGCTGCTGTCGTGCCTCCTCTTCGCATATCGAGAGGTCCCCCAGAAGTCCCTGGGCTTCAGCCCGTTTGAACTGCTGTATGGACACCCAGTACGGGGGCCGCTCAGCCTAGTCAAGGAAGGCTGGGAGATGCCCCCTCTCAAGAACCCACCAGATGTCTTCCGGTACTGTTGGACAGGCCACATGAAGAGCCGCTCTCCCCCAGCCCAACCAGGCCCGAGAGCCGCCACGACAGTACCACGCATCATCATTGTACATCTGCTGCCCTCTCAGGGCCCCTGCCTGCGAGGCAAGCTAACCTCGTGGGCCCGATCCCTTGCCGGCCCACGCGGCCAACCTGAACCGCCATCTTTTTTTTTTTTTTTTTTTTTTTTTTTTTTTTTTTTTGTGTAAGACATTTATTTGTTACAAAGGAGAAGGAAGATGTACACTGCGTCACGCCAACAACCCGGAGGCAGGCCGCTATCAGGAAGTTCATACAGAGATCACTGAGAGACAGACCGGGGTCCTTCACCCAGCCGGGTAAAACATACAGATGGAATCATGAGGCACAATAGAATTTTAAGCATACGCAGTACAACTTCAGCAATTAAATGGTCTTACTTTTCTCATAGTGCTGCCGACACTTGACAGATATTGGAGATCAACGAGGTTGCCCCTAAGTAAGGAGCGGTTAATCCCCCGTCACAGCAGTTCGGTAAAAGGATGCGTCTGTCAGCACCATTTTTCTCCCAACAAACCCCCTCAACAAGGCAAACCAAACACTACAAACAGAGGTGCAAGTACATGTGCAAACCATCCACACAACACGACAGCCTACAACAAGGTCCTATGGGCCAGCCTCAGGTCCTGCAGGTAGTGGGCTAGCCACATTCAGGGCGAGAATGTAAGGATACCCGGTCCGGTTGTGTATAGACTAGGGGAGTATGGGCGATGCGGGGGGGAGGGGGCCAGGGACAGAGGCTAGAACACAAGACTGCTAGTTGGGCGCAGGGTGGCCAGGGACTCGATTCGGGTCAGCGTGGGCAGCAGTCGCGTAGCGTGCGTCCGGTCAGGGCATGTCAGTGTAAGCGCGGGACTGCGGGACCACCATAACTAACCTACGCATTGCACACCTTCAGCCCATGTCGTCTGAAACACTCGTATCTCTGGAGGTACCCAGGGAGTCAGAGCTCTTGCGCGCCGTGGCCCACTGTATAAACGGGCCCCATATGTCAGTGGGTCTGGAAGCGGTAGGCATAGACTCCCAATAGTGCGTTAACTGCGTGTGGCCGTAAGTCACGTCCCTGATCCAGCTCTCAAGAGAGGGGGGGGCTGGTCTGCCCCAGTGTAGTGCGATCTGTCTCTTGGCATATAAAAGGAGTAAGGCATGCAGTTTCCTGTCGCAGGGCTCGGTGTCCTTAACATACCCCAGCAGACCTAGCAGCGGGGAAGGCGAGTCCTCCCTTCGGGTGATTTGATTTATGGCCGTGAAGACCTCTGACCAGTATGCAGTCAGCTTGGGGCAGTTCCAGGCCATATGAAGAAAGGACGCTTCGTCATTTCCACATCTCCAGCAGTTGGCATCCTCACGGACGCCCATTCGGTGTAGGAGAGTCAGAGTGCGGTAGTATCTATGTAGGAATTTAAAGTGGATGAGCCTCAGACGATAATTAGGGGACAGGGCTGTAAGTTGCGCGCAGCAATACTCCCAGGCGTCGTCTGGTAGCTCGTCCCTCAGGTCCGCAGCCCAGGCGGTTTTGGCCGTGGCTACTGTCACCGGGGCCTGTTCCTGCATGCAATTATATAACCTGGACACCAGCTTTTTGGGGGAAGGTCGCGAAAGCAAGTTCTGGAGGGCGGCAAGTGTGCAGGGTTCCTCCGGGAAGCACGGCCCCATCTTCTTGCAAGACTCCCTAAGGGAATGAAATAGCAATTTGTCATTAAATGGACAGGACCGGTCAGTTCCCTCGGCAGGCAGCTCGAGAAAAGTACCATCTGGATACAAGTCCGCAAAGGTAAGTAGCCGATTCCCCAGGATAGTGAGGACGTCGCCTCTGGCTGTCAGACACGGCAGCATCGGGTTGCCTCTCAGGGGGATGGCTGGTGCATAAAGCAGGGAGAGACCGGCTCTCTTTTGAAGTTCACGCCAGGTCCAGCGGACCATCTCCACCGTGTCCACCTCGCGCGACGGGCATGTAACTTTACCGTACAGTGCCACTCGTAATGGCAAGGGGGCGACCACGGCTAATTCCACCGCCACATGTGGCTGGTAAGGTGTAGGGAATGCCCAGAAATGCAGGAACTGGGCTTGTGCACATAGTGCGTAAAGCTTCAAATCCGGGGCACCTAGTCCCCCTTGTCGTAGCGGAAGCGTGAGTAGGTCCCAGGAGATTCTAGCCTGACCTCCAGCCCACACTAGTTTAAGCAGCAGTGAGCGGACTCGAGCGTGAAAGCAAGCTGTCATAGGCAGTGGCACATTGACGAACAGGTATAAGAATTTAGGGAGGACCACCATTTTAGCCAACGCAATTCTCGCTACCAGGGACAGCGGTAGTTTATTCCAGATCTCAACCCTCCTCTCCAACCAGTCCACCGCTCTGCCAAAATTCATCAACCACAACTCCTGAACATCCCTGCTGATCCAGATGCCCAAATATTTGACAGTTTCCGTTTCCCACCTGAGGGGGTAGTCAGGAGCAGGGCGTTCAGTGCTCTCCGTCAGGGGGAAGGCCACTGACTTCGTCCAGTTAATGGATATCCCCGCCAATCCTTCAAATCGCACAAATTCCCGGAGTAGTGGGCTCAGGTTCTCCTTAGGATTCAGGACGTACAAGGTTACATCGTCCGCATATAGCGAGATTAGTAGGCTTCTAGCACTGAATCCGATGCCCCTGGCGGTATGGTGCTGTCTGACTCTGGCCGCCAGCGGCTCCATCGCAATCGCAAAAAGGAGCGGCGATAGAGGACAGCCTTGCCTAGTGCCCCGTGTAATTCTGAATGACTCGGAGACTAGACCATTGACGCTCACCCGGGCTCTTGGTTCCATGTAAAGAAGCTTTATCAGGGTCATGAAGTTCTGGCTGAAACCCATCCGCCTCAATACACTGAAGAGGTAGGGCCATTCTAATGAATCGAAGGCTTTGGTGGCGTCCAGAAACACCACTGCTGCCTGCACTGACGGGTGTAAATAGTGAAGAACCGAAAAGATCGTTCTAAGGTTGTGCGATGTCGCGCGCCCAGGAATGAAGCCTGATTGATCTGGGAGCGCTATCATAGGCAACATCGGCTGTAACCTATCCGCGATGACCTTTGCGTATATTTTAGCATCAACGTTTATAAGGGACAGGGGTCTATAGGAGTCCAGTTGCTGTTCATCCTTATCTGGCTTGAGGAGTGTGATAATGAGAGCCTCACGCATGGAGTCAGGGAGGGAATTCAATTCGAGAGCTTCGACAAAAACAGAATGTAGCCTCGGCGCCAGTTCAGTAACATACGTTTTATAGAAGGAGGTGGTCAGGCCATCAGGGCCAGGCGCCTTATTTGCCGGCATACTCTTAATCACCTGGGCTATGTCTTGTACTGTGACAGTGAGGTCCATGTATTGCCTATGGTTGTTGTTGAACCATACAAGTGCTATGGAGTCAAGAAAGTCTCGCAGCGACGCCGGCGCAGTGGGTTGTCGCGAGGTGTACAGGGTAGCATAGAAGTCTGCGAAGGCTTTTAGCACCGCCTCCTGGCCCATCACCAGGCGCCCGGTGGCATCATAAATAGTGTGTATAAAATGTGATTGTGCGCGGGGATTAATCAGTCTGGCAAGGGTCCTGCTTGGCCTATCACCCTCCCCATACCTGCGCGCTTCTGCTTGTTTCCCTAGAAACTTCACCTCTCGCTCCGCCTCCTCGTTAAAGGCCAGCAGTTTGGCTTTTAGAGCGCCTGCAGTCTCTAACGACGGTTGAGCACTAAACGCAACATCTAGGGCCTTCAGCTCCCCCTCAATTTTAGCCAGCTCGTCCCTGATGGTACGCAGCACCCCTGCCTTGCGCGCTACACATTGACCTCTGATGACAGCCTTAAATGCATCCCACACGATGGCCTCAGATGTGGCAGACCCCGCATTTTCAGCAAAGTAATTGTTTATGTCGTCTCTTATCTCCTCTACAAACACAGGGTCTGTGAGCACGTGTGGAGGGAGGCGCCACTGGAATGCCCTACGTGGAGCATCCGGGGGGCGTAGTTCCAACATGCATGGGGCATGGTCGGACAAAGATCTAGCCATGATATCAACCTTTGAAACCCATGTCGCGACTTCGGGAGACACCAGCCAGAAGTCCAGCCGCGACCACGCATCTTTATGACAGGTGTAACAGGTCCCCACTTTCGCACCCGGGTGTCTAGCACGCCATACATCAGACAGCAGTCCCTCGCTCATGATATCAGATATCGCCTGGCGCGTTCTAGTGTGTTGCGGCCTGCTTACGCCTCTGCGATCCATGTCATCATTCAACACAGTGTTAAAGTCCCCTCCCAACACCACCGACTGACAGTCCAGTAACACAATTTTCGCCCAAACATTTCTGAAAAAATCCGGATCGTCCACATTGGGGCCATAGAGTGCAGCTAGGACAATTTGTCGCCCCTGTAATGACCCATGCAGCAAAACATACCTACCCTCCTCATCTCGCACCTGGGAGTACTCCCGCCAATCCAACCCCCTACGAATGAGTATGGCGACTCCTCTCGCATAATTCGAGTAGATGGAAGAATAAACATGCGCCCATCTGGAATTTTTCAGTCGAGCTGAGGGGGCGACATTCAGATGAGTTTCTTGAAGGAAGCATACATCTACATTGTGTCTGGACAACATTCCATGCAGTAAGCGGGCTTTCTTGTAGTCCCCCAGGCCTCTAATGTTCCATGTCCAGAGTTTGATACCTCCCATCAAAGTACACACCTACAATCAGCCCCCACCCCACCTCCTCGCCCTATAAGGCTTCTCAGGCATCCAGCCGCCCCAACTGCAGACATAGCACGCGAATACATAGTCAATTGTAGTAGTACATTGCACCTAAGACAAACAAGAACTCGCAACTTTGGAATAACTCCCATCCACCCCCCACCCTCAGCAACCCCCCAATTAGGTCGTGATGTACCCCAAAAGTCTACACGCAATGCGTGGAAGTACCCCAACAGCAACAACAAAGGGAGGCACCCCATGAGGCGTGGTGTGCTCGGCCTACTCCCCCGCATACACGGGGTGGCTACAGTCAAATTGCCATGTCCCTGGGACCTGACAGCGTCCCCCATCCAGTAATCCATCAGTGACAAAGTCAACAAATGTCCCAGCAGAGGCACGGAGTTAGCTGCAAAAGGTGGCACAAAGGCGGCCCAATGCCTTACCCAAAAGAAGGCAGTTCAGCAGGAGCATACCTGTACGAAAGATTGTTCCAGGCCTCCCAGCCCCAGTGTAACAAGCATGTCGGTCGCCGTGCCGGATGAACGTTGTGTAGGTTTCAGTCATTGTCACTGAGCTGCTCCGAGGCGTCCTCCAGTCGTGGCGATTTTCTCCTGGCACCAGCGCATATGTGTTTGGCAAACTTGAGGGCCGATTTGGCGTCAGTGAAGAAGTGAGAGGTGTTTTCGTGCTGAACCTTCAATTTCGCCGGGTATAGGAGCGAGTATGGCACTCCAGCTTGCAGTAGGACCTTCTTCGCCGGTAGGAATTCCTTTCGTGCCGCTTGCACCAGAGGGGTGAAATCCGGGTAGAAGGAAATGTGGTTTCCCTGATGCGTGATTGTACCTTTCTCTCTCGCCAGGCGTAGAATGACATCTCTGTCCTGGTAGTTGAGCAATTTGGCCAGGATTGGGCGCGGTGGGGCTCCCACCGGGGGCTTTTTCCCAAGGGATCTGTGCGCCCTCTCCACCGTGAAGACCGGGGACAGATCTGGATCGAACAATTCATGGAGTAGGTCTGATACATACGATTCCATCTTCCCGATGTTTGTAGTCTCTGGAATGCCTGTAATGCGGACGTTGGATCTTCTGGAACGTGCTTCCAAATCGTCCGACTTGGCGCGCAAGCTATCCATTTCCCGCTCCAGCGCCGTGATGTGTTTCTTGGCTTGTTGCTGGAATTCACAACACTCCGTTTGTCTATTCTCGAGACAGTCCAGCCTTTTCTCGTGAGTGTCCACTTTCGTCTTCACGGTTTCAAGTTGCGCCGCCATATTATCAAGCTTGGCGTCTATGCTCTTCAAGCTGGTTCTCACCTCCATGATGAGGGCTCCGAAATCTATGTCCTGGGCACCCCCTTGCGAAGACGTTGCGCCCCCATCCGACTCCACCGGCGTGGTCTTTGGCGTTTTTCTATTATCAAAGCTCAGCTTTGGTTGCTTGGCGTCATTTTTCCCCATCTTCACGAACAGAATAAGCCACCGGTCACACAGTTGGGCAGCACTGTACTGCGGTCCAGCTAGCAAGTGTCCTGTGTGGGCGCAGCCGCCTAGGCGTTGCCAGTGCACTCTAGACGTGTCTATGTGAGCTCAGCATGAAACGGAATCCGCTCTAAGCACTCGCGCGCGTAGTTCGGGCCTCCACGCGGTCCAAAATGGCGGGCACTGGCAGTGTTTTCTGGGACCCACCTAAACACCCAAGAAGGAGCAGCTCAAGGGTTCCGGGGGAACAAGGCGGCCAGTCGGTGCATCAATCATGCGGTGTTGAGTTTGGCCGTGTCACAGAGCAGCAGGGGGGCCATGCGCAGCTGTCCACCAGTACGTTTCACCATCCGAACCTCCCGGCTCCGCATTAGCACCCGCTCACCTCCGCTCTCGCACTTCAATAATGAGGGTGGTGCAGGCTCGGCTACTCCGTCCCCACCGGGCGCCGCTCGTATCCGCGCAGCCCCCGGCGGCCGCAGGATTCCACCACTGTTCAGCTCTTCGTTTCAAGTGCAACAAATGTGAGGTTAGAGAACTCCATCGGACTGCAGAATTAGAACTGTAACAAAGAAAAAAACCAAGTTAGCAGGCCTTTTCCATCTATGAACTCATGATCTGGAACAACATCCCTGTATCCATCAGGACCGCCCCAACATTGCTCCCGTTTAGGAAAGAGTTGAGGACTCACTTCTTTAAAAATAATGTACGCTCATCTATGGCCCTAGCTTTAGGCTAGGTTTGCAGTATAGAAATAACATATAGATACATACATAAAGAAGCTGGCCTAGCCTACACTAACATTTGAATACTTTTGAGAAAACTCTTGTGAAAATGTTCATGGGAGGGTTGAGAATGGTTATCCCACCAGAGCACACCTGGCATCCAGTTAAGATTTGAATGTTGTCTTATCAAGAGTAACAAGTCCAACTTTTAAGCCACTACATGACTGCACGCCTTACTGGAGATAGTTGTCTACCGGAGCCTCTTTAGAGACTTGTTACACTAAGGAAAACATGCCGGCCGGCTAGGTAGCGGGTCGCGGATGTCCGGAGCAGTGGTGATGTTTGTGTGAGTTAATGGTCAGCTTTGCGGTTCCAGAACGGTGCGTACTTACTTGGGAGTACGGGAGCGCGGTCCGGATTTCAAAACGAGCTACCGGGCAATTTTGGAGGCCGTTTGTCGGCCGCTGGCTGGAATTCTGCAGCGGATGGTGGAGACCTCGGCTGTGCAGGCTGCCGAGAGTGAGGGGGCGGAGTCGCGTGAATCACCGGCTGGGAGCTGGGAGAGAGCGGCTCAAGGCATCGGCAGAGGACGCCGAATACTAGCGAAAATTGGGACGCCGACGAGTGGAGGCAGAGGACGAGGAGAGGAAGATCTAACTACCTCCCCCCCTGCTCCCCCGCTGGTGAAAAATACTGTCGATCAGGAGTCTGAATCAGAACAAGTAAGCAAAGGGGTGGAAGTAAAGGGAAAAACGAGATATCTACTAAGGAGCAACAAACTTGAAGACTTAAACAAAGTAGATAAGAGTGAATGTGCTTTGGGGAAACCTAATTTATTACAGCTGCAAAGAGGCACTAAAAAGGGTGCGGTAAAAGTAGTTGAAGAAGTTACTTCTTATAAATCTAAGGACTCCCCTTCGAGAAAAGAAAGAAAAAAGAGACAAAAAAGGGCTGGTCTCAATCTTTTAACAACTCCCTCGCTTAATTTATATTTTAAGCCAGTTCCAAAAAATTTGGTTTTGAAACCAAATTCTATATCTCAAGTACAAAATATTGGTGAGTCGGCTGACCCCTCACTTGGGCCCATAGAAGAAGAGCAGGATTGGTCTACTCTTTCGACACCAAACCCCTTTCAGGCACTTGCAGCTGAGATGGATTTAGACAAAGAGGAAATTCTTAGTTTGGGTGCAGAGGCATCTATTGAGGAGGGGTTTCACTCCCCATTACCAGACATATCAGGCGAAAGTTTATCCGCCATTCCAGATGAATTGATGGAAAAGGATAAGAGAGATATGAGAGATGATATATCCACAATGCCAGGCGATACAATAAATAGCGGAAAAATGCTGATCTCCGCAGAAGAATCTGGAATAGGACAGCAAGAGAATTCAGCAGCGTTAGATCTGTCTGTTGTGGCTTTGCTAAAGAAACTGGAACAGGATATTCATCTAGGATTCGAAGCCTCCAAAATAAATCAGGAACGCATAAGTGCTACATGTACATTACTAGAAGATAAAATTGATAAATTAAGCACGCGCACAGGGGAGATGGAATCAGAGATGAAAGTTGTACAAGGAAGAGTTTTGGATAATCGCAAGGAAATTGAGAAGTTAATTTCCAGAGACAGAGAGATGGACGAAAGGGTAGAGAGGCTGGAAAATATGCAAAGGCGCAATAACTTAAAAATTCTTAAAGTACCTGAAGGTAAGGAGGGTTCGGATATAAAGAGTTTTGTAGTACAGCTATTAAAGAAGGAATTGCCGATAGTTGAGACAGAGGAAATGTTGATGCGAGATATTCAGCGAGTACATCGTGACCCCTTTAGGTTGAATCCAAATCGCTCTAAACCAAGAAAAATTCTGATTAACTTTTTGACATATTCACTAAAAGAAAAGATTTTGACAGCTGCTCTTAAGAAAAAGACTATCATGGTAGATGGAACTGTAGTGGATATTGGGTCAGACTTGTCCCGTGTTACAGCAAATAGGCAGTGGGAATTAGGAAAACGATTGATACCTTTAAGAGAAATAGGGGCTACTGCCCAGTTGAAATTTTCTGCTTTTCTGAAAGTTATGTGGCAAAACAAGATGTATACTTTCCGCACAGTTGAAGATGTAGACGCCTTTCTGGATAGCTCTCAGGATGGACAAGAGTAGATCACTGATCACTGACCATGTATAGATAAATAATAGAAAGAGACATCACCACTGCGACATCCACTGGCCTAGGCCATGGGAGTTTTGGTTGGGTTTTCCGGGGAGGGAAGAGGGGTGGGGGGCAGGAAAAGTAGGTTGTGGGGTTAAGGGAGGGGTAGGGGTAGAGGGAGGGTTGGGAGGGGGTGGGTTAAGGGAGAAAATAAGAAAAAATATTCCTCAGGAGCTACCGTACCGTCAAACAAGTAGAAGGGAAACATGGGTAGTGAGCGGGACTACTAACAAGGAGCTAAGGTTCCTTACATGGAATGTGAATGGCCTCCGGGTTAAAATGAGGAGATTATCAATTTTGAAATAATTAGAAGATTCTCCTGCCCAGGTGATTATTATACAAGAGACCCATTTAACAGAAAATGAAAGTAAGGAGATTTTTGGCACTCAAAAGTGGATTGCTAATGCTATTTTTACATCTCAAGATCTGGTTACGAAAGGGGTGGCTATTTTGATTAGGAAAGGAGCAGACATAGTAGTTGAAAATAAATCAGTTGATAGAAGAGGAAGATGGGTGATCATTAAGATAAGATTGGCAGGGGAAGCTCTAGTTATAGTTGGTTATTATGGCCCGAATGTTGACGATCCTACAATATTAGATACAATTGAAGTGGAGTTGTTGGAATTCTCGGGTAAAATAATTATGGCTGGAGATTTTAATACAGTATTAGATCGTAAGCTGGATAGAACTGGGAATGACAGGGCAATAGTAAATAGTAAAATGACAGCAAAGTTAAGGTCAGTTATGGCACAACAAGGGTTATGTGATATTTGGAGAATGAAAGCTGCACAACAGACAGGATTCACTTTTTATTATAAAAAATATAAGCATAGTTCACGGATAGATTTTTTTTTGGTTGACACTAGGTTGAAAGAACGGGTCACGAAAGTGGAACATATAGGGGCACATCTATCAGACCATTCAGCTGTGAGTCTAAATCTAAGTCTGGAAACAGAGGAAGTGAGCTCTGTCTGGAGATTAGATCGAACTATTTTAGCAGATGAAGAATTTCTAGAAGCTTTAAAGGATGAGGTACTAGTCTTCTTAGATGTGAATGTTGGGTCAGCTAAGGAGGATATAGTATGGGAAACTTGTAAAGCGTTTATGAGAGGGAGACTGGGAGCTCAGGGGGCCAAGAAGCGGAGACTGTATTATGGCTTGGTTACTAGTTTGGAAAAAGAAATTCGAAGATGCGAAAGCAGTCTAACTGCTCAGGGAGGTAATATCTCAGAAGAGACAGTTAAGAGGAAACTTTAAGATTTAAAAATACAACTTACGGCAGTACTTGCTCAAAGAGTTAGAGAAAGATGGGAAGCTAGTCAGTTGGCACATTTTTCATATGGAGAAGGATGTGGCAAGTTACTAGCGTGGAAATCCAAGAAAGACTTCATACGTAATCAAATTAAAGAGATTAAGAAGGCCGATACAGGTGAAGTCATAACAGAGAGGAAACAAACTGTAGAAGCATTTCATGACTATTTTGTGAATGTGTATACAGAGGATCTTTGTCTAAGTAAAGTAGAGATAGAAAGCTGGCTACCCTTAGTGAAACCACTCTCAGAGGATGATATGCGGGAGCTAAACAAGGAAATTACTTTAGACAAGGTGATGAAAGTGATTAAGGAGAGTAAAAGAGGGAAAGCCCCTGGACCAGATGGCCTCCCAAGGGAAGTATATAAAGCGTTAGGAGACACAATTGCTCCCACATTATGTCACTTATATAATAAAATTTTTAGAGGGGAGGTAATAATACCAAGCTCATGGAACGAGGCAACTATTACTTTAATACTCAAACCAGGGAAATCACCAAGGAGTTTGGATGCTTATAGACCTATCTCACTTTTAAATTGTGACTATAAATTCTTCTCAAAAACTCTAGCTGACAGACTCTGTAAAATCATTCATAAATTGATCCACGAAGACCAAAGGGGTTTTATTAAGACAAGATATCTAAAAGAACTAACATACTCACTGATGGGAATGATAGACATAGCCTCCAATTATGAGTACCCCTTGGCAGTGATCGCGTTAGACGCTGCCAAGGCTTTTGATCGAGTTAACTTTACATATCTAAAAACACTCTTGCAATTCCTCAATTTAGGTGATAAATTTACGTAATCTCTTTTTGCTCTGTATTGTTCACCAACATCGCGTGTGTTGGTTAATGGGACTCTCACACACCCTATCAAAGTAATGCGGGGCACCAGACAAGGGTGCCCTTTATCACCTTTGCTTTTTAATCTGTATATAGAGCCTCTTGCCTGCAAAATTAGAGCTTCAGAAGAGATACCCCCTTTTGTTGTGATAGACTGGTCAAAGAAACTTGGATTATATCCAGATGATATTATTGTTTATTCTTCAAACCTGTTGTGTTCTTTGGAAAATTTAGTTAAAATAACGAAGGAATTCGGGAAGATTTCTGGTTATCAGTTAAATCAAGACAAGACCGAAATAATGGCCTGGAATCTTAACACAGGGGGGGTAAAAACCACAGCAGAAATGAGATATCTCGGGGTTAGGATTACACAAAAAATTGAAGATCTGGCAAAAACTAATTTTGATAGGGTTAAAAAAGAAGTTGTTGATACTTTAAAAGGATGGATGAATCTACCACTTTCAATATATGGACGATCTAATCTTATAAAAATGGTGATAGTACCGAAAATTAATTTTTTGTTTGAGACTATCCCGCTGCTTTTTAAAAAGGAATGGCTGGTTAAGTTACAGAGCACGATAACATCGTTTATTTGGGCGTCAAAGGGCTCTCGGATTTCATGGAAGAAAATAAGGAGGAGAATCAATAAAGGAGAGTTGGCGGCCCCTGACATACAAATTTACGCATGGGCTTTCTGCTTAAAAAATTGCAGGATGTTGTTGGGTACCCTACTTAATTCTCCGATCGACGAAATGTTTGGAATATTGCTGAAACGGTCTGGATATCATGTTTTTGGTTTTTTGTATAAGTTTGCGGATCCTACATTTTTTAAAAAGGTGAGACTTAAGACTTTGAGAGACTTGGCTGAGATATGGCATAAAATTAGAAAAGTATTAAAACTGCCTTATTTCAGCTATATGGCTCCAATATGGGAGTCTCCTGGTGCTCCAGATTGGACAAAAGACGCGCTAGCACTACACCTGAAAAAGGAACCTTCTCTGCAAAGGTGGAAAGATTTGTTTCAAGATGGCAAACTTACAACATGGGGTTTTTGCCAGCAAATGTGGGGTCCGGTTTTTCCAAAATATAAATATTTACAGATTCAAAGTTGGGCAAATGACTTGGGAACAGAGATTGGAATTGAAAATGACTTTGAGTTAAAGCTGGAGACAGGGATCTTTAAGAAGGAAGTGGCCTTTTGGTACTGGCAGATTCTAGAAATGGAAGATGGACCATTCGTTTTGCCAGAGACCCTGTGGATGGACAGCTTGCCAAGGATCGCGACAGAAAACCAATGGCAAGTAACTATGTCTATGCTATACAGTATTGTTAAACCTGCAAACCTAAGGCGAAACCTTTTATTTACCATCCACAGGGCATATTGGTCTCCGTATAGACTTTCTAAATTCAAAGATGGCGGAATTGTTGGGTGTCCAAAATGTAAAGCCCCAAATGTGGATGATTTGCATATATTTGTGTCCTGTCCAAAATTTATGCAATTCTGGATGGATGTAAGTAACTCTCTTTCCAAATCTCTGAACCAACGCATTGAGGTAAGCCCTGAATTAGTTATTACGGGGAGATATGATTTGGAAAACAGATGTATGACTAACAATGTTAGACTTATTTTTTATGCTATGTTGCTAGCACGTCGAGAGATATGTAAACTATGGGTCTCACCGCTTAGTCCTAGTTTAATGGATTGGATTTTAGCTATGAGGTATATGGCTAAGCTTGATATTTTAGACCATTCTAAGAGAAATAGAGGATTTTGGATACCCTTCTTGTTATGTTTTGGTTGAATAATTTTTGTGTTGAAGTCCGATGATCAAGCCTGTGCCTATCTCGCTGGAATATGGTGTTTCAGGACGAATAATAGAGATGGAGGAGGACACACTTGTTGAGTCAGGTGGCCAAGAGGGATAGTTCGGAGAAAGGCCAGACTCAAAAATAGGTGATGTCCACGCCCCATTACTCTAAACCAGCCTAAGAGATAAAAAGCCCAGGGATGGACTAAGATAGAAGTTATGGGTGGCGAGGTGGCAAATGAGGATAAAAAAAAATAAAAAAACGAGATAGTTGTCTACCTAGTAGCAGTCACTTCCTCAAACAGATAGCAAACTACACGCCCCATAAGTAGATGAACAGTTCCTGCAAGTTTATAAAGACAAAGTTAAATATGCACCTAGGGGTTTATTTATAACACCCTTGCGCCGCCAGTGCATCACTTTTTGCCATGGAGGCGCAAGAGGCTTGTAAATAAGCCCCCCAGTTTATGATGCACTCATGCTCTACATTATCAGAATTGAAAATCTATGAAAAATAAGACCATTTTTTGCACCGGCGCAATTTGGCATATGGTTTTCTACTCGTGCGGAGACTAGGGGTGGGCAAAATTTGCATAGTCGTGTTACGCAAAGCTCAGCGAAATGGTAAGAAATCTCTGCGAGCACGCAGAATTCTGCAAACACGCGGAATTGTTTGTTCTGCCCGTTCACAATGCTTTTTTCCTGTTTGCGTGCTCGGGGGAAAATATCTTGCGAACACGCATTTTAAAAGCGTGAACAAGCAAAAATTTCCGAGAAGCCGCGTATCGCGGATGTTTTGGCAATTCCGTGTCCTCTGCGGAACGCGAAATTACCCAAATTCCGCAAGCGGAACTGAATTTACCGCCCAAGCCTAGTGGAGACACCACTAGGCTGAGTCCACGTGTGATAAAGATGCAACCATTGCTTTTCTACCCAACATACCTCTAGTAGATATTTGTAAAGCAGAAATATGTGGTTCTCTACATCCTTTCATAAAATATTTCTCTGGTGACCTCAATGCAAGGAAGAAGCCCTGAAGTGCTTCATTGTTCTAAGCATATTAGTAACTCAATTCGCCATTCTTTCCTTTTAATTAATCAATCAGCGGTTTGTAGTCCGTGCTACTCACCCATGAGGGTCTCAAGGCGCTGGGGGGGAGAGGGAGGAGCAGCTCTGGGTCAGTCGAAAAGCCAGGTCTTGAGGTCCTTCCTGAACGTGTGGAGGGTTGGGGAACATCTGATGTTGACCTGGTGCTCGTTCCAGGATTTGGCTGCGATGTAGGAGAAGGCTCTCCCACCGGCTCTGTTTCTGCGGATGTGGGGGACCTCTGCCAGGGCGAGGTCAGTGGAGCAGAGTTTCCTCTTGGGTACGTGGAAACATATTTGGTCATTGAGGTATGTTGGTCTGATGTTGTTGAGGGGTTTGTAGGCGTGGGTGAGGAGTTTGAAGGTGATCCTCTTCTCGACGGGGAGCCAGTGGATGCTTCGTAGGTGTTGGGTCATATGTTTGTGGCGTGGTGTCCCTAGAATGAGCCTGGCTGCGGCCTTCTGGACCTTACAGATTCTTATAAGTTATTGCACAACGTGTGATGTGCCACAGCTTGCTGCAAATGGAAAATGTTACTCTCTTGCAAATACTATCAGCTTGTCATGTTGCAGGCTCACATGCATCACCCACTTGCTGTATGGTTGGAAAGTATATAGGTTGCTCAGATTAAGCAGTTTATTTTTTTGATTTTGCACATATAAGCAGTCGTACTCCGATGGAGAAAACAACACAATGATTTAAGTTGGAGACTGCGCGCTGATGCATTATGCCTTTTTGCTATGGGATTACAATTTGTTCTCCAGATCAAAACTCAATCTTTAAATTAATTTTTTTTTTAGTAGTCAGAACCCAACCCATGAGAGATCACCACATGTGAACTGTAGAACTACAAGCAGCAAATGATTGTTTACAGGTAGTAAAATGTTCCTTCCTTCCTAGATATTACTGTCCACCTTTCTCATATTATAACCGTGCATTTCTTTCAAGAAATATTTCACATGTATAATTCTCAGTGTTCATTTCATTCTACAGCACAGCAGTCGCAGACAGGAAGTATGAATGGGAAAGAGAAGCGTAAAGCTTCTGGAGGAAGGAAGAATTTTGCTTATAAAATGAATGGAGGAAAACACCAAGGAATACAGAGGAGGGAGAATTTTAACAATAAAACACTACTTGCAAGGCTGAAAAGAATAGGCACCAGCCTAAGAGCTTATGCCTGTGCTGAGTGTAAGAAGACATTTACTGGAAAGACGCATCTTTTACTGCACGAACAAACACACACAGATCGGTATCCCTACACTGAGAATGAAATGAGTTTTGCTGATAATGCAACACATGAAAAAACTCACAGTGGAGAGCTGCCCTCTCACTGCAATATCTGTGAGAAAAGTTTTACTCAGGAGGGAAATCTACAACATCAAGGCGTACTCACAGGAGAGAGGCCTTATCACTGCACTGTGTGTTCCAAACCATTTTCTCAGAAGACAAACCTTGTACTGCATCAAAGAACACACACTGGAGAGCAACCTTATCACTGCATTGAGTGTTCCAAGCGCTTTGCTTATAAGGTATCCCTTGTACGGCATCAAAGAACTCACACCGGAGAGCAGCCTTATCACTGCATTGGGTGTTCCAAGCGCTTTGCTTATAAGGTATCCCTTGTACGGCATCAAAGAACTCACACAGGAGAGAGGCCTTATCACTGCACTGTGTGTTCCAAGAGATTTTCTCGGAAGGCGAGCCTTGTACGGCATCAACGCGTACACACAGGAGAGAGGCCTTATCACTGCACTGTGTGTTCCAAACCCTTTTCTCATAAGGCAAACCTTGTACTGCATCAAAGAACTCACACAGGAGAGCGGCCTTATCACTGCAATGTGTGTTCCAAGAGGTTTTCTCGGAAGACGACCCTTGTACGGCATCAAAGTGTACACAAATGACAGAGGCTTTATCACTGCACTGTGTGTTCCAAACCTTTTTCTCATAAGGCAAATCTTGCACTGCATTAAAGAACTCACACAGGAGAGAGACCTTATCACTGCACTGTGCGTTCCAAGGGGTTTTCTCTTAAGGAAGCTGTGTACGCTATCAAAGCATACACACAGGACAGAGACTTTATCACTGCACTGTGTGTAGCAAGAGCTTGGATCTTAAGGCAAGCCTTGTACGCCATCAAAGAGCACACAGGCGATGGCCATGGCACTGCACGGGGTAGGGAAACTGCTGTAAACAAAAGGTGGTGATCAGCAACCTCAAGTAACACATACGAGATGGAAGCCTTCTCAAAGCACTGCCAAAAAACCTTCATTTAAAAAAGAAATGTGATCATCTAAGAATCTACAGCTGAAGTTAAACCTCCTATGACATCTAACAATCCTTCCAGGCTGAGATCCTCCCTTTCCTCTGAATGTCAGGAAGAGCTTTGAGTTAAAGGACAAACTCTAACATCCGCAGCGTCTCCAAACAGAATGTAGGTTCTTCAACTTCACTAACTTCACTTCACCAAGCAACAAACTTCACAAAGGCTGTTTCACTGCGAATTAAACCCGTCAGAATCTCCTCAAATGCATGCATTGTTGAGAACCTGTTACCAAGTGTGGATCATAAACTATCTTAAGAGACATAACTTCTAGGATTCAACAAAAAATTATTGAAAGACCGGAGCACATGGGAAAAAGAAACTAGGAGAAGAAATAGGAATCAATAACCACTTGAGGACAAAAAAGTATAAACTCCTTCCATCACTAAAGCAGGAACATCTACTCCCTACCAGTATCTTCAGACCGGCTGTGTAAATATTCTGTACAACCCATCCAGGCTGAGAGATCAAAAGAGGATTCATGGCTGTCCAGATTCTAACAACTTACAAAGGAGGCACCAACCATATAATTCTGCAGTTTCAACTGCCGAGACCATTACACAATTCATAATGTTTTGAGAAGGTTTATTCTGGTGAGAATTTTTTTGATAATCAATTTTATTATCAGTAAAGCCAATTCCATCTCCAACAGACAGTAAAAAACCCCTCTGTTAGGCCAAGCTGGAAAGCAGCACCCCGTTACATGGGAGAACCAAAGCTGGCAATTTAAAAGAGTAGGTTAAGCTATTTGCCCCAAACCCTATGGAACCTCGCAGGGCAACCATGTGTCTCAAAGAGGGGTTCCTCTCGGGCCGCGCACCAATCCACTCCCCGGCGCCACTTTCGCAGGATATGGGGGTTGGGCTGGCCCCAGGCCACTGCAATATCTCGTTTAGCCACACGACCGCCGTTCCTAGGCTAGGCTTTGTGCGAGGCTCCTCTGGGGTCACTCAGACACCAGTGCCCAGGTCCCCACCCACATTTGGGCGAGTGCTCGGAGCTTGCTGTGGCTGGTAGCAAGCCCTGGATCTGCAGTGACGTGTGTAGGAGAGTCGGATCTGCTTCTTATAGTTACCCCCACTTTTTGCTGATGTTTCAATGTTTTTCGACTTTAGTCTGGCTGGGGCCTTGCTATCCTGGACCCCAGCCTAGCTGCTCCCTCTCTAAAATGATTCCAAGTACTTTAGGTACACTCCAGTGTTGTGTATTGATTTAGATTCCATATGAATTTCCCGATTCATGCCCTTATATAGCTACATTTCACATTGCCCTTATATAGGCATAGAAAATCTAGTCCTTATTTAGGCATAGTTCATGCTACCCAAATACAGGCATGGCTACTTACATCCGTTCATCTACGTCACAACGAGTTCCTGAAAAAACAGACTTTGAAGCCTTTAGGACTTCCCATTGCTTGGATATTGATTTCTCCAAGAACTCATTTATTATGCATGAACATCTATTCCTTAGGGGTTCATTCATGACGTTCTTATGCCCGACTTTTACGTCAATACTGGCATTCCTAAACATCTTCAAGGTATAAATATACCTTCACTTGCTATGGCAAGGCACGGTGCGGTTCGGCTACCTACTTGCATGACGCGGCTCGCCACAGTAAGTCCGGAAGGAAGTTAACTCCCCAAATGACGCACTGACCAGACGCTGTCATCCTCCTCGCCGAGAATCCAGCTCCAGTGTTTCTGATTCCCTTTGCGGGGTGTTAGAGATCGAGTCCCGGGAAAGATATACCAACCTCTCTCATTGTAATGTATGGAGCGGATTAGAACCTAGAGAAACCTTTGGCAATTCTTGGCACAACTAAACTAAACTATAGCTAAAACAGCACCTACTTCCTCCCTCGTACTAGACTTCGGTTAGGTACACTGTTGTAGGATTATTTTAAAAGCACCAGTTGAGTATTTTAGCCTGTGTTATTTATGTATTTTTTTTATATATGTCATAGCTACAGACCATGCTATTACAGTATTATTTTATATTACTGTTCACGCTGTACGCATTATGCTTCGCATTCTGTCTTACGATTGTAGCAGTTCATATGTCTTGCATGAGAAAGAAAACTATTCAATAAACCCTTTTTATCGAAATGCCTATCTCACTATTTCTGTGCAACTCTGTAGAAACGAAACCTGCACAATTAACTGAGTGAAACGGTTATCTGTTGTTTCCACGACTCTGAAGATATTATTCAGACTCTAAGGGAAACAAAGTTGTCATGTTTATGCAATTGTCAGAAACGAATCCCTTTTTGTTAATTCAAGAAAGTTTCTTGTGACCTCTGAGTTAGCTGGCACACACAAGTAATTAAGTTTAATATACTCGATAGAGACATACCGACCTCAGTCCTATGTCAAAACTATATTGTATATTATTCCAATGTGCAGAGCCTATTAGGGTTATAGGAACTACACTACATGGTGCCCAACGGTTTGGTAAGGCACTAATCTAACACTAGATACTGAAGTAACTCAGTTGTGCTTTTCTCAGAGACCCCTAGTCATAAAACTCCAATAGACGTCTGGAGTGGGTAAGGGATAATATCCGCCATGGCTGAGTAGGACGGAAAATCCTATGTATTAGCTTTTTGGTTTGTTCAACGTTGAAGGATACAGTGTTCCAAAATATTGTGCACCTTATCTTTGTTCCCTTGAAACTTGCTCTGAAACTTTCATTAAACAATGTCCGAGGACAATAACACTGAAACCGGTGGAGCTACAGGTGACAACGCCGAAGCAGCTTATAACTTAACAGGTTTCCAGGAAACCGATGAGAATGTTGTAATAATTCCTTCAAATTTAAGGAAAGCCATCACTATAAAACTTATAAAACATGGCCTATCATCAAGAGGTGGTAGAGCAGTTTTTGTGATAGAGGCACATGAATATCACCAGACAGAGGTATTCTATTGATGGATAGTCTTCCCAGAACAAATCCAGTAACACGTATGTTTCACTTCTACAAAGAAGATGATCCACCAGAGGAATATATTCCTTTTGAGGATATTGAAATTCCACTCACATACCAGGAGCATGAGCTCTGGTTTAAAGGCACCCTAAAACATTTAAATCACATTACCAGGCTCGGTCCATTAGGTAGACCAGGAGCAACATGGCCAGATTTTGCCGTTACACACCTCAACCTGAAATCGAAGACATGACAGATATAGAATTACTTGCTCAACTCAAAGAGTTAATCAAAATCTACAGACAATTGGTCCAATTTGTCATGCGGACTTTCACAGTCCAACCTCCAATAGTTATTCCAAAACAAACCTCTCACTAGGGGAATATACTAAAAATCACTCCACAGACTTTACACGCAGTCATGGGTAAATTGTCCGCAAAACGAGAAGAAATTCCATTCTGGATAGATCGAAAAATTACTCAAATCGAAGCTGTATTTCCTGATACTCAAACACAACTTCTCATCCTGAGCAACTCTAGTAAGTACAAATGTCCATATCAATGACAGTCTTTTTCAAATTGTAAAGTTTCCCTGTCTTCTTTATTTTCCAGTTCATATATTTTCCAAATGTATCATTTCATAATTCAATCCAATCACTGGGTACAAATCATAAGATGTTCTTCAACATTACAAATAGCCAACAGATTTTGCCAACACGTGTTTCGTCTGGCTCTTCGGCCAATGACTACGTCAGGGCTAAAAGCAAGCAAAATATATCCTTAAGTTCATATGGATACAAACCATGAAAAAATTCACATGGGAAGTCTTTTAAAGAAGCTCAAAAGAGATAACTTACAGAAAACCGAAGATAAAGTGCTCAAAAGAAATCTCCTCCAAAGTGAAAACCAACAGTTCTATTTGAGAATAAAAAATGAATAAAATAAAGTAAAGAGAAAAAGGGGAAAAAAAGAGAACCAACACCTCTAGTGTCTAAAATGCCAATAAGAGTGAAACTCTTTGAAATGAAGAAGTAGATATATACATCAAGTAAAAGCAGTGAGACTTGTGCCCCTAATAATTCACCATATGATCTCTACATGTACTGTGTCTTCAAAGTAAAGCCCAGATCAACTTACCAAATAGATTATATTTCAGAAAACGAATTGCAAAGAAGTGAAATTCCGCAATAAAACGGCCGAATCAATACAAAATTTCTAAGAAAAGAAGGAATTTTTTAATCAATTATTCTAACGTCAATACTAATCATAAATACTGTGGCATTAGTTATATTGCATCAATAATTTATAATTTATTGATAAGGCTAACACTGCAAACAGAATAGCGCCTATCCCATTATAATCACAGAGGGAAATATATACCTGGGACAGATAGACTAAATTAATTAGTAATCAGTCCCCTATTGATCTAAGATAGTATTTGTAAATTATCTGAAATCTCTCAGGCGGTGCCGTACTTTGGTGAAAATCAATAAAGTCAAAATCAAATAAAATATATAATCGCACATGTCAAAGGTAAGTTATGGTCAACTTTGCAAGACCGGCACTAGTTTATAACAGCACCGGACCTAAATTAAGTCCCTTAACATTTATTTCCTATGATATGGTATTTGCATTTGGCCTCCCATTAACACATTTAATGTAGACCCAACATATCGAATGGTAACTATATCAAGGTAAAGAAAATACCTAAATGATGAAAATTATTGTTTTTTCATCTTTAATGAGCAAGTAAAACCAGCCATTACTTCGACTGATATATTGAGTTCGGATCTAAAAAGTAATAATATATGAGCAAGGGAATTAAATGACATCATACCAGTATATGACATGACTATCATATTAAAAGAAAAACTTTCCAAAAAGTACCTCAACAAAAGGTCATGTCTCATCTAGTTGAAAGGTAAAAAGGTTCCCATAGCTCGATAAATCTCTTAAGCTTGAACCTAAAGAAAAATCATAAAATAGTCACACACTGTTATTGCCGAAGTTAACTAGTATGAAGTAAACATACTATTAACATCTGTACTAAAACCAATATCACCCCTCGCAATACCACACCATTAGAATCTACTGATAAGTAAAGTCTCAAATTCACTCAGAAGCACATGTTTACATCGGCGTCTAGCATCAGCGCCATCCTGAACGAGGCTTATATACCCTATCTTCCTTAGAGGTAGAAAGAGGACTCACGTATAGCAAATAGCACCGTCTTTAACGTGCAAAAAAGAAATTCATTATTTAAGTGATCCTTAACCCCTTGCTTGTATATACGGAAAATAAAGATCTAAATGCTCATTTTGAATTATTGACATATGGTGCGGGTGATTAAACCAATTATTAAAATATCCAATCTTATCTATTACAATCGCCAACATTATATTTATATTATGATGAAAGGTTGATTAATACATTATTACACCAAAATTAAATTCTAACTAGTATTAAAAACTATATGCATTCTAAAAGTTCGATAACTTATTCCCCTCACGTTTAAATCTATCCTCCTCAGAAATGAAAAACCGCACAAAGTCTAATTATCCAACGTACCTCTGATTGCCTGAGCATAAGTTCTCGATTTCCACCCCTCACATTAGTAGGGACACTTTCAAGTCCATGAAAAGCGAAGGCAAACGGTTTCATTTTTTGAGGGCAGACAGCAGCATGTACACCAATTGGGTATCTGGAGTCCATATTTTTAAATGCTCTAAAGTGTTCAGAGATGCAATCTTTCATGCTCCTAATCGTACTTCCCACATAGATTTTGGAGCAGTTGCATACAATAATATAGACAACATACTTGGTAGTACAATCTATATGCTGTCTAATAGTGTATGACTTTGAACCATTGTATTGGAACTCCTTCTTTTCTTTAAATGCAAATCTACACATACTGAAATTAGTACATTTAAAAGAGCCCAGATTATGTCTATGTAGCCATGTTGGATTTAGTCCGTCACTTTTAGGATAACTAGGGCTGATCATGCTGCCTATAGTTTGGCCTTTTCGATAGGTTATGCTAGGGTATTTTGATACATATTTCTGTAGTTGTACATCCACAGTCAGTAGATGCCAATGGCGTTTCAGAATACCAAATATTTTGTGAGACCATGGATGGAAATTGGTCACTATCTAACAGGTGGTATCTTTGCTTCCTTCTGATTACGCGGTTTAAGGGTGTCTGTCCTGGCATGTGCACGTTTCTTAGCTTTTGCAACTACTTTCTTATCATATCCTCTAAATAAGAATCTTTTTTCCACATCTTTAGTGACATTTGTAAAATCCTCATCCTCTGAGCAATTCCTACAAGCTCTATAGAATTCTTCATAGTGAATCAAATTTATCTGAGTTCTAGGATGGACACTACCTGCATGAAGCAGTGAGTTACATGATGTCTCTTTTCTGTGAATTCTGCTCGTGATCTTCCCTTCTTCCACAAATAGTTCAACATTAAGGAATGTAATGGATTCAGCACTAAAATTCATAGTGAATTTCATATTAAAACTATTATTGTTAAGGAATTCAAAAAATGGTTGCAACTTCAGTACTCCTCCAGTCCATATCAGTAAACAATCATCTATGTATCTCCCAAAATACATTATGTAGTCATGCCATCTGGCACCGGACTGGCCCCGACATGCGCCGCCTCGGACCATCCCATGAAGAGACAGGCAAAAGACGGTGCAAATCTGGAACCCATCGCGATGCCACATGTCTGCTGATACCAATCAGATTTGAACAAAAAAACATTATGTTCCAATATCATGCGGGCCATGTCCACCAACATGTTGGAGTGATCAAGTAACTCAACGGGTCTTTTGTATAGAAAGTGGCGCAATGATTCAAGGCCCTGTCCATGAGATATATTAGTATAAAGGGCGATAACATCTAAGGTCACCATGATCATTGATTGGTCCCAAGGGAT
The DNA here is from genome assembly GCF_964263255.1 of Lissotriton vulgaris. Classification (NCBI taxonomy): domain Eukaryota; kingdom Metazoa; phylum Chordata; class Amphibia; order Caudata; family Salamandridae; genus Lissotriton; species Lissotriton vulgaris. Next base: position 179,147,591 of record NC_141685.1, read on the forward strand.
ATCCATGATGATATTAAGGATATGTTTGGTGTCACGTATGGTGGATGGAAGATTAGCCACATAAGGCTGCTAAAAGGTGTCTACAAATTCGGAGATTTTTTCAGTCGGTCCACCTATACCAGACACTATTGGTCTGCCTGGTGATCTAGTGGCATTCTTGTGAATCTTGGGTAAACAATATAAACAAGGATGACGTGGTCTGTCTACTGTCAAATATTTAAATTCATCTTCATTTAGAAAACCAGAGGAGAACCACTATGGCCGAGATACCCGCCACCTCCTCTCAACACAATCCCCAAAGGAGGGAAACCGGAAACAGTTCTTAAGTTTTTGGAAGTGGGATGGAGTGACCATCCCGGCCGTATTTATTAAAACAAAAATTAAAACATTAAACGTTTCATGTTATGTACAATTTCATTACCATATTGCGATGTTTGGCTAACCTTAACAGATTCTCTAATACAGAGGTTCTCCTAGCCGAACTAGCATCCTACAAAACATTTCTTGACATATTGAAATTGTACAACCTAACGTTTAAGGGCCAACGGCAAGGTCATAACCGGTGTCAAGATCCCTAACCAGACTTACCCCTCCCACTTGGGCTGGGCGACAGCACGGAGGCGTACCTCAAGTGCAACTATTACCAATTTCCCTTGACTTGACGGGGGCACCTAAAGACTCGACGCCAGTTAAAGGTCGTTCGAATACTCGTGTGAGGTATCTAGAAGGTACCGTAGACCTTATCCCAACCCCACACAACTTACCGCATCTGCCGTCGCAGATGTCACTGGCCCCGGGAAATTCCCCAGGAGGGGGCTGTAACCCCTCCTACAAAGGAAGGGGCCTTGACCGCCTTTCCTTTACTTCCGGCGACCCATCCTTAGAAGGGACCGCCTCCCCATTGAGGGGCCAATGGCCACCTCTCCCGAGCGCTCCCATCCGTGTTGGGTGACGCCCACTCATAGGGATCTACTAATTAGTGCTCACCGATCATGACCTTACCGCCTACCAAATAAATACGACAGTGCTAACTAAAACTCAGAATACATTGGCCACTATGACCGAAAGGGCATGCATAAAATTCAACACTAAATCTGAATCTCTTTAATGGTAAAACGTACTCAAACAGACCATTCTTTATTAACTCAATATCAACATGATACTCCAACCTGGAAACGAGAACACAAGCAAAATTAATCAACTTTATTACAAACAACTGGCTGTCTTCAGGGGCTGGTGGGTGGGTCAAAATTGGCTCTTCGTTCTGTCCCGAGCTCACGTGCAGCGAGGAGGTGCAGCTTCAGAGCACAAGAACAAGAGGCCGTCTTCTGGTCTTGCGTCCCTTTTTATCCGTCTTCAGGGCGGGCGTCTACCCGCCCCTGCCTGCCCCGAGGGCGTGGCTGGCTGCGTCAGTGTCTAGGCCAGCCCACTCTAGGGCGGGAACAGGCGCGCCCCGGCTACGCCGCTTCGGGCATACCAGCCGAGACGCGCCTCCCGCCCAAAAATGGCTTCCCGGGGGGATCAAGGCACTCAGCCATACGTTCGGGGGGACCAAGTTGGTCGCCCCTTTCCATATGGCCGAGATACCCGCCACCCCCTCTCAACACAATCCCCAAAGGAGGGAAACCGGAAACAGTTCTTAAGTTTTTGGAAGTGGGATGGAGTGACCATCCCGGCCGTATTTATTAAAACAAAAATTAAAACATTAAACGTTTCATGTTATGTACAATTTCATTACCATATTGCGATGTTTGGCTAACCTTAACAGATTCTCTAATACAGAGGTTCTCCTAGCCGAACTAGCATCCTACAAAACATTTCTTGACATATTGAAATTGTACAACCTAACGTTTAAGGGCCAACGGCAAGGTCATAACCGGTGTCAAGATCCCTAACCAGACTTACCCCTCCCACTTGGGCTGGGCGACAGCACGGAGGCGTACCTCAAGTGCAACTATTACCAATTTCCCTTGACTTGACGGGGGCACCTAAAGACTCGACGCCAGTTAAAGGTCGTTCGAATACTCGTGTGAGGTATCTAGAAGGTACCGTAGACCTTATCCCAACCCCACACAACTTACCGCATCTGCCGTCGCAGATGTCACTGGCCCCGGGAAATTCCCCAGGAGGGGGCTGTAACCCCTCCTACAAAGGAAGGGGCCTTGACCGCCTTTCCTTTACTTCCGGCGACCCATCCTTAGAAGGGACCGCCTCCCCATTGAGGGGCCAATGGCCACCTCTCCCGAGCGCTCCCATCCGTGTTGGGTGACGCCCACTCATAGGGATCTACTAATTAGTGCTCACCGATCATGACCTTACCGCCACAGGCCCGGATAGTTGACCGGCTATCCGGGCCCCCCACAAAACTCCTAGCTAAAGGTCATGTTTCAACGTTTTTAACCATGCTAAGAAGTCTCCTATGAGTAACTCATTTCCCACCCGAGACAAATGCACACCATCCCCCAGATACATACTGTCATCATTAATACAACCGTGCGAGATAGAATGCAATGTCCTGGAACGAAACAACCTACTCACTTTGTTATTAAGTTTTCTAACAGAATGGTTCAAAGCAGGGATCGAAACAGCCCCCCGCCACACTTTTCGTGGGATCATATGAGACCACGCAATTATGCACCCCGGAACTTTCCTCGCCAACCAACTTACAGTGGAAAGCATTGCCTCCAGGAGAAGTCGTCTACCGGTGGTGACCAAATCATTGCCCCCTAAATGTACTATAACTATAGACGGCGGTGACCTCGTCCGCCCTAACAAACCCTCAAAGAATGCCTGAAACTGGTCAATACAGAGACCGCCCCTTCCGTAGAAGGACATTCTGTACCCGTATTCCCCAGCTACGTGAATCATGTCACCTGCTTCGAATACGTCTGCGGCACGCCTCACGTATGAGTGGCCCACGACCCACACCTCCTTTCTCACAGCCGGTGATGTCTGACCGCTGGCCTGGTGTTGGGTTGACTGCATAGTCCGCCCCGCCTCGAAGGCTTGCGTAACTGAAAACCAAACAAAAGACAAGAAGCGTGAGTACATTATTACAGCTTCACAACATGTGCAACCGCACATACCTATTATAACAATTGGAGGACCAACGCCCCACTCGTTTTACTTGTTCCACATTAAGACCCCTGGCTGTAGCTTCAGTGGCAGCCCCTATCCGAAAGGAATGGGTCCCAAACTCACCCGGGTCCAAGCCCGCTGCGGTAATTGACATCGCGAGCACCCGCTGAAACTGAAACTTCGTCAGTGGGGTGGCGTCCGCGTGTCTCAACAATGTCCCTCCCCATGATGCCACCCTTCGTGCTAGGTAATCTTCTAAACACTTCACCGGACACATGGAGGACCCTGGAATCCTGCGAATGACTATGCAGTCTCCCACCCCACCTTGATCGGTTTTTGACTTAACAAAGGATACAGTCATCGTCTCACCCCTGATCTGAACGTGTTCCCGGCACAAACCCCCCACCACATCCTGTTTGTTCCTTGCCACCAGCTCACTTATCCTCATCGCCCCGTGAAATGCAAGCGTAAAAGCAGCTCGGAACAAACAGGCCTCGAACTGAGACGAGCATGTGGCGTGGAGTGTGGCCAGCAACTGGGCCAACCTATCCAGACCTATCGGGCGCCTCTCATCTACTCTGCGACCCTCAAGGCGTTGCCACCCACGTAGCGCTTTCTGTACCACGAAAGACGCTGTCGGGTCCTGGATATTATGGGCCCTGGCAACAAAGGAAATGGCAGCACGATGCCTCTGGGCTGTAGCCACCGACTTCCCAGCCCTACGCAAGGACATCAGAAAATGTACTACCCAATCCTCGTGCCCCCAAAGCCCCCCTCTCTCAGTCCCCAAAAAGGCTAAATAGGCCCGAAACGCCCCTTCGTATGCCTTCCTCGTTCTTGGTGCTAGACTCTCTCCCACGAGGTAACGAAGTTCGGGGCACCGAGAGACCAGAGAGCTTCGGGAAAGGGTGCCGGCTCTGGGTCCGCCGAGGGAAGGAAACCCGAGAAAGCCTGTATTTGAAAACGAGACAGTGCATCAGCCGCCTGATTCATCACCCCTGGGACATGTTTCGCTCTGAATACCACGTTCAGTTGCATACATAGTAAGACAATTTCTTTAAGCAGCCTTAAAATCATTTTACAACGTGCTGCCTGACTATTGATGCATTCTACAACGGTCATATTGTCAGACCAAAATATGACAGAGTGATTTTTTAATCCATCGGGCCAGGTTCTGAGGGCCACCAAAATGGGAAACAGTTCAAGGAAAGCAATATTACTCGTCAGCCCCTCTTCATGCCACCATGTTGGCCACTTTTGTGCCGACCATTTTGTGCCGAAGATGGCGCCAAAGCCCATGCTTCCCGCTGAATCCGTCCATAGACCAAGCTCTTTAGAGGACAAGGCTGGTTTGTTCCAGACGACTCGACCATTGAAATCCGCCAAAAATGCTAACCAAATACGCATATCTTGGCGGACCTCAGCCGATAGTCTTGTGCGATGATGACCCTCCTTTAGGCCGACCATCGCCTGGGCAATCGAACGGGAAAAGGGGCGGGCCATTGGGATCACCCTTAGGGCAAAATTCAACTTCCCCACCAATTGCTGCAATTGATGCAGCGTAACTTTAGATGCAGTAATACACATTTGCAGGGCTGCCCTGAATTTCGACACTTTGGCAGCTGGTAAACGAAAACAACCCTCACTAGAGTCCAACTCGATCCCGAGAAACTCGAGGCAAGTCGTGGGACCCACAGTTTTACCTGGTGCCAATGGCACGCCAAATTGATTCATTAAAACACAAAATTCATTCAAGGCCCGGGCACATTCATCATCCCCAGCGGCCCCAAGGAACAGAAAGTCATCGAGGTAATGCATCACATTTCGAAAACCCGTTTTCTTCGTGTAAACCCATTGTAGAAAACTACTGAATTTCTCGAAATATGCACAAGATATAGAGCACCCCATCGGCATATACCTATCCATGTAATACGAACCTTGAAACATGAATCCCAAAAGACGTTGGTCTTCCGGGTATACCGGGAGCAAACGGAACGCTGACTCGATATCTGATTTCGCCATCAGCGTCCCGGGCCCCAGGCGATTCAAAATGGCTACGGCCTCATCGAATGATGCGTACCGCACCGAACATATCTCTGGATCAATTGCATCGTTTACAGAAAGGCCATGAGGAGCTGATAAATTGTGAATCAATCGAAACTCACCTGGGTCCTTCTTGGGGACCACCCCTAAAGGAGAACACACAAAATTCTGTACCGGGGGAACACTAAACGGGCCGGCAACCCGACCTCGGGTAACCTCTTTCCGGATCTTATCCTGTACTACAGTCGTATGCTGCAAGACGGAAAGCTGGTTTTTGCACGTCCCGACACCCTGAAAGTCCCCCACCGGGATGCGGAAACCATATGAAAAACCGTTTCGTAGCACCCCAGCAGAAGTACGATCTGGGTATTCGCTGAGCCAGGGAATCATCGCCAGGGTATCAATCGGGGTTGGTAAAGGCGCCCCTCGGACTATATTAGACCTGTTTGGCGCCTCCTCTACCCCCATTTTCACCCGATTTGGCTCTGCACGAGGACTCAGGATGGGGTGCCCCACAACCACTACATTCGTGTTTGAATTTACAAGATCCCGGGGGCCTAGTACATTTACTTTTGTTGAAATTGAAACAGAAACCCCTCTTCCCTGTAATGCCGGCGGGTCTCGGATAATCGTCTGTACCCGTACCCGACCGAAAGGGCGTCCCCCCATTTTGGCGGGAGGACTCACCAACAGTACTCCCCACCAACGGCACTTTCAACATCCCCGACTCTTTCATTTTATTCCATGTCAAAGAATCGTAACAGTCCCAGGTTAAACTTTTGTTATGCTCCATCGCTTTCCTGAAAAGGTTGTCATAACAGAACCATTGGTTACCTTGGTGCGATGTCGAGTACCCCATAATTCGTGACTGATATACTGGAAATTCAGGGAGTAATTCAGGCCTACGTTCCCCCAAAATTGACGTAAAAACTCCCCAAGCATTACCCCAGTTGCCAATATTCTCATTCACTTTAAAGGCGGCCATTTTGGCGCGCCAAACACTCGGATGCATCAGATCCTTTTGACCCTTAACAGTTTCGACCTCATAATGATCAACGAGCAGGGAGAAGATGTTTACGTATTCCCCCGCCCAAATCTTTTCCTTTATTGCCAAAGGAACATGTTGCCCCAATTTTTCTCTACGAGAGGGTGTTGACTCATCCCTTGCGATCGGCAATGGCCGCTTACCTGCACCGGACGCTACTTCCGCCCCTCGTGGCTTGTCTATCACCGCATCCGGCGCGGGCACCTTGGCTGTATCACGTTTCTCGCGCAACTGTTTCATTAGTGCTTGCGCTTCGGCAGCCGTGGCGCCCTCACTACTGTCCCCCAACCACGCTGCTAACTGTGCCGCCAACTCGGGAGGCATATCCTCAGCGGATGTCGGGGTGACTACGACCGGAATCGGATTCCCTTCCTGTGGTACCGGGGCCGGTACCGGGGCTGGCGGCTCGAGCGGGGAACAGGGAACCGGGACGTCTCCCCCGACCGGCCCCCTTCTCGGCCTCTTAGGCCTCCCTCCGGCCGGTGGACGCCCGATCCCTCCTCACCGTCTCGCCCCGCCAACTGCTTCTTTATCTCGGACATTTCTTTCATGAGAGCCCGAACCATCTGGTCAGTCGACATTCTCTTCGCGCCTTTCTTTGGCATTTTCAAACGAAGTATCTAGAAGACAAAAAGAAAGATTAAAACGCTCAAAATTGGCTCTTCGTTCTGTCCCGAGCTCACGTGCAGCGAGGAGGTGCAGCTTCAGAGCACAAGAACAAGAGGCCGTCTTCTGGTCTTGCGTCCCTTTTTATCCGTCTTCAGGGCGGGCGTCTACCCGCCCCTGCCTGCCCCGAGGGCGTGGCTGGCTGCGTCAGTGTCTAGGCCAGCCCACTCTAGGGCGGGAACAGGCGCGCCCCGGCTACGCCGCTTCGGGCATACCAGCCGAGACGCGCCTCCCGCCCAAAAATGGCTTCCCGGGGGGATCGAGGCACTCAGCCATACGTTCGGGGGGACCAAGTTGGTCGCCCCTTTCCAAACTTGAGCTGATCATTGATTAATTTCGTAATTCTAAAGATAGGGTTGCCAGATAGTTTTATATAAAAAAACCTCATTATTTAGTTGACCCAAAATTTCACTCTCATAATATTCTCTATCAAGAATGACGATATTCCCGCCCTTGTAAGCCTGCTTTATAATGATCTCCTTATTAGATGTCAAATGTTTAAGTGCTGCACGTTCGCCAGTTGTCAAATTGTCTACATGTGACATGATTTTATGATCATTTCTCTGACTTTCACATTTATCCAAATCATTTTTTATCATTTTGTAAAATGCATCAATATTATTACCACTTAAAAGTTGAGGTGTCCACTTCGATTTAGGTTCTAGACCACTATCTATCCTATGGTCAGTACTATACTCTAAATCATGAAGCACTTTGTGCATAGTAACAGGGTCTTCCTCACTCTCCGTGATAGATAACAACAAGGCTGTGTCACAAATTTCTTGAATGCATACATAACCAACAATAATATCTGGTGTTGAATTTTTTTTCACAGTGTTGTCAAAGGCAAAAAACATTTTTAGCTTAAGGTTTCTGATAAATCAGTAAAGATCAATGTTAACAGAAGTTAAATCACATGGAGCTGTCAGACAAAAGCTCATACCCTTACTTAATACAGAAATTATATCATTAGATAAGAGAATACAAGACAAATTAACAACTTGAATATCATTATTTGCATTATTCACTGTTTGTTTTTGCTCCAAGAGCGAGTGTTCACCCTGTCTCTGGCAACGAGATTTGCCCTTTCCCCTACATCCTCTCTTTGTCTTCCTCTCTGATCCTCTCTTTGTTTCTCTTGTTTCCCACACGTATTCTCTGAACCTCGCGTAAAACATTGTTCCCTAAAGGAGTACCAGCTGCTGATTCACGGGGCTGGGATTAATCAGACATGAGATGATTCAAGAAAAGGTGAAAGGATACTTTGAGGAGGATGGGGTTCACCTATCGACAGTGGGGATGGACCTTTTCCTGTTAGACTTGCGTGAGGCCTTAGAAATGAGAGGTTGCTAGTTGGACCATAGTTGTTTGGTGGGGGGGCTCTGGTGGTGATGTGGATCAACTCTAGAGCTGTGGCGGAGTTACAGGGCGATCTGGAAGCAAAGGGGTTACATAAGGGTACCTCGCCCTGCGCGGCACCATAGGGGGTGCTAAAGCCAAATCCTAAGAGCCTCATGGGAGGTTACTGGAAAACCGTGTCGGCTCCCCGTTAGTTCTTCGGGCGGTTGTGGGCCTGAGCAACCGGGGGCTTGCTATACTACGCTCCGCCCTGAAAGGGTCGTGAGTAAGAAGGGACCATGTGTCACGTTATCCATGAAGAGGATCACCAAAAGTGGCATCCTAGTGCTGCTTGGCTCATCAGGTGGGCAGGTGGGCAGGCGGCCCAGATGGTTGCCTGCCCTTGGATCGCCCGTAAGATAACCCACCATATTACATAACGGTGTATGTAATAAACCTGCAGCAATTTTACCCAAAAAAGACAGGTGTTGTGTGTTTATTTATTAGCATGCATGATTATGTTGGAGGGGTGGGGAGCGTTGCCAATGGTGTTACTATGCTTAGATGTCTGCTCTGTGCTGAGTAGCTCCTGAGTAACTATTCTGCACAGATCAGACCATCTGCTCCACATTTTGGTGGGAGAAATCTTTTCCATATTTCACCTTGAGTCCTGCACATATTATGTCAGTGTAATGTTAATTTGAATGTCTATTTTAGTGAGACTTGGATGTTACTTGTTTCATAGTGCCAATATCGGCAACCCTCCCCTGCAGTATTTGGTTGCACTGCAATAAATAATCAGTCCACACCAGTTTTTGGGAAACAGTTTGCTGCAGGTTTATTTTTATACATGATACACTGCCAGGGCCCAAACTCCTTCCCAGCTTAACCCAAGCAACCAGGCCCCCCAACCAGGAGGTCGGAGCCACAGGACAAAAGGGAGGGAGAGTAGGGGGGCTGATAATGCCCCAGCACTCACCGCAACCAAACCAACACATGTGGTATCGCCTGCCCCAGGGATGCGATGCGCTAGACAGCATATCTGGCAGGGAACAAAGAGGATGTCCAGTGAGTTGGGGCAGGTATAAATACCTGGCCAGAGACCACTGCATGCCGGAAAGGATGCTGCAGAGGCACCGGACATAAGGGAGACTCCCGTGAGAAGGGGTCCCAGTGGATGGTGCATAGGGAGGTACCCAGTGCGGCTCTAAGAGGGCCGCCCTCTTAAAGGGCCCACTGCGTGCCCCACCGGCAGCCCCCCTTACATGCTTTTTAAAGTCACTAATGTAGCTCCCTTTGACGTTGTCAAAGTCACACGTTAGGTGACATTATTCCCTGTGAAGTCATCAGTATGCAAATTAGTTCCCAAAACTTGAGAGGTCTGTCACATGCAACTGATCTCAGGTAAGGAGCAGAGGATTTTCTCTGACTCAAAGATGAAAAAAAGTTGACGCATAGCAAACACTGTACTGCCACTCTCCTATCGAGCTTCAATCATGGCCATCAGGGCCACATGTATGAAGGCAATTTTTCGATCGCAAACGCCGAAATTCGCCGAATTTCGGAGTTTGCGATCGCAAATCAGCAGTGTCCAATGTATGACACAAAACATACCTCGCAAAAAAAGGAATCGAAAATTTTGTGATTCCCTATTTTGTGATTGCATTTAAGGAATCGCAAATTGCGATTCCTTAAATGCAATGTAAGAAGGACAGAAAAAGTGCAATTTGGACTTAAGGAATCGCAAATTACCACCAACTTCAAGTTGGTGGTAATTTGCGACTTCTTTGAAAAATTCACTTTTTTGCATTTTTAAAAGTGCCATGTGACTCACATACATGCTCTTAGGACATGTATGTGCGCTACATCTGCACCCATGCTCATTTCAGGGATGCAAACAGGGTATCCTTTTGACACCCTGGCACCCATGAAATGGCATTCTCAATTTGCGATTCTCTAATTGAGGAATGAATGGGAATGCATTCTTTAATTGCAAATCGCAAATTGCGATTCACAATTAAGGAATATGTAGGATACGCAAATGTTATTGCAAATCCTACATACATAGCGTTTTGCGATTCTCAAATAGCAATTCGCAAAAAATCGCTATTTGAGAATCGCAAATGGACATTTTCATACATATGGCCCAAATTCTGCTACGGTTTGCAAGATTATCCAATGTTTACAAACAATATCTTTTTTTTTCTTTGCTGTGAACATTTGGTATGAGAACTAGTCAGTTGTTGCATTTTTGTGATTTTTGATTTTTTTTTAATGGAGAGTTGGTAGGCGGGGCTTGTGAGGAGGACCTGGTTTGGAGGAGGAGAAGCGAAGGAGGGAGCACACAGTGCTTCTTACTGGTCCTGGCCGACAGTCAGTGGGTTGTTTGACCAAAGGGTCCCTGTGGAGCTTCTGAGGAAGGACGGAGGATGACATGCGAATAAAGGGCTGCATACATTCCCTATGCTATGTTCTTATAGGCGTGTCAAAGACTACATAGACTTCTATATTATGAAAATGCTTATTTAGTTCGAGATAGAGGTACATCACTGTGCTATATATGATCGTTGCAGGAGCGTTTAGACAAAAATCCAACTCATCTAACCATAGTTGTTCACAGGGGTGTAGGAGACCCTACATTTCTTGGGGGGACAGGGATACCCTTGTAGACTTTCCAGTGACCCTCTACAAATCGCCCGTAGTGTGAGACTGTACGCACGTTAAACAAATAAAATCACATAGTTTTGAAGTGAAATATTGGGAAAGACAGGCATGTAGTCACAGTTTGCAAGTATGCTTTATTGGTATTTACATTCACAAAGTAACTAGACCTAATGTGAAAAATCAGGCATATTTATATTTATAGTGCTACCCATAGTTCACTCACACTCAGTTCTGTGATCTGCATGGTACACGTTCTTTGCAGCAGGCACAATACCCTCCACACTACTTTACAATGAGCTAAAACTTTCATTAGACAGAACTCTCACTGGTAAGAACATTGATCACCAAAGTTATCTTGACATTTTTATTGTTGCCTGCAATCTGCCTGATACACAAGGAAGTTCATGTGCTTTTAAACCAAAAAATGTTTTTAAACACATCGCCCCACCAAAGTGAATGCCAGGTGCGGCTGCACCGCTTCCACCACACTAAAGCCAGTCCTGCTCCCAGCAATAGGGCAGGACAAGCATTTCCAGAAATGGGGCCAGAGCTAACCGTATAGCTATTATATGAGGAAAAATATCTATGCAAGTGGAGGGGTATGATACTCTCCACCAAATTCCACCAAGCAAAACAATTTAATATATTTCTTGTACATGATTTATGGAGAGGAGTAGACTTCTCCCCTGACAATTTTTTGACATTTTTAGGATCAAATTTCCAAAACAATGCAAACCCTTATAGGAAATTCATAAAAGATTTCAGTACTTTCATGGTGCACCAGGGAACCCCGGCCTTTCCTAGGAGTAGATCTTTTTTTTACAAATGTCTAAGTCAGAAATTACTTCCACTGTACCAAGATCATCATTTTTTCAAGGGTGAACCCCTTCTGCCAAGGAGTGCATTCAATATGACAGTGCCAGAAATGTACCATGGATACTACAGCCACAGTCATGGGAACCTCTAAAATTCCCTCTGTTGTACAATGGTCCGCATTTTGCCATTGACACACCCTATACAATGAGTGCAGGAAATCTTACGAGAAGAGTTACCTTTTTATTTAGCAATGGATCCACCCCATTTACTAAGAATTACCTGCATCATGCAGGGCCTTTGGCAAGATGTGGTGGCACGTTTCTGTGTCCCTACTGCTGGGTATGTCTGGGTTAGCGGCTTTCTCAGACAGTTCGAGTCCCCACAGCCAATGGTGGTGTCTCTTAGAAGCATGTCAGTGCCTGCAGTTTGCCATAGACCATTTCTCCCATCTACATGCTGTTAGTGACCTTGTCCATAAGGCAAGACTAGCCTCCAGTATGCCAGACCAGCATCACTCTTGAATGCATAACAAACATACACTCTCACACACACACACACATTCTCCCACACACATTCTCACTATAGTTCTTGCCGTCTTTTGTACTCTGTCATACTCACACACAGACACACTGCCATTCACACTTCCATTAGTCAATTTGCTTTTTGCGTGTTAGAAAAGCTAGCCCTGCTCCTTTTTCTATTCCTGCCTTGCCTTTTAGTGTAACTTAATAAAAACATATTCTCTATAAGTTTTTCTATAAAAATAATATATTGCCATGTCTATGTTTGTTACAAGTAAGATGTGAATGAAAAGGGCACTTCCTTATAATAGCTTTACCGGGCTTATATTTGGTTTCACATGTGGATCAAGCAGTTACAGTATTGGAAATGAACTAATCCATGTTCTCACATGTAATATCACAGCACCCAAATGACCTTGTGAAACGCCTGGCCTTCTGCAGCAACCATGGATTTCATCAAGTACCACTTGGGGATTGTCAGACCCAATTTGCAATGTTAAACAAAAAACGAAGTGTCCCCAAATAAAGCATTGTGGTGAATGGAAAGCCAGGAATGGTTGAAGGTGCCCCACAATCCTCAATCCAGCACCCTACCCCAAAGCCTCAACCCATCATCATAGTTTTATTGTATGATTAATTAAAATCTTTACAATGTTTACAGACAATAAAAAACAATACAACAACAAATTTAAAATACAAGCTAAAAAATTGTCATAGAGTCTGATGGTTGTGCGTCAATAGTCTTTACGGTTATCATGATCCTCGAACACAGCATGTTAAGTCCATTGGTTTCAGTCTAGTCATTATGTGTTCATTAAGTATGTTCCTTTTCTAGTATCTGCTTTGATGCCATGGACATGAATTTAATTCCCCAACATGAAAGTATGGGGGAGACGCCACTTAGCCACCGTATGACCGCCTGTCTGCATGTGCAAATTTTCAGTGTGTTGAAGATTGCCCGAAGGTATCTTCTTCTTAAGGCTTGCAGCGCAGGACATACACATAGTATGTGCGCCACTGTTTCGTTCTTGTATCCGCATAGTCTGCAGTTTGCACTTTCTGTTTTTTGTTTCCAGGAAGGCATTAGGTCTTTGGTAGAATGCATGCTCAGACGGTACGCTATTAGAGTTTTTTTTCAGATGTTGACAGTAGTGTTGGGCTAAATAGGCATGCAGTTTTTGTGTGGAATAAGAGTTGACTACTGTCCAAGCGTGTCTCGGTTTACTTAGGATTTTTTTGTCTGTGAGCAAGGAGATCTTTTTTGCCGATCCATTTGCTATTTTGCAGAACTGCTTGTGGTCAATGTTTTTTATCCACACCTTGTGGAGTCCAAGGGTTGACAAGCTCTGGTTAAGGAATTCTCCCCAATGGGTGGTGTTTGGCTTGTTTATTAAAAAGTTTATTTACTCCCAGCACATGTTGTCCAAGGAGTCACTGGGTGCAAGTCGGATCTTGTGACAAAATTTTACAAATGTGGAGTTTGACCTAATGTCTTGATTTTGTAAACCGAATTCTAGTCGAACTTGGGCTGCCGATGCTGCTTTTGGCAACCCAAACACCACTTTGTATATTTTGTTTTGTAGGCTGTTTAAGATTACTGATTCGCTCCCGAGCCATCCGATTAGTTCATAAGACAAGGTAGGAATAATTTGGGCAGCCATGACTTTTAGTAAGTGGGTGTAGTTTGGACCGGCCACTGTCTTGTGCAGTTGTCTGTATGCGTATATTAGTGATTGCGCTTTCCCTCTTAGTACCTGAATGTGCTTCTTTTTTGTGTTACCGCGCTCGATGGTCATCCCCAGGTATTTGTACGAGTCCTGTTCTTCGAGGAGAGATTTATTGATTGTCCATGTGTATTTCAGTTTCTTACACTCCGTGATTCGAAGCACTTTAGTTTTGTTTTTGTTCAACTCCAGGTTTTCCTCTGTTAAGTACGAAACCAGCGTGTTCACTAGACGTTGTAGCCCGACTGATGTTTTCTAAGTAAGACTATGTCGTCGGCGTACTGCATTATGGGTACAGGAACGTTGCCTAGTTTCGGTGCGTGGCTTTCTGTTGCATCTATTTTTCTTCCAATGTCAGCAAGGTATAAGTTAAAGAGACTGGGAGCGAGGACACAGCCTTGTTTTAGTCCGTCCTGTGTTTCAATTTTGTTGGTCAGGCTGCAACTGTTCCCTTGTTTGACCTTGGCCCATGTCTCACTGTATAGTCTTGAAATTGCATTTATTGGATATTCTGGCATCCCCCACTCTCTTAACTTGCTCCACAACCTGGGCCTGCTTACATGGTCGAAAGCCGATTTTATGTCGACGAAACAAGCGTATAGATGGTGTTTTCTTTTTTTGGCGTTGTCGGTTAGTAAGCACAGGGTGACCAGGTTGATAGTTGTCCCCATCCCCGTTCCTAATCCGATTTGAAACCTGGGGATTATTTTTCTTGAGGTTTCCCAGTCCTGCAGCTCTTTCAACAGGCACGAAGCATACAACTTAGCTTCTACATCTATTAAGGAAATTAAGCGGTAATTTCAATTTCCATGCTCTTTCCGATCCCCTTTCTTGTAAATTGGGTGGATGATGTTTCCTCTCCATGTTTCCAGAAGGGTTCCTTTTTTTAAGATGTCATTGAATAGTGTAGATAAAAGGTCGGCCCAGAAATCCGTGTCTGATTTGTAGACTGCGGTTGGGATGCCATTTGGCCCCGGGGCCCCTTCTGGTTTTAATTTCTGTAATAGCCTTTGTATTTGGGCGTGTGTAATCGTTGTTTCTTCCTGAGTAAGATTTGGTTCTGTAGTAACTCTGTCGCATGGATTTGAACTGTAGTCCTCGCACTCCCTTGGTCTCCCTTGTTCTTTTTTTCTGATTCTTTGGGGTTCTTTTAAATAAAGATTCTTCACGTAAGTCTCCCATTCCGTGTTGCTGATCCAGGGATCCTGTTAATCCTGTTGTAGTATGTGTCCCAGATTTAGTTAGTTAATGAATACCCAGAACTCTCTAGAGGATGCTTTTTTAGTGGAAATCAGTAGCTTTGTCCATACCTGTTCTTTATATTGGCCTTTTGCTGCCCATAGTTTTTTTCGGTATTCCTTTCTCATATCTGAGGTCTACAATGTTTGTATATTGGCACTTTACTGCCGTTCGCTGGGCCCTAGCTAATTTCTTTTTTCTTGTTTTAGATCCTTGTTAAACCAGGGCGCTGGTTTTCTTGTTTGATCTCTATTTCCTCTCGGGTGAGCTGAGTGGTTTTCCATTAATACCTCTAACAAATTTTCCCACATTTTTATTGGCTCACCGTTGTCGAGGCTCCCGTGTTGCAGCATGAAATTGGTGGCCGTGGTCATGATTTTTTGTGTATCTTCGCTCCTCCATTTTAATTTCCGTAAGTTGAATTTTTCTGTTTCTTGGTTTAGTGGCCTCGTTCTCTCAGCTCTGGGTACAATGATATCAAACCTGAGAATTTGCGGGTAATGGTCACTTTCCAGGCGCTGGACTATTGTGTAGTCCACGATTGAATTTGTCAGGTTCGTTGTTACTAGTGTGAAGTCCAGAGCTGATTTAACATTGCCGCTCACGTAGGTGGTGCACAGTTGAGTCAGGCCTTCATTTTCTTTGCTTTTTAATATTGTTAGGCCCATTTTTTTTATTTTCCTCCGATTAATTTGAGTGGATGCAACTGCTGCCCTTTTGACTCTGTTCGTTCTAGTCGTGTTAGTGATGAATACATTTTGATTAAAGTCTCCTGAGATTATCTTGGAGCTTTGTTTATTAGTTTTTTGTAAGGTTTTGATAAGGGTTAACAGTGTTTCCAATTTGTCCTTTTTTTTCTGATCTGGATGTATGTAAATATTTAGTATTAGCAGTTGTTGTAGAGGCTGTATTGTGATTTTTATAGCTTGAACCCAGTTTAGTCCAACGTCCATTGTTTCTTGGATCCAGTTATATTTCTGAGAGATGAGGATTGATAAACCACCCCGGGGATGACCATATTTTGCATGTTTTTCTGCAAGTATGTGATGATCCGTGAAGCCTGGTATTCCTAATTGTGATAAGGTCCATGTTTCTTGTAAGAGTATTATGTCCAAATTGTCAAAATAAATTAGAGTTTCATGATCCTGCTCCATGGAGTTAAAACCGTGCACGTTCCAAGAACATAGTTTGATTTGGTCTCCTGTTAAGCCTCAACCCTATTCTCCCTCCTTGTGCCATCCTACATTCTCAGTCCCCTCTCCCTTCTTGCATCAGCCCTATTGTTCAATATGGAATTAGCTAGGCATCAGCAGGTATTTCTGTGGGTAATTTTGTAGAAATATGTTTAGATTCATGAGAATTGTGTGCAGAGTAGGAGGTGTTCTCATGTAAGTGCTGGGTGATGGTGAAGAGTGAATGCAGCATGAGTGGTGTGAGTGTAGGGTGAAAAATATGCAGATGTGATTGTCAGGTGAGCTGCATGAATGTAATCTGAGAGGAGGACCCATGCAAGTGTCAGGTGAGAGGAGTGCATGTAGAGTGAGAGAAATGTGTTTAGATTCATGAGAATTGTGTGCAGAGTAGGAGGTGTTCTCATGTAAGTGCTGGGTGATGGTGAAGAGTGAATGCAGCATGAGTGGTGTGAGTGTAGGGTGAAAAATATGCAGATGTGATTGTCAGGTGAGCTGCATGAATGTAATCTGAGAGGAGGACCCATGCAAGTGTCAGGTGAGAGGAGTGCATGTAGAGTGAGAGAAGTGTGTTCAGGGTGGTGTGAGTAGTGTAAATGCATAGTGAGTAGTGTGCCTGTGTGTGGTGCACAATGAGCGGGGAGAGTGAAGGGTCATCAGCTAGAGAGACTCGTGAGTGCATGGTGAAGAAAGTTAGTGCAGAGTGAGTGGTGTGCCCCTATGAGTTCCTGCAGACTATTGTCCCTGTGTGCAGGCAGGATGAACATGGTGCCTGTATGAATGCAGGCTGAGAGGTTTGTCAGTTTGAGTGCAGGATCGTTTGAGGAAGTGCAGGGTGCAGGGTGAGTGGTGTGACTCCGGGGTAAGTGCTGAGCTCGTTTGTGTGGTGTGAGTGCAGGGTGAGTGCATTGCTCATGTGAGTAAAGATGTGTGTAAAGATGTGTGTGAAGATGTGAGTGAAGGGTGAGCTGTGTGAGTGACAGGAGTGCCTATGTGAGTGCACACTGAGCAATGTGATAGTATGAGAGTACGGTGAGTGATGTGATGAGTTTGGGTGTGGGTGATAGTGCAGAGTGAATAAATGCATGGTGAGAAATGTGCTTGTTTGAGTGAGATTACAAAGTGAGCAGTGAGAGTGACAGGTGAGTAAAGTGTCACATGAGTGCAGAGTGAGTGGTTTTCTTGTGTCAGTGCTTGGTGGAAAGCATGAGCGCATGGTGAGTGGTCATAGTGCAGTGTGATCACTGTGAGTGCAGGGTGAGCGGTGTGCTGATGTGACCACAGGTTAAGTGGAGGGAGAATAGCGTGAGTTGATGGCGAGGGACATGCGTGCAGTGTGGTTGCTGTGAATACAAGGTGAGCAGTGTGCTTGTGTGAGAGCAGGGTAAAAGGAGGATGAACAGTGAGTGTAGGGTAACAGAGTGAGTGTAGTGTGATCGCTGTGAGTGTAGGGTTAGCGGTGAAAGTAACAAGTGAGAGGAGCGTCATGTGCATGAAGGGTGAGCGGTGTGCCCGTGTGAATGTAGGGTAGGAGAAGGGTGAATAGCATGAGTGCATGGTGAGCAGTGTGATCGCTGTGAGTGCAGGGTGAGCGTGAAAGTGCAGGGTGAGCGTAAAAGTGAAGGGGGTCGCAAAGGTGTCGGGTTTAATTAAAAAAAACATACCCTCCCGTCGGCCGGGTCCCACGTAGTCTCCGCTCCTCTCCTGCCTACAGCAGGAACAGGAAGCAAGCAGCCATGCTCCCATTCCCACCCCTAAGCCAATCACAACGCTGCAAGCAAGGGTGTGAAGGCGGTGGGGGCCATCAGAAAGATTAAGCGAGTTATTGTCCAGAGTCACATGGTGCAGGGCTGACCTGCCACCGGCGCCGGGGATCGAACAGTGAACCCCTGTTTTCTGAATTCAGCCGCCCTGGCTGCTGTGCCGCTCCTCTTCTTCACCCTACGAATGCTCAGGAAGGTCTTCAAATGACTCTCACCTAACACCAGGCAAACTGTCACACAAGCCCCCATCACCAGCAGACTCGACCACAGCAACTCCCTCTACGTAGGAATTACCACCCAACTCTTGAGGAATCAGCAGACCATCCGGAATACAGCAGCCAGACTCATCCTTGACCTCATGAGATGGCACACATCACCCCTCACCTCGGGAAACTCCATTGGGTAACAGTCATGAAGAGATGTCAATTCAAGCTGCTCATCCACGGTTACAAGGCACTACGTAACGAAGGACCAGTGTATCTCAACAAATGGAGTGAATTTTCATCAATCTACCAGGGAACTCTGTTCCCGATCCCTCTCCCTAGCAGTTGTGCAGCACATTGACCCAGCCGACAGCGGAGGCCACTCCTTCCACCTTGCGGCTACGACATGGAACACCCCCTCCCCGCACCTCAGAGCAGCACCGTCGCTTCAACAGTTCAGGAAGAGCCTCAAGCCCTGGAGGCTCAACCAATAGGAAAAGGCAACGTGTTCCTGCAGCAGGACCCCACAGCACCTTGAGACCATCACGTGAGAAGCAGCCGAGATAAACTGATCAGTTGATGACTTACATTAACGATCCCCCACTCTTCTGAAACACAGCATTGTGCTAGGCGTGGCTTTCTATTGTTCATCACCCCTTCGTCCCGCGTCCTCATCATTACATTTTGACGTGACCCCCGCCTCCAATGCAGGCAACAGACCAAAAGGCAATTTTGAGATGAAGCCCCACCCATCCTCCTGGGTGCCATAAATAGGAAGGCATTCCCGGAATCCTCCTGTTTTCTTTTCCCTGGGTCCTGATGGGATGAGAACAGGAGATGTTGGAGGCATAATCCTTGTGCCTTTCAGGAGAGGTGTTCCCTCGGCTGCAGGGCTCGCAGGGGATTTATCCTGCACAGCAGAATACCTGAACTTACTGCGTAGGGGGGCAATGTCAGGTTTTGGGATCCTTCTCTCCCAGTTGTTGTGGACACAGAGGGAAGAGGCCCATGCACTCAGATTGGGTGCTTCCGGGTTGCGGCAGTAATGGAAGGGTGTCCGATTCCTGCACATGCCCAGGAGGAGAGCAGTCCACACATTGAGGATTTGTGCTGCAGCATTCCTGACTTGGCAAACTGCTGATTATTGTTGGAGCCATCATGGGGAAGCGGTCTTTTAAAAGGACGAATGTTTCTCCATCATCAGCTTCTTCTTCTAATAAAAGAATGCAGAGGGGACAGATATTTCCTTTGACGTGGTTAAGTCTACAGCTTTGGCAAGTGGTGCTTCCAGACACAATCTGTATTTTAAAGACTGGAACATGGATGCAGCTCAAAGATGCAGTTTGAAGGGGAAAGGTTCTTTACTACAGATCTAGAAGACAAGCTGCATTGCTTGTTCATAGAGTGTAAACATTCCACTTCTTTTTTAAAGGATTCCTCCAGGGATATTTAGAGATTATGCAAAATATACTATTGTTTAGGTCAATTGTTTTACCGTGTAATATTAAATATGAATGGAAATATATTTAACAGACACAAATAGTCTGACATAACTTTTAGTGTCATATTTTTCTAAGAGAATAATTGAAAGAAATGTGGACAGGTTTAAAAGAATCTCTCATTAGTAAGCAATATAATCAGGTGACAATACATTGCAAATTTATACTCTATTATTTATAACTGTTTTTATATCCTAAATGGTTTTTGTGTTCTTATTGGGTGATAATTTACACTATTTTGTTTATAAAATGATTTATTTGTGTATTTATTATGGTCTTGAAGTCTTGAAGACACAGTCTTATGTAAAGAACAGTGAAACATAGGATGCTGTTTGTCTAGCTGTCTCTATTTGGATTAAAGATATTGTTTGTGATACCCCAATAATCATGTGAACAATATTGTTGTGTTTCATAAACTAGGGCTCTGACCTAGCTCCAAAGGGTTTGACCTTCCCACCCACTGCTGCCTGGACTGAGTGCAGTGCTCCATCGCTTAAACAGAATTCCAGGTTATTGTATCCCCACCAGCCATACCTGCTACTGTGTTGTCCATGCCTTTTGGGTTACTAACAGTTCTGTAGTGGGTCAGGGACGCAGTGGTACTTTTGCTCTTTAGAATAGCACGGACAACTACCGTACTAAGAAAAGACTATATTAATGTTTGAAAGTGTTTATTTCAACTTTCATCCTGTTGCTTAGTACATGAGTAATAACCACACATATAAACTTAGAACAGCACTAATGTGTGTTACGAGCAGCAAGAATAATAAAAACATTCATAACAAGATTGGAATGTTCACAGGAGCTTAGCACTCAGAAGACTACTTCTGTGTGCTACACTAAGAAAGTATGGAGTAACTAACTTGCTTCTGGAGATTCTGGGAGTCAGCGCACTGCATACCTGTTCACGTTGGAGAAGCTGTGACTGTCAGACTTCAGTCGAGAAAGAGTGTCTCCTTGAAAGGATAACATACATCAGCCGGGTTCAGCTCTGCTCCTCTCTGTATTAGCTCTCAGCAGAAGAATGGATGCTGCGGCAGTCTGGCAGGAGCTCTGTGGCGAAGACCTCTCTAATGGAGTTGACAATTCATGGGGTGTATATATAGTGTTGCCCACTGAATTTTACTCTATATTGGTGGACTTTCCATCACTTTGATACATAACTGGTATGAACCAGCATGATGAAAATATGTCAACTGGGTTTACCTTGTACATTCACTCTAAGACCTTGAAAGGCAGCTATCAGAGACAGTAGCATGTATGTTAGCAAAGCTGTTGTTTTGATGAATTGGCATGTTCCCAAGTTTTCTAAAGGATAACAACATGCTGTATATGGGCCAGAGGTAGAGAGGCGAATGTGTTGGGATCTCTCAACAGCTGTGTGCCTAGTTATCTATTTGGGAAAATAATATTGTCTGTGATAACCATATAACCATATAATGGGAGAACAATCCCACGTCACTGGAAGGCGGAAGAGAAGAACCCGGAATAGTGGAGTATCGGTGCATGCAGAAGCGCCTAAGGTCAGCTGTGAACAATTTTCAGGTAAAAAAACGTATTTGTATTTTTGTGATTGAAGATTTCCTGATGAGTTTTCTCTCTAAATTGAACCTTACATTGTGAAGTACATAAAGCAAACAAACTGTATCCCCCAAACATACCTTAGAATCCTTTTTAAGTCTCTAACAGTAGATGTAATAAATACTGTTTGAAGCAAGATGATAGGGTTATACCGGCTGGGTTAGTTGAAGTACATGCAGGGCCACTGACTCAGGCTCTCCCAATTGCTTCCATTTTCCTAAAAGCCCTTTTTCTGAGGAAAATGTTAAAGATGCAACACATCAGAGCAGTGGTTCTTGAACTATTGAGGCCCCCCACTGAATCATTACTCGAATCCAGGGTGCCCACTGAGTTATTATTGAAAGCCAGGGATTTCCCTAGCTTAAGACATTTCTATGATTTGGACCTCAAAAGAATAATCAAAAATATAGAAACAAGAACACACCAAATCCTTAACTATTCAAATCTTTTCTTTAATTCACAATCAAAGCAGTTTTCAAATTGTGAGTTTTCCTTCTTTATTTGAACATACTTTTTTTAGTTTGAATGTATTCATCTTTATATTGTTTAATTTTGTAAAAACAGTCAATGACCCGCCGAGCAGGCACTGCAGACTCTCAGGTGTCCTCGGACCACAAGTTAAGCATCACTGCATTAGAGAACTAAATAGGGAGTGACAATACACATAAAGGAGACTCAAACTGACTCAAACTACTATCCACAAAATTAAAGATAGTCGACTAAGTATCTTTAATGAAATAAGAACTTTCGATCATTGAAACTAAGGAAATCTGGATCTTATTAGAAGACTGGCGACTCCAATCATGCTATTTTAAAGCTGCTTCATTACAGCATCTTCCACAATTGGTTTGCAATAGAGAGAAATAGATAGCTGCTCTGGGAATATTCTCTTATTGCAAAATCTTAGAAAGCCATGGCACGCCCTAAAATAATGACCCCTGAAAGAGGCTATATCAATTCCAGATTGTTGGATAGACCACATAACACAGCTGGAAAGAGTAGCAGAGGATACAGCACTATGATGTTTCCTAAAATAAATAAGGATTTGTGATTCAAGTGTTGAAAGACCCAATGCTTAAGCTTTCTCTTCTTTGAGACATCAAGCTAAACAGAGGTTCGGATGTTTAGGAAAGGCAGGATAATCTACTAGTGTTAAAAATATTTTACAGCTGGAAAGTGAGAAAAATGTGGAAAGCAAGTTTTTCAGGAACTTACTCTCGGTTCTGCAATCCACTCCCTCATATACAATTCGCCTAGAACTAGGCACTGGCTTCATTTTGGACTTGATAAGATTGACAAAACTCGTAATTGGGATAACCATTAGGGTTAATCCAGAACTGACGATGAATCAAGAGATCGCCCGAGATTGCCTATCCTTGAATAGAGCTAGTTATATCCTGTGGTTACAGTATATAAGGACTGTAACAAAGAAATGAGGGCACCCCAATTTCTTTGAGTTTCCAGACAGTATTAGGCAAGAGGATCTATTGTGGGTTAAAAAACATTTTTTAAACATGATGTACATTGCCAGAGAAGCAAATGAGATAATGAAACCCATGGTATGTGCCTATCTTCTGCTGAAAACATCCTCATCGATAGAACCATATTTGAAAGCTATAACAAAGCCATATCACTGCTTTCTTTTAACTAGATTCAGATTTAATATTTGGTATTAGATATTGGCCGAACCGTAGGGTTGGAGAAAGATGAAAGATTTAGCCCCTTGTACATGTGACAACTTCTCTGCCCAAGACACCTTGCACTTTATCATGTTTTGGACCACTTTCATGAAAAATCGTAGAAAGTTTTTAGAGCCTATTTTAAAGGGAAAGTGTTTTATTCGGGTACTGCCTGCATTAGTGTATTTATAGATGTTGAATAACACATTGGAGACTTTTTATATTGCTAGTTTTTTATTTGCTGCTGTTAGGTAAAGGAAACAACAGCTTATTATGCCAAGAAATGCTGCAGCTCTTATATAATCATGATGAATTGTGTTTTAAATGAATGCCATTTTAAATGAAGAGTCCCTTTGGTACATGTGAAGGAGTGGCCTTCATGTTTGACAGTTGTTTGTGCCCCATAGAAATCTCAAAGACATTGTGCATAGTCATTTTTAATCGTTCACACCTAAAGGTTGAAGTCCTTTTTTACGAAGTTGGAGATGATATGTTTTTTTGGTCCCTTAGATTATTTTAATATGTTTTTATGTTGTTGTATATGATGTTTGTGCCATACTTTTATGGTTTTTATTAACCGAATAAAGTGGATTTGACTGACTGAGAAAAGAACTCCAGGAGAACTTTCTCTAGTGCGAAAGATCCAAAGCATTGGTATCTGAAATGAAAAAGAGTAGTCAATTTTGCTGATAGACCAATCAGAGAGAAATCTAGATTCTCAGGCCAGGCATTTAATATTATTAAGACTACATTACCAAATCATAACATTTGATATTTCGCTAAAGGAGGTCCACTTATCTTTATTCCTTTTTATAATAGTAAAATTAATGGACGCTCCCCCACGGGCTTCCCATCGATAAAGCGTGTTGTAGACAATGGTCGATATATGTGTGTTCACCGTTCTGTAAGACTTACATGAAGACGCTAGGTAGCTTAAAATATTTACAATAGTGACAGAGCCACAGCGTTTACATGAGATGGGCATTTTGACTGAATTGTAACTCGTCACTGTGATCTGTAACATTTTAATAACAACATGTCATGGTGTTAAGCGAATTCACTCCTAGCTTCGATGAGATATGGGCTGGCTTTGCTACACTATATCCCATAACTACGTTTTATATTCTAATACTCATTATGTAATACATCCTAGTAGACCGTGATTCATCCACAGGTTACCCGATCCAACCATTGTTCATTTTAACCTAGGGGTTTTAACTGAGTAATTACTGCAAGCAATGGGTATAAGCTTCCTCTTAGCGGCCATTAAATGTATGCGGTCACTACATGAGACAACACACTGTCTTTGTCAGAAGGTGAATGTGCTCTGCTGTGTTGAAATGGGTAGACCTAAAGAAAGGAAGGAAGTTAACTGGTTAAAATGAGCACTACTACACCGTTAGTTGTTTTTCTAAAATATGAAGAGTATGTGCGGAACGGTGTTTGGTATATTAAAAACATCATAACGTCACTTTAGAGCACACATTTTAAAGAGATAGGCATTATAAATTTAGAGCATAATTTCAAAATTAAAGCTCTTCTCTGCAGAAGTCACAGGGTGTAATTTTGCATGTAAATTGTTTTCTGCAAGTTACCTTATAATTGTCAAAGACTGCAGCTAATAAGGTGAGCTACTATAAGCAGGTAATTTATTATATTTTCAAGGAGCGCCGTGGAACAGACTGATAGCACAGTATTGTATGTTACTAGGCCTGGGCGGAGTTCTGCTATGTAGAACTCTGTGAAGTGCCGAAAAAACTCTGTGTAATTCTGCAAGTGTGATGTGCAGTAAGTCGCTCTGCTCGTGCCCAATTTTTAGCACCAGGACATTGTCCTGCTCTATAAAATCTGGGAACTGCACCACGCGCAGTGCAGGAGGGCGCTGCTTCTTTCTGCCACTTGAGTAGATGTTCTACTCGCGCTACAGCTTCCTCAACATGAGTGGTAGTGAACTGCCATGACTGCCTGCATTGAGAAATCTTGCCAGGAGGTGGCCAGCCGTATGATACTTCTCACTCTCATTCGCCAAACTTAAAATTAGATGGAAAACTCTACCCTGTGCCACTTTGTGTAGTTTTAGATCCACGCTGAGTGGGTAAAACTCAGTGAACTCTGCCGGCGGGATGGAATTTGTCACCCACCCCTTATATGTTACAAGATATGAGCAGCAGAGGCAGCAAGCAAACCTGAGAAAAAGAATTGGAAAATGTTTGCCAGCATAAAATAATATTCTCTTTGAGTTAGAGTGAGGGCTCATATTCTCAGCAGTGCGTGTTAACACCTGAGAGGTTTCTGAAAGATCTTTAGTTGCAAGAAGGCATCACTACAGTCCTCATACCCTTCTTTCTGCAGCAGCTTTGTATCATAAAAATGGTGTCAAACAGATATGATCCCAGGTAGAAGGTGGACAGCATTACTAGCAGCACGTCTCACTTCATTAACACAGAAGGAGAGATGGTAGTATCATTTCAAACAAAGAAGCTATTCTCACTCAGAAGGCAGGCACACGGGCGAGAGCGGTCCCCTTCTAATATCACTTGTGTCAGACTCCTGCTGAAAGCTGTCATGCTGTCGAGATTTGACCCCTCTATTGCCAAATCAACCAGCCTCCTAGCTGATAGCACAAATGATCTTTATAGTTTAGGGAACAAATCTCATTTGACATCTCTTTCTATACAATCAGCAGTGAAATACCATGAATTAAAAGACATTATTTTGCTTTATTTCAATAAAAAAACATAGATTTCATATAATATGTACAATCTAGTTATCATTGTGTGCATTGTATAGCATCATGATGGCTTTTTACTGGATCATATTTTAGTTCATGTTAATGTGAACGTAAGTTGGGTTTGATCCTGGTACACGCCTCTGTAGGGTGTTTTTTAAAGGCTCTTGGATGTCCATACAGGGGCTGTTGTAATTTAACAGCGAATAGATTGAGCATTAGCGAAAGACATCTTAGTTCTAGCTGTTAAATTGACATTTGACTGACTCCATTTTGAATTCATGGCAGCCATTTTGACTGCCGCATGCTACCTCGTGCCGACCATGTGTTCTGTCCTATCTTCCTGTCCATGGTACTTGAATCTACCCAGCAACAGGCTATCATTAACGTCTCCTTGGTTTGCCGCTGACCATTAGGGCTCACATCTGTTAGTGATTAGCCTTAGATTGGAATGTTTTAGCCGAACCCCCATGACTGTTAGCTCCTCCCACTGATCGATTGTGCTTCTCAACATTACCTTATATGTACATAAAATGTGCTCTTGTGCTTTGTACCGCCTTCTTTTCAGCCCCTGTGTGGGTATAAATAAACCATGCGTTCTTAACTCGTGGTGCTACTTCTTGCAATGCCGAAGGGTACTGTTTGAATTGTAGCACCACCTCATGAGGTGTAATAAATGTTATGCTTTCTACTTCCAGTTTCTGTGCCAACTTCTTTCAATTGGGTCTGAGGACTTCGTGCAGAGAAGGGCGAACCCCTTGCACTAGTGGGTCTGGCTGAGGCCGGCATGACAAATTGGCACACGTCACGTGGGGCTCATCGGCGACTCGGATGCCCGAAGGATTGGGCGTGACAAAGGTTCTGAACCTCGCTGAGGACGCGATCGCTGCCAGAGAAGACCCGAGTCTTGGCACCCGAGGCGATTCTTCCCTTCTTTCCGATCTGACCATCCAGGCGGCGCCGGTCCTCGACTGAGATCTCTTCAGTTGGTTCACCGTGCAGTGACCGTTTGGTCCAATTTAGAACTTGGCAGTTGGAACCTGGACACCCTATGATTGGTAAGAGCCATGTTACGGTACTTGCTGTGGGGTTTGGATGCCCTTGTATGGTAAGGTAGTTTTAGGAACACTTACTGTGGCATATTTGTATTTGGAAAAGACTAGTCTAATTCGTATATTTGAAATCTTGATATGTTTATGAATATATGTCTTGCAACACATATAGGCAGGCAATGTGAAGACTTTTCTTCAACTATTTGATTTGAACGGCGAAACGTACTAGAAGTACCTTAAGTGCCACTTCGCGTATAATACTGCATATTTAGCATTATTTTTGGCATGCCTGTTTTTAGCGCACTTCGAAGGTTGTGCTGCTTTTGTAATGGTACCCGTTTACGACTTGAGGAATCGCAGCCGGCTCCCCCAGAGGGGACGCCTAATATAACTATGTATGGGAAATTTGGTCTTTCTGCCATAATGTACAGCACGTTATGGCACAAATATACCAAAAAGGATCCTGAGTTACGGTGGCCACTGAATGGGTCATTTGATGCACAAAAGATTGAGTATGTGGAGCGATGTATGTTTGAGCGAAGGTCTAGACGTGACATGTTTGAATGCGTGCGTATGTGGGAAAAAGAAGTGCGACAGCAAGAGAAGCGTGAGCAAGCGTTGATTGAGAAAGCACAGCGAAAGAATGTGTATGAGAAAGCGCTGGAGTTGAGAAAGAAAGAAGTGAAAGAGTTAAAAGAGAGAGAGGGGAAAGAACATAGGTTGCAGGTATCTGGCCAATATCCTGTCCGACAGCCTCTCTATCATGTCCTTAATAAACCGCAAGATGATTTTTTGTTATTAGATCAACCTCCACCTCCGTATGCCGTTCTGTCCGCTCCGACCGAAGTCGATGAGGATTCTGACACAGAGCAGATGTAATGGCGCTTAAAGCAGCGTTACCCGATCCGCGTAAAAATCCAGCCGTTTTTTATGAGGAAGTTGAAGGCGCTTTATGCGGATAGAGAGCCCGCTCAAAATCTACATCGGTTGATATTAGATCTCCCTTCAGCTATTTTAACTAAGCTTAAAACAGTTATCCCCCCTAAAAAGATTGATTGGACTGTTTTAGCATCGTGTAAACAAAAGGCAGATGAATCAGTTTCCGATTTCTTTACGCGCTTTGAGGAGGCTTTTCAGGATTTTAGCGGTCAGTCTTTGACGGATGATACCGGCAGACATTTGTTTGTCGAAAATATATGTTACTAATCTGTTGCCAGGGATAGCCAGCCGCTTAAAAGCAAGTGAAAGTTCTTGGACTACATCCTCCCCGGCATCTGTTTTGACGATGTCTCAATATTATGAGCGTCAAGAGTTAGAAGCGAAAGGTAACGAGGAAAAGAAATCCAAAGATTTGAAAAGGAAAATTATGTTAGCCCTGGTTTATGGTCCGCCCTCTCGAGGTTATGACAGAAGCGGACATGGATCTTTCAATGTCCCCTATCCTCGTGCGAATCTGTCTGTAAACCAATGTGCGTATTGTAAGCAGTTTGGTCATTGGATGGCTGATTGTCCAGTGTTACGTACCCAACAGAACTCGCGGGGACAGGGACAAATGAGAAATCGTTCAGGTTTTTCAGGGCCTAGGGGAAATATGCATGATCGAGCTCGATTTGATACCAATGTACGAACGCAGAATGGTCAAAACACTTTTGATAGGCGAAACCAATATCAGATGTCTGACTATGTCCAGCCTGATCTTTACGATTCTGCTCATGCATAGGATTGCCTAGGATGGGGTAAGGAATCAGTTGAAGTTCCAGTAGATCAGACAGGCCCCTATGTTACAGCACATGTTTTGGGTTCTAATGATCGGTTTCTGGTTGTTACAGGAGCTACTTGTAGCACTTTGTCTAAACAATTGGTTCCGAGGGGTCTCCTGTCTGGCGTAACTATAATTTCATTCCATGTCGATAAATTTAGTGCTCCATGTCCATTTTTGCTTTCTCCAAACACGCCAGATAATATTGTGGGTCTTGATATGCTGAAGTATTTCAGATCCACAATACGATGTTCTCCCGATGGAGTGCGTGTCATATGGCCGAGATACCCGCCACCCCCTCTCAACACAATCAATCCCCAAAAGGAGGGAAACCGGAAACAGTTCTTGAAGTTTTTGGAAGTGGGATGGAGTGACCATCCCGGCCGTATTTATTAAAACAAAATTAAAACATTAAACGTTTCATGTTATGTACAATTTCATTACCATATTACGATGTTTGGCTAACCTTAACAGATTCTCTAATACAGAGGTTCTCCTAGCCGAACTAGCATCCTACAAGACATTTCTTGACATATTGAAATTGTACAACCTAACGTTTAAGGGCCAACGGCAAGATCATAACCGGTGTCAAGATCCCTAACCAGACTTACCCCTCCCACTTGGGCTGGGCGACAGCACGGAGGCGTACCTCAAGTGCAACTATTACCAATTTCCCTTGACTTGACGGGGGCACCTAAAGACTCGACGCCAGTTAAAGGTCGTTCGAATACTCGTGTGAGGTATCTAGAAGGTACCGTAGACCTTATCCCAACCCCACACTACTTACCGCATCTGCCGTCGCAGATGTCACTGGCCCCGGGAAATTCCCCAGGAGGGGGCTGTAACCCCTCCTACAAAGGAAGGGGCCTTGACCGCCTTTCCTTTACTTCCGGCGACCCATCCTTAGAAGGGACCGCCTCCCCATTGAGGGGCCAATGGCCACCTCTCCCGAGCGCTCCCATCCGTGTTGGGTGACGCCCACTCATAGGGATCTACTAATTAGTGCTCACCGATCATGACCTTACCGCCTACCAAAATAAATACGACAGTGCAAATTAACCTACGAATACATTGGCCACTATGACCGAAAGAGCATGCATTAAAAATTCAACATTACACTGAATATCTTTACTGGAAAACATACTCAAAGCAACCATTCTTTATTAACTCATCAACATGGCACTACGACCTGTAAACGAAAACCGAAGCAAAAATTAATCAACTTTATTATACACAACTGGCTGTCTTCAGGGACTGGTGGGTGGGTCAAAATTGGCTCTTCGTTCTGTCCCGAGCTCACGTGCAGCGAGGAGGTGCAGCTTCAGAGCACAAGAACAAGAGGATGTCTTCTGGTCTTGCGTCCCTTTTTATCCGTCTTCAGGGCGGGCGTATACCCGCCCCTGCCTGCCCCGAGGGCGTGGCTGGCTGCGTCGGTGTCTAGGCCAGCCCACTCTAGGGCGGGAACGAGCGCGCCCCAGCTACGCCGCTTCGGGCATACCAGCTGAGGCGCGCCTCCCGCCCAAAAATGGCTTCCCGGGGGGATCGAGGCACTCGGCCATACGTTCGGGGGGACCGAGTTGGTCGCCCCTTTCCATATGGCCGAGATACCCGCCACCCCCTCTCAACACAATCAATCCCCAAAAGGAGGGAAACCGGAAACAGTTCTTGAAGTTTTTGGAAGTGGGATGGAGTGACCATCCCGGCCGTATTTATTAAAACAAAATTAAAACATTAAACGTTTCATGTTATGTACAATTTCATTACCATATTACGATGTTTGGCTAACCTTAACAGATTCTCTAATACAGAGGTTCTCCTAGCCGAACTAGCATCCTACAAGACATTTCTTGACATATTGAAATTGTACAACCTAACGTTTAAGGGCCAACGGCAAGATCATAACCGGTGTCAAGATCCCTAACCAGACTTACCCCTCCCACTTGGGCTGGGCGACAGCACGGAGGCGTACCTCAAGTGCAACTATTACCAATTTCCCTTGACTTGACGGGGGCACCTAAAGACTCGACGCCAGTTAAAGGTCGTTCGAATACTCGTGTGAGGTATCTAGAAGGTACCGTAGACCTTATCCCAACCCCACACTACTTACCGCATCTGCCGTCGCAGATGTCACTGGCCCCGGGAAATTCCCCAGGAGGGGGCTGTAACCCCTCCTACAAAGGAAGGGGCCTTGACCGCCTTTCCTTTACTTCCGGCGACCCATCCTTAGAAGGGACCGCCTCCCCATTGAGGGGCCAATGGCCACCTCTCCCGAGCGCTCCCATCCGTGTTGGGTGACGCCCACTCATAGGGATCTACTAATTAGTGCTCACCGATCATGACCTTACCGCCACAGGCCCGGATAGTTGACCGGCTATCCGGGCCCCCCACAAAACTCCTAGCTAAAGGTCATGTTCCAACGTTCTTAACCATGCTAAGAAGTCCCCTATGAGTAACTCATTTCCCACCCGGGACAAATGCACACCATCCCCTAGATACATACTGTCATCATTAATACAACCGTGCGAGATAGAATGCAATGTCCTGGAACGAAACAACCTACTCACTTTGTTATTAAGTTTTCTAACAGAATGGTTCAAAGCAGGGATCGAAACAGCCCCCCGCCACACTTTTCGTGGGATCATATGAGACCACGCAATTATGCACCCCGGAACTTTCCTCGCCAACCAACTTACAGTGGAAAGCATTGCCTCCAGGAGAAGTCGTCTACCGGTGGTGACCAAATCATTGCCCCCTAAATGTACTATGACTATAGACGGCGGTGACCTCATCCGCCCTAACAAACCCTCAAAGAATGCCTGAAACTGGTCAATACAGAGACCGCCCCTTCCGTAGAAGGACATTCTGTACCCGTATTCCCCAGCTACGTGAATCATGTCACCTGCTTCGAATACGTCAGCGGCACGCCTCACGTATGAGTGGCCCACGACCCACACCTCCTTTCTCACAGCCGGTGATGTCTGACCGCTGGCCTGGTGTTGGGTCGACTGCATAGTCCGCCCCGCCTCGAAGGCTTGCGTAACTGAAAACCAAACAAAAGACAAGAAGCGTGAGTACATTATTACAGCTTCACAACATGTGCAACCGCACATACCTCTTATAACAATCGGAGGACCAACGCCCCACTCGTTTTACTTGTTCCACATTAAGACCCCTGGCTGTAGCTTCAGTGGCAGCCCCTATCCGAAAGGAATGGGTCCCAAACTCACCCGGGTCCAAGCCCGCTGCGGTAATTGACATCGCGAGCACCCGCTGAAACTGAAACCTCGTCAGTGGGGTGGCGTCCGCGTGTCTCAACAATGTCCCCCCCCATGATGCCACCCTTTGTGCTAGGTAATCTTCTAAACACTTCACCGGACACATGGGAGACCCTGAAATCCTGCGAATGACTATGCAGTCACCCACCCCGCCTTGATCGGTTTTTGACTTGACAAAGGATACAGTCATCGTCTCACCCCTGATCTGAACGTGTTCCCGGCACAAACCCCCCACCACATCCCGCTTGTTCCTTGCTACCAGCTCACTTATCCTCAGTGCCCCGTGAAATGCAAGCGTAAAAGCAGCTCGGAACAAACAGGCCTCGAACTGAGACGAGCATGTGGCGGGGAGTGTGGCCAGCAACTGGGACAACCTATCCAGACCTATCGGGCGCCTCTCGTCTACTTTGCGACCCTCAAGGCGTTGCCACCCACGCAGCGCTTTCTGTACCACAAAAGACGCTGTCGGGTCCTGGATATTATGCGCCCTGGCAACAAAGGAAATGGCAGCGCGATGCCTCTGGGCTGTAGCCACCGACTTCCCAGCCTTACGCAAGGACATCAGAAAATGTACTACCCAATCCTCATGCCCCCAAAGCCCCCCTCTCTCAGTCCCCAAAAAGGCTAAATAAGCCCGAAACGCCCCTTCGTATGCCTTCCTCGTCCTTGGTGCTAGACTCTCTCCCACGAGGTAACGAAGTTCGGGGCACCGAGAGACCAGAGAGCTTCGGGAAAGGGTGCTGGCTCTGGGTCCGCTGAGGGAAGGAAACCCAAGAAAGCCTGCATTTGAAAACGAGACAGTGCATCAGCAGCCTGATTCATCACCCCTGGGAAATGTTTTGCTCTGAATACCACGTTCAGTTGCATACACAGTAAGACAATTTCTTTAAGCAGCCTTAAAATCATTTTGCAACGTGCTGCCTGACTATTGATGCATTCTACAACGGTCATATTGTCAGACCAAAATATGACAGAGTGATTTTTGAATCCATCGGGCCAGGTTCTGAGGGCCACCAAAATGGGAAACAGTTCAAGGAAAGCAATATTGCTCGTCAGCCCCTCTTCATGCCACCATGTTGGCCACCTTTGTGCCGACCATTTTGTGCCGAAGATGGCGCCGAAACCCATGCTTCCCGCTGAATCTGTCCATAGACCAAGCTCTTCAGAGGACAAGGCCGGTTTGTTCCAGACGACTCGACCATTGAAATCCGCCAAAAATGCTAACCAAATACGCATGTCTTGGCGGACCTCGGCCGATAATCTCGTGCGATGATGACCCTCTCTTAGGCCAGCCATCGCCTGGGCAATTGAACGGGAGAAGGGGCGGGCCATCGGGATCACCCTTAGGGCAAAATTCAACTTCCCCACCAATTGCTGCAATTGATGCAGCGTAACTTTAGATGCAATAATACACATTTGCAGGGCTGCCCTGAATTTCGACACTTTGGCAGCTGGTAAACGAAAACAACCCTCACTAGAGTCCAACTCGATCCCGAGAAACTCGAGGCAAGTCGTGGGACCCACCGTTTTACCTGGTGCCAATGGCACGCCAAATTGATTCATTAAAACACAAAATTCAGTCAAGGCCCGGGCACATTCATCATCCCCAGCGGCCCCAAGGAACAGAAAGTCATCGAGGTAATGCATCACATTCCGAAAACCCGTTTTCTTCGTGTAAACCCATTGTAGAAAACTACTGAATTTCTCGAAATATGCACAAGATATAGAGCACCCCATCGGCATACACCTGTCCATGTAATACGAACCTTGAAACATGAATCCCAAAAGACGTTGGTCTTCCGGGTATACCGGGAGCAAACGGAACGCTGACTCGATATCTGATTTCGCCATCAGCGTCCCGGGCCCCAGGCGATTCAAAATGGCTACGGCCTCATCGAATGATGCGTACCGCACCGAACATATCTCTGGATCAATTGCGTCGTTTACAGAAAGGCCATGAGGCGCTGATAAATTGTGAATCAATCGAAACTCACCTGGGTCCTTCTTGGGGACCACCCCTAAAGGAGAACAAACAAAATTCTGTACCGGGGGAACACTAAACGGGCCGGCAACCCGACCTCGGGTAACCTCTTTCCGGATCTTATCCTGTACTACAGTCGTATGCTGCAAGACGGAAAGTTGGTTTTTGCACGTCCCGATACCCTGAAAGTCCCCCACCGGGATGCGGAAACCGTATGAAAAACCGTTTCGTAGCACCCCAGCGGAAGTACGATCCGGGTATTCGCTGAGCCAGGGAATCATTGCCAGGGTATCAATCGGGGTTGGTGAAGGCGCCCCTCGGACTATATTAGACCTGTTTGGCGCCTCCTCTACCCCCATTTTCACCCGATTTGGCTCTGCACGAGGACTCAGGATGGGGTGCCCCACAACCACTACATTCGTGTTTGAATTTACAAGATCCCGGGGGCCTAGTACATTTACTTCTGTTAAAATTGAAACAGAAACCCCTCTTCCCTGTAATTCCGGCGGGTCTCGGATAATCGTCTGTACCCGTACCCGACCGAAAGGGCGTCCCCCCATTTTGGCGGGAGGACTCACCAACAGAACTCCCCACCAACGGCACTTTCAACATCCCCGACTCTTTCATTTTATTCCATGTCAAAGAATCGTAACAGTCCCAGGTTAAACTTTTGTTATGCTCCATCGCTTTCCTGAAAAGGTTGTCATAACAGAACCATTGGTTACCTTGGTGCGATGTCGAGTACCCCATAATCCGTGACTGATATACTGGAAATTCAGGGAGCAATTCAGGCCTACGTTCCCCCAAAATTGACGTAAAAATTCCCCAAGCATTACCCCAGTTACCAATATTCTCATTCACTTTAAAGGCGGCCATTTTTGCGCGCCAAACACTTGGGTGCATCAGATCCTTTTGGCCCTTAACAGTTTCCACCTCATAATGATCAACGAGCAAGGAGAAAATGTTTACGTATTCCCCCGCCCAAATCTTTTCCTTTATTGCCAAAGGAACATGTTGCCCCAACTTTTCTCTACGAGAGGGTGTTGACTCATCCCTTGCGATCGGCAATGGCCGCTTACCTGCACCGGACGCTGCCTCCGCCACTCGTGGCTTGTCTATCACCGCATCCGACGCGGGCACCTTGGCTGTATCACGTTTCTCGCGCAACTGTTTAATGATTGCTTGCGCTTCGGCAGCCGTGGCGCCCTCGCTGCTGTCCCCCAACCACGCCGCTAACTGTGCCGCCAACTCGGGAGGCATATCTTCAGTGGATGTCGGGGTGACTACTACGGGGATCGGATTCCCCTCCTTCGGTACCGGGACCGGTACCGGGGCTGGCGCCTCGAGCGGGGAACAGGGAACCGGGACGTCTCCCCCGACCGGCCCCCTTCTCGGCCTCTTTGGCTTCCCTCCGGCCGGTGGACGCCCCGATCCCTCCTCACCGTCTCGCTCCGCCAACCGTTTCTTAATTTCGGACATGTCCTTCATGAGGGCCCGAACCAACTGGTCAGTCGACATTCTCTTCGCGCCCTTCTTGGGCATCTTTTCAGACGAAGTATCTAGAAGACAAAAAGAGGAATTAAAACGCTCAAAATTGGCTCTTCGTTCTGTCCCGAGCTCACGTGCAGCGAGGAGGTGCAGCTTCAGAGCACAAGAACAAGAGGATGTCTTCTGGTCTTGCGTCCCTTTTTATCCGTCTTCAGGGCGGGCGTATACCCGCCCCTGCCTGCCCCGAGGGCGTGGCTGGCTGCGTCGGTGTCTAGGCCAGCCCACTCTAGGGCGGGAACGAGCGCGCCCCAGCTACGCCGCTTCGGGCATACCAGCTGAGGCGCGCCTCCCGCCCAAAAATGGCTTCCCGGGGGGATCGAGGCACTCGGCCATACGTTCGGGGGGACCGAGTTGGTCGCCCCTTTCCATTTTGAATGATAACTATTCCGAGCCTGCAAGAATTTGTTTTACTAAAGAGGATATTGCATTGGCTTCGCTTCCTGAAATCTTGTGGGATACCTCAGACACTGATGTGGGTCAAATGGTTATCCCACCAGTTCAGATTAGTGTCAAGGAGGGAGCTGTGTTACCTCGTTTGCCACATTATAGGATTTCACATGAGGGTGAAAAAGCACTCACACGAATTGTACTAATCCAAGTTGGGGTCGTTGAGGAAATCCCATTTAATGTTTGCAACAGCCCGATTCTTCCAATTCTGAAAAGAGATACTGATACACGAGTCTATAGATTTATCATGGACTTGAGGGAGGTAAACAAAATTGTCGTACCGCAGTACCCTGTGGTTTCTGACATCACCACACTTCTCACTTTGGTTCCCCGACTGCTACTACATTTTCAGTAATAGACTTGAAGAGCACTTTCTGTTCGATCCCTATTCATTCTGATAGCCGATACTAGTTCGGTTGCACTTTGAATAATCGATCATATAGATTTTGCAGAGTTCCTCAAGGCTGTACTGAGAGTCCGAGTATTTACAGTCAAGCATTGAAAAGAGAACTTGATTCTTTTGCATTGCCAAAAGGTGTAGCTCACAAACAATATGTCGATGACATCTTGTTGGCAGCTGATACCCCAGAACAGTGTGAAAAATGTACTCTATCTTTGCTTTCTTTTCTTGCTTCACATCATCACAAAGTGTCTTGAAAGAAGTTGCAATATTGTAGACCAAAGGTAACCTACTTAGGTCACCTTTTGTCTAAGGAGGGACGTGCATTGACATCAGATCGTATACAAGCAATTTTAGACACGCCAGTTCCTACCACACAGAAAGGAGTACGTGCATTTCTGGGTCTTACTTCGTTTTGCAGGCAGTGGATCTAGGGATTTTCATACATTGTTAAGCCTTTGTTAGCACTTTTGACGAAAGACACTCCAGTACCTCTTCCATGGACAGATGAATGTGAAAGTGCTTTTCGACAGTTACGACAAGCCCTTTGTTCAGCACCAGTGTTAGGCACACCAGATTACACAAAGCTTTTTACACTTTATGTACATGAGAAAGATGGATGTGCATTGTCAGTTTTAGTCCAGTTACACAGCGATACGCAACGTCCTTGTGCTTATTTTTCAGCAGTTCTTGATCCTGTTGCTAGAGCATTACCTGTGTGTTTTCGCTCAGTTGCAGCAACAGCTGTGTCAATACAACTAGTGAGGGAATAGTTTTGTCACATAAACTGTTAGTGTTGTTACCCCATGCGGTTGATGCCCTTTTGAATCAGACAAAGACACAACACTTAGCAAGCGCTCGTCTTACAGGATATGAACTGACATTGCTAGCTCCTCACATTACATTGAAGAGATGTGCAACTTTGAATCCAGCTACTTTGTTGCTGTATCCGGTGACTCAGCCTCAGTCACAAGAAACACATGACTGTATATTCCTGACTGAGGAACAGACAAAGGGTCGCATTGATTTTCAAGATACGCCCCTTCCAGATGTTGATGGTGAACTATGGATTGATGGGTCTTGTTTGAAATTACCAGATGGTACGACCTCAGCCACATATGCAATCACCACGCTTGAAACAATAGTGGAGACAGCTCACATACCACAGAAATCGGCTCAAGCAGCTGAATTGATAGCTTTGACACGTCATGTGAGCTTAGTACTGATTTATGTGTGAACATTTACACAGATAGCCGCTATGCTTTTGGAGTAGCGCACAATTTTGGCCTACTCTGGAAGGAAAGAGGCTTTCTTACAACTCACGGAATGCAAATAATGCACAGAGAATTAGTGCATAATCTTTTGATTGCATTGACATGCCCAAAGAAAGTAGCCATAGTGAAGTGTAGCGCGCATAAGAAAGTGACAGACAAAATTGGTCAAGGAAATGGCTTTGCCGACCACGTGGCACGTGAAACTGCGATGAAAATAAACACTACTCCTATGTATGTAGTGAAGTTACAAGCTGAGAGATGGCATGATGCTAGGCAAGAAGTACGAGAGATACCGAGGACAGCCTCTGATAAAGAACGTGAACAATGGTCTAAAGAAGGAGAGTTAGGTGACAAAGGTTGTTGGAGGAATAAGCAGATGGATAAATGGAAGCTGCCTATAGCTTTCGTACAGCCTATGGTTCAGATGGCACATGGGATAGCACATGTTGGAGCTTCCGCAATAACAAAAATGCTTATGCAAGTTTGGGAGCATCCAGAAATTGCTAGCACAGCTAAGAGAGTAATACAACCCTGCTTGATCTGTTTACAATATAATCCTGGAAAGGGAACGCGAGTTCCATCTGGAGGTTTTGCTACACCGACTGCACCTTTTGAAGTTCTGAAAATGGACTACATTCAGCTTGAGCGTTGTAATAACTTAAAGTATGTTCTAGTGGTGGTTTGTGCTTTCAGTAAATGGATTGAGGCATACCCCACAAAGGATAATACTGCTATTACAACTGCTAAGGTGCTACTGAAGGAGTTTTTCCAGAGATTTGGTGTTTACAGACTTTTATGGAATGATAACGGACCTCATTTTGTTGGGGAAGTTATCAAATATGTCTTGAAGGGATTAGGAATTAAACAGAAGTTCCATGCAGTGTTCCATCCACAGGATTGGTGGAAAGGTATAATGCTACTCTGAAGCTGAAAATTGCAAAAATTCAAGCCTCTACGCATTTGACCTGGCCAGACGCGTTGCCTTTGGCATTGTTGTCCATCAGATCAGTGTCACATTCTAGGACGGGTCTCACCCCGTACGAAGTGGTATTTGGACGACCGATGAACATTTGGGGAGTTCCGAAACTGAGTTCTGTGTATGATGTACCTTGCGTCTTGATGAGTGACTATTTGGCACATTTAACTGACAGTTTAGTTTCTATTCATCAACAGGTTCGAGAAGCACTTCCTGACAGATCTACAGGTGAAGGCCATGAGCTCCGTCCTGGTGACCTGGTAATGGTCAAGGCGTTCGAGAGGTCAAGCAGTTTGGAGCCGAGATGGCGTGGGCCAGAGCAAGTGCTCCTTGCTACGAGAACAGCGTTTCGAGTGACCAACAAGAAAAATTGGGTGCATAGCACTCATTGTCGGAAGGTATTGTCGACCTTGGTGGAACCTGATGTGCTGTCTGATCATCGAGAGATCTTGACCACGGAGAAAGTCCCTGCTGCATCACCTGACGAATCTGCGGAGTTCTTCCCGGACCAGACGACTCCTGGAGCAACGCGATACAACTTGAGACCGAGGAAAGAGTCTACAGTTTTTGAGACAGACAGGTTGAGCAACCGCCCTGGCTAGTGGAAACGGAATGCCGATATGACAAGGGAGGGGGATCAGCCCTGCGTAGTGTAGTGACACCTGTCTTGATATGCGGTGAAGAAATCAACGTCTGCCCAAGGGAGAAGAGCTCCTACAATTATTTTTTTTTGTCTTTTGAAGTTTTGTTCTGTTTCTGAGAAAGCCGATATTTGCTGCTATGATAACCACTAAGAAAAAGGTATTAGGAGTCATAGGTGTTTTTGCTGCTTTGACAATAATAGCAGTGATCACCTGGTCTATTGAGATGATGATTCCTGCTCATGAGTTTTTTGTGGTTCCTACTACCCCAGTCCCAGAAGAGCATCAGCATTTCACTCTTCCATATCATGAGCAAAAGCATTGAGAATCCTATCTTAATAATGCGTTAGTTCAGATGCTCCATCACACCCACAACGTTACGAATGCTACTAATTGTTAGATATGTGGCATGCTTCCAGCACATCAAAAGAAAGGTGGAACACTATTTATTCCTCTTCCTTTTTCGCATAATGGTTCTTGTCGAGCCTGGTACACTCTTCTATTTGCAACTAGGAAACCTACAGTAGGTGGACTTCTTTTCCGTCTGAATAAAGAGTGTTATCAAGATGAACATGGGTATCCTCAAGCGAATGGAACTATATGGGAATGGGAGGAATACCGACCGGACAATGCTTCTACCCCATATGTTTTCACCCATACGAGAGACTCTACTACGAGCAACCAGTCTGGAATTACTGTTACAAGGACCAAGGCGGACCTGTGTGTGCAAAGTACTGGACGAATTCCAGTTGGAACTAGTGATTGTGTTACTGTATTAAATATAGATGGATCTAATGATAGTGCATTTTTGGCTTCACATAATACGTATCTAGTATGTGGGAGTCATGGATATCATAGACTACCAGTAGTGTGGTCAGGTATATGTTATGTTTCTTTTCTGTTGCCTCCTGTTTTCCTGGCACCTTCTTCGTACCACCGAGATTTTAAATTGTTCCGAAATATTTCAAAGAATCGTGATGAAAGAGCAATA
Organism: Lissotriton vulgaris; assembly: GCF_964263255.1. Taxonomy (NCBI): domain Eukaryota; kingdom Metazoa; phylum Chordata; class Amphibia; order Caudata; family Salamandridae; genus Lissotriton; species Lissotriton vulgaris. Next base: position 179,187,712 of record NC_141685.1, read on the forward strand.
AGAATTGATGATGTAGACCAAACCGATACTAGTCTACAGCAATATGTTGATTTTAATTTGGGTTTGTTTTCTTTTGTGGGTGCTGCATTAAACAGCAGGAAAATACGACAATTGACTAGAGTTGTGGAAGCTGTCACTAATCAAACTGCTATAGCTCTTGGCAATATTACTTAGGAGTTGCAAATTGCTAGAATTGTAACTCTCCAGAACCGGATGGTGCTAGACGTTATGTTAGCAGATAGAGGAGGTGCATGTAAAGTTATCGGCAGTAGTTGTTGTGTGTTTATTCCTGGCAATTCGCCCTCAGTGTATGAAGCAATTCTTAAACTGCATAAGATAGCTTCAGATATTCATGTTAAAAATGGAACCTGGACTTTTGCTGGTTGGTTTTGGGCTCTAGTTTCTGCCTGGGGTTGGAAATTACTTACTGGTCTCTGTATTGTAATTGCAGTAATTTTCACCTGTTGTATGTGCTTCCACTGGGGCCCAATGCTATGTTCTATGTGCATAACTGCTTGTATACCATCCAAAAGGAATACTGTAAAAGCACGACACATGTTGGATGATGAAGTGACCAAAATGATGCATATAGATATACGAGATGAGTGTTTAGATTACCCCAAAAGAGCATATGTCTTTAGCTAATGCTAGAAGGGTCGTCTGTTATAATTTAACAGCGATTAGATTGAGCATTAGCGAAAGACATCTTAGTTCTAGCTGTTAACTTGACATTTGACGGACTCCATTTTGTATTCATGGCAGCCATTTTGACTGCTGCATCCTACCTCATGCCGACCATGTGTTCTGTCCTATCTACCTGTCCATGGCACTTGAATCTGCCCAGCAACAGGCTATTATTAGCGTCTCCTTGTTTTGCCGCTGGCCGTTAGGGCTCACATCTGTTAGTGATTAGCCTTAGATTGGAATGTGTTAGCTGAACCCCCATGACTGTTAGCTCCTCCCACTGATCGATTGTGCTTCTCAACATTACCTTATATGTACATAAAATGTGCTCTTGTGCCTTGTACCGCCATCTTTTCAGCCCCTGTGTGAGTATAAATAAACCATGCATTCTTAACTCGTGGTGCTACTTCTTGCAATGCCGAAGGGTACTGTTTGAATTGTAGCACCACCTCATGAGGTGTAATAAATGTTATGCTTTCTACTTCCAGTTTCTGTGCCATCTTCTTCCAATTGGGTCTGAGGACTTCGTGCAGAGAAGGGCGAACCCCTTGCACTAGCGGGTCTGGCTGAGGCCGGCACGACAGGGCTGTGGTCTGATGTTTATTTGTGCTTCATTAGTAGAAATTTAAGTGTCAGTGTTCAAATTCTTTATGCCTCTAATGGCTGTACACGTCACTTATTCTTAAATATATAGAGTTGAGTTTAAAAATGGATCCTGTTAAAGTAAAGTAAAGTGAATTTAATCCTGGTACAGACCTCCATAGTGTGTTATTTTTGACCAGTCATGTGTCTTATTCCTCACTTGCTTGGTGGTGTTGATGATGGTGGTCGATTGCAGGAAGAACTTCTCCAACTCAGCACTTCGTTAAAATGAACTTAGTGGATGGCATTCACTGAAGATGTGCCCTTTCCTTTCTTCTGATTTGCATATTATATTGGTGAGCTCATTCCTCTACGCAAGTCTAGGCTACGAGAACACTGCATATTTGATGGCTCCAGCAACACAAAAGCACATTTCAGATTTTTCAGACTGCTGTGATTTATCTTATTTGTGGTCTGAGGCAGCCTCAAATGCATAACAAAGTTTGTTTGCCCACGAGGCAGCACATACTTTGGAAGTCCTTTCAAACACTGACAGAGATTATACAATGAGGGTTCCTTTTTGCATGTATACACAAACCTGAATATCATTTGTGTCAAGACTCAGAATCGTTTGATGTATGTCTCTTCTGAATCCAGATTTCTTTTCCAGGGCCAAGGATCCAGAAACTTATAGCAGGGAGTCGACAGTTCAGGGTTCTTGTTCTTCAGAGCTGGAACACTTTACTGCTCAAGATTCAATCTCACCCTAGCTGTCAAGCTTTCAGAAACCTAATGAGAACTAAACTTTTCAACAGCCCTTTCTCCTATCAATAATTTTGCTATCATGCACCTGTTCTGTTCGTTCACCAGTTCTGATTTGGATGGATGATTCTCTGTATAAAAGAAACTTTTAAAATACTAATTGTGAATCATTTACATAGTGGTAGGCATGCAAATCTCCCAAGGATCCAGCTCAATGTTGTACACCTTTGAGGAAAAGCCACTATGGCTTATGCATTAAAAGATGCATGTGATGATGGAAATTAACATCACTTCTTCTGCATTATGGGTGGGAAGACACATGTCTGGCACTGCCACAGGGTTCCTCATTGCACCCCATCCTCTTCAATGTCTACATTGCTCCACTGGCCTCCATCGTATGGTCCTACGGCCTCATCATTGTCTCATGTACAGGAGACATGCAACTCATACTCTCCCTCTCAGAAGAAACATCGATCACAGAATTGCCCTTCCTCATGTGCATTTCCAATATAACATACTGGATGAAAAAAGCTACCTCAAGCTAAATGTTGACAAATATGAAGTGGTACTGACTGGCAAGTATACCTCTCTCTGGACTCTGGCCAGGTAAACCAGCACCAGAGGCCCCACATCTATCCCAATTACGATGCCAGGTAATCAGTATCGTAATCGTTAGCCAAGTATCCACGGCCAGCCATGACAACATAGTAGCAGCTACATGCTTACACACTGTCAAGATGCTCGGAAGAATATTCAAATAGATTTCACTAGACAGCAGCAGGAGTGTCAGACAAGCGTTCTTCACAAGTAGACTAGACCACGGAACCCCCCCTACGCAGGCAGAACCACCCCCACGCAGGCACAACCACCAAACTCGCCAACAAATGTCAAGCAGGTCAAAGCACAGCGGCAGACTCATGCCCAATCTCATCCACAGACACACATAACCCTCACTGACTCCCCATCTAGAAGCGCACCACCTTTAATCTCCCCACATTCACTTCAAAGGCACTCCACATCTTAGTCCTTGCGTAGCTCAACTACCACGTTCACTTCCATACCCATAATAGGCAACTCAGATGGACTGGACGACTCCGCAACCAAATCCCGCATCACCTCACTACCAGATATGTCTTCTCCCACATTACACCCAAGACCAGAAGGAACTCCCCCCCTCCTCATCAGAGCCTATTTTTGTTCAATTGATCAGCGTGTCTTGCAAATCCAGTTGGCATAACAAACCATAACTGAAAGCATCAAGCCTGAGAGTTGCAGCTCATATTTGCACACTTTCACTTCTCCTGATTTTGGACACTGTTCTCTAGATACTGCCACAGAACCAGCAATGTTCTGCAGAGTGACCTAACACTCGAACCAGCCATGAATTTCCACCAGTATGTGCTTGTTAAATTAGTCTTAGTGGTTTGGGCTTATTGGGTGTATTAACTAATGCCTTAAACTAGCTTTTAAATGACCCTTTTTAGTCCAAGCATTGTTCACATTGTAACTTTTACAGGCAGCATGATCAGATGTACTTGGGTGTTTTGCTTTCTAACTATACCTAAATAAATAAAAACAAACAATGATTATTTTCTTTTAGTTCACATCATGCCCGTCTCCCAGTATGTTTTGCTGGTATTTTGTATTTTTTTCCTAGGTTTAAAGAAATGAACAATCACTGAGAACAGACACTTTTATAATTTTACAAATATCATTTTTTTTCTTCTTTCCTAGTAATCCAGTCTTTTATCACCTACTTTTTATAATCTGGTATTCGAAGATTCCAAAAAATTGTATTTTTATTATTTGGAGTAATTCCTTCATCTCATAAGAACTTAACTTTTTTATTCCTGAGTATGTCTACAGACAAGATGTTGATGTACTTAAATGTTTGCGGATTTGCTGCACCTCTAGGAATACTTCTATGCGGGTTTCATTAAGGTGAGTTTTTGCTTATGTATTCAAAGGAATATAGGGGTGATAATCGAATAAAGCTCTTCACTTGTTCAATGTACTTGAATGTTTTTCCCATGGGTGTGTTTGCTGAAGTAGTGATGACTAAGTAAAGCTCTTTACACATTCACTGCACTTGAATAGTTTTTCCTGTGTGCATTCACTGGTGCTTTGTATGTGTGAAAATCGTCAAAACCTCTTCAAACATTGGCTGCACATGAGGGGGCTTTCCTCTGTATGTATTCCCTAATGTCTTTGTAGGTTTGATAATCGACAAAATATCCTCTCACATTGACTGTACTTGGCTTTTCCTCTGTATGTGTTTGCTGATGAGTCATTAATGTAGAAGATTTACTAAAACTACTTTCACATTCACTGCACTGATATGGTATTTCCCCAGTGTGAGTTCTCTCATGCCATTTTAGGTGTGATGATTGACTAAAGCTCTTCTCACGTTCACTGCATTTGAATGGCTTTGCCTCAGTGAGAGTTCTCTCATGCCGTTTTAGGCATGATGATTGACTAAAGCTCTTCTCACATTCTCTACATTTGAATGGCTTTTCTCCGGTGTGTGATCACTGATGATATCTTAATGTTGATAATTCACTGAAACTACTTCCACATTCACTGCATTGATATGGTTTTTCCCCAGTGTGAGTTCTCTGATGCTGTTTTAGGTTTGCCGATTGACTAAAACTTTTCTCACATTCATTGAACTTGAATGGCTTCTCCCCTGTGTGTGTTCGCTGATGGCTTTGTAGGTGTGATAACGGCCTAAAGCACTTCACACATTCACTGCACTTGTATGGCTTTTCCCCTGTGTGCGTTCTCTGATGAATCCAGAGACTTGAGGAGATCCTAAAACGACTTCTACATTCATTGCAATGGTATGGTTTTTCCTCTGTGTGTATTCGCATATGATTCATTAATGTTGTGGATTCTCTAAAACTACAACCACAATCAGTGCATTTAAATGGTTTTTCCTCTGTGTGTGTTTGCTGATGAATCCGGAGTTTTGCCGATTCAGTAAAACTACTTCCACATTCACTGCAATGATATGGTTTTTCCCCCGTGTGTTTTAGTTGATGGCTTTGTAGGTGTGATAACTGACTAAAGCTCTTCAAACATTCAATGCATATGAAAGGTTTTTCTCCTGTGTGTATTCGCTGATGTTTCCTTAAGATTGACGATTGACTAAAACTACTTCCACATTCATTGCAGTTATATGGCTTTTCCCCGGTGTGTGTTCTCTGATGCTGTTTTAGGGTTGATAACCTACTAAAACTCTTCTCACATTCATTGCACTTGAATAATTTTCCCCCGAGTGCATTCTCTGAAGAATCCTTAGGTTTGAGGAGTCACTAAAACTACTTCCACATTCATTGCAGTGGTAAGATTTCTCCCTTGCGTGTTTTTGTAAATGTCTTTGTAGGCCTGATAATTGTATGAAGCTCTTCACACATTCACTGCAGTTGAATGATTTTTCATCTGTGTGCGTTTGCTGACGGCACTTTAGTTGTGATGACAAACTAAAGCGTTCGCTACATGTGTATGATTTTTCTTTCTTTGGGGCAGTTATATATTTTTCTTCATCCTATGACAGCTTTTCCGGATGGGCCAACATGGTTGATAAAGCACTTGCGTTAGTCTCACATTCCCTGCAAGTGTGTGATATTTCAGAAATTTTCTTTCTGATTTAACAAAGTACAATTAACACTAAATGCCCTTCTTAGTGGGCGATTGTGTCTTTAGATTCAATAATGGTGTTGCATGCTTGTGGATAAAGATTAATCCTCCTACTGGTCACAACAAATTGGAGAAAAGTTTGTATTGTAGATAGCAGAACTTTTCTTTCCTTCACCCTTCAGTTGTCTGGCTCCACTCCATTGTGCTCTTCTCTGGTTGATGTTGTTTAGTTAAAAAGTGTTTACAGTACACCTACAGCACTGCATGGTGGGTTGTTATAATTGTGGACAGCAAAACGTTGCTGTAACCACATCCTACAGATCCAATGATAAAATGCTGTAATTGGACTTGTTTATACAGGAGGTAGTTTGCCCTAATCCTCTAGAGTTCTTTTCTTTGTCTTGTTGCGTGGAGGTGCACAGCTCCGACTCTTACATCCACTGAACTGCCCTTGACTGCTTCTTCCAGGATCTGTCAGTTTATGTCGGGGTCCTCTTTCTCGGACGTGAAGGTTTTCTTTAATATTGGAGCTTATTTACTCTGGCTGTTTTTGCAGATTTACAGAATTCTCTTCTTTATTCATAAACATTTTGTGCATTCAAGGCTTTTTTTCTGTTGAATGTAAAAAAAAAATTACTACATGGAAAGATAATGGAATTTGCATGCACAATATTTAACTGGACATAAAAACATCTCTGCTATACCATCTTGGAAACTTATCAAGGTTATTTCACTATAAACAGATATTTCAATAAAAGTTCAGTTGAACATGTCACAACTTATTTATTTCAGAAAATGTGTTGATTTACCAGTGTTCGTAGATTAAATTAGTAAAGCAAGAACACTTGAGTAGCACTTGCATAATAGTTACAGCTTTCTGTAGCTGCATATAGTCACGATTTGTTTTAAACGAGAACAGTGCTTGGAGTAAGAGATGGACAGGAAGACCCAAGGCAGTAGGATGCACCTCACAGTGTTGTGGCATTCATCGAATATTTTTGTACATGGAGCTGGCTGGCTTCATTGCCTGCCCCTACAATATGCTGTATGTCATTGGTTAATTGATACTTTTTTAAATTTATGGTGTAACGTACCTGGTCTGGAAACTTATAACGCGGAGCACTGAAGGTGAAAATGGTATTGATGAAATGATTTTGGCGAGCGGGTAATCTATTTGAGGTTGAGCAATTGCTGAGGCCCAATGATTGTGGAAGTCCAATGTGCTGATTAGTTGACAAAAATAAAACAAATGTATCCTTTGTGCTTAGCTAAGAATGGCAGATAAATTGAGCAGCATGAATAAATACAGTTGTCCAAGGTAAATGGTGTTGTCAGAAGAGCAGATAAACTGACGGTGCCACATTGGAGGGTGAAGTTGATGGATTTGTTACATGAGGGACATGGTGCACTAACGGCGCATGAATTTCACCAAGCAGCATACAGGGCCAAAGACGTTTTCACTTTAGCTTTGCATCTAACTTTATGGCATTCTTACAATGTTTCTGGGTAAGTTAATTTGTGGCACGTAGCACTAGTTTCCCTGTTGCCTGTGAAAACTGATCAAACTACAAGAGATACAGTAGATGATAAGCTACACGATCTGTGGCTGAAGGCAGCAGCGCTCAGACGCTGAACGGATTGAGCAACACCAGCCTGAAAGGTCAGACTTATTGTTTTCTTTAAAATTACTGATCTTTATACTCTAAACTCCAATAGTTCCTTCCAGTTCTATATCTGTCTGATTCAGAAATATTCGATTTATTTTGATAAGAAAGGCTTATGTTCTCCATATGAAGGGGCTTAATTCCACAGGATGTATTGATTATGCAATTATGAGGGTATGCATGGACGGTAACTAAGATGGTGGGTTGAAGAGAGTACTCCTGACTGAGTCAGCCCCATTTAATGTCTTTGACAGAACTGGAGTACAACTGGTAGGGCTGTCTAAACATTAGTAGCCATCAAATGACTCATAAGCATAATTTGCTTAAATGTGAATTGGCAGTGTCCATTTCTGTAGAGGCAGCATAGTGGGGATTGGATCATGGTGGGGCACTGTTCCAGCAAAGCCTCATTAAAAAGTTGGAATAGAGATATATATGGATACCTCTTTGATGGCCTACTGTGTGGATACAAAGGTCACATACAGAACAGACCAGTGACTAGGGATGCGGCCAGGTAATTGGAAAATAACTGCTGCATTGCAAAGGAAAACAACAGCTTCATGCCATAATCAGACAGTGGGGGGTTGTTAGAAAAACAGTGAAAACACCACACAAAAAGATCCTACACCAGCTTATACAAATAAAGCTAAATGTAATAAAGCATGACAAAAATCGAATTAGTAGAACTGGAGATATTGAACATTAAAGTGTTTAGAGTAAATGGCGCCAAAAGAGTAAAGTACTTGCTGAAGCTATCTGGTCACGCAGATCGGGACACAGTAACATGTTCAGGCTGACCGCTACAGGATGTGTGTCGGCTACAGGAACCCAGTTATGTTTGCTGAACATAGTACCTTAAATCCACTTTGCGGAGCCTTGTGTGGATCCGCGTAGGAGATGAGTTGTGCAGCTGAGGCGGTGCATCGGAACGGAGATGTGGCGTGCCTGCAGTGTAAGGTCCTGTTGCGTCATCATCAATGATGGCTTGCAATGCGAAGTCCAAGTCGGAGATGTGTTGCGCAGTTGGGGAGTTGTATCAGTTCAGAGGAGCTGTGGGGCTGCAATGCGGAGTCCATCGCCGAGGCTGCCGTCGGTGGGGGATGTGAGGGCCTGTGTAGGGGATGTGTCACACAGCTGCAGTTCTGATGCAGTCTCGGGCTTCGATGCTGTTTTTTGCAGCGGTTCCGATCCATGTAGTGCAGTGATGGGTTGGCTCCGCTTGGGTTTGAGACGCACAGCAGAGATGTGTTCTTTCTTCTGGATCCACAGAGGCTCGCAGAGTACCTTAGGCCCACTTCGAAGTGTCCTGGACTTGGTTGACACAACTTGGCAGGAAAGAATCGCAGATGGTAGAGACCAAGTGCAGATGCAAGGTTGGGTTGTTCAAAGCATGTTATGTCCCCGAGGCTTCAGTTCAGGAAGACAGCCAACCAGCCGTTGGAGTCACTCTGGGTTCTGGGTTAAAGGGATGCAGGTCCAGTCCTTCTTACTCAGGCAAGAGGACAGTAGGAAACAGGTCTGCACAGAAATGCAGGAGTCCAGCAGAGAGGCAGACCTTTAGCAGCACAGCAGCCCTTCTTCCTGGCACAGTATCCACAGGTCCAGAAGCATACTGAAGGAGTGGTATCAGAGATGGTTCTTTTATACACAGTTATGCCTTTGAAGTGGAAAGAAGCTTCATGAAGCATGCCCTTGAAGTACACAGATGCCCTGTTTTTCCTACTGTGGCAACACACTAAACTATAGGGAGTATGCAGACCTTTGTGTGCACACAGGATACAACCTATTCAGGTGTAAGTTAGGCTGGGATCAGCTGCTTCCCATCCTGCTAGTGATGGCCCATCCAGTCACACGTTCGCTCCCATTATTTGTGACTGTCTAGGAGGAATACAGAAAGCCCCACTGCCAACTTCACCCAGTCATGTGACCAGAGACAGGTTGCAGGCACCAAATGGCTAGTCCAGGAAAATGCAAACTTTGTATAAAGTGATAAAGCTGTTCTGTTGCGTGTTGCAATTCCTTAGTGTGAAAAGATGGTGTCTAGAATATATCACCAATGTATGCAGATCAATATATGGTCTCAAAAATTATTTAAACAATATACACAACATAGATGGAATGTGGCCCTATATTAAACCAATATTTAACACACCCATGGTACATCAATAAAAAATATAGACAAAGCTCAGAATAACTTTTAAATATTGTGTATATTCCAAATCATATACTCAAATAATATACACAATTTTCTTCATATATGGCTGTCACGGACAAACAAATATCAAACAATGTGACTGATGACACAACATGCAAAAATGCTTGATACAACACAACACAAAATAACACAAAGGAATGTCTATCCTTATTGTGTCAACTGGCTCAACATTCACCCTATCTCATCATTCATTTCATTAGCGATGGTTGACCACAATCATGGACCAATAAGATGTCTTCGATGTTTCGACCCTGGTGTGTTAGTGTATACAAATCACGGCAGGTTTTCCTCAGGACTAGTAAATTAACTAAAGCCTGGACGGGGGAAACAAAGCCTCATTCAAGAATGCTGTGTGTTATTCAATAAAATTAAATAAAAAACATAAGGAGGACTCCAAATTAACTCACCTAGCTGTAACCAGATTATGTGGGAACAGGATTCCTCCAGGATAGGCTGGAGCCCACAGCAAGGCATCAACCAGTATGGAGACTGATATCTTCCAACTAGGGAAATTATTCTAAAAAGCAGAGATCCCTGAGGGATAAAATGTATTATCATGAATACTTGGTTTATAATGCCCAAGGAAATGCGTCTGAGACACAGTGGGACAAGAAACGCTCACCGTTTGAAAGCGCAAGAAATCCGGTGTTGCCGATGTCTACTACATGGTAATTCTTCCTCCTTACACGATAGTGGCCCCACTGGCCCTCACTGGAACCTAATCTGAGTATCTGAGGGGACTTACTTTGAGGCGATTCCGCTGCTGCCTGGACCCTGTTGCTGATTACAGAGCACTTTCCTGACCCTGCAGCCTGCTGTGCTTCTTGGCCTCCCGCCTCCCGCCGCCTGACCCCTGTTCCATCTCGGGGCGAGGCCGCCGAGCGGAGTGCGGGGAGGAGACAAACTACAACTCCCAAGAGCCTTCGGGACGCAACCCGCGTCAATTGCGCGCCAGGAGGCGCATAAATTACCAGTCACCCCGGTCGAGTGGGGGACTTACTTTGAGGCGATTCCGCTGCTGCCTGGACCCTGTTGCTGATTACAGAGCACTTTCCTGACCTTGCAGCCTGCTGTGCTTCTTGGCCTCCCGCCTACCGCCGCCTGACCCCTGTTCCATCTCGGGGCGAGGCCGCCGAGCGGAGTGCGGGGAGGAGACAAACTACAACTCCCAAGAGCCTTCGGGACGCAACCCGCGTCAATTGCGCGCCAGGAGGCGCATAAATTACCAGTCACCCCGGTCGAGTGGGGGACTTACTTTGAGGCGATTCCGCTGCTGCCTGGACCCTGTTGCTGATTACAGAGCACTTTCCTGACCCTGCAGCCTGCTGTGCTTCTTGGCCTCCCGCCTCCCGCCGCCTGACCCCTGTTCCATCTCGGGGCGAGGCCGCCGAGCGGAGTGCGGGGAGGAGACAAACTACAACTCCCAAGAGCCTTCGGGACGCAGCCCGCGTCAATTGCGCGCCAGGAGGCGCATAAATTACCAGTCACCCCCGTCTCGCGGGACGCGAGCGGGACGCCGGGCGAAGCCCGGGCCAAGGGCGGGCCCGTTTATTCCCGTTCAAGCCCGGGTAAGACTGGACTGGGCCACCCCCCTGACATTACTTTTCATTCGTTAGTGGTTCTATCAATACCAACAATTAGGTGTTGTTCCTTTGCATTTATTTACTGTGCCCTTCGAATCTGTTGCAATGTCACCCAGAATCACTAGAAATACCAAACTTACACACACTGCCCAGGTAATAGGGCCAATAGATCAATTCATTGCCAAGGCGAACGATGCCATCAATCAAGGTGTCCTCCTTTTAGAAAGGAGGGTCTCGCAGGACTTAGCGGCAGCCAGGCGTTCCTCACTGGGACTTTTGGCTTCCGCTGTAACTCCTCAACGCACCCTTGTCCTTGATATACAACAAGAGACCCCTATGGTGCCTGGGACTGTAGACTTGTCGGTGTCTATCGATCTTTCCACAACACAAATATCTCAATCCTCTGCATCTTATCTCCCCCCATCACTCGAGCGAACCCCTATCTTGTTCATAAACCCTCCAGACGAGGACCTTCCATCCCCCTCTACGAGGGGCCAGAGAGAAGGTGCTATCCCGAAAAAGAATAAGGGAAAAAGAAAAGGAAATAAGAACTCCCCTCAAAACATTAGCAACACACGACAGGATCTTCCGCCACAACTAGTTGAAAATTCTCCCTCTCTAGCAGCTTTAAATCATTCGGTTAAATCCCAACAGCCGGCCGCCATTCCTACGTCAGAAGTCATAAACCTCTCATCTGACACACATAACTTGTTTTTGAGTGGCAATACGTGTACTAGGCAGGATCCAGTTACACATGATACTAACATGCTGGCCTCTATCGAGGCTCTAATAAAGCAGCATCTCCAACCTTTAGTGGTATCATTAGCTAAAATTAAAAAATCCTTAGCCATATTAACTTCTGACTTAAAATCCAAGAAAAACTTAATCCCTATGCCCTCACTTCCTGCGGCCCCAACATGTAATTCAAAACAAAAAAACCCTGGGGGAACAAATCTTACACAAACACACAAAACACCTAAAGCGGTAAATACTACTATGGTGGCCCAACAAAAAACAGTGGCCCAACAAAAACTAGTAAACACAACTCGTGCAAAGCCGCAGCAAACACTAGTTATTACTACTGCAAATAAGCCTACTGCTCCTACTACTTCTTCCCTTCCTGCCCCACCTGTATCAGAGGGCCAACCCACCAACCGACCAGCCACTCCAATTTCAGCAAAGACACCAGCCCCTAAAAAGACATCTGTACCCAAAAAGACTCCCGCTTCAAAGAACGCAGCCTATAACACTAGACGCAACGGTGCGCGCCCAGCCTATCTTCCACCAGAAGCAACACCATACGTTATCATTATGACTGGGGTCCCAGAACTACATACTAACTCCGATGAGCCCGGATGGTCCCTAAAGAACAAGGTGCTACATTGGCTGTCAATGAACCGACCACTTCCCCCCTACGCAAACAACAGAGTCGTATCAGTCCGTAGAGTTCCCTGGGTAGGGAAGGAGCCAAAATTGATCCCAGGGGACTGTATAATAATAAACTTTGAAGATCCCCAAACTGTAGAACTTATTTCCTCATGGGGGCCTCAAACTTCTCCTGAAGGAATCTCAACAAAAAGATTAGCATTTTTCTACCCCCCAGCTAAATCCTTACCATCAGGTCACGAATGGAACTGGACTCAGGTAGGCAATTGGAACAATAAAATGAACTGGTCAACATGGCAAGGACAAGGAGGCAGGGAAACTACGCTATTCCCAGATTGGAGGGGTGTCTCCCCCAACAACAGGTTTGACTGCCTGGAGATGGTGGACTGACCATCAGCAGACCAGGGACTGGATAATGCGATCTCACCCCTACCTGATCTACCATCTTCAATGTTAGCAAGCCTCCCTCAATCCTTAAGTCCACCGGCTAAAATGATACTCCTACCAACCACAACAGACACAATCGCAACAGATATAACTAATACAGAGGCGGAAGGTTTTCACCAACCTGACCTCACCCTGCCATCCACTAATGCTACTAACGCTACTAACTCCAACTATGGTGTAACTTTGTCTTCTCCCCTTAATATCATCTCTCGTGAATCCCTGGAACTTTCTGCACAGAAAAGAAGCCCTGTACCCATTAATGAAACCTTGTCGTTCCAGTTAGTATCAATACTGTTTTGGAACGTGGCAGGTCTCCGAACTAAGATTCGATCTACATCCTGGCTGGACTTTGTTACCACACACCAGATAATCTGTTTGCAAGAGACTTGGACAATCGACACATTGCACATACAGGGTTACCTAACGTTTCACTCACCGGCCTGCCCATCAATACATGGCAGACCAATGGGGGGCCTTGTTATATATATCTCAAACAATCTCGAAGTAAGAAAAATCTCCACAATATGTACTACCCTAAATTACCAAATTCTTTTGATCATTTTTAAAAATGGTACGTCATATACTATAATCAATTTTTATAATAATCTATCTCAGATAGAATGTATGAAAACTGTGTCTGCAATTACCATGTTTATAAGCGAACAACGCGCTAAACATTCATCTACATTGTGTAATGTAATATGGGGAGGCGATTTCAATGTACAACTGTGCCCAAAATATAAGACAACCGATTGTGGCCTTTTAGATGAAAACGATTGCCCACTGACACATTTTACTCACTCCGCGGTCGGAGACTCACTTAATGAAAGTTTAATGTTTTTAGAATCGTTGTACGCCAACAATCTTGTAGACCCCCCCGTGGATTTTAAACCTACTTTTCACGGCCGGGGCTGTTTTAGTACCATAGATTTTATTTTATGTTCATATTCTTTAAAGGGTACGCTTCTTCAGTTCACTACAGGAACAGAAGTATCTGGTGATCACTTCTCTAATAGTATTGTATTGAAGCTATCTACGAATGTTCCTCAACCTATACGGAAGAGCTTATTGACCCAAAATGCATTAACTATAGACAGAACCAATGGCTACTCAGTGAAATGGTCTCGGGTAGACCCACAAATAACAACAACTAAAATAGTAACTAAAGCACTCCCCTGGATAAACTCCTGCCTCGATGAGGATTCTACCCCCGAGCAAATTATTTCCAGTTTCGGGGAAATCCTCAAAACTATTCAGAGCGAGCTAGTTCGAACCCATAAACCAGGTACCCATTCAGGCCCAAAATGGTTCGACACGGCAATGCGAAAAGCATTAACCGCCCTAAAGAAAGAACTCCATAATCCACTTAGAGACAAGGACAAAATATCCAAGTTAAGATCTGAATATAAGCAGGCCCAAATCAGATGTAAAAAAGAGCTCAAGAAAAAACTGTGGGCCCAGCTACATGAGAGCTGCCATACAAAGGACAGCTCTCAGTTCTGGCAGGTAGTAAAATCTCCTTTCATGCTTGAGGCCAACTCCCACCAACACCTAGATGTAGCAGTGACCGCGGACGAGTGGGTGACCCACTTTTCAAAGATCTTTAGTGATCTCCCCCCGGACAGCGCGGCACAATGCAACCAAGTAACTGGGTCCCCAAGAAAAGGAGTGTACCCAATTGACCTATCCTTTACCTTGGGGGAGGTTATATGTGCATTATCCTCATCAAAAACTGGAAAGGCCCCTGGCCCGGACGGCGTCCCATTAGATATATTCGTCTCTAATATCGACTTATGGTCTCCAATTATTACCCAGCTAATGGCGGCTGTGTTAAGCACTGGCCTTCTGGATTCCTGGTCCTCCTCCATACTCCTTCCTATTTTTAAAAAAGGGGATAGAAATAACCCTGCCTGCTACAGGCCCATTTCCCTCCTGGATTCACTGGGTAAAGTCGCGGGCCGCCTAATTCTTGATCGTCTGCAGGATTGGGCGGCAGAAAATAACATCTTTACCGACCTCCAGTATGGATTCCGGGAGGGACTGGGTACCGTAGAACAGGCCTTAAATTTGACACTTCTAATAGGAAAGTATGTGGGTGTCAAACGGGGTAATCTATACATGGTTTACGTCGACCTTAGTGCGGCGTTTGACTGTGTAATTCACGCCAAGCTATGGTCTATCCTGGAGGAGTTGGGGGTCGATCCGCCGCTAATCAAATTTTTGCGCGAGCTTTATTCTGAAGCTTCGGCTTGCGTAAGGTTTGGAACAGGTGGCGAATTAACATCTTCTTTTCAAATAACTCGTGGAGTTAGGCAGGGCTGTGTCCTGGCTCCCTTCTTGTTTAATTTATACACCAATGGTTTGGAAGCAGCCATGCTTGAAGGGAGCCAGGATTTACCTACCATTAACCATCGCCCTATCCCAGCATTGCTTTATGCTGATGATTCAGTTATCTTCGCTAGATCCCTGGTACAGTTGCAGAAACAATTGGACAAATACTGTAACTATATGCTCTCACTTGGGTTAAAGGTGAATAAGACCAAGACCTTTGTCATGCAAACAGGGTCCAAGGTGAAAAGCTCCAAGCATCTCTCCATCGAGCAATCAAAACTAGAACGAGTTAGGGAATACCCTTACTTGGGAATCTTAATAGATGACCAGCTAACGTGGAAAAGGGCATTGGTAACTAGAAAACTGCTTTACCAACGTGCTACCTCTGCCCTTGTCTCATTTTCTAGAAAAATGGGTAAGCCATCCCCCCCCTGTACTACTCAAAATCCACCAAGCCAAATGCCAGAGCATTGCTACATACGGGGCTGGTGTATGGGGTTATGTAAACACGGCTGAACTCCAAAAAATCCAAAACGGCTTTGTAAAATATCTGCTGGCCCTCCCTCAGAGCGCCCCCACATACGGATGCCACATTGAGCTTGGGATTGACTATTTAGCTGATTACATCAAATGTCAACCAATGCTACTATGGCACCGTATCTGGTCTAAGCCTGAATGTCACCTCACTCGTGCCCTGATTTCGGATTGCTTGGGGCTGACCTCCTGGAAAAAGATCCCATGGTTGGCATATGTTGTTAACTTTTTGAAAGATTTGGATCTTAACCAATATGTAATAGAGCCATCACTAATCAGTGAGCTAAGTAGAAAAACCCTTAAGTGCCATTGTCTTAACCATCTCAGGGAACTTCGTTTGAGCGGCGAAGTACCCAAGCAATCAATTGCTCACATCATGATGGTCCAAGTGTCACCAGGTATACAGCCTTATCTCACTTATTATTTGTCCAACCACGAAAAATACCTACTAACCAGGTTTCGTTTTAATTTGTTTTTCCGATTGGTAACTTTCCCAAACCCATTAAACTGGTCTCATGACTTGGAGAAATGCCCATGCGACAAGGTCTCGTCCCAATCCACTATGCATGTAGTCCTTTTCTGTTATTTTTACGCCATACCTCGCAAACGCTGGGTTTTGCCTGTGTTGCGTCAGATGGGGCTGAGGACCTGCCGACCAGCGCTTCTTGCATTGCAACAGCTAGATTCACAATATGCGGCAAAGAATTTAGCCATGTATTTGAAATCATGTTTAATAATTCGTAAAGCAATAAGGAATGAAGACTTAAAACCATGAAATTTTGTATTATGTAGCTGATTGAAAGTGTATTTTCCCTTCTGTTTCTTCTTTTTGTAATGTTTTAGGCTTTTTAAATTGTATTATAATACTGTAATAACATTAACTTGTTTTTATGTGAATATGTTTTAAAAATCATGATGTACTTTTTATGGTTAACAAATTGTCTAACCGAATAAAATAATTTGAACTGAACTGAGTACCTTTCGGTCTCTGTAATCTTGATTTTAAAACTGTTTTAAACAAAGTGGAGGTGTGCTCCTAATCAATAAAACACTTAATATGTCAATATACAGTTGCCTGGGAAAGGGGGAAGCCTTTATCCAAGTGCAAACTGTTTTCTGAACATTTGCCGAAGATCCCACACTGTAGCTAAGTTGAGCAATGTTGGAAATTTGGTGCTTACATTTAACAGCTGCTAACCTAGCCAACAGATTATAACTTCACTAGCATGATGTATTGTGTACCAACACTAGGTCAACATCTGGAAAGTTTACCTCAGATATACCACTAATGAAGAAATGTAAAAAGGATTGAGACCCTTTTAATGCAGGGCATAAAATGGGCTTCTTAACAGTGGTCACAGAGAACTTGAGGAGGGAGTGTGGTGAGTCTAAAGGTGCCCTGTTCCTCTTCTGGCCTGATGTTGGTAGATTAACAAGGCCCTGGTGTCCCCCACATCAGTAAAGCTTACGCATGCTTTTCTTTCAGACTTTAAACACCTCCCTGTGTCTCACAGTCTTTCCTTGGACTTTGATTTAGATTCTTGGTCTGCTGCCTCTAATGTGCTCAATCAACTGCACCTCACAAAGGTTGTAACATTTAAAAAGGACCACAAATCTCAAGATTTAACCTCGAAGCAGGCACCACTGAAGGCAGTCATCTGCTCAAAACATACTGCCTGCAAAGCATGGAAATACAAGCAGAAGGTCTTGTTAGAGGCAACTAAATATAGAAACAACAAATATTAGAGTGGTCTGAGTAGAGGCGATATGTAGGAGAGGAGCCAGAGAACAACAGGAATGCTTTTATATGGAGTGTTTTACAGTGACCATAAACTCTAGTTTGAAACTAAAAAAGGCATCAAAACGAGCCCATGCCGTGCCTAAGGAAACCAACACTTTTAGCCACATCTAATATTCATATCTTTTCCTGCTCCACAGCAAACTCCTGACCCATCTCTAGCCATGCCCAACCCTTTCCTTGTTCTTGCACTCAATGAAATTCTTACCTTGCTGACAGTGTAACCTCACTACCAAGCCTCCAGGACCCTCACATCTCTTCTCCCCCCTCTGAAGCTAGCTGCTATTCTTCTGGTTGACAGTCTAGCTCCCTCGTCATGTCTAAATCTATAACTCAACTCTCAATCATCCCTTCCTCTTCCCGAACCACCAGCCGAACTGTAGCTTCACATGTAACCACAAAACCATCAGCGGCGTCCACTGTGAAACTTCAGCCATCTCTAGCAGAGAATCTCTGGCTCCATTCACAACTCCTAGACTACCAAAGGCTCACTCAGTAACCCCCACCTCATCCCAAATGTATGCAGAACCAGACAATCACTTGCATTTACCCTCCCTAGATTAAGCCACAGGCTTTGATGGATTCCTGAAGTGTTTTTAAACTTGTTTTTAGCTGCTGTCCATGGTCAGACGCCACCACAGTTTGAAATGCACTTGACCCAGACAAAGGATGCTTTCAGTTTTTTAGATGTTGGAAACTGATGTCACCTCATGCTAAATGGTGGGCAAGTGTGTGTGTGTAGATTACATTCCCGGCTAACTGTGGAGGGTTTTTTAGAATTTCAGAACATGTGGGGCGCTCTGCCTAGAGTAAACGTTATACGGTCACTTGAAAATAACAGGTAAAGTTGAGGTGCGTAAAGAGCGAACGGAGAAGCCCTTAACCGTTCAATTTAGAAAATCAACAGACTCTCCCAAACTTAAAGAAGCAAAGCTCTCGCAACCACAAATCAGTATGATCAGGGAAAGAAAACGTTTTCAACAAAGTAATAGACAGTTCAGTAATAAGCAACAGCAGATCCTTGTGTCTTTATCCTTAGGAAGGTTGTTTATTTGATCCACATTTCAGCCGACACGTGTTTCGTCGTGTTTAAAGTTGAGTCAACACGACTCTTCAGGGCTAGTGGTGTGACCCACTAGTCAGTAGGTCGGACTTAATGGACACTTCGATTTCGGGTGGATAGTTCAGTATGTGAGGTTAAAGAACATCGGAATATAAATAATATTTCTCCGCTCTGAGTTTAGAGCAATCGGTTTTTCATCCGTTTGTAAGTTCTCCAAACCAAGTATGGTGGAAGAAAGCAAAGGTGTACTGTGTAACAAAGGAGACTGGATATGTGTGTGTACCAAGCCGTACCGGGAGGGGATCCAATTAAGGTTTCATGAAAGTAGGTGTGGTTCGATCCCTCTGTGGAGTGCGAACAAAGTTGTGGTATCCCTCCTCTGTGTGTTCCCGGTCGTCGTGTTTCGAAACACGGCAACCGGGCATTGAGGGAGCGGGACTGCGAGGACCTGCTGTCCCCGCGGGATTCCATCTGCTGCAATTGGGGCCTCTTCCCACCCCCATCACTCAGCAGCACTTAACGGCTCGCGGCCCCCGCTTCGCATGTACCGCTCGCAGCCTCTGTGTTTTTAGGCGCTGTGACCCTGTGTTTTTATCTTTGGGACCACCTCAAGGAACTTGTTAGAACTCCTGCCGATTTTGGGCTGATTACCTGAAGAATCGTTGAGGGAGCGGGACTGCGAGGACCAGCAGTCCCCGCGGTATTCCATCTGCCGCACCTGGGGCCTCTTCCCGCCCCCATCACTCAGGAGCACTTGACGGCTCGCGGCCCCGCTTTGTGGGTACCGCTCGCAGCCGTGGTGTTTTTAGGTGCTGTGACCCTGTGTTTTTATCTTTGGGACCACCTCAAGGAACTTGTTAGAACTCCTGCCGATTTTGGGCTGATTACCTGAAGAATCGTTGAGGGAGCGGGACTGCGAGGACCAGCAGTCACCGCGGGATTCCATCTGCCGCACCTGGGGCCTCTTCCCGCCCCCATCACTCAGCAGCACTTAACGGCTCATGGCCCCCGCTTCGCTGGGGCCGTTCGCAGCCGTGGTGTTTTTAGGCGCAGTGACCCTGTGTTTTTATCTTTGGGACCACCTCAAGGAACTTGTTAGAACTCCTGCCGATTTTGGGCTGATTACCTGAAGAATCGTTGAAGGAGCGGGACTGTGAGGACCAGCAGTCCCCGGGGGATTCCATCTGCCGCACCTGGGGCCTCTTCCCGCCCCCATCACTCCTTATTTAGCCATGCCCATATCCGCGATACGCGGGACAGGCACGGGCGAAGCCCGGGCCAAGGGCGGGCCTGTTGTAGCCCATTAAAGACCGATTAAGACCGGACCAGGCCCCCCCTCTAATTCCTGGTATTCAGTGATTTAAATACTTTGGACTCTGATATCAGTGTAATTGCTCCTTGTATTGATTCTTAACTGTGGAAATGTCTGTACGTGAAAGCAGAACTAGGGCCGCTGCTGGGTCGTTACTTCTGGGAACATTAGATAATTTCATTATAAGAACCAACTCTGTAATTGATCAAGGGATCACCCTAATGGAACAGCGGGTCTCACAGGATTTGGCCATGGCTAAACGATCGTCCATTGGCCACCTTGCGAATGCTCGCACACCTGAATGCACTAGATGAGTAAATACCACAGACACTGAGGCACTTATACATAGCCCCCCAAGTTCTCATGCCTCTTTCTGCTCTTTGCCAGTGCTCATCACACAATCACCAGTAGACATAGAGTCTACACAGGTAGCTGTAGTAGAAACCTCTCCAAAGAGACCATATACTAGACAGCAACGTGAAAGACAGGAAGGTGCTATACTCAAGAGCAAGCGACCACCGATTGCCGCTACTAGGTCTAAAAAATCGAAACTTTCAAAGGGCCAGAGTAATCATGAAACATTACCTACACAAAAGGGAATCGAACTGCAAAATTTAGCAGGCGATCCTGCTTTACCACCTCGAACCAAGGTTCAGCATCTGGTGTTTGTGATAGTGTTAACACTTTTAACACCTTTTGCAGAACAGAAGCAGATGATGACGCCTTATGTAATAAGCTGGGAGTATTATTAAGGTCTAGTCTAGCTCCCTTGGAAAAAAGACTCTTATTGAAAAACAGCTTTCTAAGTTGGAATTAGCTATGAGAGGTACTAGAGGCAACGGGACCCCTAAAAATAGTTTTGCGGGTACCTCCCAGTCAAACTCGATGTTAGAGGTGCAGGTAATTCACCAACCTCTACTTACTACTAAGCGAATTTGCTCAAAATCTACGAATGTCCCGGTAGAAACAAGTCCGTCGGAATTGCCCACTATATCGGGTAAAGGACTTATACCATCTGTATCTAAACAGAAAGAGAGCGAAGGGCAGGAAACCGGGGAGGCACCGAGGAGGGCCCGTAGTATCAACTTACCACCATAATCAAGACCTTATGTGGTAGTATTAACGGGAGTGCCAGAATTAAAACACACTAGCCAAGAGTCATTTATACGTTTAAAAAATAAAGTGGCACACTGGCTTAATATAAATAGACCGCTACCCTCTTTTATAACTGGTTAATTTCAGAGACCCTCGTACGGTGGATCACATTTGCTCCTGGAATGATCAAAACTAAAATCTTGGGTCACTGATAGAGTCCCGACCACTATCGTTTTTCTATCCCCCACCTAATCAGTCAGATGAAGGAGGGGCTTGGACACTTGTGACTCACCGCCGCCAGGGTAGGGCTGGAAAACATCAATATGGACCATTAAACACTCAGAACCACCTGCTCCCACAAAATAGATTTAGTACCCTAGAAATGGTGGACTGACTAAAAACAACTACAGGTAACACACAAGGTAGTGAGGTGGCGAGGTGCAAGAAAGGAAAGACCAGTAACTCGGTAAACCAATCTACTAAACATAACCAGGGAACTACAGATACAGATATTCAAACAGGTAGCAATACGCCAGACGTAGAAACTGCGATGGGTGGTATAGTTACGATGGAGAATAATCCGTTAACCCCATGTAATATACAGCACATAGTGCCTAATGATGTTTGTGTAGATCATGAGGCAGTGGATAGGGGAGAATTTATAACTTTTTTATCCTGGAATGTGGCTGGACTCTCTAATAAGCTAAATGATCCAGCGTTTTTACCCACTGTAAAGAAATTCTCTATCGTCTGTCTTCAGGAGACTTGGGAGAGGGAAGAAATTCATATCAACGGGTATCGTACATTCCACACTGCAGGCGAGTTATCGATAAGGGGCAGAAACAAAGGGGGTCTTTGTGTTTTTATTTCGAACACTTCTAAAGTTATGGTCGTTAAATGTATTTCTGCTTCAAATTATTATCAGATGCTAGAGCTTATAGTAGATGGAAACGAGACCATTAACTTGATAAATTTATATAATAATATACCAAAGTGTGAAATAGATAATGTATTTAAAGAACTCTTACATACAATGCAGAAATCTGATGTAGATTGCTTCTCGGGGAATCGTGTTGTATGGGTGGGTGATTTTAACTGTTTTCTGTGCCCAAACAGTCACTCAGGTATTTGTGGCCTAGTTAACACCAAAGGTGAACCCTGTGCCCATTTTGCATGTACACTTATTGGGAATCTTGTTAATAACGTGTTGGTTGAGATGGAACTAGGATTTGGTAATGAACTATGTACACCACAGGTTGATTTCAGACCCACATTTAACGGTAGGGGATGTAATTCGCTGATAGATTTTGTCTTGGCCTCTAATAGTATTTGGCACAATTTATTTGATTTTAAAACGGGTGAAACCGTAATGAGCGACCACTATCCTAACAGTTTCTCCTTAATTACTAAAATACAAAATACTAGTAATCACGGAATAATTAACAATCTGTACTGTCATAGGATAAATTTAGCAAAGAGAAATGGCTACACAATAAAATGGAATAAAATAGAGCCCGCCTTTTTTCTCCAGAAATTAATAAAAAACAAGTTCAGTGATTTTATGGCCTGCCTTTCGGAAACGAGTAACTGGGCTTCAGTTACCTCAGCTTTCTGTAATATTACAGAGGAAATCAATAAATCATTGGAGGGACCAGTGAAGAAAGAGCAAAGGGATAAGGCTGAGAGATGGTTTAACTCAGAATGTAGCAAAGCCCATACAGCTCTAAAATTGGCGCTTAAAAGAGACCCCAAATGTATTGCGGAGATTAAAAATGCTAGAACTATCTATTACACCGCAATAAAAAAAAGAAACAAGGATATAAAGCAGGAGGCATGGGATGCCCTTCATCAAGCTTGCCTCCAGAAGGATAACATAGGTTTCTGGAAGGCAGTGAATGCCCCATTTTTTGTATACAGAAAATCAGATAATATAGAACTGGCAATAGAGGAAGCTACCTGGGTTACCTATTTCACCAGATTATATAAGAAGGATAATTTACCCGGGAGTCTGGCTACTGAAATATATGTAGACAAAGAAAATAATTTGGCGGGTTTATTCCCACTGGACATTAATTTTGAATTATCTGAGGTGGAATTAGCTATCTCCGAGAGTTCGGGGGGTAAGGCCCCAGGGCCAGACGGGGTCCCTGTTGATATTTATAAATCTAATATCAAATTATGGGCCCCTCTCCTGACAAAAGTTTTAAACTGTTCTAACAAAATAGGGTTCCTTTTAACATGGCAGGAAGCCATTGTGCTCCCCATTTTTAAGAAGGTGACCGCAATGACCCAAAATGCTACAGGCCAATTTCTCTTTTAGATTCTTTAATGAAAGTGGCGGGCAGGTCATTTAAAACAGACTACAAGTATGGGCGGAAGACACAGGTGCTCTATCGAAATTTCAATCTGGTTTTAAAGCAGGATTGGGCACAGTAGAGCAAGGATTAAATTTAGCTATAATCATTGGCAAATATGTGGTGGCAAAAGGGGATAAGTTGTTTTTAACATTCGTAGACTTAAGCTCGGCGTTCGACAGTTTAAGTCACGAAATGTTATGAGACACACTTTCCCACTTGGGAATTGACATAAGCCTACTTAATTTTATCAAAGAACTATATAGGGGGGCTGGTGCAAAGGTCCGTTATGGCAGTAAAGGAGAGTGTACTCCTAAATTTCCCATAAAAAAGGAGTCCGCCAGGGATGCATACTTGCACCTTTTTTATTTAATTTATATAATATTAGGATAGCATCCCACTTAATACAAGATAAACAGGATTATCCACAAATTGGAGGAAACCCAGCTCCAATTTTGCTGTATGCGGACGACGCTGTCATTATGGCAAGGACCCAAGTGGGCCTCCAGAGATCCCTCACGGCCTTTTCAGACTACATGGAAGCAAGAGGATTAAAAATCAATATTAACAAAACCTTTAGCAATGTTCAGTGTAAAATTTTCCTGTCAAACACAAAGATTGAAAGGATCAATACATTTTTCTATTTAGGGATACATTTTGACAGGAGTGGGACATGGATTGCAGCTGCTAATATGAGGAAAATAGCCTTCTCCCGCGCCATTGGAGCTGTGCGGAATTTCGCGATTTAGCTCGGGGGACGACCAGTAAATACTTTGCTGGATATCTATAGATCAAAGTGTGTGTCCCCCGTGATATATGGCGCAGGGATTTGGGGGATTGCGGACATAAGCGAGATCCAGCGATGTGAAAATGCTTTTGCCCGCTACTTACTAGCCGCACCTAAGTCCACTTCTACTTATGTTTGCCACAAAGAGCTGGGCCTAGTTTATGTATCCGATCTTATAAAAGTGAGCCCAATTCTGTTGTGGCATAAGGTCTGGGTCTCTCAGGAGACAGAGCTGAACAGGCATATCATCCGGGATTGCTTGAAACTCCATGGGAGCTTAAAAATTGAGTGGTTATTGTATGTGAAACGCTTTTTTAAAGATATTGGCCATGCCGAATTCTTTGATAACCCACAAACCATAACAGCAATTTCAAGAAAAAAGCTGAAGGAAATCTGGTTAATTTTCTTAGAAAATAAAAGGTGGCAGCTGGAGGGTAAGAAGAGCTCGGTAATGCAAAATCAATTAATGTTACATGGCTATGGCCCACAGCAATACTTAGTATGCACACAAAGTAGTTATACTCGGATGCTACTAACTCGTTTTAGAGTAGGGAGTTTTTTCAGACTGTTGACCTTTCCTGTTGTTAACACTTGGTCAAAGACTCTGATCCTGTGCCCTTGTGATGATGTATCCCACCAATCAATGATTCATTGTATCTTGTTTTGTAGATTTTACACCTCTATTAGGGGAAAGTATTTAATTGATTTACTTAAGAACTGGGGAATGACACAATGCAGACCAGCTTTATTAAGACTTTAAATGCTAGAGGAGGAGATAACATTGTATACTGTATCAATGTTTTTAAAAAGTATGATGAGATTTAGATTGACAATGAACTGATTTTTAGCATTTCAAATAATCTTATTTCGGTTCTAAATCTGATTTTAAATGGTCACGATATTGTTTGTGAGAAATGCAAGGTTTCGTGTAAACTGTATTCTCTTTTCTTCTTTGTGCTTTTATGGATTCTTAAATTGAAACCGAATAAAGCTATATTTTGATTTGATTTGATTTGACTTGCTTTGTATAACCTGGAGCTTTTAGAATAGGTGCTGAGCAGTCCTTCAGAGTGTCAAAAGCCTTTTGACAGCTCACTGTCCAGTTCACTTTCTTTGGGTGCTTCTTGGAGGTCTATTCAGCGAGGGGTGCCATAATGGTGCCATACCCCTTCCCACACCTCCCTTAGTATCCACTCAAGCCAAAGAATTCCCTGAATTGAGTCTCAGTTGTTGGATCTTTCCAGTTCAAACTAATTTGGATCATGGGCTGAAAAGGTTGAACTTGCTTCCACCTACAAGGTGACCCAAGCATACAACAGAGGCCTTATAGGTTACGAGCAGTGGGATGGCTGGTAGGGCATAAGTAGGGATATTCACTGAATAGTGATCCCAAGCCCGGGAGCTTCCTTCTGTAGGACCGGCTAGGCGGCCATCTTGAAGCCCAACATGTACTGTTCATTCTACCACACGTACACACAGCCTACGGAACTTGTACTACGACGGATGAGATATCTGTCACAAACATGGCAGATGTCCCATTCATTCTACCACAAGTGCATACAGCCTACGAAACTTGTAATACGAAGGATGGGATATCTGTCACGACCATGGCAGATGTCCCGTTCATTCTACCACAAGTGCATACAGCCTACTGAACTTTTAATACGACGGATGGGATATCTGTCACAAACATGGCAGATGTCCCGTTCATTCTACCACAAGTGCATACAGCCTACGGAACTTGTAATACGAAGGATGGGATATATGTCATGACCATGGCGGATGTCCCGTTCATTCTACCATGGGTGCATACAGCCTATGGAACTTGTAATACAACGGATGGGATGTCTGTCACGACCATGGCAGATGTACTCTTCAGTCTACCACAAGTGCATACAGTCTATGGAACTTGTAATACAATGTATAGGATATCTGTCACGACCATGGCAGATGTCCTGTTTATTCTACCACAAGTGCATACAGTCTATGGCACTTTTAATACGACGGATGGGATATCTGTCACAAACATGGCAGATGTCCCGTTTATTCTACCACAAGTGCATACAGTCTATGGCACTTTTAATATGACGGATGGGATATCTGTCACAAACATGGCAGATGTCCCGTTCATTCTACCAGAAGTGCATACAGCCTACAGAACTTTTAATATGACGGATGGGATATCTGTCCCAACCATGGCAGATGTCCCGTTCATTCTACCACAGTGCATACAGCCTATTGAACTTGTCATACGACGGATGGGACATCTGTCATGACCATGGCAGATGTCCCATTCATTCTATCACAAGTGCACACAGCCTACGGAATTTGTCAATCAATCATTTGTAAAGCGAACTACACACTCGAGAGGGTCTCAAGGCGCTGGGGGGGCCACTACTGATCAAACAGCCAGGTCTTGAGTATCCTCCTGAAGGTCAGCAGGTCTTGGGTCTGTCGTAGGCTCAGTGGGAGGGTGTTCCATGTCTTGGTGGCGAGGTGGGAGAAAGATCTCCTACCGGTGGTTGTTCTTCGGATGCGCGGAGTCGGTAGCGAGTGAGAGGTCGGTGGAGCGTAGCTGACGGCTGGGGATGTCGGAGAGGCGTCTGTTGAGGTAGGCTGGCCAGTCTTGTGGAGTGCCTTGTGTGTGTGGGTGAGGAGCTTAAAGGATATCCTCTTGTTGATGGGGAGCCAGTGCAGGTTTCTCAGGTGGGGGGTGGTGTGGTGTGGCATGGTACGGCGAGGATCAGTCGTGCCGAGGCGGTTTGGATGCGTTGTAGTCGTTAGATGAGCTTGGTTGGGGCTCCCGCGTAGAGGGCGTTTCCGTCGTCGAGTTTGCTGCTGACGAGGGCCTGGATGACTGTCTTTCTTGTATCTGTCAGGATCCATCTGTAGATCTTGTGGAGCATGCGGAGGGTGTTGAAGTAGGAGGAGAAGACAGCGTTGACTTACTTGGTCATTGAGAGCATTGAGTCAAGGATGATTCCCAGGTTGCGTGCTTGGTCGGTGGGTGTCGGGGCTGCCCCCAGTGCTGTCGGCCACCAGGAGTCATCCTAGGCTGAAGGGTTGGAGCCGAGGATGAGGACCTCTGTCTTGTCCGAGTTCAGCTTCAGACGGCTGGTCTTCATCCAGTCGGCAATGGCCTCCATTCCTAAGTGGAGGTTGGCTTTGGCGGTGATGGGATTCTTGGTGAGAGAGAGGATCAGCTGAGTGTCGTCGGCGTAGGAGATTATGCCGTCTGCAGGTCCTGCTGGAGAGAGTGTAAAAGAGGTTGGGTTTGTGAGAGAGTGCTTAGTGTTCACTCGCCAGCCATCTGCAGGTCCTGATGGAGAGAGTCTAGAATAGGTTGGGTTTGTGAGAGAGTGCTTAGTGTTCACTCGCCAGCCGTCTGCAAATCCTGCTGGAGAGAGTCTAGAATAGGTTGGGTTTGTGAGAGAGTGCTTCTTAGTGTTCACTTGCCAGCCGTCTGCAGGTCCTTCTGGAGAGAGTGTATAATAGGTTGGGTTTGTAAGAGAGTGATTAGTGTACACTCGCCAGCTGTCTGCAGGTCCTGCTGGAGAGAGTTTAGAATAGGTTGGGTTTGTGAGAGAGTGCTTAGTGTTCATTCGCCAGCCGTCTGGAGGTCTTGCTGGAGAGAGTCTAGAATAAGTTGGGTTTATGAGAGAGTGCTTAGTGTTCACTCGCCACCCATCTGCAGGTCCTGCTGGAGAGAGTTTAGCATAGATTGGGTTTGTGAGAAAGTGCTTAGTGTTCACTCACCAGCTGTCTGCAGGTCCTGCTGTAGAGAGTTTAGAATAGGTTGGGTTTGACAGGGAGAGAGTCAAGGTATGGCTGACTTTTTCCATGGAGCGGCACTGTTATCAGATAAATGTACACACTTTTGCTAGTAGTACAAACAGTGCTGATCAGGGCTTTGCCCTCAGCATTTCTTTGTAAAGTTTACATGTTTCTATTGCTTTCATGTTTTACATCTCAAACCTTGATTTACAAACCTGTGCTCAATATTCCCAGCTGGCAGCGCATCAGGACATAGTAGGAGGGGGCCTGATCCAGTTACTTATTGCGATCAGTGAGGATGATTAAGTGGTGATGAACAGGTTTGACATTGAAATCCATCGGCTTTGAGTCTCAGTGCCCTCCCCTTTAAGATTTGACCAACCAACAGTGTTAAATCAGGCACCTCACACCTCTCTGATGAGGAACACTCTAGACCAGGGGTCTTAAAATGTTTTGATGCCACCCCCCAAAACCCCGTCAGGAGAAGCGGATGCTACTAAGTCGCGTTCGAGACAGGCCACATCAAGTTCTATATATCTACCAACTGCTTATGCTTCTCTTTCCTGTGACCCGTCACTGCCACCACCCCGCAGCCCGGATCACCGTCTTATATGCCTCCCAAAGTGTCACATCTGATTCAACGGATTCCTCATTTTCTGCGAAATAATCAGTAGTGGCCTTTACCAACGTGTCCCGTATCTCTGCACCTTGAGATACCATGGGTTAAGAACCATCTTGCGGCGAGAGCGAGAAGGCACACCACAGTAGTGGGCCAGGATAGGGGTTCGTTCAGAGATACCCCTGGGCAAAAAGGAGATTTCATCTAGGTGAGTAGATTGGCAGAAAAGGTAGTCAATACAGGACATACTACCTTGGACTCCAGAATGGAAAGTATATTGTTTGTCGGGGTGGTGTGTTTGGCATGCATCCACCAATCCCATGGCTGCTAGGAAGTCTGCCAGGACTTTCCCCTGTGGTTCACTGCATCAGGTGATAAACAATCCAGTTCACCCTCAGGGACAGCATTACAGTCTCCCCCCAGCAAGTTGTCCCCCTCAGGTAAATTCAGCATGTGGGGGCCTAAGTCCGTCAGGGTGGAGGAGTGTAGCCTGGGAGGTATTTACAGTGAGGTCACATTGAGAGATCAACCCTCCCACCATCTGAATACCGTGACAAAGTGGCCAGAGGGGTCACGTGTAATGTTTTTTATTTGAAAAGGGAGGGAGGTGCGTGCCAGGATACCCACCCCTCTGGACACCCGCGTATAACCTGCATGGGCAAGTAGTTTATAACCCCATCTGTTGAGTGCGCAGTAGGGAGTACCAGAAATGTGCATCTCCTGGAGCAGCACGAGGTCGGGGGCGAGGCGCTTAAGGTATTGTAATACTATCCCCCTCTTAATTCGGTCACCCAACCCATTCACACGACCCAGCGCAGTATAAGTGGTGGGGTTGTCACTCATTCGGCTCGGAGATCATGAGCCCACCCTCCCACAGGGACAAAAGTGTAACAGGCATAACGAGACGTATCCCCACAGTATAACAGGAGAATAGGCATATCCCAGTGTCACCCGTTAGGAATTCGCCAGTTGGTGTGACAATAGGACCACAAAGGTAGCATCGTAAGCGGAACTGCACCATAAACATAACAGAAATGCATATTGTAAGACAACGTGTGTGCCAGTAACCCTGTCGAGTTTGCATGTGACCTTGGAAGACAAGCTGCTCAAAAAACACAATAAAAGATTAAACAAATACCCTGGAAAACACCCTGGAACCCCCCCACACCGCCTCCCTGCAAAGTGGACTCAGAACTGCCCACCACCCCAAATTGCAGAGCTCTTGTGTGCCCACGACTAGAACCGTGTAGAGGGGAACCCTACACAACCAAACTACCCCAGAATACGACCGTCCCCCCTAACGAACAGTTACATTTGCCCATGATGAATCTCAAAGGGCCTCGTAGCCCCAAGCTTGATTTATGTAGGGTTGAGCGGAATTTGCCTTTCGCAAACCACCGCGAAAAGGCAAAAAATCTCAGCGAACAAGCAAAATTTTGCGTGTTCACAGAGATTTTCAGGGGCGAGGCTTCTTTGCGAGCTCATTGTGCTTTTCCTACACTACAGCTGTGTAAAGGGCCAGAAGAGTTGTCTCTCTAGTGACCATGTGTGTGTAACTTTGCCAACACGCCGAAAGTCGCCGGGGTCCCTTGAGTGAACTGTCCATCCTAGTGAGTTAAGTGCGGGAAGACGGTGCACCCCGCTAGTGTGTGGGGCGGGGCCAAATGGGCAGGCTTCTATGCGAGTTCAAATGCCTCTTGTGTTTATAAAAGGTTAGAGACCGATCAGAGCAGCAGATGAGGAGAAAGAAGCTCCTGGTCACAGGAACTGCACGGGTATTGCGCTTATGAAAGTCAAGGATGCAAAGGCCTCCATCAAGCATCACAGCTAATTTTCGACAGTAGATCTGGGGAGAAAGCACACCTGCCCAGCCTTGACAAAGCTCACAATGTTTTGGGCTGATTAATGAGTTACTGAATTTGAGCTGCAACTTGGGCACCTGCTTCATTTATATCTGTAAGTGCTTTCTGTTGAGGTTTACTTTTTGTGACAGCAGCACTGTGCCAGAAAGATTCCTGCCCTGCATATTTACCCAAGAAGATGCCACCATTGCAAATACAATTCCGTTCCGCCGCGGATCGCGGAAGTTTTGACATTTTCGCGAAAATGCCGGATTTTCGCAAATTCCGCGAGCGTAACGGAATTTGCTGCCCACCCCTAGATTTATGTAGCTCCGACTGCCCTGAGCGGAATATCCCTCCACCCCCTTCTCCAAAATCGAGTCCCAAAGAAACCCTTAACAGAACCCTACGGTGCTCAGTGGGGGGCACTAGATGATAGTCAGACAACGTTTGGAAGCAAGTAACACCTCCCTTCCAGTGAACCAGGAACCGTGTCCTGGGGCCACCCTATTGTCGGTGGCTCAACTAAACATTAACATCGGGCGAAACCCCAGTTTATGGTAACATCCAATGACACCCGTATCAGTTTCTCTCAGTCAACCTTTTCCAGATGGCGGGCGGATCTATGAGGGTGATCCAGGGATGGACGACCCAGGTCCTCAGAGGAAGATCACTTCTCCAGCCAATCCCAGGCATCCTCCGGGGGCTGGAAAAAACGACTTACTGTCCGATTGCACACGCAGTTTTGCTGGAAAAAGCAAGGCATACTTCAAATTGTGGCCCCTGAGTGCCCGTTTCACTTCTAGGAAGGAGCGGTGTTTCAGGTGCACCTTATAAGTAAAGTCTGGAAAAAAGGTTATGCTTGAGTTCTCAAATTTGAGAGGCGGTCCAACTCTTGCAGCTTGAAGGATAATGTCCCGGTCACAAAAGTTGAAGAGCTGTGCCAGGATGGGACGCGGCGGAGTACCCAGCTTCGGAGGGCCTCCAGGCACCCTGTGGGCACGCTCCACAGGGAAGTAGTTGGAGAGGGATCGAGGCTGCAGATGGTTTTGAATCAGGTCTTCAACAAATAGGTCTGTGGCCTGTCCCTCCGCCCATTCGAGAACTCTCAGGATGTGCATATTGTTTCTTCTCGCACGCCCTTCATAATCTTCTAACCAAGAGTCAAGGTCCGACATCTGGGTCCTCAGTTGCTTAACTATCATCTCCAGCTGCGTCGTGGAGTGTTTAAGTGTTGCGACAGTCTTCGTTTGCCTTGACCTCTCCCCCATGTTTCTCAGATCGGTGCGTATGAGTGGAGTGGTGTGGCCCACTGGTTAGAGGCGGTAGAAGCAGAGAACGGCCCGGGACCAGGGTTCAATTCCCGACGCAGCAGGGTCGTGGACCAGGGTCAATGGACTCGATAATTCTCGCCTCGGTGCCTACTCTAACCAGGGATCACACTCGGCAACTCTGGGCATTAAGCTTGCCTCATCTCTACAACAGCCCCACACAGACGCCGGGGATGCCTGGTTTCACCTTGGAGATACCCAGAAGGGACCATCTCACAGGGAAAGCCAGGACGGGTTCCTCAGCGGTCTTCAGTGCCAGGACGCTCCCGGGCAGCAGTGCGCTTTACAAGTCCAACACATTTACATTTACATTATGAGGTTGAAGTTGATCGAAACAGTGTCAATCTTATGTTCCAGTGCTGTGTGGACTCCCCGGATAGCCTCCATGATGTCCAGCAACATCGGAGCCCCGTCTTCAGTTTGCTGCATCATCTCTGCTTGCCCTCTGCTTCATCTGACTTGGAATGGGCACATTTGGACAGTTTGTGCAATGAGGATTGCCTGGGGTCCCTCGCAGTGGCCATTGCGTCCCACTCTCTGCCTCTGGCGGGAGACTACCGGACCAGGGGAACAGCAAGACTTGGATCTGGGGGACTGCAGACAGAGTCCGATTCAGCAGCATAGGGACCCCTGCTGGAGGACTAAAGCAAGGTGGGGGGAGTCAGGACCCTCGGGTAGGAGTCAAATATTGCAGCTGTAGCGTCCAATATGTATCGGTCGTTATCAGCCCCTTGTAAATCAAAATGGCAGTGGAGGCTCCCAGTCAGCTACTACACAGTCAAGGGGTCCACCAAGCCCTAGCTGGGTCACTGAGCCCGGATCAGGAGCTGAATGGCGTGGTGCAAAGAGTGATGCCAGATCGTTGGTGCCACGGAGATCCGTTGGTCGCCCGTTGAGCATGCAGAGGAAGAAAGCGTCCACAGAGGTACAATCCAGACAATGTGTTCCAGCGCCGTGTGAAGGTGCAGCGGGCGCAACCACCAATGAGTGCCTCTAATTGTGGCCCACGAGGGCAGCCACTGGGAAAGCACTTCAGGCTGCCACATATCACAGGCACTCCGGGCGGGTTGGGTCGAGCGCCACGGGTCTCATTAAACTGCAGGCAGTTCACCAAGGCCTGTACGGACCTCCGTCCTCGAAAGCTTAAATCGGCAACAGCTGCGAGTGGGGCCACCTTTCACCGGGTGCCCTCCAGGGCCGAAGGGCTTGCCCCCGAGGCACTGGGCTCGCAGTGGGAAAAGCCGTGCTACCTCACGGCCGGATCCTCGCTCCCCTCCCGGCCGGCAAGGTCGAAGGCAATTGCGCTGGTTTACGGGGTTGGATTCATGCCTGTGGAAGACCGGATGGATTCCAAGACCTTCAGTATTGATCCTGAATTCTTCTGAAGTGTGCTCAGCCGGGTTATCACACAGCTGCAGGTCTGTGACCTTCATTATTGATCCTGCACTCTTCTGAAGTGTAGTACGCGGCCTGGCTGTCACACAGCTGCAGCTCTGTGACATTCATTATTGATCCTCCACTCTTCTGAAGTGAAGTACTCAGCCTAGCTATCATACAGCTGCAGATCTGCAACCTTTATTATTGATACTGCACTCCTCTAAAGTGAAGTACGCAGCCTTGCTATCACACAGCTACAGCTCTGTAAACGTCATTATTGATCCTGCACTCTTCTGAAGTGAAGCTGCATGCTCGGCCTGGCTATCACACAGCTGCAGATCTGCAACCTTCATTATTGATCCTGCACTCCTCTAAAGTGAAGTACACAGCCTTGCTATCACACAGCTACAGCTCTGTGAACTTCATTATTGATCCTGCACTCTTCGGAAGTGAAGCTGCATGCTCGGCCTGGCTATCACACAGATCCAGCTCCGCGACCTTCATTATTGATCCTGCACTCTTCTGAAGTGAAGCCTTGTGCTTGGCCTGGCTATCACACAGCTGCAGCTCTGGGACCTTCATTATTGATCCTGAACTCTTCTGACGTGTGCTCGGCCTGGCTGTTACACAGTTGCAGTTCTGTGACCTTCATTGTTGATCCTGCACTCTTCGAAAGTGAAGCCACATGCTCGGCCTGGTTATCACACAGCTGCAGCTCCTCGGCCTTCATTTTTGATCCTGCCCTCTTCTGAAGTGTGCTCGGCCTGGCTATCACACAGCTGCAGCTCTGTGACCTTCATTATTGATCCTGCACTCTTCTGAAGTGTACTCGGCCTGGCTATCACACAGTTGCCACTCTGTGACCTTCATTATTGAGCCTGCACTCTTCTGAAGTGAAGCTGCATGCTCGGCATGGCTATCAGACAGCTGCAGCTCTGTGACCTTCATTATTGATCCTGCACTCTTCTGAAGTGTACTCGGCCTGGCTATCACACAGTTGCCACTCTGTGACCTTCATTATTGAGCCTGCACTCTTCTGAAGTGAACCTGCGTGCTCGGCATGGCTATCACACAGCTGCAGCTCTGCGACCTTCATTATTGATCCTGCACTCTTCTGAAGTGTGCTCGGCTGGGCTATCACACAGCTGCAGCTCTGTGACCTTCATTATTGATCCTGTACCCTTCTGAAGTGTGCTCGGCCAAGTTGTCACACAGCTGCAGCTCTGGGACCATTATTGATCCTGCACTCTTCTGAAGCGTGCTTGGCCTGGTGATCACACAGCTGCAGCTCTGTGACATTCATTATTGATCCAGCACCCTTCTGAAGTGTGCTCGGCCAAGTTGTCACACAGCTGCAGCTCTGGGACCATTATTGATCCTGCACTCTTCTGAAGTGTGCTCGGCCTGGCTATCACACAGCTGTAGCTCTGTGACCTTCATTATTGATCCTGCACTCTTCTGAAGTGTGCTTGGCCTGGTATGACACAGCTTCATCTCTGTGACATTCATTATTGATCCAGCACCCTTCTGAAGTGTGCTCGG
The DNA here is from genome assembly GCF_964263255.1 of Lissotriton vulgaris. Taxonomy (NCBI): domain Eukaryota; kingdom Metazoa; phylum Chordata; class Amphibia; order Caudata; family Salamandridae; genus Lissotriton; species Lissotriton vulgaris. The sequence continues at coordinate 179,222,432 of NC_141685.1, forward strand.
CCAAGTTGTCACACAGCTGCAGCTCTGGGACCATTATTGATCCTGCACTCTTCTGAAGTGTGCTCGGCCTGGCGGTCACACAGCTGCAGCTCTGTGACCTTCATTATTGATCCTGCACTCAGCCTGATTTAGATCTCGTCGGACGGATTACTCAATCACAACGGTGATGAATATCCCGTCTGCCGAAATATTAATCCATTGGATATAATGGAATTTATATTTCGGCGGATGGACTATCTGTCACCATTGTGATGGAGTAACCCATCGAACGGGATCTAAATCAGGCCCTAAATGTTTCAACTTCTCTGTCTCCTCGGATTTGATTGAATGATGATGGAAATGATCAAATTCAAATTCAGTTTTATTGTGTGATTACTTAAAACTAGAACAATTAAAAAAATTGCATAATTCATGTATACATGGATTTTTTTTAAAAAGACACAATTAATGCTAAAATGGTGCATTCATCTTGCTAAAAAGTGAGGTGTCGTTAACATGTCCGGCTAATGACTGATTGCCTAAAAAGTTAAAAGCCTTGGTTGACGAGACAATCATAGCATTACTTTAAAAAGCTGAAGAGGGAGGCTTAGACATACATTTTCAAGCTGTAAGTAATAACAATTAGTATTAGGAAACAAAAATGGTCAAATAAACTATACTGGGTGATCAAATGTTCATGAGTTCATCGTGGGGCTGCGTAACGGTACGACCAGAGAAAGGGAGGTTTACGGCCCCGTATTTGCCCAGTGATTTGGCCGCTCTGGTGGCAAATTTGGTGAACCGAACGTTCAGCTTTGTATTTTCAGAGCTCATGTCGGCTATTATCGCTCCGAGTTTGTTCCATTTCTCGCACAGTAAGTTCCTTCGGTCATTGAGCAATGCGGGACACGCGCAGGCTATGTTCTCCATTGCTTCAGAGTGGTAACCGCATTTTCTACATTCGGGACTGACATTTGGGCACTGCCATTTAAGTAAATGCCCAAAAAAAGGCCATTCTCCAAACTCAGGGCCATAAATTTTAACTCCCAAAAAAGTGCAAACGTGCATGATAAATAGGATGATTCAACCCCTGGTTTGAAGTCAGAAATAACTGCCCAGGCGTGTTTCCTTCTGGTCAGTTTTGCCCTGTCTGAATGAAAGGATCGTAGCCGGACACTTCTCTTAAAATCAGTCTTTAACGCCGTCTGTGATGGATTTGTTCCCCAGTATTCCTTGACGCTGAGTAGCTGCAAGGAATGGTTTAGATGATGCCGATGTTTTTGGCTAGATTGGCTCGTAAATATTTAATTCCAAATTCTAACCTCCACGCAGCCTTCCCGGGAATTGCGCAGTCTTTTGCAAAGCTTGATAAACGCGCCAGCCTCAAGACCATGATGGTCTAATAGTCCAAGTTCAAGTCTGATTTGGGCTGGCGATGAGGATCTTGGAGGCGCCATGCTCGTTTAAAAATGTTGGTGGTTAATTTGTTTAGAGGGGTACTTAATGCGCCCATCGTGATCTCATGCCCATATGATAGTGAGTTGGTTATCTTTGTCTTCATCACCTTTAGCAATGGGGTAAGGCTTGGGCCAAGTAGTTGTTTCGAACGTTTCGCTGAGGCAACCTCGCGTGACGAGGCTTTTGCCCTTACTGCCTCTTTCTGCTTTACAAAGGAGCCTCTGGCGTCCCCAAAAAACTTCCCAAATATTTGTAATGAGATACTGTTTCAATGTTTTTATTATTAAAGAACCACCCACCTCTCTGCTGCTTCTGCTTCCCAAAAGAAATTATTTTTGTTTTTGACAAATTCAGTTAATTTTATTGTTGTGTAGGGAGCAGCTGATCAAGTAACCTCTGTAGTCCTACTTTTGTATGGCTCAGTAACACAAGGTCTTCAGCATATAAAAGATTGATAATGCGGGATATGTCTATTTGAGATGGATGAGGATTGACATTGTTGAGTAAAGGAGATAGGTCTGAAATAAACAAGTTAAAAAGGAGTGGAGCCAACATGCAGCCTTGTTTGACACCGCTATTTGTCAAAATCTTCCTTAAGACATTGCACCCTTCTTCCAACTTTATTCGAATCCAGGTTTTCGAATGAAGTTGAATTATGGCTTTTAAGAGGGCCGGAGGTTTGCCCCAGCTCTCTAATTTTTTGCCACAGACATCCCTGCTGCACCCGGTCAAAAGCTGCATTGAAGTCCACAAAGCAGCAGTGAAGTTGGATACCTTGGACTCCTGCTTTCTCCATCAAAACAGATAATGCAAGTAGGTTACTAGTTGTTTAGGAGTTCGTCACGAAGCCGGTCTGGTTGAAGTGAAGGCGCTTTGTTGATTCGGCAGTGGTCGACAGCTCTTCCAGGAAAATACTGGCATAGTATTTAGATTCGATGTTGAGGAGAGCTATCATTCAGAAGTTCTTAGACTCATTTCTCTTTCCACTTTTATAGATTGGGCGGATATTAGCGCCTTTCCAGGACTCCGGGATGTCGTGGTTTAGCCTACAGTATGAAAACAGTGGGGCCAAGAGGTCCGACCACAAATCTACGTCTGATTCAAACAGGGCTTAAGGAAGACCGTTAGGCCCAGGAGCTCCTTCTTACCTTGCTTTCCTGATTGTACGGGCAATGATGTTTCTTAACACTTCTGGTGTCATCAAGGTCTCCGTCAGTGGGTCTTCGCTTTGCTCCTTTCCGTCAAATGTTTTTGCTTCCAGGACATGATTAGCTAAGTTGTTAGGCTCGGTCTTAACTATGCGTTTGGCTTCAAAAGGTAATAACTCAATTAGTTGATGGTGGGAGGGCTAAAATGACCATCCCTGTTTGAGTGGTCGCAGAAATGTTTAGATAAAAACTGAGTTCATTCTTCTGAGGTTATATTTGCGCTACCATGCCCACTGCTACCTAAAGGACCCCTGTTAACTAGAGACCAGAATAACTTTGTGTTGGAGTTCTTGCTTGCGTGAACCAGCTTCATCCAGAACTGATCAGACGCTATTTGTTTTTCCCTGTATATAGATGACTTGAATGCTTTTTGTGCTTGCTTGTAGTTGTTAATTAAGCTTGTATTGTCTGGAGTTTTCCTAGCCAGGTGTAGGGCCACGTTTCTTTTTTCGATTTTAACTTTTTTGTCACTAATGAAATGTTAGTTTGTGTAATGTGCTGACGAGTATGGCTCGTAGACGAAAATTCGGACTATGATCATCATTTGTTCTACAAGTGTGAAAAAACCATTTAGGAAATATAATAACAAAGTGGACCTTTTAATTAGGAAAAGACAAATTGTGAACAACCAAGTATAATGAGTTATCAAAAATATATGTTTATTTGTAATAATGTTATTTTTTTAATATTATTTATGTCTAATTTTATCTTTTTGTTTCCAAAAATTAAGAACAACGTATCATGGAGACAGATACTCAATATAAAAAACAGTGTATCAAAAAAGCATTTGCAATGCAATTGCGAGGGAGATGATCAATATTCAGCACATAGTTGGTCCATGGTCCCTACTGAAGATATACAGGCATACTTCCACATTCATCCATTGCCTATTTCTATATAGATGCACTGTCTAATTTTTAACATAATTGTTGCTACATCGTAAGGACAGACCAAAAGAGAAACATCAATTCAATTGTTGTCACATAGTTTCACAGTTAAAACGTAATCATAATTTTCATGGCTGAAGAATTTCGTGTCCTCATTTGTTCTACATCAGAGCTTCAGAGGTAAATGGCATGCACTGCAAGGGTTAACCCAGAGAGTTCTGGGGAACCCCTCACCTTAGAACAGAGGTCTTCAAACTTTTTTACACTGAGCCCCCCCTCCCAAAATATTTTGAAGTCGGGCCCCCCTCCAAAACTCTATGGAAAGACTGGAGAAAGCGAGCAGAGCAGGGCTGAGCACAGGGGGTGGTGTGTACGAGATCATTTTATAGGCAGTTTTTTAGTATCTCATTGGTCACACTAATTGTGAGACTTATGAGAAAATACAGTAAAAATCCTGAAACAGACAAAAAAACTACTTCCAATATTTGGTGTTTTGTGAGCCCCTCCCATTCGTGGGCCACAATGCAACTGCACCTTCTACACTAATTATAGATGCAGCCCTGAGCAGCAGGGTATCCCCACTGCCTCTTTCCCCCTTCCCTGCCAAGTCTGATCATCACCCAAATTTTGAAACAGACTGTTCCTTTGAGATAAAATGTGATCCCATGTGTTTCTCGTCTCTTTGCAGCAAGGATGCCCTCAGCCCTAATGCTATCAGGCATGCCTCTATTCTAAAGTAGACTGTCATAATTGTGAGTAGGGGGATCTTCACACTCCTTGCAGGGCACCACTGCACCTGCCTCACTATTAAGAGCTAATGCCTTGTGAAGGGGGACGTCTCCTCTCCCCCTTGTTACCTCCCCATAGTCCTTTCTGCTTTCTCTGAGGCCTTAGCTAAGGTGTCTCCTCTGCTTTAATGTTCTTCTCTCTGGTGCCATTGGCTTGGCAGTTCGGGCTGGACTGTTCCCATGAGCCACAGGGTCAAGACTGATTTGCATATGGCCATGTCTGAACTGGGGTGGTGTGGAGTGCAAAAAAATGATGGATTTAGGCCCAGATCTCTGTACTGGGGTGAATGTATGACATTGTTCTGCATTCTGTCCATCAACTGTGGGTTTTGCATTTGTCACCCCGAGTGGGATGGGTATGCTCAGACGTGAGTCCCATGCTCTCCACACCACTGGAGTCAAGCTATCCAGGCTGAAGACGGCTGATAGCCAGAAACCGGTCCTAGGGTGCTTGATTCCGGTCCAGGAAAGACATGGCTTGGCAGTTCGGGCTGGACTGTTCCCATGAGGCACAGTGTCAAGGCTGATTTGCATATGGCCATGTCTGAACTGGGGTGGTGTGGAGTGCAAAAAAACGATGGATTTAGGCCCAGATCTCTGTACTGGGGTGAATGTATGACATTGTTCTGCATTCTGACCATCAACTGTGGTTTTTGCCATTGGTTCAATGCCCAAAGCAACACTGGCACAACAAGGGAGCATTGAGCCCTAATATAAGACAGGAACGATGGTAAAAAAGCCATAATATGTGTTTCGTTGGTACCTCACCTGAGGCCTGAAGAAAGGCTGTCGGCTCCTTTTTGTAACAAAAAAAAAAGGAAAGGTCACACATTTCGCCCCTCTGGTACTTGGGACCGGTTCCCTGTGCAGCATGGGAGACTTGGGCCAAATTATCAACCAGGAAAATGGCTCCCTCTCCCATCATTTTTGCAAGTGACACATCCTTAATTGGGGCGTAGTGATTCCTCACACCATTGCCCCAGTGCCAATGCACCTGTTGCACTAATGGTAGTGATGGCACTAAAAATAAAACATTAATGAATGTGTATTTCTTGAAACCTTATGCAGAGCACCTTATTCAGGAAGTGGGGCAATGGTCTCTGTCCATTTGTGAATGAAAATATTATACCCCAAATAGCGCCATCTATGCAGGGTCATCTCTTTTACCCTATCTATGGATTTTGCTCTGTTCCGCTTTTTCTTTAGCCATTTGTCTGAGGCCCAAGAGGTTAGGACGCTTAGGGATCTGAATCTGACCCTGTTGGCCTCCTTCCTCCCACCCCCTCTACTCACCTGAGAGGACATCTGCATGTAAACAGGGGTTGGTATTGCCAAGGTCTACGGGGACCAAGGTGTTCTTAATTTCATAAAACATTTCCCATATATTGTGTTAAAAACAACAACCCCTGAATTGTTAATGGGGACCTGGAGAGCTTGGAGGGTGCGGAAGGTGGAAGTTCAGGGGAGAGGACTCTAACGTGATTTCATTTAAAGACTCACTTGAAGTTTCAGGATGACACACATTTATAACTTTTTTTGAAAGATAATGTAAGGATGCTGAGTTTTGAAAAGTGTCTTTTAATAGACTTTTTAAAATGTCTACACTAGGTTAGCTATTATGAAAATGTATTCTTGGAAAGTATTTGTTTTCATCATATATACCAAATTGTTGTGTGGCAGCCTATCTTGTACTGTTACAATTTTAAAATAATGTTCTAAATATTTTCAGAGCTTTCTGTTACTCGATGGGACCTCAGACCACTATAAATACATGTGTCAGCATGCACGGCTGCACTGTGCCAAGTTGAGTTCAGTTCTGTGACTCTTGCCTCACAAAAAGACAACTGCAGTGACTGCATTGCCCAATTAAGGTTTCATAATTGAAAGAGTGCATTTCCCAACAATTAATTTAATTTGCACTTATTTTTTTTATTTAAGGTGTCATTTAAGAGCATGTGCAGTTGTTAGTTGCAGTCAATGTGAAAAGGCAACAAACTACTTACAGAATATTTTATTGTTTTTGCCATGTTCTTTACATCACAACCACAGGATTTGCAAACACAATTGCTGGCATGACCAGTAAGTTAATGTAATAAAAATATTAGAAAAATCACATAGAGACGGTATTTTTTAATAACACATACTTTAAATAGAAAATCTTAGAAGGAAACACTTTAAAATGTGTTCTACTGCTGCCCTAATGACCTCTGAATGATAACTCTAGTAAAGAAAGACAGAAAAGCCATGTTAAGAATGAGTGTAAGTGGCCGGGCCTTTGCAGAATCTTAACCCGTGAACAGATGTTAGGCATTCGCTGTGAAAGGTGGCACTCCTGCTCTCAGCCTCTTCATGTAAATAAAGGCGGCCTGAAATCAAAAACACACAAAGAAAGCCTCGATTTTAGGCCATCGTTATTCACAAGTACTTAGTGAAGCATTTGCGCCCCCCTGGGAATGGTATGGTATGGTATGGTATGGTATGGTATGGTATGGTATGGTAAATGGTAAATGGTATTTATTAAGCGCACGTTCACCTACGGTATCTTGGCGCTAGGATGGACGAGCTATCCTGGTCTGGGGAACTCAGTTGAATGCAGACGAAAAGAGCCAAGTTTTTAAGGATTTTCTAAAATGAGCATGGGAGGGAAGAAGACGCAGTGCAAGGGGGAGGGAGTTCCAAAAGAGAGGGGCCTGTGAGGAAAACCACAATCCTCCATGCTTTTTCCGCCTCAAGGAGCAGGGGGTGAGAAGATTGTGAGCGGATGAACGGAGGTCGCGCTGAGGAACATGTTGATGTAAGAGGGAAGAGATGAATGCGGGTCCCTGAGAAGAAAGAGCTTTGTGAATCAAGCAGCCAAGTTTGAAAAGGCTGCGCTGTGCCACTGGGAGCCAATGGAGGCTCTTTAACAGGGGCTTCGTGTGAGTGGATTTGGGCAGTCCATAGACCAACCTGGCTGCCTGGTTCTGAATAAGTTGGAGACCTTTTACTTGATGTGCTGGGATACCTACCAATAGTGAATTCGCATAGTCAATTCGCGAGATAACCAATCCCAGGGTGACCTGAACAAGAGCTTCGTGGGAGAGGAATCTGCTGATTTTCTGTATGCGACGCAGATAATAAAAGCAAGTGGAGACAACAGTCTTAATTTGTGCCCTCATTGAAAGATTTTTGGAGATAGTAACCCCTAAGCTCCTAACAGTGTCAACCGGGGATACAGAGGAACCAAGTGAGCGAGGCCAGAAGAGCGAACTCCAGGGATTGTCGTGGGGACCAGTGAGAACTAACTCCGTTTTGTCAGGGTTAAGTTTGAGTTGATTATGATTCACCCAATTACAGAGTGGACATGTTGTATAGAGAACGGAGAAGAATCAATACTGAAGATGATCTGAAGGTCATCCTCGTAGTTGAAAATGGTGACCAATTTTTGTTGAAGCTCCGAGATGAGGGGGCGAATATAAAGATTAGAAAGAAGTGGTGAAAGCGAGGAGCCCTGGGGACTCCACAGGTAAGATGTTTTTCCACTGAGGAGAAAGGTGGAAGGGACACAGCTTGAGTGCGATCCTGAAGAAAGGAGGCGATCCACTTCAGTGGTAGCCCCTGGATGCCGGCATGCTCGACACGTTCAAGTAAGATGGAATGATCAACCGTGTCGAACGCCGCCGACAAATCCAGGAGCACCAAAGCCTGAGAGATGTTCTGATCCGCCCCCCTTCTTAGCTCCTCGTGAACGGCTAAGGCGATAGACTCGGTGGAATGCTGGGGTCTAAAGCCGGCCTGATGGGGGTCAAGGAAGTGAGAGGATTCAATAAAGTTGCTCAAGCAGCTACCCACATAGGCTTCCAAGACTTTACCCAGGTAGGGAAGGAGCGAAATTGGACAAAAGTTGGAAGGAATGTCGGGATCTGATCCAGGTTTTTTCAAGATTGGAGAGGCCACCGCCGTTTTAAAGGAAAGGGGGACCACTCTGGAGGAGAGGGAATTGTTCAGGAGGGCTAAAGCGGGTGTAGGGATATTGTGATAGATTTCACGACTGATATCAGGAGGGCAACAATCCTGAGGCGATTTCACCTTCCCTAAAAAAGAGAAGAAGATGTCCTCAGTATAAGTAGAGAATGCCAAATAGAACGAGTGATTAGGGGCCGCTGTGGGGGGATTTGGTGTAGTGATAGTAACCGGAATGCTGGATTTTATTGTTGTAATTTTATCAATAAAATAACTGTTGAGAGAGTCACAGAGAAGTTGCGATGGGGGAGATTTAATGATGATGCGGTCAGGTTTGACCAGCTCATCCACAATGGAGAATATGGTTTTAGATTTACAACTGGCCCCAAGAATTTTCGCCGAAAAATGTGCTGATTTAGCCGACACGATAGCCGACTTATAGTCCTGCAAGGCCTTCAGGAACAGGGTTTTCTTCAGGGGGCAAGAGTGGAGCCTCCACTTGCGCTCCAATTGGCGCAGAGCGAGCTTCCCGTCCATGAGGTCTTTGGTGAACCAAAGTTGGGCGTCGTGGGGTCGCTTGTTTTTTAAGATCTTAAGGGGGGCAAAAGTGTCTCTCGCCTGGGTCAGCCAGGAAGAGAGAGCGTCAGCTTGAACATGTGTCGAACATTGGGTGTCCAAGAGATCTGGAAAAACTGAAAGGGTGGAAGTGAGAATGCCTCCATGGACCCCCAGGGGGGCGCGCCCCACAGTTTGACGACCTCTGCCTTAGAACGTAGGAGTGAGGTTACATCATAGGCTCAGCAAGGCTCTAGTTCGTAGAAGGAAATCTTCTGTCTGTCTTGAGGAAGCTGCTGCTTGTTAGTATAATGCAATCCTTTCTCAATCGTGCCAAGAAGTACCTAATGTTATGTCTAGGTAGAGTGACGCAGCCGGGCTGGCTGGGCCTGCGCGCGCTGACAGGCTGAAGGGCGCCTTTCTTCTGTCTCTGCCTGACTGACCAGAACTGGAAAGCACAGTGGCTTGTTTTTAGACCTTGTACGCTGTGAGCAAACTATAACAATATGAGCTCATGTGGGCACAAAGGTGTCTTGCACAGAAGATACAGAGTGTTGTGCGCAAAAAATAAAAAGACACACAGCTAAAATGGTTACCAACTCAGGCTAACAAAGAATAACGTGACCCTAGGGGCCACACTACAGTTTTTCCCCAGTGTGAGCTCGCTGATGCCGTTTTAGGTTTGATAAATCACAAAATCTATTCCCACATTCATTGCACTTTAATGGTTATTCCCCAGTGTGTGTTTTCTGATGCTGTTTTAGGTATGATAAGCGACAAACTCTCTTTCCACATTCACTACAATTATATTGTTTTTCTCCAGTGTGTTTTTGCTGATGATTAATTAATGTTGAAGATTCACTATAACTACATCCACATTCACTGCAATGGTATGGTGTCTCCCGTGTGTGCTCGCTGATGTCTTTGTAGGTCTGATAAGCGACAAAATCTCTTCCCACATTCATTGCACTTGAGTGGTTTTTTCCCAGTGTGTGTTTTCTGATGCTGCTTTAGGTGTGATGATTTATAAAAACTCTTCATACAATCACTGCAATGATATGGTTTTTCCCCTATTTGTGTTTGTTGATGATACTTGAATCCTGAAGAGGAACTAAAACTACTTCCACATTCACTGCAATGGTATTTTTTTTCTCCAGTGTGTTTTCGTTGATGAATCTTTAATGTTGATGAGTCACTAAAACTACTTCCACAGTCACTGCACTTGAATGGTTTTGTTGTAGAGATTCTGCACATACAGAACTATGCACAAGAAAATAGGCCGTTAGTACAAGATTGGTTGTACCGCACTTACACCTAAGAACTCACAATCACTAGACCGACTAGCTATAGTGTCTCATTAGCTCCCCAGACCTTCCGAAGATACCTAATGCTTAGACAAACCCAGAACATGGAACTCCCGACCTCTCAGAGTTGCGGTAGCAATGCATACCCTTTTGCTCACTCACCCTTGCTTGTCCACACCAAATAATGCAGAGTCTATGTAAAGTTTAAAATGTTTATTTTTCAACTAACAAACTCTGTGTGTTGTTCAATAATGCAGTAAACGAGCTAGCACCAGCAGAATAATACATAAGATAAAAACAATGATCAAAGTTACAATACCATAAAATAAGAAGGGGGAGATCATTCTGAATGACCAGTGGATATTACGGCTATAATGCCTAGACCACCCTCCCTTGGTAGAATTATGTATATTATATAAAAGAAGATCTCTGGGACAATTCTTGGGAACCCCTCACCTTAGAACGTAGGAGTGAGGTTGCATCATAGGCTCAGCAAGGCTCTAGTTCGTAGAAGGAAATCTTCAGTCTGTCTTGAGGAAGCTGCTGCTTGTTAGTATAATGCAAGCCTTTCTCAATCGTGCCAAGAAGTACCTAATGTTATATCTAGGTAGTACGGACTGACCAGAACTGGAAAGCACAGTGGCTTGATTTTCGACCTTGTACGCTGTGAGCAAACTATAACAATATGAGCTCATGTGGGCACAAAGGCGTCTTGCACAGAAGATACAGAGGGTTGTGCGCAAAAATAAAAAGACACACAGCTAAAATGGTTACCAACTCAGGCTAACTTTAGCAAAGAATAGCGTGACCATAGGGGACATACTACAGTTTTTCCCCAGTGTGAGCTCGCTGATGCAGTTTTAGGTTTGATAAATCACAAAATCTCTTCCCACATTCATTGCACTTTAATGGTTATTCCCCAGTGTGCGTTTTCTGATGCTGTTTTAGGTATGATAAGCGACAAAATCTCTTCCCACATTCACTGCAATGATATTGCTTTTCTCCAGTGTGTGTTCGATGATGATTCCTTAATGTTGAAGATTCACTAAAACTACTTCCACATTCACTGCAATGGTATGTTTTTTCCTGTGTGTGCTCGCTGATGTCTATGTAGGTCTGATAAGCGACAAAATCTCTTCCCACATTCATTGCACATTTTCCCCAGTGTGTGTTTTCTGATGCAGCTTTAGGTGCGATAATTTATAAAAACTCTTCAGACATACACTGCAATGATATGGTTTTTCCCCTGTGTGTGTTTGTTGATGATACTTGAATCCTGAAGAGGAACTAAAACTACGTCCGCATTCACTGCAATGGTATGGTTTTTCTCCAGTGTGTTTTCGTTGATGAACCTTTAATGTTGATGAGTTACTAAAACTACTTCCACATTCACTGCAATTATATGGTTTTTCCCCTGTGTGTGTTCTCTGATGGAGTTTTAGGTATGCTAATTGACTAAAGCACTTCCCACATTCACTGCAATGATATGGTTTTTCCCCTGTGTGTGTTCTCTGATGGAGTTTTAGGTATGATAAGCAACAAAATCTCTTCCCACATTCATTGCACTGGAATGGTTTTTCCCCAGTGTGTGTTTTCTGATGCTGCGTTTGGTACCATAATTTAGTAAAGCTCTTAAGACATTCACTGCAATGATATGTTTTTTCCTCTGTGTGTGTTTGTTGATGATTCCTTGATACTGAAGAGGAACTAAAACTACTTCCACGTTCACTGCAATTATATGGTTTTTCCCCTGTGTGTGTGTTTGTTGATGATACCTTAATCTTGAAGAGAAACTAAAACGACTTAAACATTCACTGCAATGGTATGGTTTTTCCCCAGTGTGTGTTCTCTGATGCTGTTTTAGGTTTGAAAATTGACTAAAGGGCTTCAGACATTCACTGCAAGGATATGGTTTTTCTCCAGTGTGTGTTCGCTGATGTATCCTTAATTTTGAAGATTGACTAAAACTACTTCCACATTCACTGCAATGGTATGGTTTTTCTCCAGTGTGTATTCGCTGAGGATTCCTTAAGTTTGAAGAATGACTAAAACGACTTCCACATTCACTGCAATGGTATGGCTTTTCCCCAGTGTGTGTTCTCTGATGCTGTTTTAGGAGATATAATCGACTAAAGCTCTTCAGACATTCACTGCAAGGATATGTTTTTTCTCCAGTGTGTGTTCTCTGATGCCATTTTAGGTGGGATAAATATATAAAGCTCTTCCCACATTCATTGCACTTGAATGGTTTTTCCCCTGTGTGTGTTCGCTTATGACTCATGAGTTTAGATGATTCTGTAAAACTACTTCCACCTTCACTGCAATGATATGGTATTTCCCCTGTGTGTGTTCGCTGCTGCTTTTTTAGGCCTGATAATTGACTAAAGCTCTTCAGACATTCATTGCATTTGTATGGCTTTTCCCCTGTGTGTGTTATCTGATGCAGTTTTAGGCTTGGTAAATATACTCTGTGTTTTATATAGCAGAACCCCCATTTCTTTTAACTTTCAGTTAACTGTGCTTTTCGGTGGTTGCTGTGGAATGGCCTAAGGGAGTTTACAATACACCTCTAGCACTGAATGGTGGTCTGATATCACTTTAGGAAGCAGAGTACTGCTGTAACCACCTCATGATCCGAGCTGGTATTGGACATGTTTACACAAGAAGTGTTTGATCAGTGTTTCCCTAATTTTCAATAGGTCATTTCTTCATCTTGAGGCATGGAGGTGCACAGCTGAGACTCGTAGAACCACCGAATTGCCCTTGACGGTACTTCAAAGATATGTCAGTTTATGTCCAGGTTTGGCTGCCTCTGTCGGCACTTATGTTTTCCTCAATACTGGAACTCAATGTTTCAGACTTTGCTTTTGCAGATTTACAGTATTATCTTCATTATTCTTAAACATTTTGTGCAGTCATGGATTGTTTTCTGTCGGATATAAAGAGATTTAAATTACTTAAATGGAAAATACCAGAATGTGCATATTCAATTTTTAGTTGATTGTAAAAGCATCTCATTTATTACTATTGTAGAAACTTATGAAGACATATTTAAGACACATTTAACCATGCACAGATATTTGCATAAAAGTTCCTTTGAATTCGCCACATCTTATTTATTTCAGCAAAGGGGTCATAGAGTAACTTAACAAAAAAAGGGCGCTGGCATAGCACGCACATTCTAGTTACAGCTTTAGGTAGATGCATATGGTCAAGGTTTTGTTAAAACAAGAACAGCTCTTGGAGTAAGGATGGATCAGGAAGACTCAAGACAGCAAGGTGGACATCAGGATGTTGTGCCATACATCAAATCTTATTTTTCACGGAGGTGCCTGGTTTCATTCACTACTAACTACTCTTTTTTCAGGAGGGTTCCCCTCGCTGTTGTCTCAAGGCTTGATTAGGGGGACCTTTCGTGATGATTTGATCCCGCAACAAACTATGCATACGTCCCAAATGTAACAACTACTACACCACGTTTTTGCATTTTGCAGAGGAGAAGAGAGTGAGAAGCGAGGAGCGAGGAACAAGGACACCAAACCACTGCCTCCCGCTGCCGGCCCTACCGCCAGCCCCCATAGCCCCTCAGCCCCAGGTGCCACGGTCTTCACTTGAACGGGCCTCAGCGGGGGATCCCGTTCACGGCCCGAGGCCCGTGGCTGATCTCGCCGGTCCTGCATTCCAAGCCGCAATCGCCTGCAAAGCATCCCTAATCATGTTGCATTCTAATCTAGGACCCTGATCGATACTGTGACCTTATGCCCCTATTCGGCAATAAATCCATTTATTCCCTATATTGGCATAACCGTTCAAGTGCAATATTCAGAAACTCGTCTCTGGCCTCACACGAACAGAGCCACATTTCAGAATAGCTTTCTCTGCCACTTCCTTTGCAACCAATTAGTGCAATGACATAGCAGAAGTTACTATCTGAGATTCCTAGATTAACACTCCGAGTTCTTCAACAAGATAAAAACTCAGCAACCTGGAAATCCCCGCTTGCTGTGTTTTGATTAGTAATAGAACTCTAATGAGCACTGATAGACGATCACTTCCTAGTGACATCTTTATTGACGTCTTATGTCCAAAGATTTACGTCAAACAAGGCACCTTTCAGGTATAAATATTACCAACGTTGCCTTAAGCAAACGCTGTTGTGTTGCTGAAGCTGCTGCTGAAGAAGCTGTCATGCTGATGATACCATAGCTGCTATCGCTACTGCTATCGCTGCTAACTAGCGAACGATGGTGTGGTGAACTTAGGAGCTGGACAGCCTTCCCCCTGCGAGAGCCCAGCAGATGCAAGCTGCCCGCGGACGCTGCCCCTCCTCCTCCTCCTCGACGCGCTGAGAAGAGACGCTGTCTTTCTCCTGCAGAGAAATCCAGCTCCGGCGTTTCTAGTCTACCCTCGCGGGTGACTGGGACATCGACCCCCTGAAGGAGATACCAGACCTCCATCATTCTATTCCAGAGGTACGGTGTTGACTAAACCCTTAGAGAGAATTCTTGAAGCAAACCTTGGCAAAACCAACTTAACTTAAAGCTACTTACTTACTCCCCATCCAAGTATTAGGCTTAGGTCAGGTACACTGGGGTAGGCGTAGTTAGAAGCACCAGTTGAGCATTTTAGCCTAATGTATATATGAATGTATATATGTTTTATCCATTTTAAACCATTGTATGGCTAAGAAACCATATCAATGCTTTTACAGTATTATTTCGCAATACTCATCTTACTGTACGTACTTTTTATAATAACAAGTCTTGCAATTGTGGCAATTCATTTCTCTTGTATGAGAAGAAAGACTGTTCAATAAATGTTACCTTTTATTGAAAACGCCCGTCTCTCTATTCTCTACATATTGTGAAAGTAATCTGCACAACCACTGACTGAGTAAAATAACTGTCTATTGTTTCACACGACCCTAGAGATTGACTCTTGATCTGAGGAGCAAAGTTGTCATGTTGCACGGCTGTTGGAAAACTGAATCCCTTCTTGGCTGTGCCAGGGAAGCTGATCACTTCCTATTTCAGTCAAGAAAGTTTCCAGTGACCTCTGAGCTAGTTGGTAACAACCCCAATTAAGTTTAGCATAGTCAGTTGAGGCCTGGAAGATCCGCACTTCTACGTCGATACTACTGTTTATGTTATTCCAATGCGCAGGGCCTATTGGGAAAATAGGAACTACACTACATGGCGCCCAACGTTTGGTAAGGCGATAAACTAACGCAAGACGTTAGAGTAACTCAGTCGTGCATTTTTCACACAGACCCCTTTCTCCCGTAAATACTCCAATAGACGTCTGGAGTGGGTGAAAGGTTAAAATCCGCCCGAACTCAGTAGGAAGAGATTCCTATGTAAAGCTCTGGTTTATTCAACGTTGAAGGATACAGTGTTCCAAAATATTGTGCACCTAATCTTTGTCTCCTTGGAGACCTACTCTGCAAAAACCTTCCTGACAATAAAATGTCAGACAGTGAAGAAGAAAGGGAAGAAGCTAGACTGGCAACCCTACTAATAGAGGAAGACACGGGTCCCGACACTACTACTGAACCGGGTGCAATAATCATCCCGGCGCATTTAAGAAAATCTATAACTTTAAAATTTATAGAAAATGGACTGACACCACAAGGTGGTACAGTAATTTTCGTGATAGAGGCAAACGAATATCGGCAGACAGAGGTATTCTATTCATGGATAAACTTTCCAGCAGCAAACGCTAGAACAAAAGAGTTTCACTATTACAAAATAGAGAAACCACCGGATGAGTACGCTCCTTTCGAGGAGACTGAAATCCCACTAAAATTCCAAGAGCACCTGCTCTGGTTTAATGGCGCCCTAAAACATAATGATCATATTACCAGGCTCGGTCCACTAGGTAGACCAGGACCAACGTAGCCGGTTCTAGCCAGCTACACACCACATCCGGACATTGCAAAAATGTCTAGAGAAGAGCTGTTAGTACAGCTAAAAACATTAATTAAAATACATAGGCAATTAGTCCAATATGTAATGCGGACTGCAAAAGTCCAACCAGCTGTTCATGTACCACAGCTGACCCCTCATCAGGGGAACACTAATAAAATAACACCACAGAACATACAGTCATGTCTTGGTAAAACACCCGTAAAACGGGAACAAATTCCTTTCTGGTTAGCACAGAAAATCACTCAAATAGAGGCAGTATTTCCGGATACTACCCCTATTGAGAAACACAGAATCTTGACCATCTGCCTTCCTATGGGAATCGTACCACACGTGGAGGACTGCGACACTTGGGGTACAGTCTTTGCTTCCATTTACACAAAAACACATGGTGTTCCGTCCATGGCGGTAATACCAGAAGTGCTAAAACAGATTCAAAATGAATACGGTCCATAACCCGCTTTAACTCTTGGTATGAAATTACTGAAAGACTTCAAGCAGGTCTCGGCTATATTATTAGCCAACATAAAGCATTCCAACTTCACTAATCACCTTCACTGTATCTGCTAATGTCTCTGGTGAGCAAAGCGCGGAGATACCCTTACGGGATTGATTCCTGCGCGATATAAGAAATTAAAATAAAATAAATAAAATAAAGGGAGAAGCAGCATCTGTGACGATCTGCCAGAAGTTTAAGGAAACAGATATAACAGATCAGCCAATTGAGCTTGCCAAAATCATAGAAAAGTGCTATGAAGAATTAGGTAGAGATAGCTTGGGTGGGAAACCAGTAAAGCCCCAACTGCTCGAAAATCCTGAAAAATTATTTATTAAAAATAATTTAAACACTCCTAAAAAGAGCTGGGATGGAAATAAACAATCCACTACCAAGGAAAAAGTTTTCCAGTCCAGAGGAAGGTCTCCTCGACGGAGGGAAAGAACTCCGACTCGAGAACACCAGTCTCCTCAGAGGGAGCCCTCTGAGAAAAAATACAACCTTAGAAATAGGGATAATTTGAAAAAACCTGATAGATATCAAAGTATTGATACACGTCCCTCTCGATCTTTTTCGCAGAAATCGGAAAGAAGAGGATGGTCAGACCCAGGAGAGCACACCAAGTCCAAAGACAAGGAACCTGCTCAGAGTAAAAAATCTCAATTTCCAAAAAAGAAGGTAGCCAGTATTAGAGTAATCAACCGTGCCGAGAATACTGAGAGTACATTCCTTACACAAATTCAAATATTCACAGTTTTTTGTTAGGTGAAGGAAAAATGGACAAAGTAATGTACTTCAGAAGGGAAAACTTCCACGTCTAGAAATGCAATCCTTCTAGTTGAACTGGAAATACTGAATTTTATATCAGCAGTTCTATTGTTCAACCATTGATGGAACTGGTCAAGAGTGTCACTATCGCCCGTCCAAGTCATAAAGACATCATCAATAAACCGGAGCCACGCTCCGATGTATTGAGTGAAAGGGTTGTTTTGATAGATATACGCCTCTTCATACATTGCCATAAATAGTACAGCTAATTCTGGAGCAAAGGGGCAGCCCATGGCTACCCCTTTGACTTGGTAGTAGTATTCTCCATTAAAGCAGAAATAATTCTTCTTTAAGGCGAACGCTGCCAAGTCGACAATAAATTTGGTAGGCACCTGTGTTGGTCTAAAATCTTTTTCTTTTTCTAGATATAAATAAAGGCCCTGACGAGAATCCTCTAAGACCAGCAGGATTCGAAACGCGTAGGCCCATTACCACTCCCAAGTCTGCATGGGTGATAAGTTCATTTGAATCGCCTTGTTGCTTATCACCTCTTTGTGTACATTACTTTGTCCATTTTTCCTTCACCTAACAAAAAACTGTGAATATTTGAATTTGTGTAAGGAATGTACTGTTTGTATAAATAATTTTCTTAGCAATACCCTTTAAAGATACTTCGCAGACTGTGGCCTGTTCCAGAATTTCTGTGCTTGTTTGCCCACTGTAAATATTGTTCACTGTAATATATTACACACGTTTTGTTTTCCCCTTGTGTCCCTGAATGGTTGAATGTTGTATGATTGTGACATGGTTGATATAATGAAAGATTCCCTCTTCTATTAGTTTTGTACCTAGCATGTAAAATTGTTCACCTTTTCGAAATAAGTTTTTCAAAAAAGATAGCCGCTTTTTGATAAAATTGAACCAAATAATAAAAGCTACTAACCAGCTTCCAGTCTTGAATCATTGCTTCAGGTCTTGTGTTCTAACATTTGTTAATTAATTTTTGGAATCAGTACTGGCATTTTCATTTTGTTTTCCTAATACTGGCTCAGCCATACTGATTAGAGCCATCCCTTTGTAGTTCTTTGGAGAATACTGAGGACACAGTTGAAAAACGGGGAGTGGGCACAGACAATGTTAGACAGTGCAGCAGAAATCAGTATAGCCCGCAAGATCTTGATGAGCCATCTGGAGACAGTGGACACGAATGAATTCATTCAGGTTGAAACTGCCGACACCAGACTTAGCGAGCCCCATAAAATATACGAAATAACATTGCGTATAGAGGGTGATAAGACTAGGAAAATAAAGGGTCTATTTTGGGATAAACTCTCAAAAGGCTATGATATTCTGTTAGCTGAAAAAGATTGGCCCCCAGAGTTTGTCAGGGAGTGCCCTCGTGGCAAAGAAATGATTATGCCTGCCTTCTCGAATCACATTCCGATTCACAAAAAAATATACTTATGCAAGGAAATGGGCAGTAGCCCAGGCACCGGCATTATATAAAAATCATGTAGGATGGGATGAGGACTCACCTCCTCACAAAATCCAGTTAAAAAGTGAACCAACTGCCCAACGGCAGTATCCCATTAAGCAAGAAGCTAAAAAACAAGTCAGGGAGATCTTAGATCAACTTGAATACCAGGGGGTGATTGAAACATGCACCTCTCAAATGAGCAATCCTTTGTTTCCTGTCTCCAAGCCAGACAATTCATATCGTCTAGTTTTGGACTACAGACACCTTAATGCATGTTGCAAAACATTTGCAGTACAAAACTCGCATAGTGCAGCCCTAATGAATAACATAGTTAGGAAAAAATATAAAACGACATTAGACATATCTAATGGTTTCTTTTGTCAAAACATTGCACCAGAAAGCAGATACGTGACCGCTTTCTCAGCATTCGGGTCGCAGAAAAATTTCTGTCGACTCCCACAGGGGTTCAAGAACAGCCCAGGACTATTCTCAGCTAGGGTAACAGAGTTACTACAAATATATGATGATGAGGCATTATCTTACGTAGATGATATCTATCTCACAGACGACGCTTGGATACTCACTGGAAAAGAGTGAACACCATTATACTTGGGTTCAAAACAGAGGGTTACAAATTCAACTTTAAAAAGTCTCGAATTGCCCATCTGACAGTACTATTCTTAGGGTACGAATTATCAAGTGAAGGAAAAAGCCTAGCGGACAACTTCTTAGAGAAGTGCGCTGTACTCCAAGCTCCAAAAACGCTGAAGAATTTACAATCCATACTAGGTTTTCTGAATTTCGGAAGAACTTATATTCTAAATTACGCAGAGAGGGTTAAACCTCTCTACGAACTAATTAAACCTGATTTTAAACAAATCAATTGGACTCAAAAACACACAGAAATTTTGAGATCACTGCAAACAGACATGTTAACTAAAACAAAATTAGATACACGTGATAACACACGCGATCTTGTAATCCGAGTCATCCCAGGGGGATGCGGATTCACGTACCTGACCTCTAATGAGGGAGAAAAGGTACCAATTTCAATTAAATCTCACTTGTACACACAAGCAGAAAAAACATTCAGTCACACAGAAAGAGCTGTGAAAGCAGTGCAAATTGCATTAGCAAATGAACGAGAACTAGCACATGGTAAAAGGATTAATATCCTCACAGCAGAATCCGCCTTCGAGGCGCTATTCAGCCCAGTAAACCTGCCTACAGTGTCACTGGATCCGAAATGGATACAGTATGTAGATTCTCTAGGAGCGGAAGATGTGAAATACTATTTCGCCCCGCAATTCGAAGAACTGAATGATTTAGAATATGAAGAAGAATATCCTCTGCCAATCGAACTTATGCCTCTCCCACAGTACGCCTGTATAATCTATACATATAGATTTGTACAGCATTTCAACGTAGAGAGCAAATCCTACGATGCAGCGTGTGCGATTGTTAAAGGTCGTTGGCTGTGCCGTAAATTCAGACCGAAAGTAACAAAAACTGAATCAGTAAGAAACTGTTCGGCTCACAGAGCTGAAATCAGATCTTTAAAGATGGCGCTTGAAAATGCAGAACGTGAATTCCCGACACTTATCGTGTGCGATTCTCATTTATGCGTCAACTCTTACAATAATAAACTGCAGAGTTGGATTGAAAACGATTACAAAGATGACACAGGTGCCACAATAAAGCATAAATTGCTCTGCAAACAGGTAGCTCTTTTACAGAAAGAACTACGAAAGACTCACGTGATACACGCACAGAGTCTTCAACGTGATGGCGTTCACGTTGCAGGGAATTCATTGGCTAATACAGCCACAGCGGAAGCAACTAAACCGGCTTCCGTAGCCACAAAAAAGCGTGCAGAAAAATACATAGACGGGGAAACCATGCTGGCAGTAAAAAAGACCGTAAAAGGCGACTGTGCAGCACTACCCGTGAACTATCCACTCAATTATGCATACAAATTTTGCTCGAATCCATGGAGTGGGGGATAGGGTAATTCCAAACACGAACAGGAGAATATTTTTAATAGCAGACGCACACATGGGTTTGGGTCCTAGGCATAGAAAGATCAAGGAATCCCTGACTGAATTACAATCAGTATACTGGTGGCCGGGAATGAGTGTACAACACCAAATATATGCAAACAACTGTGAAAACTGCAACAGGGATCGCAGTAGTGAACCATGCTACCGGCTACCAATCAGAAACAGCGTAACGCTGTCTACACCCCATCCTGCGTCCTATTAATCATTAAGGCTAAACACACTTAAAAAATGTGGCCTCCAGCGCTCGGCTGACGCCAGAACGGTTATAAGAAAGATCTGCGAGTCTTTATCGGCACATACGCAATTACCACGTTCCATTCTGACCAGGGTCCTGCTTTCAGCTCTCGAGCTTATAAGGAGGCCATGGCCAGCATGGGAATTGGGTTGCGGTATTCTTGTCCGTCGCACCCCGAAGGGAATAGTGTGGTAGAAAGAAAAAAACGAGACATAAAGCGATCTATAGCAGCGAAGGTATTAGGTTCAGGCGCTGGGTTGGTCAAACATCTAATAAGTGTCCAGACCAGTCTTAACAATTTGCCAAGAAATTCTCTAAAAGGTTTCAGCCCATACGAACTATTGTTCGGAATTAGAATGAGAATTCAGGACTTAGATAGTCAGGTATCAGTGGTACAAGATAATAGAACAGACTTTGACATCAAAGATCGTTTGGCTGTTTTACAGGAACTGAATGAAACAAGAAAATCCTTAAGCAACATAAAGTTAAAGCAACAGCCAGATACCACTGATGAGGCACCACAAGCAACAGCCCCAGCAAGGCCTGTCTGGATTCCAAAGATTGGGGATCTAGTCAGAGAAAAAATTGCGGTGAAGAAGGAATTTGGGCCTTCTTACAGAAAAGCAGTACCTGTCTTGGCAGTCACCGGAACAAGATCAGTAGTACTACCGCCCCTTGCTGGTAAAAAGGAGAACAGAGTTGTATCAATCGACCTGGTAAAACCACAAGCATGTGGCCTATAATCAACAGTAGGCCCAGTGGACTCCCGAGAAACAACAGAATACCCAAACTTGCAACAATCCAAGAGGTTCAAACTGAAAGACTAATCACATTCGATCAGCCTGCAGTGCACAGAGAAGGACTATGCAATAATGCCATGGAACTCGTGCCTCTTGAGACACAGATTGAAACAGTTCGTCAAGAAACACCTGTCTACAATAATGTGGAATCAGAAAGTGCTACCGAAAGACAGATTGAAAGAACAATCCCAACAATTGACAGAACTGCCTCTGGTTATTTCATCGACTTCGACAACTTTTTCCGAGGATCAAAGTAACCCCGAAGTGATGCCAGAAACAAAAAAGACATCAAAAGAAAATACAACGGAACTCTTTCAACAAATAAAAGAATTATATCGGGATTCACCGTTGATTGAGCATTGGATTATTTCAGGGGTATTCATACTCCTACTATGCCTAATTTTAGTTTTACTTTTAGGAAAGTTTATTACAATTGAATGGACACGGCAAGTCAGTTTATCAACCTAGTCCTCAAACCACACAGATCATCCCATGTGAAGAAAAGAGAACTGTCAACAGTAAATGTCACAGCCATTCCAATACCCGGTGGCGTAGTATGGGAGAAAACTGACTATGGGATCTATGGTCCGGTCGAGATCCTGAAGTATCCTCATCAACTGAAGGTTTCCTTAAGTGACTTTGTAAAACCTAGTACATTCTCTGATGATTGGGACTTTGATAGTATTAATGACATGATGTCTGATTTAGTAATGTCAGCTAGATTCACAGAACATGATTATTTACAAGGTTCGTCTAGTTATGAACAGTTATTCTGTTATACACATTATGGCGATCATTATTTGCATAAATCTGCACAGCCTAGAAATGTTTTTAAGTATAATCAATGGGAACATTGTGCTACACCACCTAAAATCAGTTCTAAAACATTCTTTGAGAAATTCAAGTACTTCTCAGGGTTTAACACCAGTGATGCAGAAACGTTTTATTACAAACTGTTAGATAAAACAGGAATGAAAACAATGCTGACAAACACTAAATTAATATATTCAGAAGCATTTTATGAAAAAATTGATGACATTTGGTTTTGATTATTGGAAAAATAACATTGAAACAAAAACCATTTGGGGTACGAAAGATTGGCAGGTACAAGGCCTTGAAGCACTATTCAGAACCTGCATGATACCAGAACAAATGATGTTTTTAAATGACACAATTCACCAAACATCCTGTCTTGGCCTAGCTAAGATCAAAGACCTTAACAAACCGTCTATTCCGAAGCCAATACCTGATAATGCAACAACAGATATTGAGACAGACGTAACTAAAATTTTACATTTTAACAGAACACATCCTGATTGGGAAAAGTGGTTAATCTGGCCTACTGACACAAACAACTGTCAAGATAGATTCCTGAACAAAACACAGGGGTTAAAAATGACCAGACAAGACCCTAGATACTCCCAGAGACAACATCCAGGGATAGTAACAACATACAGTGTAGGGAAACTCTGCCTCGAATGGCTAGGATCATCCACACTGGCTGAAATGAAGCAACACTTATCTTTACTTAAAGATGGTGCTGATTTGCGCGATTTCATTCTTGGTCCACGCAAACAGCGTCAAAAACATTTCATAGCGGCCAGCATCTATGCTGCGTACAACGAGGCTTGGAAAGTCACACAAATAGAAACAGCAGAAAAAATACGAGAAATTGATCGTATTAATTTGGAAAAATCACTTTCTGTAGTGGACAATGGGTTAATGACTCTGTCCTCCAGAATATATTCGTTGGACAATATTGTATCTTCTGCCTTTGACATAATAGACAGAGACTTGCTAATGTTACAGCATGGCCAGTCGCAATTACGTTCTATTGTACAATTAGGCTGGACGCTGCAAAATCTTCGTTCAGGCTATGTGCCTTGGCGTTTAATCAACACAACATCATTGTTTTCCATTTTTAACCTTACTGATAAACAAATCAGTTTGGCACAGAAAGGAGCAGACTATACAATCCTGAGCATCGAAAAACTTGAGAGATTACCATTGACAATGTCAGAAAGTCCTGTCATTGAATGGATAATACACGGAATTATCACTATTCCGATAACAACTTTCCGATTTAAAAAGTGCCTTGAATACATACCTACTGGCCAGTATGAAAGATTGGGTAAAGGATATGTTAAATCAGCATGGAAATTACAATACACACATTCATGCTATAGTGACAGCGACAAAAATGTATTTCTTAGTGTAAACGTTCACTAAGCGGTATACTTTTGTGTCAGGGTATTAATTTACACGGAGCCTGTGAAGGTAATTCTAACAACCTTTCATGCCACCAGCTTGTCACACCTGCAACTCAGATAGAGCCCTTCTTTATGCAACTCGCGAATGGGAGTTACATTCTAGGAACCGATCACAGATGTTGTGGCCTTGTGCCAGGGAAAAGTTATCTCGTAAGCGTAACTTCCATGGTCAAATGCTGTATGCAAGCATTGTTCCCGAGCGGGCCTGGAGACATAGAGACTCCCATCTGGCCTCGTCTGAATCTCTATTCTATACGAATTGATACTTTAAGCAAAATGAAGTCTGTGCTTTTGCAGACAACAGTGCCCATAACGTCATCAAAAGAGACGTATGATCTCCTAGTTGCAAGGACAGCTACAGAGGTTCATGACATTTTATGAACAAATTGCTCCATGCATTTCGTAGAAATGTTGAGCCAACTCCTTAACATGTCTAGTGCCACAGGCATCCCAGGCATATTTAAGATGATTTTTACGGGACTGCTAACACCATTTCAAGCAATTCTGGGAATCGTTCCAAATTTTGTCCACTCTGTTTTTGGCGGCATACCCCTATTTTTGGGACTTGTAGCAGGGATTTTATTTTTGACCCTCCTGCTTCGTTATGGCAAGCCACAGCTCAGACATGACTCCTATGGGAATGGAAGAGACAATCCTAGCAATCCGCTACCGGGACAGAATAACTAGAGTCCTTGGATTGGCCAGGCTGAGAGATCTAAACATGACCTGGTTCCTTTCATTCAGACCGATATGGCAAAATTGCATCTTACCTGTACTACGATGTATGCTATGCGGAGATGAGTGCGTGTTGGACATCTGTCTTTCACTTCCATCAGCAGTACCAATGGATATCGATACTTTGCTAAGTCCGATAACGGCTCACGCATTGTGTTGTCCCCAGCGGCTACCAATCCTGATGACGGCATTCGTTGAGACTCCTGTGCTACGACTAGGTGGTAACAGTGGAGCGAGTGACAAAAGCAACATCACCCAGGTACGACCTTCTGTGAGCATTGCTGATCCCGACTTTGATGACAGCAATCATTCTCACACCTGCCAAGTTACAGCACTATCGAATTTGGTCGAACTGTCACCTGATTTTGTAGACCAATTCTTTGAGAGCCTGTCTGATATGATGTTCTCACAGACACAGTCACAGACACTCTTGCAGCAACAGCTACAGCAACTACGCCCACCACAGGAGCGGAAAGTAATAAGGCAGCAACAAGTAAAAAGGTCACAGAATCTGCCTCATGGGTTACCACAAAAGGTGTCAAGATAGTCACTCCTTAAACTGAACTCAGACAAGACGGAAGTCCTCATCCTGGGATCATCACCCTCCGCCTGGGACGACTCCTGTTGGCCCCCGGCCCTGGGCACTGCTCTCAAACCAACGGACCACGCACGCAACCTGGGCTTCATCCTGGACTCCTCCCTGTCAATGAC
The DNA here is from genome assembly GCF_964263255.1 of Lissotriton vulgaris. NCBI lineage: Eukaryota > Metazoa > Chordata > Amphibia > Caudata > Salamandridae > Lissotriton > Lissotriton vulgaris. Next base: position 179,248,029 of record NC_141685.1, read on the forward strand.
CAGACAAGTCAACGCCGTCTCATCTTCATGCTTGTAATTGTAATTGTAATTGTAAAAATATTTGTTAAGCGCGGTTGCTGCCCGTAGGCGTCCAAGCGCTGGGTTGAAGCGGGAAAGTGATGGGAATAGGAGCTAAGGTACATAGGATTGAGCAAACAGCAGTGTCTTTAGGTTTTTACGGAATGAGAGGAGGTCTGGGTTGGACCGGAGTGAGATGGGGAGAGCATTCCAGAGCCTGGCGGTGTTCAAAGAGAACAACCTACCTCCAGACCTGGCTCGCTTCACTCTGGGAACAACGGCGAGGAACGCCTCCGTCGACCGAAGGTTCCTGTTAGGGTGGTAGGGGGTGACAAGGTCGGTGTTAATGGCAGGGCCCGTTTTCCAGAAGGCGCGGTGCGCCAAGCACAGCGCCTTGAAGGCCACTCTCTGCCTCACTGGCAACCAATGGAGACTTTTTAGAGCGGGTCTGGCTGACTGGGTGCGCGGAATTTCCAGCAGGGTGCATGCTGCACAGTTTTGAACAACTTGCAATTTTCTGAGGGTCAGCTCAGGAGCCCCCACGTATAGGGCATTGTTTGAGTCCAGGCGAGATTGGATGAGACCTTGTACCGCCACCTTTTTGGCCTCTAGGGGAAGTAACGGGAGAACTTTCCTCAGGATTCTAAGTAGGCCAAAGCAAGTGGCGGACAGTTTTGTGGCCTGGGTGGAGAAGGAGAGTTTGTTGTCCAGCCACACTCCCAGGCTTTTAACACTTTCCTTAGGAGTGGGGGGAGGGCCTAGTGCACTGGGCCACAAGGAAGTGAAAGGCACAGGGGAGGTTGGGCCTAGGAGCATGAGCTCTGTCTTTTCTCCGTTTAGTTTTAGGGAGGAGTTGGTCATCCATCCCTTAACGTCCTCCAGGCATTTTAGCAGGTCGGCTGGGGAATGCCTGTTGTTCTCCGTGGCCAGCGAGACCACAAGCTGGGTGTCGTCGGCGTACGACACGATTTTAATGCCATATGGTTCGACAACACCCGCCAGCGGCCTCATGTACACGTTGAACAATACAGGGCTCAGGGAGGAGCCCTGTGGTACTCCGCAGCTCAGGGGTTTGCTGGAGGACACTGTCTTTCCGTCGAAGATCTGAAACGACCTCCCAGACAGAAAGGAGTCAAACCACCTTAGAGCGTCACCTGAAACTCCGATGTTATAGAGACGGTCCAGCAAGGTGGTATAGCTGACCGTATCGAAGGCGGCACTTAGATCAAGGAGGATCACTGCCACTGATCCTCCCTGGTCCAGTATCCTTCTAGTTTCTTCGGTGACCGCTAACAAGGCGGTTTCCGTGCCATGCTTCGGTCTGAAGCCTGTCTGGGATGTGTGTAATAGAGAGTGGTCCTCCAGGAACTGGACCAGCTGCGCGTTTATATACTTCTCTAACACCTTGCTAGCCCAAGGGAGAAGTGAGATGGGGCGGTAGCTGGAGTGGTCATCTGGGTCTAGGCTGGGTTTCTTCAACAGCGCCCGTACCATGGCCTGCTTCCAAGCTGTGGGGACTGAGCAAGCGGATATGGATGTGTTTAGAAGATCCAGGATTACAGGCAGGGTGGCTTTGCTTGCCTGCATCAGGACTTCTGGAGGAGCAGGATCACAAGGGGAGCCCGACTTGACTTGTCGTGCCACCTTGCTTAAAGTGTCGAGGTCCAGAGGAGGGAAGTGCTCGAGGGAAGGCTGGTCTGGGTGGAGAGGTGGTCTGGGGGGGAGAGGATTAATCGCATCCGGGGTTGTGGCTGCAGTTGGGAAGGTAGAGTAGATTTTTAGAACTTTGTTGTGAAAAAAATCCGCAAGCTCGTTGCATTGGTCCTGGGTTTTGTTAGGAGGGGGAGCCGTGTTGGCACTGGAACATTGCTTTATAATTTGGAAAATTTCTTTGGGCTTAGATTTCGCTTCTAGTATTTTCTCGGAGTAGTGGGTTGCCTGGGCCGTTCTGATCCCTTCTTTGTAGGCTTTGATCGCCTCTTTGTAGGAAGCCTTTTTATCTGGGAGGAAGTCTAAACGCCAGGCTCTCTCTCGTTGCCTGCAGAGGCGTTTTAGCTGTCTTAGAGAGTCGGAGAACCAGGGGGCAGATTTCTGTAGTCACTTCGAGGAGGATCTATGAAGCGGGAGGATCGAGTCTAGCGAGTGGGTGATCCAACTTTCATAGTGGACGTTTGCCACATTGGGGTCTAGGCAGGGTGACGGGCGAGTGGAGTCCAGGTTGTGCAGCCAGAGGTCCAATGGGAGTTTTGACCAGTTCCTCCTGGTGGTGACTTGGGGAGGTAGCTGGGGGGTTTTGTGTTTGACCCAGGTAAACGGGACCAAGAAATGGTCCGACCATGGAAGGGGGGTGGGTTGATCCACAGTAAGATCCAGGCAGTTACTAAATATAGGGTCGAGTAAATTGCCCTTTTCATGGGTTGGGGCTGCAACCAGTTGGGACAGTTGGAGAGCTTCCAGAGCATCTCGTAATTCCTGAGCAATGTGGTCTGAGGGGGAATTAAAATGGAGATTGAGGTCCCCTAGGATTGGGTGGTTGGCGGAAGAAAGAATTCTTTGCGCTATAATTTCTGGAAGAGACCTGTGGAACTCTTTTACAGGCTCAGGGGGGCGGTAGATCAGGGTGCCGGAGAAAGTGCTATTTGCGTTGAACTCTATGCAGAATGCTACACTCTCGCACTCAGGGATAGTTTCTGCTGTGGTACGGCATCGGTACTGGTTCTTCAGAATGATCGCCAGACCTCCGCCTCTCCCTACCGGTCTGTCCACTCTAAGGATATGGTAGCCTATGGGTAAGGCTTGAACCACGTCTGGCTCAGAGTGAGCAGTGAGCCACGTTTCTGTCAGGAAAACAGCGTCTTGTTTTTGCTCCTCGAGCAGCATGGCAATCTGTGTGCTGTGTTTAGGTAAGGAGCGGCAGTTTAGCGCGTACATACGGTACGTTTGTGTCGCGGCCGGCGGAGATTTGCGGAAGGAGTGTTTGCACCCCGAACATCGGACGGGTAGCTCTGTGGGTGCAAAGATATGGGGGCACTGGGGAATGGCAGTCCTACCTATGCTGTATAGGGCCGCCGAGCTGTAGGTCCTGCTCTGGGTGGGGTGGGAGGCAAGGTTTGTGGCCCCGGGTCCCGGCTGGTCACGGACGGGCGCAGACGGGCTTGCCTTAGGCGCGCCTTCGGCGCGCAAACGGCGCTCCCGCTGCGCTCGTCCGCTGCGCTTCCTGTAAATGCACATATTTAACCAGAGGGGGTGTGTGGCCTAAGTGGGCGTGGTCAGCGTGCACGCCTGGTCTGATGGCGGCCGCTGGGGCTGGTGAGGGGCGTGACAGCGTTAAGATCGGCTGTGCGCTCAAGTGAAGGCAGATCCTGGCGGTGGTGCAAGGTTAAAAGCAACAGAGTAAGTGACACCACGCAATTCTAAAAAAGCTTCGTTTTAAAAGTTTTTCCAAACAAGTGTTTGCCAATAACAGTAGTACCTCCAGCTCCCGGCTTTCCGCCTCAGGAACTGGGTAAAGATGTATACAGAAGCGCTAGTGGTCAGCGCTTTTGTAGAGCGATCGGGGGGGCGTGGCCTAAGTGGGCGTGGTCAGCGTGCACGCCTGGTCTGATGGCGGCCGCTGGGGCTGGTGAGGGGCGTGACAGCGTTAAGATCGGCTGTGCGCTCAAGTGAAGGCAGATCCTGGCGGTGGTGCAAGGTTAAAAGCAACAGAGTAAGTGACACCACGCAATTCTAAAAAAGCTTTGTTTTAAAAGTTTTTCCAAACAAGTGTTTGCCAATAACAGTAGTACCTCCAGCTCCCGGCTTTCCGCCTCAGGAACTGGGTAAAGATGTATACAGAAGCGCTAGTGGTCAGCGCTTTTGTAGAGCGATCGGGGGCGTGGCCTAAGTGGGCGTGGTCAGCGTGCACGCCTGGTCTGATGGCGGCCGCTGGGGCTGGTGAGGGGCGTGACAGCGTTAAGATCGGCTGTGCTCTCAAGTGAAGGCAGATACTGGCGGTGGTGCAAGGTTAAAAGCAACAGAGTAAGTGACACCACGCAATTCTAAAAAAGCTTCGTTTTAAAAGTTTTCCAAACAAGTGTTTGCCAATAACAGTAGTACCTCCAGCTCCCGGCTTTCCGCCTTAGGAACTGGGTAAAGATGTATACAGAAGCGCTAGTGGTCAGCGCTTTTGTAGAGCGATCGGGGGGCGTGGCCTAAGTGGGCGTGGTCAGCGTGCACGCCTGGTCTGATGGCGGCCGCTGGGGCTGGTGAGGGGCGTGACATCGTTAAGATCGGCTGTGCGCTCAAGTGAAGGCAGATCCTGGCGGTGGTGCAAGGTTAAAAGCAACAGAGTAAGTGACACCACGCAATTCTAAAAAAGCTTTGTTTTAAAAGTTTTTCCAAACAAGTGTTTGCCAAAAACAGTAGTACCTCCAGCTCCCGGCTTTCCGCCTCAGGAACTGGGTAAAGATGTATACAGAAGCGCTAGTGGTCAGCGCTTTTGTAGAGCGATCAGGGGGGCGTGGCCTAAGTGGGCGTGGTCAGCGTGCACGCCTGGTCTGATGGCGGCCGCTGGGGCTGGTGAGGGGCGTGACAGCGTTAAGATCGGCTGTGCGCTCAAGTGAAGGCAGATCCTGGCGGTGGTGCAAGGTTAAAAGCAACAGAGTAAGTGACACCACGCAATTCTAAAAAGCTTCGTTTTAAAAGTTTTTTCAAACAAGTGTTTGCCAATAACAGTAGTACCTCCAGCTCCCGGCTTTCCGCCTCAGGAACTGGGTAAAGATGTATACAGAAGCGCTAGTGGTCAGCGCTTTTGTAGAGCGATCGGGGGGGCGTGGCCTAAGTGGGCGTGGTCAGCGTGCACGCCTGGTCTGATGGCGGCCGCTGGGGCTGGTGAGGGGCGTGACAGCATTAAGATCGGCTGTGCGCTCAAGTGAAGGCAGATCCTGGCGGTGGTGCAAGGTTAAAAGCAACAGAGTAAGTGACACCACGCAATTCTAAAAAAGCTTTGTTTTAAAAGTTTTTCCAAACAAGTGTTTGCCAATAACAGTAGTACCTCCAGCTCCCGGCTTTCCGCCTCAGGAACTGGGTAAAGATGTATTCAACACCCTGCGCATGCTCCACAAGATCTTCAGATGGATCCCCACTGAAACCAGGAAGACCGTCACCCAGGCACTCGTCACCAGCCGACTGGACTACGGGAACACCCTCTACGCCGGAACCACAGCCAAACTTCAAAAAAGACTCCAACGCATCCAGAACGCCTCCGCACGACTCATCCTGGACATCCCTCGACACAGCCACATCACCGGACACCTGAGAGACCTGCACTGGCTCCCCGTCAGCAAGAGAATCACGTTCAGACTCCTCACCCACGCACACAAGGCTCTCCACGACCTGGGCCCCAAGTACCTCAACGACCGCATGAGCTTCCAAACGCCCACCCGCCAGCTACGATTGACCAGCCACGCCCTCGCCACTATACCACGCATCCGCAGAGCCACCGCCGGAGAAAGATTCTTCTCCTACCTGGCAGCCAAGACTTGGAACTCCCTCCCCACCTACCTTCGGCGAACCCAAGACCATCTCTCCTTCAGGAAGCAGCTCAAGACCTGGCTGTTCGAGCAGTAACATACCCCTCTCCCCCAGCGCCTTGAGACCCTCCTGGGTGAGTAGCGCGCTTTACAAATGCCGTGATTGATTGATTGATTGATTGATTGACTCCATCAGCACCCACCAGGCACCATTCTTGTCCAAACAGCAGCAAACGGGCATGATTACTGATTTTCTAAAAGCAGCCATCAAATCTACCGAGCAAAGCAGGAGTCGCGATCATAGTATTGACTTATTTTTAACCTTCCCAAGGCCAGGAACACCTGCAAGGACATCACTGACCCCCTGAGGAGAGCTAATACAAATCCCTCCGACGAAGGTAGCCCTAACAGGGGCGGGAAGGAAATAGACGAACAACGGGGCATGTGTTCAGACCTTCCATTGACTACAAAAAGAGAAACCCAGGATTTACAGACATCAATAACCATACTTCGAAACTCATGGCACTACGACCAGCGCAGTAACCTGCAAGTAGTTGAGGCACAAGTATATGGTCACCGGTCCACCTTGAAAACACAATTACAGCAACAACAACAAATCATATTTGGAAATCTAGAGGCAATCCCAACCACCCAGAAACTTACAACACCACAAATTCTTTATTAAATATAAACACGGACGAGCAATCGGTATCCTAATCTCTAGATGACTCTGGTTCCACAACAATAACTTTCAACAATTGCAACAAGATAAATTCAGTCTCCTAATCATTTCACCGCAAAAGGAAAATCAAACTGGGCAGAAAATCCCGAGCCTCATCCAATACGATGACAATTCAGTCACGTTCAACAACCTGGAAATGTCTCCTTTGCTGTCACTGTCGCAAAATAAGATTCAACCCAGCAAGATCCTTGGCACGCCAGACCTTCCGGATCCTCCATTCCCGGACAGGCCATTTTACGAAGAACAACGTGTTAGTTCACCTTTAGAAGGATTACACAGTCACCCTCCACCATCAGTTTGGCGACACCTGCTAAACACCCTGCATACTATCGGCAAAGCGATGAACTACCACGCTGATAAGTTAGACACACAGGTAGACCTTCTAAACATCTTAGCAAAGTACGTCCAGGGGGTCGAACAAAAGTTGCAAAACCTCAACTACTTGATCACGAGGTTATAGCGAGATCGCGAAACAACATACCAACCATGTCATTGCCACTGCACCCAAATAATAGACAAACTGGCAGCAGTTCCAACCCTAATGACTGAAATATTGGGGGTCGTCAGCAGCGCGCCAATGAAGACCGCACCTTCTCCCAAGAAAGCAACAGACCCATTGAGGGAAGTTGTCCAGGAATGTCTCAGTACTCAGAGGGCCCCTAACAATAAAGCAACAGAGTCTATCACAGAACAAACTCAAGCAATTACGGATACATTTCAACAACTGAACGGACAGGGACCTATGAGTGCCCCATCCATCTCACCCAAGGTTAACACCAATCAGTTGTCAGCAAATCAATCAAAAGCATTAACTCCATTATCCAAGCGGGAGAGAAAACGTCTGAGGAAGGTCAGAAACCGCAAACAGCTCAGGCATTCAACAAAGGCAATTCGCACAACGACTGAGCTAGAAAGGACCGAAAGTGAAGACATCACCTCTTCAATCCTAGGGGAGGCCGGAACTACTGAGGACCACTTCACTCCCCCGACAGATTTGTTTGCTGCTCGAAGCACTCAAAAATCGCACACAGCGGAAATAATTCCACCTGCAAAGGTATATGGAATATTCAACCCGAAAAGGGAAAGGGAAAACAACATCTTACAACTCAGGCTATACAAACCAAGAAGCTCAAGCTTAGCAACAACACAAAAGAACCTACAATAAATAGCTTGAAGGAGGCCATCGGGCCAAAAACAACAGAAAGCGAAGAGAGAGGCTGAAAACAGAAACAACAAACACTCCAGGACAGGGAGGTAGTGTATCGAACTCCATCATGAGCAATGATAACTCATTACAAAATCGCATAAGTAATCACCAGATTTCGTTCTTATCACCTTCGCTGCGGCGGCAATTCCGCCGCAGCGCTAGGGGGGAGGGTGGGCCGTGTGGCGCTCCCATGCTCGTGACGAAACCGCTCCGTCACGAGCCTCGGGCGCACTGTGCTTGTGACGGAGCGGTTCCGTCATGGCCCCGCCCGCTCAATAGAACGTGCCGCGCAGGCGCGGAATCAGCGCCGCGCAGGAACGCCGAGCGGGCCGTGACGGAACCGCTCTGTCATCAGCACAGCGCGACCGCGGCTGGTGACAGAGCGGTTCCGTCACCAGGATGGAAAAGGCTATCAGACCCAGAGCGAATCACTGTGGATCTACAATCCAATCAGAGCCCGGTTACCAAAAGAGGACCCGCCCACTTCAACCACGATCAGAAGTTGGATTTTATTCCCCATTACGTTTCAAGCGGACCTCATGACATCCTCAACAGAAGCGCACTATTGAAAGTATTTAAAGCCCTTCCATCTTTGTGTCATATTAACACCAGCAACATAGAAAGCATAGAGTTTAGACCAAACTTCAATCCAATTGGCCAAGAGATCAGCACAGTCACCTTCCTTGACAGCTCCAACATTGAGCAGATATGGCTGCAACAGGACTCACTCACCAAATGGGGCATTGAGGTAAAAAAGTCCGCTTTCAACTGCTACCCAAGTCCACTTCAACCACCCAATCAGGCAGAGGGCTTGCTCAGAGGAGCCAAAGGCCCTGAACAGGACAGCCAATGAAGGTAATAACCCAAAGTCTAAGAAAAATCACCATAACTTTTTCCCACCCAGAAGCAGTTAGGCCTTTAGGCACCAGGCAGATGAATAGAGCCGGGAACAGCAATACCATGGCATGAACACCATCTTCCAAAGCCCCAATTTTGAACCAAGGTTGCGACATCTGTTCCTGGAATGTGAACGGCCTAAATGCAAAACTGGAAGACCCTGATTTTATGGAATTCATCAACCAATATGATCTACTTCTCCTCCAAGAAACATGGCAGGCAAATTGTAATCCTATAGTACGTTTCAAAGAATATCTAAATCCGGCTAAGAGAGTCCCCAAACACGGAAGAGCAAAAGGAGGACTCTCCACCTTTGTTTCGACTAACATCCCATGGCATGTTATCGCCATAGATCTTGATTCAACCTGGATGTTATGCATTCAAATAGTTGCGTCGCCCGCTTATAGCTTGTTAATATTGAATGTTTATATCCATCCCGCTTCCATACTAAAGAGGTCAAGAGTGGAGAAATTACTTACGTGCCGCATTAGCCACCCTCAAACTCGCTCACCCGTACTCTAACATCATACTGTCGGGACACTTCAATATGAACCTACTTCATGGAGGGGAAAAAAGTAAAATTGGCGGCCCATATATCAGCAAACGACAAGATTTCCACGGTAATAGATGTGCAGCTCTTTTGGAAGAACTCTCAATGCACATGCTGAACACACGTGGTCTGATCAACCACCCTCCAGCCTGTACAAGGGTTACACAAAAAACAGGCTCAATCATTGACTACACTTTTACGGACTATGATATTTTACCATACATTTCGAATTTTCAAATACTAGATTGTGCAGAAAGTGATCATTTACCACAAACTTTCAAACTACTCACAAATACGGGGGCGCTAGAGGGCGCACAAGCTAATGGCCGCACTTTAGTGAGGCTCTGGCTGCCTGGTCAGCTTTATCCTTATTTTATCCTGTTTGACTGCGGATCTATGCCTGAAACTCTCACCGAGTGTGAGCCTTCCTACCCTGCAGCTCCAGTCCAATTTTGGGGACGAACCGAGCATCGGCGCCGAACTTAGCCGGCCGAAGACTCTGGCCGGGACGCATCGCTGGGGAGAGGAGACGCGAGAGCCTGCGTGCGGCGCCACTCGAGATCGGGGCTTGCCACGAGGCAGGTAGGCCTCGGAATTGGAGTGATCGGCCCGGGAGGTGCGGGACCTGCCGGACCTTGGTGGTCGGCGGCGGCGGTGAGTCTTCTCCCTACACTGCCTGCGGCACCGGGCGGTGGTGCTGGTCGGCGGACCTACGCCCTGCTGGGAGTGCGGAGAGTGCCGTGAGCTACCGCCTGAGCCGGGGGATGCTTGACCGGGACCCCGGCCTCTGACTACGGATTGCCGGCGGTGCCCCTGATACTGCTTTGGGTTCGCTGCTTCTGGACACTGGGAGTCGGGGAGTGTCTTGGAACCCGTGGGGGCCTCGGACTGAGACCATACTGTGGGCGTTGCTGCCCGATGGAGACGTGCTGGGCCTCCCCCCCTCCACCCCCCCAGGGCACTTTGAGCGCGGACCTTGCTTGCTTCTCACCGGCGCGTTACTAACCGCCACCCACACAACGTGGCCAGCTGGGACTCTGACCCCCCTAGTAAGCAGTGGCGGCTGGTCCTGGTCACCGGAGCTGGGGCGCATCGAGGTGGGGGAGACATTCTGGCACTGCTACCCTGTTCCTCACGCAGAAGACGCTGCCAACGACGCGACCACTGCGCAGGGGGCGCGAATGCACAGAGGATTGGCGAAGGGCAGTGAGCGCCACACTGATCGCCTCTCGCTGGGCGCCTCGGGCCCCTACAGGCGGAACGCAATGGGGAAGAACGACAACAAGCAGCCTGAACTCTCTTTTGAGCCTGCTCCGCCCAAGAAGCAGCTGCGTGGCACGACTGGCGCTGGTGGTGCCCACGACCCACCGGGCACTGAGCCCCCTTCCACGTCCATGGCCCCTGAGATGCGCGTAATGCTGGAAGAGATGAGACAGGGCTTCGCCACGATAGTGGACAAGGTGGACCGCCTGTCCTCCAGGATGGATGGGGTCGTACAGAAACTGGAGGTCCATGAAGAACGCTTGACGGAAGCGGAGAGACGCATTTCTGCCTCGGAGGACTCGTCTGCCTTTCACGACGCGCGCCTCTCCAGAATGGACAACATACTGCGAGTAATAGCGGCAAAGAATGAGGAGTTGGAGGCGAGAAGTAGGCGCAATAACATTCGCGTAACGGGTGTACCGGAATCCACCAACACTGGGCGCATGGAGGACTACGTAGAGAAAATCCTGGTCGCTGCGGTGGGCAGAGAGGCCTTCTCTGGTCAATTTATCGTCGAAAGGGCGCACCGCTCCCTGGGTATAGTGCCCAAGCCAGGGGCGCAGCCGCGGCCTATCATCGCTCGGTTGCTTAAATACCGTGACCGCGACGCAGCACTACGAGCAGCGCGGGCGAATCACAACCTGTCTTGCGATGGAGTGCCCTTTTCGGTGTACCCGGACTTTACGCCGCTGGTGCAGGAGCAGCGGAAAAAGTTTCTGGTTGTGAAGAAAAAGTTAAGGGACATGCAGGTGGATTACGCCCTCCTATACCCGGCACGACTTAGGGTGACCCATCAGGGCAAACAACATTTTTTCATCAATCCGCAGCAGGTGGAGGACTACATCAAGAAACTCCGAGCTACCAGGAGAGATAGACGTAACGCGGACAATGAAGATGCGGACGGAGACCCAGAGGAGCAAGCTGCAGACTGAGGTCGCCTCCTTGTGACTGGTTGGTTGCCCTCCTGTTGTAGAACTGGCATTCGGTTCGGATCCTTCGACCTGTCTTGGCCCCGGTTGTTCTGACCTGGATTACGGAACTGGATTGCAGTATCTTCATAGTGTGAACTGGCTGTGGACTGGCGGACAGGTCGTATGCTGTACTCCAGTGTTGAGTTTTGTATCGGAATGTCCAGGATGGTGGTGAGGTTGGGGGAGGTGTACGCAGTGGCGGATGCATAGATGACTCACCTGGCCTGACTGGCATCTGCTCCAACAGGGGGGGATGCCGCGAAAGACGGTGATATGTTGGACAGGCTCTGATCTGCAGGGGTGATATATATAAGGCACCACCCCCCCTTCTCTGACTGTTCCCGTATGATCTGTGCGGGGCGGGAGGGGATTGTAGGGGTGTTTCGGTGTGCACCTCTGATGCCCCTGGAAGGGGATTCCCCACACAGTTTTTCTATGGTTGTTGAGGGCCGGGATCGGGGTGGGGAGGGGGGATGTGATACTGGCAAGTTTGGGTTGCTTCAGTGGGAGGGGGGAGGTCTTGTTGAGCGGGGATTGGGGTGTTGCACGGGTGGGGTGGGGGGGGTATGACTGCTGGGGTGTGCGTTGTTGGCCCTAGGGGCAGTTTTGTGGGAGATGTTCATGGCATGTATGCGGAGATCAAGTACGGAGTGTGCGCGAGAGTCAGTGGATGGGCAATGCGAAGATTCCAATCAGTAAGGGGACTTGTCATTGGTGCGCTCCGAGCGAGGGCTGGTGCACTGACCGTTGGTTTTTTTCAGGGATGTGATGATGAGCATGGGCGATGTCGCCTTGAGTATTGTTTCAATTTTGTCCTGGAATGTTCGGGGCCTTAATGACCCCCGGAAATGCAGAAATGTACTTGCATATTTGGATAGGCATCATGTACAGATCGCAATGCTTCAGGAAACCCACCTAAACCCACGTACTGTTCCTAAGTTTGCATGTAGATGGGCTGCTGTGAGGGAGTTTTCCTCGTATTCCACTTACTCGAGGGGCACGGCCATTCTGATTAATAAGGGGCTTCCTTTCCAGAAGTTGGGCGTGAACGTGGACACGGAGGGGAGGTATGTGATCCTTTGGGGCAGATTGGGCACTGATGTGGTCATGCTTGTTAATTGTTATGCACCCAATATTGACACACCCGGTTTCTTCCTCGCATTGTGGGGTCATGTACTGGAGGTGGAAGCTACACACTTAATCTGGGGGGGGGACTTCAACCTCTCCTTGGATCCTGGGGCAGATAGGTCAGATGGTAGTGGACAATACAATATGAAGGCTCGGGACACTCTTCAGGGTATACTGTCGGAGGCAGGCCTATTGGATAGCTGGAGACACACACACCCAGTGACTAGGGAGGGCACGCATTTCACGACGCACGCATGCTCGTGGGCGAGGATAGACTACTGCTTCATCTCGCGAGGACTGGCTGGGGGTGTAGATCGGGTGCAACATCTACCTCGTACTTACTCAGACCACTGCCCCGTACTAGCTGTGTTGGAAATGCCTGGTTATGCCAGAGTGCGGCCGCCGTGGCGGCTCTTCCCCTCTGCTCTGCTTGACCCTGTTTTTAAACACGAACTTGGTGAGGAGATTGAGGCATTCTTCCCTAGAAATAAAGGGTCGGTCGATAAGGTGGAAACGATCTGGGAGGCCTTTAAAGTGCCTGTTAGGGGCGTCACGATCTCTAACAGCTGTGGTATACTCAGGGCCATAGTGCGCACGTTGTCTAAACTTGAATTGGAGCTTAAAGCGCTGGAGGCGGAGATGGTCAGAAATCCTCGCCCTGACCTGGCGGAGGAATTCAGGGCCAAGCTTTCGTCCTTTGAGGAGGAGGCAGCTAGAGAGGTGAAGTTCCGTGGCAAGTACTGGACGGCTAGGCGCTACTGTGAGGGGGACCGGCCAGGAAAGGTGCTCGCGGCACTCACTAGACACCAGCGCCATGCCACCCACATATTAGAAATCACTGATGGCAAAGGCGGGTCCTATCAGGACACTAAGAGAATCCAGGATACCTTCCTGCCGCACTATCAGCAGTTGTATTCCACACAGCAGGAAAGCGAGGTGGACTTCGGGAATTTCCTGGATGACATAGCACTCTGCTGGTTGAGTGACAGTGATAGGGCATTCCTAGGATGTCCTTTTGAACTGCATGAGATCAGGGAAGCGATTATGTCCCTCAGCAATGGCAAAGCTGCGGGGCTGGACGGCCTTCCAGCCGAATTCTATAAGTGCTACATTGACATCATGGCACCGGTGCTGAAGGAAGTCTTTGAAGAATCGCTGGAGGTGGGGATACTGCCGGGCTCAATGAGGGAGGTAGCGATCACCTCACTTCTGAAGCCAGGAAAAAACCCGGTTGAGCCTGACGCCTATAGACCCCTCTCGCTGCTCAATTGCAACGCAAAAATACTTGCTAAGGTGCTGGCGACCAGGCTGTCCCTGCTCATGACTACACTGGTGTTGCCGGATCAATCTGGGTTCGTTCCAGGGCGAGCCACATCGCATAACCTTCGCACACTGTTCTCCCTGATACCCACCATAGCGCCTACGCGACCAGTCGCTGCTGTGTTCCTGGACGCCACCAAAGCGTTCGATTCCGTCGAGTGGGGCTACCTCATGGCTATCTTAGGCAGAATGGGGTTCCCTCGGATCTTTATTGCCTGGGTGAAACTGCTCTACACCTCTCCAGTCGCTAGGGTCGTCATTAATGGGGTGCTATCTGCTCAAATGCCTATCACGAGAGGTACTAGGCAGGGCTGCCCCCTGTCGCCCCTACTCTTCGCCTTGGCGATCGAGCCACTGGCTTGCAGGATCCGGCAATTACATAAGGCCAGCACCTTTAACTGTAACCAACGGCAGATTGGCATTTCCCTTTATGCGGACGATGTTACATTGTACGTGCGGCACCCGCAACAACACCTTAACCCACTCCTGCGAGAATTTATAGTGTTTGGCGGCATATCCGGAGTGCACATTAATTGGCAGAAGTCGCAGTTCTTCCCCCTCACAGCCGCAGTTACCCAATTTCCATTGGATTACCCCTTGGAATGGTGTGGCTCTGACCTGCGATACCTGGGCATTGAGGTTTCGCTCAATAAAGAGGACACGATTCGGTTGAATTACGGGGATGGCTATCTCGCAATTGACGGGCAATGTGACCCGCTGGTTGGCCCTCCCGCTGTCGATGGCAGGCAGGTCCTCACTGATAAAAATGGTCATCCTACCGCGGTTCCTATACTTATTCCAGAACGTCCCCTACTACCCGGGAAACTATTTCTTTAAGAGGCTCCGCACCGAGCTGCTACGCCTCTTCTGGGGCGGCAAACAACTGCGTCTTAGCTGGAACGTCCTAACGCAACCATATGACAGGGGCGGATTCGATGTCCCTGATATGGAAGTGTATTATCTCAGTGCTCAGGCGCAGCATGCGTTTCACTGGGTTAGCCCTGCCCCTTTTATGCCGCAGATTGCTGCCGAGGATTGGATAGTACATCCACTCCCGCTCAAGGGCATGCTACTGGGTCAGGTTGGCGATGTCGAGACACCTGCTACCACTGTTACCTGCACTGTTGACTCTTGGAGGAGAGTGACTAAACTACTTGGAGCGCCCATGCTTTATTCACCGGCAATGCCTCTTGCGTACCACCCAAAGCTGTCGCTATTGCTGGAAACTGGGTTTCGGTCCATGTGCAAATGAGTACACATTACCACTTGGGGTGACTTGTTCCAGGATGGTTCGTTCCGCACCAAAGATCAGGTGTTTCGTACCGGTCCCCCGACACCGATGGAGATGTTCTATTATATTAGGCTGCGCCAGGGAATGCGGGACATACTCCCCAGCTTCCCGGATGAGCCGGGGACGGTTCTGCCTTTGCATGTGTTGCTGGTGTCAGATGGCAGGCACCTGGTGTCCAAACTGTATGCTGCCATACGTGGGCAGCGGCCGCTGGCTCTGTCAAGGGCACGGGTTGCCTGGGACTCTGAACTGCCTGTTGGCCTCACTGATGAGCAGTGGAAGTATTGCTGCTCGGTAACTGCTGACATATCCTCCAGCTGTCGATTGAAAATTATTCATTACAAGTTTGTACAGAAATATTATTACACTCCGGTTCGGAAGCTGCGGTTTCACCTCTCAGAGGACGACCGGTGTGCGCGTTGCCGCGCGGAAGGTGCGGGATTCCTTCATTTGGCCTGGGAGTGTGGAGCGATTCAGGCATACTGGCCGCAGGTACATACTGCTCTCCAAATCATGATTGCTGGCCCCCTCCCTCTGGACCCGGTGGTGATGTTGCTGGGGTATACCAAGGATGTGCCCAAGGCGGACCGGAGGTTTGTCAATATTGCTTTGCTGCTAGCTAAAAGGAGGATCGCCTGCAGATGGGGGAGGGGCAGGGCACCGAAGTTTAAGGACTGGCTAGACGACCTCACGTACTGCCAAGACCAACATTGCATCTATGCGGAATTGCTCCCCGCCCGCTGTAGACCCAATGATTTTTGGTCCCCTTTACAGGTTTACTGGTTTTCCCAGATGGCTCACAGTGACTCCTCTGGGGATGAAGATCCGTTGCCTGCCCCCTGAGCATGCGGCCGTTGCGTAGTACACTCACCATATTACATGACGACCGAGGAGTAGGAACTCAGCCCCCCCTGCCCAGACTATGGTGGTAGGCTTACTGCTGGAGGGCTGCTGGGAACTCTGGGGTACTTGCAGGTCATGCGCTGTTACTCACAATACACATCTTCCTAGCCCTCCCAATATCCTAGAATAACAGATCTGCGGGGGGCAAACATACACATTGGCTCCAGTGACTGTGCATCGGTAGAGATGACGCTTGCATGGGTGAGCACTAAGCCCCGCTTTTTGACATAATGCACTGCTATTGCCTGTGCGCTGCACGCTACCTGGGGTGACACACGAGAGGCCATCCTCCCCTTGACACAAATGAGGCACACTTATGCACACGGAGACGTGGCTGGCTGACTGGTGGGGACTGAGGCATTCGGGGGCTGGGGGGTTTTGTGGCACCTATCGTCCTTGATTGGTAATATGTCTTTATGCGTAGATGCTGAGGGATCCCAGCACCTTCTGACCATGAGTGGGGGGGAGGCGTGCTTTACTGTGATTGTCCTCACTATACTGATCACTGTGGTGTGCACCTTGTGGGCCTACCTATGCGTGATGTACCAGCCCATGACTAGTCACTGATTTTTTACTGAATGTACCATACCTGTCATGCTATTTTGAATTGTGGATGCTGTAACTGTCATGTATCTCTGTTGACCGCAATTAATAAATAAAAAGGTTTAAAAAAAAACTACTCACAAATACACCAAGATTAATAACAAATAAGGTGATGTCTTCACAATCTCAATGTTTTAACCTAAAGCGCCTTACCTGGAAAAAGGAAACTATCGGTGACATAATGGGCGTATGTACCACCCTCATGGAGAGCATTGAAAATGAATCATCGCGCATAGAGGCATGGGAATCCTTTGTTCTCAAACTAGACAAAGAACTCCCAAGACAGGGCAAAGCGAGCAAAGTAGGAGGTTCACTTGGGGCAGCATGGTTCACAGACAGCCTACGGAAACAAAAAAAAACAACTGAATATATATTTAAGACGTCTAAGAACCTGCAGTCAAGAATCCACCCAAGAGACCCTAAGCTTAATAGAAAAAAACAGAAAGGAATTCAAAATGAACATCAAGGTAGCCAAGCGAGATTATGGAGCACTCACATGGGTGAAACTCCTCAATGCCAGACTCTTCTGGGGTATAATCAACCAGCTGTCAAATGGCCAGAACTGACACTTCAACTCAGATGTAATGGAGGATACTTGGCGAGCCCGTATTGATCAAACATATAATGCAACCTCCACCCCACTTCTAATAACTCATGGGAGGCAACCTGAGAATGCGGGATCCCAAGTAGGAATAGTCGCTGAATCACCTAGGCCACTCCCACAGGAATTTGCTAGCCAGTTCACACAAAAACAGGTCTATAAGATCATAAAAAATCTAAGCCCAGAGTGAGCCCCGGGACCCAATGGTCTGCCAAACGCCCTATTTCGGCAGGACCCATCGTTCTGGAGCGGTATTCTGACCCCACTTTTTACACATGCTCCAGTAACTGTCTTAATCCCGGATTTATGGCGAGGAAGCATTATAAATCCTATATACAAATCAGGCCCTCGCGCTGACCCCTCCAATTATAGAATGATTGCATTAATCGACGTTGAGGCCAAGATATACGCATCAAACTTGTTGCTAGGATTGGGTGGATCGTACGAACTTGATGCCAAACACGCAATGGGAATTTCGGGCAGGAATGGGCACCCTCACAAACAGCTCGGCGGTAACTCTTCTAGCCAATCAAGCCTATGCAAAATCCTGCACCTTGTATGCATGCTTCATCGATCTCAAAGCAGCATTCGATAACGTTCCGAGGACAAAATTATGGGCCAAAATGCAAAGTTGGGGGGTGCCCAGAAAACTACTAGAAGCCATAATCAACTTGTACTCGCACACGTGGGTCCAAATAAAAATAGGCGACGGGCATACTCTAACAAAAAAGATTTATACATCAAATGGACTAAAACAGGGGTGCGTTCTGGCTCCCTGCCTATTTAGCATCTATCCTGCAGACCTGAGAAGTACCTCCAACTTACACAAACCGACCCCCCAAATCTGGGCAAAACATCGATACTTAGTCTCCAATACGCGGATGACATAGTCCTCCTAGCCCAAACACCTATAGGCCTACAGAGATCGATAATATCTCAATTAGGTGCCTACAGTACTTACGCCCAACTTTCAATTAATGATCAAAAAACAAAGATGCTATGCTTTTGAAAACACCTGAAAAATAGGAAAAAAGGTAAATTTACTTGGAATTTAGATGTGAACCCAATATCCCAGGTGGATTCATATAAATACCTGGGGTTTCATCTTGATCATAATCTACATTTTAAGCCACAACTGGAACAAGGCAAAACGAAAGCGAAACAACTCCTCTTCGCCTTTAAAACTGTTCAGAAGAAGCTAACAGGCTGCTCAACGGCCATCTCCTTAAAGTAATCGCTGCTAAATTCCTCCCCTCCATATCCTACGGGTCAGAAATTTTTAAAACAAGAGATGCCACAGTCCTAAATCTAGCACAGTCCAGTCTCTTCAAGAGACTGTTTTCAATTCCCCAATATATCTCTAAGGCTCAAATTCGATTGGAATATGGCCTCAAAAACCAGATACCAGCTAGACAAGGGGCAATGGCTAAATATTATTGGCGGATGAGGAAAGCCGATGATAACACCCTGGCCCACTTCTGTTGGGAAGAGATAGAAAAACAAGCCAGGCTAAAGAATTCAATTGTTACCATCTTAAACGAGTCACTTCTGGCCCTTCAACTAGAGGAAGCATGGCTCTCAATTCCTACATACTCTGGATTCAAAACAGCAGCGAATAACGCAATTAAACAGGTCTCTTTGCTAATGGACAAAACTACCTTTGCCATGAAAAGTCACGCATGGGGCGTGATACAATCATATCAGTTGCTGAAGCCCCAAGCATACCTATCTGAACACTTTTCACATCATAAAAAGCACTTTTTGATGTTACTGCATGTGGGGTCTTTTCCCACGAAAGACTTAACTCCGAAGTGGCTATGCAGCTGGCTGATCAAAGAATGCCGCCTCTGTAGACAAGGAGAAGAGTCACTGCTACACCTGCTATGTATTTGCCCCTCATTACTAGAAATTAGAAAAATATTGCTCCGCGAGTTGCTGAGGAAGGCCCAATCAAGGGCATGCAGAGGGGCAGTCATACTATGTCTCGGAGGCTCGTCAATTCAACTATCTTGCAGAGCCATAACCTTTTCGCAAATGGCGGCAAAGTAACTTGATAAAAAAGCAATTGAAATAACTGGAGCAGTCCAGAACTGAATGGCCTGCTCAATTTTTAATTAGCCTTGCCATCTTGCATTTTATTGTTTGTAAAATTTTCAGAATAATATTTTATTTCCCAATCAGATATTTTTAAAGCTATTGCTCGTCGCATCCTAAGCATGCGATTGCCTTACGCACGTACTTTGAGAATTATCAAACTTTCCCCAAGTTGTATTTACAATGTATTATAGTGGTTTGTATACACTTTTATGATTTTAATGAAATCAAATAAAAGTATTATGACTGACTGACTACTACGCCAGCTACGGGGGCTTCAAGACAGGGTGGATAATGCTGAAGGGCGATCACGCAGAAATAATGTCCGTATACTGGGAATACCGGAAACGAGTGAGGGCCGTAATCCCACCCAGTTTGTGGAAAACTGGCTGCGAGAACATGTAGCTAAGGAGGGTCTGACCAACCCATCAGCCAACTCCAACGACATCACCCCCTCCCAAACCCTCTGCGACTCCCTAGCTTCCTTCTTCCACAACAAAATCGCAGACATCCACAACAGCTTCGACAATCGACCCGAAGACCAACCTACCCAATCTTCTGCTGGACCTTCACCCCCCTTGAACATCCTTAACGACTTGAACCCAATCTCCACTGAGGAAACCATCCACCTAATGAACTCCATCCACTCAGGATCCCCAACTGACCCATGCCCTCACCACATCTTCAACAAAGCAGACTCCATCATATCACCACACCTCCGAGATGTCATCAACTGCTCCTTCAACTCCGCCACCTTCCCGGAAAGCTGGAAACACGCAGAACTCAGCGCCCTTCTGAAAAAACCCACAGCTGACCCCACCGAACTCAAAAACTACCGCCCCATCTCGCTTCTTCCATTCCCGGCCAAAGTCATTGAGAAAGCTGTCAATAACCAGCTCGCCGCCTTCCTCGAAACCAACAAATCCCTCGACTCCTCACAATCCGGCTTCCGAGCCAAACACAGCACTGAAACCGCCCTCATCGCAGCAACAGACGACATTCGAACTCTACTGGACAATGGAGACACAGTCGCCCTCATCCTCCTCGACCTCTCTGCTGCCTTCGACACAGTCTGTCACAGCACCCTTCTACAGCGCCTCAGAGACGTAGGAATCCAAGGAAAAGCACTGGAATGGATCACCTCGTTCCTCACCGGAAGAACACAGAGAGTCCGCCTCCCACCATTCAAGTCAAAGGCCTCTGAAGTCATCTGCGGCGTGCCACAAGGATCGTCACTCAGCCCCACCCTCTTCAACGTATACATGAGCCCCCTTGCGGCCATCGCACGCCAACACAATCTCAACATCATCTCCTACGCGGATGACACTCAACTGATCCTATCACTCACCAAAGACCCTAACACCGCCAAAACCAACTTACACGAAGGAATGAAAGAAGTAGCCGAGTGGATGAAGCACAGCCGTCTGAAACTGAACTCAGACAAAACAGAAGTCCTCATCTTAGGCACCTCCCCCTCCGCCTGGGATGACTCTTGGTGGCCAGAAGCCCTTGGAAAAGCCCCCATCCCGACGGACCACGCACGGAACCTGGGCGTCATCCTGGACTCCTCACTCTCGATGACCAGACAAGTCAACGCCGTTTCATCATCTTGCTTCAACATTCTTCGCATGCTCAAATAAACATTTCGCTGGATCCCCACCGAAACTAGAAAAACGGTCAGCCACGCACTGGTCACGAGCCGCCTGGACTACGGAAACACACTATACGCCGGTACCACAGCTAAACTCCAGAAAAAACTCCAACGCATCCAGAACGCTTCAGCCAGACTCATACTAGACATCCCGCGTAAAGAACACATCTCTGGTCACCTGAAAAACCTCCACTGGCTCCCCGTAAATAAGAGGATTACTTTCTGCCTCCTAACCCACGCACACAAAGCACTTTACGAACTTGGGCCCGAATGCCTCAACACACGTTTGTCCTTCTACACCCCCTCCCGTCAGCTGCGATCCTCCAACCAAGCCCTTGCCACGGTACCTCGCATCAACAAAACCACCATGGGAGGTAGATCCTTCTCCTACCTCGCAGCTAAAACCTGGAACTCACTTCCCACTCACCTTCGCCTTACCCAGAACCACCTAGCATTCAGAAAGCAACTTAAAACTTGGATATTCGACAAGTAACCCCCCACCCTCCCTCCAGCGCCTTGAGACCCTATGGGTATGTAGTGCGCTATATAAATCTATTGACTTGACTTGACTTGACACAGAGTGCCGCCCAGACTTCCCCTTCCGGGAGAGCCACCCAGACCACTAATAGCACGCATTTTGAATTATGAGGACCGGGACACAATACTACGTGCTGCAAGAGAGAATGCCCCTATCCACTTCCAGAATAAAACGATCTCCCTATACCCGAATTTTACACTGGTGATTCAGAAAGCGAGAGCTACTTTTCAGGATGTTAAAAACAAACTGAGAGCACACAATCTGAAGTACGCCTTACTTTTTCCGTCCCCATTTGAAAGTCATTTCTGGCCAGAAAATGATATTTTTTGATAACCCTGAGGAAGTGGCAGACTGGCTGGAGATCACCTTCACACCTCCTGTCTCCCAGAACTCGATCCTGCCGAGCAACTCCGCACGATCCTTGTCACAACATGAAGATGCAGTCAACATGGAGGAGAATCGACGCCATGGCGATGCGCCTAGGGTGAGCCATTTCTGGAACAGATCTCTGGCAGCCAGAAGGAGGCTCTTCTGACATCTTCTGCCACTGTCCACTTACATGGCAGGACACTCCAGAGTATTAGTGCGCGATATAAATTCCCCTATAACATAACATCAGCAGCCCTGGCGGAACATGATGCCCAGACCTGTGTGGTGTCTAGCCGCTCCTCGGACGAGGTCACAGTTCGTTCAGACTCTGAAACCGGAGATGCATACATTCGCACTGAGCGTATCCTGGTGAACTGTGTCTTATTTTGAATTGGGATAGTCTGTACTTGTGAGACCTTTTATCTTTTGAAAAAAATACTTATTGGGGACTGGGAAGGGCGTCGGAGTCTACTTTTGCCGTGCAGTAAGGACGGCTCTCCTGTCCACAGCAATCGGTATTCCAATTGTTTATCGTGGAGAGAGCCGCCCATTTGCTTTCTCATGAGCGGTTAGCGCTCTAGTAGCTGGCTTCCCAGCTATAAAGCTCATGCATTCCCGACCGCGCAGCAGAGATGCATACATTCGCACTGAGCGTATCCTGGTGAACTGTGTGTCTTATTTTAAATTTGGATAGTGTGTACTTGTGAGACCTTTTATCTTTAAAAAAAAATACTTATTGGAGACTGGGAAGGGCGTCTACTTTTGCCATACAGTAAGGATGGCTCTCCGGTCCACCGCAATCGGTATTCCGATTATTTGTTGTGGAGAGACCCCGCCCATTTGCTTTCTCAGGAGCGGTTAGCGCTCTATTAGCTGGCTTTCCAGCTATAAAGTTCACGCATTCCCGGCCACGCAGCGGACACACACGGCGGGCGCGCCGCGGGTGCGTCAAAGGCAAGCCCGTCCGCCCCCCTCCGCACCTGGACGCTGCCAGCTGCCAGGGAATGCTGCCCGCCAATACCCAGAGACCTTTGCCGCTTAGGCGGATCTACTCCCAGGAGAGATTGGTTGAGCTGGGGCATTTGGTACAGTGTAGAGGAGGATTAACCAACTTTTTAGAGGGAAACGCCTTTCTGACAGGGAGGTACCCGGGGTGTGGGTGGGCAAGGGAGAAAGGTGTACCTATTTATTTCAACCCATCATCTCACTTTCCCCTCAAACCTTTGCGACATGGGCAGGAGGAGGGGAATAAGAGGGACATAGGAGGAGGGTGTCAAGTGTTCTTTAAAGGTCTCTACCCCAATGTACGTTCAATTCCAAAGCATGTGGCTGAAATCTGGGATTTACTAGATGAGGCCAGGCCTGACATCTGTCTATTTACCGAAACTTGGTTGAATAATGAAGCGACGCCTGCATTGGCAACAGCATTTCCAGCTGACTATGCAGTCATCCGTTTGGACAGATCTGGAAGGCAGGGGGAGACGGTTGGCTATTGCAACTCGTGCCCCCTACCATATTAAAACTTTAGACACTGTCTCCTCCCTCAACCTAAAGTTATTAATATTTAGGGTACTGTGGGATACAGAGTGATCGGGTGCCTTAGTGTACCACCCGCCGGGAGGAAACAAGAGAGAGTTTTGCTCCACCTTGTTAGAAATGCTAGCCCCGTACATGCTCCAAACTGACAGGTTCCTACTGGTAGGTGACTTTAACCATCATCTGGAAGCTCTCTCCAGTCTGGAATCTGCATGTTTGGTGGCAGCAATGGAATCTTTAGATCTTTTCCCCAGAATCACTAGTTTCACTCACACGTGGCTGGTCATGTGCTGGACACTGTCTTTACCAACATCGGCGAGGTGGTGGTGGAACCTCCGCAGAAGATGGGCTGGACAGATTACTCGGCACTAAGCTTCTCGTGGGTGTGTATGAAACAATCTAGCCCCCCACCCAGTCATAAGGAGCTCCATAGACCCTGGAAAAGGGTGACTCCGGCTGCCTTTAGCAGGGCCTTTGTTTCTCCTGTATTGGAGAGGGACGATGATGGGGACATTGCCTTAGATAGGTCTGAGGCCGCCAAAACCAACGCCTTAGACTCTATTGCTATATTTAAGAGGTTTAGGACTCAGGAGAGGGTGGCACCTGCCCCTTGGTATACAGACAATCTCAGAAGAGAGAAAGCCTCCTGCAGGGGTTAGGAGAGAAGATGGAGGAAATCCAAGCTGGAGCAGGATGAAGTACTTTATCGAACTGCGCATAGAGCCTATTTATGTAGCTTTAACACAGCTCGGAGATCCTACTTAGGCTCCCGTATCATGGAAGCTAAAAACTCTTCCCTGGAATTGATCACGATCTTAAAGGAATTCACTAACCCAAAGTCTAATAATCCGCTCCCACCGCCAACTGAGGCACTGTGTGAGAACCTAGGGAGCCATTTTATCAACAAAATTAATGTGATCTATTGTGCATTTGGCCCGGAAGAGGGCACGCACGGCAACGCTCCCTCTCAGGAGGATCATAGTCCTTCAAGATTATAACTTATTCCCAATGTCACTGGGGAAGAAGTCAGCTCCCTTTTAATGCAAGTGAAATCTGGCTGCCCATCAGACTTGGCGCCCCCTTTGTTATGTCAGCGTTATCCCCTGTTCTTTCTGAGATCCTCGCTGAAGTTTGTAATTTCTCGCTGGCCACGTCCACTGTTCCTCTTAAATAGAAAAGTGCGTGCATAAAACCCCTGCTCAAGAAGCCGTTGGCTCACCCCGCCGACCTTAAGAATTTTAGACCCATTTCTCTTCTCCCTTGTTGTGCAAAGATCATGGTGACAGTAGTCAATCTGCATCTCTCCCAGTATCTGGAACAGAACAACATACTGAATACCTCTCAGTCAGGATTCCGTGCCTCCCATAGCACAGAGGCCGCACTGTTGGTTGTTTAACACCTAACCGGTGTTAAACAACCCATCCCATGCGGAGTGCCACAGGGTTCTTCCTTGTCATCTCTTTAATATATACATACTCCCCCTGATACAAACCTTGAGGGACAAACAGGTGAGAGTATTTAATTATGCAGACGACCTGCAGTTACTCTTCACCGTTGACGACTCGGAAAAATCAGTCAGTCACTTCCAGTCAACCATGAGGTTCATTAAATCCTGGATGGACCAAAACCAACTGAAATTAAATCCGGGTAAAACCGAACTGGTATTGACTGGGGATAGTGCTAAGTACTGGGGCCCTCACTATTGGCCCTCAGATCTGGGTCAAGCTCCGCAACCATCACCATCAGCTAAAGCGCTTGGAGTCATTGTGGACAGTGACCTCTCACTAAAGGCACAAGTGGGCCAGGTGGTCTCCAAGTGTTTTTACCAGCTAAAAAAAATCAGGAAGGTTCGGCGACTACTAACGCTTGAAGCTACTACCCAGGTTGTGATCGCCACTTTTCTGTCCCATCTGGACTATGCGAATGCCATTTACTTGGGTCTCCCAAGTTATCTACTCAAGCGTCTCCAGATGGTACAGAACTATGCTGCTAGGATAATCTTGAAGCAACCAAGGTGGCAGGCAGCGACCCCCCTTCTCATTAAATTGCACTGGCTCCCGATCATACAACGCTGTACCTTCAAAGCAGGTTGTATGATTTTTAAATCGCTGCATGGCAGAAGCCCTAAATTCATCAATCAACTGATTACCAGATATGTTCCCTCCCGCAACCTTCGTTCACTCCACCTAGGCTTCCTTCAGACCCCCCCCTTCAAACTTAAACGCTCTGGTGGACGTAGGTTTGCAACACTTGCCCCCTGCTTATGGAACACCTTTCCACTGGAAATCCGTCTCTGCCAAGATTTTCTATCTTTTCGGAAAGCACTGAAGACCTGGCTTTTTAGACAGGCGTTTTAACCTTCTTCCCTCACCTTCGTTGTGTTACGTTCAAACTTAGCGCCAAGAAACTAATCAGTGTTAGTGCGCTCAATAAATGACTTAATAACATAACGGATACGTTAAGGATGTCCTTGGATAGGGATATCCCCGTCATGTTGGTTCTGTTGGATTTGTCGGCAGCCTTTGACACCATCTCTCACTGGATCCTTTTGGACCGGTTGCGTGAGTTTGGTGTCAGAGGCGGGGCCTTCAATTGGATCCAGAGCTTTCCGACGGGTAGAACACAATGTGTCCAGCTGGGCTCATTTGTTTCTCAAACCACTAGTGAGGATAAAGGGGTACCACAGGGCTGAGTTTTGAGCCCCACTTTGTTTAACATATATGTGCCACCCCTAGCCTCAATCATTAGAAATTGCGGGTTTGAAACTGTATTCTATGCGGATTACACCCAGCTGATAGTCCCCATTGAAAAGAGCCCTGCAGTTACTAAACTTAAATTTAGACACTGCATGACCAGTATAGCGAGCTGGATGAAGAACAACTTTCTCCAGCTCAACTCCTCTAAGACGGAGATAGTGACAGGATGTGGTCTCCAGATTGGTGGCCACCCGAGTTAGGAGATGCGCCCGCCCCTAGAGGATGGGCATAAAAATTGATAATACTCTATCAATGGGAGAGCCGGCAAAATCGGTGACAGGTACCTGTTTTGGAACCATGCGAATGCTCAGAAGGATTTTTCCGTGGATTCTGCTTGCGGCCAGACAGACTCTGATCCAGTCAATCTTGGTTAGCCGACTGGACTATGGCAACTCACTGTTGGTTGGGATGAGGGAGGATCTGGCTTCTAAATTACAAGTGGTTCAAAACACGGCAGCCCGCTTGCCCTCAACAAGCCGGCTCGGAGCCCCTCTCTACCCCTTCTGCCCCTACTGAATTGGCTCCCTATCAGAAAGAGGTCCATTTTTAAATTGTTATGTCTGTTTTTTAAATCCCTTCATGGGATGGGACCAGCCTACATGATGAAGAAGATCGAACGGTACCAGCCCACACGACTGCTGAGATCCAGCAGTCGTAACCTGCTCTGTGTACGGAGAATCAGGAAGGCAAGGATGGGTGGTAGGGTTTTTTCGTATTTAGCCCCCACCCTTTGGAACACCTTGCCGGACGAGATCCGCGCTTGCACCAATTTCCGCCACTTTAAAAAGCTTTTTAAGACCTGGCTATTTAAATGATTTCTCGGCAATAGTGTATGACTCCTCCAGGCCCCGAGAGATCCCCCTGGGGATGATTTGCTGCGCCATCCAAATGAGTAAGTAAATAAATAAACTAGTCTAACATTATTTCCATTAGTTACTCCACAGACTGCGAATGAGTATTAAGGTGGTATGATAGGCCTTCCGGAAGTTGGTATAGTATGAAGTATTGATTAGTAAGACTCAATGTTCACAATGACACTTGGTAATCCCGTTCTTTATGCTTATTTCACGGTGATGGGGCTTGTGCTGGAGCAATGAGAATAATGTAACTAAATATGGGGTAATGTGTGTTATGACCGTGGTGGTTGCCACCCCCTCTACGGTGACTGCACTGTGGTATTGTTTATGTAGAGTTCCTGTTGAACTTTTTGTTATGGTTTGGTCCTCTGCTGTTCTCTGGGGGAACATATTGGGGAGTTTTTATAGTTCTGCAGGCTCAGCTTCAGTTTATGTGACACCAGATTGGCCTAGTATCCTCTTTGTTCACAATAGATCACCTTACATAGAACCTGATGACACCTCCTAGCAGATATAAGTACAGCTCTTGGAATGTAAGGGGGCTGCATTTCGCTTGATTTACGTCAGGCCTTTGATTCCCTACATTGGAATTATATGTTCTACGCCCTGTCCAGATTTAACATACCAGAGGACTACATAAAGTGGGTGAGGCTGTTATACCTAAATCCCACAGCGCGGGCACGTACAGAATTTTTCGCAGCAGTACAGTGTTGCACGACCACTGACTCATTGTCAGTGAAATTGCTCTCCCTCCCTCGCAGTTCCTCCATTAAGTGAGGCCTTCCTCCGAGCCCCTGCATTCTTGAGTGTTGGTGTTCGAGGCCTTCCTCCACCTGCAGGTTTCACCTGCGCCTCATCCCTGGTGGATCTCTGTTTCCATTCTCTTGCTCCGCTTTTTCTTTCCTTTTTCACACGTTTTCTCCCTCACTCCCTCACTTTTATTTCCCCCCTTCACTCTCCTCTGGGTCTTTCCTCCATTTTCTGTTTTTTCCCTCATTTCAAGCTTCCCCCTTCACTCTCCTTCTGTGTCTTTCCTCCGTTTTTCATTCGTTTTTACCCTCATCTCAATCTCCCCCTTTCACTCTCCAGTGTCCTATGTGTCTTTCCTCCACTCTTTCTGTCGTTTTCCCCTCATTTCAAGCTCCCCCTTCACTTTCCTTCTGTGCATTTCCTCCATTTTTCACTCGTTTTTACCCTCATCTCAATCTCCCCCTGTTACGCTCCTATGTCCCTTGTCTTTCCTCCACTCTCTCTTGCACTTTTGCTGCCTTATCTGCACCTTTCTCTCTCTTTTTTCCTTTTTCCTTTTGCCTTTTTCACCCCGTTTTTCACCGCATCTGTTGCCCAAGCGGCCCCTCCCCCCAGCATGACCAGTGCGACTGGCCCAATACAGTTCCCCTCCCCGTTCCCGCCTCCCAGCTGTCCATCCCTACCCTACCTAATGGCGACTGTGCCGCCGGGGTGCCAAAGGCAAGCCCGTCGATGCCCATCCGCGACCCGACTGCGACCAACGGCAGGAACCCTGGATCTCTGCACTGCCAATGCTATGACCCAGTAACACTCCACGCTCTTAACCCAGGCCGCAACAACAACTGCAAGCTAGCATCACCAGCCGAAACCCACGGACCCTTAAGCTGTCACCGCTGCCAGCACAACTGAACCGAAGACCCTGCAATGCATCCCCCTCAATGTCCGTTCCCTCCACAAACACCCCAACAAAATCTGGGACCTCCTTGACAGCACTACCCCAGACGTAGCATTCTTTACTGAAACCTGGACCAACACCACCTCGGGACCGGACATCGCCATTGCCATTCCCCAAGGATACAAGATCTCCAGGAAGGACCGCCCAACACGTCTGGGTGGAGGAAACGCCATCATCCACAAATCCACCCTCCGCCTGAGCACACTCCCTGACGAGCCCACAGACTGATGGAACACCTTCACTTCAAGATACTGGCCAGCCCTACCTCCACCCTCCGAGGAACCCTCATCTACCGACCCCCTGTACCCCGCACTCCATCTCGGACATCATCTCCCCACATGCCATCGCGTAAACCAACTACACCCTACTGGGAGAACTCAATTTCCACCTCAACAAGCAACTGTATCCCAGTACCACATCCCTCCTGGACAACCTCCACAACATTGGACTCCGCCAGATCATGACAGAACCCACGCACTCAGCAGGACACACCCTCAACCCCCTCTTCACAACAAGAAACTCCATCACCTTCAGCCACACCACCGAACTCCCATGGACTGACCATCTATACGTCCACTTCACCTTCAGAACACCCACCATCCACAGACACCAGCACCTGTTCCCATGAAGAAACTGGACCAGAATCACTGATGACCAGTTAACCTCATTACTCAGCAACTCCACCCCAACCATCACGGAAAACGACGACGCGCCAACACCAAGGCCCCTCTCAAGAAAAACAAACACAACACCCGCGCCAAGAAAGCTAGATGGTTCACCACCGAACTTTGAGAGCCCAGAATGACTTGCTGCCACCTCAAAAAGGCCTGGAGAAGCACCAAATTCACAGAATCCCACAACAACTTCAGAGCCGCCACCAACGCCCACCACCAACTCATCAGAAAAACGAGGAAAAAAGCAATTGAAGACAGAATTTCCACTCATGCACAAGACAGCAAAGAATTCTTCAACATCATCAAGGAGTTCGCCCAACCCACCAGCAAGTCCACCGACATCCTTCCTTCAAAAGAACTCTGCGACAAACTCAGCACCTTTTTCCACCACAAAATCAAGAGCATCTACGACAACTTCAACGAAGAGAACAGACACACTGAACCCTCACCAACCATCCCCAACACCCAGAAGCCAGCGATTGACAACTGGACAACCCTCACCACGAAGACACACTGAAGACTATGAAGTCAAGCCACTCCGGGGCCCCAACGGGCCCCTACCACCACCACATTTTCAACATAGCCGCCAACATCATCGCACCCATGCTCTGCCACAACATCCACTGCTCCCTGGCAATTCCATGATGACTGGAAACAGACTGAGTTCAACCCCCTCTTGAAGAAACCCTCAGCGGAACCCACCGACCTCAAAAACTACAGACCCATCTCCCTGCTCCCGTTCCCAGCGAAAGTAATCGAGAAAGCCATCAACAGCCAACTAGCCACATTCATCGAAGAGCACAACATCCTCGAATCCCCCCAATTCGGCTTCAGACAAAAACACTGTACAGAAACCACCCTCCTCATCGCAGCAGACGACTTCCGCACCCTACTGGACAAAGGAGAAACCGCAGCCCTCATCCTCCTCGACCTCTTAGCGGCATTCAACACAGTCTTTCACCGCAACCTAATATGCAGACTCCATGACACAGGTATCCAAGACAATGCCTTCGACTGGATCCACTCCTTCCTCTCTGGCAGATTGCAGCGGGTCAGACTCCCCCCTTTCCTCTCGGACCCTACACCTACCACCTGCGGAGTCCCCCAGGGGTTCTCCTTCAACCCTATGCTCTTCAACGTCAACATGGCTCCGCTCACCCTCATCATCATCAGCACCGATGGACTCAACATTGTGTCATACGCAGACGACACCCAACTCATCCTCTCCCTATCCAACAAACCCAACACCGCCAGACACAACGTTCGAGAAGGCATGGAAGCCGTCACCAAATGGATGAAAAACAGCTGCCTACAACTAAACACCAACAAAACAGAAGTACTCATCATGTGCCCAAATCCAGACGCCTGGAACGACACCTGGTGGCCCCCTGCCCTCAGAAGCCCGCCCACCCCCACTGACCATGCACGCAACCTGGGAACCATCCTGGACTAAGAGCTCAAAATGGACCGCCAGATCAACTCCCTCTCGTCCTCCTGCTTCCACACCCTTCACCGCCTACGTAAGACCTTCATATGGATCCCCCTCGAACACAGAAAGACCGTCACTCATGCCCTAGTCACCACCAGGCTAGACTACGGCACTGCACTCTATGCCGGAATAAACAAAACCCTCACCCCCAAGCTACAAAACATCCAAAACGCCGCTACAAGACTGGTCCTCAACCTGCCAAGACACTGCCACATCTCGCAGAACCTGCGCACACTCCACTGGCTCCCCGTCAAAGTTAGAGTCACTTTCAAGATGCTAACCCACACTCACAAGGCCCTCCACGACACAGGACCAGCATACCTGAACAGCCCACTCAAATTCCACGCACCCCAAAGGACCCTACGATCAGCCCAGCTCTCCTACCCCGTGGTCCCCCTCACCAGAAAGACCAGATAGGGAGGCCGATCCTTCTCCTTACGCGCGGCCAGAGCCTGGAATGACCTTCTGCCCCACCTCAGACAGATATCATCGCTCCCCATCTTCGCAGGAAACCTCAAAATCTGGCTCTTCGACAAACCCCCTCCTTGATGGACTGGAACCTGTGAACCCCTCAGCACTTCCCAGCACCTTGAGACCCTTACGGGTGAGTAGTTGTGCTTAACAAACACCTGATTTGCACAGGGTACCAGACAGGGCTGCCTGTTATCGCCCCTACTATTCATCTTGGCTATGGAGCCTCTCCTGCATAAACTGTGCAATATATCGGGTCATAAGGGGATTGAACTGGGGCCCAACTCACACATTGTCTCTGCATATGCAGATGATTTAAATCTATATTTCAAGAACCTAGACGAGGAATATGAACCTACACCTTTCACCTTTGACACGTTTCAGCGGCTTTCCGGGCTCTCGATAAATGAAAACAAGTCCTATGTCTATTTCTTCACTGACACGACAGTTAGTGGTCCTCTAGGCTTTGGGAAATGGACGGTTCAAATAGCACCTACTACTTTCAAATACCTAGGAATCCATATATACAGGGAAACAACAGATCTTCTAGATGGCAACTTACGCCTTGCTATAACTGCCATCATGTCCCAAATCAAGTTCTGGACTTCCCTGCCTGTATCAGTGGCGGGCAAGGTGGCAATCGCCAAAATGGGGATGCATCTTAGATTGTTATATTATTTCACTAATTTGCCCATTACGGTCCCGGCACAGGTATTTAAATTATTGTCCTCCCTATTGATTGATTTAATCTGTGGAAGGGGTCGGAGGTGCATTGGAATCACAAAGCTACAATTAGACACTAAACAAGGAGGGCTGGGGGTCCCGGACCTAAAATCTTACTGGTACGCAAGCCAGTAACAATGGCTAGCATATTGTGTGTCGGGACGTAACCTGCAGGAGATTGGTATGTCTCAACTGACATGGCAAAGAGGAGACCTACATACACTATTATTACCCAACAGCAAAATTCCACCAATGGCGCCTCATTTGTTGAGGGTGATGTACTGGGTTTTTAAGAACCCAGCGGTGCCAGGGAACAACACCCAAAGACTTCGAGTCCTTCCTGTTTCAGACTACAGAAACACAGAGTCTTCTAGGTGAAGTCAAAGATCGTATTTATTGGCTGCAGCCAGTAACAGGTATCCTAGAAGTACAACAGCATGTATGTTCTCAGGAGACTGCTCAAAATTACAAAGCCAGACTTCTCCTTATATACAAAATAATATGCTTTAGGCAAACATTCCTTATTTTACAGTAGATCATTCACATATTTTCACTACAAAGAAAAAGCAGAGTCATGATGACAAGTCCACATTTCAGTTCGTCCTGCCCGTAATCAATTACCCGGCAAGGTCCAGTATTTTCATCAGATATCGACGGACCCCCAATAAAATCGGGCACCTCCTCCTCGTAAAGCAAGTCATAAAGCAAGAAACAGGGACAGGTGTGTGTAAGTTTAGGCATGGTTTGTGTGTGCGATGAAAGGTTTATGATATGTTGTGCCTTGATACCAATCTTACTCGGCCACTGGGAAGGGATCTGGCCGAACAGGTTTGGCTTCGGGCGGTGGAGTTAGCTTGCCCAGGTCACGGAGGAGTCAGCAAAGGTGTACGTGTCCTTCGGACTCGGTTTTCGCTTTAGTCATTTGGCTATGTGAGGGCAATCACAAAATGGATGCCGTTCACAAAATGGAACCCAAGGGTTCGGAACGGAAATGCTGATTTCAGGGAGATTTCGTCACTCGATCATGACGCAAATGCTCATGTATAGCATTTAACTCATTACCGGTCTGCTGATACCAAAATCGTCATGATTCGACGATGTTTATGACACGGGTCCAGAATTTTCAGTACTACAAGGGTCGCGTTGTGGTGTTGAAGGAGTGCTTTAAGATACACCAAAACGGTGGCTCCATACGCCCCCACTATTCCCCTTTTGGGAATCCACTCACAGTCGGGCACAGTTACAAATAGAAAAATGTTGGCCTGGGGGGATGCGGCAGTGCAAACAGTGGTCATGGTTTGTCTGTACGGTGCCCTGATGCCTCACGAAGTCTTTGTCCGAGAGCATGGAGTACCGAACACACTGTTTCTCCTGCACACAAGGGTTTCTCACTACATACGTAACACTTGAGCCCCAGGGGGGATAGAACCAGCAATGCACAAACTACATACTGATGGGGAACGGGCGCCATTTAACGAGGTGGCTATACAGAGGGAACCGCACAATAGTAGCAGTGCCACTCCAACCCCTCGGTAACAGATGGGACGCAGATGTGGGCCGAGCACTCACTGACAAAGAATGGGGTGCTATTTTGGAATACACTAGGAAAGTATCAAGGAACCCTAAATTTAAGTTTAAACAGTTCATGCTCCTACATAGGACCTACCTGACCCAAGGCAGGCTGAGTTCTATGTTTCCAGACTCAGTGGATGGTTGACAGCGCTGTCACTTCTCAGAAGCGGGTCTGATACATATGTTGTGGAGCTGCCCACAACTACGACACTATTGGGCATCCATTTGTGCGATACTGAGGGACAGTGCCCCGATGGGAAATAATGTCTGGCTGGAGTTCTACCTGCGGGGGCTGGGCCCAAAAGGGAAGAAAGGAAACCCTGTTAACAAATTTGCTAAGCTTGCCTTAATATTAGCTAAACGTAACATTACGATGAGATGAAAGACCACCAGACCGCCATCTCGTCCAGGAAAGGCACAATAAAATGGTTAGATGATTGTTGATTTTGCTCTGGTCTGGGTTCTATCACAGGCTAAATCATGATTAGTAGCCGAGTCAGCCCGTGTCTTTTTGGCGTGCATGTTGATAACGTACCTGCCATCACCTGCAGACAGCGCCAGGCACATGTGGACCCATGAGGCTGCGCCTTACCTGTTGATATGGTCTGGCAAAGCTTGCCATGCTTATTCATAATTGCCCCGAGGCCGACATTCCAGAACCTCCCCAAAGGGCCACTAGCTTTGCAGCTGGTGTGCTCGAGCCTGCCATGGTCCGGTTGAGAGAGCAGTCGGTCTACTACATCCTGGCATCAGATATGAGTGAAAACTCAGACGACTTCATGTCTGCAGCCAGCAGACTCTCATACAGGTGGACTTACAGCAGCCCTGAGCCGGGGCCTCAGCACACGCACCACTGCCACGTCACCAGCGAGGCACTCCGATGGGCAGACACACTCCCCCAGGCAATTGTGAACTGGCAGCCTGGGGGAGTCACGCACTTAGGGCCCATTTCACAAAGGTAAATAGAGACAAAGGTCTAACTTTGCAACTTTCGGCATTCACAAAGGGCATTTACGTGTAGTAAAGTTAGACTTTTGTCTCAGTTTAACTTAAGTTTTGGTCTTAAGTCTAACTGAGTGCAAACTTAAGTTAAAGTGAGAAAATAGTCTAACTTTATTACTGGTACGCTTCCGACATGACGTACATCCAGGCATTATTAGTTTAAAAACTTAACATCATATACATCTTCAATGTACACACATTGTTTGATGTGGCTTTTTGGTTTTAATTTTATCGGGAGGTTTACAATTCGAATTTGCTTGAATACGATTTGGATTTGCTTGAATTTGAATCTGCTTGAATCACTTTTCCTTGAACTCAAATGGCGGCGGTGCAACTCCACTGCGAAGCCTTCACTTCCCCGCTCCAGTGTTTGGCAGTGGGCGGGGCAGCTTACTCTTTTCTCTTCTAACGCTTCTTAAGATGTTCAAAGTGCAGACGTGCCACTGGTGCACCGAAGGCGTACCTAAGGCATGCCCATCTGCGCCTGTCTGCGCCCGTCAGTGTCCCGAAAGCAACCAGATTCTAGCACATCAGATGATGTCAATGGGAATAGCAATTGCTCCTGCTGCAGATACAGTCTTCTCAATGTCCAGTACTTCAGGGCAAACAAATACATGTGACAAGAGAAATCTGGGCGTCAAGTGGGACCCAGCTCTATCTTTTGAAACCCACATCCAACATGGCTCGTCTGTCTGCTTTGGCAAACTGAAAACTTAAAAAGAATTCCTGCACCTCTTGCCAGAGGACAGTAGTCCATGCGACGGTGACATCTCATCTAGATTATGCCAACAGTCCGTACCTGGGATTACCCAGATATTTAATTCACAGACTTCAGATGATTCCGTATGCGGCAGCAAGACTTATTCACAGAGTGCCTTTCTGTCAGTGCATTTCCCCTCTCATCAAGCTCCTTCATTGGATCCCGGTTGCTAAGCGCATCGAATTGAAGGCCTTGATCCTTGTTTTTAGGGCAATGCATAATATAGGACCTAGATACCTCAGAAAGAAACTCCTCCCGTATCGATCGGCACGCGGCACACACTCTTACGTCTATCTCCAAGCACCTCCTGTGCATCCACGGTTTTCCAAGGCCAGAAAGGGAGGAAGGGCCGTCTCAGTCACATCTCTGCTTGAGGGAGCTGTGTGCGCTACAGAGGTAACACTATTATTATTATTATCATTTATATATGGTCTGCAGAATTAGTTTTTCAGCACTATCTAAAGCACCTGAAAGAGAAAGGAATCTAGACTCTTCATGAGTGAGTCATACAGGTGGTGGCAGCTCCTGGGGCTCATTGGGGGCTCTACGATTTTGAAGCAGCATTGTTGGCTTGTGATAATTTTAATCTGCAGTGATCGATACTGCTGAACCTTTTAAACCATTTCTCATTTGATTTCTCAACTTTGCTTAAAGCAGTCAGCTCTCTGCTGCATCGTTTTATTTAAAACTGTATTGTTGCATTATTATCACCTTGCAATTACTTACTGTTTTGGCCTCCTCTGCCCCGGTCGCGCTGCTCCTAGTGCCGATCGCGTGGAGGGCAGCTCCTTCAGCGCGGCTTCCTGTGCCGGTCAGCTGAAGAGCAGGCACCATCTTAGCAGTAGCCGGAAGGGCGCGCACATCGCAGGCAGCGGTCTAGCGGCCCAAGGCTGCTCCCTACAAAGCGCGCATGTTATCGGAAGCGCAGCGGGCACGCCTTTTGCGCGCCGAAGGTGCGCCTAAGGTAAGCCCGTCTGCGCCCGTCCGCACCCAGACGGGGCAAGGGGCACGGCATTATGCCAATCTTTGTTCCTACTCGGCTGACCAACTTTGCGCTCATCAAGGTCCTTGGAACTTAGATCCTGCAATTCGGGGGCATGTCTGTGACATGGGCATTGCTAGAGTTCCACCCCTGCCTTCCCTTCCTTTTAATATACCCTCTTTGTCGCTACTATCCACTCCTCCTCCCTCCGTGCCCATCTCAGATACTGTCATTATACCCTCACCTCTCCCTTCAGGGATTACTACCCCGACTATCTCGGCCTTCTTGTTAAATACCCGATCGGCTGTTAAACATCAGTCAGACCTGTTTATTTTTTTGGACACCTACAAACCGGACCTAATGTTCCTAACGAAAACTTGGCTTCGCCCTGAATCCCTGCCTAGCTTATTGGCAGCTCTGCCCACTTCATACTACGCTTTGCGAGCAGACCGGCCTTCTGGCAAAGTAGGAGGAGGGGTGGCCTTGATTGTCCGTTCTGGCATTCAGTTCCAACTACTTTCTTTTCCTTCGATTTTAGATGTTGATTTCCTGGTTGCCCGTTCTGTGTCTTTCCAAACCCCTATTACTTGTGTCCTGATGTATCGCCCACCCCAACACATGTCCCATTTTCTTCCAGCTTTTCAGGAATTATTAGCTACTCTCGCAGTAAGCCATTCATCGGTTCTGGTGCTTGGGGACTTTAACTTCTGGCCCTCTGATTCAGTGGAAGACGCACCTTCCAGGGACTTCACCGAACTGCTTGGCAGCTTAAATTTCATCTCACACGTTCATACCCCAACTCATGTTCAGGGCCATACCCTGGACCAAATCTGGTCCCTTAACATCCCTATCCCTGTCCCTATTGTTACCCCTTGTTTGTGGTCTGACCACTACTTGATCTCCTTCTTCCTGGATTTGAGGTCAGCTCAGAAGCCATCTTTCCCAAAGAACACCTGGGCGCGTAATTGGGGTAAAGTCGACATTCCATCTTTGTGTTCCTCTCTTTTAACCTCAAGCCCAGCCATTGATAACCTCTCCACTTCATCTCAAGTAGAGGCCATTAATAAATGGCTGTCTAGGACATGTGATAAGGTGGCCCCCCTTAGGCGTGTTAAGGTGAAGCGCACTCACTATGCGAACAAGTGGTTTAGCCAGGAGCTTAAGGAGAAAAAACTGGCAGCTCGCCAAGCAGAGCATGCCTGGAGACGTACCTATAGTGAGACTTCTAAAATCTTGTATAACTCTATCCAGGCGGAGTACAAGAAAGCTATTCTTAAGGCAAAAACCTCTTATTTTTCTGGCAAGATTCTCCAGGCGGAGAACAAACCGAGGGAAATTTTGCCACAGTGTTCGAATTGGCCTCC
Organism: Lissotriton vulgaris; assembly: GCF_964263255.1. Classification (NCBI taxonomy): domain Eukaryota; kingdom Metazoa; phylum Chordata; class Amphibia; order Caudata; family Salamandridae; genus Lissotriton; species Lissotriton vulgaris. Next base: position 179,285,576 of record NC_141685.1, read on the forward strand.
TCGGACAGAACAACTGCCAAACCGGTTCCCTCTCAACAGTTGTGCGATTCCCTGAATGATTTTTTCATCAGTAAAATCGAAAACATCAAGTCCAATATCCCCCCCCGCTCTTCAGCATTCTCTGCCATTGTCCCGCCGCATAACACCTGTCATTTTGACCAATTAACTGTGTTATCTGAGGAGACTTTTTTTCTATTCTCCTTAGTGTTAAATCTGGTTCACCTGCAGATGTCTGCCCGGCCTATATTATGCGTGACATCTTTCGGAGTTGCCCTCTCCCTCCCCTTACCTTCCTCAATGAGTCGCTTAAAACAGGAACTGTCCCCCTCCCTCACAAGTCAGCCACGATGGTCCCCATTTTAAATAAGTCTGGCGCAGATCCCACAGTATTAGCAAATTATCGTCCCATTTCCCTCCTCCCCTACCTGGCTAAGGTTTTGGAGCGGCACATCACTATAACTTTTAGCTCCTTTATTGAGTCCAGTGGGTTTCTTGCCCCCTCTCAAGCAGGTTTCCGCCCCCTTCATTCCACCGAAAAGGTGGTGGTATCCGTTATGGACACACTCAGAGAGGGGCTTGATTCCAATCTCCCACAGGCGTTGATTCTCCTCGATTTGTCTGCCGCTTTCGACACCGTTGATCATACCATCCTTCTTTCCCGTGTCGAGGCGGCAGGCATCGGGGGTTCCGCCCTGGCGGACTTCTCCTCTATGGCTCACAAAGTGCAATGGGGTGTTCCCCAGGGCTCTTCCCTTTCCCCTCTCCTCTTTAACTTGTATATTTTCCCACTTATTTTTGCTTTACAGCGGATGGAGGTCACAGTGTTTAACTACGCTGATGACCTCCAGCTTATTTTTACTTTGTCGAATTCACCCTACTTCATTCACAACTTTCAGTCAGTGATGGTATTTATCAGGGATTGGATGAATTCTAACCATCTGAAACTCAACCCTGATAAGACTGAGCTCATCCTGACTGGTGGTAAACTTAATCCTTGGTCTTCTGCTTTTTGGCCTCCTTCGTTCGGTTCCCCCCCTCTCCCCTCTTCTTCTGTCAAAACCTTGGGGATCACTCTTAATCAACACCTTACTCTTCACTCGCACGTTAGGTCTTGTTTTTTTGTGTTGCGTACTATTCGCAAGAATTCACGTTTTTTCTCATTTTCAGCTCTTAAACTTATTGTTATGGCGATGGTCCTCTCTCGCCTTGACTATGGTAACACACTGTACAATGGCATTCCCAGCTATGCCCTTCGCCGGCTCCAGCTAGTGCAGAACCAAGCTGCCCACTTGGTTTTCAGCTTACCTAGGTCTCAGCACATTACCCCTTTTCTCTGCTCCTTACATTGGCTCCCTATTAAAGAAAGAGCCCTGTTCAAGCTTGGATGCCTGACTTTCCAGGCTCTTGCCAGGACAGCTCCGGCTTTTATTAAATGTAACATCCATCATTACATTCCTAGCAGGCAATTACGCTCCTCTTCCCAATCTCTTCTGGTGGTGCTCCGATTTAAGAAAAGCAGGACAGGAGGCTGTAAGTTTTCTGTTCTCGCCCCGTCTTTTTGGAACTCCTTACCTCTTTCTATTCGAACATCAGCGTCTTACATGGAATTCCGCGGGAGACTGAAAACTCTTCTGTTCTCACAGGCCTTCTCAACTTGATCCAACTCTGCGCCTGCACTTGAAATTGAATTGTCCCCGCAGCGCCATGAAACCACTAGGTAAACGTGCGCTATACAAATATCTTTAAATTCAAATTCAAATTCATGAAATACACATCAACGGTGAGAGAAATAACAACTGAGAAGGGTTCCTTCACCAGGCCCCATGCAAGGGCAGGACCGCATATTTTTCTATTCACTACGGATTTGTTACTAAAGATGACTGCATCAAAGAGCTGGTACTGGACATCATTACTGATATAAGTTTTTTTTCTAGGTTGATACAGTCCTCATGATTTGTCTGCAGCCCACCTTGGTCCAGGTTGATATCTCCGTACGCTGTTGTGTAGTTCCTATAAATCTATATAGGATCTGAACGTTTAGACAACATAAACTGGGATTGGTGTCCAGACTGATTCCAGACACCCCGACCGGGTATGTTCGCCTGTATACCAGCTAGCTCGCAGTGCCACTATGAACTCCTCCTACCTAGGACCGAATAGTTTCTGGCAACTATCGAACATGACAACTCTGTCCCATCAGGGATCGTGGAAACAGTACAATACTTTTCGGTCAGTCACTCGAACTCACTTTAACTCAGAGAGATACACAGAATAAACGGTGGGGACGTTTTCAATAAGCATTTAATGAACCAGCGTCATTCCAGTTTCAAGCATGTCTGCTGAAACCACCATAAGACAGAAACAGATATGAACGATTATAAGCACCAACAGAGTAAATGGATGGTAGATTCCTACCATAGTGCTAAAACAATGAATATATGCAAGCTTATAAATACATAACAGTAATAATGTGTAGTCCTACGATGCAGACGCTAACTAGATGTACCTAAATTAACCTAGCATGTATGTATGTGTACAGCCAAGAATCCCCCTAAGATAAAACCAACCCTATTACCTGGTGTGAGAGAATGAAGGATCCCGTCTTGGTTCTCGAGATGGACACCGCGCGAGGGATGTCAGACCACTGCGTGCTGGAGTGTCTGCGTGCAGGTACCTCAGTGTCTCACGTCAGGGTATCAGCATGGAAGTCTTTCTCCTCTGCCCGCCTCAGCAATGATATGGTGTTCATATACCCAAAGGATACCCTCAGGGGTTCTGACTTGCTGTGTCATGTCGGCCAAGAATGACGAAAGGGATGACCCTTATACATAGTTATTATGCAAAAGATGGTAATCCTGCTGTGATTCATCATGCATAATAAATGAGGCTAGATTTCTAGGAATACAACACAACATTCATGCAGCACCTAACTAGGTAAACGTTCAATACCAAAACCTGTTATGTGGTACAATGACAGGGAAAATGTAGGTGGAAGGTTAGGTGACTGCCCAGGCCGATATTGAGGTACATTATAAATCATAACACACGCCCCTCATTCGACCTAACAATATACTAAAAACTAGGGAATGTCGTTCTAATCTATCATAAAAACATTGTTAAAATATTAAGATTAAACATTTCTAAAGTTTATAAAAAGAAAAATATGAAAAAAGCTCTATAAATCCTTTAAAAATCTTTATAAGTCCTTTAAAATATGTTCACATATAAAGCTTGAACGACTGAGTGAGTATAAAGGACATGGTGCTCAGTAATAGTATTAAAGGAAAGATAAAAAAAGATTTTGTTTAAAATTCCAATTTTGGTTGTTTTGGAAAAAAGTCGAATTCTTCCCAGCACGCTGAGAGCCAAATGTTTGTGTCCTGTGTGGGAGATGAACCATCACTGCTGCTTGCTACATATACAAAATCCTCTGCTCACGTTCAACAGTAAATCCATAAAGTCACTCTAAATATCACAATGATGATGCTTGTCTTTATATTTTCAGATGTCTTTAATTCAAGATCTGTAATCCTTAGTGAACACGTGTTCAGACTGCTGATTTGCACGGTGAACACGCCACGGGCTGGAGATCTGAAGGGTTCCACCTAAATATTGGTGGATGGGGCTCTTCCAAAAGAAACTCCCTTATATTTGGAAGCATATTTAGCTCTCCGGGCAAGACACTAATTGGTCTACCTCTCCAGGAGCAGTACTTATAGGATCCCCTTCCGAGTTGGAGCTATCACCGGAACTAAGAGACTACTTGAAACTGACCTCAACCCTGAAAAAGTTGCATGGTAATCCCATGTACAATTATTATTATTATTATGAAGTTTTATATAGCGCTAGCCAGACCCGGAGGTATCGGAGCGCTTGTCAACCGTTCAAATGCAAAGACCAAACAAACATTCACAGCAAGTACCGTGCAGATATCAACACAAGTGTCAAGAGTCTCAAAACAATATCAGGTATACACTTTGCGTATTGGAGGGAAAGTCAACAGTGTCAATATGTACTCGTAGTACCTTATCAGGATGACTGTACTCTCGGTATCCCACCCACATCGGTGGGTATTGTCAATAGCTCTTTTGTGTCTCCTGCCCTTATGCTAGGGACCGGTCAAGGAAAAGATTTTTGAGTTGCTCTTTGAATTTTGCGAAGGAGGAGATAGTTCTTATATGAGGGGGAGTAGCGTTCCAGATTTTGGGCGAGTTTCCCGCGAAGGATCGGGCTGCGTTTTTTTGTTTTCGTGCTTTCATTGGGATGAGTAGTAGTGTGTTTGAGCTCCGGAGGGACCTGGTTTGTCTGTCTTTTTTTAGTTCAGAGGCCAAGTATTCGGGTTTGCCTGTGTGAAGCGCTTTGTGGGTGAGGCAGGCTGTTATGAAACTGGCACGCATTTCAACTGGAAGCCATTTTAGTTCACTGAGTGCGGGTGAGATATGGTCAAATTTCTTCACTCCTGTGACCATTCTAGCTGATGCGTTTACTGTTGTTTTAAGGGAGGCCAGGTGCGCCTTTGCTGAGCCTGACAGTGTTGCGATCCCATAGTCTAATCTGGATAACACCAGTGATTGGGTAACTTGTTTAAGGTCCTTGGCTGGGATGAAATGTTTTATTTTGTTCAATAGCTTTAAGTTCAGGAAGGCGCTCTTTGCTGAGACCTTAATGTGGTTGGTCAGTTTCAGGTCTAAAGTGATGCCTAATGATTTTACAGAATCCGCCAGGGTGATGTTTCAGTCGAGTGTATCGATTGCAGCTAACCATTCTGTAATTTGAGGGTTCCCTTCTTTGTTTGAGATGAGGAGTATTTCAGTCTTGTCTTGATTGAGTTTTAAGTGGTTCCTTGATAGCCAGTGTTGGACTTCTCTGAGCGTGTCATTAAGTCTCTGAATGTCGTCAATGGATGTGGTTTCCAGGTAGATCTGTGTGTCATCGGCATAAAGGTGAAAGGGGTTATTAGCTTTTCTAAATAAGGTTGTGAGTGGTTCCATGTGAATGTTAAAAAGTTGTGGGGAGAGCACTGATCCTTGGGGGACTCCCTTGCTAACTTGATGTAGGTCAGACAAGCAGTTTTTGATTTTTATTCTTTGAGTGCGGTTGTGGAGGAAGGAGGAGAACCATTGTAAGACCACCTCATCTAGACCTGCTCTTTCTTGAAGAGCCTTAATGAGGAGGATGTGATCAACCGTGTCAAAAGCTGCTGATAAATCTAGGAGGAAGAGAAGGCAGCATTTGTCCGCATCCAATGCTTTGTACATGTCATCAATAACAGTGAGGATCGCGGTTTCGGTGCTACATCCCTTTCTAAAGCCTGATTGGTTTGTGTTGAGTAGGTTGATGCTATCCAGGTGTTGGGTAAGTTGCAAGAGCGCACATCTTTCTAGGGTTTTGGCTAGAACAGGTAGGTTTGAGACTGGTCTGTAGTTGTTCAGATCTTTTTTGTCTAGGTCTGTTTTTTTAGCAGTGGCGTGACTTGCCCGTTTGAGGCATTCCGGGATGATGCCGGATTGCAGTGAACTGTTAATGATCTTGCACCACAGCGGGGCAAGGGAGAGTTTAAGCTTTTTGGTCAATTGAGGCGGCAGAGGATCTAGAGTGTGTGAGGTAGGCTTAGATGTGGAGATCAGGTTGACTATCTCATCTTCATGTATAGGGCTGATTGACTTCCACGATTTCGAAGGAGGTTTGTATGGGGCATCCTTGATCTCGGGCTGGGGGATCTTGCTGAGGTTATTGATGTTGATCTCAAGTGAAAGTTTGAGCTTGTTGATTTTTTCCTCAAAGAAGATTGCATAGTTATCACATAATTCTTTGGAAGCTTGCATTGCGAGGTAGCAGGCTTGGAGGTTTGTTGTCTTATGATGCTAAAAAGTTCTCTAGGCCTGTTTTATGCGTTATCTAGTACAGTGCAAAAAAATGAGTATTTTTCGTTCCAAATGTGTTTTTTGTACTTCCCACAAGCTTCTTTGAGTTGTTCGCGGTGTGTGACTGAGGGGTTGTGTCTCCATAGTCTCTCTGTAGCTCTTAGTTGTCTCCTTTCTGAGTTAATGTCGGAGTTAAACCAAGATCTGGATGGAGTACTCCTGCTTTTTTTTAATTTTAGAGGAGCTATTTAATCGAGGGTGGATGTCATCTTTGAGGTGTAGTGCGAGGTAAGTTCCGTTGATGAAAGGTGATCAGAGAAGCTAGGGAGGAGTGCACGTATCTTTGTATCTAGGTCTGTTAAAGGAATCGGAGTTAGATTTCCTGACCATTTGGGGGGTTTAGCAAGGGGGGGCTGAAGAAGAGTTTTTTGGTTGATGTGAAATAGGATGTTGTGATGGTCGGACCAGTCTACGGGGAGGACGTGGTCAATCGTCACTGTGTAATTTTGAGCGATAATGGCATCCAAGGTTGCCCCATTCTTGTGCGTTCCTTCGGAGCAGAATTGAGTCAAATTGTTGTCCAGAAGAAGATTGTTGAGGGTCATGAGGTTCCGTGACGATTTGAACCCGTGTTTTCAACATTGTCGTAAATACATAATTTTGGTATCAGTGAACCGCAAATGATCCATTTAGCATATCCTGGTGTTTTCGCTGTGCTACGAGCAAGAGTACCCCTGTTACAAACACATTACTGATCTACCCATGGCATCCATCTTAGATCATGGCAGCCATTTTGTGTTTCTTGCCCTCACATAGACAATGGACACGCAATGACCTCTGATTACTTCATTTCGATTAAGGACACGTAGGCTCAGCCGGAGATTCACCTCTCTAGTGACACGTGCACCTTAGAGCAGAACACGCCGTGGTTGCATGACTCGACAAAAGGCTGCCTCCTCTGCCTGAGGCCAGTCCTGCTATACTGGTTCTCGTGTTCGTTGGCCTGATCATGATTAGGCGGGCGAAGCTGGTAGCCTTGCCCATTTACGACCCACAAACATCTCTTATTCTGCTTTTCTATCTCCTGCACCTGGCTCTGCTCCTTTCCTTCTGGGCCTTTATTAGGGGGAGGTAACGAAATTTACGATGAGGCGGTCCGGCTCTTGAATGAAATGTTGACATGGGATTGTGATGGAATAGTGGGAACCCCTCTTCGTAATGTTTTACATCAGATATTATCGACGATTCCTGTGCAACGCCAAAAATATTTATTGTTTAGGATACAAAGGTTTGGGAATGTACTAACATGCGAAGAATTTGCCTGAAGGCCAATATTTAGTATATAAGGAGCAACCCTTCTTGTACAAATCGAACAGGCTCCTAGATTCTGCCCGTGTGTAGTTTCTGTGACTTCTGTGTCCCTGCAGTAATAAATCTATGGTCTTTGACGCCACCATCGAGAAGCCCGTGTTTCTGTTTATTTGTGCACCGAGACAGGTAGAACTCCGGGGTCTTCGGGTGTTATCCCTGACACCTCTGGATGGAACCAAAAAGTCCAGAACTCCAATTGGCGCCCAACGTGGGGCGACGTCATTCGGTACCAGTCCAAAAGCCTGAAGAGTTCGAGAAGCTTCGTGTGAAGATTCCTGAGGGAGGTGCCCCACTTCATCGATCCCGGCATATCGCAAAAGTGGCCCGACGTTCTCTTCCACGAGGGTTCCCGTTCAGGACGGCTGCAGTGGTCCGTTGCCTTGACCGTCGCCCTGTCTTGGGCCCGAGGTGCAGTCCTTAGTACGGCGAGACAAGACGGGTTTCTCCTTGGTGACGTCTTCAGTGCCTCAGTTAAGTATTTAGTGGTTGCTAGTTGGTTACTTCGTAAGGGTTGTTAAAATCCTTTTAGTTCTTGGTTTGGTTTGGTTCGTAAGATTATCACTGGTTGTTCTAGTTACGATAATCATTTGGTTTAGTTTGGGTATCGATACATTGGTTCGCTTTTGGTAGGCCTAAGTTCTTGGTTCGAGTGCACATTTTTGTTTGTGTTTTTGTTCGTTCTGTGTTCCGGATTACAAAAATGGTAAGTCGAAAAAATTGTATGTTGTCGTGTTTTGGTTGCAACAGTGATTCCCGGTTGGAGGACTCATGTCTGGTTCCTCCGATTGGGACTCCTCTTTATGATTTGTATTGTAAGTTTGGAGTGGGTCCTATATCTTATAATGAGGTGTGGGTCCGCTATACAGAAAAAGATGGTGTCCTTAGTTGGCCACTGCATGGTAGTTTTGAACCTGAAATCCTTGACAATTTAGAAGTGAAATTGTTCAAGAAGAAAGCCAGGCCGGCAATGTTTGATTCTTTCCGTTACTGGCGAAAAGAATCTAAACAGAGAGAAATTAAAAAGTGGAAGAAAGAACAGAAAGAACAAGAGTTGACTTTAGAACAGGCTGCTAAGCAGCTGCAAGTCAACGAGTCTGAGAAGGCAACAGAGGTGGCTACTAGAGAGCGTAATTTAGCGATAGACAAGTGCTACCCTGCCTTGCCATCGAGTACAGCTAAGATAGTAGAGGACCCCGAAAACGATCCTCTGTTATCTTACTTGTTACGGTCACCCCCACCGTATGCACAGGGTGCTACGGCTCCGCCTGTACCGAATGTTCAATTGCCGGTTGCTGGACAACCTGGTATTCCTGCTCCTGTCCCTCAGAATCAATTTCCTGTACCTCCTGTGGTCAATGTGAATGTTCCTTCGGCACCCCCTCTTCCTGGGTTGCCGGCTTCTTCGCCTATACCTGTATCTCTTATACCTACTGTTTCACAAGCTACCTTACCTGATACTCCTACTGTTCCTATTCTATCTGTTCCAACTGCTACTGTGTTTTCTACATCTGCTAGTATTATGACTCCGCTTTCTGTTCGTCGAAGAATCACTGATTCTGTCTCTAATATTCTGTCTCCCTTTTATAAAACTCTAATTAAGACTCCTGCCTCTGACTCTGTGCAGAGACGTAGTCAGCTTCCCAGTACCGAGGAACGGGGAATATTAGATTCCACAGCTCTTAGATGGGTTTCGAAAAGTAGAAGATATAGTACTAGAGATGTATTAGATACATTTATGCAATGGAATGAACCAACACAAAGATATGTGTTCGATGAAATGTGCTCCCTTTTGCGTGACGAATTGGAAGAGGATGATTCTGAGTCAAATTTAGAAGAATTAATTAATGTTCAGAAAGAATTTGCGGCAGGTATGATAGTAGGTCAAAATATAAAGGAAGCGATGGAGCTAATTTTAAGTTACAGGAATGATCCATCTCTTCGTTCACCGAGAGAGTTAGAAAAACATAGTACGAAGCAGAATCGCCAATATCCAATGAGGGAGGTTCCACCAATTTGGCGTGAAGCTGTGCAAGCTAATGCAAACCTTGGTATTGCTGCCGCTCCGGCGCAATTCCAGAGAGTGTGGATACATATTCCGTGGAAGCGAGCTGAAGTGTTAGCAGTAAAACAGGCCTTGCCTGATCCGCGTAAAAATCCAGCCGGATATTATAAGGAGTTAGCACAGACAGTTGAAGCTTGCGTGATGAATTTAGCGGACATTGACATGTTATTTGGGAATGTAGTTCCACAACCAATTTGGGCTAAAATTCGGAAAGAGAATCATCCAGTTGCCCTAGGTGGTGATTGGGCAGCTATTATTGCAGCGGATGGTCAGCAAATAGGTGGTGCTAAACCCGAACCTCTAATTGCTGATTTGCCCGGTAGAATAATAGAGTTAATGAAGACCTTGATGCCAGCATTACGCGTTAACTGGGACAAGTTGTCCGCATGCAAGCAGAAGAAAGATGAAAGTGTCTCCGACTTTTTCACAAGGTTCGAAGAGACTTTTGTAGATCACAGTGGTCAGGATATGAGCACAGAAGGAGGACAGAGATTGTTTGTCGATAAATTTGTACACAATCTGCTGCCAGAGCTCAGTAATAAATTGAAAGATTCCGAGAGTGCGTGGGCTGTCTCTACAACTGCGCAAATACTTGCAACTGCACAGTATTATGAAAATAGGGATAAAGAGGAGAAAGAGAAGTCAGATAAGAAAACGAAAGATTTAAAGACTAAAGTTCTTTTGCAACAAGCGTATCCGCCTCGCATGAATCAGACTAATACACAGCAAGGGTCATATCAAAGGACAGATTATAGTTCACCGAGGCCGCAATATCAGTGGAACCAGTGTGCGTATTGTAAGAAAGAAGGTCATTATAAAAATGAGTGTCCAGTTTTAGCGCAAAACAATGCTGCAGCAGCTCAGAGAGGTCGTGGTGGTTTTGTGCAAAATTCTAGAGGTAAAGGACGAGGTGCTATGCCTCCACAAACGAACGATCGCCCTTCTAATTATTTTGATCAGCGAAGTGGACAGTCGGCCCAACAAAATAGATCACAACAGTATCATGTTGAAGACTATTGTGAAAATGATGAGGGATTTCAACAAACTGAATACTAGGACAGCCATGGACAGAGAGAGGGAGTAGTATCAGTTCCAGTGGCCTTATGTCGCAGTAGCAACATCAGGTGTAGTCGAACCGTTTCTGTTGGATACTGGTGCAGCAAAAAAATTCTATCATTCATGCGAAACTCCCTGGCGCACCTTTGTCTGGCTTAACAAATGTTTCTGTAGGTTTTTCAGGCGCCCCTGTTTACAACCCCGTGTCTGGTCCTTTGTCTATTTCTGTTGGACCCCGTCAAGTGAAAGCACCCTTGATCTTGACGACTGGTTGTAATGAAAACCTGCTTGGTTTAGACTTATTAAAACGCCTATATGCGACATTGTACTGTTCTCCGGAAGGAGTACAGCTTACGTTGGGTAAAAGAATCACCTCTCCGATGTACTTGTCGATGGATGCGCTCCCACCAGAGCTGCGTTCTCTCCCTGATACTCTTTGGGCGACTGGTCCTAATGATGTAGGTCTTTTAGAGATACCACCATATGTAGTCACTTTGAAAGCGAATGTAAAATTTCCACGAATTCCACAATACAAAATCTCTAGTGAAGGTGAACGCGCACTTTTATTGATTGTGCAAGATTTGATTAAGAAAGGTGTAGTAGAAGAAACTAGAGGAAATGTCTGTAACAGTCCTGTATTACCAATTTTGAAACGTACTGATCCTTCAAAGCCTCCAGTTTATAGGTTTGTTATCGATCTCAGAGAGGTTAATAAAATTGTGGTTCCGCAGTTTCCTGTGGTTCCAGACATTACTGCATTGTTAACGTTGATTCCTGCAACAGCTACATGGTTTTCAGTTATCGACTTGAAAAATGCCTTTTTCAGCATTCCGATAGCCGAGGAAAGCAGAGATATTTTCGGCTTCTCTCTAGGAGGACGAAGCTTCAGGTTTAAACGTGCTCCACAAGGGTATTGTGAGAGTCCATCCATTTACAGTCAGGCATTAAAAGGTCAGTTAGATTCCTTTGTACTTCCTCCTAGTTCTGCTTTAGTGCAGTATGTAGATGATCTTCTGGTGGCTGCCGATGACAAGGAAACTTGCAAAGCAGCTACAATTTCGTTATTGCATCATTTGTCTAATTTAAATCATAAGGTGTCACCTACGAAAATGCAATACTGTTGCCAAGAAGTGACCTACCTAGGTCATCTCTTGTCAAAGGAGGGAAGGAAGTTGACCCCAGAGAGAATAAAAGCAATTACGCAGATGAGTGTTCCTACCACACAGAGAGAAGTACGTGCCTTTTTAGGTATTACCTCGTACTGTAGGCAGTGGATCCCAAATTTTTCTCTTTTGGCAAAACCATTGGTAGCTTTGACTGGGAAAAATGTTCAGAGTCCAGTGCCATGGTCTGCTGAATGTCAGGAGAGTTTTTCTGAGTTACGAAATGCACTATGTTCAGCTCCTGTATTGGGTACACCCGATTACAGCAAGCCATTCACGCTTTATGTCCACGAGAGAGAAGGTTGTGCGTCGAGTGTTCTGACGCAGAGATTTGGTGATAAACAACGCCCTTGTGCGTATTTTTCATCAACATTAGATCCGGTAGCTAGAGCGTTGCCTAGTTGTTTGAGAGCTACAGCGGCAGCTGCAGCTTCCATTCGACTATCTGCTGGTTTGGTGATGAACAACATGCTAGTGGTCATGGTTCCTCATGCTGTGGATACACTCATGAACCGAACCAAGACGCAACATCTTACCAGTGCTAGATTATCAGGCTACAAGCTGACACTGCTAGCGAGTCATATTCAAATCAAAAGATGCAATGTATTGAATCCAGCAACATTGTTGCCGACTAATCAAGAGTCGAGTGATTCTGAACCCCATGATTGCTGTTTCAGAACCGAGGAGGAGACAAAAGGACGAATTGATTTAAAAGATACTCCGTTGTCAGATCCAGATGGCACGTTGTATGTTGATGGGTCATGTTTTAAATTGGAGAATGGTGATGTGACTGCTGCTTATGCAGTAACGACTTTGAGTACGATTGTGGAGACTGCAAGAGTGAGTCAGAATTCTGCCCAAGCTGCAGAATTAATCGCTCTAACAAGAGCGTGTGTTTTAGCAAAGGGAAAGAGAGTGAATGTGTTCACAGATAGTCAATACGCGTTCGGCGTGGCCCATAGTTTTGGCCGTTTGTGGAAAGAGAGAGGTTTCATTACGTCCCATGGGACTAAGATTCAACATGGTCAGCTAGTTAACGACTTGTTGGAATCTCTAACCTTGCCGACTGAAGTTGCGATTGTGAAGTGCAGTGCTCATAAAGCAATTACGGATGATGTTGGTCGTGGGAATGCTTTTGCTGATGAGACCGCTAAACAAACAGCTAGAAATATGATGAGTAGAATGTATGTTGCTACGTCTGCAAGATGGATTTCCGAGTCTGGAATGTGTGAGGACACAGTGGAAAGTGTGAAAGAAATTCAGAAAGAGGCGACTGAGGAGGAAAAGCTTGCATGGAAAGAGAGTACGGGTAAATTGGACTCGAGTGGGTGTTGGATTGATTTGTCGGAACAACAGCGTTGGATGTTGCCTGATGCGTATGTGCTTGCAGTTGTGACGATGGCGCATGGAGCAGCACACATTAGTTCTAAAGGGATTTGTAAGATGTTGGCTCCAGTCTGGAAGAATGATGGGATTAGTAAATGTGCAGAGAGAGTGGTGAAAAATTGTATGGTATGCCTGATGCATAATCCTGGCAAGGGAGTCCCCACGCCTGCTGGTCACTTCGCTCCTCCCTCTTGCCCCTTTGAAGTGATTCAGTTAGACTTCATTCACATGGATCGTTGCAACAACCTAAAGTACGTCCTGGTGGTAGTTTGTGCTTTCTCCAGATGGATCGAAGCATATCCACTGAAGGACAACACTGCCCTATCAACTGCCAAAATCCTTCTCAAGGAATACTTCCCTAGGTATGGAATGCCACGGATTGTATGGTCAGATAACGGAAGTGAGTTTGTAGGGAAAGTTATGCAGAGTGTGTGTGCCGGTTTAGGGATCAAACAGAAATTTCACAGTGCAAACTATCCCCAGTCTGCTGGTTTAGTTGAGGGTTACAATGGCACCCTCAAGCTGAAACTTGCTAAAATACAGGCATCCACGGGTTTGTCCTGGCCAGATGCACTACCCTTGGCTTTGTTATCCACGAGAGCGACTGTACATTCTAGAGTAGGGCTTAGTCCTTATGAAATAGTTTTTGGTCGTCCCGCTAATGTTTGGGGAGTGCCAAGGCCAAAAGAATTCTGTTCTCTGGAATATCCAATGTTGATTGATTACCTTTTCGACTTGACTGCTAAATTGAGTATTATTCACCAACAGGTTTTCGATGCATTGCCAAAGCCTCCGGAGAGTCCAGGTCATCAGCTGAAACCAGGGGACCAAGTTGTAATTCGCAACTTTGCAAGGACGAAAAATCTTCAACCCAGATTTGTCGGCCCCTACTAAGTGCTGCTAACGACGAGAACTGCTATTCGTGTGGCCGGTAGAAAAAATTGGATACATACGACACACGTCAAACGTGTGCCCCTGCCACTTCCTTATGATAACTGGGTGAAGAAGGGAATCGGTACCTCTGAAGCAGAACAAATACCCAGGTTTATTCCTTTCAGCGATGCCGAACTAATCACTGACACATCGAACTCTGGCTCTCCTCCTGAAACGATTTCTTTGACTCCTGAACACTTGCCCTCTGCATCAGAAGAAACTTTGCCATCTGCGAACTTGAACATTGCAACCTCTGCTGATAATACACTGTTTCCGGATCAGACAGCTCCTGCTAAACTGAGATACAATTTACGGTCTCGCAATATGGACAAATAAAGCAGGAAACTGCCTATTTTTACACATTTGAATTTTGACACTTTGCCTCCAGCCAGGAAGTTTGCTATTGTATTATTGTTTTAAAAATTGCCTTGCCGTCTGGGTAGCCGTAGGGTCGTGGCTGTGTGCCTAGTTGAATCTGCGGGGGTCAGACACAAGGTCGATCTTTCTGTTAGTTCTGGGAACTCCCAGGGCTGATAGAGGCATTTTCATCTACGTACACATCATCAGTGGTCGCGAGCGGATTGTAGAAGAAGGAGCTTCCTGAGCTGCAACGAGAAAATGTGATTTATGTTCGCAGAAACAGACTTTACAGAATTCTTCATAGCAAATGTTTTCTGATGCAATGCGCCATTACATTTTTAATTGTTTTGATAACGTTGGTGGGTGGAATCGTTTTTGGTGTGCATTTGATTTTTATGCCAGTAACTACAGTACCTCCCCTTGATCCTGCTACTTCTACTGTTTCTTCTATGCATTCTTTTCACTCGTTTCCTGAACATGAGCAAGCTTGACGCTCAGAATTTATCAATAACACTTTTGTACAGCTCTTGCATCAACACCAACTAGTAGTTAACACTACAGACTGCTGGGTGTGTGGCTTGATACCCCACACTATGGATAAAGGCATTCCCTATCTAGTGTTGCCTTTTAGCTATAATGGATCATTTCAGGCCCTTCAGACCATTTTTGCCTATGCCCTCGAGACCTATCCTCCGCGTCCACCACGTTCCACTAAATATGACTCTGCCAACAAAGGTTTAGTTCAGGGAATTATTGACATGATTAAAGACGTCAATAATACTCCATCTTACCCTAGAGATGAATTACGGGTATATTTAAGTTGGAACTCTACAGAGTATCGCCTTAGTTTGGGAGAAAGCAAGCGTAAAAGCTCAACTCCAGTCTGGGTCGTGCCTCACCGAGGTCAGGTCTGTTTGCAAGGAAATGGGAGAAATCCGAGAGCTCAGCTAGGGAGGAGTGAGTGCGTTGAGACTTATGTGTTTCCGTCTAACTCTTCCCCTGCCTTTGTTACTGCTAGGGGTACCTATTTCATTTGTCAAGACAGAGCGTATACATGGTTGCCTGCTGACTTTTCAGGTTCCTGTTATATTGCTCGACTGTTGCCTCCAACGTACACTGCTTCTTCAGACTATCACAAGACCAGAGTAGCAAGAGGTGTTTTCAGCAAGGAAGATACCGCTGGTCAGGAAGCTGGAGACTTCTTCAAAGGTTTCCTTCCGTTCTGGGGGCCTATGGCCAATAGTAGAAACATACGTCAACTAACACGGGTAGTTGAATCTACTATTACCGAAACTGCTGGTGCCCTTAGCAACTTAACAGCTGAGCTTCAGGCGGATCGACTCATGACGTTGCAGAACCGTATGGTTCTAGACGTGATACTTGCAGATCGTGGTGGGGTATGTAGAATGATCCAATCGAGCTGCTGTGTTTTTATTCCCAATAATGCTCCAACTGTCTATGAGGCGATCTCTCAGCTACACAAGATTTCCGACTCTATACACGTAGACAAGGGAAACTGGTCCTTCATGGAGTGGTTTGGGACTCTGATATCAGCGTGGGGATGGAAGGTTCTGATGGTCATTGGTGTCATCTTAGTATTCCTGTTCTCGTGCTGCCTGATTATCCAGTGTGGTCCCGCTCTGTGTAGTCTCTGTGCTGCAACCTGTTTCAGAAAAACACCTGCTTTTGGAGAAAAGGCGCGAGAAAGGATGATGATACAACGACATGTCACTGACCTGATGAGCATAGAGTTAGACTCTGACATAGACTGAGTAATTGCCTATGTAAGGGCAAAAGGAGGGTCTGAGGTTCCGTGACGATTTGAACCCGTGTTTTCAACATTGTCGTAAATACATAATTTTGGTATCAGTGAACCGCAAATGATCCATTTAGCATATCCTGGTGTTTTCGCTGTGCTACGAGCAAGAGTACCCCTGTTACAAACACATTACTGATCTACCCATGGCATCCATCTTAGATCATGGCAGCCATTTTGTGTTTCTTGCCCTCACATAGACAATGGACACGCAATGACCCCTGATTACTTCATTTCGATTAAGGACACGTAGGCTCAGCCGGAGATTCACCTCTCTAGTGACACGTGCACCTTAGAGCAGAACACGCCGTGGTTGCATGACTCGACAAAAGGCTGCCTCCTCTGCCTGAGGCCAGTCCTGCTATACTGGTTCTCGTGTTCGTTGGCCTGATCATGATTAGGCGGCCGAAGCTGGTAGCCTTGCCCATTTACGACCCACAAACATCTCTTATCCTGCTTTTCTATCTCCTGCACCTGGCTCTGCTCCTTTCCTTCTGGGCCTTTATTAGGGGGAGGTAACGAAATTTACGATGAGGCGGTCCGGCTCTTGAATGAAATGTTGACATGGGATTGTGATGGAATAGTGGGAACCCCTCTTCATAATGTTTTACATCAGATATTATCGACGATTCCTGTGCAACGCCAAAAATATTTATTGTTTAGGACACAAAGGTTTGGGAATGTACTAACATGCGAAGAATTTGCCTGAAGGCCAATATTTAGTATATAAGGAGCAACCCTTCTTGTACAAATCGAACAGGCTCCTAGATTCTGCCCGTGTGTAGTTTCTGTGACTTCTGTGTCCCTGCAGTAATAAACCTATGGTCTTTGACGCCACCATCGAGAAGCCCGTGTTTCTGTTTATTTGTGCACCGAGACAGGTAGAACTCCGGGGTCTTCGGGTGTTATCCCTGACACCTCTGGACGGAACCAAAAAGTCCAGAACTCCAGTCAGAATTTGTGGATTGTTTGCCTCATTCCAGTGTACGTTGAGGTCACAGAGAATTAGGTTATTTGCATTGCCGAGTGAGCAGTGGGCAATCATATCTGACAGGTGTTCCCCGAAAGTGGATGTGTTGCCTGGGGGATGGTATAGGAGATGGCAGAGAATTGTTCTATTGTCATTAATCTTGATGTTGGCGGTGAGACATTCGATGGAGCTGTACTTGAATGAGTCCTTTTCTGAGATGGCAATGATATTCTTATGTATGATTGCTATGCCTCCGCCTCTTTGGTCATTTTTGTCCTGTCATTTCTGTCCTTGTTGATGATAGTGAAGCCTGGGGGCACCAACATGTCTAGGATTGGTGTGGAGAATTTGTTTAGCCAAGTCTCAGTTATAAATGCAATGTCTATGTCATGCAAGAGGATGGTTTCCGCAAGTTCTGTTGCGTGTTTGACTGCTGACCTACAATTTATGAGCATGCATTTGGTAGTGCGTTCCCCTTTGGTGTGCTTCTTTGTGGGGGAGGTTCTGGGAATGGGAGTGAGGAGGGCCAGAGGTCTTGGAGAATTCGAGGAGTGGTGGTCTCTTCCGAAACCGGTGATCACTTGAATCGTGGCTGTAGGGGTATCTGTGAGGGGAGTGTTGTAGGTTAGGGATAGCTCCGTCGCCTCCTTAGAGGACATGACTGCTTTAGTTCTTCTAGGTCTCTGATTTCTATGTTCTAGGTCAGTTTTTCTGGGTCTTTGTGTTAGGATCACATGGGTGGGTGGGGGTTCCCAGGGTCTCTGCGTTTCATATTCAGTATCAGCTTCTCTGGATCTTTGTGACAGTGATGCATGGTTGGTTGGGAGTTCACTGGGTCTCTGGATTTGATACCTATTATTGGTTTCTTTCTGTCTATGTTTCGAGCTCACCAGGGTGGGTGGCAGCTCATTTAGGTGTAGTGATTTGTTCGATCTTGGATGGGAGGAGCTAGTTGAAGTTTGAGATTGAGGCGGAGGCAATCTAGTCGTACAAGCGACAAAAAAAAGTTTTGGCTAAGGAGGCTTAAAGATATTGAATTAAAGACATCTAAAAATATAAAGACAAGCATCATTGTGATATTTAATGTAACTTTATGGACTTACTTTTGAACATGTGCAGAGGATTTGAATATATAGCATTAGTGGTCTGCTGGCCACAAACGTGGGGATTTGGTGTTTTTTTCCCTACCTTATGCACCCTGCCAGATTACCTGCTTTAATTGATTTGTACTTGTGATAGACATTAGAGCACCATCTTCGCTTATTACTGACCACCGACTGTTTAACTAATATCACTGCTGCTTGCGTTCGCAGACAATGGTCCCTGTAACACCTTACAGATCAGGTCAATTCAGCAAAGATGATTTTCTTCAGTTCCCACAGCCATTGCTAGGGAAGTATTCGAAACATCCAAAGCCTGTGTGCCTGTAGTAGAGCCGGTATCCAATCCAACTGGAGCTGAAGCATCTCGTGGTTGCTCTAAGAATGCAGACATCAACATGGGGATATGCTGAGGACAAAGGAATGGAGAAGTGTGGCTCAATGGTTAGAGCGGCAGACCTTGATGCAGAGCGCTGGCCAGGGACCAGGGTTCGATTCCCACCTCGGCGGGATCGGGCTTAAATTCCTCTGACCAGATATTCTCGCCTCAGTGCCGAATCTAAGCATGGGCCCCATGCTGCAACTCTGGGCAATAGCTTGCTTAGTCTCCACAACGGCCCCCGATACACAAGGGATGCCTGGTTTCACCATGGGATGCCCAGGAGTGGACACCTCACAAGGAAAAGCCAGGAGGGGTTCCCTTGTGGTAGGAGTACAAGCGCCGGGATGCTTACGGGTTACTGTTCGCGCTATACAAAAATACAACACAATGCACTACGTAGGCCTTTAACGGGTCCAGCGATACATCCACGTCCCCGAAGGCCACGTCAGAAATGCTTATTATATGCAATCTATAATGAAATTTGGAAAATCTCTCAACAAGAAGCTGCAGAGCGATTGCATGAAATTGACAGAGTTAACTTAGGAAAAGTTTTAGCTGTGGTTGACAATGGAATGGCCACACCGACATCCAGGATTTATTCACTGGGCAGCATTTTATCTTCTGCTATAGATATAATGGAACAGGATCTGTCCATCTTACAACACAGACAGTTACGATCCATTCTATTATTAAGCTGACGCTACAATCTTTGCGCTCTGGTCATGTGCCCTGGCAATATATTAACAGTACGTCTGTATTCTCCGCATATAATCTATCAGAAAGACAAATGAGAATGGTACAAAGAGATGCAAAATATACAAAGCTGCACATTGAGAAATTACACCAATAACCTTTCACTGTGGCAGAGTCACCGTCCACAGAATGGTTAACTCATGGCCATATAACATTGCCAGTTACAAATTTATGTAAAATCTTAGGAGCAGGATGTTTGGTTAATGGGGTATAAGGGTGGGGAGTAATTTAAAAATATTTATTCAAATTTTCTTTTACATTTTTGAATTTTACGTAAAAAATTAGGAGCAGGATGTTGGGTTTATAGGGGGTAAGAGTGGGAAGTAATTTAAGAATGTTGGTTACAAATACATTTTAATAAAACAATTATAGAAACAAATATTTTTTTCAAAAATAAAATTTTAATTGTAACACGTTCTAAACTTTAGAAGGTTTATTTTTGGGTGCTAATATTTTGATGTAAATTGTATAAAATATTTTATAAATATTTTTTTAATTGATAAAATATTTAAATAAAAACACAATGTACAAAATATGGAGGTGCCATACCAAAAGAACCAGCGGAAACCAAGTTGCTTGATGGTTGGTTTGTTTCCTAGCATCAGCTCTAACTGCAGTGGTTTAGGGAACGTGACTCTTCCCCCTTCAAGAGTTTGACACCAGCCTCTGTACTAGTGATACGTGTACGGTCAATAAATTATTGTAAGAGGGCCAAGGGTCATAAGCACTCAACACACATGCTCTTCCAGGACAAGGGCTGCCTGTCTCCTATGAACACTAAGCATTTCTGGGCAAAAACCGGTGAAGTTTCTGCCCACACATGGGATCGAACTAGCCTTTGTGGATCGCACGCTGGGCCTGCGATCGGGGTCAATCAGCAGCCCTAGTTTTGTTGCATTTGCCTGAAGTGTTCACCCACCCGTCTTCTCCAGGTGTTGTTGAAAAGGGTTGGAATAAGGTGGAGTTGACAGAGGGAGTGTCTGTTGTTCGCTTACAAGTCTTCTACAGGTACTGCTGTAGAGTATAGAATAGGTTGGGTTTGTGAGAGAGTGCTTAGTGTTCACTCACCAGGCATCTGCAGGTCCTGCTGGAGAGAGTTAAGAATAAGTTGGGTTTGTGAGAGTGCTTAGTGTTCACTTGCCAGGCATCTGCAGGTCCTGATGGAGTCTATAATAGGTTGGGTTTGTGGGAGAGTGCTTAGTGTTCACTCACCAGCAGTCTCCAGGTCCTGCTGGAGAGAGTTAGAATAAGATGGGTTTGTGAGAGTGCTTAGTGTTCACTCGCCAGCCGCCTGCAGGTCCTGCTGGAGAGAGTCTACAATAGGTTTAGGTTTATGAGAGAATGCTTAGTGTTCACTCGCCAGCCGCCTGCAGGTCATGCTGGAGAGTCTACAATAGGTTTTGATTTGTGAGAGAGTGCTTAGTGTTCACTCGCCAGCCATCTGCAGGTTTCTGCAGTAGCGACAAGAATAGGTTGGATTTGTGTGAGAGTGCTTAGTGTTCACTCACCAGCCGTCTACAGGTCCTGCTGGAGAGAGTTTAGAATAGGTTGGGTTTGTGAGAGAGTGCTTAGTGTTCACTCACCAGCCGCCTACGGGTCCTGCTGGAGAGAATCTAGAATAGGTTGGGTTTTTGAGAGAGTGCTTAGTGTTCACTCGCCAGTCGTCTGCAGGTCCTGCTGGAGAGAGTCTAGAATAGGTAGGGTTTGTAAGAGAGTGCTTAGTGTACACTCACCAGCCGTCTGCAGGTCCTGCTGGAGAGAATTAAGAATAGGTTGGGTTTGTGAGAGAGTGCTTAGTGTTCACTCGCCAGCCGTCTGCAGGTCCTGCTGGAGAGAGTCTAGAATAGGTTGGGTTTGACAGGGAGAGAGTCACGGTATGGCTGACCTTTCCCATGGAGGGGCACTGTTAGCAGATAAATGTACACACTCTTGCTAGTAGTACTAACCGTGTTGATCAATGTAGGAGAGTAGGGTCTGCAATCCGATGATCACCCAGATTTTTTGCTTTTGTTTCACTGGTTTACGACTTTCTCTGGCTGTGGGCCTGCCAATCAGACCCACAGCCTGGCTGTTCTCTTTCTAAATTACGACATGTACCCTAGGTGCATCTACCAATTGGTACTGGGCCACCTTATCAGACCCCGTAACGCAGGGCATAGGTGTACCCAGGGCCGCCAGGGGCTGCAGCATGTATTATGCCACCCCTGGCTGGCCTCCTAAATTTGACACAACTGGCTGCATGACAGCTGGGGCAAAGTCGTGTAATCACCCTTTGCTTTAGGTATAGTAGCTCTTTATCTAACCATACAATGGACACCCGAGTTCCTATCAGTCACTCCTATGGCAGGCCTTGACAATCCTAAAGGCAGAGTGCGTGGGCTCGTGTGAACTAGGTTCTGGCCCGAGCCGAGCCCGGTTGCAGCTTGCGGAATCAAGACCCAATGGCTGTTCCATGATGACGCGTACCACATCGGTAACTTCGGTGTCGCGTTATCGAGGCATGTCGAGTAAGGTGTCATACGAATCGGGATGCTGCCCCCTCACCAATTCTGGCGACGAGGTTAGCATTCCGCCCTTCTAGAGGGACACGACATGTACGTAACTGTGAACCCCGGTTAAAGTTAACTAAAGCCTCAGCTCCACAAAATGGATGCTGCCACCACAGACACGAGTCTGACCTCCTGCTGCTGGGAGACCTTCCAGCGAGGAGAGCTTGGACAAAAGGGTTTCCTGTCGAGGGCGGTGTTCGCACCGTCCCAGACAGGGTTTGTGTATTCTGGGTAGGTAGGGCTTTTGCGAGAAGGTGACTGCGGGGTGGCACCCCGGTGCTCACTACGCATCTGCCGGTCAGAACCAGTTCCAGGGGCGCCAGCCCTGGCCTGGGGAAAGTCCGGCAGGGGAGAGGGGTGTAACTACCCCCCGTCCTGGTCCCACCCTTAGGGCAGGACCTAGTCATATACCCGCCCCTTTCTTTAGGATAAAGACCGGAGCGGGGACCCTTCCAAATTAGATCATCTTTGAATCAAGAACTACTTTCCACGAAAGGACATTCGAGACTCTTCTCAAGATTTCTCCCTTGTGACTAAGGAGTAGTCACCCCGCATCAGCGGGCACCATCTAAGAACTCTGCGGTTTGCTGTAAGTCCTTCCTCAAGGAATCCGACGGCCCAGCTCGACGAGAACCGGCTTCCCTGGCACCTCTGACCTCTATCCACGTCATCAGCTCAGCTGTGATCTATGGGTGCGACGAGACCTCGAGGGACCGGCCATCATCAAAACCTGCACGCTTTCTTAACCAGCACGACCATCGAAGTAATTCTCTGGTGAGTGCTCTGGGGTCCGAGAAGCCCCGACCCTGAGCCGCTCCAGCACCGAAGTGCAGTCTCCCAGCATCTCCACGATCTGCGTGGGGCCCTTCTGCTCGCCGCTCAGCACGTTGTCTGGTCACTAGCCGCTGGCTTGTGCCTTTCTGTGACGACATCCGACAATCCACACTGCTGGTCTGGTTGCTCCAGACTGGCCCTTGCTTCCATCTTTGCGAGAAGCACCTCGGACCCTCCTGGTCCACTCAAGACGCCATCTTAGGCCGACCACGTGGCCCTGAGATCTGCCAAGGCTTGTTGCCCCATCCTGGGCCCAGCGACGCCGACAGCATCATCCTCCGTGGGACAGCTCGCACCTCCACCGTGGTCGCCGACAACGCCTCCTGGTCCGTGAGACTGCAGAGCCTAGCGTCGCCCACTCACCTGGTCGAGGTGAAGGCCAACCGGTGCCTTCCTGGTACCCCCTGACTACTGGCTAGTAGTACGAACTTGGTCCCCTCTGCTTTCAGGTATCATCAATCTCTGATCCAGGCTTGGATCTCTACGAACTATTCATCACTGGTCGCCGGCCAGCAACTCCTTTTCTTCCGGCTCCTGGCTCGTCAGCGAAGACCCCGACGCCTGTAAGACTTGTGCAGCCGCAGCCCTCGTGGCTAGGTAACTCGGCATTTCGGTGCCTGCATAGCCTCTTTACTCTAGGATCCCGAGTCCCTCGCTTCCGACTTGCCTTATTGGGTCCGCCCGAGACCTTAAACTTTCCGCGTCCTCGGACACTTGTTTTAACTGTGCACTTGAAGTATTTTCCTAAGAGATTTGGTTTGTGCTTAGTACCCTGTCCTCATAAAGAGTCCAGGGCTGTTGTGAATCTTAATAAATATCCTGTTTATTTTCATAACACTTGTGTGGTGTCCTTTCACTGGGTGTTCAAGGGGTACATGTGTGGTAAACAGCTGGCTTAACGCGCCCTCTTGAGTCTTTAGCCTTAGACTGCTCGTATCCACGCTACTAGGATAGCTGGTCTATAGGTTGACTTACAACCAAACACCATAAGGGTTGTTGGAACGATACATAGCGGTCGCTAGAATAGCGAACGGTGCATATCGGGCCAACTTCTCACATTGGTGAGCAGCGGTTGGGATTTGAGCTTGCTGTTGTTTTACCACACGTATCCTAAGAATATCTTGTTGAAAGATCACATAAGTACTGTTAGTACATATAACTAAAGCTTAGAATACTCTGAGTTCTACTGAACCAGCTGTTGCAGCTCCTCAAGGCTTAGCACACCTTGGCTGCAACTCTTAGCAAGGGAATAGTAGGTAAACACATAGTGTAGGTAGGTGCATCACTTACACCACACTAGAAACAGTATGTCGGACAAAGGAGGAAACTCTGAGTCTCCCCTTGTGTCAGTTGACCCTCCACAGGTCATTCCTTCAAGATATACTGCACTGAGCTTCAAGGAGTTAAGACAGGTGTGTCACTCCAGGAAGATCAAGCAGGGGTCTAACCCCACAACGTCCTTTCTGATTGGTCTCTTGGAGACTTATGATGCCAGAAAAGCTGAGACCCGTCTTAGCTCTTCTAATCCAGAAGGAGACATGCCTCCCCTCGAGGGAACCAGAGACGATCCTGACCTCATCCACCTCGCAACTGAGAACGAAGATGTGGAGGATGATGAGGATGAGGATCCCTCTGGGGATGAGGCAGATAAGGGACAGGTAGAAGTCGTTAGACTAAGCAGGTCCAACTTAAGCAAACATGATAGTGGTACCGGGGGACCCCCAGCGCTACTGTCAGGTCCGCTTAACATTGGGAATGGACGAGCCCGATCTCTGTCAAGAGACTCTGGCAGATCCCTTCAAACCAATGGCTCTCACAACTCTTCTCAAAGAGGGATGACGTCCCCTCAGAGGAGAGTGTACGAAGCTAAGGAAAGGGCAGCTAATCTGAGGATTGAGAGGGAAGAACTTGCCCTGGCCAAAGAAAGGCTTGCCTTTGCTAGAGAGCAACAATTAAGTGGGGTAGTCCCCACTGGTGGCAGCAATGTACCTAGCAATAGGGAAAGGAGTTTTGATACGAAACACCTTGGTAAGATAGTGCCCCCCTTTAAACAAGGGGACGACATCCACAAATGGATAACTGCTTTGGAGAGGGCCTGCACTGTGCAGGGTGTTCCCCAGAGTCAGTGGGCAGCTATCTTGTGGCTCTCCTTTGAAGGAAAAGGAAGAGACAAGCTCCTCACCACAAGGGTAGAGGACGCTAACGATTACCAAGTCTTGAAAAATACACTTGTTGAAGGGTTCGGCCTAACCACTGAGCAGTACAGGGTGCTGTTCAGGGATACCCAGAAAACGCAGTCTCAAGATTGGTCTGACTTTGTCGATTGTGCCACTAAGGCTTTTGAGGGCTGGTTGCTGGGCAGTAAGGTTACTGATTACAAAGGATTGTATAATTTGATGATGAGAGAACAAATTTTAAACAATTGTCAGAACCAGTTGTTGCATCAGCATCTTGTCGACTCGGATCTGACCTCTCCACAAGAATTGGGAAAGAAGGCAGACAGATGGGTTCGTACAAGAGTTAAACAGAACCAGGGCCAGAATCCAGGTGGTCAGAAGAAAGCAGACCAGAAGGGTAAAGATTCTAAGGGGGAACAAAATGACCAAAAGTCTTCAACAGGTCCCCAACAACCCAAAGAGGGTGGGGGTCAGGCTCCCCAAAAGAAGAAAGAAGGCCAATCCAAAAGATGGTGCCAGTACTGCAAAAGTAAATCTCACTGGTTTAGTGAGTGCACCAAGAAAGGAGGAGGGCAGGCTCCTGCCACTGCAGCCCCTAAGGCACCTGTGCCCCCTAGTACAGCCAGCAGTGGTAGTGCACCTCCCAAGGGTTTAGTAGGGTTAACCCTGGGTTCTGAGGGGCGTGACAACTTAGTTGGCACACTCACTCAGGCTGTCCTTGTCAGTACAGGGGACGTGGACGTGTCCCCTGACGTAAGTCCCAATACTCTGGGCAAATACCGACAGACGCCTTTCATAAATGGAAAGATGGCTCAGGCCTATAGGGACACTTGTGCCAGCGTCACCATGGTGACGCCTAACTTTGTGGACCCTGGACAGATCATGCCAGGTACGGAATTCCTGGTGACCAATGCAAGCAATGTCACTACCAATCACAGTATGGCAATTGTAGCTTTCTCCTGGGGAGGGGTAACTGGCCAAAAGAAGGTTGTAGTTAGTTCAGACCTCCCAGTGGATTGTTTGTTGGGCAATGATTTGGAGTCATCACAATGGTCAGAAGTGGAGCACCGGACTCACATGGAAATGTTAGGCTTGCCAGCACATGTGTTTGCTGTGACCAGGTCACAGGTCAGGAAATGCCCCACTGAACAGGTGCTGGATCCTGGAACAACGGACCAGACACCTCCCAAGAAAAAGAGCGGTAGGGTTAAGGCTGCGCCTTCCCCCTTGCCCCAGGTCGTGGATCAAGTCTCAGAGGAGGCTGACCTACAGGAATTGAGGGAAACTGAGCCTAGGGAGTTCGAACTTGATCAAGTTGAATTCTTGGGTTCAGGGGGACCCTCACGGGAAGACCTGGGGAAGGACCAGTTAGACTGCCCTTCTCTTGAACCCCTCAGACAGCAGGCTGCTGCTGAGGCTGCTGGGAACGCCACAGGTACCCACAAGGTATACAGGGAAGATGGACTCCTGTACACTGAGTCAAGAGACCCCAAGCCTGGCATGACCAGGAGGCTGGTTGTACCCTTGTCTCAGCGTGGTTTCCTACTTACCTTGGCCCACGAGATTCCCTTAGCAGGTCACTTAGGCCAGACGAAAACGTGGGACAGGCTTGTCTCACACTTTCACTGGCCTCATATGAACGAAGATACCAAGGAGTTTTGCCGCTCCTGTGTCACTTGCCAAGCCAGTGGTAAGTCAGGTGGCACGACAAAGGCCCCCCTTATACCAATGCCTGTGGTGGGGGTGCCCTTTGAACGGGTGGGGATCGACATCGTCGGTCCCATGGAACCACCAACAGCATCAGGGCACAAGTTTATACTGGTGGTAGTGGATCATGCCACCAGGTATCCTGAAGCTATTCCCCTTAGGACCACTACAGCACCTGTTGTGGCAAGAGCCCTAGTTGGAGTATTCTCCAGAGTGGGCTTCCCTAAGGAGGTCGTCTCCGACAGAGGTGCAAACTTTATGTCGAGCTACTTAACTGCTATGTGGAAGGAATGTGGTGTCAACTACAAGTTCACTACACCCTATCATCCACAATGCAATGGGCTTGTTGAGAGATTCAACAGGACCCTAAAAGGGATGATTCATGGACTACCTGAAAAGCTTCGGCGTAGATGGGACGTCCTGATCCCCTGCCTTTTATTCGCTTACCGAGAAGTCCCACAGAAGGGGGTTGGCTACAGCCCTTTTGAACTTTTGTACGGGCATCCTGTGAGAGGACCCCTGTGTTTGGTGAAGGAAGGATGGGAGAGACCTCTCAAAAAGCCTGCAGCCAACATAGTGGACTATGTGCTTGGCCTCCGCTCGCGGATGGCTGAATACATGGAGAAGGCATCTGAAAACCTTAAGGCCAGCCAAGAACTCCAAAAAGCTTGGCATGACCAAAAGGCTGTCTTGACTGTTTACCAGCCCGGACAGAAGGTGTGGGTGTTGGAGCCAGTGGCCCCAGCAGCACTCAAGGACAAATGGTCCGGGCCCTACACCATCCTGGAGAAAAAGGGAGAGGTCACCTACCTGGTCGACCTGGGAACTCCCCGGAGCCCCCACAGGGTGCTTCATGTCAACAGGCTCAAGGCATATGTCGACAGGAAGGACATGAGTTTGCTCATGGCCCTAGATGAGGGACAGGAGGAGGAGAGTGACCCTCTCCCCAACCTGCTCACTCAGAATCCTGACGATGGATCGGTAGATGGTGTTGTCTTTTGTGGCAGCCTCTCCGAACATCAACAGAAAGACTGTAAACAGGTTCTTCAGTCTTTCAGACATATGTTTTCTCTAACACCCAGTCAGACCGATTGGTGCACCCATGAGGTTGACACTGGTGACAGCTTGCCCGTCAAGAGTAAAATCTACCGGCAGCCTGATCACGTTAGAGACTGCATCAAGAGTGAAGTGCAGAAAATGTTGGAGCTGGGAGTCATTGAACCCTCGGATAGCCCTTGGGCTAGTCCCGTAGTTCTAGTGCCGAAACCTCACACCCCGGGCGGTAAGAAAGAGATGAGGTTCTGCGTAGACTACAGGGGTCTCAATGCAGTCACTAAGACTGACGCCCACCCCATACCAAGGGCAGACGAGCTTATCGATAGATTGGCTTCGGCCAACTACCTAAGTACGTTTGACCTGACAGCGGGGTATTGGCAAATCAGGTTAGCTGAGGACGCCAAGCCTAAAACCGCATTTTCAACCCCTGGTGGGCACTATCAGTTCGTGGTGATGCCCTTTGGTCTGAAAAATGCACCTGCCACCTTCCAAAGGTTGGTGAATCAAGTCCTTACTGGGCTGGATGACTTCTGTGCGGCGTATCTTGACGATATTGCTGTCTTTAGCTCCACCTGGGAGGATCACCTGGTCCACCTGCGGAAAGCGTTAGAGGCTCTGCAAGCAGCAGGCCTCACTATCAAGGCCACCAAGTGCCAGATAGGGCAGACACAGGTTGTATACCTGGGCCACCTTGTAGGTGGAGGCCAGGTTCAGCCACTGGAGAGCAAGATACAGTCAATCAGGGACTGGGCTCCTCCAACCACCCAGACTCAGGTTCGAGCTTTCTTGGGCCTGACTGGTTACTATAGGAAGTTTGTCAGGAACTATGGTTCAATTGTGACACCATTAAATGAACTGACAAGTAAGAAAATGCCAAAGAAGGTTCAGTGGACAGCGAGCTGTCAAAAAGCATTCGATGACCTAAAGCAGGCCATGTGCACGGCGCCTATCCTCAAGAGTCCGGACTACTCCAAACCATTCATTGTCCAAACAGATGCTTCTGAGTTGGGTGTGGGAGCTGTTCTTTCTCAACTGAATTTTGATGGTCAAGACCAGCCCATTGCTTTTATAAGCAGAAGGCTGACCCCTAGAGAGAAGAATTGGTCAGCTATTGAGAGGGAGGCCTTTGCTGTGGTTTGGGCCCTGAAGAAGCTGAGGCCATACTTGTTTGGCACTCACTTCAAGATTCAGACCGACCATAAGCCCCTCTTATGGCTAAATCAGATGAAGGGTGAAAACCCCAAACTGCTTAGGTGGTCCATTTCCCTACAGGGGATGGACTTTACAGTGGAACATAGACCTGGTACTGATCATGGCAATGCCGATGGGCTCTCCAGATATTTCCACTTAGAACAAGAAGACTCACCTGGTCAAGGTTAGCTTATTGTTCCGACGTTTGGGGGGGGGTCATGTAGGAGAGTAGGGTCTGCAATCCGATGATCACCCAGATTTTTTGCTTTTGTTTCACTGGTTTACGACTTTCTCTGGCTGTGGGCCTGCCAATCAGACCCACAGCCTGGCTGTTCTCTTTCTAAATTACGACATGTACCCTAGGTGCATCTACCAATTGGTACTGGGCCACCTTATCAGACCCCGTAACGCAGGGCATAGGTGTACCCAGGGCCGCCAGGGGCTGCAGCATGTATTATGCCACCCCTGGCTGGCCTCCTAAATTTGACACAACTGGCTGCATGACAGCTGGGGCAAAGTCGTGTAATCACCCTTTGCTTTAGGTATAGTAGCTCTATATCTAACCATACAATGGACACCCGAGTTCCTATCAGTCACTCCTATGGCAGGCCTTGACAATCCTAAAGGCAGAGTGCGTGGGCTCGTGTGAACTAGGTTCTGGCCCGAGCCGAGCCCGGTTGCAGCTTGCGGAATCAAGACCCAATGGCTGTTCCATGATGACGCGTACCACATCGGTAACTTCGGTGTCGCGTTATCGAGGCATGTCGAGTAAGGTGTCATACGAATCGGGATGCTGCCCCCTCACCAATTCTGGCGACGAGGTTAGCATTCCGCCCTTCTAGAGGGACACGACATGTACGTAACTGTGAACCCCGGTTAAAGTTAACTAAAGCCTCAGCTCCACAAAATGGATGCTGCCACCACAGACACGAGTCTGACCTCCTGCTGCTGGGAGACCTTCCAGCGAGGAGAGCTTGGACAAAAGGGTTTCCTGTCGAGGGCGGTGTTCGCACCGTCCCAGACAGGGTTTGTGTATTCTGGGTAGGTAGGGCTTTTGCGAGAAGGTGACTGCGGAGTGGCACCCCGGTGCTCACTACGCATCTGCCGGTCAGAACCAGTTCCAGGGGCGCCAGCCCTGGCCTGGGGAAAGTCCGGCAGGGGAGAGGGGTGTAACTACCCCCCGTCCTGGTCCCACCCTTAGGGCAGGACCTAGTCATATACCCGCCCCTTTCTTTAGGATAAAGACCGGAGCGGGGACCCTTCCAAATTAGATCATCTTTGAATCAAGAACTACTTTCCACGAAAGGACATTCGAGACTCTTCTCAAGATTTCTCCCTTGTGACTAAGGAGTAGTCACCCCGCATCAGCGGGCACCATCTAAGAACTCTGCGGTTTGCTGTAAGTCCTTCCTCAAGGAATCCGACGGCCCAGCTCGACGAGAACCGGCTTCCCTGGCACCTCTGACCTCTATCCACGTCATCAGCTCAGCTGTGATCTATGGGTGCGACGAGACCTCGAGGGACCGGCCATCATCAGAACCTGCACGCTTTCTTAACCAGCACGACCATCGAAGTAATTCTCTGGTGAGTGCTCTGGGGTCCGAGAAGCCCCGACCCTGAGCCGCTCCAGCACCGAAGTGCAGTCTCCCAGCATCTCCACGATCTGCGTGGGGCCCTTCTGCTCGCCGCTCAGCACGTTGTCTGGTCACTAGCCGATGGCTTGTGCCTTTCTGTGACGACATCCGACAATCCACACTGCTGGTCTGGTTGCTCCAGACTGGCCCTTGCTTCCATCTTTGCGAGAAGCACCCCGGACCCTCCTGGTCCACTCAAGACGCCATCTTAGGCCCACCACGTGGCCCTGAGATCTGCCAAGGCTTGTTGCCCCATCCTGGGCCCAGCGACGCCGACAGCATCATCCTCCGTGGGACAGCTCGCACCTCCACCGTGGTCGCCGACAACGCCTCCTGGTCCGTGAGACTGCAGAGCCTAGCGTCGCCCACTCACCTGGTCGAGGTGAAGGCCAACCGGTGCCTTCCTGGTACCCCCTGACTACTGGCTAGTAGTACGAACTTGGTCCCCTCTGCTTTCAGGTATCATCAATCTCTGATCCAGGCTTGGATCTCTACGAACTATTCATCACTGGTCGCCGGCCAGCAACTCCTTTTCTTCCGGCTCCTGGCTCGTCAGCGAAGACCCCGACGCCTGTAAGACTTGTGCAGCCGCAGCCCTCGTGGCTAGGTAACTCGGCATTTCGGTGCCTGCATAGCCTCTTTACTCTAGGATCCCGAGTCCCTCGCTTCCGACTTGCCTTATCGGGTCCGCCGGAGACCTTAAACTTTCCGTGTCCTCGGACACTTGTTTTAATTGTGCACTTGAAGTATTTTCCTACGAGATTTGGTTTGTGCTTAGTACCCTGTCCTCATAAAGAGTCCAGGGTTGTTGTGAATCTTAATAAATATCCTGTTTATTTTCATAACACTTGTGTGGTGTCCTTTCACTGGGTGTTCAAGGGGTACATGTGTGGTAAACAGCTGGCTTAACGCGCCCTCTCGAGTCTTTAGCCTTAGACTGCTCGTATCCACGCTACTAGGATAGCTGGTCTATAGGTTGACTTACAACCAAACACCATAAGGGTCGTTGGAACGATACATAGCGGTCGCTAGAATAGCGAACGGTGCATATCGGGCCAACTTCTCACAATCAAGACTTGCCATTGCTCTCACCATGCCTTTGTAAATTTTACATGTTTCCATTACTACAATGTTTTACATCACAAACCTTGATTTACATACCTGTGCTGAATATACCCAGCTGGCAGCGCATCAGGACATAGTAGGACGGGGCCTGATCTAGTCACTTATTGTCATCAGTGAGGATGATTAATTGGTGATGAACAGGTTCGACATTGAAATCCATGCGCTTTGAGGTTCTGTGCCCTCCCCTTTAAGATTTGGCCAACCAACAGTGTAACATCAGGCCCCTCACACCTCTCCGATGAGGAACACCCTAGACCAGTGGTCTTAAAACTTTTTTATACCGCACCTCCCCTTCCTCCAGCAATCATAGGGCGCCCCTTAGAATGTTGCACAATTATTCTGTTGTGGACGAATCTAGGACCCTAGTCTAATATTCCCGATTTATGCTCTTATATAGACATATCAAATCATACCCTTATATAGGCATAATAATCATACTCATATTAAGACATAGCCAATGCAGTCCAAATACCGCAAGGCTACTTCCACAGACTCCTAGAAAGCACAACGTGTTCTTAGAGAAACCAAGCCTCCAGCAGCCGGGGACTTCCCCCTGCTTCTATATTGATTTGTCCTAGAACTCCTGGAGTCCTGAAAGAACTCTAGTTCTTAGTGACGTCTTATGTCCAACCTTACCTCAAACTCAGCACCTTCCAGCATCTGCCCTAGCAAAACACACAGTGGTTTGGAGCAGGTCGACTATCTACTTTCCCGATGCCCTGCTGTAGCAAGTGCCGAAGGAAGCCGACCCTCCCACTGACGCACTGAGAGAGACGCTGTCTTTTCTCTTGCCAAGAAATCCAGCTCCAGTGTTTCCCGGCTACCCTTGCGGGTTGCTGTGAGATCGAGTCCTGAGAGAGAGAGATACAAGACCTCCTACATTCTAAAAAAGGTACGGAGCTGATTAGACCCATAGAGAATTCTTGGTTTAGATTCTTGGTAGAAACTATTTTAACTTTAAGCTGATCCTCCCTTACTTCTTTCCCCGTACTAGGGTTCGGTTAGGTACACCGGGGTAGGCGTATCTTAGAAGCACCAGTTGAGTACGTTTAGTCATTATTTTATCGTTGTATGTATTTTATCCATTTTAAACACCGTATGGCTTAGAAACCATACCATGCTTTTACAGTATTATTTTATAATACTCTTTTTACTGTACGCTCTTTACTTTATGACAAGTATTGCCATTGTAGCAATTCACTTCTTTTGCATGAGAAAGAAGACTGCTCAATAAATAACCACTTTTATTGAACACGCCCGTTGTTAGACGAGGACCTGGAGGGTCGGCCGAGGACAAGAGGAGAGGCCTCCGGTGAGGGCCGTCTCCAGCGATCGTACAGACGAGTAACTTCCCCCCCACAGATGGACACCACACAAGGATAAGGTCAACACTCTTTATATATGATTCTTGAAGCAAGGATGTCACGATACAGGGAGATCGGGACACGAGGGTCCTCTCAATTCTAGTCTCTGGAAGGGGAAGGGGGTAGCGGGACAGTCTTGGCACCGGTCTGGTACTGAGGTGGTACGATGAATAGCTCACAATCCTCGAGCTCGGAGTTCTGGAAGGTCGGGCCGCGGCAGCGCCAGCAGGCTCGGATGATAAGTCTCACTTGAGAAGGGCCGCAGCAGCGGCAGCAGGTCCCGACGAGGATGTAAGTTGCAGAGGGCTGCGGCAGCGCCAGCAGGTCCCGACGAGGATGTAGGTTGCAGAGGGCCGCGGCAGCGCCAGCAGGTCCCGACGAGGATGTAGGTTGCAGAGGGCCGCGGCAGCGCCAGCAGGTGCCGACGAGGATGTAGGTTGCAGAGGGCCGCGGCAGCGCCAGCAGGCAGGACGATGATTCACAAGGCAGGGCTGCGGCAGCGCCAGCAGTCCGTCAAGGATGAGTTCTTCTAGGTGTCTCTCGACTCCAGGATACAACTGCCTTCCTGCTCTGGAGCTGCCCCAGTTATAGGTCTACAAAAGGGGGTGGTGATGAACAGAGTGTCTGAATTGAGCAGACCACTCTTACCCAGTCCAAAGATCAGGGCTTGATCCATCACCGTTATTTATCTCACTACCCCATCCCAGCTCAGAACCTGGCTATATGCAAATCAGTCTGTCCCTGGCCCAGTGCATCATGGGAACAGGGCAGACTAAACTACCAAGCCAATTCTTTACCAGAAAGGAGCCAAGCTACCGGGGACCGGTTTCTGGCATTTCAGCCTCTTCGGCCCGGCTTGCTTGAATCCTGATGGAGCAGTGAGAAAGGGACTCATGTCTGAGTATACCCTGCCACACCTATAGTGGCCAAAATCGATTTACAAAAGGGGGTGGTGATGAACAGAGTGTCTGAATTGAGCAGACCACTCTTACCCGACGAGGATGTAGGTTGCAGAGGGCCGCGGCAGCGCCAGCAGGTCCCGACGAGGATGTAGGTTGCAGAGGGCCGCGGCAGCGCCAGCAGGTCCCGACGAGGATGTAGGTTGCAGAGGGCCGCGGCAGCGCCAGCAGGCAGGACGATGATTCACAAGGCAGGGCTGCGGCAGCGCCAGCAGTCCGTCAAGGATGAGTTCTTCTAGGTGTCTCTCGACTCCAGGATACAACTGCCTTCCTGCTCTGGAGCTGCCCCAGTTATAGGTCTGGCCTCCTTTGATGTCCGGACCCTCGCTCTTGGAGGTCGGGAGGTCCGGGATGAGGGAGTCCAGACACCCAGCAGGGGGGTGGAGCCAGCGCCCAGGGAGGCTGGGGCGATCGGCACCTGGCGGGGGAGAGCCATCGACACTCCTCTCTCCCATTGACCTGCCAAGTGGTCTCTTCACCTCCTGGGTGGATGGTGGTGCCTCGATGTCGGGGCCTGGCCAGGCCCAGGGTTGGGGTCGAGCTGAGGCCACGCGGCCTCGTGGTGCAGTGTCCAAGATGGCAGCTGGGCCCGGGCAATGGTACTGACGGTGGCCCGGGTCAGCCGATGCTGGGATGTTCAGGAGCAGGCGTCCCGTGGGGGACGGGTTGCGGGTTGCTTCTGTGGGTTGCCGGGGTAGTTCTTCTGGTGACACCGGGAGAGCCGGTGTCAGGGCCCTGTCATGCGGGGGGAGCGAGCCTTTCACGAGGCTTGTCCAACACCCGTCTCTCTGTTTCTCTGCACTTCTGGTGAAACTAAGCATGCACAATTGCCTGAGTAAAACAGCTATCTATTGTTTCCGCGACTCTGGAGATATCCCCCTTGTTATTGGGGGGCAAGTTTGTCATGCTTATGCGGTTGTCAGAAACGAATCCCTTCTTGTGAATTCGAGAAAGTTTCTAGTGACCTCTGTGCTAGCTGGCATTCATAATTAAGTCTAACATATTCAATAGAGACCTAGTTGACCTCAGTCCTACGTCTACACTATTGTTTATGTTATTCCAATGCGCAGAGCCTATTGGGAATATACGAACTACACTACATGGCCCTCAACGTTTGATAAGGCGATAATTTAGCGCTAGATACTAGAGTAACTCAGTCGTCCTTTTCAAACAGACCGCTTTCTCCGTAAAACTCCAATAGACGTCTGGAGTGGGTGAAAGGTTAATATCCACCAGAACTAAGTAGGATGAGAATCCTATGAATGAGTTTTTGGTTTGTTCAACGTTAAAGGATACAGTGTTCCAAAATATTGTGCATCTAATCTTGGTTTCCTTGAAACTTGCCCTGCAAACTTTCTGCCAACCTTATGACGGAAAGTAACGACGAAAGGGATAGACGCTCTGGCAACTCAACTGTTGTTAGACGACACAGCTCTCCAAAGAGACAACCCGGATGCTATAATCATCCAGGTTAATGTAAGGAAGCGTGTAACTTATAAACTTATAAATAACGGAGTAACATCGAGAGGTGGTACAGTTATCTTTGTGATAGAGGCACGCGACTATCGGCAGACAGAGGTATTCTATTCATGGATAACTCTTCCAGCAGTAAATGCTATAACGAGGGAGTTCCACTACTACGAAACAGAGGACCCTCCAACGGAATATGTTCCTTTCGAGGACATTGAAATTCTACTCACTTACCAGGAGCATCAGCCCTGGTTTAATGGCGCCCTAAAACATCACAATGAAATCACCAGGCTCGTTCCACTGGGTAGACCAGGAGCAACATAGCCGGTATTAGCTGGTTATACACCACATTCTGACATCGAGAGAATGTCAGACGGTGAACTATTGATTCAGTTAAAGCAATTAATCAAAATACATAGACAATTAGTCCAATATGTCATGCAGACTTTAACAGTCCAACCAGCAATAAAAATTCCTCAGCACACCCCTAATAAGGGGAACACAAACAAAATTACACCACAGACTATACAATAAGTAATTGGCAAACTACCCGCAAAACGGGAACAAATTCCGTTCTGGTTAGCTCAAAAGATTACTCAAATAGAGGCAGTATTCCCTGATAGTACACTTCATGAAAAACAAAGAAATCTGACAATCTGTTTACCACATGTGGCGGATTGTGACACTTGGGGAACAGTCTTTGCTTCAATCTACACAAAAACACATGACGTGCCATCAATAGCGGTAATACCAGACGTTCTGAGACAGATTCAAAATGAATATGGTCCAGAACCTGCTTTAAATTTAGGTATGAAATTACTGAAAGACTTTAAGCAAGTCTCGGCTATATTGCTAGCCAACATAAGAGGAGAAGCAGCATCTGTGGTGATCCGCCAAAAATTAAAAGAAACAGAATTAGCAGACCAGCCTTTTGAACTTGCCAAAATAATTGAAAAGTGCTATGAAGAATTAGGTAGAGATAGTTTGGGTGGGAAACCACTGAAACCACACCTACCTGAAAATCCTGAAAAATCTTTCATTAAAAATAATCTCACAACTCCAAAAAAGAAATGGGAGGGTAATAAACAGACCACTCCCAGAGAAAAACAGTTTCAACCAGAGGAAGGTCTCCCCAAAGGAGAGAAAGATCTCCGGATTGGGGGGTAGGTCTCCCCAACGAGAGCCCTCTGAAAAAAAGATACAACCTTAGAAATAGGGATAATTTGAGAAAACCTGACAGATATCAAGATAATGATACACGTCCCTCTCGATCTTTTCAGACTTCCTCACAGAAATCGGAAAGAAGAGGACGGGCAGAACACAAAGAAGAGCGCGTCAAGTCCAAAGACAAAGAACCTGCTCAACAAAATAAAAAATCACAGTTTTCCAAAAAGAAGGTAGCCAGTATAAAAATAAAACATACCGAGGATCCTGAGGACACAACTCAAGAACGGAGAATGGGCCCTGACAATGCTAGACCGTGCAGCAGAAGTGACCATAGCTTGCAAGATCCTGATGAATCTTCTGGAGACAGTGGACACGAATGAATACATTCAAGTGGAAACTGCAGACACCAGAGTCAGTGTACCCCATAAATTATATGAAATAACACTGCGTATAGAAGGGGACATAACTAGGAAAATAAGAACTCTCTTTTGGGAAAATCTATCTGAAGGCTATGATATCCTTCTAGCTGAAAAAGACTGGCCACCAGAGTTTGTTAGGGATTGCCCACATGGTGAAGAAATGATTAGGCCTGCCTTCTCAAAACTTGTTGCAATTCATAAAATACACACTTATGCTAGGAAATGTGCTGTGGCACAGGTTCCAGCACTATATAAAAATCATGTAGGATGGGATGAAGACTCTCCTCACGATAAAATCCAGTTAGAAAATCAACCAACTGCACAAAGGCAGTATCCTGTAAAGCAGGAAGCTAAAAAACAAGTCAGGGAGATCTTAGATAAACTTGAATACCAGGGGGTGATTGAAACATGCACCTCACAAATGAACAATCCTTTGTTTCCTGTCTCCAAACCAGACGATTTATATCGTCTAGTATTGGACTACAGACACCTAAACTCTTGTTGCAAAACATTTGCAGTACAAAATTCACACAGTGCAGCATTGATGAATAACATTGTGCGCAAAAAATATAAAACGACATTAGATATTTCAAATGGTTTCTTCTGTCAAAACATTGCACCAGAAAGCAGGTATTTGACCGTTTTCCGATTTACCGATTATTTTCAGCCAGGGTAACAGAGTTACTACAAATGTAAGATGATGAGGCATTATCTTATGTCGATGACATCTATCTTACAGACGATGACATGGACCTACACTTAAAAAGAGTGAACACCATTATACTTGGGTTCGCATTTGAAGGGTATAAATTCAACTTTAAAAAATCAAGAATTGCCCACCTCATTGTCCTATTTCTGGGATATGAGTTATCAAGTGCAGGCAAAAGCCTAGCAGACAACTTCTTAGAGAAGTGTGCAGTGCTCCAAGCTCCAAAAACGCTGAAAAACTTACAATCAATTCTAGGTTTCCTGAATTTCTGAAAAAGTTACGTTCCAAATTACGAAAAAAGGGTTTCACATTTCTACGAATTAAATAAACCTGATTTCAAACTAACTAATTGGACTCAAACACACACTGAAATTTTACATTCAGTACAAACAGACATGTTAACTAAAACAAAGCTGCAAACACGTGTGAATGAACGCAACCTTGTAATCAGAGTCATCCCAGGAAGATGTAGATTTACATACCTGACCTCTAATGAGGGAGAAACGGTACCAATAGCTTACAAATCACACTTGTACACACAAGCTGACATGAAATTCAGTTCTACTTAAATTGTTTTGACTGCGGTTCAAACTGCTGTAGCAAAAGAAAGAGCCCTAGCCCAAGGGAAGAGCATATCTGTTTTAACAGCAGTATCAGCCCTTGAAGCAGTAACAAGACCGAGCATTCCAAATGCTATGGCATTAGATCCAAAATGGATACAATGGGTTAATTCTCTTGCTGCAACAGACGTGGTACACACATTTGATCCCAAAATGAAAAAACTAGAACATCTAGAATACGAACATGAATGTCCTCTGTCGATCGAAATTCTGCCTCTCGAACAGTACATCTATGTAATCTACATTGAGATAGGCCTCAAATTAAACCAACTAAAATCTGAAACTAAAACAAAGTTTATTCAAAAAAATGTAACCAATATACATAAATTTAAGATTGCGCAGTACGAGGGAGGGGATAAAATCGGCAAAATCTTGGCTTATAAAGTAGCCGAAGACAGAGCCTGCACCACAATTTCACACGTCCGAGGCTCTGACAATAAAATCTACGACCAAACTCATGATATACTGGAACAATTTGTGGACTTTTACAGGATCTTATACACACCCGAATCAATCCCAAATGAAACTACTATATATAACTATCTAGATGAGACTTTACCAACCATACTTAACCTTTCGGAACTGGAGTCATTATCTGAAAACATTACAGGACAGGATATACGTCAAGCTATTACCACTTTACCAACAGGAAAAGCTACAGGGGAAGACACTATCCCTTTGGAAATATATAAAATTTGGTTAGAGGAACTTTTACCTCTACTAATGCAGGTCATACAAGCAATTGGGGAGACTGGGAGGGCCCCCAAGTCATGGAACAGAGCTAAAATTATTTTTTTTCTTAAAAAGGGCAAACCAAAGGAGGAGAGGGGGTCATATAGGCCCATCTCTCTGATTAACACTGATGCAAAAATATTTGCAAAAATTTTAGCTACTAGGCTAGCCCCCTACATGCCCAAAATTGTTAACCCTCAGTAACACGGATTTGTTACCGGGAGAGATACTACCACCCATGTTAACATGGCTATAACAGCATTTGATGTCGCCGAGATTAATTCCACCCCGCTCGGCTTGATCTTGTTGGATGCCAAAAAGGCTTTTGACCGAGTGGGGTGGAATTACCTCTGGCAAGTTATGACTAAAATGGGGTTCAGAGGATACTTTCTAAAGTGGATAAAAGCACTATACGATAACCCCTTAGCCCATGTTAGCTATGGGGGGCAGACTTCCTCAGATTTTAAGATCTCCCGAGGTACCCATCAATGCTGCCCCCTATCACCCTTATTATTTGCCCACTTACTTGAACCTTTCTTACACTCCCTTCAGGCACAACATAGATTCGTTCCTTTCAAATCTAACGAACAAACACTGAAAATCACGGCATATGCCGACGACATCGCCATTTATTCCTCAGATATTATTAAGGCGTTACAAGGGATTAACATCGAGGCCTGTAAATTTGGCAAAGTATCCGGCTATAAGCTAAACACTAACAAAACTCAAATCATAGCCAACCATACACCAGCAGTTAAAATCCCAGAAATCTGCAAAACTGCCACTTACTTAGGAGTTAGAATTAGACCTAACATTCGAGAAATAAACAATCTTAACTATAATGAATTAATTAAATCTACCACTATATTGCTCAAAAATGGCATAGACTACCTCTGAACCTAATTGGCAGAATTCATCTTATTAAAATGAAGGTACTACCGAAATTTTTATACCTCTTTCGTTCTATTCCTTTGGCATTAAATAACTTTTTTTAAGCAATTAGATGGAATATTTAGTAGTTTTATTTGGGGATACAAAAAAGCCAGGAGATCGCTGAAACGTTTAAAAAACCGTATTGATGAAGGAGGTTTAAACTTCCCAGTTGTTAAACTGTATTTTTGGTCCTCATTTTTTAGGCGTCTTCGGTCTTTACTACAAACTGAGAACACTTTTTTTCTTCATTTTTTTATGTTAAATTCAAACTCAAAAATGTTTCCATTAAGAGCAAACGACCCTAACTATTACAAGCGGGTGAAATTCAAGACCGATAAAGATATTCTTAGAATTTGGGCTAATATTCTTTCTTATTGTAACACATCCTTCTACCATCCGAAACTGCAGCTTTGGGGTAATCCAGGCCTTCCGGGTATTTTCAACGATGGCATGGCCTGTAGATGGTCTGCTCATGGAATTAAAGCTTTGGGAGATTTGTATGGCGCGCAAGTGTTTTTAGATTTTGACACACTCCAAACTCTGTATAATCTGACGGAAACATTGAGATTCAAATATTTACAAATACATGACTTCCTAATAAGGAAGATCCAAATACATAATATCTCTGATTGTGATATTTGGAAATGTTTATACTCCACCAAAAATAAATCCTTGATAAGTGAGGCCTAAAAACACCTTCATGCCATTAAAACAAACGACTGCCAAAAACTCGCGGAGAAATGGAGCAATAAAATTGGCATAAATATAACTTCCAAACAAATATCATGCTCCCTATATAACATTAATAACTCTGTACGATTGTCCAGCTTAAGATTACAGCAGTTTCTAACAACATGCATGCTATATTATACTCCGATAAAAATCTCTAAATGGCCCCTCAATAACAATCAAAATGACCGCACTAAATGCCCTAAATGCTCTACTTATGCAGCAGACTTAGGACACATGCTGTTCTCCTGCCCAACTCTAAAAGATTTTTGGAGAGAATTACTCAAAATCTTGGAAATCAAGAAAATCTTCTTACCTTCTCTTACAAAACCAATAATACTACTGGACATCTACCCTGTTTTTCTCCCCCAATCAGCCCTGATAACCATCCTTATCTCCTGCGCCAAACTCACATTAGCTAGAGCCTGGATATGCCCTGATCCCCCTAGCATATGGGAATGGTGGTCATTAGTCAATGAAATCCACTCTATGGAGTTAGGGCTCGCAAAGCTCAGAGGTGTTCGCTCGTTGAAAGAATTTGAGAAAATCTGGGGTAACTTCCTTCTTTGAAGACTCTTGAAGACTTTTTCTTTTTGTTGTTAATTAATGTTTTTCTTCCTGCAGGACATTTACTTTGTCGAAGGGGATAATCATGTTTTTACTGTTTTTTTTGCTCTAAATACAAATAGAGTTTTCTTGCAAACATGCTACTAGTGGAAAATGGAATATCTTTGGCATGGAACAAACCATACTTATTTTGTACATAACTGTTAAAAAGAAAAGTGTATATATATATATATTTTTTTTATTTCTCTCTTTTTCTTATATGTACATTGTCATGTCTTCCCTATTAATTGGTGAATACAAATAATTAACAAAAAAAAAAAAGACATCTATCTTGCAGACGATGACATGGATCAACACTTAAAAAGAGTGAACACCATTATACTTGGGTTCGCATTTGAAGGGTATAAATTCAACTTTAAAAAATCAAGAATTGCCCACCTCATTGTCCTATTTCTGGGATATGAGTTATCAAGTGCAGGCAAAAGCCTAGCAGACAACTTCTTAGAGAAGTGTGCAGTGCTCCAAGCTCCAAAAATGCTGAAAAACTTACAATCAATTCTAGGTTTCCTGAATTTCTGAAAAAGTTACGTTCCAAATTACGAAAAAAGGGTTTCACATTTCTACGAATTAAATAAACCTGATTTCAAACTAACTAATTGGACTCAAACACACACTGAAATTTTACATTCAGTACAAACAGACATGTGAACTAAAACAAAGCTGCAAACACGTGTGAACGAAGGCAACCTTGTAATCAGAGTCATCCCAGGAAGACGTAGATTTACATACCTGACCTCTAATGAGGGAGAAACGGGACCAATAGCTTACAAATCACACTTGTACACACAAGCTGACATGAAATTCAGTTCTACTTAAAAAATTTTGACTGCGGTTCAAACTGCTGTAGCAAAAGAAAGAGCCCTAGCCCAAGGGAAGAGCATATCTGTTTTAACAGCAGTATCAGCCCTTGAAGCAGTAACAAGACCGAGCATTCCAAATGCTATGGCATTAGATCCAAAATGGATACAATGGGTTAATTCTCTTGCTGCAACAGACGTGGTACACGCATTTGATCCCAAAATGAAAAAACTAGAACATCTAGAATACGAACATGAATGTCCTCTGTCGATCGAAATTCTGCCTCTCGAACAGTACATCTATGTAATCTACACAGATGGATCTGCACAACACTGGATTGTGGAAAAACAAGTATACAATGCGGCATGCGCGATTGTCATAGGTCGCTGGCGCATTGGTAAATTCAATGGTCACTAAAACTCAATCACTCAGAAACTGTACAGCTCAGTGAGCTGAACTACAAGCTTTAAAGATGGCGCTTGAAAATGCCGATGGCGAATTCCCCACACTCATAGTGTGCGATTCGCATTACTGTGTCCAGTCTTACAATGATTGCTTACAGACCTGGATTGAAGACGGTTACAAAGATGA
The DNA here is from genome assembly GCF_964263255.1 of Lissotriton vulgaris. Classification (NCBI taxonomy): domain Eukaryota; kingdom Metazoa; phylum Chordata; class Amphibia; order Caudata; family Salamandridae; genus Lissotriton; species Lissotriton vulgaris. Next base: position 179,328,183 of record NC_141685.1, read on the forward strand.
GATAGGTGTCACAATAAGGCATAAAAAGCTATGGGAACAAGTAGTTCTCTTACAGAACGAACTACGAAAGACTCACGTGATACATACGCAGAGTCTTCGACGTGATGGCGTTCACGTTGCAGGGAATTCATTGGCTGACAAAGCTACAACGGCAGCTATTCAACCGGCTTCGGTAGCTACAAAAAAGCTTTCTAAAAAACAAATAGATGGAGAAACTATACTGGCGGTAAAAGCCTCATTAAAGGGCAACTATGCAGCATTACCTCTAAATTATCCACTCGATAATACATACATAATTGATGCAAACTCCGTTCCTTTTGCTTGAATCCCTGGAGTGGGGGACAGAGTAATTCCAAACATGAACCGGAGGGCTTACTTTATTCAAGAAGCACACATGGGAATGGGTCTGAGGCACCAAGAGATCTTAAAATCTCTAATAGAATTACAATCAAAGTACTGATGGCCGGGGAGGAGCGTGCATGTTTATAACTTTGCATTAGATTGTCAGGACTGCAATAGAGATCGCAGTTGTGAACCGGACCAGATATCGGACTCAAGCAGAGTAAGACCAGCCCAGACACCATTATTAGACATCATTAACTATCTACACGCCGGCATCCACACGGACAAAAGCGGTCCCATAAATATTAAGACAAGATTCATTTGGATGTGGCCCCAGCGCTCGGCTGACGCCAGAACTGTTAATAAAGATCTGCGAGTCTTTATCGGCACATACGCAATTGGCACGCTACATTCTGACCAGGGTCCTGCGTTTATCTCTCGAGCTTACAAGGAGGCCATGGCCAGTTTGGGCATTGTATTGCGGTACTCTAGCCCCTTCCATCCGGAGGGTAATGAAATAGTGGAGAGAAAAAACCGTGACATAAAGCAATCTATAACAGCGAGGGTATTAGGTTTGGGTGATGGGTGGGTCAAACATCTAATAAATGTCCAACATATTCTTAATAATCTGCCAAGACATTCTCTGGGTGGAATCACTCCGTATGAACTTCTATTTGGTACTAGAATGTTGATCAAAGACCTCGATAGTCACTTCAGTGGTGGAACAAAAAGCTTTGATATCAAAGATCGTTTGGCTGTTTTACAGGACTTAAATGAAACAAGAAAAAGTCTAAGTAACACAAAGCAAAATCCAACGACCACTGAAGAAAAACCACCTGTCCCAGCAAGACCTGTCTGGATTCCAAAGATTGGGGATCTGGTCAGAGATAAGAATTGCAGTGAAGAAGGAATTTGGGCCTTCTTACAGGAAAGAAGTACCTGTCTTGGCAATTCAAGGAACAAGATCAGTTGTACTACCGCCCCTTGCTGGTAAAAAGGAGAATAGAGTTGTATCAATCGACCTGGTAAAACCACAATCATGTGGACAATAATAAGTAGTAGGCCCAGTGGACTCCCAAGATATAGCAGAAGACCAAACCTAGCTACAATTCAAGAGGTTCAAACTGAGAGACTAATCACTTTTGATAAACCTGCAGTGAGAAAAGAAGGACTATGCAACAAAGCCATGGAACTTGTGCCTCTTGAAACCCAAATTGCAACAGTTCGTCAGGAAACACCTGTCTACAATGATGTAGCCTCTGACTATACACATATGCCAAAAGAAAATCCCAATAGAACTATTAATGAAAATCCTGAAGCAATTCCAACAATTGACAGAACTGCATCTGGCTACTTCATCAATTTCAATGACTTTTCTGAGGATCCTAGTGAACATGAAGAACAACAAGCAAACAAAACTTTCAAAGAAAAAACAACAGAACTCTTTCATCAACTTGGAGAAACATATCTGATTTCACCATGGATTGAATTGTGGATTGTGTTAGGTGTACTTTTCCTGCTGCTCTGGCTCATCTTAGTTTTGTGCTTGGGTAATATGATTGATGGAAAATACAGTAAAATGGACACAGCAAGTCAGAACGTCAACTTGGTTCTAAAGCCTCACAAATTGTCTCACATTCAAAAACGAGATCTATCATCAGTGAACTTCACAGCCATTCCTATACCTGGTGGTGAAGCATGGGACGAGACTGATTATGACATTCATGGCCCTGTTGAACTTCTGAAGTATCCACATCAATTTAAAGTTTCTTTAAGTGACTTTGTCTCACCAAGTACTTTCTCTGATGATTGGGACTTTGAAACTATTAATAATATGATGTCAGATTTAGAAATGTCAGCCAAATTTACAGAACATAAATATTTAGAAGGTTCTTCAAATTATGAACAAATGTACTGTTTTAATCATTATGGTTATCACTATCTGCATAAATCTGCAAATCCTAGAAATGTTTTTACTTATAATCAATGGGAACATTGTCCAACTCCGCCAGAAGGCAGCTCTAAAACATTTTTTGAGAAATTCCCATACTTCTCAAGGTTTAACAACACAGATCCAGAAAGCTGAGTTCCTTCTGATCTCACCTCCCACAAAGATTGCCACCACCCAGACCTGGCTCAAGCAACGAACGGCGTTCAATGTCCAACCCACCATCGTTGAATCTGCGAAATCCTTAGGCATTACACTGGACGCCAAGCTCAACATGCAGCAGCACGTTAGCAAAGCTACTAAAGGAGCTAACTTCCAAATCAACACTTTGAGGAAACTTAAACCTTTCCTCCCTGCTAAGGACTTCCAAACTGCTGTACAGTCCCTAGTTATCCCCAGCATGGACTACGGAATTGTGGCCCTTACCGGACTCCCCATTACAACAACCGCAGCCCTAAGAGCCTCCTTGAACGCTGCCGAGAGACTCATCACTGGTTCAAGGAAACATTCACATATATCCCCGGAATTAAAATCCCTGAACTGGCTGCCCTTTGAGGCCAGAATACAGCTGAAAATAGCCGTTATGACACACTCGGCCGTTCACCACAAATCACCCAGCTACCTCACCCAAAAGCTGACTATATCTGGAGGCTCGAGAACCAATAGAAGCACAAAGAATCTACTCCTGAAACCTCGTAGATTCCGGAAGGAAAAAACATGCAAACGCTCCTTCTCAGGAATGGCCCCCAGGATCTGGAATGCACTCCCTCCTGAAACCAGGCTTATCTCCTCCACGGCACTTTTTAAGAAAGAGGTAAAAGCCTTCCTTATGGCCAAGTTTACCTGAACTCTTCTGCTGCTGGAACAGAGACTTCTGCACCATTGCCGCTGGACTGGTTACCTGATTGACTATTGGTATTCTTTTTGTACATGACTGATATCCTAGTATGCTACCGACTACTATATTGCTCCTAATAGTTGGTTCCAATTACCCTCCTGCTGCCCCTACACCCTGTCCCTGCGAGCTTTAAGAAAGAGGTAAATGCCTAAGTTCGCCTGGTCACTATTGCTGCGGGACCCAAGACTCGATACTGTTTCTGTATTATTATTTACATGTTGTTTACTGGTTTTATATATGTATTGCTGCTATCCTTTGCTGCTAGGCTACCATATTGTACCCCATAGTGGATTTATCCACCCTCCAGTTGCCCCTACACCTATTTCTGTAAAGCGCTCTGATATCTGCAAAGATCTTGTTCGCGCTATACAAAACTTTGAATAAATAAATATAAAATAAATAAACATTTAAAATTGTGAATAAAACAGGAATGAAAAATATGTTGACCAATACAAAATAAATATATTCTGCAAAATGTTATGAACAGTTATCTACATTTGGTTTTGAATTCTGGAAAGAAAACATCGAAACAAAAACAATCTGGGGTTCAAAAGTTTGGCAAGTGCAGGGGGTAGAATCATTATTCAGAGCCTGCATGCTCCCAGAACAAATAATATTCCTGAATGACACCATTCAACAAACAGTCTAGCCAAGATAAAAGATTTAAATAAACAATCTATACCAAAGCCCATATCTGATAGTAATAGCACTACATATGAGGAGATAGACGTATCCCATATTTTAAACCAAAACAGAACAAATCCTGATGGGAAAAAATGATTGATCTGTCCCACAGACACTAATAACTGTCAAGATAGATTCCTGAACAAAACACAGGGGTTCAAACAAAACAGGCCAGACCCAAGATATTCCCAGACAACATCCAGGGATAGTCACCACATACAGTGTAGGAAAACTATGCCTCGAATGGCTACAGAAATCCACACTTCCTGAAATGAAGCAACACTTGACCTTACTTAAAGAAGGTGCTGACTTGCAAGATTTCTTATTAGGACCTCGCAAACAGAGTCAGAAACGTTTCATGTACGCCGGTATATATGCTGCTTACAACGAGGGTTGGAAAATAACGCAAATTGAAACTGCTGACAAAAAAGGAGAAATTGACCGTATTAATTTGGAAAAATCCTTTATCTGTAGTAGACAATGGGTTAATGACTCTGTCCTCCAGAATTTATTCATTTGACAGCATTGTATCATCTGCAATAGATATAATAGAACCGGATAGGCTAATGTTACAACATGAGTAATATAGTAAGAGAATGGATAGATTCGCACACCTGAGTAAATGGATTTCGTTTCTATAGTGATGGAATGCAAGTGAATGTAAAGAAAAATTCTTGCGTGCCTACACGTGTAACTTGGAGAGTACCCTATTCCCAGAGAGTAATACAGCTTTAGGATGAGTCTTTGGAAACCAAAGGCTATGTGTCGCACAGCTCCACAGGCCCAAACTAGGCCTAATTATCCTGTAGTAAATGTACTCAAGTTCTATATCATAAAGTATTTAAAACGTACTCAAAAATGATTCTTCATCCTATTTTCATTTATATTGGAGTACCAATCACTTTTAATCTGCAAAAATTAATTCCTTGATGAGAAACATAAAATTGAATCAATGAAAGACAATCCAAAAATAAATCAAAGCAATTCAATCCTATAACAATGCATTTCGGGTTCAAACTGAACCCTTCGTCAGGGGATTAGCGAATTACAGCATTTATATACAATTCATGAAAAGAAGATTCCGCAGTAGTTCTCGTCCGAATCTACAACACAAAATAATATTCTTAGTACCTGGTGGTTCTGTAAAATTCAAATTCAAAATTCAAAATTAGCTTTATTCGATTTGTTTGATAAAAATCATAAAAGCATACAAAACATTTTATACAGCGAGTTTTAAAAAGTTATCCCCAACGAAACTTTTATAAAAAATCGATAAGGCCATTTTCACATGATAAGAACAAAAGTCAGTGGTGACGTTTCAGGAATCGACCTCGGGTAGAAACATGTACAAAAATTTAAACATGTAAAAGTTACATCATAGAATTTCTAAATTTCATTACTGACATTAAAAAACGAGAAACGACAAAGATGACATACACCTCATCTAACAAAAGTAACTTAAAATAAGCGTTTTTGCATGTTCTTATGCCCCAGTGTTTGAGGAGAGGTAATAAATACAATTTCCTTGGGGCAGAATACAGTTTGCAAAAGAACATGATATGAATGTTACTTTGTGATGAATGATCATCGCATGGGCAAATTAGGTTCGGGGTAGTCCAATCATTTTGTTTTGGAAGAGTGACCATACGAAAAAAGGTGCCTAGGCGGAGTCTGGTAAGTAGCATACGGGGATAAGATGCAGTTTCGGTCCTGAGATACAGTTGCAAACCTTCGGTGGGAGTGATTCTTTGGTAGATCAAGGTAGTATTTTTGAGTTTCTCAGCATCCCATCTAATACCTTCCAGATGTGTGATTAGAAGTTTTCTGAGGGACGACCTAGACAGATTTTCTAAGGACTCTGGGTCGTCATAGTATTCAGGACAGCCAATCTTGGAAAACATCAACCGGACATGTCGCAGCCATTTTATTTTGGATGCGGCGTCCAAGTTCATACAATCTGTGATGAGTTCTCTATTAAGTTGGCATTCCTTGGTAGTCCAGATTTTGTGCCAGAGCAAACACGGGGACAGCTTTATGGAGTCGCTAAGGTATTTGAGGCCAGTCTCAATGTGAGTGAAAAAAGTTGAAGTAGTTTTACCCACACCCAATAAATAACGGATAAAGAGGTTCTCACAAATTTGGAGTGAGGACACGTCTTCAAACCCCCATAGGCCTGCTCCATAAGTAACTGTCGCTACACACTTTGCTTGGTAAATCTGTATCATCTCAGCGGTCGGCTTGCCCCCAATTTTCGCTGCAAAAGTTCTCAGGGCCCCAATAGCACGCGTAAAGGCAAGCCTCCTAGCCGATACTGCATGCTTCCAGGCTCCTTTTCTCCCAAAGATAACACCCAGATAACAAAAAGTATCTGTGCTCTCAATTCTTTGCTCGTCAAGGTATATCGAGCATTGTGGCCTTTTACTCTTTTGGGTGCACGGCATAGAGAAAGTTTTTGAGATGTTCACTTTTAAATTTCTTTTTCCCATGTAGGATGAAAATTCTCTTACCGCTCGCTGCAACCCCATCATGGTCCTAGACATAATAGCCGCATCGTCGGCATATAATAAGATGGGTACAGGCCTACCATTGACAACTGGATAGTCATTTTGGAACTTTGTTAGGTGGTCTACAACAGAGTTGATGTAAAAACTAAATAGAAGGGGCGCAAGGATACATCCTTGCCTCACCCCTCTATTTATGGGAAATTTCTGTGTACATTGTCCCTGGGTCCCGAACCTCACTCTGGCACCAGCCTCTCTATACAGTTCTTTAATAAATACAATGATGGTAGGATCCACCCCAATAAGCTCCAATGTTGACCAAAGCTGCAGATGATCCACACAATCAAATGCTGAGCTAAGGTCAACAAAGGTAACAAACAGCTCCCCTTTTTTGGCCTCAGTATATTTTGACATCAATAGGGACAGGTTTAAACATTGTTCCTGAGTGCCCAGGCCCTTTCGGAAACCATATTGGAATTCCGAGATAATCTTGTTTTCTGTCTCCCAATACTGAATCCTCTTAAGGATAATCCTTCCCGCAATTTTCATGAGGCCATCTAATAGGGATATAGGGCGATAGCACGCCGGGTCGTCCCTATTTCCCTTTTTAAAGATGGGGACAACAATGGCTTCTGACCAAGTATTAATTAAGCCACATTTATTTCCCATGTTCAAAACATTTGTTAAGAGTGGAGTCCAAAGTTCCAAATTTGCTTTGTAGACATCAACTGGTGTGTGGTCCGGACCTGGGGCTTTCCCTAATTGCATTTTCCACTTCTAGAGTGGTAAAGACCAAGTCGATTGGATAAGGGGAAGCTGGGGGGTCACTTGACTGATAGACCTGCGTGAATTTGTTCAAGGGTGAAAGTGCCTTTTGTTTATTCATGTTGTCCCCCTGACTGTTGGTGTAGAGTTTACCATAATGTTCAACCCAGAGCTCTGCTGTAATTGCTACATCTATACAGTTCTCAGTATCTTTAGTGTTGTAAGCTGATCTTATCACTTTCCAGAAAAGGTTGGTATCCTTATTCCTGGCAGCTTCTCCCAGAGCTTCCCAGGCCTCCCTTTTCATAGTTGCTTTCCTGAGGTTAATTTCTCTCTTATACTCGCGTCTGGCCTCAGAGATTAGGACCCTGTTTTTCGGGATGGCGTTTAGAACTTTCTTCAAGTTCTTTAAGGCAGCTGTGCACCTAGAGTCAAACCACCCGGTAGCACGTTTCCCATTCTTTTTATGGCTCTTGGTTAAAAGGCTTTTTATGTACTCCTGGATATTAGCGAAAGCTGCCATAATCGCCCTAGGCTCAATATCTTCCTCTAAACAGACAGATATATCTGCAAAGCAAGATGATATTAGGTTGTGGAGGAAGATTGTAGGGTTTAATTTCTCCCACTTGAGCACATAGCCGTTTAACTTCGTTAAAGTAACCTCCAATGGATAGAGTGGGCCGCTAGGTTCCTTTGCTTTCTCCTGTGGGAGCCTAACCCCAAAGGTAATAGGGTAGTGGTCACTCATTGGTTCATCCCCTATCTCCCAGAAGGTTATAAAATTAGGTATGGTGGGGGATATCAGTGCAAAGTCAATTATACTTTCACAGCCTCTTCCATTATATGTTGGGGCAAAGGGAACTGGGGGAGAGCATGCCTGGTTAATGAAGGTGAGGTCAAAAGTAAACACAATACTGTTAAGGAGAGACCCCAGCTTGGTGTGTGAGAAGTGAAAAGGGCCGTCCTCCTCTCGATCTGCAAGGCCGCACAAACCTAACTCAGAGAGTGGACAGACGGCACAATTAAAGTCTCCTACCCACAAAACTGTATGGTCTCCCAAGTTTTGATCTCTCACTTTGTGGATATAGTTCGACATTTTATTCAGGATGAATTCCATTTCATTTACAGGCATGTTATTATAAAAGTTCACCAGTATAACCTTTTGTGTGGTGAACCATTTAAAAGAAAGGATTTGAAAGTATTGGTCAGAGTGGAAATTGTACACCTTTATATCCCCTATATTTAAAATATATATACACAGGCCCCCTTTATTACGACCCTGGGTGGAGGGAGCCGCGGGTGAATGGAATGCTCGATACCCCATGATATGCCTTTCCTCTGCAAGCCAAGTTTCTTGCAGGCAAAGTATATCATGCTTCTGGACGGTCTCCAGCCATGGTGTATGCATGATCTTATTGCCCAGGCCTGCTACATTCCAGGATAATAGTGAGTGTTTCGGTTCCCTGGCTACCTGGTGTGTATGGCCCACACACTCCATAGCATCTACCTGGTCTTGGGGATGTACCCTGTCTAGATGTTGTATAACTCGCACAGGGAGCGGGTGGTGGGCGGGGGAGGTTGGAGTCGCCATCGAATGGGTCGAGTTGCTAGCAATATGTGGCGATGTATTACTATTACTGACAATCATTGCTTGATTTTGGTCACTTGATCGTGGTGGTTGATCGTCGGTTTCCAGTCAATCCACCTGATCTAGGCATGCGAACCTATTCATAGTGGGTGCACCTTCCCACCAGTTGTTGGTGGGTTGCCATCCCTGTCCTTGACCCTTCCATCTATGATTGTGGACCGTAGTCCAAGCCCCAGGATGCTCTGCTATCTGTTTAGGGGGGTAAAAAAAGGTAAGGGGTTTGGTGACAATGGTTTGTTCAGTCACATATGGATCCCATGTGGTGATAAGGTGGGCTGTGTGAGGGTCTGCAAATGACACCACGATACAATCTCCTGGTATCGATTTATAAGTACGGCCCACCCAAGGGACTCTCCTGACCATAAGGACCCTGCTCCTGTTGGTTTTGGAAATCTGCCTATTGGTATTTAACCAGTGGATCACTTTATTTTTTAAGGACCACTGGGTTTCAACAATGTCAGGAGCAAGCGGAGGTACCCCGGCCAAAATAACCACGTAGGGCCCAGCCTCAGGGGGGAGGTCAATATAGCCTCCACGAAAGTTCTGATGGTTCGGATGTGAATTTGGCAAGGGCTCTAAGAGAGGAGTGATAGAGTTGCTCGCCTTCTGGTCGGATCTAGAGGAAGGTTTAGGCTGGACGTGTTTTTTAGGAGGTTTTTCCTCAATTTTTGGAAGATTGGCAGCGACGTTTACAAGTGTCCTAGGTTTGGGAATTGGTATCGGTTTAGATAATGGGGTGGGTAAGGGTGCAGGCAAAATCAAAGGGACAGGAGGGACCTCCTTAGACACTGTAGCTACTTTAGTGCCAGTCTTAGAGTCTGAAGCAGGTTGAATACCAACATTTCTAGCCAGGGGTAGACCCTCGTTAATATGGGGATGTATTGCTTCCAGCTGTTTTAGGCTAAGTGTGGCCAGGGATACTAATGTTTTATCCATTTCAAGTAGGTGATTCTCAATACGTGACAGTCTGAGTTCGAATGGTGTCAATAGTTGTTTTAACGTGACCCAGACTGTTTGAAGAAAGTCTTCATCATCACCGGGTTTATCCGTGTCCCTCCCTGTCTCTTTTAGCCCTCCCAGTGTTAGGTTATCTACAAGAATAGTAGGATTCTCTACCACAAGGGCATTAGGGGGGGTAAAAAGAGTGGAATTACTATCACCCCCTATTGGCTGGGTAGCTGGCGGTGGTGTTTGTTTAAAGTCCCCTACGTTGGGTAGAGTTCTTCTATGATTGAAAAACTGCTGCCTAGCCACTTTGGCTTTCTTACGAGCATAGGCAGATTTTGCATTGTTTTTCTTCTTCGAAACATGGCAACCTGAATTTGTACTTTTTGCTACAGAGAAGGAAGGGGCAATTATGACCGGCAAGGTGGTAAAGTTTTCCTGTTCAGTAGGTGGTTCACCCTCATTAGGTTGGACGGTCATGGGTGAGAAGATGAGGGAAGAGTCTAATGGTGGTAAAGAAAAAGGGGGGGAGTGATGAACGTCAGCGAGGATCAACAGAGGAGGGGGGCGTGCAGCCTCCTGGGGAGAAGCAGCGGACGCGATGTTTCCCAGAGAGGATTTTTTAGAATTGGCAAAAGTTTGGGAAAGTCTGCGTGCCGCATCTAACTCGATTGAAACCCTCTTCTGCATTTTTGTGATTTCTGCATCTATTGCCAGGTTTGTTTTTACAAGGAAATTGTCCAAGGTACCTTTTGACTTAGTTAATCCCAGTGCAGTCTTACTGCGGCTCCCCCGAGTACACATAATGTATGACAGTTATGATTTCTATGTAGTACTCACTAAACTCAAGGTCCAGACACGATGGCGATGAGAAGAACCAAGGGGGGTGGGCCAGGCCAGTCCTCTTAGTCCTCGAACGGCCTCAAACGGTCCCGCCCTTGTCCCGGGCTTCTCCCGGCGCCCTCCCGCGCGCTCCCGCGCAGCGGGAATGTTACCTTGGCTTTATGGGTACTGATTACCCCGAGGGGGCGGGGCCGGCAGGGAGAGGAGCCCAGGTGTTAACGGGCGCGCGGGGACTCCTGGACAATGGAGTCCTCCGCTCTACCCTCGCAGCCCTGCCGGTGAAGACGAGCCCCTTGGGAGATGAAAGGCGCTGTGTGTCCGCGAAGCGGGACCCGCGGAGCGGGTCCGGCGAGCAGGGGCGGCACACAGCGGTCACAGCGGTCAGAAGCAGCGTTTCAGCAAGGAGTGCCCAGCGTTGGTTACAGGAATCCAAGGAGGGATTGTTCGGCAGCTTTTTCAACTATCCCGGCATTGGGGGCGGGGCCGGCAGGGAGAGGAGCCCAGGTGTTAACGGGCGCGCGGGGACTCCTGGACAATGGAGTCCTCCGCTCTACCCTCGCAGCCCTGCCGGTGAAGACGAGCCCCTTGGGAGATGAAAGGCGCTGTGTGTCCGCAAAGCGGGACCCGCGGAGCGGGTCCGGCGAGCAGGGGCGGCACACAGCGGTCACAGCGGTCAGAAGCAGCGTTTCAGCAAGGAGTGCCCAGCGTTGGTTACAGGAATCCAAGGAGGGATTGTTCGGCAGCTTTTTCAACTATCCCGGCGTTGGGGGCGGGGCCGGCAGGGAGAGGAGCCCAGGTGTTAACGGGCGCGCGGGGACTCCTGGACAATGGAGTCCTCCGCTCTACCCTCGCAGCCCTGCCGGTGAAGACGAGCCCCTTGGGAGATGAAAGGCGCTGTGTGTCCGCGAAGCGGGACCCGCGGAGCGGGTCCGGCGAGCAGGGGCGGCACACAGCGGTCAGAAGCAGCGTTTCAGCAAGGAGTGCCCAGCGTTGGTTACAGGAATCCAAGGAGGGATTGTTCGGCAGCTTTTTCAACTATCCCGGCGTTGGGGGCGGGGCCGGCAGGGAGAGGAGCCCAGGTGTTAACGGGCGCGCGGGGACTCCTGGACAATGGAGTCCTCCGCTCTACCCTCGCAGCCCTGCCGGTGAAGACGAGCCCCTTGGGAGATGAAAGGCGCTGTGTGTCCGCGAAGCGGGACCCGCGGTGCGGGTCCGGCGAGCAGGGGCGGCACACAGCGGTCAGAAGCAGCGTTTCAGCAAGGAGTGCCCAGCGTTGGTTACAGGAATCCAAGGAGGGATTGTTCGGCAGCTTTTTCAACTATCCCGGCGTTGGGGGCGGGGCCGGCAGGGAGAGGAGCCCAGGTGTTAACGGGCGCGCGGGGACTCCTGGACAATGGAGTCCTCCGCTCTACCCTCGCAGCCCTGCCGGTGAAGACGAGCCCCTTGGGAGATGAAAGGCGCTGTGTGTCCGCAAAGCGGGACCCGCGGAGCGGGTCCGGCGAGCAGGGGCGGCACACAGCGGTCACAGCGGTCAGAAGCAGCGTTTCAGCAAGGAGTGCCCAGCGTTGGTTACAGGAATCCAAGGAGGGATTGTTCGGCAGCTTTTTCAACTATCCCGGCGTTGGGGGCGGGGCCGGCAGGGAGAGGAGCCCAGGTGTTAACGGGCGCGCGGGGACTCCTGGACAATGGAGTCCTCCGCTCTACCCTCGCAGCCCTGCCGGTGAAGACGAGCCCCTTGGGAGATGAAAGGTGCTGTGTGTCCGCGAAGCGGGACCCGCGGAGCGGGTCCGGCGAGCAGGGGCGGCACACAGCGGTCACAGCGGTCAGAAGCAGCGTTTCAGCAAGGAGTGCCCAGCGTTGGTTACAGGAATCCAAGGAGGGATTGTTCGGCAGCTTTTTCAACTATCCCGGTGTTGGGGGCGGGGCCGGCAGGGAGAGGAGCCCAGGTGTTAACGGGCGCGCGGGGACTCCTGGACAATGGAGTCCTCCGCTCTACCCTCGCAGCCCTGCCGGTGAAGACGAGCCCCTTGGGAGATGAAAGGCGCTGTGTGTCCGCGAAGCGGGACCCGCGGAGCGGGTCCGGCGAGCAGGGGCGGCACACAGCGGTCACAGCGGTCAGAAGCAGCGTTTCAGCAAGGAGTGCCCAGCGTTGGTTACAGGAATCCAAGGAGGGATTGTTCGGCAGCTTTTTCAACTATCCCGGCGTTGGGGGCGGGGCCGGCAGGGAGAGGAGCCCAGGTGTTAACGGGCGCGCGGGGACTCCTGGACAATGGAGTCCTCCGCTCTACCGTCGCAGCCCTGCCGGTGAAGACGAGCCCCTTGGGAGATGAAAGGCGCTGTGTGTCCGCGAAGCGGGACCCGCGGAGCGGGTCCGGCGAGCAGGGGCGGCACACAGCGGTCACAGCGGTCAGAAGCAGCGTTTCAGCAAGGAGTGCCCAGCGTTGGTTACAGGAATCCCTGGTGGTTCTGTACATTGTGTTTCTATGATTAGTATAATACTGAGAGCTTGCAAGTGAGATAGAATAGAAGCCTCAAATGAAAAAGTGTATGTGAATTAAGCAGTTTAAGTAGACAGTCTGTGGTATCAATTACATACGTCACCCAGGATTGTACTAGCGGTTGGAGATGGTGATCCAAAAAGTAGCCCAATGCCTCATGTATAGATCCACACCCTGCTACAATCGGACAAAATGGAGGATTTTGTTTGTCCTTATGTATCTTCGATAACATGTATACCTTGGGAATTTTGTGATTTTAGACACGGAATATTACCAACAGAGTGTGAATGAACATGTAAGAGACGAGAACACATACATTTGCCTGGAACAAGATCCTACGATGGCATTTCAAAATATCCTGAAGGATATTTTACAAAAAGGAATTGATGAAACAACATTGGATGATAATACACGCAGATACTTAATGAACTTGTATCCCAAAATTCCCAAGATATACAGGTTACTGAAGATACATAAGGACAAACAACATCCTCTTTGCCTGTTTAACAAATGTATAATCATTCAATAAGATTATGAAGTAGTAATTATGGTTTGTCATGCTCCTGGTAGGATATAGCTGGTTTCGGTATCGTGTCTACATTGAATCACGGAAGGTAGGAGCGGATACTACTTGGCATGGTTTAACTAGAATTACTTTTTCTCTTTATAATACACCACGTTTCTTTGGATATCGGGCATTTACACTGAATGAGACAAGCGTATGACATGGGGACGTTTTTTAAGGTTTTTGGACGATATAGTATGGGTTGATCACGCTTTCAAAGTCACTTGTCTTTTACTTGGTTATCACTCTGGTTGTATTTGTACACTTTTTTATTCCCACCTTGAGGTGACTAAGAGCGCTGCGTGTTGACGGTCCTGAGGCGGAAAGCCGGGACTGGTGTCTTGTTGTGAATGCTGGAATCGCCGTATTTTAACAATCACTGCATTTAATTTTGTTTTAGCACAAAGTGTGTTTTTAAACCTCCTGACTACTAGGAACTATTTGCCACTTTCTGGCACTTAACGCTTACCTGTTCATGCATCTTAGCCCCATCGCAGCCGAGTAGACGCAGCCGGGGGTGTGACTCCCTTTGGCGTCCGCCATCTTGGGGGTGAATTCTGCGAGCGGTCCAGTGCTCGGCCCCTCCCTCACCGACAACAATAAAATGGCCCCCCCTCACAGGAAGCGCAACGGACGGGCGCAGCGGGCGTGCCGGCGGTGCGTCAAAGGCAAGCCCGTCAGCGCCTATCCGCGCCAGTTCCACGTCTAGCGCCGGAAACTATGGCTGTTTTAAAAAAAAACAAAAATTTCAATACTCAAGCACACAGCTGTTCAAGCTGAACCAATGCACCTGTAAACCTATGCAAAGAGCAAATCTAGAAGACTTCCCTCCTTCATTTAGCTGCGCCTCCTGTGGCCTGCAGACATTTAACAATCCTTCTCTCCAACCCCATAAACTAGGCAACTCGCTCCCAGCCACGAGCAAGTGCCCTACTATTAATACTCACTTGCTGGCCAATAATAACCATAAGTGTGAATCAGGCCGCCCGGCGAATGGAAAAAGATTTCTGAAGTGTATTTTGTTGAACACTAGATCCATGGGTAAACATAAACATGACATTTCAGCTTTGATCATAGACCATGCTATTGATCTAATGTTTCTAACAGAAACATGGGCATCTGATGCTTCAGGACCAGACTGGAATGACGCAGTTCCAGAAGGATACCTTGTAGAATTTGTAAATAGTCTAGGAGCAGTGGGTGGTGGTATTGGGATCATTTATAAATCCCACTTAAAAGTATTCTCACTACCCATACAGGGTCTAGAAGCGGAAGCTATGAGCTTTAAAATTAAAGCCAACAATTGCCTAATATTTGCAGGCCTGCTTGTGTACCGCCCTCCCGGTCTGAGAGCGCAGTTTATTAGAGCACTACACACTTATCTAGAATCTACGTCTGACTCCGCCACTTACACCATCTTGGGCGATTTTAATTTTCATTTAGAAGTAAACAATGACTCTGACTCGATCACCTTAATTGATAATTTTCTTAGCTTTGGCATGATTCAACTAATCTCAAATCCCACTCACATTGCAGGACATACCCTTGATGGCATCTTTACAAACAATGGCCATATTAAAGCTATCTCGACTCAAGCAGTTCCTTGGTCTGATCATAGTGCTATCTTTTTTTAACGTGCTTCTGAATAACCTGCCAAATCATCGAAGAGGCCTCACACTTCCTGAAATAACACGCCCTTGGAACAAACTTGAACCTGCCCTCTTGGCTGACTTACTCTCAAAGGATCTTCCTGCTCTCGAGACTGGTAACACTAACAAGGGAGCAATCAAATTTCAAAATTGGATCAGTCAGGCAGTCGATCAGCTGGCTCCTGTAGAAATAAAAAAAAAAACAGAAGACGATCTGCGACTGAGCAGTGGTATTCCGCAGAGGTGAAACACTTTAAAATGAAATGCCGACGACTTGAGCGGTTGTGGCGTTCGGATTATAGTGCTCAAAATAAATTAGTATACACCAAAGCCCTGCAGGAATATAAGGCAGCAATAGTTCTGGCCAAATCAGCCTATTTTACAAATAAAATTCAGGCAGCTTCCAACACTGCCAGAGAACTATTTAAAACTGTCACTTATCTGACTAAGAGCCCCCGTGACACTGTCTTTAGCCCCGACCAGAATTTTGTGACTAACATTGCTACCTTCTTTCAACAAAAGGTTCAGACACTTTATGATGATCTTAGTTCCTCTGCATTAAATACACTTATCGAAAATAATGACATTGCCCCCCTGATTGGTTCCAGCTACTCCTGTTTCCCCTTATTAGAGGCAACACAGGTGGCAGATCTAATCACACAGATTAAGTCAGGGTCCCCGTTAGATTCCTGCCCACCACATGTATTGCACATGATTCCCCAGACGGTGGCAGCTGTCCTGACCCCTTTGATAAACAACATTATCACCTCTGGTGATTTCCCCAGTAGCTGGAAGAAAGCCTGCATTCAGCCTATCCTTAAGAAGGACACGTTGGATCCTACTGTACCTAAGCACTACCGGCCAATATCCTGCCTACCCCTACCAGCCAAGTTTCTGGTGAAAGCCATAAACCAAGAAATGATGCAATATGTTGACCATAACAAGCTCCTAGACCCCTCGCAACATGGTTTTCGCCCCTCTCACTCAACAGAGTCTGCCTTGATTATGGCAACCGAAAACATTCGAAAGACAATGGACGAAGGTGGTAGAACGGCCCTGAATTTATTAGACCTTACAGCGGCGTTCGACACTGTGAACCATTCGATTTTGTTAAACAGATTAAGAACTCTAGGTTTTGCCAGCACTGCTCTAACTCTTTTAACATCTTTTTTGGACTTCCGAATTCAACAAGTGCACTGGGAGGGTTTTCAATCTGATGAATTCTCCCTCCCAGGTGGGGTCCCTCAGGGCTCGGCGCTATCGCCTACTTTGTTTAACTTATACGTCACCCCTTTAGCTGCCTTAATTCAATCACACGGCCTACAATTAGTGTCAGTATCACAGTCTATTGAAGCCACAGCAGAGCGTTTTAAAAATTGCCTTCTCGGTGTAAAAAATTGGATGAGCTGTAATTTTTTAAAACTAAATACGGACAAGTCCGCGGCCGGCCGGGGCAAGGGGCATGTCACTCTGCCTCTTTCATCACCTATTCACGTTCCTCCCTTATTTTATGTCACGACCTTGCATTTCCCCCTCCTGAGTCATCCCCTAGGCTCGCCTCATTCGGCCTGCTCACGTCTAGAACATCCTTTCCTGAGATCATTCCCCCCCGCTAACCGCCAGGCAACCAGCCCTGGGTCCCAGGTCCTGCACTTCCTCACCGGTAAGAGCCCTAAAATCCTCTCTGTCAGTGATGTATCTCAACACCCGGTCCCTGGTCAGTCACCAGTCAGATATCTTTTATCTCTTGGGATCGGAACAGCCTGACGTTTTGTTTCTGACAGAGACCTGGCTCACAGATGACTCCTCCCCTGATATCCTGGCAGCCATCCCTTCGGGATATTATATACTGCAAGTCAACCGCTCCTCTGGTAAAGAGGGGTTGCAGCCATTATTAAGCACCCTATTCATTTCTCCCCAGTGCTCACCACCAGTATCCCCATGACTGATTGTCTCGTACTCAGACTGGAGCAGCCAGGGTCATCTCTCATATGCGTCCTGGTTTACCGCCCCCCCCCCCCAATCTATGCCCAGCTTTTCGGTCCAGTTTGGCGATCTTATCTCCCAGCTCACCATCAATAACGCCAATGTCCTGGTCCTGGGAGATTTCAATTACTGGCCGTCGGATGCTCATGAAACCTCAGGCTCACTGGCCTTCTCAGACCTCATGTTAGGCTTAAACTGCACTCAACATATACACTCACCCACCCATGTTAAGGGCCATATTTTAGACCAGGTTTGGACCTCCTGCCTGGACATCTCTGCACCTCTTATTCTTCCCTGCCTTTGGTCAGACCATTTTTTAATTACTTTCACTTTAGCTATGCCCTCCCCTGTCACCACGGTCCGAGAAACCAACTTCATGGCACGCAATTGGAACAGGGCTGACTTAAACAAATTCACCTCCCTCCTTAGTTCATCTGTTCCACCCATCACTGGACCCTCCACCTCTATCGATTCTCAGACACAGGGTCTCACTCACTGGCTTACCTCGGCTGCTGACTTGGTGGCACCATTAAAACTAGTCAGAGCGAGGCGCAGTCATGACGCCCAGAGGTGGTTCACCGAGGAACTCAGAGCACAAAAACTTGGTCTTCGTCAGGCAGAACGATTTTCCTCTCTGCGTAGAAAGTATAAGTCAGCAATAACTTTGGCCAAATCTCTCTATTTTTCTAATAGAATTCTGGACTCCTCAAACAAGTCCAAGGATATATTCTCAATTGTTGAGGAACTGTCTAATCCGGCGAGAGTCACTATTGCGCCCCTCCCCTCCCCGCCCCTATGTGATTCCCTTAACCAATTTTTTGTGGAAAAGATTGTCAAGATTAAAACCAGCATTTCCGCCCAAGCCCCGCCTGCCCCCTCTCCGCCTTCTGCTTCCTGTCATCATCTTAACACTCATATTTTAACCCAGATTCCCCTTATCTCGAAAGTCAACTTTCTTTCACTTTTGCACAAAGTCTCTTCTGGTTCTCCTGGCGACGGCTGCCCCCCCCCCCCTCGGCCCTTCGGGAAGCCTTTACTTCCTGTCCTGAACCCCCCCTGGCCCTTTTAAACAACTCTTTGACCACTGGGGAGGTTCCTTGTTCCTTCAAACAGGCCGAGGTGGTTGCCATTCTGAAAAAACCCTCGGCAGACCCTTCCATCATGAGCAACTATCGCCCTATATCCCTTCTTCCCTTCCTCAGTAAAGTTCTGGAGTCGCATGTAACCCATACCCTCAGCACTTTTGTTGAGGATTCGTGCGTCTTGGACCCCCAGCAGGC